>NC_083405.1:119331134-120561758 GCF_020745735.1 Hemiscyllium ocellatum | reverse complement strand
GAGGTCAGTGCGCCAGACTACCACTGCACCCCCTTTATCCGCTGGCTTGATGGTGAGGTTGGGATTGGAGCAGAGGGATTGGAGGGCTGCATGTTGTGAGGGTGAGAGGTTGGAGTGGGGGAGAGAGGTAGACAGGTTGAGGCGGTTAATGTCCCGGCGGCAGTTGGAAATGAAGAGGTCGAGGGCAGGTAATTGGCCAGCGCGGGGTGTCCAGGTAGATGCAGTGTGTTGGAGGTGGGCGAAGGGGTCCTCAGAAGGTGGGCGGGAATCCTGATTGTGAAAGTAAGCTTGGAGGCGGAAGCAGCGGAAGAAGTATTCGACGTCACGGCGTGTATTAAATTCATTGATGAGTGGACGGAGGGGGATGAAGGTGAGTCCTTTGCTGAGGACTGATCATTCGTCCTCAGTGAGGGTGAGGTCTGGGGGATGGTGAAAACTTGGCAGGGCTGGGAGCTGGGATCTGGTGTGGGTGTGGAGCTGGGAGTGGGGGCGGAGCCAGTAACTGGAGCGGGTGTGATGGTAGGGAGAATGGGGGTGGAGTCATGAGCAGGGGTAGTGTTTCCCCTCAGGGTTCTGGGGGGTGGGGATAGTGACAGTGGGGTCTGTGGGGGGCGTGTGAGCAGAATGCAGCTGAGTGGCGCTGGTGGGGGCGGAAGTGGTGGTGACCATGGCAGTAGGGGTGGCGGAAGTCACTGAGTGTGTAGAATCAGCGATGATGTGAGGGGCGGAAGTAATGTCACATGTGATGCATGAGGAATTGTGAGGGGCGGAAGTGGTTGTGGGAGTGGCCATGACAGGGGCAGAAGTGACATCATCAATCAGCGTGGGGGTGGCAGCTGTATCAGCCACATGGCTAATGGTGTCTGAGTAGTTTCCGAGGCCAGGGGAATCTTCTGGAATGTTTACCTCTGTATTCTTCCATCCTCCAGCCTATCCCTCCTGATGCTGTCTGACTTGTTGTGTTCTTCCAGCCTTCTGCCTGTCTGCTTTGGATTTCAGCATCTGCAGTTTTTTTTTGTTTCGAGGAACAGGAGGATGTATTTAGTACAATTGTGGCTGAGAGAATGTCAGTCTCAACTCCACTTTCCTGCCCATGATCCTTCAACCCTTTCCTCATTAAAAAATCTGTCTCTCTCCCCTTTAAATTTATTCAGCGCCCATCGCACAGTGGGGTAGTGAATTGGATTTGTTTTGATATATATATATTGTCACGTCAATCTTGTTACAAGATACAGTGAGAAGTGTTGTATGGTGTTGCCACTCCCTGGCATCATCTTAAAACACAGAAAAATAAGCCAAAACACAGTACATAAAGCAGAAAATGAAGAAATAAAGAGAAAGTGTTCAGCCTCACAGTCCTTTTTGATAAGTGCTCTGCCACCGGCCATGGGCCTGGTGAGCAGACACAAGTTCCCTTTACCATCCAGCCACTGCTGGAATGACAGTCATGATGTGGAGGAGCCGGTGTTGGACTGGAGTGGACAAAGTTAACAATCAGACTACACCAGGTTATAGTCCAACAGGTTTAGAACACTTTATAGATACTGCTTCATTCCTAATTCAGGTGCAGTATTTGAAAGCACAAGCTTTCGGAGCGCTGCTCCTTCAGGTAGCTGTGGAGCAGGACCATAAGATGGCAGGGTGTCTCAGTGGTTAGCACTGCTGCCTCACAGTGCCAGGACCCAGCTTCACTCCCAGCCTTGGGCGACTGCTGTGTGGAGTTTGCACATTCTCCCCGTGTCTGTGTGGGCTTCCTCCGGGTACTCTGGTTTCCCCCACAATCCAAAAATGTGCAGGTCAGGTGAATTGGCCATGCTCAATTGCTTGTAGGATTAGGTGCATTAGTTAGGGGAATGGGTCTGGGTGGGTTACTCTTTGGCAGGTCTATGTGGACTTGGTGGGACAAATGGCCTGATTCCATACTGTAGGGAATCTAAACCAATCTAAAAAGACACAGAATTTATCGCAAAAGATTACAGTGATTGAACAAACCTCAATTGCTGGTAAATCTTTCATCTTTTAGAATGGGTTGCAGGTTTTGGTTCATTAATATGTAAATCCCGGAACTTCTTTTAAGTGCCATTCTCGAGATTACTTAATGTTTTATAAAAGTTCATTACTCTTTGGTGCCATCTCACCTCCATCAATACCCTCGCCAATATGCATCCTTGCTGGATCTCACCAATGCAGATGCCACCAATGCTGCCAACAATTTGCTCAGCGCTACTTGCCTAGTATTCTTAGGATGGCAAGACTAGGTTATGAGGAGAAACTGGATCGGTGAAGACTATATTCACTGGGCTTTAGAAGGATGAAGGATGATGTCACAGACACCTATAAAGATTTAACAGGCCTAAATATGTGTTACAGTCTAAGGATATGAGAGTTGGCTATTTAGGTCTGAGATGGGGAAAAATTCATTCACCCAGAGTGGGGAGCCTGTGGAATCCTCTGCCAGAGAAAGTGGTCGAGATCAAAACATTGAATGTTTTTCAGGAGTTGCATATCGTTCTGAGGGCTAAAGAGATCAAAGGTTATAGGTTGAAAACAGGAACAGGGGACCGAGTTGTATGATCATTGTAGCAGCTGCATGTTCAGACAAAGCTGCATCGACCTTGGCATGTCAGTTCAGTATTCCTGTGCATGGGAGTCTGATGACAGCCTTGTGTGCATTGTGCAGAGTCAATGAGACTGTTTGAATGTCAAACTGAATTTCTTGGCAGTAGTTGATAGGACCATTTGATTTTTGCTCATAAGTTGTGGCTAGGGATGGGTGTGATTCACATAATTGCTTTGGAACCTTTGATTTTGAGCTTGGATCTGGTAGCTGAAGAAATTGGGAAATGTGCTCTTTTTTAATTGTATTTAAGGCAGGCAAAGATAGATCCCGGATGGGTAAGGGGATCAAGGGTAATGGGGAGAAGGCAGGAGAATGGGGTTGGGAAACATACCAGCCATGATTGAATGGCAGAGCAGACACAATGGTATAAATGGCCTAATTCTGCTCATTTATCTAATGGTCTTATTATGGCTGTGAAGGTGAGGGGAAAGAAACCAGAAAAACATGGAAGTGATGGTCAAGGGCCTGGTAATATATGTGGAGAGAAAACAAAGTTCACATTTTAAGACTTGTCACCCTTCTTCAACGCACTGTTCAGATTGGTTTGCAATTTCGAAAGCTAATTTTTTTTTTTCTGTATATCATCGTGTTGACTTTCAGTGTCACACACAAGTATTTGGTGTAGGACTGGGTGTACACAGTTGGGAAGTACTGACAGACTGATCTTGAAATGGGATAAGGATGGGAAACTAGAGTCTGGTTCAAGTTAGGGGTTCCAAGATGGGTCAAGAAGTATGGATGCCCTTAATAAGAGGACCAGGGTAATCGTGGGGTGGGTGACACGAAGGGGGAGGTCGTTCATTACATTGTGTCTGTACCAGTTCTTTAACTAATTAAATAAATAAAGGTAAGCAGACATGGTGGAGAAGGTGACATGTTGTGACTGTAGCATGTGGGAATCTATGGAATGCACTACAGTCCTGGACAACCACATCAGCAGCACATCTGCATTTGCAAAATTTTAGCTTAGAGTTGCTGAGTGGGGGTCCTAACATAGACCATCTCCATCAGTAGGAGGTTGACAGGCAACCTGATAGAAGTTTATAAAATAACAAGAGATATAGATAAAGTTGATGGTAGCTGTCTTTTTTCTAAGATGGGGAATTTCAAGGCGAGAGGGCACATTTTTAAGGTGAGGGGAGAAAGATTTAAAAAGAGGAACATGTTTTACACAGAGGGTGGTTTGCATGTGGAATGAACTTCCCGTGGTAGTGGTGGATGTGGTGCAATTACAGTTTAAAAGACATCTGGATGGATACATGAATAGGAAAGGTTTAAAGGGAGATGGGCCGGGAGCAGGCTGGTGGGACTAGTTTCGTTTGAGATTATGTTTGGCATGGACTGGTTGGACCCAAAAGGTCTGTTTCCATTTTGTGTGACTCTATGTTATAGTTAATTTATCTAGTTAATTAGTAAATGAACTGAGGTGGATGCAATATAATGAATGGCCTCCTCCTTTGAGGTTCCGACATTTCAGGGCATCAGGGAGAGAGAGAGTTACCTGAACACATTGTTGCAGGAGGAAGCCACATCCTACATATGGGAGGGTATTGGGTAATGGTCACGGTCAGGAAGGTCAGTCATGAGATTGCCAGGATTCGAAAAATCATGATGGGGGCGCTCTGATTATTTCTGACAGCCATGAGGCACTTGGTACAGTGTGACTGAGAGGAAGAATTTCAGGATGGCAAAACGTACTGACTGCCTGCATCATGGTGCAAGTACCATTCAAACCCAGGGAGTGATTGGGAAGCTTGACAGGATGCATTCCCTGCCCAATACATAGCTACAGACATCTTAGCTGGAGGAGAACCTGGGCGGCATGGTGGCTCAGCGGTTAGCGCTGCTGCATCACAGTGCCAGGGACCCGAGTTCAATTCCAGCCTCGGGCGACACTTCTGTGTGGAGTTAGCACATTCTTCCTGTGTCTGTGTGGGTTTCCTCTGGGTGCTCCGGCTCCATCCCAAAGTCTGAATATGCAGTTTAGGTGAATTAGCCATGGTATTTAAGGATGTATAGGTTAGGTGCATTAGTCGGGGTACATGTAGATTAATAGGGAAATGGGTCTGGGCGGGATACTCCGAGGTTCATTGTTGGGCTGAAGGGCCTGTTTCCACACTATAGGGACTCCATGATTGGACTGGAGTGGGAGGGGAAGGATCCAATTGGCTTGATCCTCAGAAATATCAGCAAAATAAGTAGAACCAAAATAATGTTCTACTGAGAAAGTCTTATGAGTTAGAGGCCAAATTCAGAGCACCAAATCTCTGGATTGTTAAAGTAGCCGCACACCAATTGTCGTTGGGCCAAGCAGATTGGAGAATTAAAAGGTTGGGTCAAAATCCTGGAGCTCCCTCCATAACCTCAGGAGAGTCAGGTTCAAGTCCCACCTGCTCCAGTGGTGTGTGATAAAATTGCTGAGCAGGTTGAATTGGAAAATAGGTTTAAAAAATAATTGACAAGATTTGTTTGTGTTATGACAGATGGATAAATTTGTAGTCTTTCCTGTTCTTATCTGTTGTGCGCTGTGATTCACTTTTGACTCCAAGAAACATGCAGAGTGACTTGGAGCTGAAAGCCCAGCTGAATTAGTGAGATAAAGTGGACTCTTTGCAGACAAACATGGAATTTTGCTACTTAGACAAATTATACTCTGGTAATTGAGCAGCTAGAGCATATTCACTGGCAGACAGCAGCCACTAACTATCAATCAGTATTGTAATTAGACTCAAATTACACCGTGTAATATAATTCTGAGAATGCTCCAAAAGTGCTCATTGAATACTTGCAGTTTGAAATTGCATTGCATTAAAAAAAAGTAAATTTCAGTATTTCTCAGGGTATTGTGGCTTCGCAATCACTGTACGAGACAAGACCAATTCAAACTTTGTGAATGAAAGGAAGATTGGATGCTGGAAAATGGTTTGCAAACCGAATACTAAATTGGGCAGAGTGTTCAAACAGATGGGAAGATAAGAGGATATATGGACTGGTCATCAAATTAGTGGGAATATTTCGGTGATTGGAATCAGCTGGATCTTACTTACTATGAGATCCTTGATGGCAGTTATTAATCTGGGCCAATTGGGGAGTCCTGGCTGACAGATGTAAACAGTAGTTACCACACGGTAGTAAACCCTTCTGCTAATTAAACCAAACACACTGAAAAGCTCACCTCACCTCGTCATCTGTTAAAGTAGGAGTGACAGAGAACTACTCAAATTTCACTATTTTACAAAAAATATCAATTTATTCTTTCACTCTAAAAGTGAACATTAAACAGCAACTATTTCCAACTCTGTGCCTCTTTTCTCTTTAAAGTTTGTTTTATCTAACTCCCATTCTATAACAATATTCTGACCCAATAAAATCCCCTGTTAAATTTACAGCAACTTAATTTTCAAAACCAGACAGCTGTTGTGGTCTCCGGTGTCGATCTGCCACTGTTTGCAGATCTCCCTGGGTTGTCTTTGGTCTTCTGCTGTAAAGATGGTTCATCTGAAAAATGTACCTTTGACAGAGAGTGTGGTGAATAGCAGTCTTTCAATGGCTGTTGGTGGTCTTTCTGGCTAACTGTCCAAAATGCCTGTTTTTTTAATACCCCAAACATCAGGTCATCTAATTGGCTTGATGTTGTCAAATAGTAAAATTCAAATTTGATTTGGTTTTAGTATCTTTGGGCATAATTTAAACTGATTGGTTACATTTGAACTGCTGTGAAAACAACTGATGTATCTAGGTTACAGCCAAATGTTACATCTTTCAATTTTCCAGCACACTCTGTGACTGCCAGTCAGTCACATGACAGGTACTTGCTAGCTTTCAGCTTTTCATCTCTCTTAAAGGTACAGTATCCGTCTTCAACTTCATTACAACAGGGGATTCATAATACCTTCACTTCAGGGACTGGCACCAGCCAACTGGCTACAGCCAGTGTACTATCCCACGTAAAAGAATAGACTATCGTCTATTGTTAGGTTTACTCCACTGGAGGGCTACAGCGAAAAACATTTACAATGTCTGCCTCTTATGGCGATATCTTAGGTACGAGCACCTAGGTACAATCCTTGGATACAGCAGAGTAATAAAAGTAGCTGCATTACATACAAAGCTGAAAAATAAGTTAAAAATAGGTCATCATTAAAGGGTTGGTTATTACCATCAAGTAAAAAATTTCAAGTAGGCATTACATTGTAACAGCTCAGTGCAGGGCCTCCACACATACAGCCTGCACCAGACCCCAGTCCAACAGCAGTCCCCGCTCTGCTCCAAGCCCCAGACCACTCCATACTGGCACCCTGCTGCTCCAAGGTGAGTTCCAGAACTGCCCTCACCTGCGCCTGTCTCCGCCTGGGTCCCACTCCCCCTCCCCGCCCCAGGGCTGTTCCCCCTCTCCCTGCTCTGGGGCTGTTCCCCCCCTGCTCCGGGGCTGTTCCCCCCCACTCTGGGGCTGATCCCCCCCCCCCCCCGCCCCAGGGCTGTTCCCCCCCTCCCTGCTCTGGGGCTGTTCCCCCCCCTGCTCCGGGGCTGTTCCCCCTCCCTCCCTGCTCTGGGGCTGTTCCCCCCTCCCTGCCCCAGGGCTGTTCCCCTCCTCCCTGCTCTGGGGCTGTTCCCCACCCCCATCCCACTCTGGGGCTGTTCCCTCCCTCCCTGCTTCGGGGCTGTTCCCCCCCCCTCGCCCTCCCTGCTCCGGGGCTGTTCCCCCCCTCCCTGCTCCGGGGCTGCTCCCCTATCCCTGCTTCAGGGCTCTTTCCCCCCCCCAACTCACTGCCCCAGGGCTGTTTCCCCCACTCCCTGCCCCAGCCCTGTATCCACCACTCCCTGCCCCAGGGCTGTATCCACCACTCCCTGCCCCAGGGCTGTTCCCCCACTCCCTGCTCCGGGGCTGTTCCTCCCCCGCTCCGGGGATGTCTCCCCCCCCCCCCCCCCCCCCACCCCCTTCCCTGCTCCGCGGCTGTTTCCCCCTCCCCCCCCCCCGCTCCGGGTCTGTTTCCCCCCCTCCCTGCTCCGGGGCTGTTCCCTCCCTTCTCCCTGCTCCGGGGCTGTTCCCCTCTCTCCCTGCTCTGGGGCTGTTCCCCCCCCTCTCCCTGCTCCGGGGCTGTTCCCTCCCCTCCCTGCTCCAGGGCTGTCCCCCCCACTCCCTGCTCCGGGTCTCACTCTCCCAGGGTGACTTGGTGAGGCGATACCGACCTCTTGTGTGATTATTTCAAATATGTTCAAGGGAGAAGGAGATGGGTCTCGTGGCTGAATTTATCTTGAGGAAACTTTTTTACTCTAAGTTCCTTAGGTCCTAGGTTTGTACTTTTTCTTCCTTTCTTTCTGTTTAAGGATGTTCTTTTCCTAGCTTGTTGATTATGATTGTTTAACATCTGAAGCTGCTGCTTTTGTTTTCTTTGTTGTTGCATCAGAGTACAGTATTGTTAACGGCTCTGCCCTGTTTACTATTCCATTTGTTTTTCATCCCTTTAAAGATTTGCCTGTCTAAACCTAAAATCTTGGTTTATGACTTTTCACTCTCATCTTTAAAAATCATGTCATCATAATAATGTGAACATTACGGTGATTAGTTCAGTTCTGATGCTTGCTGGTTATCTTGAAGCGAACCACCCACAAAGGGTGAGCTGTTGTTCTTTTGTGTATTTCCCCATGCCAACCATGAAAGCAAAATGGCTTCTAGCGATGGTGATGACATCAAGCAGATTAAGCAACCAATCAGATTGAAAAAAGTCAACAGACAGCAAATCAAGAACTGAGGTGCACTAATTACCAATTATTTTTTAATCATCGTGCAATATAAACATTTGCATATGCACCCATGGTTTGAAGGATAATAATTTTTGCTACAGTCTGAAATCTATTTTTCTTTATCGTTATGGAGAAATTTGATATTCCACAAAAATACAGTATGTTTTTCAGGGCCACAGAGGTAGCTCAGAAGTAAATAAAAATCACACAACACCAGGTTATGGTCCAACAGGTTTAATTGGAAGCACTAGCTTTCGGAGCGACGCTCCTTCATCAGGTGGTTCTGTTGGACTATAACCTAGTGTTGTGTGACTTTTAACTTTGTACATCCCAGTCCAACACCAGCATCTCCAAATCCAAAAATAAAGTTACATTACATTAAAGTGACACTGACAGCATTGATTTAATTCAAGTCACTACAAAAACATTTCCAACTGTGAGGACTTTAACAGTATATCCTGTGAAGGAACAATCAATCTCTGACAAAGAAATTTTGGATTTTTGTATTTGTCTGCACATGTGAAAGCCAGAGTTGCTATTAGTCACCACAATTGTAAAAATGGTGGGCTCTGTGAGTTTGCAACAGAATTAGATCATAATTATACCACAAACTCCAGGCTGTTAAGGTGACTATTTGAAATATACTTCCATACCAGTGAACTGTTAACTAATTTTGGTTTGTTATTCATCATTCAATCTACTAGAGCCTGTTCCCTTGTGAGTTTCATAACATATCAGTCTATAAAACTGCCCAGAATACATTCCAGAAATTAATTGGTTCGTCTACATGAGTTGTTCTGCTTCTTCTAGTCTAAAGTGAAAATTAAAATCCCACTATATAACCACATTATGCCTGCTGCATGATTCCTGATCTCAGCATTTATACATTTTCCACCATACATCATTGCTGTTAGGAGGCTATTAAACAACTCCCAGCAGAGTTTGTACACTGCCTTAGTTTTGCCCATGTGTATCCACTGCCTGTTCACCCTGACTGATGCCCTTCCTTTCCACTGCTGTGGATATGTCTTCAAAATCATGTTTGCAATCCTTTAAAATAACTGATGCCTTAGAGAGTGAGGGGGTTTAAGTGTAAAGAGCTATCACTTGGACAAGGTAGCAAGATATTGCATGTGCAACTGTAGTTCAGGGAATGATAGAGGGAATTCAGGTCTTTAAGCACAAAAGCAGTGATACTTGATCATAGGGAAACTGAATAGCACACTCGGGAGTGTTGGCTATCCAGGCTTATTGTGTAATCTCAACTTGTAACACACCCCAGATTTATATTTATTGCACTGCAAAATTGAATTCATTGATAAATCTAGTTCTCGGATATTTAGGGGCCAATTAAAACTTGCTAAGGCAGAACTAATTAATTGAGCTTCCTGTTTAACAGCCCTTGGTGGTTTCGGTTTGCAGGGGACTGAATTCAAACTCCATGTCACTGCAATCTGCCAGCATTGAGTCACATTTAGTAATGCAACAGAATTTGAGAGTAAAACATATTCCTAAAACGTCAACATCACTGGTTTGAAGCATTTGGTGTGGAAATATTTCCTTGGCTTCAAAATAGGATCCTTACAATATACTTCCATCAAAGGACACAAAAGAAAACCTGTTAATATGCCATCAACAAACACACAGACTTAGATCCAATATACCGGATATCACAACAAACAACTGGAACTATCAACCTGAAGCAGCGGGAGCAGAACCAAATAAATTCCTGAAAACACAGTACAGCAGAGCTTCAAGGAGGCTCTAAACCACTGAAGATTTCACCGAGACAGGGGATTAAATGTCTGCAAGTCAACTTCCCACGGTGGCTCAGTGGTTAGCACTGCTGCCTCACAGCACCAGGGTCCCAGGCTTAATTCCAGACTCTGGTGACTGTCTGTGTGGAGTTTGCACATTCTCCCTGTGTCTGTGTGGGTTTCCTCCCACAGTCCAAAGGTGTGCATGTCAGGTGAATTGGCCATGTTAAATTGCCCATTGTGTTAGGTGTGTTAGTCAGAGGGAAATGGGTCCGGGGGGGGGGCGGCGGGGTGGTTGGTGTGGACTGAAGGGCCTGTTTCCACACTGTAGGGAATCTCAGCAAACATCCCCATAGTTATGGCACCCGAGCTGCAAATCCTTATGCAAATATGTTAATATTTCCACTTAAAAAAGTAATTCTACTTTCTAATTAGCAGTACTCGTAATGTTGTGTAAAGCTACAATGGCCCATATTCAACAGTAATGTCTTCAGATATATTTTTTACCAGTTTTGCCATTTTGCCGAGTCAAAATGGGCAAAATTCTTAGAAGTCTTGATGCGAGAGAGAGAGAGAGACCACTTCCCTTGGCTTAACACTTGAAAATTTACAGGCATAGTCTAAGGATAAGGGAGTTGGTCATTTCACATTGAGATAAGCGGAAATTGCTTCACGGCAGTGGTGCATCAATCTTTGGTATCCTCAGCCCCAAAACGTTGTGGATGCTTAGTGTCATCGTCATCGACTTATAGAGTCATTCAGCATGGAATAAGACCCTTCGGTCCAACCAGTCCATCCTGACCGTAATCCCAGTCTATATCAGTCCATCCACCTCCACTTGGCCCACATCCCTCCAAAACTTTCTTATTCTTGTGCTTATGCAAATATCTTCTAAACATTGTAACTATACCTGCATTCACCACTTCCTCTGGCAGTTCATTCCACACATGAACCACTGCGTAAAAAAAATTACCCCGTTGTGTCTTTTTCAGATCTTTCTCCTCTCATCTTAAAGAAAGCCCCCATCTTGAAATCCCTGACACTCGGGATTAGACACCTGCCATTCACCTCATGACTTTATAAACCTCTATAAGGTGGCCCTCTCAACCAGTCAAAATAGGTCTGAACCTCTCCAGCCTCTCCTTAAAATTCAAGTCCACAATTCCTGGCAACATCCTGGTTAATCCTTTCTGAAACCTCTCGGGTTTAATGATATCCTTCCTACAACAGGGCGACCAGAACTGGACACAATACTCCAGAAGAGGTCGCACCAACATCCTTGAACAAATCAGTTTATCTGAATAGATTTTTAAATACTGATGGCATCAAAGCATATGGGAATTGTGTGAGGAAGCAGAGCTGATGTCAGAGATTGGCTTGATTCTATTGCATGTTAGAACTGGCTCAAGGGGTTGATGGTTTGCTGTTGCTCCGACTATATTGCTGTGTTGTTGCAAAGTAAATTGTTCCATCATTTACAAAGCTGGGTGAGAAGGTATGCGGTGAGGAGAATACAGAGATGATTCTGTGTAATTTGGACACACTGTGAGAGTGGGCACATGCATGGCAAATCAAGAATAATGTGGATAAATGTGAGGTTATCCATTTTGGTGATAAAAGCAGGAAGACAGAGTGGTGATAGATCGGGAAAGGGCGAGGAGACTTGGGTGTCCTCGCATACCAGTTCCTGCAGGTGCAGCAGGCAGTGAAAGAGTCGCATGTTAGTCTTCGGGCTGAGAGGATTTGTGTAAAGGAGCAGGGATGTCTTGCTGCAATTGCACAGGGCCTTGGTGAGACCACACCTGGGGTGTTGTGAGCAGTTTTGGTCTCCTTATCTAGGGAAGAATGTTCTGGCCATGGAGGGAATGTAACAGATGTTGATTAGATTGATACTTGTGAAAATACATTAAGAGGGATTGGATAGTTAGGATTACATTCACTGGAGTTTAGAAGAATGAGGGGAAAGTTTCAGAGAAACCTAACAGAGAAGTGTAGGAAGGATGTTCCTGATGATCAGGGGTCACTGTTAAATAAAAGGGATAAACCATTCAGAACTTGGATGAGGAGAAATTTCTTCACTCAGAGATTGGTAGGTGTGGAATTCCTTGTTTCCAAGGAGTTAGTTACAATTCGTATGGCTAAAGAGTTCAAAGCATATGGAGCAAAGGTGGGTATATGGTATTGAGTTGGCTGATAAGCCATAATCACATTGAATTGCAAACCAGGCTCAAGGGGCTGAATGACATACTCCTGCTCCTTCCTCTATGTTTGTGTCTTTCTACGACTTCACTTAAATATTTATAGTCACCACACTGCGCTCTGAACATGAATTCAACTCTCACCGATGTGTGACCATCTTTCTCAGAAACTTGAAGCGTGTTTCAGAACCTTTAACCCAACTACTGATCAGCATGTTCCATCAACTCAGAGCTGACCCTAATTCATCACAAATTGCGGTTCAGTTAATAATTGGACTTGAGAGTTTATGAGCATGCAAAGTTAGAGGAGTGTCTCACTGGTGCATATTTTGGGGTTGGAGCTGAGATATTTTGGGGAGAGGTCAAGGGTGCTTGGCTCGACTGAGGGAGGAAACCCTGTAGTAAAAGAGCCATACTTGGAAATGCATGCACTGGTCATATGGGAGCACTGTTCTAAGGTCTACAAGACAAGTCAGATCAGAATGCTCCATTTGCAAGATTTACTGTTTTTTTACTTTATACCTGGTCTCTTTAAGTGGCACTGAGGATGTCTGAAGTAGAATGTGGCAAAAGTGAGGACTGCAGATGCTGGAAATCTAGAGTCTAGATCAGAGTGGTGCTGGAAAAACACAGCCGGTCAGGCAGCATCCGAGGAGCAGGAAAACCGACATTTCGGGCAAAAGCCCTTAAAGTGGAATGTGCTCCATTCTCTATGAATCTTACATCCTCGCTCTTTGAGCATAAATTTCACTCCTTCTCAGCTTCTATAGCTGATTGCTTCAACCTGGGTCTCATTGTCAAATTTACAGCTGTCTACAGTTGTTTCATACAGACATTCAGCATCTCCTGCCATTCAGTTATAGATCATGATTGATCATTATCTCAGTTGCTTTAGCTCAACCTCTTTGTCATCATTACTAAAGAAAAATCAATCACTTCGAAAGTGCCAATCGATCCATCATCCACAGTGCACCTGTCCTCTCCTAGCTGAGTGAAGACTTACTTTATGATTTACCTCTTAAAAGGTCTGGATCTAATTTGAAACTCTTGGTTCTTGATTGGTCCCCTTGAAGAAATCCTTATTTTCCCTGTATTTTTCTCAATCAACTCCATTTAACATGATAGATTATCTTGATCAGATCATCCCTTAATCCTCTGTATTCCAGGGAATGCTTTGACTGGCGAGTTAACGAGTTAAATTGATTGGTACGTGTGAAGTAATATGTTCATTGTAAATAATCGCATGGTGTATTTAGTATTTTTGAAACGCTGTCGAGAATTTTTTTTGTGTTAATCAGTCCACTTTCAAAATTTCCAACAGGTAAAATACCACTGATGGCTTCTATCGATGAATTGATTGACTTGCAAACGCACAGAGCAATTTCCGTGTTTCATTATTCATTAATGATGTGCTGCCAATGGCCTTAGAACATTCAAGCCAAAGTGGATCAATTTGAAACCTCTGTCGAACATTAGCCATATTGTCACAGAGACATTCCAAATCAATGAAAAGTAATTTTAGCGACTTGTAAACAAACAGCCCAATGCAATTTTGGTCTTTATTGCTTAATAAACTGAGAGCACATCTTGCGCTCAAAGCTTCATTTTGAACTACTTTAGTCTTTGATTGGAGCATCTTTTCCCATATTAATGCAGATTGATGCACCAAATGGGAATAAAGGAAGCGGACAGACACTTGTGAAGTAAAAATCATATCATAAAGTTAATAAAAATGATGAACTACAGAATTCAGAGAGAGTCATGCCACTTCCATCATCTTCTCAGTTTATTTGACCAATATGGTGATATCATGCACAATGCATGGGGGAAATCAGTGCTCCAAGTCTGTAAGAGCTGTTGTGGAATGTTGAGATAATCAGGCTCAATGATAATAATTTTGGGTTCCAAAGCTAGATACTGCAGGTACTGGAAATCTAAAGTAAAGCCAGAAACACTCAGCAGGTCTGACAGCATGTGAAGGAAGAAGAGTGGATCTGAGATCTCAGGAAAATGACATTTTATATTGGAAAGACAAGTTAGTGCCAAAAATGAAATAGTACACTTGTATGAATTTAACAAGGCTTTTAATGGGCATTACAAGATAGGCTGGGCAGAAAATGAGAAAGCTTGGGATCCTGTGCAAAGTGCAAAATTGAATCAACTCTGTGGCAGAAAATGAAAGGTCACAGTTGAAAAATGGTGGTCTGTCTCACTTGGGCTCTGCAGAGGTCAGCACTGGCTTCCAAAGAACAAAGAAAGTTTACAGCCCAGGAACAGGCCCTTCGGCCCTCCAAGCCTGAACCATCCAAATCCAAAGTCTAAACCTACCACCAAATTCCTAAGCATCTGTATCCCTCTGCTCCACACCTACTCATGCATTTGTCCAGACGCATCTTAAATGAAGCTACCGTGCCTGTCTGCTGGCAACGCATTCCAGGTACCTACCACCCTCTGAGTAAAGTACTTTCTGCGTGTATCCCCCTTAAACTTTTCTCCTCTCACCTTGAACGCGGGGCCTCTCATTATTGAATCCTTCACCCTGGGAAAAAGCTTATCTCTATCCACCCTGTCTATACCCTTCATAATTTTATAAACCTTAATCAGGTTCCCCCCTCAATCTCCTTTTTTCTAATGAAAACAATCCTAACCTACTCAACCTCTCTTCATAGCTAGCACCTTCCATACCAGGCAACATCCTCGTAAACCTTCTCTGCACCCTTTCCAAAGTGTCCACATCCTTTTGGTAATGTGGCGACCAGAACTGTACACAGTATTCTAAATGTGGCCGAACCAATGTCTTGTACAATTTTAACATGACTTGCCAGCTCTTATACTCAATACCCTGTCCAATGAAGGCAAGCATACCATTTACCTTCTTGACCACTCTATCCACCTGTGCAGCCGCCTTCAGGATACAATGGACCTGAACTCCCAGATCTCTCTGCTCATCAACTTTTCCCAAGGCACTTATATTTGCAGTGTAGTTGGCTCTGGAATTAGACTTCCCAAAATGCATGACCTCACATTTGCCTGGATTGAACTCCATCTGCCACTTCTCTGCCCAGCTCTTCAGTCTATCTATATTCTCCTGTCTTCTTTGACAGTCTCCTATGCTTTCTAACATTCCACCAATGCTGTTCCATGCAATTTGTGGTTCAGTGGTTGACTTAAATGTCGGGAGCATGATTAAGAAGTTTGCCAATGATGTGAAAATTGGCCAGATGGTTGATAGTGAGGAAGGAAGCTGTAGGAGGATAGAAAAGAGTGGTGAGTGGAAAAGTGGCAGAACAATTCAATGCAGAGAAATGTGAGATAATGCAGTTGGGGAGGATAAGCAATGCAATGGAATACACAATAAATGGTATGACTCTCAGTTGTCAAAAAAAAGACTAAGCAATGCAAGAATTGGACAACAACCTTACCAGTAACACCCACATCCTGTTAAACAGATAAATAAAGGCATGTCGGTAATTGAAATAGAAAAGAGAGAATGCTGACAGTATCTGTGGAGAGAGAAATAAGATTAATGTTTTGAATCTGCCATGATTGCTTCAGAACTGAAAGGAGTTGGAAGAAAACACTTTTTAATGTTGATACAAATAGTGGTTTGGATCAAGAGCTGAGAAAAGGGGGCTGAGGCTGCATTGCATGTTTTATTTTACAAACTCGGGTGAAATGGGCTTAATGGCCTCTCTGTACGCATTATGCATTTCCTATGTTTCTAAAGCACTGCCTTCAATTAACGTTTTAAAGAATCATAAAATACAGACCATTCAACCCATCCTGTCTGTTCATACTTCTTTAAGGAGCTATTCTATTTTATGTTGATTGTCTCATTAAAAGCAGCATCAAAAAATCAGTTATAAAGGACGAGGAGTAGGGAAATAAGATTACCGAGTATATTTTTTGACAACAATGCAATCCAAAACTTGTTTGCGAACTGATACCGCCTTTTTAAAAATTTGTACCTGGGATATTGGCTGCACAAGCTAGGATACCATGAGGGGGTTGAACACTTCATCAACTTCACCAACATGTTCCACCCAGACCTTAAGTTCACTTGGACCATCTCAGACACCTCCCTCCCCTTCCTGGACCATCAACGGTGACCAACTCAAAACGGACATCTTCTACAAGCCCACCAACTCCCCCAGCTACCTGGACTGCACCTCCTCCCATCCTGCCTCCTGTAAAAACACTATCTCTTGTTCCCAATTCCTCCACCTCTGCCGCATCTGCTCCCAGGAGTAACACTTCCACCACAGAACACACCAGATGGCCTCCTTCTTCAAATTTCCCTGCCCACGTGATCGATGATGCCCTCCAGTGCATCTCATCCACTTCCCACACCTCCGCCCTTGAACCGTACTCCTCCAACTGCAACAAGGCCAGAACCCCCCGGTCTTCACCTTCCACCCCACCAACCTCCGTGTACATCTCATCATCCTCCGCCATTTCTGTCACCTACAAACAGACCCCACCACCAGGAATATATATTCCCTCCCCACCCCTATCCATGTTTCATAAAGACCAATGCCTCCAAACTCTCTTGTCAGGTCTAAGCCCTCCCCCACCAATCCAACCTCCCCTCCCCGCACCTTCCCCTGCCATCTCAAGAGTCTTAAAAACTGCGCCCACACCTCCCCACCCCGCCCCTTACCTCCACCTCAGGCTGCAAAGGAGCCTTCCACATCCATCAAAGAATTACCTGCACTTCCACACACGTTAGCTACTTTATCTGTTGCTCCCAGTGTGGTCTCCTCGTCACTGGGGAGACAGGATGCCTACTTACGGAATACTTCAGAGATCATCTCCGAGACACGCATGAAATAACCCCACTGTCCCATGGCCAACCACTTTAACTCCCACCCCCACTACTCTGCCAAGGACATGCAGGTCCTGGGCCTCCTCCATTGCCAAACCCTTAACCACCCAACACCTAGAGGAAGAGCACCTCATCTTCCGCTTCGGGATCCTCCAACCATATGGGATCATGGTGGATTTCACCAGTTTCCTAATTTCCCTTCGTCCATCTTATCCCAGATCTAACCTTCCAACTTGGCATCGCCCTCTTGACCTGTCCTACCTGTCCATCTTCCTTCCCACTATCCACTCTACCCTCCTCTCTGACCTATGACCTTCATAGACCTATTGCACTCTCAGCTACCTTCCCCTCAGCCCCACCCCCTCCCACTTATCTCTCAGCCCCTTTGGCCTCCAAGCCTCATTCCTGATGAAGAACATCTGCCCAAAATGTCAATTCTCCTGCTCATCAGATGCTGCCTGACAGGCTGTGCTTTTCCAGCACCACACTTTCGACTCTGATCTCCAGCATCTGCAGTCCTCACTTTCTCCTAGAATATCATTTATTACCCATCTCTAATTGCTCAGATGTCAGTTAAGAGTCAGCCACACTGCTGGAGTCAGATGTAAGCCAGACCAGGTAAGGACAGCAGATTTCCTTCCCTGAACCAGGCAGTTTTTTTACAGCAATGTAACCATTTCAGATTTTTGACTTCCTAGAGTCATACAGCACAGATACAGACCCCTTAACCCAACCAGACATCCCAATCTGCCCTGGGTTCCATTTGCCAACATTTGGCCCATATCCCTCTAAATCCTTCCTATTCCTATACCCATCCAGATGCCTTTTAGATGTTGTAATTGTACCAGCCTCCATCACTTCCTCTGGCAGCTTGTTCCGTACACGCACCACATCCTGCATGAAAAAGGAACCCCTCGGATTCTTTTTAAATTTTTCCCCTCTCTAGCTTTGGATACCCTCACCTTGGGAAAAAGACTTTGACTATGCACCCTATCCGTGATTGTATTAACCTCCATAAGGTCACCCCCTCAGCCTTGACACTCCAGGGAAAAAAAGTCCCAGCATATTCAGCCTCTCTCTATAACTTAAATCATCTGATCCTGGTAACATTGTTGTGTAAATCTTTGCTGCATCATCTCAAGTTTCACAACATCTTTTCGAGAAGAGAGCAACCAGAATTGAACACAGTATTCTCAAAGTGGCCTCACCAATGTCCTGTACAGCTGCAACATGGCGGCCCAATACCTCTCTTCAATGTTCTGAACAATGAAAGCAAATGAGCTAAATGCCTTCTTGACCATCCTGTCTACCCTGGGTTCATCTGCGATGCAATGCCATGTTCCCAGGGCATTAGACAAAGGCTCTGAATTACAAAGACTCTGAATAACCAGAAGTAATGATTTTAAACAGAAACAGACCAAATACGTTATTCTTGTGTGCGCATCAGGGAAGAACAGATAATGCAGCATGATTCATAGATTCATACAGCGCAGAAAAGGACCTCGTCCATCAAGTCTGCACTGACAATAACTATCACTAAAAGTGCACTAATCCCAATTTCCCACATTTGTCCCATATCCTTGAATAATAGTGGAATTGATTAAAATGCACACCTCATACTTATTCTCTTTTATATCAGTCCATGAAAGAGCTAATGTACATTGTGAAAGTGTGTGACCAATAAGTGTATGGAGGCTGTGGCGGGTGGGTGCCCGCTACAATCCATGCACATTTAAGCACACTGTCTATTCACTGTGTATGAAATTGCCTCTGGCATAATTTCACGTGGTTTCGAAGCAGCAGTTCCTGCAGATAACATGGTTTCAGCAGGATTATCTGGATCCACGCCTTACTTGTGTGCGGTAAATTTCATACATTGCTGCTCAGTTGGAGGCCAAGAGCACTGCAACGTTCAGCTGCCTTATTTCACTTCGACTGTGCGGCAAACTGTTTCAGATATTGTGATAGGAAATAAGCTTATCCTTTCAAGAGGAACGACAGACAGTTTGTAACCATGAATGTCTCCTTGGCAGACTCAGTTTTCTCTTCTTTCCTGAACTTTTTGTACAATGGAAACACTATTGTCTCTTTAAATATTGTAAAATATATACCTCTCTTCCCCCTCTCTCTGGAGGAGGTATGCAAGATAATGAGACGAATGGATAGAGTCAATAGCCAGGGACTTTTCCCCAGGACAGGATTGACTGGTACGAGGAGTCATAGTTTTAAGATATTAGGAGAAAGGTATAGAGGAGATGTCAGAGGAAGGTTCTTTACACAGAGAGTTGTGAATGCATGGAATGTGTTGCCAGCTGTGATGGTGGAAGCAGAGTCATTAGGGACAGTTAAGTGACTGCTGGACATGGACAGCAGTGAATTGAGGGATGCGTAGGTTAGGTTAATTTATTTTACATTAGGCTTAATCCTCGGCACAACATTGTGGGCCGAAGAGCCTGTTCTGTGCTGTACTTTGCTATGTTCAATGTTCTATATAAGAAAGGAACAAGGAGTAGACCATTGAGCCCTTGGCCTTTCTCTGCCATTCAGGTGTGAACTATGAGGAGTATAGTGGTGAACTTCAAGAGGAATTAACCAATTCGAGGAATGGGAGGGCAAATGATAGATGAAACTTAATGCAAAGATGGGAAGAGCAAGGCAGTATTTTGGCTGGAAGCACAAAGATAGACGATATAAAATGGTGGGGACAATTCTGACATGAGTACAGAAGCAGAAAGACCTGAAATTATTTGTGCACAAATCTTTAAAGTTGACAGGGAAGTTTGACAAAGTGGTTGAAAGGGGAAAAACAGAGGTTACTGGAAAAACTCAGCAGGTCTGGCAGCATCTGTGAAGAGGAATCGAAGTTAACGTTTCGGGTCCAGTGACCCTTCCTCAAAACAGTTCTGAGGAAGGGTCACCAGACCCATTCTGTACCTTGAATTTAGATTTAGATATGGATTACTTACAGTGTGGAAACAGGCCCTTCGGCCCAACAAGCCCACACCGACCCTCCGAAGAGCAATCCACACAGACCCATTTCCTACATTTGCCCCTTCACCTAACACTACGGGCAATTTAGCATGGCCAATTCACCTAACCTGCATATTTTTTTTTGGACTGTGGGAGGAAACTGGAGCACCCAGAGGAAACCCACGCAGACACGGGGCGAAAGTGCAAACTCCACACAGACAGTTGCCTGAGGCGGGAAATGAACCCGGATCTCTTGGCGCTGTGAGGCTGCAGTGCTAACCACTGTGCCACCGAAATGTTAACTTTGATTTCTCTTCACAGATGCTGCCAGACCTGCTGAGCTTTTCCAGCAACATCTGTTTTTGTTTTGGATTTACAGCTTATGCAGTTGTTTCAGTTTTGATTAATAGGGCAACTGGGTTGCTGGGCTTAATAAATGGAACCGTCGAGGACAATAGCAGGGAGTGCAACAGGATGTTAGGATGCACTTTAATAAAACCTGATTCAAGCTCATCCAGAAAATTGTGTCCAAACTTGGGCACAGCACTTTGCAGGGAATATGAAGGGTACAGAAAAAAACTCTCAGGAATGGCAGCACAGAAATGAGGAATGTCAGCTAGTGAATAGAACGGAGAAGATGAAGAGGAGATTCGCTAGAAGACTTCAATATCGTGAGGGTCTGGACAAAAATGACAGGGAAAACTGTTCCTGTTGGTCAAAAGATTGAAAACCACAGGCTACCACTTTAAGATCATTGACAAAAAGAAGCAGACTACACGTGAAGGAGAACATTTTTTGCCATTGCATAGTTAGACTCATGTTCATTTAGATAACGAGTCATTCAGAATCATAGGCAAGAGCACACATTTAATTCTCACACAAGCTGAGGTAGACTTGGGGCCTGTCTTCTCACCCTGCCATGAGAGTAGGGGCAAACCACCACTCACCAAACTCCCAGAAGATCAGCTCAGAATGAAGCATCAGCAGAAAATGATCCAAGGATGAAACCTGTACAATTTTGACAGGACGAGACAGGGTAGGACTAAGAAGGATGTTCCAAATGGCAAGGGAGTCCAGTCCATATATCATAGTCTCAGAACCAAATGGCTTACTCCATATTAATACTGCTGCCTCACACTGCCAGCGATGTGGATTCGATTCCAGCCTCAGGCGACTGTCTATTTGGAGTTTGCACGCTTACCCTGTGTCTGCGTGGGTTTCCTCTGGGTACTCCAGTTTCCTCTTGCACTCCAAAGATATGCATCTTAGGTCTTCAGCCATGCTGAATTGTCCTGTAGTTTCCAGGGTAGTGCAAGTTAATGGATTAGCTATGGGCAATGCAGGGTTACAGGGGAAGGGTGGGGGTGAGGGGGTGGGGTGGGGGGATGCTCTTTGAATGGTGTGGAGTCAATGGGTTGAATGGCCTGCTTCCATATTCTAGGGATTCAATTATATCTTGAGATGAGAAATTTCTTCACCCAGAGAATGGTGAACCTATGGAATTCACTGCCACAGAAAACAGTCAAGGCTTGTATGATTTCAAAAGGGAGTTGGATATAGCACTTAGGGCTAAAGGGATCAACAGATGGGGGACAAGTAGGAATAGGCTATTGAGTTGGATTATGAGGCAAGATCATATTGAATGGTGGAGCAGGCTTGAAGGGCCAAATGGCCTAGTCCTGTTCCTGTTTTCTATCATTTGTTTGGGGGCAGGGTGCTAATGGAAATGTTGAAATTTGTCATGCTCAGCTTTGGGAGTGTGATAGGGGTAGGTTCAAGCGAGGTCTTTGGATTGGAATTGGTAACTATGGAGCAAGGAAATAAAGTTTCAGGGCTCCATGGAAAAGACAAGGGGGTAGGTATAAGTAAACTGCCTTTCTAAAGTTGAAAATGTGTTGCTGGTTAAAGCACAGCAGGTCAGGCAGCATCCAAGGAATAGGAAATTCGACGTTTCGGGCATAAGCCCTTCACCTCCTCCCTCACTTCCCTCCAAGGCCCCAAGGGATCCTTCCATATCCGCCACAAGTTCACCTGTACCTCCACACACATCATCTATTGCATCCGCTGCACCCGATGTGGCCTCCTCTACATTGGGGAGACGGGCCGCTTACTTGCGGAACGCTTCAGAGAACACCTCAGGGACGCCCGGACCAACCAACCCAACCACCCCGTGGCTCAACACTTTAACTCTCCCTCCCACTCCACCGAGGACATGCAGGTCCTTGGACTCCTCCACTGGCAAAACATAACGACACGACGGTTGGAGGAAGAACGCCTCATCTTCCGCCTGGGAACCCTCCAACCACAAGGGATGAACTCGGATTTGTCCAGTTTCCTCATTTCCCCTCCCCCCACCTTGTCTCAGTCAAGTCATTCCTGATGAAGGGCTTATGCCCGAAATGTCGAATTTCCTATTCCTTGGATGCTGCCTGACCTGCTGTGCTTTAACCAGCAACACATTTTCAACTGTGATCTCCAGCATCTGCAGACCTCATTTTTTACCCTTGCCTTTCTAAAGTACCAGCCTGAAGTCAATGAACCGAGTGGCTGCCTTAAGTGCTGTACCCATTCCGTATCTTTTCGTATTAAGAACTGTCCAACTTAGAATTGAAAGCTCCAGCTGTTCCAAGTCTACAGTTTCTTGGTGGAGAGAATGTCAAATTTCTACCACCCTTTGTGTAAAAGCCCGCCCCCAACAATCACGATCAGATTTAATTACTGCAGGAAATGCTGACAGGTTATGAAAATATTTGTGGCTCAGCTGCTTCCTCGTGTGTCATGGGAAGATAAAAGTTTATAGGAGTCTATTTTTCTTCTTAATTAAGAAGTAAAGGTGAAGTCCCAAGGTCCATTTTCCAATGCATTAATTAAGCCACCTACTTTTACATAAAATCCTAATTTCTCTTTTCATAAGAATCTATTTAATGTCTTAACAGGCAATAGCTACTAATATTTACCTTCTCGTAAATTCAACTTAATACACATAATGGGATGGAGCCGGAATAGTGCAAGTACTTTACAGCTCATGATACTGCAGTTACTAAACTAGATATTTTTTCTAATATATTTGTATAAATTATTAATTTAAGAATTAAACATTGAAATACTTCAATTATTCAAGTTAGATGAAGCAATTCAGTGTCTTCTAAGATTTTATTCCTTAGCCCAGATTTGATTGACTTTGAAAAGTATTTGGTGATTTTTTTTGTCCTCAGCAATAAAATCACCGTTGTCCCATTATGATCCCAGAATTAAAAATATACTGGTAACAATCCGACAGCTTTTCAGTTACATTCATCTTTGTTTAACTTCGCTAACGATAAGAATACATAACCAATTCACAGGGGTAGCAGTGTGTACCATATACTGTACGCAATGCACTATAATATCTCACCAGAATTACTCCTACAGCTCTAACCAAACCCACTACCTCTGCCACCTGGAGAGACCAGGCCAATAGATGTGTGGAAACACCATCCGCAGATCCCATATGCCATCCTGCCTTGGAATCTCAATTATTTCATTGACACTGGGTCAAAAAGACTGGAACTCCTGTCCTTGCAGCTCTGCAGGTGTCTCTGTACCACCGATGCCATAGCAGTTCTAGTGTCATTAGGAGCTGGTCAAGCAATGCCCACAACCCATGAAATACCTTTAAAAACCTATTTAATTCCAATACTTGGTCTTGTTTATTGTGGCAGAGAAACACATTGGACAACAAATTCTATAATTTATACATCTTTTCCTCCTTTCAAAATAATCACTGAATGGTACCATTTTCAGGTTTTGACTGTGCATTAGCTGGTATGGATTCATGAGGCATAATCAACATTTCCCTTAACTTGTGATAGCCTCTGAGAAATATTGACGTTATGGGAACTGTAGGTGCTGACAGATGCTTCCAAAAAAGGGTTTTCTTCATCCTGAGG
The DNA here is from genome assembly GCF_020745735.1 of Hemiscyllium ocellatum. Classification (NCBI taxonomy): domain Eukaryota; kingdom Metazoa; phylum Chordata; class Chondrichthyes; order Orectolobiformes; family Hemiscylliidae; genus Hemiscyllium; species Hemiscyllium ocellatum. The sequence goes on along the minus strand of NC_083405.1, from coordinate 120,537,714 downwards.
AAGGAACTAGAAGCGATCTTAGATTTATATAGCTTTCCTACCAACTCATTGCAGATGTTCTAAAAGGGTTTAGTGTTGCTAAGTGAAGCAAAGAGTTCTCCACATTTATTTCACAGTGTTGTCAGTCTTCGTTTAAGGAACAATTGAAATAGTTGTATGGGGTGGCATGGTGGCTCAGCAGTTAGCACTGCTGCTTCATAGCGTCAGGGTTGTGGGTTCAATTCCACACTCGGGTGACTATCTGTGTGGAGTTTGCATGTTATCTCCATGTCTGCATGGGCTTCCTCTGTGTACATAGAACTATAGAGCTCAGAAATGGGCCCTTTGACCCACAATGTTGTAACAAGCATGACACCAAATTAAACTAATCGCTTCTGTTTGTCCTTCGTCCATAACCCACCATTCCTTGCATGTTCACTGTGCTTATCTGAAAGTCTCTTAAATGCCCCTATTGTACCTGCCTCCACCACCATCCCTGGCAGCATGTTCCAGACTCCTACCGCTCTCTGTGGAAAAAGCTTGCCCCTCACATCTCCTTTGAACTTTCCCCCTCTCACCTTAAATACATGCCCCCTAGTATTAGATGTCTCAACTCTGAGATAAAGATTCTGACCATCACGCTGGTACTCTGGTTTCCTCTTACAGTCCAAAGATGTGCAGGTTAGATCGGCTGGCCATGCTAAATTGCCCATAGTGTACAGGTTAGATGGATGAGCCTTGGGAAATGCAGGGTTACAGGGATACGATGGGGAGGTGGGTCAGGGTGACCCTTCCGAGGGTCAGTGCTGAATCAATGTGCCAAATGGCCTACCACTACCCTGTAAGAATTCTATTCGATCTGCCATAACTTTTAAAGCCAGGATCAAGATTAGAGTGGTGCTGGAAAAGCGCAGCAGGTCAGGCAGCATCCGAGGAGCAGGGAAATCGAACTTTCAGACAAAAGCCCTTCATCAGGAATCAGTGATAACATTTAAGACACTGATTGCTGTAAACTTGCAAAAAGAGTGACTAAAATAAATGATGACTTCAAATGGTGGTCATTGATTCTTGCTTCTGCGATGGAACCTGTATGAACCACAACATTGGGAAACAACATCACAGGGTGTGGCCAACCCTGGAGAACCCAGAATTGTTGCCAAAATTTACTTGCCCTGAAAATCTCAGAGTAAACCATCCTCTTGAAACAATTATGTTGCAGATGAATGGTTTCATTTCATACAGGATTAATATTAAATTGCTTGGTTATGTGTAGGTGGCAGGGTTCCTTCCCTGAAGGGGATTAATGAACCATTTGAATTTTTGTGACAAAATGGCAGATTTAATTTTTGCCCACAATTACCAGATTTATTGAGTTTAGTTTTATAATTTAGCACTTAGAGGTTTCAACTCATGATTTATGAGTTGCTAGACCAGGATTGTAACTACTGTGCTACCATACACAGACACAAATATGCCAAGTGATACCCAAAGGACAATAATAAAGACGAGTGCACTCTGAGCAGTATATGTTGAATGTAAGACAACAAAATACATTGAACACAATATAAATGACAGATACTGAATTTAGCATTACTTGGACATTGAAATGGATTTACAGGCTCTTATCAGAAGGGTGTTGTGAAACTTGAAAGGGTTCAGAAAAGATCTATAAGGATGTTGCCAGGGTTGAAGGCTTTGAGCTATAGGGAGAGGCTGAATAAGCTGGGACTGTTTTCCCTGGAGCCTCGGAGGCTGAGGGATAACCTTACAGAGGTTTATAAAATCATGAGTGGCACAGGTAGGGTAAATAGATGAGATCTTTTCCCTGGGTTGGGTGTGTCCAAACATAGGTCAAAGGTGAGAGGGACATGATTTATAAGGGACCTAAGGGCAACGCTTTCATGCAGTGGGTGGTGCATATATGGAATGAGCTACCAGAGGAAGTGGTGAGAGGCTGGTACAATTACAACATTTACAACTCATCTGGATGGGCATATGAAAAGGATGGGTTTACAGGGATGTAGGCCAAGTGCTGTCAAATGGAGCTAGATTAATTTAGGATATCAGGTCAGCCTGGATGAGTTGGATAGAAGGGACTGTTTCTATGCCGTACATCTCTGTGACTCAATAGCAGCAGGCTGAGATTGCCGCGGCTACCTTAATATTTTAATCTGTTGTGTAAATTTCAGCCAAAAGAGTTTCGGAAGGTTCTTGGGAAATCTAAGAACTGAAGTACCAGTGTGCAGTCATAGAGTGATAGAGATGTACAGCACAGAAGCAGACTCTTCAATCTAACTCACCCATGCCAACCAGATTTCCTAAATTAATCTAATCCCATTTTCCAGCATTGCTCCATATACATTTAAACCCATCCTGTTCATATAGCCATCCAGAAGCCTTTTAAATCATGCAATTGTACCAGCCTCCACCACTTCCTCTCGTAACTCATTCCATACATGCACCACCCTCTGTGTGAAAGAGTTGCTCCTTGGATATGTTTTAAATCTTTCCCCTCTCACTCTAAACCTATGCCCTCTAGGTTGGGATTTCCCCCAACCCGGGGAAAAGACCTTGTCTGTTTATTCTATCTATGCACCTCGTGATCTTATAAGCCTCCATAAGGTCATCCCTCAGTCACTGACGGTCCAGGGAAAACAGCCCCAGCCTATTCAGCCTCTCCCTATAGTTCAAACCCTCCAACTCTGGCAACATCCTTGTAAATCTTTTCTGAACTCTTTCAACTCTTAGACTGGATTACCAAACCATAAGTTTCCCCATATTTTCTCAGTGGCAGATCTTGAGAATATACCCACAATCCAAAGATGTGCAGGTCAGGTGAATTGGCCATGCTAAATTGCCCAGTGTTCAGGGATGTGTAGGTTAGGTGCATTAGTCAGGGGAAATGTAGAGTATTGGGGTAGGGGAATGGGTCTGGGTGGGATACTCTTCGGAGGGTTGGTGTGGATTTATTGGGTCGAAGGGCCTGTTTCCACACTGTAGGGATTCTTCTAATTATAAACAGCCACATTGAACCAAATGTGAAAAATGGCACTCACCTGCAAATGTGTTGCTGGTCAAAGCACAGCAGGTTAGGCAGCATCTCAGGAATAGAGAATTCGACGTTTCGAGCATAAGCCCTTCATCAGGAATAAGAGAGAGAGAGCCAAGCAGGCTGAGATAAAAGGTAGGGAGGAGGGACTAGGGGGAGGGGCGATGGAGGTGGGATAGGTGGAAGGAGGTCAAGGTGAGGGTGATAGGCCGGAGTGGGGTGGGGGCGGAGAGGTCAGGAAGAGGATTGAACGTGGCTGAAGAGCTTCTGTGCAGAGGAGATGACCTGGGGGGTGCAGTGAGAGAGGGACTCACTGAAATCCTTGTAGAGGGAGGAAGAGAGCTTCTCAAGGATTTCAGTGAGTCCCTCTCTCACTACACCCCCCAGGTCATCTCCTCTGCACAGAAGCTCTTCAGCCACGTTCAATCCTCTTCCTGACCTCTCCGCCCCCACCCCACTCCGGCCTATCACCCTCACCTTGACCTCCTTCCACCTATCCCACCTCCATCGCCCCTCCCCCTAGTCCCTCCTCCCTACCTTTTATCTCAGCCTGCTTGGCTCTCTCTCTCTTATTCCTGATGAAGGGCTTATGCTCGAAACGTCGAATTCTCTATTCCTGAGATGCTGCCTAACCTGCTGTGCTTTGACCAGCAACACATTTGCAGCTGTGATCTCCAGCATCTGCAGACCTCATTTTTTACCTGAAAAATGGCACTCAGTAAAGATCAAAGACTCAATAGCTTCAGTTAAGCCATGGCCATCTGGTTTAAATTTTCCAGGAGGCAGAAATCATATTTTATTATTTTTTATTCGTTTATAAGATGTGGGTGTTGCTGGCTGGCCAGCTTTTATTGTTTGTCCCTAGTTGCCCTTGAGAAATTGGTGGTGAGCTGCCCTCTTGAGCTGCTGCAGTCCACCTCTGTGATTGACCCACAATGCAATTAGGGAGGGAATTCCAGGATTTTGACCCAGCAGCAGTGAAGGAACGGCGATATATTTCCAAGTCAACATGGTGAGAGGCTTGGCGGGAAACGTGGAAGTGGTGATGTTCCCATGTATCTGCTGTCTTTGTCCTTCTAAATGGATGTGGCCGTGAGTTTGGAAGGTGCTGTCTGAGGATCTTTGGTGAATTTCAGCAGTGCATCTTGTAGATAGTAGACAGTGCTGCTACTGAGCATCAGTGGTAGAGGGTTTAGATGCTTGTAGATGTGGTGCCAATCCAGTGGGCTGCTGTCCAGGATGGTGTCAAGGTTCTTGAGCAGTATTGGGGCTGTACTCATCCAAACAGTGGAGAATATTCCATCACACTCTTGACTTGTGCTTATCGTTGGTGCATAGACTTTGGGGAGTCTAGAGGTGAGTTACTCATTGCAGTATTCCTACCCTCTGACTTGCTCTTATAGCCACTGTGTTTATGTGCTGCTTCCAGTTGAGTTTCTGGTCAATGGTCAACCCCCAGGATGTTGGGGATTCAGTGTTGGTAGCACCGTTGAACATCAAGTGGCAATTGTTAGATTGTCTCTTACTGGTGTCATAGCCTGACTGCGATCATCACCAATAATCATTTGCCTATTTATTAACTTTGTACATATTTTTGAACCTCAGCATGGTTTTTGTAAAACACTTGCTGTCTCGGTACAAACATAATTTTGCACAATCACTAGAAAAGTGTAATTTGACAGAAAATATCACCAACTGGTATAAGTTAGCATAAGCGCATTAATTTTACAGGGCAGTTCCATGCCTGAAGAGACATTAATGAGAAACTATAGTTTGGATTAAAAGTACCTTCCTAACAAATCTATTGAAGAAGAATTGATAAGAGAATGCTAGAAAAACTCGGTAGTTCTGGCAGCTTCTGTGGAGAAGGAGAAACAGAGTTAACATTTCGAGTCTGGTATGACTCTTCCCTAGAACCTAATCCTATTGGATTCAAAATGGTGAGTCTATTTTTCTCTCTTTCTCTCTCTCTCTCTCTCTCTCTCTCTCTCTCTCTCTCTCTCCACAGATGCTGCCAGACCTGCTGAGTTTCTGTTAGTTTCAGATTTCCAGCATCCACAATCATTGATGAGCGTGAGTTTATGTTTTTATTTAAAGTCGCCACAATGTATCATGAGGGAGGGAATTCCAGGGTTTTGACCCAGCAACAATGAAGGAATGACAATACATTTCCAAGTCAAGATGCTGAGTGGCTTAGAGGAGAATCTGAAGGTGCTGGTGTTCTGCTGCCCTTATCCTTCTTTCCTCAGATTAGCTTGTAATTTGTGGAAACGCGGACCACATGCTTCAGCTACTAGAGTCACAGAGTCATCGAGATAATCAGCACAGAAACAGACCCTTCGGTCTGATAGAGTCATAGAGATGTACCGCATGGAAACAGACCCTTCAGTCCAACCCGTCCATGCTGACCAGATATCCCAACCCAATCTAGTCCCACCTACCAGCACCCGGCCCATATTCCTCCAAACCCTTCCTATTCATATACCCAACCAAATGCCTTTTAAACGTTGCAATTGTACCAGCCTCTACCACTTCCTCTGGCAGCTCATTCCATACACGCACCATCCTCTGCATGAAAAATTGCCCCTTAGGTCTGTTTTATCTCTTTCCCCTCTCATCCTAAACCTATGCCCTCTAGTTCTGGACTCCCACACGCCAGGGAAAAGATTTTGACTATTTATCCTATCCATGCCCCTCATGATTTTATAAACCTCTTTAAGGTCACCCCTCAGCCTCCGACGCTCCAGCGAAAACAGCCCCCACCTGTTCAGCCTCTCCCTATAGCTCAAATCCTCCAACCTGGCAACATCCTTGTAAATTCTTTCTGAACCCTTTCGAGTTTCACAACATTCTTCCTATAGGAGGGAGACCAGAATTGCATGCAATATTTCAAAAGTGGCCTAACCAATGACCTGTACATCTGCAACATGATCTCCCAACTCCTGTACTCAATACTCTGATCAATAAAGGAAAGCATACCACTAATTGCAATGAGACGCCATGAGGGTGCAGCAATGGAATTGAGATGAGTTAGAGCTGGACTCCTTCATGCTCTACAACATTGTGTACACCTTTGCTCACAGCTGTCCTGGCAGTTCCTAGTTGATGCTGATGAACAGTCATCAGTCGTGTGTAGCCTGTGTGGTAAATAGACTTGCTGTGCAGTAAGTTGGCACTTGAGACATTCTATTTATCCCCCTCTCTCTGGCCCATTACCAAACCACGGCTCTACTGCATTTGACAATATTCTACAGGTATCAGTAAGGGTGAGATCGAGTGAGGATATATCATCTTGAAGGCTGACCTTTCTTTCCCTGGAGCATGTACAGCACTAGATACAGCCAAGAGAGAGAAGCAGTGTTCCAGGAGGGAAGAGAGACAGAAGTGAAAGCGTTCACAGCTTGCCCAAGCAGTGGGTGGAAGCTGAAATACTTATATGAAGCGATTTAAAAAAAAGGGTGAATTAATGGTGTGTTAGCTCTGCTCCAGCACAACCAGTCACCAAGGGTTCAGCTGTGCCCCTGCTCAGTGAACTTTCTTCAGGGGGTGGGGGAGAGTGTATTCCGTCAGTGATGGCAGCCTGTGCCTTTTGGCCATGGAGTGAGGGCATCGCTGCCTGGGCCAACATTAATGCCCAACTCTAATTGCCCTGGAGGGACGGTGAGGAGTTGCGTTTTGTCCAACTCAGAGTGTGTGAGGGCATTTGCAGTGCTGTTCAGAAGGGAGTGCCAAGAGTTTGACCCAGTGACACGGAAGGACCAGTGATATAGTTCCAAGTCAGGATGATGTGTGGCTTGGAAGGGGACATGCAAGTGGGTGGCAGGTTTGTACCTCTGCATCTACCTATTAATGAGTGCGTTGCTGAGAATTGTGTGTGGTGCTTGGAGAATATGCCTGTTGCGGTGGACAAACTGTGTCCTAATGGGGTGTGTGATAGTGATCAGTGTATGAGGAAAGGTGAAGTGGGAGTGACAGCCTTTGACATCAAGGCCACAGTTGACTGAGTGTAGCATCAAGGAGCTCTGTTAAGACTCTTGTTTGCCCACTCTCTGAGCCTGTCCAAGCCCTTCTGCAGCCTCCCCACTTCCTCAAGGTTACCTGTCCCTCCATCTATCCTTGATCATTTGCAAATGTGGTAACAATGCAATCAGTTCCTTCATCCAGGTTTAAATTAACATATAACGCGAATAGTTGTGGTCTCAACATAGATTCCTGCTGAATTCCACTCGTCACTTGTTGCCATCTTGAAATAACCTCTTTATCCCTACTCTCTGCCTTCTACCAGTCAGCCAATCCTCTACCCATGCCAGTATGTTGTCCCTAGCAGCATGGGCTCATATCTTATTTAGCAGCCTCCTATGTGGCGCCTTGTAAAATGGCCATCTGTATATCCAAGTAGATCACATCTACTGGCTCTCCTTTAACTTGCTTGTTACCTCCTCAAAAAATTCAAGCAGATTTGTCAGGCATGGCCTTTCTTGATGGAGCCGTGCTAACGCAGCCCTATTTTACCATGCACTTCTCAGTACTCTGCATTCTCATCCTTAACAGCGAACTCTAAAATATTACCTCTGACTGAGTTCAGTTTTAGAAGCCCTATAGGTTCCTTCTTCTGTCTCCCTCCCTTCTTAAACAGGAGTGTTACATTAGCCATTTTCCAGTCCTCAGGGACCCTCCCTGGCCCCAGTGGTTCCTGAATGATCACCATCACAGTGTCCTCAGCTGTATCTGTCAGAACTCTGCGTGTAACCATCTTAAAGGTAAGAAAGACCACGCAATAAAGGCTGGCCCAGCCAATGATTCCCACCTCCCATGAATAAATGAATTTTTTTTTAAAGTGTAAAGAATAAAGGTTAAATGTTTGTGGAATTGTGAAGAGAAAGAAGAAAAAAGATGATCTTGATTGTCGTCAGGCATAGAAAGCGGGGCTTGGAATTAAGTCAGGTCAGTATGAGGAGTGAGTAAGAATTCTCACCTTAAAGATTGCAGTGAGACATTGAACTTGTTGCAGCGTGCCCTACTGAGGTGCTGGCACTCACTCCACAATTCTTTCCCTTGCAAATGTAAACGTAATATTGCCATTCTCCCAGAGGCCCATAGACTGCCTTCTCATTAGAGAGAGAGAGACAGCCGGTGGTGGTTTTAACCTAAAGGCCTCAGGTTAGGGGAGACGTAGAGAAAGAGAGACCTTGTTGATGGTTGGGGAGAATCCTGCCTTCTGAGAGAAGGAGGATATTACTCCTCTGGTCCCCTGTCTGCAGCAGATTAGCAATGAAACACCATGGCAGTATCTTCAGCCAAATTTCTCCTGCCAAACATGTTTCCCTGGAATCTGCAGCCATAATGCATCTCCCCTTCTGGAGGTGCTTTTGAATAGTGTCATAAATAGACAAGAAAACCCTCCTCCTCTTCATGGATTTGCAACCATTAATGTGCTGACTAGCAGTGGCTATGAACATGCTTGGCAGGTCCAGACAACATCGGTGGCAAGATGCAATTTTTCATGGAATTTACAGCAAAGAAACAAGTCATTCAATCCAACTGGTATGTTGCTCCACACAAGCCTCCTCCCCCATAACTTTATCTCAAACAATCCGCATTTCCTTGTATTCATATATCTAGCTTTTCCTTAAAGGCATCTGAGTGTTTCACTTCAACCAGTACTTGCGGTAGCAAGTTCCACATTTTAACTGTTCTCTGGTAAAGAACTTGCTTATGAATATTTTGCTGAATATATATTCACGACATTGGATTTGCTCCCCCTCACAAATGGAGATTTCTGATCTACATCTACCGTATGGAACCCCTTCGTGACTTCATTCTAGGTCATTACCAATTCCAACATCAGAAACTACACATCCACCTCCACCATCATTTGTAATATTGATGAACCATCCTGATATTTTCTTCAGCTCTTATTCCCTCACAATGCAGATTGGCTGAGCTACATCCAACAACCGAGAGGTGAGGCTGTAGCTTTCAGTCTTGGAAGGCAAGACAGACATGTTTTGACTATTTTCTTCCCAAACACTTTTTATTGCTGATGTGCTGACAACACCTTCTTTATGTAGTGTCTTTAATGTTGTCAAAGGCCAAGGCATTTCACAAGATCATTTACAGGCAAAATTGGACACCAATTCAAAGAGGGAGACATTAAAATGAGTGATTAAAAAAAGTGATTAAATAAATAAAAACAGAAGGTGCTGGAAATGCTCTGTAGATTTGGCAGCATCCATGGAGTATTAAAGAGAGTAAATGGTTCAAGTTGAATCTGTTTCTTCTTCAGAACTGATGATATATTTGTTGATTAGTGTAGTAGATTTTAAGCCCTTTTTTTATCGAAGAATGGAAGAGGAGGGGTAAAGATGTTTTGGAAGGAGACAATTCTGGAACTGATGATCTAAAAGGATAGTAAAATGTATGGTCGTAAAAAGTGGTAGTAAAATGTAGGGTATATAGGTTAATTTGATCTTAGAGTAAGATAAAAGGTCAATACCAAGTCAAGGGCCAAAGGGCTTGTGCTGTGCTGTACTGTTCTATGTTCTAAAAGTGATGATATGGGAAGGAAAATGCATAAAGGAATCTATTGCCTCAGAGTTGGTCTTGCCTGAACAATGTTACAAAAGGTTCTTGAGGATGGATTTCCATGACCATGATTGTTGCCACAACCGCCCGTGCCTTTACACTGCAGGTGACTTTATTCAACCCTTTGTAGACAGCTGGGGTACCCTGACGAATCAAGTACCAGAATCACTTTCTCCTTTCATTCACCTGCTGCAGAAAATCCATCCTGTAGCAATCCCTCTCTTTGCAATTATATTGCCACCAATAAACAGCCTAAAGCATCCGATTAAAGGCTGCCTGCCATCATAAGTATAGCAATCAGGCTACTTGAATTATTTGTTTGGATATGTTTATTGGCTGTACATCATGCCCAACAAGGCTGTGTTGTGCTCTCTGGTCTGTTCTTTCCAATTACACACTATTTACAGGTCTCCTAGATATATGCGATGTCAAATATAAATCCATCAAAGTCAATACAAGATTAATTCTTGAGAAGATCGTGGCTTTTTGGACAAATAGAACTGTTGGCCCTGTTGTTATTCATGATAACGAGCCTGGGAATTGGGCACTACTGGCTCACATGTTTACCTGTAGAGACCTAGGAGAGAGTCCAAATGTTTCCTCGTTCTTGTCTTAAATGGGCAGTCTCTTACTTTTAAACTATACGGAGGAAAAAGTGGGGTCTGCAGATGCTGGAGATCAGAGCTGAAAATGTGTTGCTGGTTAAAGTGCAGCAGGTCAGGCAGCATCCAAGGAGCAGGAAATTCGACGTTCCTGATGAAGGGCTTGTGCCCGAAACGTCGAATTTCCTGTTCCTTGGATGCTGCCTGACCTGCTGTGCTTTAACCAGCAACACATTTTCAGCTTTTAAACTATGCCCCTTAGATCAAAAATCTCCCAAACCAGGCGACATTGTTTTGACATCTACTCAGTTAAATCCCCTTCGGATCTTATATGTTTCAGTTAAGTTGTCTCTGACTATTTTTAACACCAAGAGTCAAAAGGTTTGGCGCTGGAAAAGCACAGCACATCGTGCAGCATCCAAGGAGCAGGAAAGTCAACATTTTAGTCATAAGCTCTTCATCCGGAATGTGAAGGGGGAAAGAGCTGAGAGATAATTAGGATGCTGGCCATGGGGCTAGGGGGACAAAACTGGTAAGGCGATAGGTGGATGCATGTGGAGGGTGATTGTGGTAGGTCAGTGGGGAGGGTGAAGCAGATGGGCAAGAGGAAGGTTAAGAGGGCGGTGCCAAATTGGAGGGTTGGATCTGGGATCAGATGGGGGGAAGGGAGATTTGGAAACTGGTGAAGGTGATGTTGATGCTGCCTGGTTGTAGGCTCCCAAGGCAGAAGATTAAGTATTCTTTCTCCAGATGGTGGTTGGCTTTGATTTGGCGGTGGAAGAGGCCCAGGATTTACATGTCCTTGGGGGAGTGGGAAGGGGAGTTGAAGTGGCTGGTCCCAGAGAAAGCTGTGTAGCCTTTCCTCATAAGACAACCCACGTATTCCAGGCCATTGTGTTGCAAATCAAATGAATAGGTAATGATTATTCTTGATAGGAGCCCTGTATGGAGTTCAGTTGCTAGGAAGGGAGAGGCAACTTTAAAAAAAAGAATGGATAGGTTAGATGCCAAGAAATGTTTTTCGAAAAAGAAACTAAATAGATTACCCAAATGCACAATGGATAGATATTCACTCCGGGCCATGGAATAGGTTGAATTATGGAAGGTGTCAGGCCTAGCATGGACTGATGTCTCAGGAACTTGCTCTCTGCAGTTTGGAGTGGAGTTTCCAAAAACTTTCTTTTCTAAACCTACCTATCCTTTATTTCCTATTTCCCCTAGAAAGTCAAATGGAGAGAGATTCGCAAGACGATGTTGAGTTATAGTGTCATAGAGTCATAGAGATGTACAGCATGGAAACAGACCCTGCGGTCCAACCTGTCCGTACTGACCAGATATCTCAACCCAACCTAGTCCCACCTGCCAGCACCTGACCCATATCCCTCCAAGCCCTTCCTATTCATATACCCATCCAAATGCCTCTTAAATGTTGCAATTGTACTAGCCTCCATCACTTCTTCTGGCAGCTCATTCCATACACGTACCACCCTCTGTTTGAAAAAGTTGCCCTGTAGGTCTCTTTTATATCTTTCCCCTCTCACCCTAAACCTATGCCCTCTAGTTCTGTACCCCCGACCCCAGGGGACAGACTATGCCTAGTTAACGTATCCATCCCCCTCATAAGTTTGTAATTTCTATAAGGCCACCCCCTCAGTCTCTGACACTCCAGGGAAAACAGCCCCAGCCTGTTCAGCCTCTCTCTATAGATCAAATCCTCCAACCCTGGCAATATCCTTATAAATCTTTTCTGAACCCTTTCAAGTTTCACAACATCTTTCTGATAGGAAGGAGACCAGAATTGCATGCAATATTCCAACAGTGGCCTAACCAATGACCTCCACAACATGACCGCCCAACTACTATACTCAATACTCTGACCAATAAAGGAAAACATACCAAATGACTTCTTCACTATCCTATCTGCCTGCGACTCCACTTTCAAGGAACTATGAACCTGCACTCCAAGCTCTCTTAGCTCAGCAACACTCCCCAGGATCCTACCATGAAGTGTATACTTCCTGCTAAGATTTGCTTTCCCAAAATGCAGTACCTCACATTTATCTGAATTAAACTCCATCTGCCACTTCTCAGCCTCTTGGTCCATCTGGTCAAGATCCTGTTGTAATCTGAGGTAACCCTCTTCGCTGTCCACTATACCTCCAATTTTGGCATCATTTGCAATCTTACCAACTGTAGCTCTAATGCTCGCATCCAAATCATTTATGTAAATGACAAAAAGTAGAGGGCCCAACACCGATCCTTGTGGCACTCCACTGGTCATAGGCCTCCAGTCTGAAAAACAACCCTCCACCATCACCCTCTGTCTTCTACCTTTGAGCCAGTTCTGTATCCAAATGGCTAGTTGTCCCTTTATTCTGTGAGATCTAACCTTGCTAATCAGTCTCCCATGGGGAACCTTGTCAAACACCTTATTGAAGTCCATATAGATCACATCTACTGCTCTGCCCTCATCAATCCTCTTTGTTACTTCTTCAAAAAACTCAATCAACTTTGTGAGACATGATTTCCCATGCACAAAGCCATGTTGACTATCCCTAATCAGTCCTTGCCTTTCCAAATACATGTACATCCTATCCCTCAAGATTCCCTCCAACAATTTGCCCACCACCAAGGTCAGGCTCACTGGTCAAGAGTTCCCTGGCTTGTCTTTACCACCCTTCTTAAAGAGTGACACCATGTTAGCCAACCTCTAGTCTTTCGGCACCTCACCTGTGACTATCAATGATACAAATATCTCAGCAAGAGGCCCAGCAATCACTTCTCTAGCTTCCCACAGAGTTCTAGGGAACACTTGTGGATTTATCCACCTTTACCCATTTCAAGACATCCAGCACTTCCTCCACTGTAATCTGGACATTTTGCAAGATGTCACCATCTATTTCCCTAAAGCTATATCTTCCATGTCCTTTTCCGCAATAAATACCGATACAAAATATTCATTTTATATCTCTCCCATTTTCTGCGGCTCCACACAGCAGCTGCCTTGCTGATCTTTGAGGGGCCCTATTCTCTCCCTAGTTACCCTTTTTTTCCTTAATGTATTTGTAAAAACTTTTTGGATTCTCCTTAATTCTATTTGCCAAAGGTATCTCATGTCCCCTTTTTGACCTCCTGATTTCCCTCTGAAGTATGATCCTACTTCCTTTATACTCTTCTAAGGCTTCACTCAATCTATCCTGTCTATACCTGACATATGCTTCCTTATTTTTCTTAACCAAACCCTCAATTTCTTTAGTCATCCAGCATTCCCTATACCTAGCAGCCTTCCCTTTCACCCTGACAGGAATATACTTTCTCTGGATTCTTGTTATCTCATTTCTGAAGACTTCCAATTTTCCAGCCATCCCTTTACCTGCGAACATCTGCCTCCAATCAGCTTTTGAAAGCTCTTGCCACATACCATCAAAATTGGCCTTTCTCCACTTTAGAACTTCAACTTTTAGATCTGGTCTATCCTTTTCCATCATTATTTTAAACCTAATAGATTTATGGTTGCTTGCCCCAAAGTGCTCCCCACTGACCCCTCAGTCACCTGCCCTGCCTTATTTTCCAAGAGTTGGTCAAGTTTTGCACCTTCTCTAGTAGGTACCTCCACATACTGAATCAGAAAATTGTCTTGTACATATTTAACAAATTCCTCTCCATCTAAACCTTTAACATTATGGCAGTCCCAGTCTATGTTTGGAAAGTTAAAATCCCCTACCATAATCACTCTATTATTCTTACAGATAACTGAGACCTCCTTACAAATTTATTTCTCAATTTCCCTCTGACTATTAGGGGGTCTATAATACAGTCCAATAAGGTGATCATCCCTTTCTTATTTCTCAGTTCCACCCAAAAACTTCCCTGGATGTATTTCCAGGAATATCCTCCCTCAGCACAGCTGTAATGCTATCCCTTATCAACAATGCCACTCCCCCTCCTCTCTTGCCTCCCTTTCTATCCTTCCTGTAGCATTTGTATCTTGGAACATTAAGCTGCCAGTCCTGCCCATTCCTGAGCCATGTTTCTGTTATTGTTACGATATCCCAGTCCCATGTTCCTAACCATGCCCTGAGTTCATCTGCCTTCCCTGTTCGGCTGCTTGCATTGAAAAAAATGCAGTTTAACTTATTAGTCCTACTTTGTCCCTGACTACCCTGTTTGACTCACTTCTGTTCTCAACTGTACCCATCTCAGATTGATCTCTTTCCTCACTACCTCCCTGGGTCCCATCCCCCCACTTTACTAGTTTAAATCCTCCCGAGCAGCTCTAGCAAATTTTCCTGCCAATATATTTGTCCCATTCCAATTTAGGTGCAATCCGTCCTTCTTGTACAGGTCACTTCTACCCCAAAAGAGATTCCAATGATCCAAAAATGCGAATCCTTCTCCCGTACACCAGCTCCTCGGCCATGCATTCGTCTGCTCTATCCTCCTATTCCTGCCCTCACTAGCTCATAGCACCGGAAGTAATCTAGATATTACTACTCTCAAGGACCTCATTTTTAATTTCTGCCTAACTCTCTGTTCAGAATCGCAACCTTTTCCCTTCCAATGTCATTGGTTCCAATGTGGACAATGACCTCTTGCTGGCCCCTCTCCCCCTTGAGAACATTCTGCACCCTCTCTGAGACATCCTTGATCCTGGCACCAGGGAAGTAACACTCCATTCTGCTTTTTTGCTGCTGGCCACGGAAACGTCTGTCTACCTCAGACTAGAGAAATCCCTAACAAAATTGATCTCTTGGACCCCAATGTATCCCTCATTGCATTAGAGCCAGTCTCAATACCAGAAACTTGGCTGTTCATGCTACATTCCTCTAAGAATCCATCACTCCCTAAAAACAGCATTCCTGTTTGAAATGGGCATATCCACAAAAGACTCCTGCATGAGCTGCCTATCTCTCTTACCTTTCCTGGAGTTAACCCATCTATGTAACTGTATCTGAGACTTTCCCCCCTTCCTATAACTGCCATCCATCACATACTGTTGCTGTTGCA
Organism: Hemiscyllium ocellatum; assembly: GCF_020745735.1. Lineage (NCBI taxonomy): Eukaryota > Metazoa > Chordata > Chondrichthyes > Orectolobiformes > Hemiscylliidae > Hemiscyllium > Hemiscyllium ocellatum. The sequence continues at coordinate 120,522,492 of NC_083405.1, read as the reverse complement.
AATTCCTCATTGCTTCTAACAGTCTCTCCAACCAATCCATTCGATTTGATAATATTTGCAGCCAACAGCATTTATGGCAGATATAATCCGCAGTAACCCTTAAGCTCTCTTTAAACTCCCACATCTGACAAGAAGTACACATCACTGTATTGAAGGCTATTTTTGCTCCTTCACAATCTACAGACCCAGAAAATAACACCATCTTATTCCTCTACAAATGCTGCTCCAGGCTAAATTAGTAGTTATGGCTTATATTTTAAGTTTAGTCAAGAGACATATCTCCAAAACATATAATCAAGAAAGAACCCACTCTACTCACTACTGCAGATTCTCTGTAGGACACACTTAAAACAATGATTAACTTATCTGATTCTGTGTTGTGAACTTCGCCCAACTGTTCCTCCAAGATTAGTTGTGAATTTCACTGTTTGTTAATTTTCCCAGACGCACTCCGATATCCAGCGATACATGAATTCAAACAGCAAAGGCAGTAACTGTGCAGGTTCTCTCTCTCTCTCTCTCTCTCTCTCCTGCAATTACCTCACCATGTGCTTCCTTTGTTTGCTCTTCTCCCTTTTAAAACTGCTGTTGTTTTGACTTTTTTCCCCCAAGTTCCAAAACAATGCAACAACATATAAAACAGTAATTGCTGCTCCTGGAATTCAAGGAAATCTCCTCCAGCACCTAAAATACCTCAAAAAAGGAGCAGCTGTGTGACTTGTGCAGATATTCACACAAGAGTTTCCTGAAGCACATTTTGGACTCATTCAAAATCTTGGCTGATAGAACTATAGAACAGATAGAAAGAAAAATTGAACATTCACATCGCACTCTTTCAAGATGGCCCATGGTGATTCACTGCCAATGATGTAATGTTGAAGTGAAATTGCTGTTATGTTGTCGTGGAGCATGGGAGCACAGCAAGGCCCTACATTCAGTGAGGTAAATAACCTTGAACTATTTGAATGATTGAGGGCTAAATATTGGGCAGGATAGCGGGAGATCATCTCTGCCTATGATTGAATAATTAATGTCTATCTGTGAGGAAATGTAGAAATGTTGTTTTCTTTAAATTTATTCATTTGTGGGATGTAGGCATCACTTGCTGGATCAGCATTTGTTGTCATTCCCCATTGCCCTTGAGAAGGTGGTAGTGAGCTGCCTTCTTGAACCACTGCAGTCCATCTGCTATGGGTTGACCCACAATGCCATTAGGGAGGGAATTCCAGGATTTTGACCCTGCGATAGTGAGGGAACGGCAAAATGTTTCCAAGTTAGTATGGTGAGTTTCTTGGAGGGAGATTTGGAGGTGGTGGAGCTCCCATGTGTCTGCCTACTTGCCCTTCTTGATAGAAATGGTCGTGGGTTTGAAGGTGCTGTCTGAGGATGAATTCTACGGCTCAACTTATAGATAGTACACACTGCTAGGACTAAGTGTCAATGTTGGAGGGAGTGGATGCTTTGAATGTGGATGCTTAGTCATTTAGTTATCAGAAAGACAGCACCTTTGACAGTGCAGCATTCCCTTGGTATTGCATCGGGCTAACTGCCCGGGATGTATGCTCAAGCCCTGGATTAAACCCAGAATCTGCTTACTGAAACAAACTTGCCACTGCTGAACGCTAGCTGAGACACAGGTACATAAGTGAAGGGATAATTGACAATGAATTGTTCAGATTGCAATTTTCATATTATTAATCTTTTCATTATTAGAAGTGATCTGAGTTGCAGGTAATTTCCTCAATATTTAGGTTCTGGTTTCTAATAGGTTTCTAATTGCTTTTGTAGCCCAAGAGAGGACCGTATTCCTGTTGCAGTCAATATGCGTATTGGTTTAATTATCGTAGCTGCAACCCACTCTGTTTCTATCAATAAGGAGACCTATTACAAGAAAGAGTTTTTCTCTTTATCCTACATTCATTTCATGGCCATTATCAAGAATGTAACCAAACACTTGCAACAGGAAACAGGGCTTTGGTCCAAACCAGTCTGAAAATTTTACCTTAACCTACTTGACTCATCCCCATATACTTTAATTATTTCTAACTGTCTCTGCATCTGCTTGTACAGTCCAATTTACTGCTATAGTTTGCTCCACATATTCATTTTCCATATCAAACAGTCATCTAAATCCAGATCACCCTCTTTGTGTGCTTGTTTAGAGAAGCCTAATCAGTACCAGTTAATATTAAACACAGATTGGAGTTGGGCATTTTGCCAGATGAATCATTCAAAGCCTTGAACTGATAATCAGATACCAAGAGGTAAAACCTCACCATCACAGTTTGACAATTTAGATTCAATCAGGAAGTATGCAGCTCATGCTGTTAGATTGTTTTAATAACGTAACTGCTGCATGATGTACTTTTTAGGGAAGATATTCTGCCAACTTTACCCAACTAGGTAAACAGGACGTTATTAATAGACTCGGTAACCAGAGGGACAGACAGGAGATTCTGTGGCCGTAAACGGGAATTCGGGATGGTGTGTTGTATCTCAGGTTCCAGGCTCCAGGATGTCTCAGAGCAGCTGCAGAAAGTTCTCAAAGGGGAGGTGGAGCAGCCAGACATCATTCCGCACGTAGGCACAAAAGACCTGGGTAGAAATAGGGATAAGGTCCTGCAGAGTCATTACAGAGAGCTAGGAGAAAAGTTAAAAGAAAGGGACCTTGTTGGTGATAATCTCTGGATTACTTCCAGTGAGGGTACGAGCAGGAAGATATGGCAAATGAATGCGTGGCTGAAGAATTGGGATTCAGATTTTTAGATCATTAGTATTTTTTTGGGGCAGAGGTCACCTGTTCAAGAGAGACAGGCACCACCTGAACTGGAGGGGGACGAATATCTTGGGTGGCCAGGTTTGCTCGTGCTATAAGACAGGGTTTAAACTAGATTGCAGGGGAGTGGGATCTCAACAACAGGAAGACAAGTGCAAGGCTCGAAGGAACTATATTAATCAGAAATAGTAAGTTGAAGAGACATGTAAGGCTGGAACATAACAGGGAGCAAGGAATGCTTGTTGGACTAAATTGCATTTATTTCAATGCAAGAGAGCTGACAGGTAAGGCCAATAAACTCAGGGCGTGGATAGGTATGCGGGACTGGGGTATTATAGTCATTACAGAGACATGATTCAGGGAGGGATAGGACTGGCAGTTTAATGTGCCAGGGTACAGGTGCTTACGTGGGACAGAGGTGGTGGAGGAGGGGAGAGGGAGTTGCAATTTTGATTAAGGTGAGTATCACATCAGTCGTCAGAGATGAAATAACTGAAGGGTCATCCAGTGAAGGTTTTTGGGCAGAGCTAAGAAATAAGAAAGGGATGGTGACATTATTGGGGTTGTACTGTAGACCCCCAAATAGTCAACAGGAATCAGAGGAACAAATATGCAGGGAGACTGGGGAGACTTGCAGGAGCAATGGGGTTGTCATAGTTGGGGATTTTAATTTTCCTGACGTGGGCGGGGACTGCCAAAACATTAAGGGCTGAGATGGGTGGAATTTGCCAGCGCATTCAGGATAGTTCCCTCAAGCAGTAGACAGAGGGTCCTCCTCAGGAAGGGGCAAAACTTGACCTACTCTTGGGAAATAGGGCAGGACAGGTGATGGTGGGGGAGCACTTTGGGATCAGTGACCATAGTTCTCTAAATTAGTTATGGAGAGGGACAAAACTGGTCCACAGGCTCAAGTTCTAAATTGGGGTAAGGCAAATTTTGATGGAATTAGACAGGACCTTGTTGATTGGAGTAGTTTGTTTGCAAAAGCCTCCCATTTGCCTCCCTCTGGCAAATGGGAGGCTTTTAAAAGTGAGATAGCTAGAGTTCAAGGTCCGTATGTTCTTTTGAGGGTGAAGGGTAAGGTTGTCAGGAATAGGGAACCCTGGATGGCAAGAGATATTTAGACTTTGAACAGAAAAAATAAGGAGGTATGACTCAGATACAGGCAGCTTGGATCATGGGAATCCCAGGAAGTATACAAGGAATACAAGAGTTTACTGAAGAAGGAAATGAGGGGGACAAAAAGGGGGCACAAGATAGCCTTGGCTGAGAAGATTGGGATGAATCCAAATGGGTTCTTTTAGTATATTAAAGGGAAAAGAATAACTAGAGAGAGAATAGGGCCCCTCAAAGACCAAAGTGGATGTGTGTGTGTAGAATCACAGGAGATGGGCGAAGTTCTCAATGAACATTTCTCCTCTGTGTTTACCGTGGAGAAAAACATGAAGACTTGGGAACTTGGGAAAGTTAGTGGTGATATCTTGGGGACAGTCCATATCATTGTGGAAGAGGTGTTGGACATATTAGAACGTATGAAGGTGGATAAATCTCCTGGTCCTGACCAGATATATCCAAGAACACTGCAAGACGATAGAGAAAAAAATTGTGGGGGCCCTGGCTGATATCTTTGCATCATCATTAGGCATGGGTGAGGTCCCGGCAGACTAGAGGGTAGCAAATGCTGTGCTATTATTCAAGAAGGGCTGCACAGAAATGCCTGGGAACTAGAGACCAGCTTAACACCTGTAATGAGAAGATTCTGAAGGATAAGATATACATGCATTTGGAAAGATAGGGTTTGATTAGGAGTAGTCAGCGTGGCTTTGTGAGTGGGAGATCATGACTCACAAATTTGTTGGAGCTCTTTGATGAAGTGACCAGGAAGGTTAATGAAGGTAGGGCAGTAAATGTACTCCATATGGATTTCAGTAAGCCCTTTGATAGGGTTTCCCATGGTAGATTGCTTTGGGAGGTTAGATCACATGGAATCCAAGGAGAGCTGGCAAATTGGACACACAATTGGACACACAATAGACCAAACAGAGGGTAATAGTGGAAGGATGCTTGTTGGACTGGAGGGCTGTGATTAGTGGAGTGCCCCAAGAATTGGTGCTGAGCCCATTACTGTTTGTTATCTATGTCAATAATTGGGGTGAGAATGTAAAAGGCACGATTAGCTGCTGATAACACTAAATTAGGTGGTATCATGGACAGTGAGGAAGGTTATCAGAAATTGCAGTAGGACCTTGATCAGCTGGGGAAGTGGGCTGGAAAATGGCAAATGGAGTTTAATATAGGTAAGTATGAAGTATTGCATTTTTCTAAGTCAAATCAAAGTACGAGTTTCATTGTGAATGGTAGCGTCTTAAGGAATTCAGTGGAACAGAGGGACGTTGGAGTTCAGGTTCACAGTTCTCTGAAAGTGGAGTCACAGGTAGACAGGGCAGTGAGGAAGGCTTTTGGCACATTGGCCTTCATCAGTAAGGGCATTGAGTATGGAAGTTGGGAAGTTATGTTGCAGTTATACAGGACGTTGGTGAAGCCGCAATTGGAGTATTATGTTCAGCTTTAGTCAGCTTGTCATAGGAAGGATGTTATTAAACGGGAAAGAATGTGGAAGAAATTTGTCAGGATGTTGTCTGGACTCATTGGTCTGAGTTATAAGGAGAGGTTAGACAAGCTAGGAGTCTTTTCTTTAGAGCTTAGGAGACTTATGGTGGGGATCTTGTAGATGTGTATAAGATCATGAGAGGCATGGATAGGGTGAATGCACTCAGTCTTTTTCCCAGGGTTGGAGAATCAAGGATGAGAGGGCATCAGTTTAAAGATAGAGGGGAAAGGATAAATGAAAGTCTTTTTGCACAGACGGTAGTATGCATATGAAATGTGAGGCCAGTGGAAGTGGTTGAGCCAATTAACATTTAACAGGTATTTGGACAAATATATGGATAGGAATGGATGAGAAGGATATGGGCCATGTGCAGGGAAATGGGGTTCGCGTGGATGGACATTTTGGTCAGCATGGACCAGTTCAGGCCAAACTCTGTGCTGTAGAACTCTTATAACTAGACCTCTACTTGACTCAATATAATTCCCACAGTGTCAAAGTAGGCCCTTCAGCCCACACCAACCCTGCAAAGAATATCCCAACCAGACTTAGTCTATTCCTGCACTTCCAATGGCTAATTCACCTGGCCAGCACACGATGGGAGGTTTAGCATGGCCAATCCACCTAAACTGCACATCATTGGACAGTGGGAGGAAATCATACTACCTGGAGAAAGCCAACACAGATACAGGGAGACTATGCAAACTCCACTCAGGCAGTCGCCCAAGGCTGGAATTGAACCCAGGATCCTAGTATTGTGAGGCAGCAGCACTAATCACTGAGCTGCCAGTCCCTTTCCCATGTGGTTGGACCTTAACACTTAAATCCTGAGGAGTCTTGTTGACAGGCTCAATGTGGAAAGGATCTTTCCTCTTATGAATCTGTGGTCACTGTTTTAAAACCACTAGCCTTTAGAACACCCTATTTGAAAATGTGGTGAATGCAAAGACCTCAATTATTTTGAAAGCAGGGTTAGACAGAATTTTATTGAGGAAGGGTTGAAATGTTATCAGCAATAGGTAAGAATATGGATTGGAGATTGCAATCAGATCAGCTATGATCTAAATGGATGAGGCAGCAGGCCCAAGGGACCTGAATGGCCTACTCATCCGAATTCATATGCTCGCTTATCCCAAAGTGGCCCAATAATGAATCATAGAATTATACAATACAGAAGAGCCCTTCAACCATAACGACGCTAAATCTACACTAATCCCACTTTTCAGTACTACACCCATAGTCTTGAACGTATTTGAAATTCAAGTGCTCATCCAATACTTTTTAAAGGTTATGAGGTTACTTGCTCAAATACTTTCCCAATCCAAGCCCCCTCTGGGTGAAAACATTTTTCCATAAATTCCCTCCAAAATTCCTGCCTTTCACTTTGAAGGTGTGCCTCATGCTTAACAAAGGGGAATAGCTGCCTCCCATCTACACTGTCAGTGCCCCTCATTATCTCATACATCTCAATGAGATCCTCCCTCAGCCTCTCTTTAAAGAAAACAACCTGAGCTTATCCAACCTCTCGACGTAACTAAGGCAATCCATCCCAAGCAACATCCTGGTGAATCACCTTTGCAACCCCTCCAGTGCAATCACATCCCTCCTATAGTGCAGGGTCCAGAACTGCACACGGTACTCCAGCTGTAGCCTAAACAAGCTTTGTACGGCTGCAGCAACACCTTCCTGCTCTTATAACCAATATCTTGACTGATTAAGGCAATGTCCCATTGCCATGTGAACAGACCTCTCATATATCAGATTTGATCTTTCTCAGCACCTTCTCTGTAGCTGTAACACTGTATTTTGAAGTCTGTTCCAGAACATAGAACATAGAACAGTACAGCACAGTACAGGCCTTTCAGCCCTCGATGTTGTGCCAGCTTTGTATCTACTCTAAGGTCAAACTAACCTACATACTCTTCATTTTCCTATCATCCATGTGCCTATTCAAGAGTCGCTTAGATGTCCCTAATGTATCTGACTCGACTACCACCACTTGCAATGCATTTCACGCACCCACCACTCTCTGACATGTTAAGAACCTACCTCTGACATCTCCCCGAAATCTTCCTCCAGTGACTTTAAAATTATACCCCAATGTGATAACCATTTCCACCCTGGGAAAAAAAGTCTGTGGCTAACCACTCTATCTATGTCTCTCATCATCTTGTACACCTCTATCAAGTCATCTCTCATCCTTCTTTGCTCCAATGAGAAAAACCCTTGTTCCCTCAATCTTTCTTCATAAGCCATGCCCTCCAGTCCAGGCAGCACCCTGGTAAATCCCCTCTGCACCCTCTTTAAGGCTTCCACATCTTTCCTATAATGAGGCAACCAGAACTGAACGCAATATTCCATTTGTGTAACCAGGGCTTTATAGAGCTGCAGCATAACCTCGCAGCTCTTAACCTTAATCCCCTGCTGAGGAACGCCAAGAAACCATATGCCTTCTTAACAGGTCTATCAACTTGGGTGGCATCTCTGAGGGATCTATGGACGTGGACCCCAAAATCCTTCTGTTCCTCCACACTGCCAAGAATCCTTCCTTTAATCCTGTAATCTGCATTCAGATTTGACTTTCCAAAGTGAATGACTTCACACTTTTCCAGGTTGAACTCCATCTGCCACTTCTCAACCCAGCTCTGCATCCTCTCAATGTCACATTGTAAAATACAATAGCCCTCCACACTATCCACCACTCCACCAAACTTTGCTTCATTGGCAAACTTAATGACTCAACTTTCCACTTCCTCATCCAAGACATATATAAAAATCACAAAGAGCAAAGAGCACAGGTCCCAGAACCAATCCCTGCAGAACAACACTGGCCACTGAGCTTCAGGCTGAATATTTTCCATCTTCTACCACCCTCTGTCTTCTGTAGCCCTGCCAGTTCTGCATCCAGGTGGAAGTGGGTACTGCAGATGCTGGAGATTAGAGTCAAGACTATAGTGGTGGAAAAGCACAGCAGGTCAGGCAGTTTCTGAGGAGCAGGAAAATTGACGTTTTGGGCAAAAGCCCTTCCTTAATCTTGACAGTTTTTAGCCAGATAGCCAAATGTCCCTGTATCCCATGCCTCCTTGCGTTCTGTATGAGCCTACCATTGGGAACCTTATCAAATGCCTTGCTAAAATCCATGTACACACGTCCACTGCTCCACTTTCATCAATGTGTTTTGGCACATCCTTAAATAATTCAATATGGCTTGTGAGACATGTCCTGCCTCTCAAAACATCATGCAGACTGTCTCTAATTAAACTATGCTTTTCCAAATAATCATATATCCTGTCTCTCAGAACCCTCTCCAATAATTTGCCCACCACCGACGTAAGATGGACTGGTCTGTAATTCCCACAGTTATCTCTGATTCCTGTTTTGAACAAGGGAATAACATTTGCCACTCTCCAGTCATCTGGTACTACTCCAGTGGACAGTGAAAATGCAAAGATCATCACCAAAGGCGCAGCAATCTCTTCCCTTGCTTCCCGTAGTAACCTATAATTCCATTACCCTGATGTACTTTTGTGAGGTTTGATTTGATTGGATAGCACGCAAAAGAATTCTTTTCACTTTATCTCGGTATGTGTGACAATAATAAATCAAATCAATCAATTAAACCCGGGTTCGATTCCCACCTGGGGCAACTGTCTGTGTAGAGTTTGCACATTCTCCCTGTGTCTGAGTGGGTTTCCTCCGTGTGCTCCAGTTTCCTCCCACAATCCAAAGATGTGCAGGTTAGGGGAATTGGCCATGCTAAATTGTCCATAGTGTTAGGTGCTTCACTAAATGTAGGGGAATGGGTCTGGGTGGGTTAGTCTTCTGAGGGTCGGTAAGGACTTGTTAGGCTGACGGGTCTGTTTCCATACTGTAGGGAATCTAATCTAATCTAATCTAATAACTACCCTATTAACCTCCCCTGCCACCTTTAGGGATCTGTAGGCAAGCACACCTAGATCTCTGTTCCTCTGAGCTTCCCAGTGTCCTATCATTCAGAGTGAGTTTAACTTGATATTCCAACTGTACAGTGGAAAATGGTGAAGATTTGAGTTGGGGGGAGGAGGATTGTGTAGTTAATAGCTGACATGAACATATAACCAACCAAACAAAAAGTAAGTGCTAACTGTCTATATTTGGCTTTTCATTGTTTGTTAGGGTTGTATCAGTGTGCATGGTTTTGAACTGATAACCTTAAACAGACGGTTTAATGAATAGCTGAATGCTTGAAAACACTGCGACACTGACTCAGCAGCAGGTCTCAGCTGATCTGCTTTTTCCTGTCCTGACTTGATAAGGACTTTAACAGCTAATATGTGCACAGGAACTTATCTTTGGGGATGAAATGAATCTTTAGACTGTTAATTCATCTATCGGGTTGCGACTGTCTTCTCTGTGCACACAGAGTGGCTGCTTAGCACTCCCAGCAATAAGCAAATAAAAGCTAAATATATCCAGTGGTATACTTGCTCAGAATTGCCGAGTGTGTGCAGCACAGGAAGAGGCCATTAAGCTGAAAAACTCTGTGATGGTGCTTTGTAGCCCCACACAAATCTTATTCCATGTATTCTGCTTCATTCAACACTATTTGATAAGATAATTAAGTGTTTCTTCTGACCAAAAGTTCATCAAAGAGAATCTGAGGCTTCAAAGTGGCTCTGAGACACCTCTCTGTGCACAGCGTTGTTTGATTAGCCCATCTGAGAGAATGTCAAGTGAGCTGCATTGATTTTCGTAATTATGCATTCAGTGTTCATCAAGTGAAGTTGTTAGTTTTGGGTAATTAAACATTTGCTATTTCAGCCCCATACCTATTGGCAACACACGTTTGTCGACCAGGCTAGATTGGTTAGGTTGTTGGGAATGGGGTTGGAACACTGTACTATGGAGAAGTCTGGCCATTTTTATACAAATCCATCAGGGGCTACATAGAAAGAGGTCAACATTAGTTTCTGCTAAGTTGGGTTCTCTCCCTCCTGGGAAAGTATGAGAACAAAGGTAAAAGCTGGAAAACACCTTAGTTGGTCAGACAGCATCTGTGGAAAAAAATAAAGTTAATATCTCAGGCTGGCAACCTCTCGTCAGAATGAATGAATAATGTACTACAAACAATATAGTTAGGAAGTTTTCAGATGACACTAAAATTGGAGGTGTAGTGGACAACAAAGAAGGTTACCTCTGATTGCAACGGATCTTGATCAGATGAGTCAGTGAGCTGAAGAGTGGCAGGTGGAGTTTAATTTAGATAAATGTGAGGTGCTGCATTCTGGGAAAGCAAATCTCAGCAGGACTTATACACTTAATGGTAAGGTCCTAGGGAGTGTTGTTGAACAAAGAGACCTTGGAGTGCAGGTTCATAGCTCCTTGAAAGTAGAGTCACAGGTAGATAAGAAAAGTGAAGAAGGTGTTTGGTGTGCTTTTCTCTTTTGGTCAGTGTATTGAGTGTAGAAGTTGGAAGGTCGTATTGCTTCTGTACAGGACATTGGTTAGGCCACTTTTGGAATATTGCATGCAGTTCTGGTCTCCTTCCTATAGGAAGGATGTTATGAAACTTGAAAAGGTTCAGAAAAGACTTACAAGGATGTTGCCAAAGTTGGAGTATTTGAGCTATAGGGAGAGGTTGAACAGGCTGGGGCTGTTTTCCCTGGAGTGTCGGAGGCTGAGGGGTGATGTTGTAGAGGTTTATAAAATTATGAGGGGCATGGATAGGATAAATAGACAAGGTCTTTTCCCCTGGTGTGGGGGAGTTCAGAACTAGAGGGCATAGGTTTAAAGTGAACAGGGAAAGATATAAAAGTGACCTAAGGGGCAACATTTTCACTCAGAGGATGGTACGTGTATGGAATGAGCTCCCAAAGGAAGTGCTGGAGGCTGGTATAATTGCAACATTTTAAAGGCATCTGGATGGGTATATGAATAGGAAGGGTTTAGCGGGATATGGGCTGGGTGCTGACAGGTGGGACTAAATTGGGTTGGGATATTTGGTCAGCATGGACAGACTTTTTTCTCTGGAGTGAAGAAGGAAGAGAGGTGACCTGGTTGAGGAATACAAGGTAATGAGAGGCATGAATAGTGTCAATAGCCAGAGACTTTTCCACAGGGCAGGATTGACTGGCATGAGGGGTCATAGGTTTAAGGTGTTAGGGGGAAGGTATAGTGGAGACAGCAGAGTTAGGTTCTTTACACAAAGAGTTGTAAGCGCATGGAATGTGTTGCCAGTGATGGTGGTGGAAGCAGAGTCATTAAGGGCATTTAAGTGACTGCTGGACATGCACATGGACAGCAGTGAATTGAAGGGTGCGTAGGTTAGGTTATTTTGTTTCAGCTTAGGAATAATCCTTGGCACAACGTTGTGGGCCGAAGGGCCTGTTCTGTGCTGCACTTTTCTGCGTTCTGTGTTCTATGAAATGGTTTATTGTGGTCAGTTATCCAAGAGAACATGCTTTGGAATGTGTAAATAATGGAGCAGCCTATTGTTCATATATTTCACCCCTGCACATCACAGGTTAGAGTGGATTGGATGATCAGGTGAGAGGCCCTATGAGCATGAAAATTCTTTTCGGAAAAGAACTTTCAAATAGCCAGATTTTCTTAATAGAATCCATACAATGGGGAAGCAGGCCATTCAGCCCATCAAAGCAACACCAACCCTCTGAAGAGCATTCTTGTCAGGCCCACCCTATCCAGAAACCATGTATTCCCATGAGCGACCCATCGAATCTGTGCATCCTTGGGCTGTTGGAGGAAACCAGAGCACCCAGAGGGGACTTGCATAGACCCAGAGAAAATGTCAAACTCCACACAGACAGTGACCCAAGGGTGGAATTGTACCCAGGTCCCTAGTGCTGTGAGGCAGCAGTGCGAACCACTGAGCCATCACGCCACACAATGGGAGGCAACTTGGACAATGTTGTTGAAGACTGAAAGTTACCTGTTCAATCAAGAACAAGCTGACCACAATTAATGCATCATCATTGAGTGCTTTCACAGCACTGAAAAGGATCAGCAGAAGTCAAGCAAATAAGGCATGAAGTGATGCGAAGCCTTGTCCCTGTGAACTGAATCAATTTGCAGGGACTGACAAACACTCAGTTGTTGCCAAGATCAAGCCTTTTTCACCTTTAATTCGTGTCTTTATGTTCCAGAATCAATAATGCACTTGATCACAGATAGCTGATGCAAGCAGTCCCAAGTTAAAGGACATGACATTGAAAGCAAAAAAGGTTGCAGGCAAAATTACTTTGGAGAGAAAGGGCTTGCTAGGGTGCTGTAGAAACATCAAAATATTGGAGCACAAGTAAATCATTTGGCCCTACAAGCCGGCTCCGCCATGCAATATGATCATGGCTGATTACAACTCACAGCCCCTGTTCCCGCTTTCTCTTTGATCCCTTTAGCTCTCAGCACTATATCTAACTCATGACTAATGGCATCCACAGCATGTCCAGACACTTTTGATGCAGTATGTGCTGGCACACTATATACGTATTCAGTGGGCATTCATAGGAGCTATATGATGGATTCCAATAGAAATCACAGTCTTTGCCCATCCCTACTTGTCCAGAGGGCAGTTTCAACGTTGCCGTGGGCTATAGTCACACATAGGACAGATCAAGGAAGGGATGAATTAAAAACAGCATACTTCTGTAATTTATTTAGTGTCCATTTTCATGTACCTTTGCCTGTTAAGGTAGTGCTACCCCAGTGACTGTATAATGTTTGTTTACTGTCTTCTATTGGAGAAAACTGCACTTAGCTTGGAGAATACCTCTGAGCAATATCAAATGTGGAAAGGCTGCACTACCTTGTTATGTGGGGCTGGGTTAGCGGTTGGCAGGTCGCAACCTGAGGGAGGACACTACCTTCATGCTCCATGAACTATTGCCACGTCTCTCAAGGTAATACCTTGAGAGATATAAGTAAAGTCACCCCAGTCCCAGGGGAACACAGGGCTGCTGTCTCATCCAAGAGCAACACCTGGTGATGATTTGACCTGAGGGGCAAAGTTGAATTGACAGAAGCTTCATGCTGACATCAGTCAGTGTGGGAATTGAACTTGTACAGTTGGCATCACTCTCCATTGCAAACCAGCTGTCCAACAAACTTAGATAACTGGGGCATAGTGAGAGCTGCAGATGCTGGAGAGTCAGAGTGGATAAAGAGCAGAGCTGGTAAAAAAAACAGGTCAAGCAGCATCAGAGCAGGAGGGGAGTCGACGTTACAGGTCATCAGGAACTGACTGACTTTCGGAAGGCTGACAAGTTCTTGGATCATGGCAGTACTCTGCAAATTGTTTTCTGCCCTATCAATTTCCTCATTTGAGTCCTCTGCTACAGATCTTGGATGCCTTCTGGCAGGTTGCAGTATCCATGGCTCCTGTCCTAGCTGTGGTGCATTTCTGTCTGATGTCTCATAGAAGACAAATCCTGTCTCTTCACTCTCCTCAGATACATGAGCAACACCTGTGTTTGCGTTGGTACCTCAGAGAGTGACAGTGCTTCAACATTGCTGGTGATTGTTTTTCTCAGTTTTCCTCCACAGCCTGGCGAGGTTGGGTATCTGAGAGGACAAGGCATCTACAAAGCTCAGTTTGTGACTAGAAGGCGGGGTTAGAGTGTGGGTGGGAAAACTAGAGCTCTATGCTTAGACCATCACTGCTTTGTTAGTTGGAAGAGGCTGTGGGATGATGGGGAAAGAGCATTCTGCAAAGGACTTTTAGATATGAGAATAGTGGAATCTTCTTTGGTTTCAACCACATCTCTGTCTACATCCTGAGTAATGTACATTCCAGGAATGATCAGCCCCCTCTATAGTATTTGGTGCATGGAGGTCTGCTGTCCTTTTTTACCGTCTGGCTATGAGTCACCTTATCCTGATTGAGAGAGCCACGATATGGAGGTATTGCTGTTTGGGGTGGGCAAAGTCAGAAATCACGCAACACCAGGTTATAGTCCAACAGGTTTATTTGAAACCACAAGCTTTCAGACTGCTGCTCCTTCACCTGATGGAGGAGCAGTGCTCCAAAAGCTTGTGATTTCAAATAAACCCTGTTGGATTATAACCTGATGTCATGTGACTTTGAATTGAGAGAGGGAAATGGACCACTGATTGGAGTGGAAGACAGTAGAACCTTGATTATCCGAACGAGACGGCAGGGAGTATTTTGTTTGGATAATTGATCGTTCAGATAACCGGAAACAAGCAGTAATTTGAGTGCTGGTTATCCAAACATGCCTTGGTCATCCAGCAGTGCAGGCCATAATGCCGTTTAACTGCTAACTGAATGCTGAGTTGCCGAATGCAGTTTTTAAAGGACCTTGAGATCTTGTTCGGATAATCCAAAATTCAGATAATTGATGTTCGTGTAATCAAGGTTCTCCTGTATGTTTGCATAATGTAGCTGTCATGGTTCAGTAACTGGCAGTTTGTACGAGCTGTGAGTTGTGGGTGTCTGGTTTGCAGAGTGCCAGCTGTAGGAAGGGTGAGGAATGTTGGCTGAGTCCTGATGATGAGGTTATCTGGTGCTTTGAGGCTGTGGCTTCTGGGGCAATTGGTGAATTGAAGATGCACTCCCTGACGTGAGATCATTAAACTACTCAAGGCCCTGCAATTGAGTCATAGGGTCATGGAGATGTACAGTACTGAAACAGACCCTTTGGTCCAACTCGTCCATGCTGACCCGATATCCGAAACTAATCTAGTCCCACCTGCCAACACCTGGCCCATATTCCTCCAAACCATTCCTATTCACCTACCTATCCAGATGCCCTTTAAATGCTGTAGTTGTACCAGTCTCCATCACTTCCTCTAGCAGCCCATTCCATACACGCACCTCCCTCTGTGTGAAAGACTTGTCCCTTTTATATCTTACCCCTCTCACCCTAAACCTATGCCATCTCATTCTGGACTCCCCTGTCCCCGGGAAAAGACCTTGCCTATTTATCCTATCCAAAGTTCTTGAGTCCAAATCATTGATTTCTGCTGCCAGCCACTGTCTCCAGCTATAATGCACATTGCCATTGAGAAGACCATATTAGCTTAAAGTTGTGCTTGCAAGTATCAACACTGTGGGGGGGGCCCAGCAGGTAAGTCCAGGAAATAAACTTTTGGCTTGGTTGCTGACAAAATGTCAAGATCAGGCGCAAAAAGATGCTGTGCTGCTGATGTCACATTGAATTAATTGCACACTGCAGTCTGCCTGCAAATTTTCGAAACATCCAAGTTAAACCCCCAACTCCTTGACCTTGCTTTCTTTAATAAAGTAATGGATGGTGCTACACTTTGACAAAGGGATAGCCTTAAGTGTTCAGATGGCGGTAATCAAGATTAAAATGCTGAAAGACCAGCAAGGTAAGATACTGAAGGACGAGGGGAAATAGGGCTAATATGTCACATTAACTGCTAGAAATTTTAGAGAATAAACTTGGAAGCTTTAAACCAACAATGTTGTATCGAAAGGATAAACAAACTAAATTTGATGATAGCTCATCAACAAACACACCTTCTATTTAATGGCATGAGTTCTGTACAAGAGGTTTATGTTTTGGCACACAAGCTGTCAAAATAAATGCTGCTAGTTTTACCCTCATCAGATGTCTCGCCTACGCACATTGTGAAAATAAAATTTCACTGCGGTTATTATTTCTCCCAAGGGATGAAGAAGCTGTTTCAGATTAGGCAACACTTAAGATTTAGGAAGTCTCACACAGCTTCAGATATCTTGATGGACTATGGAGCAGGTTTTTGGAAAGTGCCATTTCTAGCAGATCCCATTTTCAGGATGAGCTAAAGTGATGGGACAAAAGGACACGACAAGGAATTGTAAATCAGTTGAGATATTTAATCTCAGTGCACAGGTTGACGGGTGCTGATTTACAGGCCAGAAGCAGCCTCGGACTACAGTATACATCCTGAAGCCCTTCCTGAAGAAGGGCTCATGCCCGAAACATCGAATCTCCTGTTCCTTGGATGCTACTTGACCTGCTGCGCTTTTCCAGCAACACATTTTCAGCTACAGTATACATCACACAACTCGATGGAGGAAATAGGATTGGTGATATACAGCTGAGATATATGCAGAATCATCAAGCTGTCAAGGTATTTAAATCCCTTTCCCTTTAAAGTTTGGGAAGAAAGCTGCTTACCTGTGTATACAAAAAATAAACATTCTCATGTCCTGGAGCTGGTTTTGAGGATAAACAGAGGTCTGCTAACTCAGCACAGACTGGGATTTTGCCTGGCTTTTGAACCTCACTTACTTACAGTCTTAACCAACTGGCCATTTCAGAGGAACTGTTTTAACAGTTCCAACTGAATGATGAATAATTTGAGACAAATAACTAGATCTAATTATATAGAAAGTAGAAGCAAGAGTCGGCCATTAAGTCCATTCTGCCAGTCAACATGATCATGGCTGATCATATATTTCCACACCACACTCCTACTCTCTCCCATTCCCCTTGACATCTTTAGTATTGAGAAATTGATCCATTTCTTTCATAAATATAGTTTGTGACTTGTCTTTCACAGTCTTCTGTGATAGAGAATTCCTGCGATTCCTTGTCCTGGACTATCTGACCAGTGGAAACATCATCACTGCTTCGATGATCTGCCAAAGGATGCTATAAAAGTGGAGGCCTTTCTGTTTCTGAATGAAAGCTGTGTTTCAATTAGCCAGTAACCATCACCAGCAGAACATAGTTCGTAGAATGGCTACAGTGGAGAAACAGGCCATTCGGCCCGTCGAGTCTGCACCGAACCTCCAAAGATCATCCCACCCAAACTTGCCCCCTTACCCTGCGTTTCCCACAGCTAATCCATCTAGACACTATGGACAATTTAGCAAGGCCAATCCATCTAGCCTGCACATCTTTCAACTGTGGGAGGGAGCTGATGCACCCGGAGGAAGCCTGCACAGACACAGGGAGAATGTGAGAAAACTGTGCCATTACCCAGTGATGTACTTGTTTTTTAACTCAATAGCATCAGGGTTTGCCTTCCTTGGTGAGATTACCTCTCTGTCCTGCTAAAGGAGCTGCCAAAGAGCAGACCCAATAAAGTCAGTCTCTGACAAGTTTTAGTCACAAAAGGCTCCTGACACATTCAAGAGTCTTCGGAAAGTCACATTCTCCATCATTGTTACTGCTCTGCAGGGCAAAAGCCTTTTTGTTACTATTGTACTTCTTAGTAGCTTATTTGAGGAAAAGGAGAGAGGAATGGGACCAGCAGTGTCAATGATCATAAAAGGTGGAAGATATATGCCTTTGACTATATTTCAATAGACAAAAGCTGACAGTACAATCTGGATGGGGGCCTGTCAGATGGACTGGTCAGTGGTAAATTGATTTCAAGCCAGATTAATATGAGATGATTCACCTGGACAGGACAAACAATGCAAGGGAATACATGATGAGGGGCATAGATTTTAGTTAGGGACTAGAATGTCTAGAGGAAATATAAGGAAGAATTAATTCACTCAGAGAGAGTGAGAGTCTGTATTTGATTGTGCACTTTGCTACACCAAGGCATACAAGGCTATGGGTCAAGTGCTAGAAAATAAGAATAGAATAGTTGGGTGGTTGTCTTTCACTGCAGGGCTTCAACAACGAAAGGCCTTTATCTGTGCTATGGACCTCTATGACTCTGGGACTCTAAGGTCAGATTCCAATGTCACCCAGCTCTGCAGCACCATCATCTCTCTTGCCCTCACCACTGCCTCGCTGTCTTTCAGCTACTTGTCCAGATTCCAATATCGGGTGAACAGAACATTTTCCCAGTTAGACATATGGATGAACTATTGCCTTTGATCTCTGTCACAAATTCCCTTCATTAGCGGCCAGATCGTCCCCAGTGCTGACCACTGTGTCTGGTCAAAGCAAACTCAATAACTCAGCATCTGTCAAACCTCCCACCCCTTCATCTGTGATATCCCTTTAACTTCTAGATAGGAGATAGCAGAAAAAGGCTCATCAAATCTTATCCTCTCTCATCACAAACATTCAAACTCTCTGTCTCTTTTTTATCAATATTACTGTTCAAATTTGAAACAAAGGCTCCATCTACTTGTTTCAGTGATTCAGGTAAGCAGTGACAATTATAGTAGTGTTGGTTATTTATTATTTATTCATGGATTGTGGATGTCACTGGCTGGACCAGCCTTTATTTCCCATCCCTATTTGCCCTTGAGAAAGTGTGCATGAGCTGCCTTCCTGAACCGCTGAAGTCCACCTGCTGTAGGTTGACCCACAATGCCATGAGGGAGGGAATTCCAGGATTTTGACCTTGCGATAGTGAGGGAACAACAAAATATTTCCAAGTCAGGATGAGTGGTTTGGAGGGGAGCATGCAGGTGATGGTGTTGCAATGCATCTGCAGACCTTGTCCTTCAAGATGGCAGTGTTTGTGTGCTTCGAAGGTGCAGTCTGAGGATCTTTGGTGAATTTCTGCAATGCATCCTGATTTGATTTTATTCAATTTGATTTATTGTCTCATGTACCTAAGTACAGTGAAAAGCTTTATTTGTGAGCATTACAGGTAGATCATAGTCAGCAAGAACATACAGATCATATGGTGCTTTGACAGAGTGAGGTATACAGGTTACAGTGCATAGGAGGTGTGTGAAGCAAAGTCAACATTAACAAGATCAACATTATTTGAAGTTAGAGAGTCCATTCATCAGTCTAATAATGGCAGGGAAGAAGCTATTCTTGAATCTGTTGGTGCATGTGTTCAAGCTCCTGTATCTTCTGTCTGACGGAAGAGGTTGTAGGAGAGCATTACTGGGGTGGGAGGGGTCTTTGATGATGTTGGCAACCTTTCCTTAACAATGAGAGGTGTAAATGGAATCCATTGATGGAAGGTTGGCTTCCATGATGGTCAGGGCTATGCACACAATCTTCTGTAGTTTCTTATGGTCCTGGGCAGACAGTTGGCATACCAGGTCGTTATGCACCCAGATAGTATGTTTTCTGTGGTGCATCGGTAAAGGTCAGTGAGGGTCCTTATGGGCATGTCAAATTTCCTGAGTTACCTTTTTGGCCGTTGCACCTATGCTTGAAGTCCAGAATGGATTGCTGGTTATTGTCACTCCCAGGAGCTTGATGTTCCCAACCCTCTCAAGCTCCGTTCGTAGTACACACAGGTTCAGTGGCACGGTGGTTAGCACTGCTGCCTCACAGCGCCTGTAGACCTGGGTTCAATTCCCGACTCAGGCGACTGACTGTGTGGAGTTTGCACGTTCTCCCCGTGTCTGCGTGGGTTTCCTCCGGGTGCTCCGGTTTCCTCCCACAGTCCAAAGATGTGCGGGTCAGGTGAATTGGCCAAGCTAAAATTGCCCGTAGTGTTAGGTAAGGGGTAAATGTAGGGGTATGGGTGGGTTGCGGGTCGGTGTGGACTTGTTGGGCCGAAGGGCCTGTTTCCACACTGTAAGTCTAATCTAATCTAATCTACTGAACGTTGGTGGTGGAGAGAGTGAATGCTAATGGATGTGCTGCCATCAAGCGAGCTGCATTTCCTGATATAGTTATCCAGAAATCATGAGATCTCATTTCCAGAGTATTATTCCTCTGTCAACAAAATTTGATGAAGTCTCTTGTTGATTTTGGATCTTTGCTGTGTACAAAATGGCTGTCGCTTTGCCTAAACAACAATGGGAATGACTTTTCATTGTTTACGAATGAAGCACTGAACAAGTGTAAGATTACGTTTGTGTAATGAAAACAAAAACAGAAATTGCTGGAAAAGCTCAGCAGACCTGGCAGCATCTGCGGAGAGAAATCAGAGTTAATGTTTCAGGTCCAGTCACTAATCTTCAGAACTGATGGTTGCCAGGAGAAGGTTGATATTTCTCCAGAAGGTGGAGAGGGGAGGGAAAGGGGTAAGAGTAAACAATAGGTGGAGATGAAGCACAAAAAAAGAGGAAAAGAGTTGGACTGACAAAGGAGTGGGGAATGGTCAGTCTGGGGGAATGGATAGCTGCTAATGAAGACCATTAGTGGCTGGCAATGTCTTTTGATGACCAAGTCTGGTGTGTCGGGGTTAGAAAAACAATATGGCCTCAAGCCCAAGAATTATTGAACTTGATATTGAATGCTGTAGGGTCCCCAAGCAGAAAATGAGGTGCTGTTCTTCCAGCTTCTGCCGAGCTTTGCTGGAGCACTACAGCAAGCCCGAAACAGAGATGTTGGCCAGGGAACAGGGTGGTGTGTTGAAATGGCAGAATGTAGGTGTTCTGTGAAGTGGTCACCCAGTGTACACTTTGTTTCCCCAATGCAGAGGAGACCACACTGTGAGCAACGAATGCAGTAGACTAGATTACGTGAATTGTTGGTAAAGTACTGCTTCACCTGGAAGGTGTGTTTGGGCCCTTGCTTACCGAGGAGGGAGGAAGTAAATGGGCAAGTGTTACATGTACTGCGGTTGCAAAGGAAGGTGCCTTGGGACTGGGGGGGGGGGTTTGGGAGTGAAGGAAAAGTAGACCAGTGGGGACAAGGGAGGGGACAGGAATATGTATCTGGTGGTGGCATCTCACTGGAAGTGGCAGAAATGGCAGCTGATGATTTTCTGGATGTGGGATAGTAGGTAAGGACAAGGGGAACCCTATCGTGGTTACAGGAGGGAAGAGAGGGAGTGAAGGCAGAAATGCCAGAGATGGGTCAAACCCAATTGAGGGTCCTGTCGACAACAGTGCTGGGGAAATCCACGGTTGAGGAAGAAGGTGGACACTTCGGACGTTTCCTTGTAGAAGTTGGTTTCATTGGAACATATGAGACGGAGACAGAGGAGCTGGGAGAATGGAATGGAGTCTTTACAGGAAAAGGGTTGCGAGGATGCATCGTCAAGGTAGCTGTGGGCGTCAGTGGGTTTATAGTGGATATTAGTGGCCAGTCTATCCCCAGAATTGGAAACAGAGATGTCGAGGAAGGGAAAGGAGGAGTCAGAGATAGACCAGGTGAAAGTGTGGGTGGGGTGGAAATTGGAAGCAAAGTTGATTAACTTTTCCAATTCCGGACAAGAGAGGGAAGCAGCATTGATGATGTCATTGACTTATCAGAAAAAGTTGTGGATGGGGCTCAAAATAGAACTGTAACCAGGAATGTTCCACGTGCCTCATGAAGAGCCATAACTGGGGCCCATGCGGGTAGCCAGGGCCGTCCCTCTGACCTGAAGACAATGAGAGGAGTTAAAAAGGAACTTGTTGAGGGTCAGGATGAGCTCGGCCAAGTGGAGGAGGGTGGTGGTGGGTGGGAAGTGGTCAGGCCTTTGCTCTGGGAAGCTCTGAGACCATCCTGATGGGAGATGGATGTGTACAAGGATTGCACGTCCACGGTGAAGAGAAGGCGGCCGGAGCCCGCAAACTGGAAATTTGGAAACTGATGTAAAGCTCAGTGGAATCATAGACGTATGTGGCAGGGACTGGACCAGGGGAGAAAAAGACTAATTCAAGGTAGAAAGAAATGAGTTCTGTGAGGCAGAAGCAGGCTGAAACAATGGGTCTGCCCAGTCAGTCCTTTTTTTTTAGATTACTTACAGTGTGGAAACAGGCCCTTCGGCCCAACAAGTCCACACCGACCCGCCGAAGCGCAACCCACCCATACCCCTACATATACCCCTTACCTAACACTACGGGCAATTTAGCATGGCCAATTCACCTGACCCGCACATCTTTGGACTGTGGGAGGAAACCGGAGCACCCGGAGGAAACCCACGCAGACACGGGGAGAACGTGCAAACTCCACCCAGTCAGTCGCCTGAGGCGGGAATCGAACCCAGGTCCCTGGCGCTGTGAGGCAGCAGTGCTAACCACTGTGCCACCGTGCCGCCTTTGTGGATTTCCAAAAGAAGGTGGGAGAGGGCTGTGTGGGCCTGAGGCCTACAAGATTTGAGGTGGTAGAGAGGAGATCACCAGATGAAATGAGGTTAGTGACAATTGTGGATACAATAATCAGATGTTCCAGGGTGTGGTCATGATCCAAACGGGATAGGAGGAGGTATTTGAGAGCTGGCACCCAGCCTCTGCAGTATAGAGGTCAGTACACCAGACAACAGCAGCACCACCCTTATTGGTGGGCTTAATAATGAAATCAGTGTTGGATCTAAGTGCATGGAGTGCAGTCAGTTCAGAGGGAGATAGGTTGGATTGGGTAGGAGGAGTGAAGCAACCAATGTCACGTCAACAGTTCTTGATGAACAGACCAAGTACAGGAAATGGCTAGAGGGAGGAGTCCAGGGGGAGGGAGAGTGTTGGAGGAGGGTGAAGGGGTCTGTGGGACAGTGAGAGGACATTTGTTCAAAGAAATGGGCAGAGAGGTGAAGGTGGCAGAAGAAACATTCATCTTGTGTCTGAAGTTCATTAAGATGGGGATGCAGAGAGATAAGAGCTGAAAATGTGTTGCTGGAAAAGCGCAGCAGGTCAGGCAGCATCCAAGGAGCAGAAGAGTCGACGTTTCAGGCATGAGCCCTTTTTCAGCAACACATTTTCAGCTCTGATCTCCAGCATCTGCAGTCCTCACTTTCTCCTCTGCAGACAGATAAGACTGAGTACAGGACCTTCAGCATCAGACAGTGGAAGGTCAGAAGGGAAACTATACAGTATATATGACAGGGGGTGGGCTTGGGAGAGGGGATGGAGTCAGAGGAAAGGGGAGGGCAGGAAGGTTCCGGAAGGCCATGGGTATCTGAGTTGTTGCATCTTGTGCTCCTTAAAACCTGAATGATAAAGGAAAGGATTCTTGGTCAAAAAAAATTGCAGAATTTAGTAAATTTACAAAGTTTTGAAGGAAGGAAGCAGACAAATTAAAAGGGATGCAAGCAAGGATATGAGATTTTGTAATTGTTTTGTTATGAGCTAATTTTGTTTCGGAAAATCTCATACCTAACAATTTACTGTGGGAGTTGCAGTCGAACACAGCAATGTCGTCACCCTTTCTTATGAGACACTAAACTGATCTGCTCATTCAAGCTGGTTCTATGAAGAGTAGGGATCACGTAGCACATTGAAAGTCGAACCAGGGATTCTTTCGGTGTCCTTGATAGCATCCCAGGTCTCCAGTGAAATAGACGAATTGACTATTCATAACATTTTCTTGGTAGAATTTTGATGTATGATGGTGTGTCTGTTTATGAAAATAATCATTGCATTTCAAATCAATTCATCACCACTGAGCTGCTTTGGAATGTTGACAGGCTATGTGTTAAAGTATTATTTCTCTAATTCTTACCCAGATACATCAATGCACAGAGTTCAACACAAAGTAAAATCTGAGAGAAATTCACTGCCTTCACCTTGACATTATACTGATAGATTACAACTAATGTTAGTCTTTGCTCATGTTGAGATTTTTCAGATCGGGATTTGGAAATGCTCTTGCAAAATGTTCCCTCAGAACTCACTTAAATATCAGCAGCTTCTGTGGAGACTTATCCCAAAGGAATTTATATCATTGTGTTTGTCAAATAATTACTCCATGGAGTCATGAACCTAGGCTGATGCTGAATGTAGAGATTATATTATAACTATACGACTGGGAGCTTTTACAAACAAAAGATAAGAAATAACCTGAAGTTATGTAGTCACTTCAATTGTGTGAGGTCATCCCAAATTGCTTCTTAGCCAAAGAAATACTTTTCGATTAGATTAGATTCCCTACAGTGCGAGGACAGGCCCTTCAGCCCAACAAGTCTAAAACGACCCTCCAAAGAGCAACCCACCCAGACCCATTCCTCTCTGACCCTCATTACGTGCAATTTGCCATGGCCAATTCACCTAACCTACATATCCTTGGACCGCAGGAGGAAACCGGAGCACCTGGAGGAAACCCGCACAGACGCGGGGAAAATGTGCAAACTCCACACGAACAGTTGCATGAGGCGGAAACTAAACCTGGGTCCCTGGCGCTTTGAGATAGCAGTGCTAATCACTGAGCCACCGTGCCACCCAAGTTTACGTGTCATCTCTCTTGTAATGTGGGAAATTCCGCCAATTGTAGCCAATTTTCACACAACAAGATGCTTCAAATCAATCTGAAAATGACCAAGTAATTTATTTTACTGATGGAAGTTAAAGTATAAGGCTTTTGCAGGAGGGAGTGTCAGAGTGTGGTTGCAGGAATGGTGTCATTTTCACAGGAGCCTAGCCCAGACCACCCCAGTGAACCCCAGGCAGCAATCTACAAAATGAGACCTGCAGATGTGAGGTCAGGGGTAAAGGTGATGACAAAGCCTTTAAGAAGGAAGGTCACTTTGATTTAAAATGCAGAAGGAGGACATTTTGTCCCTGGTGCTTGTCATTCATTTGAAAGACCAATTGTTCACAGTCTCAAACTTTGTCCAGGAGAGAGATTTCCAAATGCTATGTGTGTCATTGTGTTTCTCCAACAGAAAAGCTCTTTGGATACTGTGATAAAGTTGTGCAATATGTATCATAATCCTTTGGGGATTTAATTTTTTAAGGTTGACGCAGAAATTTTATTTCTTCACGGGCTGTGGACATTCTGGCTCAGCAGCATTTATGGCCCATCCCTTGTTGCAGCAGGCACTAAGCAGTCAACTACATTGCTGTGGGTCTGGAGTCACATGTAGGCCAGACCAGGTAAGGATGGCAGTTTCCTTCCCAAAAGGAGGTCAGTGAGGCAGATGGGTTTTTTCTGACGATCGACAACGGATTGATGGTCATGATTAGACTCATAATTCTAGATATTTATAGGATTGAAATTCCATCTGCCATGGTAGGATTCAAACTCAGGTCCACAGAGCTTTACTGGGGTTTCTGGATTAACAGTCCAGCAACAATACCACAAGATCATTGCTTTCCCTAAAGGAAAAGTTTGGCCTTAGTTCAGTGAAGATATTAGAAGGCAGAAAGTCATTTGAAATACATTATTTCCAAGAAGGCATGTGAGTTAATAAGTGCCTAACCAGTGTTCATTAATTCAGTATTTAACTTTACTAAGGGAATAAAATAAATGATCAGGTGTCATTGGTTATCGAATATGAGTTCAGTTCAGAAGAACCAGGTTTTTGGGTCATCCCAACAGGAGAATTAATTTTTTATTCTCAATTCAGGAGAAGAGTTTCACCCAAGCAGTAGGGCAGGTTAGTTTTGTGAAGACTCAAAGCTGTGAGATGTTGTACAGAAGATTTCAGTACTGAAGCATGATTTCAGCCTTAGGAACTGAATGACAGTCAGCTGCCAGAACTGGAACAAAAATCTCAAGCCTGGTTTAGCAGCCCAATCTGGAAAGCTGGAAAGGATTAGTAAGAAACTAAACCATTAAACTCAGAGGAATATTAATTCGGGATTGAGTATCTGAAAAGGATACTGCTAGGAAAATGTTGAATCCTGGTTGCTGCAATTCTTAATAAGGTCTTTCAAATTGACATACAGCTTTCTTTGTGTTTTGTTTTTTTTTCCCCTTTTGTCTAATAAAGCTATGTTCTTGAGTTAAGAGTGAATTGCTGGCCTTGTGTGACTATTCAATAGCTAGCCACCATGATAATTGGCTTCAAAAGTATTACTTATCCACCAAGATGATGATTCAGGTCAAAGTTGAGGAAGCATCATTGGACACGAAATATTGATTCTGATTTTTCTCCACAGATGCTGCCAGACCTGCTGAGCTTTTCCAGCAATTTTTGTTTTTGTTTCTGATTTTCAGAATCCACAGTTCTTTTGGGTTTTGCCTATCAACCAACATTGGTTTATTTCTGGAATCTGACTTGTGCTGAATTACCATTAACAAGATATTAAGTTCACATTCTGTAGGCTGTTCAAAGTGTTATGGACCAGCCCAGACCCCTCAAAGACATTTCAAGAAGGTAGCTAACTTTGCTAGGTGTTTTAAGCAGGTGTTAAGTGGATATTCCAGGAGAGATGCAGCTGGTCAAACCATTTAGTTTTAAACAAAACAGAATTTATTTACAAAGAAACTTAAACAACAGAAAGTAGAGTACCGAATAACTTAACCTCTCCGAAAACCGAACAGATTATCCCAACCTAATGATGCTGTTTCAAATAATTGCAACAATCCAATTGAACACCCCGGGCACAAAAGATAAAATCAAATACAGGTTCTTAAAGGATCGAAGTCAGTGAGAGAGTACTAGCCTGGACCTGCCTCTATGAGTCTAGCAGCCTTTCTTTCACACTACTGCTAAAAGAAACAAACCAGAGGAAAGCTGAGCTGGGAGAACTGGCCACTACCCTTTCATTGCACAAGTGTTTTTTTTCAACACTTGAAAGCCTCGGCCTGAGGCGGTATCTGTTAGCTATTATTAAATTGGCCCTACAACCCTTCAACACCCAGACTTTTTGGAGTCTGTGTCATTAACAGCCTCTTTGAAAAGAAAACCAACGACTGTATAATTTTGCTAAAGGAACGGCTTTGTCACAATAGGATGATTTAAACACTGCAGTAACTGCTGGGAAAGAGGTTGCAATGTTTCAGAAGGCCAGATCACAATGGGATAATTCCTCCCAAATATCTTATTAATGGGCATGGGGCAAACTTTATGATATTGATATCCATTTCGATAACTAAACTATTTATAATTTAAAAGACAACATCTTTGACAGAGCCGTGCTCCATTAGATTTGTATTGTAATTTCTGACACTAGTTTTGTTAAAATGGTAAGCCATAGTTTTCTGATTTAATGAGAGCAATTCAGCCTGATGTAGTGTGACTTCCATGCAGACATGAAGATTCTAAATCACGCAATCTAGTTGTCTTGGAAAATGGGTCTCCATTTTATAAGTATGTCTCTTAGATCTCCTAAATCTACAGAATGGGCCAGTGCAGGATTCTTCTGACAGAGACCGGAATCTCAGGTTAGGAATGTCTTATCTGAGCAGACTCACCTCAACTTAAATGGCCCTTTTTTCGTTCTGTGATCATGGGACAGGATGGAGTTATGTCCATTGATCCAAAAGCAAGTCCAAGGTGTGGACGGTCAAATGTTGATGTGGGCAAGTGAGAAGCCTGAGTTGTCTTGGAAACTATTTAGTCTCTGGCCTTTACTTCTCCTGCCCCACAACCAACCCCCAACTTTCTTCTTACTCCCTCATACTCCATAGCCCCTCTATGTCAACTCATGTCCCTGTGCACAGCCTACACTGCTCATACCAACTCTGTAATAGCTCACCCATCATGCGCAGATTCATGAGGAAATGACAAGAATTAATAGCTAACAATCCAACAAAGTTCTCTCTTGCACGCAATTAATTATAAAAAAAATGACAATTATTGATTGCTTTGAAATCTCAAACTGTTAATCCCTTGTACAAAATGCAAGTTTCCATTCAGACCCCAATTACAGATAAATAGTTATTTAGTAGCCGCTTTTTAAAACATTTGAAACTCAACCAAGAATTCATAATAACAGATGAATGGTGCTTAGAAGATATCAATGAAGATTTCTATTGAAACAGGAACAGCTGGTAATTTATTTTGACCTACACTAGATGGGCTATCAAACAATGTTGTCCAGGAGATTTGTTTTCTATTATTTCAAGTTTAAACAGCAGGGAATTTTTTTAAAAACCCTCAAGGCCACAGCAGTTAAACAGACCTTCTCCACTCTTCAGGAACATTTCAGTTTGCTCCATCGATTCCATGATTTGCACCTTACAAGTCCATTGAGACATCCAGAATAGGATCTGTTTGAAATCAGCACCAAGTTGAAATGGTCCTGTTGAATTTATGTACCTCTCAGTTGTAAATCACGCAGTGCCCCCTTTCCCCTCCAGTTGGACAAAGTGGATCAGTTGGAGCTGAGGGTGGAGCAGCTGCATTTGGGCAAGCCCACTGTTACTAAACATTGGCAGAGTATTCCCGCCTGTAAAGCTCTAGCCCAAGATAGAAATGATCATGTAAATGGGGGGGAAGGTAAATGTAGAAGTTATAGGTTTCCATTTGAAGTCAGGACCTGAAGTTAAAAGCACCTAAAAATGTGTGGAGAAAAATGAAATCTAATTCTGCTCACAGCACCTTTCTTCACCCAATCCTACTTGCTCCCAAATGTACAAGGAATAACTCATGAGGAAAAATTAGAGAAGTTCAAGTTAGCACTCTAGAGACAAGAAGGCATAGCAATGAAATGTATGAAATATTACACTTTACTATTAAGTAATTCAGAGCATAAAGGACTTTACAGTGACAGGACCATTATTCCACGGTACTCAAAATGTACTATCGTTAGGAAAGAAAGACATACATTTTGTGCCATGCATGGTCTCCCAAAGTACTTCACAGCCATTGAAGTAATTTGGAAGTGTGATAGCTGTCCTAAAGTAGGAGGTTCAACAGCTAAGCAGCACACATGGAAACTCCTGAAAGAACAATATGGGAACAGCCAAATCATCTTTATTTAGGTAAAGCATTCAAATGTAATTTTGTATGGCTCCTTCCCTGAATCTCAGTACTTTTGTTTCAATCAACATCATGTTTTGAAATGTTTAATGATTGCAAGCAGTCAGGGTAGTATCTGTCTGTCACAGCTGGAATGCTATTCATTTCACTACAGTTTAATCCAAACTGTAAAATTAACCAGTGCTAAGCTGTGTTTGCTAACTGTGAGTCAGCAGTTGCAGTGACCTTCTGACACTTTTCTTTCAGAGGCAAAACTTCTTAAAGACATGATTGGCATTCTGAGGAAAGGGCTGGAGTGTTGTGCATGTTTGTTCAACCACATTTCTCCTGGATTTCTAGCACGTCTCCTGTGTCATTGTACCTCTTCGGTTCAGTTTAGCAATTGCTGTTACTTTTGGCAATGCCATAAGATCATGATAAGTCAAACTGCAGGGGAGCTGCAGGGGCCTGGCCACAAATTCTTTTGAAGTGGAATTTCAAGAGAGTCGAGGAGGCCCCATTACACCCAGCCTTGTCTCCAAACAGGCTGTTTGCCAAACAAAGACAAGTGAAAATACAACAAAGGAGTAAATGTGGGGAAAATGTCTTTAGTTTTGAGTTCATTTACAACTCAGCTTGGATAAGGCCAAATGTTGGACTATAAAAGATACTGAAAATTGTTTGGGAGTTAGCGCAGGTTAAACTTGGCCATGCTGTCTGCTTAGCCAGCTGACTTCAGGCGAGTGTGACCAATCTGTCATCTCATCAAAGCAGTCAGTGCGACAATGTGAAATCCTGAAGCATCTCGATGGTCTTTTCAGCTTCAGCCCGGGAAACAGGCAGGATGAATGGGCAGGCATTCATCAGACCATTGGCCTCAAACTTGCAGGGTTTCTCAGAGGCATCTCAATGTTGAACAATGGTTTGCCTATGACTAGAACATGGCCTGACCTCTCCAGAATTTTGACATATCATGGGCATCGTTCTATTGGATTTCCTATTCTGCCAGCAGGAGTAGCTGTCAACTTTCTAGTTGTTTTAGATTATCCATTCTGACTCCACTGTAGTTTAAAACAGACAATTTTGTAAAGATTGCCCAATGTATAACTCTCCTAATTACCATCTCCACTGCAAAGGAAGGCTTGCATTAATGTAGCTTTTTTCATCATCTCATGATATCCCAATGCACTTTGCAGCCAAGTGTTTTAGAAGTGTAGTCACCTCTTAATGCAGGGAAGCATGCTAACCAGTTTAGACTCAGGAAAACTCCCACAAATAGCAATGTGATAAAGACCAGATAATCCGTTTTTAATGATCTGTAAACCTTATTTGGAGATGCCAGTGTTGGTCTGGGGTGGACAAAGTTAAAAATCACATAACACCCAGGTTATAGTCCAACAGATTTATTCAGGTCAGCTTTGACAAAGGGTCAGTTAGACTCGAAACATCAGCTCTTTTCTCTCCTTACAGATGCTGACAGACCTACTGAGATTTTCCAGCATTTTTCTCTTTAGGTTTATTTGGAAGGTGGTTGAAGGAGCAGCGCCCCGAAAGCTAAGTGCTTTCAAATAAACCTGTTGGACTGTAACCTGGTATTGTGTGTTTTTTAACTTAATGATGTGTATCACTGTTGTCTGTTGAGTCATGATCGGTTTGATTTTCACTCACAACATGTTTGCGTATCAGTATATAACCTGATTTATTTTGATTTCTCTTAACTTAAGAAGATAGTTAAACTGATAAGGTGCCATCAATCCATTTGAATATCGGGGCACTACACCCATGTGCAAAATTGAAAGACTTCCATTCCTGGTGTTGCCAAGCTGACAGCTTCCCAGTGCACTGCTCAGAAACCTGCAAATCCACACTTGTGTATTGCTACAATTCCATGCTCCCTTCAACTGAAATCCCAAACTAATTATTATCAGATCCCAGAGGACAAACATATTGTTATGAGAGGTGAAATTACTAACCCCAGTATTGATATGGCTTGTTTAAGTTTGCTGCATATTGTTTAGAAAAGATTGCAACAATGATCACAAAATCTACTTTTATTGTCACATACAGTGTTACAGAGTGAAGGGGTGGTTTAAGCCATTTAGATTAGATTTCCTACAGTATGGAAACAGGCCCTTCGGCCCAGCAAGTCTACCCAGACCCATGCCCCTACTCTCTATTTACCCCTCACTAATGCACCTAACACTATGGGCAATTTAGCATGGCCAATTCACCTGACCTGCACATCTTTGGATTGTAAGAGGAAACCAGAGCACCCGAGGGAAACCCACACAGACAGAATGTGCAAACTCGACACGGACAGTCACCTAAGGCAGGAATTGAACCTGGGTTTCTGGCAGTCTGAGGAAGCAATGCTAATCACTGAGCCACCATGTCACAATTTGTAGTCCAGTAAAATTAAAGGTGTAGGTATATGGCTTTTGAAGGCTGGGGACCAAGCTGGCCTCTGACTGAACTTGGTAGTCTTCTGTTTCCAGCAATGAGGTGGTTTAAGGAAAGCACTTGAACAATGCACATGTTCTCCTGGAAACAGCAGCTGCTCGATTGACTCCTTTTAAAAAATCTAACTCTCTGGCAGCTGGACAGTCAAGATCAGCAGGCAGGGTTCACAAATTCAACGCTGTCTGCAGAGCGATAAAGTGAAAACAGATAAGAAGGGGACTCACTCAACTTCTTGCTTGTCTTGTTCTACAGTTGCTGAGTCACACAAATTGCTTGCTAACTTGTCACGTGATTTTCTCTCTCTCTCTCTGCAACTGACAATGGCCCCAATAAAGTCATGGCTACTGTATTCTGACCAACGTGATGAGGGTATCTATGAACAGATTTATCTCATAGTTTAAACACACTGTCGAATTCATTCAATCCAATGGCTAGTCACTGCCCAGTTGGGTGGTGAGGAGACTGTCATGTCGCTCTGTTAATTGTGCAAGGCAGCTATTCTTGACACAGCTATGCAGACAAGTTGTGTCCATTTTAATGAAATTGGATACAGAAAGTACAGTGGTGGGAATGTGCTGCTATCTTAGACTGTGATTCTAAATCAATAAATTTAATATGTTGGTCTCTTCATAAGTTAAATTAGTGGTTTCCAGGCAGTAAATTGCAAAATAATTTTATTCATAAAACTTCACTTCAAAACCACAAACAATTTGGTAACATTCTGTCTCAAAATAAGTGCATGTTTGGGGTTTTTAACTTTAAATCTCAAGAGAACAAATAATTGAATTGAATTTATTGTCACGTGTACTGAGGCTCAGTGAAACGCTTTGTCCTGCGAGCAATACAGGCAGATCACAGAATTAAGTAACATAGGTAAGTAAATAATAGGTAAACAGCGGCAAAAACAAAAGCACAGGTACAAACAAATGTGAAGAGTTTGTGAGTCCATTCAGTATTCTAACAACAGTAGGGTAGAGATGGTTTTGAAACCAGCTGATGCATGTTTTCATGCTTCTGCACCTTCTCCCCGATGGTAGAAGTTGTAGAAAAACATTGCCAGAGTGGGATGGATCTTTGAGAATGCTGATGGCCTTTCCTTGACAGTGGGCCTGGTAGATGGATTCTATAGGTGGGAGGTTGGCCTTTGTGATTGTCCACTCTCTGTAACCGTCTCCAATCTTGAATGGTACAATCCAGACAATAAGAGAAAATCTCTTGATATAATTCAGAAAACCATTTGTTAAGTAATAAAAATTGACACTGAACAAAGTTGGGCAGTGATGCCAAAAACTCTCAATTAAATGCAGTTGAGAAGCATGTTGGTTTCAGAGTTTTCTGTCTTTGTTGCTTTTTTCACTGTGGGCTTGCTGTGTCCGTCCTCTGCAACCATTTTCATTCTTCATTCTTGTTGCAAGAAATTAGTCCTCGTTAATCCTCTCTGAGCATAGCCCATCCTCATGATTAAAAGGTGTTCCTGAATCCTGATCAGTTAAGACAATTCAATCTTTGATTGGTTTAGGCAGCACATGATTAGTCCCTGATGGTTTTCTTCAGGGTAATGGTCAGCTACAGATAGACCTTCCTGTTACCTGCCCCTGACTTATTCCCTGAGGTGTTGGTTATCTGTGGATCAGTCTTTCCTTATGCAATCTGTCATATTATTTCACCCCCACCTACATTAGGTGTGGGCAATAATTGTTGGCCCTGACAGCAATGCCCACATAACATGACTGAATTCTTTAAAAAAAACTATGCCTTCTAAAATAACAGTGCACCTTAAGGTCATTTCTGTGTCTGCTTTTTCTTTTGGGTGAATATAATGTCGTAACTCTAATGATTAGTTTCTGGGCTCATCATCCTGATGTCTAATTGGTGTATAGGCATCCTATAGGGTTCTCATTAAGGTTTCCAGGGGTGGTTTGGTTAACTAAATTGTTTGCCAACGTATGTTTTCCTGGTGGCTGCTGATGCATGAAAACTAAGTTAATTACAAGAGCACAAAAGTTAGTTCATTTGTAAAATCTATACAAAGCGTATATAAGATCAGTACATAAAGACAATCAATATGGTAAAGCTGATAACAGCATGCATTTACAAATCACAGCAAGATACATTCAGTTGATATGCATTCACATGCAACAAAACATAGCTAAAAGAACTTAATTCTTAAATTGACAGAGACAAAGCATAAGCCAAAGCACAAGTCTGTTATATAATTTGTTAGTATGTGATTGCTTCTCTTTAAGGTACTGTAAGTTAAAAGACTAACCAAATTAGGACATAGATCTAAAGGCTTAAAATCTCATACTGTTCCCATGACACAAAATGGCTTTGAGTTCTAGATAACCAGGACAATGGCGAAGTGTTAATTGCTGGGGAAGGTAACAGTCCCAGACTCAGACCCGTTCTTCCTTAATGGATTTTGCAGCAACAATCAACAATTAAACCATGCCAGCCAAGCTTTGAGCAAGCAGAGGGCTGGCTGGCATATTTTGCTTGTCAAGTAAAGATGGCATCTACAGGGAAACAGCTAGTCATGTGATAACAGTGTCTTATGTTGCTTGCAATGAAACGGAATAACTTTGAGAAGAACATGAGGTTAGTCTTTTAAATATGCAGTAGCAGCATTATTGGCCACTAACAGGTTGCTGCCGTGAAACGTAAAGCCACTCTGCTGATCCCACAAGTGCCCAATGTGGTGTATGAGTTACAGTGTCAGTGTGATGCAACACGTGTAGCCATAAGTCCAAAGACTCACTTACAAACAGGAAGGCCCTTCAGCTGGTCACATTAGTAAGGCATTGACTGTACCCAACCAACTCGTACTTGCAAAACTCAGAACACACTGTCTAATTGTGATTCTGCATTTGGTCAGCATTTGTTAGATGATCCTGAATGTGTAAGAATGATGCTGACAACAACTTTAAGATTATCATTCAGGCTCACTGTCTAAAGCTGTTTCAGGCACTGGAAGGAATGTGTATTAATACACAACGTCCAGATCTTTACAGACAGAAATAACACGTAGACACTTCTTTTTATCCATTCACAGGATGAATGCATTGCTGTCTGGGCTAGCATTTATTGCCCGTCCCTAATTACCTTGAGGGCAATTAAGAGTCAACCCATGGCTGTGGGTCTGGAGTCACAGTTAGGCCAGATCAGGTAAAGATGGCAGTTTCCTACCCTAAAGGACATGAGTGAACCAGATAGTATTTTACGACAATGCACCACAGCTTTCATGGGTATCAGCAGGCTTTTAATTCCAGATTTTCATTGAATACCAATTCTACCATCTGCCATGGCAAGATTTGAATCTGGGTCTCCAGAACTTTACCTGGGTTTTAGGATGACCAGTCCAGCAATATGACTGGACTATTGCCTCCCCTATTTCAGCTTGACAGTAAAGGCAACAGTCATTCACAAATTCATTTCTCAGGTAAATGTCCTTACCAATCAGAGTTAACCTGCCTGGTTTAAAATTTAACTAAAGTGCAAATGCTAACTGCCAATCAGTAATAATGACTGCATTCTCCATGTCAACGCCTCTATCAATGTGAGTCCACTTGCCAACTAATTAGCAGTCTTGCCTCAGGTAGTATAAATATTGGTCTTTCTCTTCAATATGTATTCTTGCAAGATGTCCTGATGAGTAGAAGATGAAAAACTTTGACAAAGTTTGTTTCTCAGCAAAACTTAATTTATTTATCTGTTCTGATACATGATACGCGACACCAATCATTTTTGTTAAAAGAGCTCTCTGGGTTAAGACCCTTTAGGAGCAGAACATAAAATGATATAATAAATTGTGTCCATATTAGTCAACATGTCACACACCAGTTGACTGATTTTGCTGCAGACACAAAGCCAGTAAAATTAGGGAAAGTAAGGAAATATTTTTGTTGTTCATGTTTCTGATCATGGGCTTGAAACTTGGAAGCAAAACCAGTTTGTGTCATTAGCACCTCCCCATTCCCTCCGAAAACAACTCAATTATTTTTAACGTGATGCTGTATTCAGTAGATGGCTCCCTTTGATGGAGCTTAACGGTAGAAAAATGCAAATATGGTCTGTTTCAATTGTTTGCCATGTATATAAATGACTCGGATGAAGACACTGATCATCAGGTTACTGATGACACAAAGTTAGCAAAGTAACTAGCGAAGAGAACATAAGGAGTCTGAAAAATGATAGGTTTAAGTGAGTGGGGGGTGAAAATGTATTGCTGGAATGGTCAGGCAGCATCCAAGGAACAGGAAATTCGACGTTTCGGGCATAAGCCCTTCATCAGGAATGAGGAAAGTGTGTCCAGCAGGCTAAGATAAAAGGTAGGGAGGAGGGACTTGGGGGAGGGGCGATAGAGATGTGATAGGTGGAAGGAGGTCAAGGTGAGGGAAATCTGGTGATAGAAAATTAGAAATATTATTTAAATGGAGAAATATTACAGGGCTTGGAGTTTCGAAGTAGGTACGTTGGCACATGAATCGCAGAAGGGAAGGAAGAACAATAGAATGTTGCTTATTGTGAGGGGATATTTTGCTTCAGTTGTACAGAATTGTACAGTTTTGGCCTCATTATTTACAAAAGACTGGAAATGAGTTAGAAGCAGATCAAAATAGGTTAATTCAACATGGGATGTGGGGGTTATATTCTGAGGCAAGCTTAGAAAGGCTGAACTAGTATGCAGAGCAGTTTAGAAGAATAAGGACGTGATTTTAGTGAGACTTTTAAAATGCTGAAGGCACAAGAAAGGACGGATGCTGAAAGTATGTTTGTCTGGTGGGAGAGGCTGGGTCTGGGGAACTCAATTTAAATATTATTTAAGGTGATCTCGTAAAGTGTGATTAGTCTTTGGAACTCCCTTCTCCAGAGAGCAGTGGAAAACAGTTTGTTGAATACTTCTTTAATCGGAACTTGTCAGATCTTAAATAGGAAGAGAATCAAAGGTTATCAGGAGCACGGGTTTGGAATGTTGGGTTAAGGCCAAAATCAGATCAACCATGATCTTGTTGAATGGCAGAACATGCTACAGGGACTGAACCACCTATTCCTGTTCCTTTATATTTATGTATGACCAATTAATCCATAGTGGTGATAATCATGGAGACAGGAATAAAATTTGGGGTCTAACTTCAGGAATCAATTCCTGCCCTCTAATTTTCACAACCTATCCAAATCTTTGAAACTAGTGTTGTCTGGATGGCCAAAGTAGAATATAAACTGAACAAAATCATAAAGGTGAATGTTGCCAACCATTACACAATCAATGGTGAAAACCATCAGTAAAGAAATGAAGCAATCAACAACAGCATCAGCTACTAGAAATAATTAGATTTGATTACCTACAGAATGGAAACAGGCCCTGAGGCCCAACAAGTCCACACTGACCCTCTGAAGAGTGACCCACCCCACTACATTTACCCCTGACTCATGCAATTAATCTACACAACTCTGAACACCATGGGCAATTTAGCATGGCCGGTCCACCTCACCTGCACATCTTTGGACTATGACAGGAAACCAGAGCACCCTGAGAAAACAAACACGGACACAAGGAGAATGTGCAAACTCTACACAGACTGTCACTTGAGGTGGGAATCAAACCTGGATCCCAGACACTGTGAGACAGCAGTGCTAACCACTGAGCCACCGTGCCACCACCAAATAATGTTACATTAACCATTAGTTATGACATTATTTATGCGAATCTCTTTTAAAAGCAGACCTATACAGCAGCATTTTCTGTTTATAATATCCATTTCAAGTGCTTTCCATCGATAGACCTGTGCCCATATTACAAATATCAATGCAACCAAAATTTGGTGTCCAGATGTATCTCTGCAAGAGGAACGTAATCAAAATAATAACAAGTTGCAGCAGCAATTTGGCAACATCTGCTTAAGAAAAATGGATCTTAGAACTGATTTTGTTTTTATTGAAGAAACTAAAGTCAAGAATCAGATTTTTGTTTAAAAGCCTGGGAGCCGTGGCTGATAGAGATGAAAACAGGCTGGAACTGTGAACAATGAGCTTGAGGAGGCAAAATCAACAACAGTGGTGCTGGACAAGATTAGAAGGAGATATTTTCTTCCCAGAACTGTGGCTGTTTGAATTGATTCTTAATATAAACACTTTAGTATTGAGTTAGGCACATTCTTGAGCTAATGCAATTGTAAAATAATATGCCAAAGCAAGCAACTGGCCAATAATATGTAATGTAATTGTGCCATGGGGTATTGCTTAACTTAGCAAAGGGAATGCAGTTATGGATGCTGTTATGAAGGATGGCCATTTCAGTAGACATAAGTTCCAAATGATTAAATTTGACTCTGCAGAGAGAAGCAACTGAGGGGCTTGGTGAAAGGTAAACCAGTTATTTCAATGTTGCTGATGCAATTACTTTAACTAAACAGGCGAGGGAGAGCCAGAGATCCTTCTTATCAATTCAAAAATTAACACAGGGTTGAATGTTAGGTGGTCCTTCATTTCCTCAGTATCATTGATGTGCAGGAAAGATTAGCAGCTCAAACATTGACCGCTTATTCATTGAATTCCTTCAAGCAAGAGCTGGCTGTGTTTCGGGCAGGAACAATAAATGTCTCGTATAAGCACTAATAACATAAAGGAAGCCCAGTATGATCACTTGGAGTAGTTGTGATTGTCTACAGGTCTCTCAGAGGATAATTCCAGTTTGGTCCTTTACGTTAATTGAGCTTGGAGATGTTTAAAATCTGAATTTTTGCTTTCCCCAGTTTTAGGTGGCTGGGGATTCTGTGGGCTGTGATGTATATCGGTGTTCTGATTAGTAAGTTTGCAGATGACGCCAAAATTGACGGAGTTGCAGATAATGAAAATTATCAAAGTGCACAGCGGGATATAAATAGATTACAGGTTTGGGCAGAGAAATGGTAAATTGAGTTTAATCTGGTCAAATGCGAACTGATGCATTTTGGAAGGATCAAATTCAGGCGCAAATTATACAAGAAATGGTAGAGCCCTTAGGAGCATTGTGTTACAGAGGAATCTGGGCATATAAAGTCCACAGATCCCTGAAAGTGGCAACACAGGTGGATACGGTGGTCAAGAAGGCAATGCAGCATGTTTGCCTTCATCAGCTGGGGCATCGAATATAAAAGTTGGCAAGTTATGTTCCAGCTTATAAAACTTCAACTCAGCCACATTTGGAATGATGTGTGCAGTTCTGTTCACCACACTGCCAGAAAGATGTGGAATTTTTGGAGAGGGTGCAGGGAAGGTTTACCAGGATGTTGCCTGGTTCAGGAGAGTTTCAGTTATGAGGAGAGGTTGGATAAACTGGGATTGTTTTCACTGGAAAGAAGGAGGTCGAGGAGCAACCTGATGCAGGTCTACAAAATTATGAGAGGCACAGGTTGGGTGGATAGTCAGAGACTTTTCCGCACAGTGGAAAGGTACAAGAGGGCACAGTTCAAAATGAGAGGGGGAGGTTTTAGAGGACACTTTCCACACAAAGAGTGGTGGGTGCCTGGAACGCACTGCTAGAGAAAGTGGTGGAAGCAAACTTGTTAGAATCGTTTAAGGCATATGTTGATAGAAACATGAATGCAAAATGAACAGATTGTACTAAGAAGAAAATGCAACTAGGGAAAGCAAGGTTTGAGCAACATGGATCGGCCATTAACCAAAACAAACTTGTTGCTTCTAAATCGATCTCAGGCAGCACAGTGGCTCAGCCGTTAGCATGGATGCCTCACAGTATCAGGGCCTGGGTTCAATCCCAGCCTTGGTCGACTGTCTGTGTAAAGTTTGCATGTTCACCCTGTGGCTATTCGGGTTTTCTCCGGGTGCTCCAGTTTCCTCCCACAATCCAAAGATGTGCAGGTTAGGTGAATTGGCCATGCTGAATTGCTCTGGGATGTGTAGACTAGGTGAGTTAGTCAGCAGCAAATATTGAGTAGGGGAATGGGTCTGGGTGGGTTACCCTTCGGAGGGTTGGTATGGAATTGTTGGGCTGCAGGGTCTGTTTCCACACTGTAGGAATTCTAATTCAAAATGCTTATATTATAGAAGAATCTCACATCATTACTCTGCCTCTTCTCTGTACAATATGTTTGCAAAGCAGAAAGAGAATCGTCCTATAAAAAGCTTTTGATAGACATCTTTACAGACATTTCAAATGCAAGTAATAAAAGCAAGGAGGTTAGTCTCAAGCTGTAAGACTGGATAGACTGAGATTTATTTCTTTGGAACAGTAGAGGTGTGGGGAGATTTAACTGATGTGAATTAAATTATGAAGAGTTCGTATGGAGTTTGGCCGAGATATCAATATCAGGGCAAATAGCCTTTGAGTAAGTAACTGAAGAATTGGAAAGGATATTGAGGATTCCTCCCACACCATTTTCCTTATCACCTCAGAGTGTGTGGTGTGGATGGGTGTGGGGAGTGGGGGGGGCGGTGGGGAGAGGTAGGGGGGTGTGCGCATGCGCACACGCGTTTGTGTATGTATTTGTGTATTAGAGTGTGTGTGAGTGTTTGAGTGTGTATGGTAGTTGGTCTGGAACTAACGGATAGACGCAGAAACAAAAACAGAAAGTGCTGGAGAAACTCGGCAGGTCTGGCAGCATTTGTGAAGAGAGAAACAGAGTTAACGTCTAGACCAGAAACACTAACTCTGCTTTCTCTTCACAGATTTTGCCAGGTCCGCTGAGTTTCTTCAGCAATTTCTGTTTTTGTTTCAGATATCCAGCATTCACAGTCTGTTGTTTTTTTTGTGGTTGGAGTAGGAACCTTTGTGGCTTGGAAAACGTTCGCTCTGTGCATGAAGTACCATAACCAGAGAGTTACATGTCAGAAGATGGGAAATAGAAATAGGCTGAATCTTGTTCAGCCTGAACAGCTACTGAGTTAATTCTGTGCCTTAAATGTTCTATATGTGACTAAGAAATCCAAATACCAGTATTAATGGGCAAACATCTAATATATTTGTATTACATTAATTCATACAGGTTTTTAAAAGCCATTATGTTAATAAAGCCCACTTAGAAGCAGAAATAGGAACGTTGTACAAGCATGTTAAGTATTTAGCCATTAATTTCATTCACATCATCACTAGTTTCTCTCTCAAACAAAAACCTAAACTGCCATTGTTTGACTATGATACTTCTTTTCACATTTTACCAATGATTTTGTTACTCCTAATGGACACTGAAATGAACACAAAATCAATTCTTCACAGCAGAATGTGTTTTTTTTTTCTGTGGAAAATATAGTTGGAGCTTTTTGAAAACCCACTTTGTAATATATTCAGCTAATCTTTGCATTAAAAGAACAGGTGATGCAGCAATTGCTCGCTTATCCATCTCAAATACACGGGCATTAAATCACCTTAGTCACAATATATAATTTAATTTTGATGGGATTGAACATTATTCTGAAGATTAAAATAAAATAATAGCTGTGAAATGTCTCTATTTTCAAAGCAAGCCTGTCAAGACTTATACATTAAAGTGACTTGATATTTTTAAAACTTAATTTACTAGTTGTACAATATCTTCTTTTCAAAGTATACCGGTCTTCTACAAAGGATGAAAGATTAAATTTCT
The DNA here is from genome assembly GCF_020745735.1 of Hemiscyllium ocellatum. Taxonomy (NCBI): domain Eukaryota; kingdom Metazoa; phylum Chordata; class Chondrichthyes; order Orectolobiformes; family Hemiscylliidae; genus Hemiscyllium; species Hemiscyllium ocellatum. The sequence goes on along the minus strand of NC_083405.1, from coordinate 120,481,727 downwards.
TTCTTTCATAGCTATTACCTTTGGTATCATGTTGAATTTGTCAGATATTTTAAATGGTCAATTGGTCTTCCAGTCTAGTCACCTCTCAGCTATTCTTTGATGCTATATTTTCATTTTCATTAAATTAAATTAAATACTATGACCAGAAGAAAAGTGTTAGAGTAGTTCTTCTCTTTTCCCACTCCACATTTGAGCACAACAGATTTTATTTAATAGGACATGTTTGCCAAGTCAGTTAGATAGTGCTGTAGTGGTAAAATGACATAAGCAAGCAATTTTCCTTGCAAGATTTTAGAAGGAAAATTCATTGTAGTTAACAGTTGGTTTCAATATAAACAAGAATTATGCTTCAACTTTCACATCAACATGGGATCAAGAGTTCCCACACACCCACTTACACAAGGAAGTTACACAGTGAATAGATGAGGTAATTTTTAAAGTCACGTAAAACATAATACATGATCTTATTGGTTGACCTGAGGCTAGCTTGGTTGTCCCTCAGGATTCAACAAGGTGGTTCAAATATGTCAATGGACAGCAACTACTTGAATATGGACAATAGACAAGAGACAATAGGTGCAGGAGAAGGCCATTCAGCCCTTCGAGCCAGCACCACCATTCATTATGATCATGGCTGATCATCCACAATCAATATCCTGTTCCTGCCTTATCCCCATAACCCTTGATTCCACTATCTCTAAGAGCTCTATCCATTTGTTTCTTGAAAGTATCTCTTATAAACTAACTCTTATAATACAGCTTGCAATGAATGACTGGTCAGAGTTCAAACATGTAAGCTGAAAGGGGTGGGGGGTGTTGCAATGTATCCAGGCATCTGGAGATAAGCAGTTTATAAACCACAGCAGAAGGTAACATGGCTTGTCACATGACCTTCCTCCCCCCTCACCACCTGACCAGTTTCCACAATGTGGTTATAACTAGTTGATTCCAGGTTATGGTTTAAATAATTTGGTAATGACTAGAGTTCCTTTCTTAGTCAAAGTTCATCATCCAAAATGATTATGACTAACACATGGTCGATACCAGCTCTCAGTAGCTTTCAGTTCAAAGAAATGCATAAGGTTTCATTTGATACAACACGTGGCTTTCTAACAAAAACTGTTCAGGGAGTGAGAAGCTAGGGAAGTGATTGCTGAGATAGTTGTGTCATCAATAGTCACAGATGAGGTGCCGGAAAACTGGAGGTTGGCTAACATGGTGCCACTGTTTAAGGAAGGTAGTAAGGACAAGCCAGAGAACTACAGACCAGTGAGCCTGACGTCAGTGGTGGGCAAGTTGTTGAAGGGAATCCTGAGGGACAGGATGTATATGTATTTGGACAAGCAAAGACTGATTAGGGATAGTCAACATGGCTTTGTTCTTGGGAAATCATGTCTCACAAACTTGATTGAGTTTTTTGAGGAAGTAAAAAAGAGGATTGATAAGGGCAGTGGTAAATGTGATCTATATGGACTTCAGTAAGGCATTCGACAAGGTTGCCCACGGGAGACTGATAGCAAGGTTAGATTTCACGGGATACAGGGAGAACTAGCCATTTGGATACTGAACTGGCTCAAAGGTAGAAGACAGAGGGTGGTGGTGGAGGGTTGTTTTTCAGACTGGAGGTCTGTGACCAGTGAAGTGCCACAAGGATCGGTGCTGGGTCCACTACTTTTCATCATTTACATAAATGATTTGTATGCGAGCATAAGAGGAATAGTTAGTAAGTTTGCAGATGACACCAAAATTGGAGGTGCAGTGGACAGCGAAGAAGGTTACCTCAGATTACAATGGGATCTTGATCAGATGGGCCAATGGGCTGAGAAGTGGCAGATGAAGTTTAATTCAGATAAATGTGAGATGCTGCATTTTGGGGAAGCAACTCTTAGCATGACATATACAATTAATGATATGGTCCTAGGGAATGTTGCTGAGCAAAGAAACCTTGGAGTGCAGGTTCATAGCTCCTTGAAAGTGGAGTCGCAGGTAGATAGGATAGTGAAGGAGACTTTTGGTATGCTTTCCTTTATCGGTTAGACTATTGAGTACAGGTGTTGGGAGGTCATGTTGTGGCTGTACAGGACATTGGTTAGGCCACTGTTGGAATATTGTGTGCAATTCTGGTCTCCTTCCTATTGGAAAGATGTTGTGAAGCTTGAAAGGGTTCAGAAAAGATTTACAAGGAAGTTGCCAGGGTTGGAGGATATGAGCTATAGGGAGAAGCTGAACAAACTGGGGCTGTTTTCCTTGGAGTGTTAGAGGCTAAGGAGTGACCTTATAGATGTTTATAAAGTCATGAGGGGCAAGAATAGGATGAGTAGAAAAAGTTTTTTCCCTGCGGGTGGGGAGTCCTGAACCAGAGGGCATAGGTTTGGGTTGAGAAGGGAAAGATATAAAAGAGACCTACGGGCAACGTTTTCACTCAGAGAGTGGTGTGTGTATGGAATGAGCTGCCAGAGGAAGTGGTGGAGGCTTGTGCAATTTGCAACATTAAAGAGGAATTTGAATGGGTATATGAATAGCAAGGGTTTGGAGGGATTATGGGCCAGGCGCTTGGCAGGTGGGACTAGGTTGGGTTGGGATATCTGGTCAGTATGGACGGGTTGGACTGAAGGGTCTGTTTCCATGCTGTACATCTCTATGACTCTATGAGTGTTCTTTTCTGAAAGCTCTGAGTGCCAAGAATGTTGTGAAAATTTTTCTAGGAGCCCACATCAGTTGTGGGCGGCACGGTGGTACAGTGGTTTGCACTGCTGCCCCCCAGCGCCAGAGACCCGGGTTCATTTCCTGCCTCAGGTGACTGACTGTGTGGAGTTTGCTCTGGTTTCCTCCCACAGTCCAAAGATGTGCAGGTTAGGTGAATTGGCCATGCTAAATTGCCTGTAGTGTTAGGTGAAGGGGTAAGTGTAGGGGTATGGGTGAGTTGCGCTTCGGCAGGTCGGTGTGAACTTGTTGGGCCGAAGGGCCTGTTTCCACGCTGTAGGTAATCTAATCTAATCTAATCTAATCATTCTGTTTTCTACAGTGCAGCTAACCCTCATCTTTTTTCCTCAGGAGACCACATTTGTTGTGTGGAAATCGTGGGCGGTCAGCCTGTAAGTTGGATGTGGGAAGAGTAGTCTGCAGTGGCCCTGTCCTATTCCACTCCTCCTTATGTTTGACAAAGACCTAGCGAAGAGTTTGATAGTTGTTCAGGGAGTTTAGAAAATGATTCAAAGTAAACTAACGGCACAGATGTAGACTATTCAGGCCAGTGCATCCTCACAGTCTGACCTCCCTCAAATTCCATCCAACTGATATCATCTTCTGAGAAACAGTGATGAAAATAGCTGTACTGACAGTATACTGTAGCAATATTATTTTCAAGAACAGCTTTAAAAACACTAAAATGGTTGTTACAGCAGAAATGACATGGAAATATTTTCATAACATGTCACAACATTCTTGACATTGAGAGCTTTATGGAGCTAAATGGAATCAATTTAAGTAAAGGGGCAGCACAAAGAGATCTGGGTGTTCTTGTACCCCAGTCAATGAAGGTAAGCATGTAGGTACAGCAGGTAGTGAAGAAGGCTAATAGCATGCTGGCCTTCATAACAAGAGGGATTGAGTATAGAAGCAAAGAGGTTCTTCTGCAGCTGTACAGCACCCTGGTGAGACCGCACTTGGAATATTGTGTGCAGGTCTGGTCTCCAAATTTGAGGAAAGACATTCTGGCTATTGAGGGAGGTTCACGAGGTCAATCCCTGGAATGGCGGGACTATCTTATGTTGAAAGATTGGAGCGACTGGGCTTGTATATCCTTGAGTTTAGAAGACTGAGAGGGGATCCGATTGAGACATATAAGATTATTAAAGGATTGGATCCTCTGGAGGCAGGAAACATGTTTCTGCTGAAGGGTGAGTGCTGAACCAGAGGACACAGCTTAAAAATAGGGGGTAGGCCATTTAGAACAGAGATGAGGAGAAACGTCTTCACCCAGAGAGTGGTGGGTGTATGGAATGCTTTGCCCTAGAGGGCAGTGGAGGCCCAGTCTCTGGATTCGTTTAAGAAAGTTTGGATAGAGCTCTCAAGGATAGTGGAATCATGGGTTATAGAGATAAGGCAGGAACAGGATACTGATTGAGGATGATCAGCTATGATTATAATGAATGGTGGTGCAGGCTCGAAGGGCAAAATCGCCTACTCCTGCACCTATTGTCTATTCAGAAAGGAACACTCCTTGAAAGTATTTGTTATCAAACCATGCGTTGTAGCAAAAGGAACTTTCTGCACTAGTTGATTGGTTTGTCTGAAAACTGCTTGTAAAGTTTAAACCAAAACTGAACCATCATCCCAAAATAAAACCACATCTAAAATGGCTGGATGTTGACTGAACCTCATAAATTCCAAAACCGTTAAGCTGAAAAGGTAAGAAAACTTCATCAGAAACTATCACTTTAAGAGAGTGAAAACGGGGTTCATTCTTGGACTGATGCAGTCACAGACCGGAAGTCCAGAAATCTCAAGGTTTTGATCTGGCCATAGTGAAGCAGTGAGAGTATAGTTATAACTGAGAATGGTGTGCGTGGCTTTGCAGGTAATGGTGCTCCCATGCTCTCCTTGTTCGTCTGGAAGATAGAAGTCACAGATTTGGAATCAATCTAAACATCATGGCATGGACAGAGAACACAGAGGGCCGACACTTTCAACATATTATCTAGCTATCACCATTGTTAACAGCTAACCCGAGAATGCAACTCTTTGAAAAGGGGATTTTGTGATTTTCACATGAAAGAAGTGAAGTTATCATGGTGTTCTAACAGATGAGAGGCTTAACAGGCAATCAATTTTTCGGTGTATAATTTCAGTTACATCACACTGTGGATTCTTGCTATAAATTCTGTGTTATGATTGAGCCCTCCATTATCACCTGATGAAGGAGCGTCGCTCCGAGAGCTAGTTTGCTTCCAGTTAAACCTGTTGGACTATAACCTGGTGTTGTGTGATTTTTAATTTTGTACCGTCCAACGAGTTTGTTTGGAAGCACTGGCTTTCAGAGCACTGCTCCTTCATCAGGTGGTTGTGCAGAATAAGATTGTAAGACACAGAATTTGTAGCAAGAGTTTGCAGTGTGATGTGACTGAAGTTCTAAATTGAAAACGACCTGGATTGTTTGTTAAGTCTCTCATCTTTTGGAATGACTGTGTTGGTTTTGGTTCTTTCATGTGTAAATCTCAGAACTTTTTTTTCAAAGTTACATTCTTCAGTCAATTTTAACAATATGTGCTATGTCGGCCCACATAATGGATTGAAGGTATGAGGTGCCCTGTGTGAGGCTGTCTGAGCCCCAATCTTCAGACTGATTCTGTTTCTAAATTTTTTTTCAGACATGCATTATCTGAGCCGATATGGAACTTATTGTGAGAGTTCACTTGTAACTTTTAAAAAAGTTTCTGGGATTTCAACATGAAAGAACTGAAACCAACATGGTCATTCTAAAAGATGAGAGTCTTAATAAACAATCCATGTCTTTTTCAATATAGAATTTCAGTTACATCACACTGTACACATTTGCTATATATTCTGTGTCTTACGATCTTATACTCCACAACCACCTGATGAAGGAGCAGCGCTCTGAAAGCTAGTGTGCTTCCAATTAAACCTGTTGGACTATAACCTGGTGTTGTGTGATTTTCAACAGATTTGGAAGGTACTGTTGTAGGAGACTTGCCTAGGCTTTATAGAGCACTTTCCAGATGGTCCATACTGCTGCTCCTGTGCATCAGTGGAAGGATGGGTGAATCTTAAAGATGGTGAATGGGATTCCAATTGTTTTGGAATCATCTGCACTGTCAGACTGCACCGACAGGTGGTGAGAACTCCAATCACCTTCATATTGTCAATATTGAGCTAGCTTTGGAGATCACAGCTGCAAATGTGTTGCTGGTCAAAGCACAGCAGGTTAGGCAGCATCTCAGGAATAGAGAATTCGACGTTTCGAGCATAAGCCCTTCATCAGGAATAAGAGAGAGAGAGCCAAGCAGGCTGAGATAAAAGGTAGGGAGGAGGGACTAGGGGGAGGGGCGATGGAGGTGGGATAGGTGGAAGGAGGTCAAGGTGAGGGTGATAGGCCGGAGTGGGGTGGGGGCGGAGAGGTCAGGAAGAGGATTGCAGGTTAGGAGGGTGGTGCTGAGTTGAGGGAACCGACTGAGACAAGGTGGGGGGAGGGGAAATGAGGAAGCTGGAGAAATCTGAATTCATACCTTGTGGTTGGAGGGTTCCCAGGCGGAAGATGAGGCGCTCCTCCTCCAGCCGTCGTGTAGTTGTGTTCTGCCGGTGGAGGAGTCCAAGGACTTGCATGTCCTCGGTGGAGTGGGAGGGGGAGTTAAAGTGTTGAGCCACGGGGTGATTGGGTTGGTTGGTTCGGGCGGCCCAGAGGTGTTCTCTGAAGCGTTCTGCAAGTAAGCGGCCTGTCTCACCAATATAGAGGAGAGCTTTGGAGAGTCAAGAGATGAGTTACCTTGGATAGTTATCTCCAACCTGCTGTTCGAACCATGGATGGTCCAGTTCAGTTGCTGGTCAGTTGATGGGAGAAGGAGTTGAAAAAGTCATTCAGTGGTGACAAAGCCATTGACTGTAGAAGCAAGATGGCTATTTTCTTCTTTGTTGTAGATTATCCTTGTCCAAAACCTGTCTTGTGCAGTTCACCTTCTCTTAGTCCCTAACCTGTAATGAAGTGTTTGATTACTAAGTGATGAAGGTTTCTGTCTCTGTCATCCTTGCAGGACCTCAGCACTCTCTCATCATGTCAGGATGTCTTTTCTACCACTTTGTGTGATTATTCCAGTGTACTCCCAGAAAGCTGTCCGTCCCTCACTTTCTGTAAACCTGACTTCATTGGGAATGCGACTACTTGTAACTTAGACATATAATAAATCCCTTACACTCATATCTGCCCACCCCTGGCCATGACCTGCATTCCCACCTGGTCTAGTAAAGCCTGAATTTTAAAATTCTTGTCATTTCTTTCAAATCGGCCATCACCTTGGCATTTCCTCAGTGTTATAACTTGCATCAGCTCTTCAATCTCCTTGTTCCTTCCAATCTCATCTCTTGTGCGACCCTGGTTTTCATTGCTCCACCATTAGTGATTCATAGAATCATAGAATCCCTGCAATGTGGAAACTTACCATTTGGCCCAACAAGTCCACACCAACCCTCTGAAGAGTATCCTCCCCAGACCTATTCCCCTGAGTAATGCACCTAAACTACACGTCCCTGAACACTATGATGCAATTTAGCTTGGCCAATTCACATAACCTGCACATTCTTGGACTGTGGGAGGCAACCAAAGCACCCGGAGGAAATCCACGCAGACACGGGGAGAATGTGCAATTTCCATTGTTCCATCAGCTGCTTTGGCCCTAAGTCCGGAATTCATCTCCATAAATCTCCCTGTCTCCCAACCTTTCTTTCTGAATGGCTGTACTCTTTAAACCCTCACTCTTTTATGGGATCATGCCAAATCTTATTCGATAATATTCTCACTGAGTGTATTGCAGTGTTCTCAACATTAAAGGTACTTTATAGATTAAAGTTGTTGTTGTATCCTAAAGGATCCTTGATGTTTTAGAGAGTAACTGCAGAAGTCGATCCAGAGCTAATTCTGAATTTGAACATTAAAAGAATTTGAAAAGCTTTTCTGTTTCACTTCCTCCTTTGATATTGTTAAAACACTTTTGAGTTTGATTTATTGTTGTCACAAAAAGAGATCAAAATTAACATTTGAGAGGTTCTGATAGTTTTTCTTGGCTTAATAACTTGGTTGAACTCACTCTCCTTCATAATGTGTAGCTTCTTGTCAGACGCAGACCATGAGCAGCTACTTTGAACAGGAGAAGCAATCATTTCCTTTTCTATGTCCCCCCTGCTGATGCTGAGATAAGGTGGCATCTCATCCAAAAAAGGTGCAGATTTAGATTGAGATTTATTGCCAAATGTATACAAAAAATACAGGAAAAGGAATTTTCACATGTTATTCGCCAGTGTTGTCATGCTCCAGCATCATCTTGGAAACACTGAATATAATGCAAGATTTTACTGCAACAGAGTTCACTTTTCACTCTTCTTGTTCCTACACCATTGTTTCTACCGTTGCTTCTTACATCTGCCAGGGTCTCTGTAACAGGCTCCAGGGTCTCTGTAACAGGCTCCGGGGTCTCTGTAACAGGCTCCGGGGTCTCTGTAACAGATGCCGGGGTCTCTGTAACAGGCTCCGGGGTCTCTGTAACGGGCTCCAGGGTCTCTGTAACAGATGCCGGGGTCTCTGTAACAGGCTCCAGGGTCTCTGAAACAGGCTCCCCCCGGGGTCTCTGTAACAGGCTCCGGGGTCTCTGTAACGGGCTCCAGGGTCTCTGTAACAGATGCCGGGGTCTCTGTAACAGGCTCCAGGGTCTCTGAAACAGGCTCCCCCCGGGGTCTCTGTAACAGGCTCCGGGGTCTCTGTAACGGGCTCCAGGGTCTCTGTAACAGATGCCGGGGTCTCTGTAACAGGCTCCCCCCGGGGTCTCTGTAACAGGCTCCGGGGTCTCTGTAACAGATGCCGGGGTCTCTGTAACAGATGCCGGGGTCTCTGTAACAGATGCCGGGGTCTCTGTAACAGGCTCCAGGGTCTCTGTAACAGGCTCCCCCCGGGGTCTCTGTAACAGGCTCCAGGGTCTCTGTAACAGGCTCCGGGGTCTCTGTAACAGGCTCCGGGGTCTCTGTAACAGATGCCGGGGTCTCTGTAACGGGCTCCGGGGTCTCTGTAACAGGCTCCAGGGTCTCTGTAACAGGCTCCGGGGTCTCTGTAACAGGCTCCGGGGTCTCTGTAACAGGCTCCGGGGTCTCTGTAACATGCACCAGGGTCTCTGTAACAGGCTCCGGGGTCTCTGTAACATGCACCAGGGTCTCTGTAACAGGCTCCGGGGTCTATGTAACAGATGCCGGGGTCTCTGTAATGGGCTCTGGGGTCTCTGTAACAGGCTCCGGGGTCTCTGTAACATGCACCAGGGTCTCTGTAACAGGCTCCGGGGTCTATGTAACAGATGCCGGGGTCTCTGTAACAGGCTCCGGGGTCTCTGTAACAGATGCCGGGGTCTCTGTAACAGGCTCCGGGTCTCTGTAACAGGCTCCGGGGTCTCTGTAACAGGCTCCGGGGTCTCTGTAACATGCACCAGGGTCTCTGTAACAGGCTCCGGGGTCTATGTAACAGATGCCGGGGTCTCTGTAATGGGCTCTGGGGTCTCTGTAACAGGCTCCCCCCGGGGTCTCTGTAACAGGCTCCGGGGTCTCTGTAACAGGCTCCAGGGTCTCTGTAACAGATGCCGGGGTCTCTGTAACAGGCTCCGGGGTCTCTGTAACAGGCTCCAGGGTCTCTGTAACAGGCTCCCCCCGGGGTCTCTGTAACATGCTGCAGGGTCTCTGTAACAGGCTCCGGGGTCTCTATAACGGGCTCCGGGGTCTCTGTAACAGGCCAACGAGTCTCTATAACAGACTCCGTGGTATCTGTAACATGCTCTAGGGTCTCGCTTCCGGCCCTTTGCTGCCACCATTCCTGCAACCTCTCGGTCCGAGCCTGAGCCATAGACCTTTGGGCATGTGGGTTCCGTATCTCTTGTTCCCCATCCGATGTTGTTGCTGGTCATTGGTTGTTGGGACCCTCCACTGTCCCTTCCACCTCCAAGTGGCCGGGCCTAGCTGCAGACCTGGACCCGAAGCCCTGATGACTGGGCGGATATCCATGGGCACACGTATGGGCCCTAGCTATGCCTGTCTCTTTGTTGGCTACGTAAACAGTCGATCTTCCGTAATTACACCGGCACCACTCCCCACCTCTTCCTCTGCTACATTGTTGACTGCATTGGGACCACCTCGTGCTCCCACGAGGAGGTTGAGCAATTCATCAACTTCATCAACACATTCCATCCTGACCTTAAATTTACCTGGACCATCTCTGACACCTCCCTCCCCTTCCTGGACTCTCCATCTCCATTAATGATGACCGACTTGACACTGACATTTTTTTACAAACCCACCGACTCCCACAGCTACCTGGATTACACCTCTTCCCACTCTACATCTTGCAAAAGTGCCATTCCGTATTCCCAATTCCTCCGCCTCCACCGTATCTGCTCCCAGGAGGACCAGTTCCACCACAGAACACACCAGATGGCTTCCTTCTTTAGAGACCACAATTTCCCTTCCCACGTGGTTAAAGATGCCCTCCAACGCATCTCGTCCACATCCCGCACCTCCGTCCTCAGACCCCGCCCCTTCAACCATAACAAGGACAGAACGCCCCTGGTGCTCACCTTCCACCCTACAAACCTTCGCATAAACTAAATCATCCACTGACATTTTCGCCATCTCCAAAAAGACCCCACCACCAGGGATATATTTCCTCCACACCCCTTTCCGCCTTCCGCAAAGACCGTTCCCTCCGTGACTACCTGGTCAGATCCACAACCCCCTACAACCTACCCTCCCATCCTGGCACTTTCCCCTGCCACCGCAGGAACTGTAAGACCTGTGTCCACACCTCGTCCCTCACTTCTATCCAAGGCCCTAAAGGAGCCTTCCACATCCATCAAAGTTTTACCTGCGCATCCACTAATATCATTTATTGTATCCGTTGCTCCCGATGTGGTCTCCTCTACATTGGGGGAGACTGGGCGCCTCCTAGCAGAGCGCTTGAGGGAACATCTCTGGGACACCCACACCAATCAACCACACCACCCCGTGGCCCAACATTTCAACTCTCCCTCCCACTCTACCGAGGACATGGAGGTCCTGGGCCTCCTTCACCGCCGCTCCCTCACCACCAGACGCCTGGAGGAAGAATGCCTCATCTTCTGCCTCGGAATTCTTCAACCCCACGGCACCAATGTGGACTTCAACAGTTTCCTCATTTCCCCTTCCCCCACCTCACCCTAGTTCCAAACTTCCAGCTCAGCACTGTCCCCATGACTTGTCCGGACTTGCCCTACCTGCCTATCTCCTTTTCCACCTATCCACTCCACCCTCTCCTCCCTGACCTATCACTTCATCCCCTCCCCCACTCACCCCATTGTACTCTATGCTACTTTCTCCCAACCCCACCCTCCTCTAGCTTATCTCTCCACCCTTCAGGCTCACTGCCTTTATTCCTGATGCAGGGCTTTTGCCCGAAATGTCGATTTTGCTGTTCCTTGAATGCTGCCTGAACTGCTGTGCTCTTTCAGCACCACTAAACCAGATATCAGGCAGGGCCTGCTCCTCGCTGTAAGAGCCCGGGCTGGGGTGCAGCTGCTGCTGGTGGCTTCCTCCTTCACCCACCACTCTCCAGGCTTTAAAGAAAAGGAAAAAGAAAAGAAAAAGAGCAACAGCGAAAACAAGAAGGAGGAAGGGCAAGAAAGCAGATGGGAGTGAATGATCCCCGGACTCAGCTATTGCTACTCCACCCTCATTCAGTTTCATCATACATGTTTTAGGGGAGACAATGGCCTAGTGGTATTGTCACTGAAATGTTACTCTGTGCTAATTAAAATAAGAAATATTACAGTAAAAATAGTGGCTTGTATGTTAATAGTATTGTACTACAATGTGTGCAGTGTAAATGCATAAACGCATTGACTGCAGCTGCTCATCACCTCTGTTCATTTCTCATTCTTTAATTTACTTCAAAATCTTAATTGCACGACACAAAAAATACATTTTGATAGTGAGCTGAAGGAACAGCCATTTGACACAATAAGTGCAGTGTCCCTATATTTCAGAGGCAAGAATCAGGCATTTGTAACACAACGGGATCATCAACCTGTCAGTCAAACAGTGAAAACGCCCTCCAAACCATCATATATTATGTTACATGACAACTATTTTGAGAAAAGGGTTAAAGGTCAATTAAGAGGAGTATTGATTGAAAACAATGTCATGTCCTTGCAGTGCTTGTGTTTCATTCACAGTCTGGAAAGTTGTTAAATATATGAAGAAATAATATACATACACCTATATGCAAGCACACACATACACACATACATAAGAAATAAACTCAATGGATATAAAGGATAGTGCAGGTTGTGAACAGATTCCATTTTGGAGTCTGTCTTCAATTTTGTGTGCTGTCTGGAACCCAATGCAGAACAATTTGGATGTTGGATCTTTAAAATTATGGCTTGAATGAAGTATGAGGGTTCATAAGTCAGACATCCATGACCCCCTGTGTAAATATTAAAACCTGAAGACGATAAGACATAGGAGAAGTAGGCTATTCAGCCCATCGAGTCTGCTCTGCCGTTCCGTGAGATCATGGCTGATCTGATTCTCCACAACTCCACTTTCCTCCCTTTTCCCTCTAAGTGCTGATTGCCTTACTGATTATAAATCAGTCTCTATCGGCCTTGTTGATACTTCATGGCTCAGCCGTCTATGGTAAAGAATTCCACAGATTCACTACCCTCTGAAAGAAGAAATGCCTCCTTGTCTCCAGATTAAATGTGTGACTGCTCATTCTGAGATTATACCTCCTGGTCCAAGACTCTCACATGAGGTGGAAACATCCTTTCCACATCAATCCTGTCAAGTCCCTGAAGAAATACTGTATTCATTTGCATGTTATGTGCCAGTGGGTTTTAGTTAAAAGGAATTCATTGTCTATTTTATTCAATCTGAATTCCGTCAAGGGGGTGGTGATGAGGATTGCTTTGGAGATCTGACGGCCTGCTGTTGGATTTCAGCTGTTAGTGCAGTGCACATCATTCTCATACGTCTGATAGCTATTGCTGCCTTTCAAATGAAAGAAAAATTGGAAGATGCGGGGCTGGTATTTCTCAACTGCCTCTTCATGTGAAAACACACAAATTCATGTTCTACTGCACCACACTGTTTTCCGCATCTTATTCTGATAGCCATAGGAGCAGAAGTAGGCCATTCAGCCCATCACGTCTGCTACACCATTCCACCAGATCATGGCGGATCTGATAATTCCCAGCTCTACTTTTTGGCCTTTCACCCTCAACCTTTTATTCCCTGATTGGTTAAATAGCTATCTTTCTCACCTTTGAAAATACCTAATGACCTGACCACGATATGATGCCCAGATCATGCAATTATGCATGGTTTTAAAAACAAACTCTGAGGTTACAAAAAATCCACTTCCTGAACTATTGTGAGAGGTAGCAGCTCTAGCTCTTAGTTCCAGTTCCACATTTTGGCTATCAGCTTAATTTAACATAAGAACAGATCTTACAAGCATCTGAAGATATATATCAGCAGCAAAATTCTTCAAGGAGATGTAGATGCAAAAGCTGCTTATTAACAGAACCTAGCTACTATGTTTCATGGTTTAAAATAAGCAACTTAATTCTGATTCTCTTTATACTCACTTTAGGGTCAACTAGGGATGGGCAATAAGTACTGACATTGTTGGGGTCACCAATATTCCGTGAAAGAATCAAAACTGAATCTCAGAACCATGACGTGGCTTATTTCTTATTATAGAATCACAGAGTCATACAACATGGAAACAGACACTTCGGTCCAATCAGTCCATGCCAAACATAATCCCAAACTAAACTAGTCCTACCCACCTGGTACTGGCCCATATCCCTCCAAAACCTTTCCTATTTAAGTATCTCCCCAAAAGTGTTCTATACAATGTAATTGTGCCCACATCCACCACTTCTTCAGGAAGTTCATTCCCTGGGAATCACTTTCTATGCAAAAAAAGTCGCCTCTCATGTCTTTTTAAAATCTCTCTCCTCCCACCTTAAAATGCAGCCTTTCAACCTCAAAACCTTCAAACGTGTAGGTGCCTACTTTACAAGTACCTGGTTTACATTGTCTGCCTCAGTCTGGATGGCATTTCTGACCTGTGGCACTTGACCCCTCACCTCCAAAGTAACAAAATAGAGCCAACAGAGATATCTTCTTCAAACTGTGCTTACTACCATTCTTATTTATTTCCAATGTCACTTATGAATGCAAAAGAAGTAGAAAAATTAAATAAGATTCAAAACGCTTCTGGCCACCTTGTTAGATATGGTTGGTCAATCAGGCGAATAGCTTATTCAAGAAAATAGTGGTCCTATAAATAGTGTGCAAAGATCAAAAAAAGCACAAATGTTTTTTATTTCTAATTCACACATTAAGGGTCTCTGATAGATTGTGATTGCTGATATAAATTCATTTATTTGGCTCCTTCTAAAAGGTGACCCTTGTTGTCCACCTCACCTTATAAAATAGTTTTACAGCTTCCAAGCATACAGTAACAGTGTAAAAATGATGATAAATGCATTACTAGTGCACTTTAGAGGTTATTTCACACTTTGTATTTCCCATTAAACTCCATCAGCTGGGTTAAGTGTAATAGCATCTTGGGACACTGCAGACGAGTGAGACAGCTGGTGTATTCTGTGGAGTTCAACAAAGGTCAGGAGTAAAGCAGCAGGAAAATGAGACTATTTAATTTAGACTGCTAAAATAGTATTTTTTACAGTAAGGCAAGCTCCAAAGGAAGGCAGCTTGGAGGTGCAAACTGATAAAGCTATCTGAATCATTGGGGAAATGGATGCCACCAGAGACTTCACTGACCTTGGGCAATAGAAAGGACATGTATGTTTTTGTGTGTGTGTCCATGTCCATGTCCATGTGTGTGTGTCAGTCCTTCCATGTGTGTGTGTGTGTGTGTGTGTGTGTGTGTGTGTGTGTGTGTGTGTGTGTGTGTGTGTGTGTGTGTGTGTGTGTGTATCAGGTCAAACTCCATGTCCCCCGCCATTCAATTTCTTGTTGTTCATCTCCATCAAGGCTTACAGAAACAGAAAACTACAGTGAGATGGGATAATTAGAGGGAGCAGGATGGAAAGAGAGAACAGCCAAAGTTGTATATTTTGCAACATCAAGCTTGAAAGACCTGAGTTTGTTGCAGAGTGTTAAGTCCGGGAAATAATATTGGGCACTGCACCAACAGCTTGATGTGAATCAATAGGCAGGAACAGGAATGGAAATCAATTTTCACAGTCCATCAAGCATGACATGCCAGCCACTGGCAGTGCCACCACTAGCCAAGCACCCATACGAAATGCCCACAGGCTATAGCTAATCCTGATATGGGACATATGGTGTTAGCTCATGGAGGATAATGGGTAGTTGAGATGAGGATTGCTCTTAACATCACAGGAACATGTCTGTTCTTCCTGGATTCACAAGAACTGGTGAACAATCAAACCCTAACAGGTTCCTTCAGCTCGTGTCACACACCTTTTTTTACATACATCAGGTGACTGACATGTGTTTTGGCCTCTGCATGTGATCTTGAAAACAAAAAAGGGTCCTACATTGAATGCTAGGACTAACAAGGATGGCATGGTAACACAGTGGTTAGCACTGGTACCCTGCAGCACCAGAGATCCACTGGTGTTCCAGCCTCGGCAGACTGTGGAGAGCTTGCACATTCTCCTGTGTCTGTGTAGGTTTCCTCCCACAATCCAAAGGTGTGCAGATTTGGAGGATCAATCCCACAGTGGTGGTTAGGGATGTGCAGGCTAGGTGGCTTAGCCATGTGGAATTATGGGATAGGATGTGACGGTCTTTGGAGAATATACAATGGGCCGAATAGTCTCTTTTTGAAGATGAAAATTCGATGAACCGCTGTAACATTTCATCCTCTGTAAAACTGATTGCCTTTTTGCTGACTGCCAAATAAATTTACCTGGTTATGTCTGCTTTTAATTTTAATGTTAACCGTGTAATCATCTGGTGCAAATAGATGATATGAGCAATGTGTTTCTCTTTCATCATTCATTGATTATATTCTTTCCTTTGACAGGAGCTGGTGGGGAGTAACCCTCCTCAGAGAAACTGGAAAGGAATTGCAATCGCACTTCTGGTTATCCTGGTTATCTGCTCACTGATTGTCACCTCGGTTATCCTTCTTACTGAACGTAAGCAACTTCATGATTTAATTTCTCTGAAAGAATTTAACAGTTTGGAACCAAAATATTGGACCACGTTGAACTCATCATTTACATGATGACCAGATGGCCAAATTGGAAGGAGTAGAGTAGTGCTGGAAGAGCACAGCAGGTCAGTCAGCATCCGAAGAGCAGGAAAATTGATGTTTCGGGCAAAAGCCCTTCGTCAGCCTTACTTGATCTGACCTGCTGTGTTTTTCCAGCACAACTCTAATCTTGACTCTAATCTCCAGCATCTGCAGTAACCACTTTTACCACATTGGGACCAGTTCGTAAGTCTCTTTTAAACTTTTATCATGGCATCTGGGGATTGTAGACCAGTATTTGTGGCCCATCCATAATTGATTTGATTTATTATTATCACATGTACTTAGGTACAGTGAAAAGTTTTGTTTTGCGTGCAGTTCAGGCAGATCATACTGCATTAAGTGTATTAGAGCGAGGAATTCAGGTCTTTTGGCCCACAATGTTGCGCCGAGGATTATTCCTAATCAAAAATAAAATAACCTAACCGACGCACCCCTCAATTCACTGCTGTCCATGTGCATATCCAGCAGTCGCTTAAATGTCCCTAATGACTCTGCTTCCATCACCACCGCTGGCAACGCATTCCATGCATTCACATATCTCTGTGTAAAGAACCTACCTCTGACGTCTCCTCTATACGTTCCCCATAATATCTTAAAACTATGACTCCTCGTGCCAGTCAATCCTCCCCTGGAAAAAGGTCTCTGGCTGTTGACTCTATCCACGCTTCTCATTACCTTGTATACCTTGATCAGGTCACCACTCTTCCTCCTTCACTCCAAAGAGAAAAGTCCAAACTTAGTCAACCTTTCTTCTTAAGACAAGCCCTCCATTCCAGGCAGCATTCTGGTAAACCTTCTTTGCACCCTCTCCAAAGCCTCCATATCTTTTCTATAATAGGGCACCCAGAACTTGAGACAATATTCCAAGTGCGGTCTCACCAGGGTCTTGTAAAAATGCAGCAAAACCTCGTGGCTCTTAAACTTGATCCCCCTATTAATGAAAGCGAGAGCACCATATGCTTTCCAAACAACCCTATCCACTTGGATGGCAACTTTGAGGCATCTATGCACTTGAATACCAAAACTCCTCTGTAACTCCACAATGCCAAGAATCCTGTCTTTAATCCTATATTCAGCATTCAAGTTTGACCTTCCAAAATGCATCACTTTGCATTTATCCAGGTTGAACTCCACCTGCCATTTCTCAACCCAGCTCTGCATCCTGCCTATATTGAGCTGCAGTCTGCAATACCCCTCGATACTATCAACGGCACCTCCAAACTTTGTATCATCGGTAAATTTACCAACCCACATCTCAACCTCCTTATCCAATTCAATTATAAAAACTACAAAGAGCAGAGGCCCAAGAATAGAGCCCCCCGGGACACCACTCAACACTGTCCTCCAGGCAGAATACTTTCCATCTACCACACTCTCTGCCTTCTGTCAGCCAACCAATTCTGAATCCAGACAGCCAAATCTCCCTGTATCCCATACCTCCTGATTTTATGAATGAGTCTACCCTGGGGAACCTTATCAGATGCCTTGCTGAAGTCCATATACACCACTGCTCGAAATTTGTCGACCTGTCTTGACACCTCCTCAAAGAACTCAATAAGATTTGTGAGGCATGACCTGCCCCTCACAAAGCCATGCTGACTGCCTTTAATCACACTATGATTTTCCAAATAGCCATAAATCCTATCCCTCAGAATTCTTTCTAAAACCTTGCTAACCACAGACGTAAGACTGACTGGGCTGTATTTGCCAGGGATTTCTATATTCCCCTTCTTGAAATGAGGAACAACATTCGTGTCCCTCCAGTCTTCGGGTACTACTCCCGTGGAGAGTGAGGAGGCAAAGACCTGTGCCAGCGGCTTAGCAACCTCCTTCTCGCTTCCTGGAGCAACCTAGGAAAAATCTGGTGCATAAAGAGTGAGGTCAACATTAAACTTAAAATTTGAGGGGTCATTTCAAAAGTCCAATAACAACATGGAAGAAGCTGTTCTTGAGCTACTCAGGTGTGTCCAAAATTTTGTATCTTCTGCCTGACAGAAGAGGATGGAAGAGCGTATAATTGAGGTGGGAGGAGTCTTTGATTATGTGGGAAACATGGATGGACTTAATGGATGGAAGGTTGGTTATCATGATGAGCAGGGCTGTCTTCACAATTCTCTTTTAGTTTCTTGCAGTCTTGGGAAAAGCAGTTGACAAACCACACAGTGATGCATCCAGATAGGATGCTTTCTATGGTTCATCTATAAAAATTAGTAAGATTGTCCTGGACTAGGTGGTTTTGAACTGCCTCTTGAATTGCTGCGGTTCTGGGCAAGGATTCCTGGGCCTAATGTTCTTTTTAGTACTCACACAGAACTGCAGATGCTGGACATTCAGAACAAAAACAGCGAGTGTTGGAGAAACTCCACAGATCTGCCAGCACCTGTAGGGAGTTAATATTTCCAGTCCAGTTACCCTATATCAGAACACACTCAATTTGCTGGGCTCTGTTTTCCTGTTTACAAATACTGGCAGACCTGCCAAGTTTCTCCAATAATCTTTGTTTTTGTTTGAATATCCCGTGGACTTGCGTTTGAATGGCAGATGGTGAAATGTAAATTCAGTAAATATCTGGAATTAAAAGCTAGATTGCTGACAGCCATGTGGCCATTGTCATAAAATTCTATTTGGTTCATTGAAGCCATTTAGGGATAGAAGTCTGCCATCCTTACTTGGTCTGGTTTACAGGTAACTCCAGACTCACAGCAAGGTGGTTGATTATTAACTGCCTTCCAAAATGGCCTAGCACTGTGAAAGTGCTATGAATAAGTAACAACATACTGCATGAGCAAATGGTTTTTAGAATGGTGCTGAGTTCCAAAGAACCAGTGGAAGATTGATGGACTTCGAATCTAACAACTTTCGGTTTTATATTGACATCAAACAGCTCATTGATTCCGGTGCTAAATTTGTGGGATGCTTTCTCTTTTGTGCAAATCCATAGAATCTCTACAGTGTGGAAGTAGGCCATTCAGCCCATCGAGTCCACACTATGAGAATGTTTGTATGGGCGGTCAAGGCCATCTATAGAAGGCAATGAAACAAGAAATCCAATGGGGAATTTAGAATGAACATCTTTACCCAGAGAGCAGTGAGAATGTGAAATTCCTTGGCACAGGGAATGGTTGCAGGAATAAAATGGATGCATCTCAGAGGAGGTTAGATACGCACGTGAAGGAGAAAGGAATAATCGATTGCGATAATCAATTCAGATGAGTGAAGATGGAAGGAAGCTGGTGTGAAACATAGGCATCAGCTAGGTAAATGCGTCAAATAGTCAGTTTCTGTGCCATAGTCCTGTGTAAATCTATGTGACTCTGTGATTAACACTGTAGGGACCTGGTTTCATTCTACTCTTGGGTGACTGTGTGGAGTTTGCACATTCGCACTGTGTCTGTGCAAGTTTCTTCCCACAGTCCACAGGTGTGCAGTTTAGGTGGATTGGCTATGTTACATTGTTCCTGGTGTCCAGGGATATGCAGGCTAGGTGGCTTAGCCATGGGAAATGCAGGAGTAGGTAGGGGTGGGTGGGTGTGGGAGGGATGCTCTTTGCAGGGTTGGTGTGAACTCAATGGGTATACTGGTCTGCTTCCACACTGGAGATGATTCCATGTAAAAATAAATTACTTTTCAGCAACGTGACAATTGTTATGTTGACCAAGGCAGCAAAACTGTAGTGTCCATGAAGAGCAAAGATACATGACTGTAAAGAAGAATTGTTCTGGTTGTTATATGTTAAAAGCAAAAATATGTCTCAAGATGCCCAAATTGTCACAGCTAAGGAATCATTTTGGTAAGAATTGTATTTTGGTCAAACAAACAAGGTAATACTTATACAGTTAATGGGAGGGCTCTGGGTCCTGTTGTTGAACAGAGAGACAGAGAGGTTCAGGTACATATTTCTTTGAAATTTGCATCACTGGTGGGCAGGGTGGTTAAGAAGGTGTTGAGCATAATTTCATTCATTGCTCAGACCATTGAATACAGGAGTTGTGATGTCACGCTGAGTTTGTGCAGGACTTTGGTGAGACCACTTTTGGGATACTGTGTACAATTCTGGTCACTCTGCTATAGGAAGGATATTATCAAATTGGAGAGGGTTCAGAAAAGATTTAGCAGAGTGTTGCCTGTAGAGGGTTTGAGTTACAAGAAGAGGCTGGATAGGCTGGAACCTTTTTCACCAGAGCAGAGGAGATTGAGGGGGTGACTTTATTGAGGATTATGAAATCATGAGGGGCATAAATAAGGTGAATAGCAAAGGTCTTTTCCTTAGGGTGGGGGAGTTCAAAACTATATTTTTAAGAGAAAGATTTAAAAGGGACCTGAGGGACAACTTTTTCACGCAGAGAGAGGTTCATATGTGGAATGAACTGCCAGAGGAAGTGGAACATGCAGGTGCACTTGCAACATTTAAAAACCATTTGGATAGGTGTGTGAATAGGAATGGTTTAGAGGGATATGGGCCAAATGCAGGCATCTGGTCAACAATGACGAGATGGATTGAAGGGTCAGTTTCTGTGTTGTATGGCTCTATGACTCTCTGAATCATTCCTTAATGTGTAGTCATTGTCAACACACAAGCATGTATGGTAGTTAGTGAACACACAGCAGTGCTCCTTACACACAGCAGGGAGGTTCATGACCAGTTTTGTCTGGGTGAGGGCTCAGCAGAGCGTCTCTGCTGCTCTTTGAGTAGTATCACAAGGCACTGAACAAGTAGACCGGATACTGGTTTAATGTCTTAACTGCACACATTCCTTCAATAACCACATCTTTTCTTCAAATCCTGAAACAGGCTCAGGACTCATGTCTTACTGCTGAGCCAAACTAATTTTATTTAGAATGCATTCGCGACATGACTCGAGGCAACTGGAGCAATTTTCTCTCCCTGCTTTTTCCTCCTCTCCTCTTTATAGGATCTTGAGAATCTTTCG
This sequence comes from Hemiscyllium ocellatum, assembly GCF_020745735.1. Taxonomy (NCBI): domain Eukaryota; kingdom Metazoa; phylum Chordata; class Chondrichthyes; order Orectolobiformes; family Hemiscylliidae; genus Hemiscyllium; species Hemiscyllium ocellatum. Next base: position 120,460,736 of record NC_083405.1, on the reverse strand, counting down.
GTAATGTTCTTGGTTTGTGGTGTGATGAAGTGTCAGCATTTCTGAGAACACAGGATCCTCAGCAGTTATGCACCACAAAGTCCATCTAGCAGCGATGAGATGAAGTCCCAATATCCCATTTCAAGTGTTAATTGTTAGCAAGGGCAAAAGGAGAAACTACTACTCGACCTTATACACCCTCTGGAGATGGCAGATTGCCCCAGTTCAATGACTCGTCTGAAAGATAGCACTGGTAGTCTGCACTTCACTGAAGAGCTTGAGTTTGAGTTACTGGGAGTGGGTTTGAACCCAGAGCCTTCAGATTCAGAGGCTCTATCGCTGCACTAATGCTGACTTCTAACCCAGTTTGCTACAAAATTGTAGATTCAGGCTGAAGCATCTGTTTGCTGTGATATTTGTTTGCAAAAGCACTTCACAGAAATTTCCATTCAGTCCGTCATGTCTGCACCAGCTCTAGCCTAGTTTCCTGCCTTTTCACCAAATCACTGCACACACTTCATCTTTTTCTCTCCAGAGAGAGCAGTCCCAACTTTTTAAATCTATCCTCACAGCTGAGGGGTCTCAAACCTGGAACCATGTTAGTAAATGGTTTCTTCACTCTGCACACCGTGGGTGATGTGGTGGCTCAGTGGTTAGCACTGCTGCCTCACAGCAGCAGGAACCTGAGTTCAATTCCTGCATTGGGTTACTATCTGTGGGGAGTTTGCATATTCTCACTGTGTTTATGTGGGCTTGCTTGGTTTCCTCCCACAATCTAAAGATGTGCAGGTTAGATGAATTGGCCATTGCTAAACTACCCAATGTGTTAGGCGTAAATGTAGGGGAATGGGTTACTCTTTGGATGGTTGGTGTTGTCTTGTTGGGCCTATTTCCATACTGTAGAGAATCTAATCTTCTCTGTCTCCAATAATGCTCCACTATCTTTCCAATTATGTGATACCCACAAATGTTCACAGTACTCCAGCTGAGGCTGAGCAAGTTCTGATTTAAAGTTCTAAACTGGAGTAAGGCCAGCTTTGACGGTGTGAGGCAAGAACTTTCGAAAGTTGATTCAGGGAGCCATTCACAGGTAAAGGGAAAGTGCAAAGTGAGAGGTCTTTAAAATGAGATAATGAGAGTTCAGAGACAGTATGCTCCTGTTAAGGTGAAGGGCAAAGCTGTGAGTTTAGGCAATACTGAATGACTGGAGAAATTGAGACTCTGGTCAAGATAAAAGAAGGAGGTATATGTCAGGTATAGACAGCTGGGATTGAGTGAATCCTTAGATGAATAATAAAGGTAGTAGGAGTACACTTAAGATGGAAATCAAGAGGGCAAAAAATCTTTGTCAAATTGGGTTAAGGAGAATCCAAACAGATTCTACAGTTACATTAAGGGAAGAAGAGTAACTAGGGAGAGAATCCTTTAAAGATCAGCAGGACCACCTATGTGTGGAACCACAGGAGATGTGTGAGACACTAAACATGTATTTCACGTCAGTATTTACAGTGGAGAAGGGTACAGAAGCTAGAGAACTTGGGGAAATAAATGGTAATATCTTGGAAAGTGTCCAGATTACAGAACAGAAGGTGCTAGAGATCTTAAATCCCAGGGACCAAATCAGGTATATCCCAGAACTTTGTGCAAAGCCTGGGAAGAGATTATTGGGCCTCTTGCTGAGATATTTGTGTCAATGATAGCTATGGGTGAGGTGCCAGAAGACTGGAAGTTGGATAACATGGTGTCACTATTTAAGAAAGGCGATGAAGAAATGCCAGGGAATTATAGACTGTTGTGCCTGATATCAGTGGTGGGGAAGTTGGAGGGATTCTGAGGAACAGAACTTATATGTATTTTGGAAAGGCAAGGACTGATTAGGGATAGTCACATGGCATTGTGCATTGGAAATCATGTCTCACTAACTTGATAGATTTTTCTGAAGAAGTGACAAAAAGATTGATGAAGGCAAAGGCAATATAGACTTTAGCAAGATGTTGGATAAGATACTGCATGGAAGATTGTAGCAAGGTTAGATTACATGGAATATCTAATTGGATACAAAATTGGTTGAAGGTAGGAAACGAAAGATGGTGGTAAAAGGTTGTTTTTCAGACTGGAGGCCTATGGACAGTGCTGTGCTGCAAGGATCCATGATGGCTTCAGCCTTTTTGTCATTTATATAAATGATTTGATGTGAACCTAGGAAGTATGGTTCATAAATTTGCAGGTGACACCAAAATTGGTGGTGTTGTAGACAGTGAAGATGCAACAGGACCTTGATCAGATGGGCCAATGGGCCAAGGACTGGCAGAAAGAGTTTAATTTAGATAAATGTGAAGTGTTGCATTTTAGTAAAGCAAATCATTACACAGTTAATAGTAGGGCCTTGGGGAGTGTTCTGAATGAAGGGACCTCCGTGCAGATGCATAGTTCCTTGAAAGTGAAATCACAGGTAGTCAGGGTAGTGAAGAAGGTGTTTGGTACGCTTGTCTTCATTAGTCAGTGCATTGACTGTAGGAGTTGGGATCTCATGTTACAGCTGTACAAGACATTGGTAAGGTCAGTTTTAGAATTCTGGTCTCCCTGCTTTGGAAGGACATTGTTAAACTGTGTTTTTAATATATCCATTTGTGGGATGAGGGCATTGCTGGTTGACCAGCATTGTTTTGCCTATCTCTAGTTGTCTTGAGAAGATGGTGGTGAGCTGCCTTCTTGAACCGCTGCAGTCTGTGTGCTGTGGGTTGATCCACAATGCCATTTGGGAGGGAATTTGAGGATTTGACTCAGCGACACTGAAGGATTGACAATATATTTCTAAGTCAGGATGGTGAGTGGCTTGGAAGGGAACTTGAATGTTTTGGTGTACCCCTGTATCTGCTACCTTGTTCCTTCTAGATGGAAGTGGTCATGGTTTTGGAAGGTACTGTTTGAGGATCTGTGGTGAATTTCTGCAGTGCGTTTTGTAGATAATACACAGTGCTGCTGCTGAGTGTTGGTGGTGAAGGGAGTGAATGCTTATGGATATAGTGCCAATCAAGCAGGCTGCTTTGTCCTACATGGTGTAAAGATTTTTGAGTGTTGTTGGACTTGCACTCAATTGGACAAGTGGGGAGTATTCCATTATATTTCCTGACATGTGCCTTGTAGATGGATCCTGACCAAAATGTCGACTCTCGTGCTGTTCTGATGCTGCTATGCTTTTTCCATCTCCACACTTTACCGACTCTGACTTTCCAGCATCTGCAGTCCTCACTATCTCCTTGTAGATGGTGGACAGGTTTTGGGGAGTCAGGAGGTAAATAACTTGTCAAATATTCCTAGCCTCTGACTTGAAATCATTGGCAAATATCCCCATTTATGACTTTATGATGGTGGAAAAGTTATTGATGAAGCAGCTGAAGATGGTTGGGCCTAGGATACTATCCTGAAGAATTCCTGCAGAGATGTCCTGGATGACTGACCTCCAGCAACCACAATCATCTTCCTGATGAAGGGCTCCTGCCCAGAATGTCAATTTTCCTGCTCCTTGACTGCTGCCTGACCTGCTGTGCTTTTCCAGCACCACTCTAATCTTGACTCTAATCTCCAGCATCTGCAGTCCTCACTTTTGCCCAATCACTGAAGAGTTTACCAGTACACATTGATTCCAGTTTTGTTAGGGCTCCTTAAATGGTCACATGCAGCCTTGACATCAATGGCTATCACTCTTGCCTCACCTCTGGAATCCAGCTGTTTTGTCCATATTTGATCCAAGGCTGTAATGAGATCAGGAGCTGAGTGGGCCTGGCAGAACCCAAACTAGGCATCACTGAGCAGGTTATTACTGAGCAGGTGCTGCTTGATAGCACTGTTGATGACACCTTCCACACTTTACTGAGTAGACTGATGGGGCAGTAGTTGGCTGGGTTGTATTTGTCCTGCTTTTTTCTGTACAAGACATAACCTGGGCAATTTTCCATGTTGTTGAGTAGATGTCAGTGTTGTAACCATACTGGAACAGCTTAGCTAAGGGAGCAGCAAGTTCTGGAGCACAAGTGTTTTGTACTATTGCTGGAATTTGTCAGGAGCCGTTGCCCCTGCAGTATCCAGTGTCTCCACTGTTTCTTGATATCACGTGGAGTGAATCGAATTGGCTGAAGAATAGTGTCTGTAATGCTGGAGAGCCACTGGAGGAGACCAAGATGGACTATCCACTCGGTACTTCTGGCTGAAAATTGCATTTTGCGCTGATGCGCTGTGCTCTTGTATCATTGAGGATGGGGATATTTGTGGAGCCTCCTTCTCCAGTGAGTTGTTTAATTGTCCATCACCATGGTGATGGCGGCACAGTGGCACAGTGGTTAGCACTGCTGCCTCACAGCGCCAGGGACCTGGGTTCAATTCCCGCCTCAGGTGACTGACTGTGTGGAGTTTGCATGTTCTCCCCGTGTCTGCGTGGGTTTCCTCCGGGTGCTCCGGTTTCCTCCCACAGTCCAAAGATGTGCGGGTCAGGTGAATTGGCCATGCTAAATTGCCCGTAGTATTAGGTAAGGGGTATATGTAGGGGTATGGGTGGGTTGCGCTTCGGCGGGTCGGTGTGGACTTGTTGGGCCGAAGGGCCTGTTTCCACACTGTAAGTAATCTAATCTAATCATTCCCAACTGGAAGTGGCAGGACTACAGAGCTTAGATCTGATCCATTGGTTGTGAGATGGCTTAGTCTGTCTATCACTTGCTGTTTATGCTGTTTGATACACAAGGAGTCCTGTTTGGGGACTTCATCAGGTTGACACCTCAGTTTTATGTATGCTTGGTGCTGCTCCTGACATACCCTCCCGCACTCTCCATTGAAATGAAAAGGGTTCAGAGCAGGTTTACAAGGATGCTGGGATTAGAAGATTTGAGCTATTGGCAGGGGTTGAAAATGCTGGGGCTTTTTCTCTCTGGAGCATTGGAGGCTGAGGGGTGACCTTATTGAGGTTGAAAAACCATAAAAGGCAGGGAGAGGGTGAATAGCCAAGGTCTTTTTCCTCAGGGTAGGTGAATCCAAAACGGGAGGGCATAGATTTTAGGTGACTGGGGAAAGATTTAAAAGGGACCTGAGGAGTAGACTTATCATGCAGAGGGTTGTGTGTGTATGGAATAAGCTGCCAGAGGACGTGGTGGAGGCTGGTACAATTCCAACATTTAAAAGGCATCTGGATGGGTACATGAATAGGAAGAGTTTAGAGGGATTTGGGCCAAATGATGGCAAGTGAGGCTGGATCAGTTTGGGATACCCAGTCAGCATGGATGAGTTGGATCAAAGAGTCTGCTTCCATGCTGTTCGCCTGTAGACTCGAAGTGTTATCTACAAATTCAACATCACTTCCTTGCTCTTTAACTTTATGCCCCTGTGAATAAAGTCAGGAAGAGTGTCTGCTTTTTTTTTAACTTCTCTGTGCATCTCTCTCCACCTTCAATAATCTGTGCACATAACACACTCAGGGGTGTCTGCTCCTGCACCCCCTTTAGAATTGTACCCCTCATTTTATATTGTCTTTCAGTGTTCAAAGTGCATCAACATACTCTTTGTAGGAGCAAATTACTGCAGATGCTGGAATCTGGTGAAGAGTCATCTGGGCGCGAAACATTAGCTTGCTCTCTCTCCACGGATGCTGTGATTTTCTTTGTTTTCACCACACACTTCCCAGCATTGATTTGGACTGTACGCATTATCCAAATACTTGCATTTTGTTTTTGATCTTCGAATAACTCCTTCTGATACTGACACAAAGGGCGACGCTGTCGAAATTTCAGTCTTCAGCATAACAATGGGAGAAGAACACAACTGAATGTTGAACTCACAGCATATTTACACCTCCAGAAATATTGAATAAGTGTTTTGGCAAGGTTCTGTTGTCACATTAATGAATTGTGTTCTAACAGTGTTATGAAAACAAAAAGCAAACGAGCCAGTGTGAGGCTCAAACTTTCACGTTGAATGTTGTGTACAGCACCATCAAAGTAAACAGTGGCTGAGAGACAACAGTACAAAATAAAACACTTATCAATTGCTTTCCAGTAACCCACCACTGCATCAGATTAAATACCACAGTTACGAGATGTGCTGCAGATACTTGAAAAAAAATAAGTTTGGGGACAGCATAAATGAGGCAACATAAAAGTGGCATGTTCCAAATTCTTTTAAGAACTTAAAGTAAGTTTGTCTTTTTTTTCCCACCCAGTTAAAATTTAGTTCATCATCATAAAATTGAAGCTATATGTGGATTGATAGGGGATGGTAAAAGTTGGCTTATTGTATCGCACGAATCTCCTACGATTTTGATGGTTCCATCTGCATATTCTTTCTGCTCTGACTTGCCATCAGATTTTCACAGCTAGCACCACTGAAGTCAGAAAGCCCAGCATTTCTGTATCCTCTGTTATGAACACCTCAAATGAACACCTCCATTCTGGAGCTGAACTACGGAGATAGTCGTCATGGATGGCATCATGTTTGCTATGGCTTCTGGCAAGTTCTGTCACAAGATCACTCTTTTTATCTTCATTTGTGGGACTTGGGCATCACTGGCTGGCCAGCATTGATAGCCCATCCCTACTTGCCCTTGAGAAGGTGGTGGTGAGCTGCCTTCTTGAATCGCTGCAGTCCACTTGCTGTGGGTTGGCCCACAATGCTGGTAGGGAGGGAATTCCAGGATTTTGACTCAATGACTGTGAAGGAATAGCGGAATATTTCCAAATCAGGGTAGTGAGTGGCTTGGAGGCAAACTTGCAGGTTGTGGTGTTTCCAAGTACCTGCTGCCCTTGTCCTTCTAGATGGAAGTAGTCATGGATTTGGAAGATGTTGTCTAAGGATCTTCAGTAAATTTCTGCATGGTGGGTAGACTTTGGGGTGTCGGGAGGTGAGTTACTTGCTACAGTATGCCTAGTCTCTGACCTGCTCTTGTAACCGCTGTGTTTACGTGGTGAGTCCAGTTGAGCTTCTAGTCAATGGTAACCCCAAGGATGTTGACAGTGAGGGTTTCAGTGATGGTAATACCATTGAATGTCAAGGGGTGTTGGTTAGAATGGCTCTTATTAGTGATGGTCATTGCCTGGCATTTGTGTGGCGTGAATGTTGCTTGCCACTTGTCCACCCAAGCCTGGATATGGTCCAGATGTTGTTGCATTTGAGCATGTACTGCTTCAGTATCTGAGGAGTTGTGAACAGTACTGGATGCTGTGCTTCGGTGTTCTGCCCTTCAGCTCATTTCAGTTGCAAGCAAAGAACTGTGATATCCTAAAGACAATTGAGTAAAAATCTGGAATTACTCAATGGCGACCATGTGACCACAGTTGATTGTTGTAAAATCCCATCTGGTTCACTAATGTCCTTTTTGGGAAGAACGTCTGACACCCTGACCTGGGCCGATGGCCAGTCCACCTAACTTGACTGTGGGAGAAGATTGGAGCATCCAGAGGAAACCCACACAGACACAGGGAGAATGTGCAAAATCCATACAGGCCAAGAGTGATATCGAACCCGTGTCCCTGGTGGAGTGAGGCAGTAGTGCTAACCACTGAGCCACCATGCCACCCAAAATCCAGTCTGGAGCAAGTCTAGTTTTGTGCCACTGGAGAGTTTGACATGGGAGACGCCGGTGAGCATCATAGTTGCCTGCACTTTCCAGAAGTGCAACGACTTCCACACTCCCCTCTCATTAAGCATGCTGTTTGTTCACCATTGAATTCTCTTCTCAAGCAGTCAACAGCTCCCCAAAGAGAAGTAGTCCCTGTGGCCCTTCAGTCCAAGTATCTCTGAGGATGAAGATTGTGGCGTGTCAGAGAACTCACTCACCAACACAGGAGCAGTCAACTGTGAGACTGCTGCATGTTCAATTCAACATGCCTCATTGACTGAGTCCTGGGTGGGTCCCTTTGCTCAAGTGGATTCAAGGACACAGGCTGGTGATCACATCACTGGCACCAGCCCATAACTGGTGGAGCAAGATATGTCTGAGGTCCCTGAGACTCACAGGATTGCTAGAGACCAGGAGGCTGATATACCTCTGAACTCAGCCATAACTAACATACAGGGGGATAGTGGGGTCAGCGTCATTATTGTGGGAGGTGTGGTTTTTATTATTATTTATTCATAGGATGAAGGCATCGCTGACTAGGCCAGCATTCCTAATTGCCCCAGAGAGCGGGTTAAAGTAACCCACGACGCTGTGGATCTGGAGTCACATGTAGGCCAGACCCGATAAGGATGGCACCCTAAAGGGTGTTAGTGAACCAGATGGGTTTTCCCCAGCAGTTAGCAATGAATCTGTGTGGCATAGCGTTAATGTAACATGACACATTATCCAGAGCCCAAGTCTAAAGTCTTGAGGACATGGGTTCAAATCCCCTTGTGGTAGGGTGGTGAAATTTGAATTAATTTAAAAAATTAAATGAAATTAGTGATCATGCAACCACTGTCGATTGTTATAAAAACCCACCTGGTTAGGTAATATGCTCAGGGATGGAATTCTGCCCTCTTTACCTGGTCTGGCCTACAGGCTGACATTCATATAATTGACTCCTAGCTGTCTTTGGACAGTTCAAGATAACCAACAAATGCTGGCTGAGCCAGTGATGTCCACAGCCCATGGACAGATTTTAAAAATTGGTCAGTCATGATCCTGGATGCTCAGTCACAGAGGATGTGCAGCCATTGGGATGGTACAATGTGGGATCCTAATATTTCACAGGACTGTAAAGAATGACAGGGCAGAATAGGAATAATTACATTGAGTAGGATGTCACGGATGTGAGGGCCTTCCTCAGGTTGAGTTTTCCCTGATTGGACGTACCTTTATCGGAGAGGGTCACCCAGCATATTGCTGTCCACAGTGAGCCCTCTTTGTGGGAGTACTCAGTATGTTGCAGATACTGAGCTGCAACATTAACACAGAGCTCAGGTTCCTGCTCAAAGTTATCATGTTACAAGCAGGGAGAAGAACTTTGCTGTAACTCAAAATTTAAATGCAAACTAAAACCATTGCCAACCAATGAGAACTGTTGAATTGGACAGGCAGTGACCTCCCAGTCAACTTCTCCATAGCAAGCAGCAGGAAAAGAAATATGTCCATATAGCTCAGTACCCCTGGAAGTGGGAGTTATGAAGTTCTTTTTATTCACTCGTGGGATGTGGGCATTGCTGAGTGGGCCAGCATTTATTGCCTGTCCCAGGTCATCACGTCATTTTCTGGTGTATCAGATTTAGTGAGAGAGAGGGCCCACCACAACCATCTCAGCACCTTCAACATTGGCTTCTTCCTCAGAGGAGATCTCCCCCTCCTGTCCTTTATGGAGTCAGGCCATGGATGGTACAGCAAACGATGAAGTTGGGCACAATACCTGGAGTGTATGGCATTACACTCCCTGACTGATTCAGGCAGCTCTGATTCACATCTTTAGGAACCTAAATGGTCTGCTCTATAACGGCCCTTAGGAAAGGAGGTGAAGCACTGAATCTCTCCCCCGGGGCAGTCTGTGTGTGTCCAAGGGCTGTCATAAGTCAACAGTCCTCTCCTGTGTGTGCCGAAGATGGCTGAAAGATACCTGTGAGTGTTCCACAATATCAGCATTGTGACAGCTGCCTGGGTAACAGACCCGCATTCCCTGCCTGGCGTGGTCACAGATAATCTGTACATTGATGGAATGGAAGCCTTTCCCTGTCCATGAAGGCAGCTGCTCATCAGTAGGATGTTCGGTGGAACCCTGACTGCCTGACTCACAGCCTCAGGGACTAGGTGAGTCTGAGCAAACAGAGAATCACTGACCTTCCATCCATGTTTATGACAGGATGCCTGTGAGATTCAGAAGATTGAGAGACTGCACAAATTCACCAAGACCCCTTAGAGAGCACTTTCCAACCTGCAACCACCTCCATCTAGAAAGACAAGGGCAGCAAATACATGGGAACGGCACCACCTTCAAGTTCCCCTCCAAGCCATTCACCATCCTGATTTGGGAATATATTGCCATTCCTTCACTGTCGCTGGGTCAATATCCTGGTTTCTCTCCCTTATGAAATAGCGGGTCTACCTACAGCACATCAGAAGGCTCAAAGCTGAATCTGTCTAATGTGGCCTTGGGATGAAGGCCCAAGCAGCAGCCCCACCTCCACTGCCCCATGCCCTCGATAGCCTCCAGCTCTTGCACTGTGCGGCAGTAGCATTCCACTATGATTCCAGAACATGCATTTGTTCAAGATGATAAGCTTGTACCAATAGGGAAGATGATAGGCTTGCATCAATAGGGAAGATGATGGGCTTGCACCAATAGGGGAGATGATAGGATTGCACCAGTAGGGGAGATGATAGGCTTGCACCAATAGGGAAGATGATGGGCTTGCACCAATAGGGGAGCTGATAGGATTGCACCAGTAGGGAAGATGATAGGCTTGCACCAATAGGGGAGATGATAGGCTTGCATCAATAGGGAAGATGATGGGCTTGCACCAATAGGGGAGATGATAGGATTGCACCAATAGGGAAGATGATAGGCTTGCACCAATAGGGGAGATGATAGGATTGCACCAATAGGGAAGATGATAGGCTTGCACCAATAGGGGAGATGATAGGATTGCACCAGTAGGGGAGATGATAAGCTTGTACCAATAGGGAAGATGATAGGCTTGCATCAATAGGGAAGATGATGGGCTTGCACCAATAGGGGAGATGATAGGATTGCACCAATAGGGAAGATGATAGGCTTGCACCAATAGGGGAGATGATAGGATTGCACCAATAGGGAAGATGATAGGCTTGCACCAATAGGGGAGATGATAGGATTGCACCAGTAGGGGAGATGATAGGATTGCACCAGTAGGGGAGATGATAGGCTTGCACCAATAGGGGAGATGATAGGATTGCACCAATAGGGAAGATGATTGGATTGCACCAATAGGGAAGACAATAGGCTTGCACCAATAGGGAAGCTTCTCGATTGCTGTCTCCTCCCTTGCTGTTTTGCTTGCTGTTTGCAAGAGAGGAGAAAGTGAGAACTGCAGATGGTGGAGATCAGAGCTGAAAAATGTGTTGCCGGAAAAGCACAGCAGGTGAAGGTGCCGGGAGTGGAGGTTGGGTTGGTGGGGGGGTATGGACCTGACGAGGGAGTCCATCCCCCATCACGAAGGCCTCAAAGCCCTCCGCTTCTTCCTTTCCCGCCGAACCAACCAGTACCCTTCCACTGATACCCTCCTTCGACTGACTGAACTGGTCCTCACCCTGAACAACTTCTCTTTCCAATCCTTCAATCCTCCAAACCAAAGAAGTAGCCATAGGCACCTCTTCGTCGGATATGTGGAACAGTCCATTTTCCGCAGCTACAATGGCACCACCCCCACCTTTTCCTCCACTACATCGATGACTGTATCGGCGCTACCTCGTGCTCCCACGAGGAGCTTGAATAGTTCATCCACTTTACTAACACCTTCCACTCTGACCTCAAATTTACCTGGACCATCTCAGACTCCTCCCTCCCCTTCCTAGACCTCTCCATTTCTATCTCGAGCTACCGAATCAACACGGACACATACTATAAACCGACCGAATCCCACAGCTACCTAGACTACACCTCCTCCCACCCTGCCCCCTGTAAAAATGCCATCCCATATTCCCAATTCCTTTGCCTCCGCCGCATCTGCTCCTAGGAGGACTAATTCCAATACCGAACAACCCAGATGGCCTCCTTCTTCAAAGACCGCAATTTCCCCTCAGACATGGTTGACGATGCTCTCCACCACATCTCCTCCACTTCCCGTTCCTCCACCCTTGAGCTCCGCCCCTCCAGTCACCACCAGGCAGAAACCCACTGGTCCTCACCCACCACCCCACCAACTTCCAGATACATCGTATCATCCTCTGTCATTTCCACCACCTCCAAACAGACCCCACCACCAAGGATATATTTCCCTCCCCTCCTCTATTAGTGTTCCGTAAAGACCACTCCCTCGTCAGGTCCACACCCCCCACCAACCCAACCTCCACTCCCGGCACCTTCCCCTGCAACTGCAAGAAATGCAAAACTTGATGATGCTCTCCACCACATCTCCTCCACTTCCCTCCAAGGCCCCAAGGGATCCTTCCATATCCCACACAACTTCACCCGCATCTCCATACAAATCATTTACTGCATCCGCTGCACCCGATGTGGCCTCCTCTACATTGGGGAGACAGGCCTCCTACTTGCGGAACGTTTCAGGGAACACTTCTGGGACACCCGCACAAACCAACCCAACCGCCCCGTGGCTGAACACTTTAACTCCCCCTCCCACCCTGCCAAGGACATGCAGGTCCTTGACCTCCTCCATTGCCAGACCATGGCAACACGACGCCTGGAGGAATAGCGCCTCGTCTTCCGCCTAGGATGAATGCAGATTTCTCCAGCTTCCTCATTTGCCCTCCCCCCACCTTATCTCAGTCCCAACCCTCAGACTCAGCACCACCTTCTTGACCTGCAATCTTCTTCCCGACCTCTCCGCCCCCACCCCCTCTCCAGCCTATCACCCTCACCTTAACCTCCTTCCATCTATTGCATTCCCAAGTTCCTCCTTCCTACCTTTTATCTTAGCCTTCTTGGCACACCCTCCTCATTCCTGAAGAAGGGCTTATGCCCGAAACATCGATTCTCCTGTTCTTTTGATGCTGCCTGACCTGCTGCGCTTTTCCAGCAACACATTTTTCAACACTATTTGCAAGAGAGATCTTGTGAAAGTGGCAGTCAGATGAAAATGTACTTTGAATACATGACTTCAAGTGATCTCATTGGAATCTGGAGAAAAGATGGCATTGTAACCCCGAGGGCAGCCGAACTGGATCTCTGCATCGGATTCCTGATTAACAAGCAGACCCTTCAGTTGATCAAAACATGCAAGATCTAACTTTACTCTACACAAATAAAAACTCGCATGTTGGCTGCAGTCATTTCTCCTCTGATAGCATGTTCCATGCTGAGTATGATAGTGTTTCTACATGGTGAGATTATGCTTGCTCATCCCCTAAACTGTTGCATATCCTCAACAATCTGTCAACCCTGTTACCCTTGTGGCCCTCCATCTTTGGTTAATGGATGTGACTTTATACCAAGAAAACATGATTACAAGGTGATCAAATTTGGGAATTAAATATTCAGGGATATGTGACTCTTCAATAGGACAAGCAGGAAGGAAATGGTGCTGAGGTAGCTTTAGTAGTATGTGATGGGTTAAGAAATGATTTTATATTATAAAATGATTAGGTAAGGGAGCAGAATTAGGCCATTAAGTGCCTTGAATCTGCTCCACCGTTCAATCATGGCTGATTTGCTTCTCATCCCCATTCCCCAGCCTTCTCCCCATTGTGCTTGATCTCCTTATTAATCAAGAACCTGGAAAAGCACAGCAGGTCAGGCAGCATCTGAGGAGCAGGAGAATCAATGTTCCGGGCAGAAGTCCTTCATCAGGAATGAAGGACTTATGCCTGAAATGTCAATTTTCCTGCTCCTCGGATGCTGCCTGACATGCTGCGTTTTCCAGCACGACATTCTCGATTCTGATCTCCAGCGTCAGCAATCGTTACTTTCTCCTGAACAAAGACCTGCCTGGCTCTGTCTTAAAGACACTCAATGACTTGGCCTCCACAGGGTCATGTTGTGGCTGTACAGGACATTGTGAAGCCACTTTTTGGAGTGCTGTGTACAGTTCTGGTCTCCCTGCTACAGGAAGGATAAATTGAAAAAGATGCAGAAAGGGTTGACAAGGATGTTACTGGGGCTGGAGGGTTTGAGTTATAAGGAGAGGCTGAGGCTTTTAGCACAGGAGGTTGAGGGGTGACCTTATAGAGGTTCATAAAATCATGAAGGTGATAGATAAGGTAAATAGCAAAGGTTTGTCCCGTAGGGCAGGGGAGTCCAAAAATAGAGAGCATAATTTTAAGGTGAGATGAGAATAATTTAAAAGGGACCTGAGGGCAACTTTTTCACACAGTGGGTGGTGCATGTATGGAATGAACTGCCAGAAGTAGATGCACGTATAGTTGGAACATTTAATAGATGTTTGGACGGGTACATGACTATGAAAGGTTCAGAGATATGGGCCAAACACAAGCAAATGGGAAGGATTTAGTTTGGGAAATCTGGTCAGCATGGACGAGTTGGACTGAAGGGTCTCTTTTTATGCTGTATGACTCTATGACCCTATGACTTCTTCAGCAATGAGTTTCATAGATTCACCACCATCTGAATGAAGAAATTCCTCCTCATCTCCCTTCTCAAGGGTCATCTCTTCACTCTGAGACTGTGCCCTTGGATCTGAGTCTCTCCTACTAATGAAAACATGCCCACTCTATCTAGTCCTCTCAGTATACTGTGAGTTGCAATGAGGCAGAATATTGCAGAATCCGTGTGGCTGGACATAAAAAATAACAATGGGAAAAAGACACTGTTGTAAGTAATCTATCATCCCTAAACAATATCTGTTCAGTAGAACAGGGAATAAGCCATGAGGAAATGAAGGCACATGAAAAGGCAGTACAGCACAGCAGAATTCATAGAGTATATCTGAGAAGAAGACTGGAGGTTGGCTAATGTTGTGCCACTGTTTAAGAAGGGTGGTAAGGACAAGCCAGGGAACTATAGACCGGCGAGCCTGACCTTGGTGGTGGGCAAGTTGTTGGAGGGAATCCTGAGCGACAGGATGTACATGTATTTGGAAAGGCAAGGACTGATTAGGGATAGTCAACATGGCTTTGTGTGTGGGAAATCATGTCTCACAAACTTTATTGAGTTTTTTGAAGAAGTAACAAAGAGGATTGATGAGGGCAGAGTGGTGGACGTAATCTATATGGACTTCAGTAAGGCGTTCAACAAGATTCCCCATGGGAGACTGGTTAACAAAGTTAGATCTCACAGAATAAAGGGAGAACTAGCCATTTGGATACAGACCTGGCTCAAAGGTAGAATACGGTGGGTGGTGGTGGAGAGTTGTTTTTCAGACTGGCCGCCCGTGACCAGTGGAGTGCCACAAGGATTGGTGCTGGGTCCACGACTTTTCGTCATTTATATGAATGATTTTGATGTAAACATAAAAGGTATGGTTAGTCAGTTTACAAATGACACGAAAATTGGAGGTGTAGTGGACAGCCAAGAGCCTCAGATTACAACGGGATCTTGATCAGATGGACCAATGGGCTGAGAGGTGGCAGACGGAGTTTAATTTAGATAAATGTGTGGCGCTGCATTTTCAGAAAATCTTTGCAGGGCTGAGATACTTAATGGTAAGATCCTCGGGAGTGTTGCTGAACAAAGAGATCTTACAGTGCATGTTCCTAGCTCCTTGAAAGTGGAGTCACAGAGAGATAGGATAATGAAGAAGGCATTTGTTATGCTTTCCTTTATTGGTCAGAGTATTGAGTACAGGAGTTGGGAGGTCATGTTGCAGCTGTACAGGACATTAGTTCGGCCACTGTTGGAATATTGCATGCAATTCTGGTCTCCTTCCTATCGTAAAGATGTTGTGAAACTTAAAAGGGTTCAGAAAAGATTTACAAGGATGTTGCCAGGGTTGTAGGATTTGAGCTATGGGGAGAGGCCGAATAGGCTGGGGCTGTTTTCCCTGGAGATTCGGAGTCTGAGGGGTGACCTTATACAGGTTTATAAAATTACGAGGGGCATGTATAGGATAAATAGACAAGGTTTTTTTTCCCTGGGGTGGGGGAGTCCAGCGCTAGGGGGCATAGTTTTAGGGTGAGAGATGAAAGGTATGAAAGAATTCTAAGGGACAACTTTTTCGTGCAGAGGGTAGTGTGTGTGTGGAATGAGCTGTCAGAGGGAGTGGTAGAGGCTGGTATAATTACCGCATTTTAAAGACATCTAAATGGGTATATGAATAGGAACGATCTGGAGGGATATGGGCTGGGTACTGACAAATGGGACTAGATTGGGTTGGGGTATCTGGTCAGCATGGATATGTTGAAAGCAAAGGTCTGTTTCATTGCTGTGTGACTCTGCAATGAGCTGCATCCTGGTGCATCCTGGGAATTTATAAAAAGTAGCTACTGAGAAAGTAGATGCACTGGTCAAAACCTTCCATCAATACTGAGGTTCATGAAAAGTTCCAGACGACTGGAAAATTGCCAGTGTGACACCTTTAATCAAAAAAGTGTCAGTTCAGGTTCAGCAAAGTTTTCCTTTAGAGAGCACAGATGGAACTGAATCGAGTATGTAGACTCAAAAATGGAAAATACTTTTTATCTGAAAACCATTTGAACCTGAAGATTTTGGATGAAGGAGTCCCAACCTATAATAGCAAAAGTACCATATGTACTCATGTAAAAGTCAATTTTCTTTAGACTATTTTTAAAGATTCAATTTATAAGGTCAACTAGTACACGGGTACCAGTTTTGAGGGGCTGAAATTCATGCTGTAGTTTGAAATACCGTATTATTAGCAGAAGTCAATTTGATCACACAACTAATCCCAGATAAAGAAGAAAAACACAGTGAATTATGGTAAAGGTAATTACCGGCTAAAATCAAGAGAAACAAGAATGCATTACTGGTAGGAAATTTTATTTATACATAATGGTATATAAATTTAACATGTCAAAGATTCATTGAAATCCTGCAAAATCACACTGTTCGTGACCAGGTATGCAGCTAATATATCTCAGTTTTAATTAGATATAATGGCTCCAATTAAAATGATTAACTTTTTAACAATATTAACTTTTGGATGTATAGTGAACAAACTGTAATAAGTACCGATAAACTTAGTACTGGTCTAAATGAATGAGTGAATCAGAATGTGCTGTAGTAAACCAAGTAAACTAAGTAGAGTTATGAATGAATGAATGAATGAATGAATGAATAGAGACGCAATATAGTAAACAAAGAGCAATGAGTAGAGTTACCCGTATGAATGAATGAATGAATGTGATTTTGTTTAAGTGGATTAATGGGAACGTGCAGTTTTCTTTGTATGCGGTTTATAATGCCATATAGTCAGGTTGACCTTTACACGAGATACATGAAAAATACAGGACTTTTTGGCCCAAAATAGAGGTTAACTTTTACATGAGATCGACTTTTACACAAGTAAATACAGTACATCAATTAATCAGTCAGCAAAGCATCGTGAGGGGGAAGTCAATCATGACAAATTTATTAGAATTCTTTAAGTTGTATTTTTGACCTTTGATCTATTCAGCAGTATTAAGTAAATCAAGTACTTATCTCAATGCATGTGTGGTAATGTTGGAATAATTTGAGCAGCAGAGTGCCTCATGGTACCAGAGACACAGATTCGATTCCACCCAAGGGTAACTGTCTGTATTGAGTTTGAACATTCTCCCCCTGTCTGTGTGGGTTTCCTGCACATGTTCCAATTTCCTCCCACGGTCCAAAGATGTGTGGGTTAAGTGAATTGGCCATGAGAAATGTGGGGTTATGGAATAAGGTAGGGGAGTGAGTCTGAGTGAGATGCTCTTAGGAGAGATGGTGTGGACTTGTTAGGCCGAATGGCCTGTGACCACACTGTGCAGATTCAATTTAATCTCTGATTTGAGTTAAAATGCAGTAGAGAAACTATTTAACAGCCTGGCTGAGGATTATGCATCAGCTAGACTTTAAAGTGACATTTCACATTGTGCGGTAACTTGGTCTGCAAATTTGTATACAGGTCATCCTGTTAAAATGTACGTTTTGTTAACACAAACTCGCTATAGCACAATTGATGAACTGGAGACACTGTCTCTAAAGCGTGAAATTCAAAGCGTGTATTGGTCATAACGCGATTCTGGTCCCATTAGTTTAAATGGTGCTGCTATTGTGCGATTTTCTTACAACATGGGATTACACATGAACTGAACTAACGTGCCATAGTTGAACTGACTGTATACTCAAAGAGTCTTTAAGATGATTTCTTTACGATGTATGCATTCACACTCTCTGTTGGTCAATTCTCTACCATGGTCATTCCCTCCCTCCCTGCACTGGCCTTCATGAGTGCTGCTGTGCTGATTTAGCCATTTATTTCAATGCCCTATACTTTGCTGGTAGCTGCTTGAAAGGATATGAACAAGTTTACCCTCTCCCAAGAACATCCTTGAGCCTGCCTCCTTTCTGATTCCAACCTCCTCCCTGTATTCAGTCGATGCCTTTCTGATGAGTGCTGACTTGCGACACAGTGGGGAAAAGACAACATTTCTATTTTAAGCGCTCAGCTCTTTCGCTGCGTGCTCTTGACACTTTGAGGCAAGTGATGGAATCCTTGACATCCTTAAAATGAAATTCAAGGACAAAGAACCTTGCTTCGCTTGCACAGGCTGGAAATGCAATTCCTGCATCCAGAACATGCAACAATAACTAGACAGTGCTGTTTTTTAACTGCATGAATACTTTCAACCTTCAATTAGAACTTCTTGCATTTTCCTTTACTATCACATTCCATGGTGCGTCAATTTCCTTTTGTCGCTGTAACTTAATTCAGAACCCAGAATCCATGTTCTACGTCATGCTGGTAACTGTCTTTTTTCATTCAGTGAGAGAAACCTTTGGTGTCATTGTTTGTCTGTCAGCTCGAGAATGATGTCAGGAGTTGCATGTTTCTCACACGGATCTTTGATGCGCAGATCTTTGAGCACGTGGGGCAGACCACGAGGTAGATAAATCCTTTGCCTCTTTTCCTTCTGAGCTGGCACTCTGCCTCGTGATGAAGGCGTTTAGACTCAAAAGGTGATCGACGTCCAACAGTTGGCAGCAAGCTCCTTGCAGCCATCAATGCCAATGCTGTTGCACTTAAATGTTTTTGGAATGCCTCTTGTAACATTTTCTCTGTCCTTGCCTGGGAATGTGGCCATTTGAGAGTTCAGAGAATGGGGGCCTAAGAGGCTACTTTTTCACGCAAAGAATGCTGTGCGTATGGAATGAGCTGCCAGAGGAAATGGTCGAGGTGCTGGCACATGGGACGAGATTAATTGAAGATATCTGGTCGACATGGATGAGTTGGACAAAAGGGTCTGTTTCCGTACTCTATAATTCTACGATCCTATGACCTGGCAGGAGAGCCATATTTCAGCCTGGACACTGTCTCCAGACTGCTGAAGTTGATTTTTTTGTGATACAGGTTATGTCTGAAAGGCTTGCAGAGCTGCGACCCATTGAATTTGGAGAATGCAGTGAAGGCTTTGCTGGTGGGCCTTTTCTCACTGAGAAGCACAATCTGGATATCACTGCTGTCGAGGAGTGTCTTATTAACAAGTGTTCTGGACACTGGGACCTTTTCTGACTTGTATTTCATCAAGTCATTTTAGTCAAACATTTGTGCCTTAGTTTATAGGAAGTTGATCTGGTGTAGCAGATTCAGTGTTGGATCTCTTCATCAATTTGGGGCACCTTTTGGGGCACACTTCCAGGACCTCTGCTTCATTTCAAGGAGATGGAAATATATCTGAACTGGTTTGGATAGATATACAGATTTTGGTTTGCCACCATTCAAAGACAGATTGAGTTTGTTGTGAGCAGAATTGAAGAGATCAAGAGTGGCTTGCAAATGTGGTGCAGAGTGGCAACAATACCGCCCTCTTGTGTGTAAAGGTGAAGTCACCCTCATCCTACTGGAACAAGGGCAGTTCTCTCGTTGGTGAGAAACAACTGGCGGTGGTTTAACCTGAGGGTCGCCATGACTCAGGCAAGGGGAGAAATTGACAGAGAGAGTCCGTCACGGTAACCTCAGCCTTTTCAGGGATCAAACTCGGGGGCAGTAAAGTCATGGTTAACATTGCTGTCTCACAGTGCCAGGGACCTGGATTCAATTCATGCCCTCAGATGACTGTCAGTCTGTGTGGAGTTTGCATATTCCCCCTGTGTCTGTGTGAGCTTCCTCTCAGTTCTCTGGTTTCCTCACAGGGTCCAAAGATGTGTAGATTAGGTGGATTGATTTATGCTAAATTGCCTACAGTGTCCAGGGATGTGTAGGCTTGGAGGGTTAGTTCAGGAGTTAGGGTAATAGGATTAGGTCTGAGTGGGTTGCTGTTTTGAGGGTTGGGATGGACCAGACAACCTGCTTCTACACTGTAGGGGTTCAGCGATGATCTATGAATTATGCAGATGGTATTGCAAACCAACCCTCATGACAGAATACATCTCGAACACAGAACAATACAGGACAGGAGCAGGCCCTTCAGCCCTTCAAGCCTGCACGAACACATTTTGATAGCCAGTTTAATATTGGCATACAGACAACAGAAATTACAAAGTTTCCCATCTCAACACTATTTCATCTCATATCAGAGATCTTTGAGGTGAACATCCACAATAGTTAGGTTGTAAATAATATGGGTGTCATTCCACAACCTTCACATATGTATTTTTAATACAGTACAAAAGAAACTATCGGTGAATGGGAAAAGGAAGATTAGCAAAATCAGCACCTGGTAGCTCCAATTGTTCAGTAATAGTCGATATTTTTAAATTAAATAAGATTTCGTCTGTTCACAATCTTCGCAAGCATGTCAAACTCCTTCACTAATTAAGTGTCAGGTACAGTCCTACAAACATGACTGTCCACTCTTATCGTAAGAGTAGGAAATGAGGTCTGCAGATGCTGGAGATCACAGCTGCAAATGTGTTGCTGGTCAAGCACAGCAGGCCAGGCAGCATCTCAGGAATAGAGAATTCGACGTTTCGAGCATAAGCCCTTCATCAGGGAGGGCTTATGCTCGAAACGTCAAATTCTCTATTCCTGAGATGCTGCCTGGCCTGCTGTGCTTTGACCAGCAACACATTTGCAGCTGTCCACTCTTATCACCAACCACAACTACCAGCCTTTATTCTTAAACATAGAGCCCTTACACTTTTTTTTTTGCAGTATGGCAAAATATGGCTTCTTATATTTGTAGAGGCAGTATTCTGCAATTGTTTTAAACAAAGTGAAGGTGCAAAAGGATTTGTAACTGAATGCAGGAGTTGTGAGATTAAAAAGCTTAGGGCCATGTTTGAGAGAAGGCTTTGGGGTAAGCTGTTTGAGATCTTTCAGGTCATGGTAAGGTTTGCTTGGGAGATATGGCCAGAATAGAAGAAGGATGTATTCGTTGAGCGTTAATTGTGTACAAAGGATTGTGTAAATGCGGGGAGTGAGTAATCAGTGGATGTGAGTTTTATGGAGAATGGTTAATGAAAATAAAGTTCTCTCTAGAAGCGTGGACTTGACTTTGTTTAAATACAGCTATCTTTTAGTGTATAAGAATAATACCTGACCAACTATAAATGTATTTATTAATATTGTGCAATAAATCATCTTGTTGTTGACAGTAAACTACTTAGAATCCCTACAGTGGGGAAGCAGGCCATTTGACCCATCAAGTCCACACTAACCTCTGAAAAGCATTCCACCCAGACTCAGCCCCAGCCCATCCCTGTAACCCTGCATTTCCCATGGCTAATCCACCTAGCCTGCACACTATGACAATTTAGCCCAGCCAGTCCACATAACCTGCACATCTTTCGACTGTGGGAGGAAACCACAGGGGAGATAGGGAGAATGTGCAATCTCCACAGTCAGCCGAGGGTGGAATCAAACCCAAGTCCCTAGCGTTTGGAGGTAGCAGTGCTAAGCACTGAGCCACCAGATCACTCTTCAAAAAGTCCTTAGCAAGTACCACATGCTGGTAAAGTTGGCAAATGTCTTAAGGTACTCGGAGTGGTCATCTAGGAAAATGCCACAATTATCTGCCATGATCTATTTGAATGATGGAGCAGGTTCGAGGGGCCAATTAGCCTATTCCTTTTCCCAAGTTCAAAGTTCCCTTTTAATTGTTTTCAATTGTTTAGAAACGCATGACACAGCATGAATTATATAATCAGGTCACTTCCCAGTGGTTGCACTGTGATTAATAACTCAGGGTTGCTCAGCTTGGTCAAAGAGAAATGTTTACAACAACATGAAAACAGCACATTGAAAATGGCTGGAAAACGGCATGAGACTGAAATAGCAGAACTGGGGGAGGGGGTAAGGATTGGGAAGTGATTGGGGGATAGGAGAATGTAGCAGCTCCTAGATAATAGACCAAAGTAACACTGGGAGGTGACAACAGCAACAACATAGTTCCCTAAGAGACATCCAAAGAGCGTTGTCACAGCAGGAGATTTTAGGGCAGATGATCAATGAAAAAGTTGGTTTCAAGGAGTGCTTTGAAGGAGGAGGGAGGGAGTGAGTGAGTGAAGCAGGGAGGCTCAGAAAGGAATTCCACCACTGCCGACTCCCGCACAAGAGAGATTTACTCTGCATTGCTTCGCAGGCAGTTGCTGATGTAAATTCTTCAAAGTAAAAGGATCCCATTGACTGGAACAAGAAAGGCACAGCAAGTCAGGCAGCATCCGAGGAGCAGGAAAATCAACGTTTTGGGCAAACGCCCTTCATTCCTGATTAAGGACTTTTGCCCGAAATGTCGATTTTCCTGCTCCTCGGATGCTGCCTGACCTGTTGTGCTTTTCCAGCACCACATTCTCAACTCTGATCTCCAGCATCTGCAGTCCTCACTTTCGCTTGGAACAAGAAAGATCACATGTAATTTAATTTACATAATGTGTTCATTTTACATAATGCAACATTCCATGCAAGTTTGGATTGTATCTCATATTATAAACGATTAGTGCTATTGGTCTAAAAAGGCTAATTTGATAGTGAATGAAGTTAAAAATCACACAACACCAGAATATAGTCCAACAGGTTTATTTGGAAGCACTAGCTTTCGAAGCGCTGCTCCTTCATCAGATAGCTGCTTCACAGCTGCATGGTGAAGGAACAGCGCTATGAAAGATAGTGCTTCCAAATAAATCTGATGGACTATAATCTGGTGTTGTGTTTTTTCACCTTTGTTCACCCCAGTCTAACACCGACACCTCCATATCATGATAGTGAATGGGGAGCCGACTTAATATATCTCCTGGCTTTTATTTCCAATCAGTTCATGATGACATTTCTGAGGTCCTGTGAAGGTATAGTTCAGAGTTCGAGTGAGCCTGGGAAACACGAAAGACCGCGTCACGCAGGTTCTATGGTTTTAATTAAATCATGTTCTTGCTGTGCCAAAAACAGGCAACAGAACCTTTGAAGTTAATAGGAATTGTAACCAGAGCTGGAACCCATGCTGAGCTGAGGAAGGAACATAACCTGTAAGGTTTGGCTGTTACTGATGTTTCCCGTCATCCATTCAAGGGCAGTAATGCGAGCATGATAGTTTCAAAATGAGTCACAAACCTAATTCTAATTCGTGTTCAAATCA
Organism: Hemiscyllium ocellatum; assembly: GCF_020745735.1. Classification (NCBI taxonomy): domain Eukaryota; kingdom Metazoa; phylum Chordata; class Chondrichthyes; order Orectolobiformes; family Hemiscylliidae; genus Hemiscyllium; species Hemiscyllium ocellatum. The sequence goes on along the minus strand of NC_083405.1, from coordinate 120,437,488 downwards.
TATAATCAATTCTGATATAAAGCAAAACCATAATATTTATTCAGACAGGGCTGTTACTGCAAGTTCATATGTTTGCAATGCATTTCTTACTTTGAACCACAACTTGAAACTATATAAGCTTTGCTTTTCAATTTGGCTTTGTTTGCAGTAACTGATGTAGAACTCTTTAGTAATTACTGCACAAGCATTTCAAATAATTCTCAGAAGCAAAAATGACTGTAATCTAACAGTCTTCATTCAAATTGTGAAAACTTGTATGGCAGAACATGGAAGAGTGCAGCACAGGAAAAGACTCTTCAACCCACCAGGTCTGTGCCAACCATAATGCCATTGTAACCTAATCTCGTCTGCCTGCACATGGACAGTATCCCTCAATTGCCTGCCTGTTCACATGTCTGTCAAAATGCCTCTTTAACATTGCAATTGCATCTGCTTCAACCACCTTCCCTGCTCCCCCACCCCTCAGCTATATGATCTAGGTACCTACCATCCTCTGTGAAAAAAAACTAGCCTCACACAACTCCTTTAAATTTTTCCCCTCTCACCTTGAACACACGTCCCCTAGTATTTGACATTTCCACCCTGGGAAAGAGACTCTGACTATCCACCCTATCAATGCCTATGATAATTTTATATACTTCTATCACATTGCCTGTCAGCCTCCGACTTCTTGATGAAAACAATGACAGTCCTGGAAACAATGGCTTAATGTTCATTTATTGGGGGGAGAGGGCTGCGTGGTATAAAGTCAGCTGAGAGGAAGTATTAGACAGTTAGTGTTCAGCCTTGAGGAGCTCAGGTCAGTCCATCAGACAGCAACAGCACCCTTTGTCAGTGGGTTTAATAACACTGTCATGATTAGACCCAAGAGTTCAGCAATACCAGCAATAACTTCATTCTAAAGAAGAGTCATTTTGGACACATGACATTAACTCTGTATCTCTCTCCACGGATGCTGCCAGACCTGCTGAGTTTGTCCAAGACTTCCTGCTTTATGGTTAGATCTCCAGCATTTGCAATATTTTGGGTTTTTTTCAGGGGCAGGTTCCTCACATTGAGGTCAGTTGAAATTATCAATCTACCTTCAAATCAACCTTGTGAGTTGAATTTGCACTTGAGGCTGAAGTACATGATCTGCCAGCAAGAACATATAGTACCACTGTCAAATATAACACAATTGCTTTGACAACTAAATATAATGTGCTATTTTGATTCAAACCTTATCCATTCTTACTCAAGTGTTACTAGTGAAATCGCACTTTAGGTGAGTTCCCGTTGTAATGATCCTTGTTCTTCAGTGAACTTTAAAGCTTTAGAGTGAACTTTAACTCTATTTGAGAAAGTGTAAAGGTTATCCAGGCTTGGAGGTAACTACAAAGCAGATTATTCATCTCTTTGGAAAATTGTGGTGTATCGAGTATTATGCATCTTTGACCAACAAAGCAATCATAATGCCATTTACGAAACAAGTGTTATCTGAAACATCAATACTTGACATAGCACAACGTAAGTGTTTATCAATTTGATCTTACTCAAGTTGATGTCATAGCACTGGAGAATTAAAGTCTCAAAATATGGAATTTGGTCAATGTGACTCTGCCTCCTCCATCAACTGGAATGCCAGCACCAGCCCAATGCCATCTCCTTGAGGGATTGCCCATTTGGACCTTCCCTGGCATTAAGGGCCTTGAGTGCTACCAGGGTCCATGACTGACCCTAGCTCAACGATGAGGGAGGGCAGGGAGGGGGTTTTGGGACAGGCATAATTGGCTGGGAGATGGTGGGACCCAGAAGAAAAGATGGCCATTGAGGGGCCCCCCACCCCCTTGACTCACTTGCTTCCCATGACCGGGTCACATTGAATGAAGTGTTCCCTCCCCCTCTGGCACCATCTTACCCAGGATTCAGTGCTGGCCTGTCCTGCTTGGCAACTCACTCACCTGCTATTGGTCAGATACCACAGCAACAGGATGGGGCCCTCAAGTAGGTGGGAACTATCTTCTTAATTGGAACCAGCATGCAGTGGAGGAAAGGAAGACCGACCAGCAGCCTCCTTGGACTTAACCAATGCAACACAATTCTACCTCAATCAAGGTCTCTCCTCCAAACCCATTGCTTTTATTTTGATATTATTATTTAATTGTTGGAGTTTAACTCCGACTGTATTCCTCTGTAAAAAGTAACTCAGGAAAATGCAAAGGTTGCAAGTTTACAGAGCCTTTTTAATTCGAGAAAAGTTTTCAGAATAATCGCTCTTTTCCATGTCAAATACCTCAAGGAGCCTTGATTGTGACAGTACCTTCTAACTCTGACACGTTTTATGTTCAAATAACTTACTCCAGAAGCACCCAGTTCATTGAACTGATCAGCAATATTCTTTTCTGTAACAATTTGATGAATTAATGAGACCTGGAGGAGTCAAATTCTCTGGTGTAGTGAAAAACATTGGAGACCATGGACAGAACGGAATGTCCCACTATCCAGTGTGGGGAGGTGACAGTCCAGTGGTATTATTGCTGGATATTAATCCAGAGACCCAGGTAATGCTCTGGAGACCTGGGTCCAAACCCAGCCATGGAATTTCATTAACAACCTGGAATTAAGGTTTCAAGATGGAGGGGCTATTCCACCCAGTTCACTAAAGACCTTCAGGAAAGGAAATCTGTTGTCCATACCTACATGTGACTCCAGATCCACAGCAAAGTAGTTGACTCTTACCTGCCCTCTGAATAATTAGAGATGGGCAATAAATGCGGGCCAAGTCAGTCACCTCCCCACACTGGATAGTGGGGCATTCCGTTCTGTCCATGGTCTCCAATGTTTTTCGCTATACCAGAGAATTTGACTCCTCCAGGTCTCATTAGTTCATCAGATTGTTGCAGAAAAAAAAATTCAATGAACTGGGTGTTTCCAGAGTAAGTTACTTGAAAATAAAAATGTCAAAGTTAGAAGGTACTGTCACAATCAAGGCTCCTTGACATGGAAAAGAGCGATTACTCTGAAAACTTTTCTCTAATTAAAAAGACTCTGAAAACTTGCAACCTTTGCGTTTTCCTAAAGACTGAGTTTACCTTTTACAGAGGAATACAGGCTGTGAAAACAGAGAATTTCCTAAAAGTAAGAAATGACAAGAATGACAGAATCAGGTTGTATAGAAATATCACATCATATTTACTTGTCAGAACGGTGGTGTAATCCATCACAGTATTATGTACGTGTGCTTTAATACCTGTATCTCATTCTCAAATTCAAATTAAATCATCAGATTGATTTAAAGCCAGATATTATTCTGAAGTAAGTTTGATGTGAGGAGTTATGGATGAACTATTATTGACTGATTCAAAGTTTGTGAGAAGATTTGTAGCTCGGGTGCTCGTTGTTGTGGTTCTGTTCGCCAAGCTGGGAATTTGTGTTGCAGACGTTTTGTCCCCTGCCTAGGTGACATCCACAGTGCTTGGGAGCCTCCTGTGAAGTGCTTCTGTGATCTTTCCTCCAGCATTTGTAGTGGTTTGAATCTGCCGCTTCCGGTTGTCAGTTCCAGCTGTCCGCTGCAGTGGTCGGTATATTATTATTGACTGAAATATGGGCAAATCTGTCCAATGAGTCCTCAATAGCAAAACATATCTGTTGCCATTTTATCTGATTCAACTGCTAATTAATATTGTTCAGCCCAAAGCAATGGGATAAATCAAAGGCTAGTTAGGTTAGGTGGGTGGCTAGGGCTACAATCAGATCAGTCATAAAGAGTCTATTCCTAATCTTAATTTATAAATGCATATAAGTTTGTATATCAGTTCAGATAAAAGGTAGTTTTAAATATTGTGTATGCAAATCATAATTAAAAGAGAGATACAGGAGACAGACTGGAGAGTTGGGCGGAGAAGTAGCAGATGGAATTCAGTCCAGGGAAATATGAGGTAATGCATTTTGGGAAGTCTAATTCTAGAGCGAACTATACTGTAAATGGAAGAGCCTTGGGAAAAGTTGATGAGCAAAGAGAGATGTGGGAGTTCAGGTCCATTGTACTCTGAAGGTGGCCGCACAGGTGGATAGAGTGGTCAAGAAGGCACATGGCATGCTTGCCTTCATCAGATGGGTATTGAGTATAATAGCTGGCAGGACATGTAAAAATTGTACAAGACGTTGGTTCGGCCACATTTATAATAGTGTACAGTTCTGGTCACCATTACTAAAAGGATGTGGACGCATTGGAGAGGGTGAAGAGAAGGTTTTGCGAGAATGTTGCCTGGTATGGAAGGTGCTAGCTATGAAGAGAGGTTCAGTAAGTTAGGATTGTTTTCATTAGAAAAAAGGAGATTGAGGGGGGACCTGATTGAGGTCTACAAAATCATGAAGGGTATAGATAGAGTAGATAGAGCTTTTTCCCAGGGTGAGGGATTCAGTAACGAGAGGTCATGTATTCAAAGTGAGAGGTGAAAAGTTTAAGGAAGATACACATGGCAAGTACTTTACACAGAAGGTGGTGGGTGCCTGGAATGCGTTGCCAGCAGAGGTAGTAAAGGCAGGCACAGTAGAGTTATTTAAGGTGCGTCTGGAAAGATGCAGGAGTAGGTAGGAAGCAGAGGGATAAAGATCCTTCGGAACTGAGCGACTGGTTTAGACAGTGGATTTGGATCTGCTTAGGCTTGGAGGGCCAAAGGGCCTATTCCTGGGCTTTAAACATTCTTTGTTATTTGTTATTTATAAATTTGCCAATACTTATTTGCTGAAGATAGCTTTGGTGCCAATGTCAATTTTCACATCCACAAAAAAACTGCAAAAAACAAGTGAGATCTGAATTAAACTAAACATGTTAAAAATAAACTGGAGGCCCAGAAGTGATAAGTAAATAAAGTCCTTCTTTAAATGGACAAAGGAAAGACGGATGGGAATATAGGAACGCTGGACAAGCATTATTTCAAAGAACATTTTTCGGACGCCAGGTGAATCCTAAATTACCTCTCATTAATTCTTCTGTGAAGATCCATCTGTGATGGGAAAAAGCACTTTTAACTCAACAAAAAAAAAATGATAGAACTGTGGATGATGGAAATCATTGCGTGTAATTCGGGTCTCCTTGCTATCGGAAAGGTGTTGTGAAACTTGAAAGGGTCCAGAAAGGAATTACAAGAATGTGGCCTAGGTTGGAGGATCTGAGCTACAGGGAGAGGCTGAACAGGCTGGGGCTGTTTTCCCTGGAGCGTCAGAAGGGTGATTGTATAGAGGTTTACAAAATTATGAGGGGCATAGATAGCAAAAATAGACAAAGTCTTTTCCCTGGGGTCGGGGAGTCAGAACTAGAGGGCATAGGTTTAGGGTGAGAGGGGAAACATATAAAAGAGACCTAAGGGGCAACTTTTTCATGCAGAGGGTGGTACGTGTATGGGATGATCTGCCAGAGGATGTGGTGGAGGCTGGTTCAATTGCAACATTTAAGAGGCATTTGGATGGGTATATGATTAGGAAGGGTTTGGAACGTTATGGGCCAGGTGCTGGGAGGTGGGACTAGATTGGGTTGGGATATCTGGTCGGCATAGACAGGTTGGACCGAAGGGTCTGTTTCCATGCTATACATGTCGTTGACTCTATAAATGCAGAAATTGCTGGAAAAGCTCAGCCAGTCTGGTAATACTTGTGGAGAGAAAGTTGAAAATGTGTTGCTGGTTAAAGCACAGCAGGTTAGGCAGCATCCAAGGAATAGGAAATTCGACGTTTCGGGCATAAGCCCTTCATCAGGCTTATGCCCGAAACGTCGAATTTCCTATTCCTTGGATGCTGCCTAACCTGCTGTGCTTTAACCAGCAACACATTTTCAACTGTGATCTCCAGCATCTGCAGACCTCATTTTTTACTTGTGGAGAGAAAGCAGAGTTAACATTTCAGGTCCAGCGACTCTTCTTCAGAACTGATTATAGCAAGTTAAAAGTTGGAGTGAATGATCTGCACTTTCCACAATCTAGTCGATTGTATATGCTGCTCACAATGTTGTCTCCTCTACATTAGGGAGACAAAGCATAGACTGGGAGACTGCTTTGCAGAACACCCACGTTCTGTCCACAAAAATGACCCTAAGTTTCAGGTTACCTGCAATTTCAACACACCACCGTGTTCCCTGGCCAACATCTCTGCCTCGGGCTTGCTGCAGTGCTCCAGTGAAGCTCAGCATAAGCTAGAAGAACTGCACCACATTTTCCATTTGGAAACCCGACAGCCTTCTGGACTCAATGTTAAGTTCAACAGTTTTAGGGTCTGAGCATCTTCTCCCATGTCCTTAACCCAATTCCCACACACCAGGCCTTGTTATCACATAGGCTGCTACCACAAACAATCCACCCTCAGTCACTAATGGTCTCCATTAGTAGCTATTGATTTTGGGCATGAGCCCTTCTTCAGGAATCCCTGAAGAAGGGCTCATGCCCGAAACATCGACTCTCCTGCTCCTTGGATGCTGCCTGACCTGCTGCGCTTTTCCAGCAATACATTTTCAGCTCTGATCTCCAGCATCTGCAGTCCTCACTTTCTCCTAGCTATTGATTTTCCCAGCCTGACTTTTACCCACTCTATTGTCAGCTCAATTGTGTTTCTCTCTCTGTGGGCTCCATCTCCACCTATCATTTACTTTACCCCCACACAGGAGAAAGTGAGGTCTGCAGATGCTGGAGATCAGAGCTGAAAATGTGTTGCTGGAAAAGCACAGCAGGCCAGACAGCATCCAAGGAGCAGGAAACTCGACGTTTCGGGCATAAGCCCTTCATCGGGAATCAGCTCTTTACCCCCACACACCCTCATCTCTTCTTTCGTGTGCATACTAACCTTTTCCTAGCTACAATCAGTTCTGAAGGGTCACGGGACCTGAAATGTTAATTCTGCTTTGTCTCCACAGATGCTGCCAAACCTGCTGAAATTTTTCAGCAACTTCTGTTTTTATCTTTAACTCAACATTTGTAGACATTAGAATATCCTTTTACTGTCACGTGCATTCAGTACAAAATATGGTGAATCGTGTGTACCGTTGCTTGTAGATAAGTACCATTCATAGAACAAAATAAGAAATATAACTTAAAGAGAGTTCAACAGTTCCTTCTCCTCTGCTGCAGATTACTGTCGCCGAGTCCCACTCCAGGCTTTCCAGCCCACATCATGACACAGTGAGTGACCCACTCCAGGCTTTCCAGCCCACATCATGACACAGAGAGTGACCCAGTCCAGGCTTTCCAGCCCACATCATGACACAGAGGGTGACCCAGTCCAGGCTTTCCAGCCCACATCATGACACAGTGAGTGACCCAGTCCAGGCTTTCCAGCCCACATCATGACACAGTGAGTGACCCACTCCAGGCTTTCCAGCCCAAATCATGTCACAGAGAGTGACCCAGTCCAGGCTTTCCAGCCCACATCATGACACAGAGAGTGACCCAGTCCAGGCTTTCCAGCCCACATCATGACACAGTGAGTGACCCACTCCAGGCTTTCCAGCCCACATCATGACACAGAGGGTGACCCAGTCCAGGCTTTCCAGCCCACATCATGACACAGAGAGTGACCCAGTCCAGGCTTTCCAGCCCACATCATGACACAGAGAGTGACCCAGTCCAGGCTTTCCAGCCCACATCATGACACAGTGAGTGACCCAGTCCAGGCTTTCCAGCCCACATCATGACACAGTCAGTGACCCAGTCCAGGCTTTCCAGCCCAAATCATGACACAGAGAGTGACCCAGTCCAGGCTTTCCAGCCCACATCATGACACAGAGGGTGACCCAGTCCAGGCTTTCCAGCCCACATCATGACACAGTGAGTGACCCAGTCCAGGCTTTCCAGCCCACATCATGACACAGTCAGTGACCCAGTCCAGGCTTTCCAGCCCAAATCATGACACAGTCAGTGACCCAGTCCAGGCTTTCCAGCTCAAGCCATGCCACCGAAAGAGACCCACTCCAGGCTTTCCAGTCAATGCCATGCCACTGAGAGGCTGGAAATGATGCTCTAATCTAACCTTCTGACCCAGAGATATGGATAGTCCCACACACTAAGTCGACTTTGATGTTTCTCCCAGGTTTGAAGTAAGGACCTTGTGCCTGTGATGTTAACATGACAAGGAGAGGTGATCGCCTAACGCTACTATTGCTGGACTGTTAATCCAGAGACAAGATTAGAATGGTGCTGGAAAAGCACAGCAGGTCAAGCAGCATCTGAGGAGCAGGAGCCCTTCATCAGGAATGAGGCTGGGAGCCTCCTAGGGTGAGAGATAAATGTGAGGGTGTGGGGCTGGGGAGAAGGTAGCTAGGAATGTAATAAGTGGATAGAGGTGGGGTTGAAGGTGATAGGCCGGAGAGGAGGGTGGAGCGGATAGGTGGGAAGGAAGATTTACAGGTAGGACAGCTCATGAGGATGGTGCTGAGCTGGCAGGTTGGAAGCAAATGTGGTTGGGGTAGCGAGTCTGTTTCAGGACATGATTGAAGAGCTTCAGGGCAGAGAAGATTACCTGGAGACCCAGGTAACATTTTGGGGGCATGTGTTCGAATTCTGCTATGGCAAATGGTGGAATTTGAATTCAATAAATACCTGGAATTAAGGATCTAATAATGACCATGAATCCATTGCCAGGAAAAGTCCATCTGGGTCACTAATGCCCTTCAGGGAAGGAAACCGCCATCCTTACCTGGTCTGGCCTACATGTGACTCCAGACCCTCAGCAATGTGGTTAACTTTTGACTGCCCTCAGAGCAATTAGGGACGGGCAATAAATGAAATCTGTCCAACGATGCCCTCGTCCCTTGAATGAATAAAGGAAAAAAATCTAGATGTCATATCCACAAGTTAGAAGAAGAAAAATACTGCAAAAAAAATTTGGAAAAATAAATTAAACTAAATATATTATCAATAAACTGGAGGTTTGGAATTTTGAAGTAAATCAGGTCCTTTTTAGAATAAAAAATGTGTTGCTGGAAAAGCGTAGCAGGTCAGGCAGCATCTAAAGAGCAGAAGAATCGACGTTTCGGGCATAAGCCCTTCTTTAGGAATTCCTGAAGAAGGGCTTATGTCCGAAATGCCGATTCTCCTGCTCTTTGGATGCTGCCTGACCTGCTGCGCTTTTCCAGCAGCACATTTTCAGCTCTGATCTCCAGCATCTGCAGTCCTCACTTTCTCCTCCTTTTTAGAATAGACAATGGAAAGAGGGATAGGAATATAGGAATGCTCTTCTAACATCTAACTACAGAAACACTCTCCCAAATAGGTACAATAAATCCTTTCCTCATTTTCAAATGACGAGCCTTTCTTGGTGTTACTTCCCAGTTACCATCCTGTGTATGTCTGGTAACTAATGATGCTCAATTTAGCTCTTCAAGCTGTCTTACCTGAGCCAATTAAAACTAAAATGCCATTTTCTCTTATAATTTCTGATCAACAGCCTTGAAAGCTACTGAGCAAATGGAATTATTGATAAAAAGACGTCCAAATTATCCTCAGAATTACACTTTAGAGTAATTAAGTTTTAATATTGGATGAATAAACAGTTAGCAAATACAGTTAATAGACAAAAGCAAAGCAAATGCTACTGGATTTTGTGATGGTGATCCGGGACGTGCTGAATATAAGCTTAACATTCTGATCACTGTCTTGAGATTTACAGAGTTAAAAATCACACGGCACCAGGTTATAGTCTATTTGGTTCAGCATAACCTTCATCACAACCACCTGATGAAGGAGCAACACTCCGAAAGCTAGTGCTTCCAAATAAACCTGTTGGACTATAACCTGGTATTGTGTGATTTTTAACTTTATCCACCCGAGTCCAACACCAGCACCTCCACATCATTGAGATTAACATGAATGTATTTTATATAAACTGAACAGTTGAATAACGCAATGCTATGCTGTATGATTTTTATTCTCTCATGGAATGTGGGCTTCATTCAGAGTCATAGTCGTACAGCACAGACCCTTCAGTCCAACTTGTCCATGTTGACCTGGTTTCCTGAACTGAACATTTCCCATTTGCCAGCATTTGGCCCATTTTCCTCGAAACCCTTCCTATTCACTCACCTGTCCAAGTGACTTCTAAATGTTGTAACTGTACCTGTCTCTGCCACTTGCTCTGGCAGCTTGTTCTGTATATGCACCAGCCTCAGTAAGAAGAAGTCATCTCTCAGGTCCCTTTCCCCTCTCATCTTAATCCTACACCCTTCAGTTTTGAACTATGCTATCCTGGGGAAAAGATCTTGGCTATTCACCTTATCTCTGCCCCTCATGCTTTCATAAACCTCCCTCATTCCCCTTCAGAATATAATGATGATTTGCCCTCTTGAACCACTGTAATCCCTTTATTGTAGACAAAACCCATAATGCTGTTCGGGAAGGAATTCTAGGATTTTGATCCAGCGACTACTGAGCATAGATGGTGGAAGAAATGGATGCTTGTGAATGTGGTGCCAGTAAAGTGGGTTGCTTTGTTCTGGGTGGCATTAAGCTTCTGAGTGCTTTTGGAGCTGCACCCATCCAGGCAAGTGGGGAGTATTCCATTATACTCCTGGTTTGTGCGTTGTCGATAATGGACAGACTTTGGGAAGTCAGGAGGTGAGTTAATTGCTGCAGTATTCCTAGCTCTTGTATGTATTTATATAGAATCCTTACAGTGTGGAAGCAGGGCCTTCAGCCTATTGAGTCCACACCAACCCTCAGAGGAGCATCTCTTCCAGATCCACCCCCCCTATCCTTTCTCTGTAACCCTGCATTCCACATGGCTTATCCACGTAATCTGCAAACCCCTGGACCCAATGGGCAGTTTAGCATGACCAATCCACCTTACCTGCACATCCTTGGACTGAGGGAGGAAACCCACGCAGGCTCAGGGAGAATGTGCAAACTCCACACAGATAGTCGCTGTGGGTGGAATCGAGCCCAGATGCCTAGTACTGTGGGGCAGCACTGCTAACCACTGAGCCATTGTGCCACCACTGTATGGTGAGTCCACTGAGTTTCTGGTCAGTTGTAACCTCTTGGATGTTGATTGTGGAAGATTCAGTAATGAAATCTGAGATTGTAATTGCCTGGATTGTGTGGTGCAAACATTACAAACAAAACCTTTGATTTTCTTTTTGCTGAATATCTGTCCATATATTTCCTCCTGTCCACTATCCTACTTGGGAGCTGATGCTGCCTAAACCCTTCTGGTCCATCTTCCCTTCTCACTCCAGAGGGTTCTCTCCAATCCTACACCCCTAACGCTCCTCCAACCTCCAGCCCTGCCCATACCCCTCTTGTTACTGAAGGCCAGTTCAAAACTCCTGAAGTTCTGGAAAGCAAACTATTATGTTATAACCTGGTTCAGCAATATTTGTTTTCAAGAGAAAACAAAACCCGACACAATAAAATTGTAAGTGTACCCATCCTATAAGATAAGCTCATGATTTTCCACTTAATCTCCGGAACAGGTCAAATACAGGCTGCCTATAGTGCAAGCCTTCGGCTCAATGTTAACTGCATCTCCATCTCCAGGGGCTTAGTTATATGACTCACAGTATTGAATTAAACTGTCTTTTTGAAAAGGCAATATTGAAACAACAGTCAGTTTAAGAGGTCAGGGCTGCTCCATCCAACATAGAATAACAACATCAATACAGTTAAAATAAAGCAAAGAACTGCAGATGCTAGAGATCTGAAATAGCTGGAGAAACTCAGCAGGTCTGGCAGTGTCTGTGGGAAGAAAGCAGAATAAATATTTTTCATCAGAACTGTTAGCACTGAGGAAAAAGTGGTATTTAAGCTGAAGACAGGGATGTGTGGGGGGGAGTGAAGGGAGTGAAAGAGGTGAGGTGGGGTCTCCTAAACCTCACTTACCACACCACCAGCCACCACAACATTGTAAGCCGCCATTTCTGTCACCTCCAAAGGGATGTCACAGCCAGAGAAATATTAGCCTTCTGTAGGGACCATTCCTTCTGGGGCACTCTGATGTATTCCTCCAGACGGCATCTTCCCATGCAATCACAGAGGGTGTAAGACCTGCCTGTTCACCTGCTTACCATGCAAGGCCCCGAACACACCTTCCAGGTGAACCAATGATATACCTGCACTTCACAGAATCTAGTCTAGTGTACTTGCTGTTTTGCGGAACACTTATGTTACATTTGCAAAAATCACCCCGAGCTTCCAGTTGCCTGCCACTTGCATACATCACTGAGTTCCCACACCACCATTCCTTTCACAGGCTTACTGTAGTGTTTCAGTAAGTCTCAGCACAAGTTTGAAGAAGAGCATCACATTTTCCACTTGGGGAGCCTTCAGCCTCAAGGGCTCAACATTGAGTTTAATAACTCGAGAGCCTGATTCCATCCTCTGTGTGTTCCACCCACCCTCACACCAGGTCTTGTTATGACATAAGTTGCTTTTCGCAGAATCAGCAGTTCCCATGTAATCCTAGGACCATTACTATATTTTATGGTTTGGTTTCAGTACAGTTCACCCATTCTCTCCTCCTCTCAGCTCTGAAAATCACTTATTTAGCTTTTGTTCTATGCTGGCCTGCTTCTCTATCACCATCTTACTTACCTACCTCCTTCTGATCTCCGAGGAAAAAGTGAGGTCTGCAGATGCTGGAGATCAGAGCTGAAAATGTGTTGCTGGTTAAAGCGCAGCAGGTCAGGCAGCATCCAAGGAACAGGAAATTCGACGTTTCGGGCATAAGCCCTTCATCAGGAATTATTCATCATTCCTGATGAAGGGCTTATGCCCAAAACGTCGAATTTCCTGTTCCTTGGATGCTGCCTGACCTGCTGCGCTTTAACCAGCAACACATTTTCAGCTCCTTCTGATCTCTCCCTCTCTCTGGGCTCCATCTCCACTTATACGCTCACCTCCTCTGACCTCATCTTTGGCATAAACACCCATGCTTTCCTGGCTGCCAACAGTTCAGATAAAGAATCACATTAACTCTGCTTTCCTTCCACATATGCTGCCAGACCTGCTGAGTTTCACCAGCGATTTCTGTTTTCGTATCAATAGCCTGAACTCCAGGCTACATTTGTCAAACCAGTGACCCAAAACCTCTTTTGGAAACTTTCAAAGATATTTTTAGAGCGAAGAAACTGCCTACAACTCAGAATCCCTGCAGTGTGGAAGCAGGCCATTTAGCCCAATGATCCTCTGAAGAGCATCCCACCCAAACCCAATCCTACCATACCCCTGCATTTCCCATGGCTAATCCACCTAACATGCACATCCCTGGACACTATTAGCAATTTCACATGGCCAGTCCACCTAACCTGCACATCTTTAGACTGTAGGAGGAAACTCACACAGACATAGGGAGAATGTGCAAACCCCACATGAATGTTGTAGAGGATGGAATATGAACCCAGGACCCTGGTGCTGTGAGGTAGCGGTGCTAACCACTGAGCCACCATGCCACCTCAATTGCTATTTAAATGTTGGCGGATGATGCGATTTGTGGTGGGGTGGAAAGTGAGGACCGGGTGGGGGCAGTGGGTTCTGTCCTTGTTGCGGTTGGAGGGATGGGGTTGGAGGGCGGAGGTGCAGGACGTGGATAAGATGCATTGGAGGGAATGTTCAACCACATGGGAGGGGAAGCTGCGGTCTTTAAAGAAGGAAGCCATCTGGTGTGTTCTGTGATGGGACTGGTCCTCCTGGGATCAGATCTTAAAAGACTGAGGCCATCTGGTGTATTCCACCACTTCCAAACGGACCCCACCACCAGAGATATATTTCCCTTTCCACCCCTAACTGCTTTCCGTAAAGACCGTTCGCTCCATGACTATCTACTCAAGTCCATGCCCCCCAACAACCCACCCTCCCCTCCTGGCCAATGCAGGAATTGCAAAGCCTGCGCCTACACCTCCCCCCTCACCTCTATCCAAAGCCACCAAAGGAACCTTCCACATCCATCAAAGTTTCACCTGCACTTCCACACATGTCATTTATTGTATCCGTTGCTCCTGATGCTGTCTCCTCTACATTGGGGAGACCAGACGCCTTCTTGCAGAGCTCTTCAGAGGACATCTCCGGGACCCTCGCACTAATCAAACCCACCGCCCGTGGCTGAACATTTCAACTCCCCCTCCCACTCTGCTGAGGACGTGCAGGTCCTGGGCCTCCTCCACCGCCAATCCCTCACCACCTGACGCCTGGAGGAACAGTGCCTTATCTTTCGCCTCAGGACCCTTCAACCCCATGACATCAATGTGGAGTTCACCAGTTTCCTCATTTCTCCTCCCCCACCTTACCCCAGTTCTAACCTTCTAGCTCAGCATCGTCCTCATGACCTCTCCTACCCTGTCAATCTTCCTTCCCACCTGTTCGTTCCACCCTCCTCTCCGACCTATCACCTTTACCCCTTCCTCCATTGCACTTATTGCATTCTCAGCTACCTTCTCCCCAACCCCACCCCCCTCCCATTTATCTCTCCACCCCCAAAACTCCCAGCCTCATTCCTGATAAAGGGCTTTTTTCTGTTCCTCGGATGCTGCCTGACCTGCTGTGCTTTTCCAGCACCACTCTAATCTTGACTCCAATCGCACTATACACACGCACAAATACTCCCACTCTCTCACACACACACACACACACACACACAGACAGGCACTCCTATACGCACACGTACACACGGACAAATGTATACACAGACACGCACACAGACACTTACACACACCCTTACACACATTCCCACACTCACACATGCATCCTTTCACAGACTTAGACCACTCTACACTCACACACACACATATACAGTCTCTCAGTCTAACCATTATGGCACAGACAGAGAACACAGGGGGCTAACACGTTCAACATTATCTGGCTAACACCAATTGTTACAGTTAACCTGAGAATGTAATTTTTAAAAAATGTTTTGTGATTTACAAATGAAAAAAGTGAAACTATCGTGGTCATTCTAACAGATGAGAGACTCAACAAACAATCAAAGTATTTTCAATGTATAATTTCAGTTGCATCACACTGTAAACTTTTGCTATAAATTCTGTGTCTTACAATTGTGCACTCCACAACCACCTGATGAAGGAGCAGCACTCCGAAAGCTAGTGCTTCTAATTAAACCTGTTGGACTGTAACCTGGTGTTGTGTGATTTTTAACTTTGTACACCCCAGTCCAACACTGGCATCTCCAAATCATGACGGGCAAATGCAGTCAGGAATTCAAAAGTAAACATTTGCTCCAGAATGTATTACCAGAAAGAGCAGTTGAGATGATTGACACAATGGCTTTACAGGGAAACCAAGGTAAGTAGAAGGGTGACAGAAATGAAAGGTTATGTTGCTGATTGGATGGGTGTAGGTCTGAGTAGAACATGAACAATAGCAATGACATGTTGTATCAAAAGGCCAGTATCAGTGCTGCAATACTGCCTAATTCCACATGAAGAATATTTATCGACAGGCCAAGTATATTTTCGATTTTACTTTCAAATTGTGGCAATTCTGCAATTAATGGGTATACTGAAATAAAGTCAGGTAATACACTCACACTGGAAAACATCCTGATCATCTCAACCAGTCTCAAAGAATATCAGCTTTCAGGTAAACGCAACAGATAACATTCCTTCAAGCCTCCCTTTTAGCTAATTATTTCACATGTACTTTACTGGGAAACAGGTGAATAAATGGACATATAGCTGCAGCTTGTCATAGAGTCGGCCCACCATATCTATGCCGGCCAGCAAAACTCCCAACTGCACTAACCCCATTTACCTGCACTTGGTCCTCTGATGCCCTGGCATTTTAAGTAAGCCGGAAGTGGGTACTGCAGATGCTGGTGGTTAGAGTCAAGATTTGATGGGTGCTGGAAAAGCACAGCAGGTCAGGCAGCATCCGAGGAGCAGGAAAATCAACATTTTGGGCAAAAGTCCTTCATCAGGAGGGGTTTTATGAAACCCTTCTACCAGTGTCAAACCACATGAAACAACTAGACTGATGCCCATTTTAGATGCACTTAGATTCGCAAGGGCAACTACAAATGTTGGCTTGCCCACGTCCCACAGATGGGGTGGCACAGTGGCTCAGTGGTTAGCACAGCTGCCTCACAGTACCAGGGTCCCAGGTTCAGTTCCAGCCTTGGGTGACTATCTGTGTGGAGTTTGCGCATTCTCCCATTGTCTGTGTGGGTTTCCTCCCACAGTCCAAAGATGCTGCAGGTCAGGTGAATTGCTAAATTGCCCATCGTGTTAGGTGCATTAGAGGGAAATGGGGCTGGGTGGGTTACTCCTCAGAGGGTCAGTGTGGACTTGTTGGGCTGAAGAGCCTGTTTCAACACTGTAGGAAATCCAGTCTAAAAGGGAACAGTTCCCACCAAAACCTGTTTCCTGATATCAGAATAAAATTATAGAATCATGCAGCACACAACAAGGCTGTTCAGCCCATCAGGTACATACTTGCTCTTTGAAGCAGCTGATTGGTCCTCTGTGATGATACTTTTAATAAGGTTATGTTGTCCTTTTTCTCAGAGTAGCCATAAATGCAGAGCTTCTGGGTTGTCTAGTTTGAATGGGTTTTCAGGCCAATTTGATTATAGCTAACACAGACTGCCTCAGGCAAAGGGCTTTCAAGCATTAAAACAAATACTTGTACAATGAAAGAGGAGTGGCCAGTTCTCCCAGCTCAGCTTTGCTCTGGTTTGGTTTTAGCAAGCAGTCAGTTTTTTGAGGATGCTGGTCAAAGAAACAGCTTCACAGGAGAAGGTATTCCATCCTGAAACTCTGCATCCTTCTCTCTGACATCTCTCCTATATGACCCTGTGTTTGATTTTACCTTTTGTGCCAAAGGGTGTTTATGGGGATTCTTGCATTGTTAGGTTGGGATAATCTGTTGGGTTTTCGGATGGTTTAAGTTATTTTATATTCTGTTCTCTTATTTGTGTTTCATTCGGTAATCTTGCAAATAAATTCTGTTTTGTTTAAAACTAAGAAGTTGCATCACTCCTTTTCTGAAGGAATGGACCTCAGAGATTAGCAGTGCCAATGCCATACTGTCTGGGTGCCCATGTTCCCATTCTCACCCCCAATGCCCAACAGCTCTCCCTCATTCCTCCTTCTAGCACGATGACAAACTGATGGTGGTCTGACCATGCCCCTCCCATTTCCCACTGCAGGAGATGGGCAATAGGTTCGCCCTTGTCACTGATGTCCATATCTCATGAAAGAGAAAAGCAAGAAAGACAATGACATCAGAACTATTGAGTATTTCCAGCATTTTCTGTTTTACTTCAGTCTATTTTGCTGCATCACCATTTTCTCAGATCAATATGGCTGGGGCATCAAATTGTTAGCAATGTCAACATTCAAAGATTCCATGTTTTAGAAACAAGATCTTTTGTTCTAAAGTCAGCATTTGTCGAATGCTTTTGGAACTTCACGCAGAGAGTTTGTACACTGAGGGAATTCATTGCAAGTGACATTCCGAGAGCTGACGTTCCAATTTTCAGACGTTCACATGTTTGTTCTTGAAACCAAAACAGAAGTTGACCTGCAGAATGTGGAAACAAAACCAGTCACTGGCATTGATGCAAATTGAATTCGAAGATAGCCAAAACAGCAAAGTTGTTTTGGACAGGATCAGTCAGCACCTGAGGAGAGCAGAAGCTGTTGACATTTCGGAGCTGCACCCCGAATAGTGCTGAGAAAAGATCCAAATGTCTTACAACCTGAAAAAAACAGGGAAGGAAACAGAACATTAAAAAAAAGGCAACCACAAAGAGGGATTTTGTGGGGAATGATTGTTATTGTAGCAGGCCATCTGAGTCAATCAAGTGGGAGCATTAAAGAACCAGATCACACAAAGGAAAGAAATGATGTGTGCATAAAAGGCTGGTGAATGCCTGAGGCAAATCGCAGAATCCTTACAGTGCAGAAAGAGAGCATTTGGCCCATCGAGTTTGCACCAACCCTCTGCAGAACATCCCACCCAGACACAGGCCCCCACCCGCTCTGTAATCCTGCTTTTACCCATGGCTAAACCACCTAACCTGCAAACTGTGGGGCAATTTAGCATAGCCAATCCACCCTAACCTGCACATCTTTGGATTGTCGGAGAAACCAGAGTACCCAGAGGAAACCCACATAGCCACGGGGAGAATGTGCAAACTCCACACAGACAGGCACCTGAGGGTGGAATCGAACCCGGGTCCCTGGTACTGTGAGGCAGCAGTGCCAACCACTGAGCCATTGCACCACCCAAAATGCGGGTTAGCAGGAAATATAGAAAACACAGAAAATATTGGAGGGGGTCAGATGTGCAACGGAAATTGAAGGTGTTGGTAAAATTTATATGGTCAGGGATTTTGTTAGACCAAAGGGTCTTTCACAAACTTTTTGGAGGACCAATAAGGAGTACCCTATCATTGAGTTGGAGAGGAAAGATTGAATCGAGTGCACTCCAGACATTTAAGTGGCAAGTGACATTCCGAGAGCCGACATTCCAATTTTCAGACGTTCACATGTTTGTTCTTGAAACCAAAACAGAAATTGACCTGCAGAATGTGGAAACAAAAACCAGTCACTGGCATTGATGCAAATTGAATTTGAAGACAGCCAAAACAGCAAAGTCACTCCAGGATCAGTCAGCACCTGAGGAGAGCAGTTTGCCTTCCTGTATAATAGAGGTTCCCCAGACAGATGTTGCCAGTGGGAATGGTGGCTGCTCGCTGGAGGAACAGTCAAGAGGAAGGCCATGGGGTTGCCACCCGCTCTTGCCCCACTCCTCCTCCATCAAACATCCTCATTCAGCTCAATGCCACTTCCCTTCATCAGGCACATAGTGTCTAACTATGAAGGGCCAGAAAGTCTTAAGCAAACTCAAAAGGCTTTCCATTGTCCCTCCAAGAGATGTGGACGTCACTGGCAAGACCAGCATTTGTTGCCCATTTTGAGTTGCCCTTGAACTAAGTGACTCGCGAGACCACTTTTTAAAAAATTATTTGTGAGATTGTTGGCTGGGCCAGCATTTATAGTCCACTTCCAGTTGCCTTGAGAAGGTGGTGGTGAGCTGCCTTCTTGAACTGCTGCAGTCCACATGTTGAAGGTAGACCCACAATGCTGCTGGGAAGGGAAATTCCAGGATGTTGACCTAACAACCCTGAAGAAACCTTGATTTCCAAGGCATAGTGATGGATAGCTTGGAGGGGAAGTTGAAGGTGGTGAGGACTTCCGAAGCAGTTAAGAGTCATGTTCTAGACTAATGTGGGAAGACAGGCAGGTAAGGATGACATATTTCCTCAAAAGGACATTAGTAAATCAAATTTCTTTCAGGAGACCGTCTGTAACCTCATGGCCTTGCATAACCCTCCCTCTCTACTTGTACCATCAAGGAGAAGATCAACAATGGTTCAGTAAAGGAGGGCATGCTGGGAGCAGCATTAGGCATACCCAAAACTTAATTGCCAACCTGGTGAAGTTGTAACACACAACTACTTGCATGCCAACCAGCAGGAGCGGCATGCAGCACAAGCAAGCTCCATAAATAATGGATCAGATCTAATCTCCACAGTTCTGTGAATGGAGGTGAACAATTAAACACTTAACAGGAGGTAGAGGTTCCACAGGTAACCCTATCTTCAATAATGGGGGAGCCTCGCATGCCAGTGTAAAAGATAATGCTGAAACATTTGCAGCCATCTTCAGCCTGACGTGCTATATAGATAACCCTCCACTGTCACTGGGTCAAAATCCTGGAATCCTTCCTGAATTGTATTGTGGACTTACCCATTCTAAATGGAAGGCAATAGTTTAAAAAGGCAGCTCAGTAGCACCTTCTTAAGGGCAACTAGCAACGGGCAGTGAATGCTGGTCCAGCATGCGACCTTCAAATGAATAAAAAGCAACAGAGATGTCCGTCTTCAACCAATTCAGGTTTCTCAATCCGGTAAAGAAATGGCTATAGACACTGCATACTGCAAACTCTATGGGGCCTGACAATATTCCAGCAATAAGAGAAAAGACATATGTTCCAGAATTAGCCATGACCTTAGGCAAGCTGTTCTAGTACAGCTAACACTGGCATTTACCCAGGCATGTCCTACCCACAATATATAGGACATATTCAACTAGCCAATTATGCCTTATCTGCCTACTCTTGAGTAAATGGTGGAAAGGGTTAATGACAATGTGTGAAATGCTCATACAGCGTTAACCTGCTCATTGATGGTCAGTTAGGGTACTGTCTAGGAACACTCAACAACTAAAACCATTACAGCCTTGGACCATACATGGGAAAAAGTACTGCAAGCTTAGAGGCAAAGTGAAAGCAATTGCACTTGATATCAATGTGGCATGAAGGAGTCCTAGCAAAACTTGAATCGATGACATCGCATTCCACATTGATGATAGTCATACCTGGAACATAGGAAGATTGTTGTGGCTGTCGGAGGTCAGTCACCTCAGGTCCAGAATATCGCTGCAGGATTTCTTAAGGGTAGTGTCCAAGCCCCAATCACTTCCAGTTACTCCATCATTGACCTTCCCTTGATAAAAAGTGGGTATATTTGTCAATGATTGCACAATGTCCAGCACCATTTGTGACTCCTTGGAGATGTAACCCAGTCCATATACACATGTAACTAGATCGGGATAGCATCCAGGTTTGGGCTGATACGTCATAGGTAACATTTGCACCATAAAAGTGTCAGGTAATGACTGTCTGCAACAAAAAAACAATCTAACCATTCCCACTCTTTGATGTTCAATAGTATTTCCATCATTGATTGTTCTTGTATCAGTTTTCTGGGGATTAACATTGACCAGAAACTGAACCGCATATAAACACTTACACCTATTGGAGCTGGTATGACGCTGGGAATTCTGTGGTATAGAGCTCAGCTCTTCTCTCTCCAAAGCCTGTTCACCGTCACTAAGGCACAAGTCAGGGGTATGGTGGAATAGTCCCCCCTTGCCTGGAGGAGTGCAGCTCCAATAACACTCAAGAAGCTTGACGCCATTCAAGGTAAATCAGCCTGCTTGATCGGCACCCTGTCCACTACCTTGGACATTCCCTATCTTCATCAGCGATGCACAGTGGCAGTGTGTGTACTATGTACTTTGCCAGCATCCTCTAAGCCAGAATCCTTTTCCCAACTGGAAGGGCTGAGGCAGCAGATGCATGGAAACACCACTGCTCGCAAATTCCCCTCCATCTACAATCCCGACTGGAACTATATTGTCCTTGTTTCAATGTTACTGGGTCAAAATGCTGGCGAGCTTCCCCAACAGCACTATGGGAGTATGGTATGTTCACCAGCAGCCTCTCCAAGGCAGTTAGTAATTGAGCAATAAATGCAAGCCTTGAAAGTAATGCCAACAACATGTGAATAAATAAAATAATGGACAGGGAGATAAAAAGGAGAAGTGAGTATTAAATAGGTAAGACACACATAGAAACATCGAAAATAGGAGCAGGCCCTTCGTGCCTGTGCTACCATATGATATAACTCAGTACCTCAACCCTATTACTCTACATTTTCCATGACTAATGCACCAAACCTACTCATCCCTGAACACTATGGGCAATTTAACATGGCCGATTCATCCAACTTGCGCATCTTTGGACTGTGGGAGGAAACCATAGCATCCAGAGGAAACCCAAGCATACACAGGGAGAGTGTGAAAACTTCAGACAGACCTTCAATCCATCAGAGGCTGGAATCGAACTCAGGTCCCTGGTACAGTGAGGCAGCAGTGGTAAACACTGAGCTACCATGGTAGTGTGAAGGGTGAATGGCCATGGTGGAATCTTGGCGAGTTCTCTTACCTCTGCTACCTAAAAAAAATTCAATCTTTATTGATTTGAAGCTATTATCTCTCACAAACTGCAGACAGAGCAGATGGTGAACTGTATATATTGTCCCGATAGCGTAATATAATTTTCTGGAGTTGCTACCATGGTAACACAATATTAATGGTGTCTCCTAGGGATAAACAACCTTTCCTGTGTTTTTCCACTGATGGTGTTTCAGCAACCCCCTGCTAAAGGTCAGAATTTTAAAAAAATACAATTAATCACCATTCCTGTCATAATGCCAAAGCATGTAAATGCAAAATGTACTGATCATGCAAGTAGTCGGAATCATAGCCATAAGACACTCAGCCCATTGAGTCTCCAAGCCATTCAATGAGATCATGGCTGATCTGATAATCCTCAACTTAACTTTTCTGCCTTTTGCCTGTAACCCCTCATCCCACTATGACTTAAAATTCTGTCTCACCCCAATATACTTCACGACCCAGCCTCAACAGCTCTCTGTGGTAGAGAATTCCGTTGACACACATCCCTTGGAAAGAAGAAATTCCTTCTCATTCAACATTCATTCTGAGATTATTCCCTCAGGTCCTAGGCTATCCCCAAGGGGAAATAGTCTTGCCTCGTCAAGCCCTTGGAGAATGCTTTATGTTTTCGAAAAGGTTGCCTATCATTCTTTAATTGCCAAAGAGTACAGGGCCAGTAGTAGGGAATTATACTGTGTTACTCTGAGAAAATGAGTGGAATACTAGAAGAGCTTACTCATCGCATTAAAACATTACAGTACAGTACCCAAATATTAAGGCCCCCAAATCCCAGAAATGACTCAAATTGAAGTCCAGCAGCAAGACCTGCTCCTGAAGCTCCTTGCCCTTGCTCCAAACAATTGGTTAAATAATTTTCTTTCTTTTTAGCATGAAGAAATCAAGTAAAATACACTTCTGTAGAAATGAAGAAGCCAATTATCAAAGCTTTCTTGAGTAAGAAAAAGACTTCCATCGTTTGTAACCCAGTTTAAAAAAAGATAATTAACATGTACAAATGCAACAAATAAACTGGAGAGTGTCTGGTACAGACAGGGAGAATAGTAGTTACGCTGCTAAAAAGTCCTTGGAATCCTTGAGGTTTTAGGTTCTTATTCCAAGGCCACAGTTGTTTAGTGGTTGACTTGTACTCTCAACAGTTGTCGAATCTGCAGATATATTTGCATTCTCGATAAATGCTTTTCCAATTTGCTTTTCAATGGGAACCTTTTAGTGAGATGATGAGAGAAACAGGCAAAGAGAGCGAGAGAATTCTGTTGCAAACTCGGGTTTCCTTTTCTCTGCTCAGCTGCTCAAAAACAGTTGGTGGAATTTTGTTCAGTATGCAGTCCAGAATCTAGCTTCATTGTCTTTCTGATCTGCGAACTGTCTCTCATCACCCAAGATGTGAAATTTTCAGACATGCATAAATGAACCAGGAGATGCAAATTTCTTTACACTGAATCAATTACTTAGTTTCAATACCTTTGGATAAAAAGGTAACCCAAATGTAAACAGTTTATTTTATTCCAAATCAGGGTTCCAACATGTGGCTCAACATGTGGTCAGGTGACTGCTGCAGATATTTTAGCATCATGTTTCTTCCTTTTTAAAAGATATAAAAGGTGTCAGGTATAGCAAACAGATCACAAAAACACTAAGAAGCGGCGACAATTCATTTCCAAGTCAGGATGGTGAGTGACTTGGCAGGGAATGTGCAAGTGGTGCTGTTCAATGTATTTGCTGTCCTTGTCCTTCTATATGGCAGCAGTTATGGAGTTTGGAAGGTTCAAGGTGGATTTCTACAGTGCACCTCGGTTATTGGTAAAACTCTAGAATCCATCATTAAAGATGAGGTTTCTAAATTCTTGGAAGAGCAGGGTCGGATTAGAACAAGTCAACATGGATTATTTAGTAAGGGGAGGTCGTGCCTGACAAACGTGTTGGAATTCTTTGGAGAGGTGACAAGTAGGTTAGACCAGGGAAACCCAGTGGATGTGGTCTATCTAGACTTCCAAAAGGCCTTTGATAAGGTGCCACACAGGAGGCTGCTGAGCAAGGTGAGGGCCCATGGTGTTCGAGGTGAGCTACTGGTATGGATTGAGGATTGGCTGTCTGACAGAAGGCAGGGAGTTGGGATAAAAGGTTCTTTTTTGGAATGGCAGCCGGTGACAAGCAGTGTCCCACAGGGTTCAGTGTTGGGGCTGCAGCTGTTCACATTATATATTCAGGATCGGGATGAAGGGACTGGGGGTATTCTAGCAAAGTTTGCCGATGATATGAAGTTGGGTGGACAGGCAGGTAGTACTGAGGAAGTGGAGAGCCTGCAGAAGGATCTAGGCAGTTTGGGAGAGTGGTCCAGGAAATGGCTGATGGAATTCAATGTGAGCAAATGTGAGGTCTTGCACTTTGGAAAAAAGAATACAAGCATGGGCTACTTACTAAATGGTGACAAAATTCGTAAAGCCAAAGTACAAAGGGATTTGGGAGTGCTAGTTGAGGATTCTCTAAAGGTAAACATGCAGGTTGAGTCCGTGATTAAGAAAGCGAATGCAATGTTGTCATTTATCTCAAGAGGGTTGGAATATAAAAGCACCGTTGTGCTCCTGAGACTTTATAAAGCTCTGGTTAGGCCCCATTTGGTGTCCAGTTTTGGTCCCCACACCTCAGGAGGGACATACTGGCACTGGAACGTGTCCAACGGAGATTCACACGGATGATCCCAGGAATGGTTGGTCTAACATACGAGGAACGGCTGAGGATCTTGGGAGTGTATTCATTGGAGTTTAGAAGATTAAAGGGAGATCCAATAGAAACTTACAAGATAATACATGGCTTGGAAAGGGTGGTCGCTAGGAAATTGTTTCCATTAGGCGAAGAGACTAGAACCCGTGGACACAGCCTTAGAATTAGAGGGGGTAAATTCAGAACAGAAATGTGGAGACATTTCTTCAGCCAGAGAGTGGTGGGCCTGTGGAATTCATTGCCGCAGAGTGCAGTGGAGACCGGGACGCTAAATGTCTTCAAGGCAGACATTGATAAATTCTTGATGTCACAAGGAATTAAGGGCTATGGGGAGAATGCGGGTAAATGGAGTTGAAATGCCCATCAGCCATGATTGAATGGCGGAGTGGGCTCAATGGGCCGAATGGCCTTACTTCCACTCCTATGTCTTATGGTATTACGGTCTTATGATACACACAGTGCTGCTATCGAGCATCATACTCCAGACTTGTGTCCTGTGAGTAGTGGACAGGTTTTGAGGAGTTAGGAGGTGCAGCAGTATTCCCAGCCTCGAACCTATTCTTGTCACCCCTGCATTTATGTGACTAGTCCAGTTCAGTTTCGGGTCAATGGTAACCCCCAGGATGTTGATACTGAGGAATTCAGTGATTCGACTGCATTGAATGTCAATGAACAATCATCAGATTATCTCTTATTGGAGATGGTCATTGCTTGGTGTTGGTGTGGCACAAATGTTGCTTGTCAATTTTCAGCCCAAGGAAAATAAAAGCCTAATTTTATTTCCTGCCCCAGTGTTTACCTTCCGAATTACTCACAGCAGTGTCCTGGAGGTTATCCTGTCTCTCCACCTATCCTATGTCATCTGCAAACTCAGCAACAATGCCCTCAGTTCCTTCAACCAGATTGTTAATGTATAATGTGAATAGTTGTGATCTTAACACAGACGGCTGTGAAAATCCACTAGTCACCAGCTGACATCCTGAAAAGGTCCCTTTATCCCCACTCTCAACCTTCTGTCAGACAACCAATTTCTGGAAATACTGGGCCAATCCTCAGAGTTAAAGCATTTTGTCTCTATCTATACTAGGCAGCGGATATTAAGTCAGTTGTACCTTAGTCTTAATCGGGAAAGGTAAGAAAAACTCTATTACAATGACCAAGGGGGTCTTCAATATGTAGGTGGACAGGGAAAATCAGATTGCGAGTGGATCTCAAGAAATGAATTCATATAATGTCTACGAGCTGGTTTTTGGAGCAGCGTGTGTTAGGGAACAGGCAATTCTGGATTTGGTGATGTTTAATGAGGCAGACATGATTAGAAAACCGAAGATGAAGGATCACCCAGGGGTAGTGACCATATTATGAGAGCATTCACCCTGCATTTTCAGAGGGAGAGGCTGGAATCAGATATAATGGTATTATAATTGACTGAAGATAACTCCAAAGACATGAAGGAGGAGCTGACCAGACTTGATTGGAAGGGAAGCCTAGCAGGGAAGACAGTGGAGCAAGCAATGACAGGCATTTCTGGGAGTAATTCTGGAGGCACAGTGGATATTTATTCCAAAGAAGAAGAAATATACTAAGGGGAGGACGAGGCAACCATGACTGACAAGGGGAACTCAGGGACAGCATATAAGCAAAAGAAAAAATGTACAATGTGGTGACAATTAGGGGTAAGCAGAAGATTGGGAAGCCTGTAAAAAACCAGCACAGGATAACTAAAAAAGCAAAAAGGGGAGAAAATGATAATGTGAGGATAAGCTTGCTAGTAATATAAAAGAAGATTGCAAGAGTTTTGTTTCAGATTTATAAAAGGTAAGAGAGAAACAATACATTGGACCACTGGAAAATGAGGCTGGAGAAGGAGTAATGGGGAACAAAGAAATGGCAGAGGGCCTGATTAGGTACTTTGCATCAGTTTTCACACTGGAAGACACCAGCAACATATCTGAACTTCAGGAGAGTCAGGGAGCAGAGGTGAGTGTAGTGGCCATGGCTAAGGAGAAGGTGCTGGGGACGTTGAACTACTGAAGGATAAATCCCAGAGTTCTGAAGGAGGTAGCTAAGGAGATTGTGGAGGCTTGGTGGTGGAGAGTCCCAGAGGACTGGAAAATGGATAAGCCCTTCCTGAAGAAGGGCTTGTGCCCAAAACGTCAAATTTCCTGTTCCTTGGATGCTGCCTGACCTGCTGCACTTTTCCAGCAACACATTTTCAGCTTGGAAAATGGATAATACAACATCCCTGTTTAATAAGGGAGGGAGGCAGAATACAGGAAATTATAGGCTGGCTAGCCTTGGTCATTGGTAAGATTTTAGTATCCATTATTAAGGATGAGATTGCGGAGTACTTGCAAGCACATGCTAAAATCAGGCTGAGTCAGCATGGCCTCATAAAGATGAGGTCATTGCCTGACAAACGTGTTGAATTCTTTGAGCAAGTATCAAGCAAGTTAGACAAAAGAGAGCCCAGTGGATGTGATCTATTTGGGTTTCTAGAAGGCTTGTGACAAGGTGCCACAGAGAAGGCTGTGAAATAAGATAAGTGCCCGTGGTGTTTGGGGCAAGGTACTGGCATGGATAGAGGATTGGTTGCCTGGCAAAAGGCAGGTAGTGGGGATAAAGGGACCTTTACAGGATGTCAGCTGGTGACTAGTGGATTTTCACAGCCGTCTGTGTTGAGACCACAACTATTTACATTATACATTAACAATCTGGCTGAAGGAACTGAGGGCATTGTTGCTGAATTTGCAGATGACACAAGATAGATGGAGGGACAGCTAGTATTGAGAAAGCAGAATGTCTTGGAAGGCTGGAAACGTGGGCAAAGAGGAGGCAAATGGAATACAATATGGGAGTGAGTCATGCATGTTGTTTGGAAGAATAGAGGTAAAGGCTACTTTCTACACGGGGAAAGGCTTTAGAGAGCTGAAGCACAAAGGCATTTAGGAGTTCTAGTTCAGGATTCTTGCAGGTTCATTTGGCAGTTAGGGTGGCAATTGCAATGCTAGTGTTAATTTCAAGAAGGGGCAAGAATACAAGAGCAGAGATGTACTGCTGAGGCTGTACACGGTTCTGGTCAGATTGCATTTGGAATATTGTGAGCAGTTTTGGACCTCATATCTAAAGAAGGACGTATAGGCATTGGAGGGTGCCCAGAAGAGGTATATAAGAATGATCCCGGGAATGAAGGACTTGACATATGAAGAGCAGTTGAGGAGTTTGAGTCTGTACTAGATGGAGTTTAGAAGGATGGGGGTGTATCTCAGTGAAACTTACAGGGTAAAAACAATGACTGCAGATGCTGGAAACCAGATTCTGGATCAGTGGTGCTGGAAGAGCACAGCAGTTCAGGCAGCATCCAACGAGCAGCGAAATCGACGTTTCGGGCAAAAGCCCTTCATCAGGAATAAAGGCAGTGAGCTGGGCTGTGAGCTTTTGCCTGAAACGTCGATTTCTCTGCTCGTTGGATGCTGCCTGAACTGCTGTGCTCTTCCAGCACCACTGATCCAGAAACTTACAGAGTACTGAGAGGCCTGGATAGAGTGGATATGAATGTGAAGGAGATGTTTCCATTTTGGAAAAACTAGGACCTGAAAGCACAGCCTCAGAAATGGGATGAGGAGGAATTCCTTCAGCCAGAGGCTGGTGAAGTTGTGGAACTTATTTCTGCAGATGGCTGCCATTAAGTCATTTAGTACATTCTTAATTTGTAAGGGGATCAGGAGTTAAGGAGATATGGCAGGGAAATGTGGCTGAAAAACATATCAGTCTTGAATAAATGTCATCAACACCACAACACTTGTGACGAAACAACGTAGCAAATTGCACAAACTTATAACAAGTCCCAAAAAGTATCCATGAAAACCTGACATCTTTTCTTAAATAATATAGGGATGACTCGACTGAAAATATTTCCATAGTGCTTACAAATCATCAAATACAAAATATTGTCAAAGACATTGCAGAAAGCTTAAGTGTTAAATACTTTAAAGGCATGCTATTCACCTCCCTAGAGGTGTAGAGGGAAATAGTGGGAATGGCAAATATTTGGGCAGGTTGGCATCAGAGAGCTACTTATGCCTTTGCTGCCACCTCATCAATTAAGTTGTGGGTGAGAAGGTCCATGGGCAAGCTCCTCAACCCAGCACATTCCTGATGAAGAGCTTATGCTTGAAACATCAACTCTCCTGCTCCTCGGATGCTGCCTGACCTGCTATGCTTTTCCAGGACCACACTTCTGATCTCCAGTATCTGCAATCGCCACTTTCTCCTCAACTCAGCACCAATGAAGGCCCTTAACTGGTCAGTTATCAACCTCTTAGAGACCTTAATCAACCACCAACCCTGAGTGGCCTGGCTGCTATGGGGACAGCAAGGCCCAGGCTGATTTACCAGCATACATTGCAAAATGTTTCTGCCAACAAACAGTGAACAGAGTACCTAGAGTTATAGAGTCATGGAGATGTACAGCACAGAAACAGACCCTTCGGTCCAACTTGTCCAAGCCGACCAGATATCCCAATCCAATCTAGTCCCAACTGCCAGCACCCAACCCATATCCCTCCAAACCCCTCCTATTCATACACTCATCCAAATGCCTTTTAAATGTTGCAATTGTACTAGTCACCACCACTTCCTCTGGCAGCTCATTCCATACACGTACCACCCTCTGTGTGAGGAAGTTGCCCTGTAGGTCTCTTTTATATCTTTCCCCTCTCACCCTAAACCTATGCCCCTTTCGTTCTGGTCTCCCTGACCCCAGGGAAAAGACTTTGCCTATTTACCCTATCCATGCCCCTCATAATTTTGTAAGCCACTATAAGGTCACCCCTCAGCCTCCGACGCTCCAGGGAAAACAACCCCAGCCTGTTTGGCGTCTCCCTATAGCTCAAATCCTCCAACCCTGGCAACATCCTTGTAAATCTTTTCTAAACCCTTTCAAGTTTCACAACATCTTTTCGATAGGAAGGAGACCAGAATTGCATGCAATATTCCAACACTGGCTTAACTAATGTCCTGTACAGCCACAACATGACCTCCCAACTCCAGTACTCAATACTCTGACCAATGAAGGAAAGCATACCAAAAGCCTTCTTCATTATCCTATCTACCTGTGAATCCACTTTCAAGGAGCTATGAACCTGCACTCCAAGGTCTCTTTGTTCAGCAACACTTCCTAGGACCTTACCATTAAGTGCATAAGTCCTGCTAAGATTTGTTTTCCCAAAATGCAGCACCTCGCATTTATCTGAATTAGACTCCACCAGCCACTTCTCAGTCCAGATCCTGTTGTAATCTGAGGTAACCCTCTTCGCTGTCCACTACACCTCCAATTTTGGTGTCATCTGCAAACTTACTAACTGTACCTCTTATGCTCGCATCCAAAACATTTATGTAAATGACAAAAAGTAGAGGACCCAGCACCAATCCTTGTGGCACTCCACTGGTCACAGACCTCCAGTCTGAAAAACAACCCTCCAC
This sequence comes from Hemiscyllium ocellatum, assembly GCF_020745735.1. Taxonomy (NCBI): domain Eukaryota; kingdom Metazoa; phylum Chordata; class Chondrichthyes; order Orectolobiformes; family Hemiscylliidae; genus Hemiscyllium; species Hemiscyllium ocellatum. Next base: position 120,407,481 of record NC_083405.1, on the reverse strand, counting down.
CAACACCCTCTGTCTTCTATCTTTGAGCCAGTTCTGTATCCAAATGGCTAGTTCTCCCTGTATTCCGTGAGATCAAACCTTGCTAATCAGTCTCCCATAGGGAACCTTGTCGAACGCCTTACTGAAGTCCATATAGATCATATCTACCGCTCTGCCCTCATCAATCTTCTTTGTTACTTCCTCAAAAAACTCAATCAAGTTTGTGAGACATGATTTCCCACGCAGCTGAAAATGTGTTGCTGGAAAAGCGCAGCAGGTCAGGCAGCATCCAAGGAACAGGAAATTCGACGTTTCAAGCATAAGCCCTTCTTCAGGAATGAGGAAAGTGTGTCCAGCAGGCTAAGATAAAAGGTAGGGAGGAGGGACTTGGGGGAGGGGCGATGGAGATGCGATAGGTGGAAGGAGGTCAAGGTGAGGGTGATAGGCCGGAGTGGGGTGGGGGCGGAGAGGTCAAGAAGAAGATTGCAGGTTAGGAAGGCGGTGCTGAGTTCGAGGGATTCGACTGAGACAAGGTGGGGGGAGGGGAAATGAGGAAACTGAATAAATCTGAGTTCATCCCTTGTGGTTGGAGGGTTCCCAGGCGGAAGATGAGGCACTCTTCCTCCAATCGTCATGTTGTTATGGTCTGGCGATGGAGGAGTCCAAGGACCTGCATGTCCTTGGTGGAGTGGGAGAGGGGAGTTAAAGTGTTGAGTCATGGGGTGGTTGGGTTGATTGGTCCGGGTGTCCCAGAGGTGTTCTCTGAAATGTTCCGCAAGTAGGCGGCCTGTCTCCCCAATATAGAGGAGGCCACATCGGGTGCAACGGATGCAATAGATGATGTGTGTGGAGGTGCAGGTGAATTTGTGGCGGATATGGAAGGATCCATTGGGGCCTTGGAGAGAAGTAAGGGAGGAGATGTGGGTGCAAGTTTTGCATTTCTTGCGGTTGCAGGGGAAGGTGCTGGGAGTGGAGGTTGGGTTGGTGGGGGGTGTGGACCTGACCAGGGAGTCACAGAGGGAATGGTCTTTTCGGAATGCTGATAGGGGAGGGGAGGGAAATATATCCCTGGTGGTGGGGTCCGTTTGGAGGTGGCAGAAATGACGGCGGATGATATGCTATATATGGAGGTTGGTGGGATGGTAGGTGAGAACCAGTGGGGTTCTGTCCTGGTGGCGGTTGGAGGGGCAGGAAGTGGAGGAGATGCGGTGGAGGGCATCGTCGATCATGTCTGGGGGGAGTCTGCAGTCCTTGAAGAAGGAGGCCATCTGGGCTGTACGGTATTGGAACTGGTCCTCCTGGGAGCAGATGCGGTGGAGGCGAAGGAATTGGGAATATGGGATGGCGTTTTTGCAGGGGGCAGGGTGGGAGGAGGTGTAGTCTAGGTAGCTGTGGGAGTCAGTCGGTTTATAGGAGATGTCCATGTTGATTCGGTCGCCCGAGATAGAAATGGAAAGGTCTAGGAAGGAGAGGGAGGAGTCTGAGACGGTCCAGGTGAATTTAAGGTCGGGGTGGAAGGTGTTGGTAAAGTTGGTGAACTGTTCAACCTCCTCTTGGGAGCACGAGGCTGCACCGATACAGTCATCGATGTAGCGGAGAAAATGGTAGGGGGTGGTGCCAGTGTAGTTGCGGAAGATGGACTGTTCCACATATCCTACGAAGAGGCAGGCATAGCTGGGGCCCATGCAGGTGCCCACGGCAACTCCTTTGGTTTGGAGGAAGTGGGAGGATTGGAAAGAGAAGTTGTTCAGGGTGAGGACCAGTTCAGTCAGTTGAAGGAGGGTGTCAGTGGAAGGGTACTGGTTGGTATGGCAGGAAAGGAAGAAACGGAGGGCTTTGAGTCCTTCGTGATGGGGGATGGAAGTGTACAGGGACTGGATGTCCATGGTGAAGATAAGGCGTTGGGGACCGGGGAAGCGAAAATCATGGAGGAGGTGGAGGGCGTAGGTGGTATCCTGAACGTAGGTGGGGAGTTCTTGGACTAAGGGGGACAGGACCGTGTCGAGGTATGCAGAGATGAGTTCTGTGGGACAGGAGCAGGCTGAGACAATGGGTCGGCCGGGGCAGTCAGGTTTGTGGATTTTGGGCAGGAGGTAGAAACGGGGGGTGCAGGGTTGTGGGACTATGAGGTTGGAGGCGGTGGATGGGAGATCCCTGAGCTGATGAGGTTATGGATGGTCTGGGAGATGATGGTTTGGTGGTGGGAGGTGGGGTCATGGTCAAGGGGGCAGTAGGAGGAGGTGTCCACGAGCTGGCGTTTGGCCTCAGCGGTGTAAAGGTCAGTGCGCCAAACTACTACCGAGTCTCCCTTGTCTGCTGGTTTGATGGTGAAGTTGGGGTTGGAGCAGAGAGAGTGGAGGGCTGCACGTTCCAAGGGTGAGAGGTTGGAGTGGGTAAGAGGGGTGGACAGGTTGAGGCGGTAAATGTCGCGGCAGCAGTTGGCTATAAAGAGATCGAGGGCAGGTAAGAGGCCAGCACGGGGTGTCCAAGTAGATGGGGTGTGTTGGAGGCGGGAGAAGGGGTCATCAGAGGGTGGGTGAAAATCTTGGTTGAAGAAGTAGGCACGGACGCGAAGGCGGCAGAAGAATTGTTCAATGTCTCGCCACGTGTTGAATTCGTTAATCCGAGAGCATAGGGGAATGAAGGTGAGGCCCCTGCTGAGGACTGATCTTTCATCCTTAGAGAGGGGGAGGTCTGAAGGGATGGTAAAAACACAGCAGGGCTGGGAGCTAGGACCTGGTGTGGGACTGGAGCTGGGAGTGGGGGCAGGATTAGGCGCAGGGGCCGGGACGGAGATCGGCGTGGGGGCGGGGCGGGGCTAGGCGTGGTAACGGAGATCGGCGTGGGGATGGGGTTAGGCGTGGTGATGGAGATCGGCGTGGGGGCAGAGACACATGAGGCGTTGTGGTCGCCCCTTGGGTTGCCGTCAGCGCAACCACGTCCGCCCCCAGTAACATCACTAGCCTGCAAACTCCTCGATGATTTCCCACGCACAAAACCATGTTGAGTATCCCTAATCAGTCCTTGCCTTTTCAAATACATGTACATCCTGTCGCTCAGGATTCCCTCCAACAACTTGCCCACCACTGAGGTCAGGCTCACTGTTCTGTAGTTCCCTGGTTTGTCTTACCACTCTTATTAAATAGTGGCACCCCGTTTGCCAACCTCCAGTCTTCCGGCACCTCACCTGTGACCATCGATGACACAAATATCTCAGCAAGAGGCCCAGCAATCACTTCTCTAGCTTCCCACAGAGATCTAGGGTACACCTGATCAGATCCTGGGGATTTATCCACCTTTACCCATTTCAAGACATCCAGAACTTCCTCCACTGTAATCTGGACATTTTGCAAGATGTCACCATGTATTTCCCTACAATCTATATCTTCCATATCCTTTTCCACAGTAAATACTGATGCAAAATACTCATTTAGTACCTCCCCCATTTTGTGTGGCTCCACACAAAGACCGCCTTGCTGATCTTTGAGGGGCCCTATTCTCTCCCTAGTCACCCTTTTGTCCTTAATATATTTGTAAAAACTCTTTGGATTCTCCTTAACTCTATTTGCCAAAGCTATCTCATGTCCTCTTTTTGTCCTCCTGATTTCCCTCTTAAGTATACTCCTACTTCCTTTATACTCTTCTAAGGATTCACTCGATCTATCCTGTTTATACCTTACATATGCTGCCTTCTTTTTCTTAACCAAACCCTCAATTTCTTTAGTCATCCAGAATTCCCTACATCTACCAGCCTTCCCTTTCACCCTAACAGGAATATACTCTCTCTTGATTCTTGTTATCGCATTTCTGAAGGCTTCCCATTTTCCAGCCGTCCCTTTATCTGCGAACATCTGCTTCCAATCAGCTTTTGAAAGTTCTAGCCTAATACCGTCAAAATTGGTCTTTCTCCAATTTAGAACTTCAACTTTTAGATCTGGTCTATCCTTTTCCATCATTATTTTAAATCTAATAGAATTATGGTCGCTGGCCCCAAAGTGCTCCCCCACTGACACCTCAGTCACCTGCCCTGCCTTATTTCCCAAGAGTAGGTCAAGTTTTGCACCTTCTCTTGTATGTACATCCATATACTGAATCAGAAAATTGTCTCGTACACACTTAACAAATTCCTCTCCATCTAAACCTTTAACACTATGGCAGTCCCAGTCGATGTTTGGAAAGTTAAAATCCCTTGCCATAACCACCCTATTATTCATACAGATAGCTGAGATCTCCTTACATGTTTGTTAATTTCCCTCTGACTATTGGGGGATCTATAATACAATCCCAATAAGGTTATCATCCCTTTCTTATTTCTCAGTTCCACCCAAATAACTTCCCTGGATGTATTTCCAGTAATATCCTCCCTCAGTGCAGCTGTAATGCTGTCCCTTATCAAAAATGCCACTCCCCCTCCTCTCTTGCCTCCCTTTCTATCCTTCCTGCAGCATTTGTATCCTAGAACATTAAGCTGCCAGTCCTGCCCATCCCTGAGCCATGTTTCTGTAATTGCTATGATATCTCAGTCCCATGTTCCTAACCATGCCCTGAGTTTACCTGCCTTCCCTGTTAGGCCTCTTGCATTGACATAAATGCAGTTTAATGTATTAGTCCTACCTTGTCCCTGCCAGCCTTGACTGTTTGACTCGCTTATGTTCCCAACTGTACCAGTCTCAGATTGATCTCATTCCTCACTATCTCCCTGGGTATCCCCCCACCCCCACCGCCCACTTTACTAGTTGAAATCCTCCCTAGCAGCTGTAGCAAATTTCCCTGTCAGTATATTAGTCCTTCCATGCAAAGAATGGATAATCCCTTCATTCAATGGGTTTCATAGCAAGATGTTCAGACTGATGGTTGTCCTTCAAATGGGAGAAAGTGAGGACTGCAGATGCTGGAGATCAGAGCTGAAAAATGTGTTGCTGGAAAAAGGCAGCAGGTCAGGCAGCATCCAAGGAGCAGGAGAATCGACATTTTGAGCATAAGCCCTTCTTCAGGAATGAGGAGGGTGTGCCAAGCAGGCTAAGATAAAAGGTAGGGAGGAGGGACTTGGGGGAGGCACGTTGGGAATGCGATAGATGGAAGGAGGTTAAGGTGAGGGTGGTAGGCCGGAGAGGGATTGGGGGCGGAGAGGTCGGGAAGAAGATTGCAGGTCAAGAAGGCGGTGCTGAGTCTGAGGGTTGGGACTGAGAAAAGGTGGGGGGAGGGGAAATGAGGAAGCTGGAGAAATCTGCATTCATCCCTTCTAGTTGTAGGGTTTCTAGGCAGAAGATGAGGCACTCTTCCTCCAGGCGTCATGTTGCCATGGTCTGGCGATGGAGGAGGCCAAGGACCTGCATGTCCTTGGCGGAGTGGGAGGGGCAGTTAAAGTGTTCAGCCACGGGGCGGTTGGGTTGGTTGGTGCAAATACTTCAAATGGTCTAATCACTGCGAGTCCCAGAGTTCTGCGTTCCCTTGAGGACACTTACTGTATACAGAGGAACCTCGGTTATCCAAAGGATATGGGCAGGCAGTATTTCGTTCGCTTAATCAAATGCCAGATAACATGGTTTACCCGAGCATCGGGACCTTACAATCTTGCAGGATAATCCAAAATTGGGATAATCAAATGCTGGATAATCAAGGCTCTTCAAGTAATAGTTGAAATTTATGGGGTCGATTATTACATGGATACTACTTTTGAGGGGCTAAAATTCATGCTCATCAAAATTCATATTGTATCATTAGCAGAAGCCCAATTGATCTCTAAATGACTAAAGAAACAGAACAGTGAATTGTGGTAATTCTGTAAACCCGGATCGGAACGCTATAGCCAGCGGACTGGAAGACCGGGAGCAGAGGGGAACAACCAGCAGCTGGAGCAGGACATGACAACCAGCACACTGACTCATAAACGTTGGCCTATTGTCTGGAAAGAGCTAGGGTCAACTTTTACACGAGATATATGAAAAACTCCAGGTTATTTGTCCAAAAATAAGGGGTCGACTTTTACATGAGATTGCCGAGTACATATGGTAAATAGCAGTCCTACCTGGATACAATGCTGAGTGATTCCCTTGACAAAGGGAAGGTGTTTGAGGAGGGAGGTGTCTAAATCATGCCGCTGTAGTATCAGGTTGTCGGAAGATGTCCAAGATTCTCACAATCTGCAAGGATCAAAGACAGCAGAAAAGTAGAGGCTGCTAGACTGTATTGTTCTCATGTGGAACGTGAATGGGAGCTCACAGTCAGGTTGGAAAGACCAAGTTCCTGAGGGTTTTGATGAGGCTGGCAGATTTGCTGAGCTTTGACTACAGGGAGCTATCTGCAAGGTAGCCCTCACTGTGAATATGAATTTGGAGATCAGAAGTTAATGGGTAGTGGGGAACGAAGAAAAACATCAGTGGCAGTTGAAAAGAATTTTGGACTGGTTCTTGGGAAATTAAGTACCTATCTGAAGGTCATAATAAAGAATAACCATGAGGGGGATTTTCAAATGCTTTAGAAGGTAAATGGGCTGCCTTTTCTGTAATTCACCTAAATACAAGTTGCCTACTGAAAAATTTTCATTGCTTGTTGGATTTTGTTAATTATAGTAACACTCTTGTTACTTGAATCTAATAAGCTGCTATAGATTTTTGTGGAAGTGAGTTGACACAGTTCCTCAAACACAAGTTCTCAGCCTGGTCCACCATCTTCACATGGAGAACTTCTTGCCTCATGTAAAATGGATCAAGTGAAACAACTTCAGATGTGGCCTGATTCTTTCTGGCTCAGGATGTCATAATGATATCTCATTGTTCTTCCTTGTTTTGTACCTGTCCGCAGCTGAGGATAACAGCCTGGCGTCAATGGCAAAGGTGCGACTCGATGATCTCTTCAGCGAAGAATTCCAGATTCATGACGTGGAGGCCAAGTGGATTAGTGGTAAGTCGAGTAATTGGTCTGGGTGTGAGGAGTAAAAGTCATGGTCATTTTGGACAGATAAGGGTTTGGAAATTATTTGCCCACTTAGCATTACCCCTTGCCTTCACAAAACTACCCCTTGAATTTTGTTGTGCAGTGACATCGAAAGATTGTTGTTGACTATTGCCTCTTATTCTTACAAAAGCAAAATACTGTGGGTCTGAAAATCTAAAATGAAAACAGAAAGTGTTGGAGGAACTCAGCAAGTCAGGCAGCATGGATTCAGTGCTTTGTTTTGACAAGCACAGACTTGTGGGCTGAAGGGCCTCTTTCTGTGCTGTGGACCTCATTGTGGAAAGCGAAACAAAGTCGATGGTTCGAGTCCCCGACATGACTTTCTTCAGTATTCTATCTACCCGCCTGAAATAGGGTTAGAGGAAAGGATGGCATCGGAGGGAGGGGGAAGAGGGATCTGTATCTGAGAGTTCTTAGAATTTACAGTCCTCAATAGCTGAAAGGAAAAATTCTGAAGAAGACTCATACTGGCCTTGAAGCGTTCAATCTACTTCATTTTCTAAAGGTGCTGCCAGACCTTCAGAGAGTTCCTCCAGCAATTTCAGTTTTTATTCCACTTATTTCTGCTTCCTCCAGAAGAAAATGCTTTGCTAGATTTTTCAGACAAACAAAATCTTCAACACATTTCAGATATCACCAAGAAATTGCGACCCCGTGAAGACAGCCTTGACATTGACTGTGTGCTGCATTGCTAAAAAAGAATAACACTGCTCTCAGCTGAATTTATTACCACACTGAATGATCAGGAGATGAGCAGTTTCAGGTCTAATAGGCTTTTAAGATTTTGGTGAGATTGCATATGATGCCACGAAAAAATAAAAGTGTTGTCATAATAATATTTCATTCAAGAAACATGTTCGCAGCCTGAATACAACTTGTATTGAAAAATTCCTACATGGAGCAATTTGAGTGGCATGGAGCTCAATGATGAGCACTACTACCTCACATTGCCAGGGACCTGGGTTCAATCCCATCCTCGGGCCAATGTCGTTATGGAGTTTGCACATTCTCCCAGTGTTTATGTGAGTTTTCTCCAGGTGCTCCAGTTTCCTCCCACAGGGCAAACATGTACAGGTTAGGTGGATTGGCCATGCTAAATTGCCCATTGTGTCCAGGGATGTTGCAGGTTAGGTGGATTGGCCATGCTAAATTGCCCATTGTGTCCAGAGATGTTGCAGGTTAGGTGAATTGGCCATGCTAAATTACCCATTGTGTCCAGGATGTGCAGATTAGGTGGATTAGCCATGCTAAATTGCCCATTGTGTCCAGAGATGTGCAGATTAGATGGACTGGCCATGCTAAATTGCCCATTGTGTCCAGTGATATGCAGGTTAGGTGGATTGGTCATGCTAAATTGCCCACAGTACCCAGGGGTGTGCAGGTTAGGTGGATTGGCCATGCTAAATTGCCCACAGTACCCAGGGGTGTGCAGGTTAGGTGGATTGGCCATGCTAAATTGCCCACAGTACCCAGGGGTGTGCAGGTTAGGTGGATTGGCCATGCTAAATTGTCCACAGTACCCAGGGGTGTGCAGGTTAGGTGGATTGGCCATGCCAAATTGCCCATTGTGTCCAGTGATATGCAGGTTAGATGGATTGGCCATGAGAAACACAGGATTATCAGATGGGTGGGATGCTCTTTGGAGGGTTGGTGTATACTTGATGGGTCACGCCACTTGCTTCCACATGATAGGGATTCTATGAAGTAATCAGTTTTATTTGGCATGCCAATCATGGTAGTCACAAAAGTAAACAAATAGTATCACAAAGTAACAGGGAATATCATACAGGATATGATGAATTAAAAATACAAATCAAATATTACTCCTTATAGCACAAAAGTGTATTCAAGCAGGAAGAGGGGAGAACAATCGTGAGTTCTAGAGAGGATACAGGGAAGTTTTTGGAGGCTGTTGCTAGGCTGGTGCTGTGCAGCAGTGAGGAGAGAGTGGAGTAGCTGGAGTTGTTCTCTTTACAACTAAAGGAAGCTGAGGGCTGATTTGATTGATCTGTACAAAATTTTGTGAGATCGAGACAGAGTGCAGAGGGATGGCCAATTTACCCTAACAGAGAGTTCAGTGACTCGGGGCCACAGATTTAAAGAGATGGTTAGGAAGCAGATGAGGCAAGATTTTAGTTTGTGATCTAGTTGGTGGCCAAGTCTGGAAGTCATTGCCTGAAAGGGCAGCGGGGGGTGGAACACCTGAAATAATCTGAAATGGATCTGAAACCCAAAAACCTGCAGAGCAATGGATTCAATGCTGGAAATTATGATGAGGCTCGGTGGCCCGTTTCTTTCTGAGATGGAGGTGCCGGTGCTGTACTGAGGTGGACAAAGTCAGAAGATGCACAACACCAGTTTATAGCCCAACAGGTTTATTTTAAATCACAAGCTTTTGAAGCATTGCTCCTTCGTCAGGTAAATAAACCAGTTGGGCAAAAGTGAGGACTGCAGATGCTGGGAACCAGAGTTTAGATCAGAGTGGTGCTGGAAAAGCACAGCAGGTCAGGCAGCATCCGAGGAGCAGGAAAATCGACATTTTGGGCAAAAGCCCTTCATCAGGAACAGAGGCAGGAAGCCTCTAGGGTGGAGAGACAAATGGGGGTGTGGGGCTGGGGAGAAAGTAGCAAAGAAGACAATAGGTAAATGGGGGTGGCGATGGAAGTGATAAGTCAGAGAGGAGGGAGGAGCGGATAGGTGGGAAGGGAGATAGGCAGGTAGGACAGGTCATGGGGACAGTGCTGAGCTGGAAGGTTGGAACTGGGGTGAGGTGGGGGGAGGAGAAATGAGGAAACTGGTGAAGTCCACATTGATGCCCTGGGGTTGAAGTGTTCTGAGGCGGAAGATGAGGCGTTCTTCCTCGAGGCGTCGGGTGGCGAGGGAGCAGCGGTGGAGGAGGCCCAGGGAGAGTTGAAATGTTGGGCCATGGGGCGGTGGGTTTGATTGGTGCGGGTGTCCCAGAGATGTTCCCTGAAGCACTCTGCTAGGAGGCGTCCAGTCTCCCCAATGTAGAGGAGACCGCATCAGAAGCAACGGATACAATAATGATATGGGTGGGTGTGTAGGTGAAGCTTTGATGAATGTGGAAGGCTCCTTTGGGGCCTTTGATGGAGGTGAGGGAGGAGGTGTGGGCGCAGGTTTTCCAGCACCATTCCGATCTAAATAAATCTGTTGGACCAGGTGCCATGTGACTTCTGACTTTTCTTTTCTCCAATGCAAATACAGTTGCCCAAGTGCCAACTTTCTGTGCCATTAAATTTCCATGATTCTATGACCTGAACCATGCAAGGAATGGGGCTGCTTTGATGTGTTTTATGTCCTGAATTTTACCTGTTCAAACTGCTGTGTTGCTTTGGAGGAACAAGATTACACTCGGTATGGAATTCAGTAGGATATAGAAAGGAGATGCTGCAAGTGGCGCATGAGCTACCACTTGGAGGTCATTTAGGGGTGAGGACAACACAGTACAAAGTCATTTTTACTGGCCTGGATTGCACAAGGATGTAGTTGAATTTTGTGCCATGTATGTCAGCTAATCAGAAAACCACTGGCAGTAATAAAAACGCCACCTTTAATACCTATTCCAGCATTTGATGAACCTTTCACAAGAGTCTTGATTGATTGCGTAGGTCACCTACCTCAAACAAAAAAAAAGTGGAAATAAGTATTTACTGACAATAATGGATGTGTCGACTAGATTTCCAGAGGCAATCCCATTACGCAACATCACAATTAATAGGGTTGTAGAAGAATTACTGAAATTTTTTACTAGATACAGACTGCCAATAAGAGAGCCAGTCAGATCAAGGATCAAACTTCACATCCAAACTATTAAAGGAAGGTAACGTGGGAATAAATCTTCGAGGAAAAAGTGAGGTCTGCAGATGCTGGAGATCAGAGCTGAAAATGTGTTGCTGGACACACTTTCCTCATTCCTCATGAAGAGCTTATGCCCGAAACGTCGAATTTCCTGTTCCTTGGATGCTGCCTGACCTGCTGCGCTTTTCCAGCAATACATTTTCAACTTGGGAATAAAGCAATTCAAACCAATGCGTACCATCTGGGATCGCAAGGAGCGCTAGAGAGATGGCATCAAACATTAAAGACCATGGCAATCCAATTGTTTCAAACAAAAGGGTTCAAACAATTAATTGTCACAGAGTCAGCGATCTCCTCCTAGAAATGTGATACAGCAATAAGTTCTCAGGGCAGAGGGGAGTTCTCAACAGGCAGCAAACTCCATCGAGCAGCGCTCTGTCTTCTCCAGATGGAAGATGGACCTCAAAAAGAAGTACGGGAGAGCTCCTCAATACCTTGGTTAGAGAACAGGATGCTGCTTTCACTAACTTAATGAGACCAACACACTCCATGACACCAGCTTATTTGTCCTCCGATATCAGTGAACCATCCCCTATTGTCATGGCTGTATACCTCCTTTCCCTAATTAATGAATGCATCATATTTAAACTGCTGCTTCTCAATAAACAAAGCCAAAAATATAACTCAGGGGTTGTATCATTGGTTTTGTGTTCCTGCATTCAGTGTTAATAAAGCTGGAGATAAAATGGTAGCTTCATCAAAATGATCATGAAGCTGTCAGTTGGTTGTTAACGGCCCATTTGGTTCACAAATGTCCTTATGAGAGAAAACCTGTTATCCTTATTTGGTCTGGCTGATAAGTGACCCTACTGTTACATGACTATAGTTGGTTCTGTCACTCAGCTGGGCATCTGCCAGCATTTCAAGGCAGCTGGGACAATAAATACCAAGCTTGCCAGCAATGCCCATGTCCTCCGAATTAATTTTTCAAAATCCAAGTGAATCTGTTTTCACTGAAATTAATGTAGTGTCTGTTGGGTAAATTCAGATGCTGAGCTTCCACATGTTCAAAGGACACATAGTTGGAGATTCATTATTCCAGCTTTATTATCCTATTCCTAAGCTTCTCTTCAACTACAGCTCTATAAGCACAGAGTTTTTATGTGCTTCCATTTTATAGTAAGACTGTCATTTTAGTATCAGGTTATTGATGCAGTTGTGGTCTTTAAGTGAATGTTTTTCAGACATGTTACAACTATTTCTGGTAGGAGTTGAACCCAGGCTGCCTAGCCCAGAGTGATAGATGCAACCACTATGCTCAAAGTGGAACTTCTACCCCAAAGTGCAAGCAGACTCTGGGCTGTGATTGGGTTCTCTTCTAGAATCCGACATCAACCTGACTTGTACACAAGCAAGGACACAATGCAGGAAACTGTAAACAGGTAGTCATCAAGACAGACAGTTTTAGTACAAGGGCCTTTAAAATTACACCCCTAGAAGGGATTGCATTCATAAGTACAAACGTTTGTAAGTCAGACATTCATTAATCAGGGACCCCCTGCACACAATTAATGAGACACTATTAGGGAACAAGATACTTCAGTGCCTTTTAAAACTTTGTAGAGAGAGACATAAAGTCGAGACTTTTATAAAGAATATTCCTAGTGCAGAACTGGATGCGGTCAAGTGAGGCCGAAAAACTGCAGGATGCTGTAAATCAGAAACCAAATCAGAAATTGCTGGAAAAGCTCAGCAGGGCTGCAGCATCTGAAGAAAGAAATCAGAGTTAATGTTTCGGGTTCAGTGACCCTTCTTCAGACCAAGAGGAACAATGAACTGATAAGGCTAGAGACGTCGAGTCTGATAAACTCAGAACATGAAACATTAGTCAGAAATGTCTTGTTCACTGTTTAGTATGGATAAGCCTTATATTTGAATGACTGGATATGGATTGCAGTTTCTTTTATAAATTTAATAAAAAGACTTACTTCAGAATAAAGCTCCCACAAGCCTCAAAACATCAAAGACCAAATCAAATATAAATTGCTTACAAATTTCCCACCGGGGAAGGGAGTGCAGGATTACTAAATTTATTCTCCTGCACCGCATTCTTTATAAAGATGTAAATCAGATTGAAGTTACAAGTGAGAGTAGTTCATCTTTCCTCCTGCTTTCAGTACAACTGTTTTGAATCCATTCTCAGCAGCTTTGTACCTTAGCGATGCATGTGGATTCCCTACACAGTGGTCAAAGTAGCAAGTACAAATCCCAGATCATTCATACACAAAATCAAATTGTAATCTGGATGCAGCAATTTCTTTTTAAGTGTTTCAGTTTTTTTTTACTGGACTGAATCCGTTAATGGGTTCTCACTTCAAAGGGTGCAGAAAAGATCGATTAGGATGTTGCAAGGGTTGGACAGTTTGAGCTGTAGGGAAAGGCTGATAAGGCTGTTTTCCCCTGGATGGTCAGAGGCTGAGGGGTGACCTTAAAGAGATTTTTAAAGAGAGGCACAGGGAGGGTAAAAAGGTGAGGGCTTTTCCCCAGGATGAGCAAGTCCAAAACTAGCAGGCATTTTGCAATTTGTTCCGCTAAGTGTACAATGAAAATTACCCAGATTAAGTTAGATTTACAAGGATGTTGGAGGATTTGAGCTATAGGGAGAGGCTGGGGCGGTTTTCCCTGGAGAGTCGGAGGCTGAGGGGTGACCTTATAGAGGTTTACAAAATTATGAGGGGCATGGATAGGGTAAGTAGGCAAGGTCTTTTCCCTGGGGTGGGGGAGTCGAGAACTAAAGGGCATAGGGTTAGAGTGAGAGGGGAAAAATTTAAAGGGGACCTAAGGGGCAATGTTTTCACGCAGACGGTGGTGCATGTACAGAATGAGGTGCCAGAGGAAGTGTTGGAGGCTAGTACAATTGCAATATTTAAAAGGCATCTGGATGGGTATATGAATAAGAAGGGTTTAAAAGGAAATAGGCCAAGTGCTAATAAATGGGACTAGACTGGGTTGGGATATCTGGTCAGCATGGACAAATTGGACTGAAGGGTCTGTTTCCATGTTGCACATCTCTATGACTCTCTGACTCTGTGACTCACACAGCCACCACTCATGCTAACTCTGTCATTGCACATGCCTCTCAGTAAGACTGAGTGCAAATCTAACTGTTGTACCATACCCATTCGACAGCCTTCACAATACACTGTCCTCCAACACTACTAACCCTTCCCACCCTCTGTGCTTCCTATTTACTCACTGTGGACAGCTCAGCATTTCTTCTGCTCATGCTTCACCACAAATTGCAGTTCCGTCAGATATAATGCTTTCCTTTATCACGTTGTAGTAAAGGTTACCCCAGGCCAACCTGATTCACTGCCCCATCTGTAATCCCCAGACTGGTTTCATTGACCTTCAACACTGGCAGACGCCCAATCGCTGGACAGCAAGGACATGGATGTAGGACTCTGGTGGGGCCAAGTGCCTCACTAAGTAGCATGCACAGAGGGTGGGATGGGTTAATAGTGTTGGAGGACAGTGTATTGTGAGGGCTGTCAAATGGACATGTTACAATAGTAAGAGTTGTACACCATAAGTCAGCCTTACTGAGAGGCATATGCAATGGCAGAGTTAGTGTGAGTGGTGGCCATGTGAGTGTGGGTAGTAGAGAGAAGCTGATGATACTTACTCTTGCAGAGCACAAGGAACATAGCCAGCTGCCTTAACTGGAATCAGATGAGATATTTGACTATCTGTGGCATTAACCTTGAGGCGATGGTAGTCCCTCTTGACCCCACTAAGAATTGCTGCCCCATGATTTTCATGTCACCATTTGCTTGAAATACATACAATATATTTATCTCCAAACCTGTGGACTGTAGTTCAGGTGTGACGTTGACATAGCTCAGTTCCACATCGTGATATACCCAACTCCTTGAATGTTCACTGCCCAACCCCACCCATAACAAATTGCCTGTTTCTCCATCACACCAACGACCAGAGAGACTATCAGCCTGGAACTGAGCACCGAAGACCCTGAGTGCTATGTCTACATTGATATCTGGGCTTTGAGGGTTAATTTATGAAGTGTATTTTCTTGACAACTTAGATGGTTAAGGGTGATCTAATGAAACTCAAAGCCCACAACTAGTCTCCCTGCTATAGGAAGGATGTTGTGAAACTTGAAAGGGCTCAGAAAAGATTGACAAGGATGCTGTTAGGGTTGGAGGGTTTGAGCTACAGGGAGAAACTAAATAAGCTGGGGCCATTTTCCCTGGAATGTTGGAGGCTGAGGCGTAATGTATCAGCTGAAAGAGACAAGGTAGATATAGATAAACTATTTCCACTGGTTGGGGCTTCTCGAACTAGGGAGCATAGAGGATTAGGGCCAGATTATTAGGGAGAGATGGTAGATGTTTGGAACTCTGTTCCACAAACCACTGTGAATAATGAGTCAGTTGTTCTATTTAAATCTGAGATTGATCATTTTTTTGTTAAGGAAAGGTATTAAGGGCCAAAGGCAGGTCTATGGAGTTAGGCCTCAGATCTGTTTGAATGATGGAACAGGCTTGAGGGGCTGAATGGCCTACTCCCATTCCTATATTCTTATGAAGCAATGTGACCCAAACAGAGACAGGGAGCCTGTAACCGGTGCTGAAGCTGAAGTGAGTGTGTGCTAGAAAGGAAAGTAATCTACATCCAGGTTTGCAGCATACAACTGGTCTACCTTTAGGAAGGATGTTGTGAAACTTGAAAGGGCACAGAAAAGATTTATAAGCATGTTGCCTTATAAAATGCTGAGGGGCATAGATAGGGTGACTAGACAAGGATATTTTCCTCAGGGTAGTGGATCCAAAACGAGAGGGCATATGATTAACATGACGGACCTAAGGGACAACTTTTTCACCCAGAGGATAGTGCAGGTATGGAATGAGCTGCCAGAGGAAGTGGTGGAGGCTGGTACAATTACAACATTTAAAAGGCATTTGGATGGATATATCAATCAGAAGAGTTTAGAGGGATATGGGCCAAATGCTGGCAAATGAGACAAGATTAATTTAGGATATCTGATCGAAATGGACAAGTTGGATTGAAGGGTCTGTTTCCATGTTGTACAGGTCTATGACCCATGACTGTAAGTAAGTGCGAAGTGAGGAAGACCTGAGAATACCAATTATGAGCTGTAAGGTATATCCTATGCAGATGTCTGATGTGCGTATGTCTCCCTGTATATAAAGCAACCCAGCAGAAGCATTGAAATCCTCGGTGTCCCTGAGCCCTGAAGTAGAATTCTGAAGGGCTGAAGTGATGTCTGAGCTGGTCCAAGAACAGAAACAATGAAGTGGTGAGGATGATGATTTGCCATTGCAGACTTGCATGGATGGAAAATTGAGGTCATAGTAAAGGTTGTCTTGATGTTGAAATTCTGATTTTTTTTTTAGATATCACTTTTCTTTCCACTGCTAATACCACACCAAAGAGAGGAAGTCCACCAAATATTGCCAAAAAGATGTATAATTGTAGACCTGAGCCTCATAGTTTGGGACAGCTTTCAGACTTCAATAGAGTGAGCCTATGTACAAATGCCATGTGTGAAATTTGAACAGCTTTGGTGACACCAGACTGGAACACAGTGTGTAACTTTCATCATTTTTCTTAAGGACGGTTATGCTCACACTGGAAACAGTTCAGAGATGGTCCATTTGTCTGATTCCTGCATTGAGAGGCTTGTCCAAGATAGAAAAGGAAAGCGCCAGGGACCTGGGTTTGATTCCAGCCTCAGGCGACTGTCTGTGTGGAGTTTGCACATTCTCCCCGTCTCTGCGTGGGATTCCTTGGGTGCTCCAGTTTCCTCCAATAGTCCAAAGATGTGCAGGTTAGGTGAATCAGCCATGCTACATTTCCCATAGTGTTCAGGAATGTGTAGGCTAAATACATTCTTCAGGGGTAAATATAGGATAGGGGAATGGGTCTGGGGAGGTTTATTCTTCGGAGGACCAAAGGGCCTATTTCCACACTGTAGGAATTCTAATTCTAATTCTAAATTCTAAAAGTTGGGCAGGTTGGGCTTCTGTTCACTCGAGTTTGGAACAATGTGAGGTGATCTAATTGAGACTTCAAAGTTTCTGAAGGGTCTGGTAGGATAGCTACTGAAAGGATATTTCTGGTCATGGGGGAGTCTAGAACTAATGGCACTATTTCAACATAAGGAGCCTCCCATTTATGGCACAGAGAAGGAGGAATTTTTTCTCTCAGAGGGTTATTACTATTTAAAATTCTGTTCTCCAGAGAAGTCTAGGTCATTGAATATAGTGGGCCCACTAGAGTCTGGGCTCCAGTTACTTGACACCAATGTACTCCCCGCTGTTCCAGGCCCAGACTATAACCAAGTCATCGATGACCTCATAGGGCAGAGTAGATTTGATGGGCTGAATGGCTGACTCCTGGTCCCATATCTTATGTTCTTCAGTTCTCAAGAACCAGGCCACATACTAATAATAACAGAGATCTCATCTTTGTGATAAACCTCATGAATTACTCTCCTCTTTGAGCTATTTACATTTGTCCTTTATCTTTCTTAAAGCTGGCAATATCCACCTTGCTTTGAGTAATAACTTTCAGGATATGGCCCTGTCAGATATTTTCCAATTTTATTTGTTTCAATAAGATCACATAATGAACAGAAGCCAGGAGAGTAAGAACTGAAGAGAGAGAGGGAAGGAGAGAGAGAGAGAGAGAGAGAGACAGCTGGAACAATTCTGAACTTCCAACTGAAAAATAAAGTCTATAACAAAAATAAATCTGATCAACAAGAAGCAATATGATAAAGTCATTCATCCAGAGAGTGGTGAGCCTATGGAATTCTCTGCCACAGAATGTGGTTGAGGTAGACAGGCATACGGCTGGAAGAACACAGCAAGCCAGGCAGCATCAGGAGATGGGGAAGTTGTCATTTTGGGTGTAACCCTTCTTCAGCACTGGGGGTGGGTGTGGGGAAAGCTGCAGATAAAGGGGGAGGCGGGGTCAGGGTGGTGAAGTGGAGATAGGTGAAGACAGATATAGGGTATGACTCAGTTGGTCCAACACAGCGCTTCACTAAAGAATGGGATATCTCAGGTTGAGGGATGAAAGGTGTAATGGGGGAAGCACATGCCCCTAATTATGAAAGCAACCCACTTTGTTATGGGGAGAAGTAACAGGAAGGATGAAATATACTTCATTTTTCTCATGCTGTCTAATCCTATATCAGTTCTTTGCTGCTTATATTTGTCTTCATTCCCAAATGCATTGCTGTATGAGATGTATCTTTTCAGGACTGTCAGTTATCCAGCAAACTGTATAATCGCTGGTGTAGCGAGAGCCTTCCAATACTTGGATTTTAAGCATTCTAAATTAAAATTAAACCTCTAAGTTAATAATCATATCTGCCAATTTATATATTTGTCAAAGAAATAAAGAAAATTCGTGAAATGTCTTTCACAGCCTCTGGATGTCACCAAGTGTCTCCCAGCCAATGAGATGTTTTAAAGTGTACAGTCACTGTGGTGACGGGGGCGTGGGGAATGTGGCAGCCATCTTTTACACAGTGCGATTCCATTAAGTCATTTTTTCTTTAAGCTGTCCATGACGTCTATGGAATTTTTTTTTAAAATGACTCTGTTCCTAATACACCTCCTGTTCTCTTCAGTGATAGTCTGGCAAATGCATGTCACCATTTTTGTTAACTGCAGGACGTAATTGCAGACAACCACCTGGGAACCCGTGCATAACCACCTTTTTCTGAGTAACCCTGCAGGCCAGAGATAATACTTTACATTATCTAATGTTGCAAGTGAGCAATTCTGTATGCAGACTGCAGCCTCATGCATCATTCATGTGAAACCTTCACCAAGAATGGATGACTATGCAAGGAAGTATGCTGTGAAAGGAATTCAATCAATCATGAGAAACACCTTCAATTTTCAATGTGTGTTTACATGAAGAAAGAGGTTTCCTTTATATAGTGCCTGCCATGACTTCAAAATGCCTCAGTGTTCCACTTTGTACTTGAAAAGTATATGGTTGTATAGTTGGAAAAGTGGCAGCCAATTTCTGCAAATAGCGATGTGATTGAAGGCAAGTCGTCTGGCTTCTTCCTGCTGAAATTAGTTCAGACACAAAAATTACCAAGACATAAGAACAGATGTAGGCCATTCAGTCCATTGAGCCTGACCTGCCATTCAATGTGTCTATGGCAGGACAAATCAATGCCTTTTACTCACTACATTCCCTGAACCCTGTGCGCCATTGGTAATCAGAAATTTACTCCTCTTCACCTTTCTTCATCAAGAATATTTATTCACTAATATGTTGCTTTAATAGAATACACTTAAAATAGCAGAAAGTACTGGATGAAGCAGATACATCAATCTCCTTTGACCCTTCGGACATGACACTCTGCTCCCGATCTGAGACTATAACTTGCTTATCAAATCACTTTAGGACTTGCCTTGGAAATAGCTGTACTAAATGAATGCATCCTCTTCAGGGCAGATGGATAGGATTCAAAACTTTCTGAGATTTAATTCTAATCAAAGCATTCTCCAAAAAAAAAAGCGATGTTAGGTATATAGGAGCCAACAGGTGAAGTTTAAAATGATAGTATCCATTTTAATGGGCCTCCCTGACTGTTCGTCTTGGGAAAAGTGTCAACCAAGGGGAAACCAGCATCACCTTTACAATAACTCTCATAGGAATACATCTGGAAAATAATTGGGGAAGGGACTTATGTCTTCAAAAAAAGCATCCACAGCCCTCTGTAGTACAGAATTCCAAATGTTCACACCATCTGACTAACATAATTCCTCCTCACTTCTTACCTAACTTGCATCCCCCACTTATGTTTAAACTGTGCCAATTGATTTTAGACTCCCAACCAGGGTAAGCATCTTATCTGCATCTACCCTGTTTCTCCATTTAAGCATTTTGTAAGCTTCAATGAGATCACCTGACATTGCTCAAAACTAGAGACAATACTGACCCAGTTTGCCCAATCTCTCCTCCTAAGACACTCCCACCGTCCCAGGAATAAATATTGTGAATATTGAGGAGAACTCACCTCCACCTCTTCACAGTAGAGCTATGGGATTTTTTTGTGTACACATCAGTAGCAGTCAGAGGCTTAACTTCATGTTGAACCTGAAAAATGGAGTCTCTAAAATTGCAACATATCCTCAGTGGTGGTGTAAAGCAGTAACACATTTGCACTGAAATCACTAAAGGAGAGCTTGAAACAGTAACTTTATTACTCAGAATCAAGGATGCAATCATTCACTCATGGCAGACCCAGTCAGGATTTGAGAGTGTCAGCTGTTCTCGACAGGTATGGTTCATTTTGAATTTTACATTTGGTAGAAATCAGCACAAAAAAAGCTAAAACGAGATGGAAATACATTTGTATCGAAGCCAGGAGTGAGACGATGGGGAAACAAACTTCCCAAGTCTCTGTTTAATCCTACCTTCATGCAATCAGCTGGTCTAATCCCAATGTCCTGTTGGAGCCCCAGGCCATTCAATATTCCATTTCTACAAACAATTATCTAATTCCTCTTTAAAAGTTCTTGTGGGGTCTACTTTTGTAGTTGATATCAGATAATTGCACAATCTGTTTTGAACAAAAATGTGTTTTCTCAGTCTCAAGTTTAGTTTTATAGGTTGAGGTTACGACCCATTTTTATTTGCCATTTGGAAACACTCTATCTCCTTTTTAATCATAATGGCTCCTCTATCAGGTCAGTGTTTTGCTTTCTCTTTTCTTGTGACTGTAACTGTAAAATCTCCTATCTCTCTCCATAGCTGTTCGCTCTCTCCTGTCTCTAGTGATTCAGCACTGTACCTTTCCCTTTGCCTTCATATGCTCCTCATAATGGGATGCCAAAACACTGCACATCGCTCCCACTGCAGCCTAATGAAAGCCTGGTAGCCGTTCAACTTAGCCTTCATTCTTTTTTATATGATGCCTCTAGATAGAAAACCAACGACTGTGTTTGTCTTTTATTGGATTTTATCTATGTGCTGCCACCAGTAATGGTTCATGTACATGCACACCAAGGTCTCCCTCCGCCTTCAGTCCATTTAAAGACATAAATCCCTTCCCCAATTATTTTCCAGATGTATTCCTCTGAGAGTTATTTTAAAAGTGATGTTGGTTCCCCTTGGTTGACACTTTTCCCAAGACGAACAGTCAGGGAGGCCCATTAAAATGGATACAATCATTTTAAACTTCACCTGTTGGCTCCGATAACATTGCTTTCTTTTTGGAGAATGCTTTGATTAGAATTAAATCTCAGAAAGTTTTGAATCCTATCCATCTGCCCTGAAGAGGATGTATTCATTTAGTACAGCTATTTCCAAGGCAAGTCCTAAAGTGATTCGATAAGCAAGTTATAGTCTCAGATTGGGAGCAGAGTGTCATGTCCGAAGGGTCAAAGGAGATTGATGTACCTGCTTCTTCCTATACTTTCTGCTATTTTAACTATATTCTATTAAAGCAACATATTAATGAATAAATATTCTTTATGAAGAAAGTGATACATTTTTGGACAGCATTTTGGTTTGCAGTTAGGGATAAGCCCCTTGATGAATCAGCTGTTCAGCTGATCTTGCAACCATTTTGATGCACTCTGTTGGTGAACCCAGTGTGAAACCTGATTGTCATTGTGTCAGAGGATCTGGAACCTTCTCAGTACTGTTTCCTGAGCAAGTTGTGTTTCCTAAGCCCCCAGGGATAACTGCAGGTCTGTGCTGATTGACAGCTTTCTGAACATTGAACACTTAATCCTCCTTTTCTTTAAATGTTATTCATTATTAGTGAAATGTGTTTTGTTCAAAACTGGATTTCTTCACAGAGCAATCTGCTTTCCCCCCGGTACCTGATGTGTTTGTTTGCGTTTATGTTTATGTATGTTTGTTTGCATGTGTGTACATATGTATATACGCACACAGATGCACTCATGCACTTAAATTTGTTGTTTAATAAATACTGAACCTGAATTATGGTGTCTTTAGCATTGAAACACACCCTCAGTGGTGACATGAGGTGATTGAGAGCTTGAAACTGTAACTTTGTTTCTCTGAAGCAAGAATGCAAGCATTCAGCCAATGCTGACACCCTAACACAGTCAGCGGTTGAGAGTGTCAGCTGTCCTCAACAGGTGTGATTGGTTTTGAATTTTACATTTGGCAGAAATCAGCGAATAAAGATGCCTAGGTGAGATGGAAACACATTGTTATCGAAGCAGGGAGTGACACAATGAGGAAGCAAACCTCCCAAGTCTCTGTTTAATCTGACCTTCTCACAATCAGTTGATGTAATCCCAATGTCCTGTTGGAGCCCCAGACCTTCAAGATTCCATTTCTACAAGCAACTATCTAATTCCTCTTTAATAGTTCTTGTGGGGTCTACTTTTGCCGTTAGTTTCAGATAATTGCACAATCTGTTTTGAACAAAAATGTGTTTTCTCAGTCTTGAGTTTAGTTTTATAGGTTGAGGTTACGACCCATTTTTATTTGCCATTTGGAAACACTCTATCTCCTTTTTAATCATAATGGCTCCTCTATCAGGTCAGTGTTTTGCTTTCTCTTCTTTTGTGACTATAACTGTAAAATCTCCTATCTCTCTCCATAGCTGTTCGCTCTCCCCTGTCTCTAGTGATTCAGCACTGTACCTTTGCCTTCATATGCTCCTCATAATGGGATGCCAAAACACTGCACATCGCTCCCACTGCAGCCTAATGAAAGCCTGGTAGCCGTTCAACTTAGCCTTCATTCTTTTTATATAATGCCTTTAGATAGAAAGCCAACGACTGTGTTTGTCTTTTATTGGATTTTATCTATGTGCTGCCACCAGTAATGGCTCATGTACATGCACACCAAGGTCTCCCTCCGCCTTCAGTCCATTTAAAGACATAAATCCCTTCCCCAATTATTTTCCAGACGTATTCCTCCGAGAGTTATTTTAAAGGTGATGCTGGTTTCCCCTTGGCTGACACTTTTCCCAAGATGAACAGTCAGGGAGGCCCATTAAAATGAATACAATACATTCACCTGTTGGCTCCTATATATCTAACATTGCTTTCTTTTTGGAGAATGCTTTGATTAGAATTAAATCTCAGAAAGTTTTGAATCCTACCCATCTGCCCTGAAGTGGATGTATTCATTTAGTACAGCTATTTCCAAGGCAAGTCCTAAAGTGATTCGATAAGCAAGTTATAGTCTCAGATTGGGAGCAGAGTGTCGTGTCTGAAGGGTCAAAGGGAGATTGACATATCTGCGTCATCTAATACTTTTGCTATTTTGTACGTATTCTGTAAAACCAACGTATTAATGAATAAATATTCATAATAAAAAAAGTGATAGTTTTCAATCATGTTTTGGTGGCTGTGATGACCACTTTGATTTGCAGTTACGCAAAAGGCTCTTGATGAATCAGCTGTTCAGCTGTTTTAACAACCATTTTGATGCACTCTGTTGGTGAACCCAGTGTGAAAACTGATTGTTATTTTGAAAGAGCATCTGGAACCTTCTCAGTACTGTTTCCTGAGCAAGTTGTGTTTTCTGAACCCCCAGGGATAACTGCAGGATTGTGCTGAATGCCAGATTGACAACTTTCTAAACATTTAACACTGATTCCTCCTTTTCTTTAAGAACTAACTGTTATTGGATAAAAATGTTTGTTTCCAAATTGAGTTTCTGCATAGAGCAATTCATTTCATCTGCTGTAATGTGTGTGTTTGTGCATGTGTGTGTGTGATAATAGGTCTTGTTGTGTAATAATTTTGACTTTATTAAAGAAACCAGATGTTGGGTATTTCTATCCTGAGTCTAATATAGTGCAAGCTTACAATTGGACATGCTGGGGTGTAGCTAAAACAGCTAAATTGATGTTGTGACCTATGAACTTGTCAGGCTGGAGAGAGAGAGAGAGAGAGAGAGACAGTGCACTATGCCTATCTCCATTGGATAACTATCCTTCACTCTCCTTATTTCGTGTCCCTGAACTCGGTTTTATTTGCCGTTTTTAATTTCCTTTGCTTTTATTGCAAGCCACTCATAAAAGAATAATATCCTCCAATGTCTTTCAAGTATCCAGACTCCAGTTGACGGAACCCAGTGTCTTTTGCTAATAATGGAGAATATTTTAGTCTGCAGTGCATCTGCAGTAGCTAATTGGTAGAGGTACCTCGACCTGATAGAAACTGTTCAATCTAATTCAATTGATTTCAGTGGAATGAAAATCAGGCAGATTATTTAATGGATTTTTTTTTAGATTAGACTTACAGTGTGGAAACAGGCCCTTCGGCCCAACAAGTCCACACCAACCCGCCGAAGCGCAACCCACCCATACCCCTACATTTACCCCTTACCTAACACTACGGACAATTTAGCTTGGCCAATTCACCAGACCCGCACATCTTTGGACTGTGGGAGGAAACCGGAGCACCCGGAGGAAACCCACGCAGACACGGGGAGAACGTGCAAACTCCACACAGTCAGTCGCCTGAGTCGGGAATTGAACCCGGGTCTACAGGCGCTGTGAGGCAGCAGTGCTGGCACAGTGGTTAGCACTGCTGCCTCACAGCGCCTGTAGACCCGGGTTCAATTCCCGACTCAGGCGACTGACTGTGTGGAGTTTGCACGTTCTCCCCGTGTCTGCGTGGGTTTCCTCCGGGTGCTCCGGTTTCCTCCCACAGTCCAAAGATGTGCGGGTCAGGTGAATTGGCCAAGCTAAATTGTCCGTAGTGTTAGGTAAGGGGTAAATGTAGGGGTATGGGTGGGTTGCGCTTCGGCGGGTCGGTGTGGACTTGTTGGGCCGAAGGGCCTGTTTCCACACTGTAAGTCTAATCTAAAAAAAAATCCATTAAATAATCTGCCTGATTTTCATTCCACTGAAATCAATTGAATTAGATTGGTGACCCACATTATCAGATTAATGTGGTGAAAATGAAAATTTACTGCACTGTCTTTAATCTGCATCATGACTGTTGTGTACTTTTGATCATCCAATGTCTGAGCGGCCCCTGTTTCCATCTAGCTAATATGTGTTGCGCTTTCATGATATTGAAACGGAACTATTTCCATCTGAACACTTCCACACTTTGATTTTCTGCTTTGGTTTTCTCTATGTTCACTTGTAAGTCAGAATCAGGATTTGTTGAGGGAGAGGGAATGTTTAAATATGGATTTAAAATAGCATAAGGAGGAAGAAAGGAAAGAATTATTTTCCTGATGGATGGTTGGCCTAGAGTCAGGGGAGGTTAATGAGTGTCAATTTTGTTTGACAAATCAATACTGCAAAATAAGTAAAAAGCGGTAAAATCTCACTGTGCTCTCAGTGTGGCAGTGTCGGTACTCATTCACTATGAACCCATCCTGTCCTTCACAAATTCAACAGGGTGCGAAGAAAAGCTTTTCAGCTCCATTACCACAAAAGAGGGAAAATTGATTGAGGTGGGAGCATTAGTGCCAACTATGCTTTCAAACCTGATTGAAAATTGAAAATCAAAGGTCTTTCATATCTTAGCGAGGTAAGAGTGAAAGGGAGGAGGTGTTAACAAGATGGTTAAGTCATAAATTGTCTCCAAAATTATGCAAGGACTCTTAGAGAACCTGCATACAGTTGCCAGAGACAGTGAAAGGAAGGAAAAGGGCAGTGCGGTAGCTCAGTGGTTAGCACTGCTGCCTCACTGGTTCGATTCCAGCCTCGGGTGACTGTCTGGGTGGAGTTTACACATTCTCCCTGCGTCTGCATTGGTTTCCTCCCACAGCCCAAAGATGCACAGGTCAGGTGGATTAGCCATGATTAATTCTCACAGTGATGTGCCGGCTGGGTGGATTAGCCATGGGAAATACAGAGTTACAAGGGTAGGATAGTAGATTGGGTCTGGGTAGGATGCTCTTTGGAGGGTCAGTTTTGACTTGATGGGCTGAATGGCCTGCTCCCCACTGTAGGGATTCTCTAAAAAATCCAGTAAAGTTATCAAACACCCTTGTGCCTAGTTGCACAAAGGCCAGGTAGCTGGATAATGACAGAATGATGCAAAAGTAACAGAAACAGTGTGGGCTCAGTCGCTAGTAGCTCTAGGGGCTAGCTGACTCACCTTGCCATGCTTTGATACTGTGGTGTAAATCATTACTGGCAACCTTCAGATAACAAGGACACTATATGAACAGAAAGAGATGAGAACAAAAACTGGAGCTGTGCTGTACAAACATTATTCACCACTGGGCAACAAGTTGTGTTAGAGTCAAACAAAAACGTAATATTACGGAAGCCAGTTATTTCTGAAGTGGAGGTATTGTATTGGAAATGTTATGCCTGTTTGTCTTTTTGTCCTGTTGCTAGACTTTCTGTTTTTATTTATGAAGCTGACTACAGTATGGTTCAACATGGAATAGGCTCACTGTCACGATGCTGTTTTGAGGATCTGATCAGCCTGGTGTGGTGGAGGGCAACTTCATGGTAGTTGAACAAGAGAAGGCTCTTGCCTTAAACAAGATGTAGTCTATTGAGTGTTGGCAACTATACATTAGTTTGTGAGGTAACTTTATTGGAATAAGCACCATAGGAAGAAATTATCTTGGATAGAAGATACATATCAGTGGTGATAAGAAATAACAAGGGTAAATAAAAAGAGAATTAAGACTTTCAAGATTAGTCTGTACTGCGATGCACCTGCCCAACGGTAGCTATACTGTAAGATGGAGAATCAATCAGTGATGGTTATTTAAAGCAAAGCAGTACAATAATCGTGGTTGACTTGGGTTGGGAAGTCACATTGACGGAACTAGCCACGAGAAATAATTCACAGTTTCTGCTCGGCACAGTTTCCGAGAACAATATGCAGATCAAACCAAAGATTTCAGATCTGGTAATGTGTAGTGAGGCAGTTTTTATAAATGATCTTAGTACAAAAGGTCATCTGGAAAATAGTGTCTCCTGCAAGTTTGAGAGTGAGAAACTTGGGTTGGAAACAATTGTGCCAAACTTAAATAAGGGGAATTTCATAAGAATGAGAGCAGAGTTGCTTACAACTGGATTGGCAAAGGAATTTAGCAGAAAAGGTGATTGAGGAACTATGGTAGATGTTTAAGAACATTTCTTACTCATTCATAGGACTTGAGCTTCCCAGGTTGGACCAACATTTAATGTACATCCCTCAGTTCCCTTGAGAAGATGGTGATGAACTGCATCCTTGACCCACTTCAGTTCATTTAGTTGAGGTATACCCACAATGCCCTTAGGGAGGGAAATCCAGGATTTTGTTCCAGCAACACTGAAGGAACAGTGATAGATTGTAAGGCAGGATGGTGAGTGGCTTGCAGCTAGTGGTGTTCCCAACTCTCTACTGAACTTGTCCTTTGAGATGCAAGTAGTCGTGGCTCTGGAAGGTGCTATCTAAGGATCTTTGGTGAATTTCTGCAGTGCAGCTTGTGGATTGTACACACTGCTGCTACTGAGCACCAGTGGTGGTGGGAGTGGATGTTTGTGGTTAGGTTACCAATCAAGCAGGTTGCTTTGTCCTTGATGGTGCTAAGCTTCTTGAATGTTGTTGGAGCTGCATCCATCCAGGCAAATGGGGGGTATTCCATCACACTCCTGACTTGCACCTTGCAGATGGTAGACAGGTTTTGGTGAGTCAGGAGGTGAGTTAGTCAATGCAGTATTCCTAGCCTCTGACATGCTCTTGTAGCCATTATATTTAATAGGTAATGCAGTACAGTTTCTGGTCAATGGTATCCCCAGTTTGTTAACTGGATGGAATTCAGCAATGGTAAATGCCATTGAATATGAAGGGATGATGACTGGATTCTGTCTTGCTAGGGGTGGTGATTTCCTGAAGTTTCTGTGACCTGACTTTTACTTCCCTAAATGCCCAGGTCTTGCTGAATTTTAACATGAACTGCTTCAGTATCTGAGGAGTTGTGGATGCTGCTGAACATTATTCTGAAACTGCCACCCTCCCGTTCAAGATTATCTAGGCAGTGGAAGCATCTTCTCAGCAGCTATTCTTGTCAAGACCCTTAAGAATGTTTTCTGTTTCTCCAATAACACTTCATGATCTTATAGAGTCTGGGAAATATGTGTCTGAATTCTATAATTAATCAAAACATGGGGAGCCAAACCTTCCAGTCCCTTGATTGCTCAAGAGAAAGTGCACAACCGAAGTGTTGCAATACAACCCTGCGGAACACAACTCAACCACCCCCCACTAACTCAAAGTGCACTTTAGATCACATCATTCACCCACTTATGCACCCACCTAGTCACTCACTCACTCACCAATTCTCTCACTCACTTTCTCTCTCACTCACCAGTTCACCAGTTCATTTACTCACTCATCCATTCTCCTATTCACTCACCCACATTCAAAGACCAGGTCCTTAAAACTTAACTTGACAGAATATGGGGGTAAGTGCTGTAAAAGGAGAATGTGTCTTGTCTTCATCCGACTTTTTGTCCACTCCTGTGGAACTCTCCGGGGAACATTGCACTGATAAACGGTGATTGAGTTGAGCTAAGATGACCGTTTCTGTCTATGTTGAGCTCTTGAGTATTTCCAGCAGTTTCTGTTTTTATTCTAAATCCAGGATTGCTTCATTCCTGTTCAGAAGAATATTGGCCTAAAGGGTCTTTAATATGCATTTTAAAAACCCAGCCATCCTTTTACCCATAATACTGCCATTTTCCAAGTATATGCTCAGACAATTGCAACACCCCCAGCCCTTGTGATCATATTCTGAACTTGGCACATTTTTCCTGCAATTTGTTTCCAAATACACTCCTCTATCTTCCCACTGTTGTGAGATGTATCAAATGAGTCATTCACTGTAATAGCTCCTCTTCTTCCCAATTCTAACCAAAAGGTTTCTGCCTTTGACTCTCATTCCATTCTGGTGTTGTCTGTTATCTATGTCCAACCATGCTACACATACCCTCCCCTCCAACCATTTATTCCCCACTTTCCTTGCTATTTTTACTGACGGCCTTTTTGCCCAAACAACCTCACTGCACCTCTTTGTTTGAGCTGGGTGCCTGTTATTGCTGTGATATCATAATCTCATGTGCCTGCTGCTCTGCAATCTTATTTACCATGCTGTGTGCACATTCACATTTCAGTCTGTCTCGCATTTTCCCCCTGTCTGATCCTTCTTATTTCTGAAGTACTCTTTATTTTGGAGTATGTCTGCTGAGCCTTGTGCTGGCGTGACCTGAATATATAAGGAACGCAGTGTCGTGCTTGGGAGAGTCAGGGCAGGTGGCTGTGTTGGCTTTGTTGATAATGCATTTGCGTTTTGATCGAAGTATTCAGGCAGTTGAAGGCTGGAGAGCATCCAGAGGCAATTCGAAACAGCTGCACCCACTGCTCAGCGCATCTAGCTGTCTCTGGAAGTAGCACACAGGAATGAAATGAAAAAAAGAACAAAAAAAATCGAGGTGCAGATGGTAAACTGTGTGCTGTTGTGAGCCACAATGCATGGGGGAGTTGAGTCAATCATTTTGTAGGAAAAGCAGAAATCAACTACAGTGAAGATAAAGGAGAGATTCACTTTTTGGGTACAGTCCTTTGAAAATGGACAGAATGCACAATGCGTGGTATGATTTGTAAAACAGAGGGAAGAAAGAGACAGAAATAATGGGTTAGCCAGAAGGTGCCCACAGGTCTAATGAACTGCAGACCGCCGAGAATGAACCAGTTCTCTCCAACAGAAAATTATCTTTACGATGCAGTGCAGAAGGCGTTTTTAGAAAGAATAAAAATATCTTCAGGTAGCTAATAGGTCAAACATGTGAGAAAAAGCTGGAGAAGTTTAATGGAAAGCAATGAGCAAAGAAAAAGCTGAAAAATGTGCAGGAGCAAGAAGCCAGAAATTGGTTGGTAAAGCACAATGTCTTGTTCAGTTCTAGAAAAGGGCAAAATACAGACCCAACATTGAGTTACAAACCAACATCAGTGTGTTCTGATCAAACTTCAACCTGATAACCCCTGCCTAGAGTATGACAGACATGCTCTGACTTCACTCTGTACTACCCTCTACCATAAATCTGATGATCTTTACCCACTGGAAGGACAAGAGCAGCAAATACATGGGAGCACCATCTCCAAGTTGCCCTCCAGTTCACACACAATGCTGATTGCCTTTGGTTCAAAATCTTGGCACTCTCTTGCTCACAGTAGGAAGCACCGAGCGTGCCTGTGCACTGGTCCCTTAAGGCAGTGTGACAGGTTGATCAAATGGTTAAGAAGGCATATGGTACGTATGCGCTTCTTAGCTGAGGCATTTAAATTAAGAGCAGGATGGTTGAGCTGGAATTATACAAACTTTTAGGCTAGAGTATAGTTTGCAGTTAAGAACATGGAACATAGAACATAGAAAAATACAGCGCAGTACAGGCCCTTCGGCCCTCGATGTTGCGCCGATCCAAGCCCACCTAACCTACACTAGCCCACTTTCCTCCATATGCCTATCCAATGTCCGTTTAAATGCCCATAAAGAGGGAGAGTCCACCACTGCTACTGGCAGGGCATTCCATGAACTCACAACTCGCTGAGTAAAGAATCTACCCCTAACATCTGTCCTATGCCTACCACCCCTTAATTTAAAGCTATGCCCCTTCGTAATATCTGATTCCCTGAAATCCACAATATTGGAAGAATGTGACAGCACTGGAGAGGGTATGGATGAGATTTACCAGGATGTTGCCTGGTCTGGAGAGTTTTAGCTATGAAGAGAGATTGGACAGATTGGGGTTGGTTTCCTTAGAGCAGAAACGACTAAAGAGGCACATGACTGAGACGTTGAAAGTTAGGGCAGGCTTAAACATTTAGAAGATAGAAATATTTCCCTTTGGTGCAGGAAAGCAATGACCGCGGGGGGGGGGCGGGGGGGGGGCGTTGATTTAAGGTGAAAGGGCAGGAGGTCTGGAGGGGAAGTGAAGAATTTCTTTTCAGCAGAAGGTGCTAGGAATCTGAAATTCACTGCCTGTACCGCTGATAGAAGCAAATCCTCATCACATTTAACATAGATGGGCACTCCCAATGCCATGGAACACAAGGCTATGGGTCATGTGCAGGAAACGAGGACTACAATAGTTTGATGCTTGTTTTTGACCAGCGCAGACTTGATGGGCCAAAGAGCCTTTTTTTTCCTGTGCTGTACATCTCTCTGACTCAATAACAGCACTGCAGGAATATTTTCAGAACGCTGGCAGAAGCAGGTCAAGGAAGTGCTCAGCCAGCACCTTCTCAAATGCCACGAGGGAATGGACCACTTCCTGTGATTGAACAATGTTGAAAAAAGTCACCTCAAGTTATAGTTATTTTGTGTAGATGTTTCTCTTCTCTTTCTCTTCTCTCTTCTTGAACTATTGTCATCTGTAAAGGTAGAAATAAGCTTTAAAACCTAAAGAAAAAAACAGTGATGCGTAACAAGGTGTGGCTGGCAACTCTCTGACCCTTCCCAAGTAAGGGAGGTAGATTAGAGTAGAATAGAGTAGACTTTATATGTCATTTCTATCATATATAACTGATATAGTAAAAAAAACAAGACAGCGTTCCTCCGGGACCAAGGTGCTATACGGACAGCACAGCACAAATTACTCGATCATACAAAGGGCAGCAGAAAGGGCATAAGAAGTGCAAAACATGCAAATTACAGTGTAATAAAAGAATGATAATTAATAGACGTTGATGGTTAATCACTGGTAAACTGGAGGCCCATCTATTAGGACTAAATGGATAAATCTATGAAAGAAGCAGTCGAGACTCAATGGGCTGAATGGCCTCTTTCTACTTTTTTACATTCTCAAATTGCCAAAGATCCATCTTTCTTTTCCCAATCAACATGTTAAGAGATGTCATTGAACATCTTTGGAGCAGTTGGGAACGAATGTGACCTCCCATTCCAGAGGTAGGGACACTACCACTGAACTACAAGAAGGCCTCTGTATCATTTCACATCCAATTGGAATTATCACTCACTTGGAGTAAGAATGAAGAATCTGGTTCAAAAACATGAATGTTTCCATTTTGACAAATTCCTGCTTTTTTTTCTTGAATGCAATTTCTACTGAAAACTATTGTGCTTTGAAAACGGTCACAAAGGACAAAGAAAATTTACAGCCCAGGAACAGGCCCCTCGGCCCTCCAAGCCTGAGCCGATCCAAATGTACTGTCTAAACCTGTCGGTCAATTCCTAAGCATCTGTATCCCTCTGCTCCCCACCTACTCAAGCATCTGTCCAGATGCAGCTTTAATGAATCTACCGTGCCTGCTTCTATCACCTCTGCTGGCAACGTGTTCCAAACACCCACCACCCTCTGTGTGAAGTACTTGCCGCATGTATCCCCCTTAAACTTTCACCTCTCACCTTGAAAGCATGACCTCTCGTTATTGAATCCTTCACCCTGGGAAAAACCCTGGGGAAAAGCTTGTTTCTATCCACCCTGTCTATACCCTTTATGATTTTGTAAACTTCAGTCAGGTCCCCCCTCAAACTCCTTTTTTCTAACATTGTAACATTCAAAGAAGAGTTCTAGGGGTTTGCTATATTTGACTGTTACATAATTAAATATAGGAGAAGTGAGGACTGCAGATGCTAAAGAACAGAGTCGAGAGTGTGGTGCTGGAAAAGCACAGCAGATCAGGCAGCATCCAAGGAGCAGGAGCATTGACATTTTGGGCAAGAGCTTTCATCAGGAATGAGGCTTGTGGGCCGGGGATTTGGGCGATAAATGGGAAGGGTTGGGGTTGGGGAGAAGGTAGCTGAGAATGCAGTAGGTTGATGAAGGTGGGGAGATGGTGATAGGTCGGAGAGGAGGGTGGAGCAGATAGATGGGAAAGGTGATGAACAGGTCAAGAGGGCAGTGCCGAGTTGGAAGTTTGGAACTGGGATAAGGTGGGGGGAGCGGAAATGAGGAAACTGGTGAAATCCCCATTTATCCCGTGTGGTTGCAGGGTTCCAGGGCGGAATATGAGACACCCTTCTTCGAGGTCTCAGGTGGTAAGGATTTGGTGATGGAGGATGCCCAGGACTTGTATGTCCTTGGCGGAGTGGGAGGAGGAGTTGAAGTGTTCAGTCACGGGGCGGTGGGGTTGGTTGGTGCGGGTGTCCCAGAGATGTTCTCTGAACTGATCCGCAAGTTGGCGTCCTGTTTCCCAATGTACAGGAGACCACATTGAGTGCAACAGATACAGTAGATGACATTGGTGGAGGTACAGGTAAGTTTCTGTCAGATGCGGAAAGAACCTTTGGGACCTTGGACTGTTGTGAGGGGGAGGTGTGGGTGTAGGTTTTGCACTTCCTGTGGTGGCAGAGGAAGGTGCCAGGAGTGGGATGTGGGCTAATGGGGTGGGGCGGGGGGGAGCACTAGCGTGGATCTACTGAGGTAGTCGCAGAGAGAATGATCTCTCTGGAATGCTGATGGGGTGGGGAGGGAAGTATATCTCTGGTGGTGGGGTCCGTTTGTAGGTGGTGTAAATGGCAGAGGATGATGCAATGTATCCAGAGGTTGGTAGGGTGGATGGTGAGGACAAGGGAGTTCTGTCCTTATTGCGTTGGGACGGGTGGGATTCAAAAGCAGAGGTGTGGGAAGTGGAAGAGATGCGCTGGAGGGCATGTCCTTGATTTGTATGTACCTATCAGGCAGGAAAGAAATGGTCGTGTGAGGGAGCCTTGGTTGACGAGGGAGGTTGAATGTCTAGTAAAGAGGAAGAAGGAGGCTTACATAAGGTTGAGGAAACAGGGTTCAGACAGAGCAGTGGAGGGATACAGGATAGCCAGAAGGGACCTGAAGGAAAGGATTAGGAGAGCTAAGAGAGGGCATGAAAAATCCTTGGCGGATAGGATCAAGGATAACCCCAAGGCATTTTATGCGTATGTGAGAAACATGAGAATGACGAGAACGAGGGTAGGTCCGATCAAGGACAGTAGTGGGAGATTGTGTATTGAGTTGGAAGAGATAGGAGAGGTCTTGAATGAGTATTTTCTTCAGTATTTACGAACGAGAGGGACCGTATTGTTGAAGAGGAAAGTGTGAAACGGACTGGTAAGCTAGAAGAGATACTTGTTAGGAAGGAAGATGTGTTGGACATTTTGAACAACTTGAAGATAGACAAGTCCCGCGGACCTGACGGGATATATCCTAGGATTATGTGGGAAGCAAGAGAGGAAATTGCAGTACCATTGGCAATGATCTTTTCGTCTTCACTGTCAACGGGGGTGGTACCAGGGGACTGGAGAGTAGCGAATGTTGTGCCCCTGTTCAAAAAAGGGAATAGGGATAACCCCAGGAATTACAGGCCAGTTAGTCTTACTTCTGTGGTAGGCAAAGTAATGGAAAGGGTACTGAGGGATAGGATTTATGAGTATCTGGAAAGACACTGCTTGATTAGGGACAGCCAGCACGGATTTGTGAAGGGTAGGTCTTGCCTTACAAGTCTTATTGAATTCTTCGAGGAGGTGACCAAGCATGTGGATGAGGGTAGAGCAGTGGATGTAGTGTACATGGATTTTAGTAAGGCATTTGATAAGGTTCCCCATGGTAGGCTTATGTAGAAAGTCAGGAGGCATGGGATAGAGGGAAATTTGGCCAACTGGATAGAAAACTGGCTAACCGGTCGAAGTCAGAGAGTGATGGTAGATGGTAAATATTCAGCCTGGAGCCCAGTTACAAGTGGAGTTCCGCAGGGATCAGTTCTGGGTCCTCTGCTGTTTGTAATTTTTATTAATGACTTGGGTGAGGGAGTCGAAGGGTGGGTCAGTAAATTTGCAGATGATACGAAGATTGGTGGAGTTGTGGACAGTGAGAAGGGCTGTTGTCGGCTGCAAAGGGACTTAGATATGATGCAGAGCTGGGCTGAGGAGTGGCAGATGGAGTTCAACCCTGCCAAGTGTGAGGTTGTCCATTTTGGAAGAACAAATAAGAATGCGGAACACAGGGTTAATGGTAGGGTTCTTAGTCAGGTGGAGGAACAGAGGGATCTTGGGGTCTATGTACATAGATCTTTGAAAGTTGCCACTCAGGTGGATAGAGCTTGTAAGAAGGCCTATGGTGTATTAGCGTTCATTAGCAGAGGGATTGAATTCAAGAGTCGTGAAGTGATGTTGCAGCTGTACAGGACTTTGGTTAGGCCACATTTGGAGTACTGTGTGCAGTTCTGGTCGCCTCACTTTAGGAAAGATGTGGAAGCTTTGGAGAGGGTGCAGGGAAGATTTACCAGGATGTTGCCTGGAATGGAGAATAGGTCGTACGAGGATAGGTTGAGAGTTCTAAGCCTTTTCTCGTTGGAACGGCGAAGGATGAGGGGTGACTTGATAGAGGTTTATAAGATGATCAGAGGCATAGATAGAGTAGACAGTCAGAAACTTTTTCCCCAGGTACAACAGAGTGTTACAAGGGGACATAAATTTAAGGTGAAGGGTGGAAGGTATAGGGGAGATGTCAAGGGTGAGTTCTTTACCCAGAGAGTGGTGGGGGCATGGAATGCGCTGCCCGTGGGAGTGGTAGAGTCAGAATCATTGGAGACCTTTAAGCGGCAATCGGATAGGTACATGGATAGGTGCTTAATCTAGGATAGATGTTCGGCACAACATCGTGGGCCGAAGGGCCTGTTCTGTGCTGTATTGTTCTGTGTTCTATGTTCTATGTTCTAGGGCATTGTCAACCTTGTGGGAAGGGAAATTGTGATCTTGGAAGGAGGCCAACTGGGATTTTCTAAGGTGGAATTGGTCATTCAGGAACAGGTGCAGCGGAGCCGGAGGAATTGAGAATAAGAGATGGTGTTTTACAGAAGGTAGGGTGGGAGGTACTAGGTATACTCTGGGTAGCTGTGGGAGTCGCTCTGCTTGTAACAGATGTCCGTGGTTAGTTGGTTGCTGGAGATGGAGATGGAGCTGAAGAGGTCCAGGAAGGGGAGGGAGGTGTCTAAGATGGTCCAGTTGAATTTGAGGTCGGGGCTGAAGATCCTAGTGAAGTTGATGAGCTGTTCAACCTCCTTGTGGGAACACGCAGTAGCGCCAATACAGTAATCGATGTAGCAGAGGAACAGGTGGGGGGTGGTGCCGAAGATGTACTGTTCCACGTACCTATCAAAAAGGTAGACATAGCTGGGGCCCATGCGTGTGTCCATGACTATCCCTTTGGTTTGGAGGGAATGGGAGGATTGGAAGGAGAAGTTGTTAAGGGTGAGGACCAATTCAGCCAGGCATTTGAGGGTGTGAGTGGAAGGGTACTGGATGGGATGGTGAAGATGCAGAGGGCTTGGAGGCCTTCATCATGGCGGATGGATGTGTACAAGGGACTGGATGTCCATAGTGAAGGTGTGGCTTTGGGGGCCAGGGAAATGGAAGTCTTGGAGAAGGTGGGGAGCATGAGTGGCATGAGTAGACAGGTTGAGGCGGTTAATGTCCCAGCGGCAGTTGGAAATGAAGAGGTCAAGGGCGGGTAATAGGCCAGCGCGGGGTGTCCAGGTAGATGCAGTGTGTTGGAGGTGGGCGAAGGGGTCCTCAGAAGGTGGGCGGGAATCCTGATTGTGAAAGTAAGCTTGGAGGCGGAAGCAGCGGAAGAATTGTTCAACGTCACAGCGTGTATTAAATTCATTGATGCGTGGACAGACGGGGATGAAGGTGAGTCCTTGCTGAGGACTGATCATTCGTCCTCAGTGAGGGGAAGGTCTGGAGGGATGGTGAAAACTCGACAGAGCTGAGAGCTGGGAACTGGTGTGGGTGTGGAGCTGGGAGTGGGGGCGGAGCCAGTAACTGGAGTGGGTGTGATGGTCGGGGTAATGGGGAAGGAGTCATGAGCAGGGGTAGTGTTCCCCTCGGGGTTCTGGGGGGTGGGGATAGTGACAGTGGGGTCTGTGGGGGGCGTTTCAGCAGAATGCAGGTGAGTGGCGCTGGTGGGGGTGGAAGTGGTGGCAGACACGGCAGTAGGGGTGGCGGAAGTCACTGAGCGTGCAACATCAGCGATGATGTGAGGGGCGGAAGTGATATCACGTGTGATGCATGAGGAATTGTGAGGGGCGGAAATGGTTGTGGGAGTGGCCACGATGGGGGCGGAAGTGACATCATCAATCAGCGTGGGGGTGGCAGCTGCACCAGCCACATGGCTCATGGCATCCGAGCAGTTCCAGAGGCCAGGGGAATCTTCTGGAATGTTTGAGGAGTGCTGGTTCTGGATATAGGTAGATAAAAGGTTGTTGTACTTATAGTTTTTGATGTTTGAGATGGAATTGAAATACTGTTTGTTGAGGGTATGAATTCTCCTGAGGATGTAGTACAGAGTGGGTCCTTTGCAATTCTGAGAGAGTGTGGCCCTCAGCTGAGGCAGGGCTGACTGTAGAGAGGTTAGGTGCCAGCGCATTGCTGCGAGAGTGGAGCAGAGGATCCTGAAAGAGAACTGTTGCTGGTGTTTTTGAATCTGTCGTCTGTACTGTTTGTCCTGTTCAGGTCCGAACTCTGCTGGTTTAAAGGTGGTCCGGAGTTCGTGTGGGATGAGTTGGTTATGGAGGCAGGTACTGAGGAAGCAAATGTGGCTGTGGTAGCGAGTTTGTTTCATGACATTGTTGAAGAGCTTCAGGGCAGAGGAAATGACTTTGGAGTTCCAGTGGGAGAGGGACTCCCAGAGATTCTTGTAGAGAGAGGAGGAAAACTTCTTCAAGGCAGGCATCCTTGCAAGAGGATTACCTCCTCCATATCCTGACCTTGTAACCAATGTATTGAAAATTCTTCCTCCTACAGACCTGGAAAAATGTTTCCAAAGCTCCTCCAGTTTTTTTCTGGTGTGTTTACACAGCAAATGTGATTAGAACACATGAAATGTGTGCAGAATTCCAGCTCTGGCCTAATTAGTTTTCTGCTCAGTTTTATCATACCTCCTCTATTATATGTCTCAGCTTCGAAAGGACATTGTGCTTTCATTGCACCTTTATCCACTTGCACTGCCACCTCAGGATCATGTGAACATGTTGTCCAGGCTAAAGCTGTTCCTCCACTTCTTAATATCCAGTTATTTATAGTGTGTACCTTTACTTTGTTGCTGTCCCTGAAAGCAATATCTCTTCTGCAGCTTGAATTCCATTGGTCATTTTTTAGAACACGTGACCCCACCTCATCTTTAATCCTCGACAGCTATCCACATCACTATCATTTCACAGCCATCTTTTCTATCTTCTGCAAACATTTTTGGCATGTTTTCGAGCAAAGTTCTTTTAACGGGCTCTTTTAGAATCACGCAGCACGGAAATAGATGTTTCGGTCCAGCTCATCTACACCGACCATTTTTCCCAAACTAAACTTTAGACCCATTTGGCTCATATCCCTCAAAACCTTTCCTATTTATGCACCTGTCTAAATGCCTTTGAAATGTTGTAACTGTACCAGCATCTACCACTTCCTCTGGCAGTTCATTCCACAGATGAACTGTGAATAAATTGCCTCTCAGGTGCCTTTCAAATCTTTCTCATCTCACTGTATAAGTATGCTATTTAGTTTTGAACTCTCCTACCCTAGGGAAAAGACCGTTGCTATTCACCTGATCAATGCCCCTGATAATTTTGTAAAACTCTATCAGGTCATGTCTCAACTCTTACACTCCAGCAAAATATGTCCCAGCCGATCCAGCCTGTCTTTATAGCTCAACATCTGCAGTCTCGGTAGCATCCTTGTAAAACAAGATGGGCTCAGAGGCCAAAGAATGGCAAATGGAGTTTGATTTAGATAAATGTGAGGTGCTGCATTTTGGAAAGGCAAATCAGGGCAGGGCTTATGCACTTCATGGTGAGGTGCTGGGAACTGTTGCTGAACCAAGAGACCTTGGAGTGGAGGTACACAGTTCCTTAAGAGTCAAGTCGCAGGTCAATGGAAGAGTGAAGAAAGCGTTTGATATGCTATAGTGGTCGGAGCATTGAGTGTAGGAGTTGAGAGGTCATGTTGCGGTTGTACAGGACATTGGTTAGGAATGCTGGATGCATTTCTGGTCTCCCTCTTATAGGAAATTAAAAATCACACAACACCAGCTTATAGTCCAACAGGTTTATATGGAAGCACTAGCTTTCAGAGCACTGCTCCTTCACCAGGTGGTTGTGGAGTATAAGATTGTAGGACACAGAATTTATAGCAAAAGTTTACAGTGTGATGTAAGTGAAATTATATGTTGACAAAGACCTCGAATGTTTGTTAAGTCTCTCATCTTTTAGAGTCGGCATGTTGCCTTCAGTTCTTTCATATGTAAATCCCAGAACTTCTTTAAAGTTACATTCTCAAGTGAACTTTTAATAACAAGTGCCATGTTGGCCAGATAATGCATCGAAGGTGTGAGGTGCCCTGTGTGAGGCTGTCTGTGCCCCAATGTTCAGACTGATTCTAATCTAAAAAAGGGATTTACAGAACCTTACATGGATTCATGCAGTTTTTGAGCAAAATAAAATGCAATTCTGTAAGTTCAAATTCACCCCACAAACTTGTGTGTGTGTGTGTGTATGTGTGTGTGTGTGTCTTTACTGTTTGAAAAGAAGATATATTCGTAGAAGATACATCTTGTGCATTTACTGTTTTATGTCCTACCTACAGGAAAATATATTGACATGTTTAGAATATTTCGTCAAAATCTAGGTGCCGCACTTCAGAAAGGACATCAGGGCTTGAGGAGGCTACAATGATCCACAGGGATCAGTTCCCAAGGATAAAGGATTACAATTTGCTTGGCAGACTGAACAAACCTTGAAGTAGAGACAGTAAAGAGTGTGAAACATCATGAAGAGTTTAGCCAGCTACAGTGAAAAAGAACGCTTTATAATAACCAGAGTGCACAGCGATTGGCAGACACAACACAGACAAAATGCATTCAGCTTAGGATTCAGAAAGTATTATCTGATAGAATTGTGGCTGCAGGTTCAATTGGAGCCACCGGAAGGGCAGTAGATTCATTCATGAAGAAGAAAGAAATTGCAGGAGCTTGGATGTCAAGCAAGCAAAAGTGAATATCTAGATTGCTCCTTGAAAGAAATCTTAAGGACTCAATGGACTGAATGACCTCCTCCTGTGCAATGCTGTTCTATTATGCTGTTATTCTGTAATTGATGTAATCCAAACAATCGAGAAACGTAGTTAGGGAATGATCATTTAGTGTTTGTGCCCTTGAGTTTGACAAAGTCAAAGAATTACTGAGTTACCTGGTTCGATAGGCAGTGACCCTGTCGAATTGACATCTGTCTGGGGCTTTAGCGGCACATTGAGATGATTGCTTATGATGTTGGTATCACATAACAGAAGAGTTTCTCCCACTGGTGCCAAACACAAAAACTGGTTTTGAAATATTAATAGGCACCACAAATGATCTCCCCCAGCACACTGGCAGAAAAAAAATGAGTTTTTTTTTCTCTACATTATAATAAACTGTATAAGAAATAAAATCAGTCTTAGTGTTGTCTCCATTAGTCTAGAGTTTGCTCAGCCTTACACAATTCCTGACTTGATTAAGTGCCTTAGCTTCACACTTTGCTTGCAATCAGTACAGGAGTCATTTAGAGTGTCAATTATTCCAGACAAATTGAAGTTATCATGCATGAGGGCATCAAATATGTTGCACATCAACTGGGATGTGACGTTAGTCTCATAGCCTTCCAGAATACATAATGGGAGTGTGTAAAGTTAAACCAACAACAATCTATACATGGTTGGTGGGAATCAATTTCCTACTAATTGACTGCTGTAACAACGTGACTAACATGACCCTTCCCATGGTAAAGGTTTGAGGGTTGCTGAGAACAGACGGTTCATGTCTGGTAATGTTTAGGAGCATAACATTGACCACAACCCCAAAATGTATAACGAGAAACCTCCCTGGGGGGAAATACAGCATTGCCATGAAAGCGAAATGAGTTAAATCATACAGGCTCCCTGTTATATCCTCCGAGCTCGATTGGTCCCATTCACATCTCACGGTTTGATCCCGAAATGGCTGTTCTGTTTACCATGGGGAAGATGTGAAATGACATCAGTGTATTTGAATTACATGCCTTATCCACATCATACTGCATCATTATTGAAAGGAACCTTTGAAAGCATCCTCCCAGTGTCCTGGCCAACATTTACCCCTGATTAACACAGATAATAGAGCCAAAGAGTTATAGAGAAGTACAGCACAGAAACAGATCCTTTGGTCCAACATGTCCACGCCAACAGATATCTTAAATTAATCTAGTCACATTTGCCAGCATTCGGCCCATATCCCTCTAAATTCTTGCTGTTCATATCTCCACCCAGATGGCTTTTAAATGTGTAATTGTACCAGCCTCCACCACTTCCTCTGGCAGCTCATTCCATACACATACCACCCTCTACATGTATGGAATGAGCCTTTTTGGTGTCATCTCCAAACTTACTCTCTATACCTCCTTTGTTC
This sequence comes from Hemiscyllium ocellatum, assembly GCF_020745735.1. Classification (NCBI taxonomy): domain Eukaryota; kingdom Metazoa; phylum Chordata; class Chondrichthyes; order Orectolobiformes; family Hemiscylliidae; genus Hemiscyllium; species Hemiscyllium ocellatum. Next base: position 120,366,287 of record NC_083405.1, on the reverse strand, counting down.
ACATAACCTGATCCGTTATTTAATAGCTGATAGTGCTGTGCACAAATTCATTGCTGCACTTTGCTACATTTCAACAATAACTGCCCTTTAAAAGTGGTTTGGCATATCAAAGGTCATGTGGGATGTGGTATGAGTGCAACTTAGTTACCTTATTTGTTTTCATCAGGTCACCAACTCTTTTCGGATGGAATTTTCACCACGTGTCAGGCCTGTTTAGGAAATGTTTAAAACAAGATGGTGGGGCCTGATTCTGGCATTTCTGCCCCAATTCCCATTTCTAATGGTTTTCCCCTGCCAACTAGAAAGATGCAAAAAGTTAGATCGCACCCCTTTTCTTACTGACTCCATTGCAGAATGTAGATGTTTTAAACTTACCAACAATTAGCTTGGAATTTGGCTTTTTCTCGAAGAGTCTGTTGTCACAGGTTCTCAGATCAATTGTGAACCACAGCAAAACAAATACCCCAAGTGCAACCTTGAGAATAAGCAACCTCTTGCTCCTGGAATTCTTTAATTTGAAATAAATGTCCCTTTCAGTTTCAATGATAATGTTGTGAATGATTATTACATGTATATTTACCGCAGGAGTGGCTTTTCGCATCCTGTCTTGAGCAGGGTAAATTGACCCTTTCATTGAGATGTTGAGATACATTGGAGTACTTTATCCATTGGAAAAATGCTATCACATAATTAAAACCACAGCAAATACTGCTTTGAAATTCTGCTGTCATATCTGGATTAATTTGTCTGCCCAAAGTGCCTTTTATTAAAAACAAAACTGTTTTGTATCTTTCATTTTCAGAAAGAAAAACATGTCTGCTCTTAGACTGTTTCAGTTGACCTGCCTGAACAATAGCCATCAGTTTTTTTTTGCAGTTTTAATTCATTGCATTGTTTGCATTTAAATTGGTAGTTGGGTAATTGTGACAATTTGAATTTTAAAAGCTACATAACCAATACTGCGTAAATTATCTCAGCAGGGAATTGTGTGTAAATAGTTTGATTGACAACTTTGAGATTATTAATGGATTTTCTGTTTTTGCTGTGATTACCAAGTCTTGTTTTTATAACAGATGAGGGACCTGAGGAACTTTAACATTTTTGTATGGCTTCCTTGAATGTTTTATTCTGAAATGCAACTAGCCATTATCTTGATAGAAATTTGTGAATTATGAATTAGCTTTATTGTCATGTCTACTCACATGGGTACAGTGAAAAGGTCACAAGTCACCACTTATAGCGCCATCTGAGGTACAAAGGTACCTAGGTACAGATTCTTCAGTACAAATTCTTTGACTAAATAAAAAGAAAAAATAAAAGTAAAACATCCAGCATTATGGATAAGAGGAATAAGTTAGGAAATAGAGAGATTAAAAAGTTCAGAACCAAATACCTTCAAACGCAGCCCACGCTGGCATCTAGCCTTCAGCCCACACTGGCCCTTCACTCCAGATTTTTGAGGTCTGCCCATTGTGGATGGTGGGCAGTTGGTTATTGATGATACATGGCAAAGTGGTGTGGGCATGGTCGATATAAAGGCCACGGGAGGCATCAAGAGAGTGTGGGGGTTATGAGACCACATTGAGAGGCATGAAGGATATGATGGGCATAGAAGGTATGAGCGAGCTTTGGGCTAGTATGGCGTAAAGTGGGAATGTGAGGTCTTGATGACCTAATGCTAATGATTTCATCAAATGAAGCAGATTCAATGGGCCAAATGGCCTAATTCTGCTCCCATATCTTTTGGAACTATTGTCTTGCGTGGACCAATGTCCCAATAAATGGCGGTGAATATTCTGACCCTTTGGCCCGCCCATCCCTACTAATGCTGAAAGTCTGGCTTTATCCTACCCCCACCCCCCAGAAAGAAACAATGTTTGGTGGAAGCCTTTTAAAGGGAGACAGATCTGTGAGCCTGCAAGTTGCTATTGATCTCTCACTACAAATTCACTATTAAAAATAAACACTAGCCTTCCCATCACAGAATCACAGGATTGATATGATACAGAGTAGACTCACTCAGCCCATCACACATTCTTCGGACGCGACAGTGGAATAGCATGGTTTCACTTCACTGCTGCTAATCGGCTAAGGTGAGTTGGCCAAGATCTATCAGGGATAATTTTGAGGGAACACTGAAAGCAGATGTTAAATTAGCTCTGTGCTAGTAAGGTTGGGCCTGTTTAAAAGCTTGGATTCAGACAACAGTTTCTGTCTGACTTACCTTAACTTGAATTTGCCTGGAATGGGTGAAACAGAAACACCAGCAAGTTTCACAGTTGAGTGCTGAGCGCACTCAATTCTCGTGGGGAGTATATAGATGCTGCACCCGACCACTCCCAGAGACAGTGTTGACTAGGTTGGCTGCACACAGCGACAGTGGCTAGTACACTCGGAGAGAGGTTCACAAATATGGTACTGGTGGTTCTGATGGAAGAAGTTTCGAGGATGAGGACTGAGGGGAACAGTTCATCTTGCCCTTCTGTATTATTTTATTATTATTATTATCCTTCCTAATGGTATTATCACTGGATCTTTCATCCAGAAACTCAGCTCTTGGGACTGGGGTTCAAATCCTGCCATGACAGACAGGGGAGTTTGGATTCAATTAAAACAAAATCTGGAATTAAGAATCTACTGATGACCATGAAACCGTTGCCAATGGTTGAAAAAACCCATCTGGCTCACTAATGCCCTTCAGGGAAGGAAATCTGCATTTGCCTTCTTTACCTGGTTTGGCCTACATGTGACACCAATCCCATAGCAATGTAGTTCACCCTCAACTGCCCTCTGAAATGGCCTAGCAAGCCACTCAGTTTCAGGGCGGTTAGGGATGGGCAATCAATGCTGGCCAGCCGGTGAATAATAAAAAATGAATTTCTCACCATTCTCTCATAGCTGTTTGTCCTGTTTTCTTTCACCAATATCCATTTCTTACTCACCTTTCAGACCGATACCGCTCAAAGCATGATGAAGGGCTTCCTGCTGAAGGGCTTATGCCCAAATCATCAATTCTCCTGCTCCTTGGATTCTGCCTGACTGGCCGTGCTTTTCCAACACTACACTCTTCGACCCCTGAAAGCATGGCCAAGTTCAACCACCCGCCATTTTCATGGTGGTTCCAATAGGTTGGCCTATTGGAGTAGCCTGCCATTTGTTAGTTTTAGGTAAAGTGCTCCGAGGGTTTCTGAAACAAATATGAAATCCTGGGAGAGAGTCTTCTGGTGTATTTCAAAAGATCCTCAGTAGCAAGTGAACAATGAAATGTGATACATCTTTAAGTAGAACGCCAAATCCTCTGCAACAACTTAATTGCTCCCAATCAGTTGGTCACTATTGGGAGAGAACATTCAATCAAGTTCATGCCACCTAAACTTCCTCACAGCCATATCATTGAACACAACAAAGTCAGAAATCAGTAGGTTATTATTCAACATGTTTACCTGAAATCACAGTTTTCAGAGCACTGCTCCTTTGTCAGGTGACGTGGAGGTGCCGGTGTTGGACTGGGGTGGACAAAGTCAGAAGAACTTCACCTGACGAATGAGCAGCACTCTGAAAGCATGTGATGTCAAATAAATCCATTCACTAATAACCTAGTGTTGTGTGATTTCTGACTTAGTCGACCCCAGTCCAACACCAGGACCTCCACATCATTGATTGCTATAAGCCACTTTCAGTGGCATTTAGCCCCTTCACATTCATTCCCAGCCCAGCATTCAATTCCTTTACTAACTTGTTGACTTCACCACAGATGCAGGTTAGACCACAATTTCAGCTCCACATCCCATCTTGGTCTCATGATAGGCTGAAGGAGCTGTCAAAACTTGCCCCAATATATCTGCACCCCTGATAAGTGAACTACCGCAGTCTGCACATTTGGAGAAACTTACATTTGGAGCTGGATGAAGCATGCGTGCATTTATTTTATTAGATTACTCAGCTTGTCATCAGAACACTTCATCCGTCACCTCGTCTGGATTTATGTCCAAGTGACAAAAGGTTAATCGTCCACTTTCTAACCGAACAGCAATGGGTGATTTCAATGGCTTAGATCTGATAAAAGAGTGGTGATGAAAAACTGCAATCTTTGTAAAATATTGCTGCATTTTGTTTTCTTTAGAAAAACACCGTACACAACTTTTAGTTTCCACTATAACGGTGTACATTTGTAAAAATCTTATTCTTCCATGGGATATGGCTACTGCTCGTAAAGTCAGCATTTGTTGCCATTCTCGAGATGCTCTCTGAGGGCAGTTAAGAGTCAGCCACATTGCTTTGAGTCTGGAGTCACATGACAGACATTTTCCTCCCCTACATGACATATGTGAATCAGATCAGTTTGTACAACAATCCACGATAGTTTACTGCTTACCATTACATCCAGCTTGAAGGAAGAAGATGTGATCTAAGAATCGCATTTTAAACCTAAACAAGTGTAACTATACAGCCACAAAAGCTGAATTGACTGCAGTGAACTGGATTACTAGGCAAAGGGATAACTCAGTAGAGACCAAGGTGGCTGATGTTTATGGTGATACTTCAGAGTACTCAGAATAAATATATTCCTACAAAATATTCAATTTTAAAGGGAAGATCCATTATCTTTTATTAACAAAGGAGTTTAGGGAAAATATCAAATTTAAGAAAAAAAGCATGCAACTGCAAGATTATTAGAATAGCAATTTATTCTCAAAGCTGAAATAACTGTGGATACTCTAAATCAGGAGCAAAAACAAAGGTTGCTAGAAAAGCTGAGCGGGTCTGGCAGCACCTGTGAAGAGAAATCACAATTAACGTTTCAGCTCCAGCAACCATTCCTCAGAATAGCAATTTATTGTCACTTGTATTTATGAAAACGCAGTGAGATGGGTATAAGTTGCCACAATTTGGTGCCATTTTAATGAAACAGCAATTATAAAAAGAACTAATTGAGACTAAGTTAGGATGAGGTTCATCTTTTGTTCCCACCACACCACCTGGATTTCTGGAGTGGCCACAGAATACTGCCCCCGAGGCCCCCAAAGTGAGGATTTCTAGACCGGATCCACCACACTGCCACCACCGAACCTGACACGACTACCATGGTAAGGAGGGACAGACCAGATCCACCAAGTCACTGATGCTGAAACCGTTAGTTCCTGCACTGTCGTCATAACCATGGGGAACACACCAGACCCACCATGCTGCCACTGCTATAGCCGCAGCTGAAACCGCTGCATTTTTGCCAGGAGGGACTGATCAGACCCACCGATGGCGAAGCCTTTGATAAAATCACGGCGAGCACTGAACATCTGGATCCACTGCACTGCCACCGCCACAGTAAGCCCTCACAACAATCTTCCCCTGCAATAGTCCTAGAAAAGAAGGTGAACATTGAAATAAAAGAGAAATGGAGAAACAAAACAAAAAGAGAAAGAAAAAAAGAAGAATGCGTCTAGCCAAGCGAGCAGGAGCGTATAGACACAGAGCCCAAATACTTCCCACACTGCTGTCACTGCCATCTTAATGACGAAGAATTGTCGATCAAATGATTCATATGAAAATAAAGAATTGACAGTGAAGAACAAAAGGATTAATCAGAAGTAAGAATTTAGAGTATGAGAGAAAGCTAGCTAAGAGTTTAAATATGGTTAGCAAATGCATCTATATTTAAAAGACCCGCCAATGATGAAGCCTTAGATAAAGCTATGACAATCATGGCCACAAGGAATGAACATCTGGATCCACTGCACTGCTACTGCTGCAGTAGGCCCTCGCAACCTTCTTCCTCTACTGTAGTCACAGAAGAGGGAAGACACAAATAAAGTGAGTGTTGTTCCTCTAGTGAGTTAGCATGAGGAGTTATTAGTTGATAATAATGGTAGATGAAATGAATAAATTGCTTCTGTCTTTATTACAGAGGATACAAAATAATTCCAGGCACAGCTGTAAACAGGAAGTGGGGGGAAATAGGAGCTTAATGAAATTATAATCATGAAAGCTGTGGAACTGAGAAACCTGATGGAGTTATGGGTTAGCAAGACCCCAGGTCCAGATAGACTTCACCATTGGGACTTAAGAGATGTTGCTCGTGATATTGTAGATTCAGTGGTGTTAAATTTCCAAAATTCCCTGGATTCAGACTGGATTCATTTCCAGCAGACTGGAAAGTAGTAAATACAGCCCTCTATTCAAGACGGGCATCAGACAGAAAATAGGTAGCTATAGGCAAGCTAGCTGGACATCTGTCATGGGGAAAACATTAGATTCAATCATTAAAGAGATATAGCTCCAAACATCTTAAAAACTCCAAGGTAGTTGGTAACAGCTGGCATGGTTTTGCAAAAGACAAATCCTGTGTAATCAATGTATTGCTGTTCTTTGAAGGTGTAATATGCACAGTGAATAAATTGAGCTTACTATATTTGGATTTCCAGAAGGTACTTGTGTCTATAGGTTGTTCAGAAATGGAAGTTCATGATGCGGGGAGTGACATGTGAGTATGGATAGAAGATTACCTGGCTGGCAGAACACAGAGAATTTTTATTTAGATTACTTACAGTATGGAAACAGGCCCGTCAGCCCAACAAGTCCACACCGACCCACTGAAGCGCACCCTACCCAGACCCATTCCCCTACACCTAACACTACGGGCAATTTAGCATGGCCAATTCACCTAACTTGCACGTTTTTGGACTGTGAGAGGAAACCGGAGCACCCGGAGGAAACCCACGGAGACACGGTGAGAATGTGCAAACTCCACGCAGACAATCGCCTGAGATGGGAATTGAACCCAGGTCTCTGGCGCTGTGAGGCAGCAGTGCTAACCACTGTGCCACCGTATAAGTGGTTTTTTTTCCTGATTGGCAGGATGTGACAAGTAGAGATCAAAGGGGTCTGCGTTGGGGCCTTAGCTTTTTACACTTCCCATCGATGATCTAGGTTATGGAAATTAAGGCATTGTGGCTAAAATTGCAGATGATACCAGCGTAGGTAGAAAGGTATGTTGTGAAGAAGAAATAAGATGTTTGCAAATGGAAATAACAGGTTGAGTAGGCAAAAATCTGACAGATGAAGTTTATTGTGAGAAAATATCAAGTTTGTTTGCATTTACAAGAAGAACATTAAAGTAGAATATTATTTAAACAGAGCACAATTGTGGAATTCTAAGGTGCAGAGGGATTTAGGTGTTGTTATACAGAAGGCACAAAAAGTTAGTATGCAGATACATATGTAATCAAAAGACTAATGTTGTCCTTTTTTCTGAAAGGAATTGAACACAAAAATAAAGATGTCATGCTTCAGTTAAAAAAGCATTGATGAGACCACATCATGGATACTGTGTGCAGTTTGGTCTACTTATTTAAGGAAGGACGTAAATACACTGTAGACAGTTCACAGAAGTTTTACTATATTGGTACCTGGAATGGGGTTGCTTATGAGGAATGATTAGACAGACTGGGCTTAGTTCAGCTGGAGGTTAGAAGAGAGAGGGATAATTTGATTGAAGTGTATAAAATGGTCTTGACCAGGTGGATGTTGAAAGGATGTGTCCTCTTGATTTCAGTCCAGAGGTAGATGGCACTGTCTTAAAATTTTAGAGGTCACCCATTTAAGGACAGACATAAGGAGACATTCTTTTCTTTTGGGGATTTGGGAATTCTTTGGATCGAGGGAGGCAAATATTTCTAAGGCAGAATTGGATAGATTCTTGTTATGGAGTAGAATCAAAAGTAGATTGCTATTGGAATTCAAAACGCAGCCATAATCTTATGGAATGGTGAAACAGGCACAGGGAAACCAAATGAACTATTTGTAATTCATATGACTCATTTTCATTCCAATTTCTTTGATTTATTAATTGAATTACTTTTTCAGTAGAATCTAAGTTTCCAGCTGATGAATCTCTGCCCTGCAGATGATTGACTTGGTCCTTTGGGTTGGTAGTTTACACATGTCTGGTTATCATGGGCTGTCCACTTTATTTTGTGTTGATGGACTTGGATCAATACTGATTACCTAATCCGAAATGTCTTCTCAATTCCAGTACAAAGAATTAAGCATGGACATGTTTTAAAGTAAAAAAGACATTGTTTGAGGGTATAAAGCTCCCAAACCTCATTGTCAAGTTGACACGTGGATGAGAAATCTTCCCACAGAAGTGGTGGGGAGATAGTCTTACAAACTCCCTCTGACACATGTGCACATTCAGATTACCAGAGGGATAAAAACACATGGGTCAAGAGAAAACAGCAACCTGATCTTTGTTCACAATATCTGAAGGTTCCTCCTGGACTCACCTTTTTCCAATTATTTCCATTAGTTCGAATGTGGAGGTGCCAGGGATGGACAAAGTCTGAAGTCACATGACACCAAGTTGATTTGAAATCACAAGCTTCTGAAGTGCTGCTCCTTCAACAGATGAGGTCTGATAAAGGAGCAGTGCTCCACAAGCTTGTGATTTCAAATCCAGCTGTTGGACTATAACCTGGTGTCATGTGACTTCTGACTTTTTCCACTGGTTTGCAAAGAGCACAGGGTGGGTGGATAATTTATGAAAGGTCTCAGCTTCCAGTGACTGTTGAAGGAAAGATAAATGATTTTCTCAGGTTTAAAGAGGTTTATTGTGGAGAACTGAGAAAGAGATTATTTGGCGGCTGAGGATCTGCTGGTTTCTCCTCTGGTCTGACTCCCTGAAACAAAACAAAGAATTGTGACTGCTGGACACCCAAAACAAAAACAGAAATCGCTGGCAAAATTCTGGAAACATCTGTGGGAAGAAAGCAGAGTTTACGTTTCAAGTCCGGTAACATCAGAAGAGTCTTGAAGATAGTGATTAATATCAGGTACACATCCACTGGTGTCCATCTCCATTGCCTTATCCATAAGTTCATCATTCATTGTCCACAAGCAAGGAACATGAATGTTATCATACTGTTCCACCACTCTATATGGCTTGATACAAAACTTCCAATAGATCTGTAAAAGCATATTTGCTGGAAAGGTGGCTGTACAATGGTCAAGTATGAGAAACCAGGCTGACATTCACCTTGCACTGGTGACCGTAGTCCTAATGGATCATAGGTCTGCTCTCTCATTTAGAGAGAGAGAAAGAACTGGTGGTGAGTTTAACCTGAGGGTCATCATGCCCTAGAGAAGGGGAAAGATTGAGAATGAGAATCCTTCATGGTAACTTCAGCCAGAGTGGAAATGGGACACATGCTGTTGGATTAGGTTAGATTAGATTCCCTACTGTCTGGAAACAAGCCCTTTGGCCCAACAAGTCCACACTGACCCTCCAAGGAGTAACTCACCCAGGCCCATTCCCCTACCCCTGACTAATGCACCTAACACTATGGGCAATTTAGCATGACCAATCCACCTGACTTGCACATCATTGGATTGTGGGAGAAACAAGAGCATCCGGAGGAAACCCACACAGACACAGGGAGAACGTGCAAATTCCACACAGACAGTTGCCTGAGGCGGGAATCAAACCCAGGTCCCTAGTGCTGTGAGGCAGCAGCGCTAACCACTGAGCCACTGTTTCACCCTCAGTATCATGTTGTATTGCAAGCCAGCTATCCCGCCAACTGAGCTAACCGAATCCCACCTTGGAGTGCTCTATTTCTGCATCCCACAGAGTTACAAAGGAACATAAATCCTTCAGCTTGGATATTACAGTCAGTGAAAAAAAGCTAACCTCAAAGAAAGCAATAATTGTGCAACATGAACCACACCATTCTCAATAAGACTAGTGACCTCAGGAGAATGGACTATACAGTTCAATAATCCTTGAAACACTAAAGTCACCATTGTCAGGCAATGTGCAATAAACAAACTCCAGGCAAACAATAAAACCTTGAAACATAATGTTGTTTCTCAGTTGGAAGTCTGGTTCACCTTTAAGGCACAGATCATGAATGAAATGTAAAAGGCAGCCCTGTTTTACTTTGATCTTGAGTAAAGTAAAAAAAAATCCAATGTGGTAGAATTGGCCGCAAGCTTGTTAAAACTGTGCATTTATAGGCAGCAATTTACTGCTTAAATACAGGATTAGGCTTAAATAGACAAAATCTTGATTGCAAAAAAATGGTCACCTATGACTTTCTGAAGTGACAATTTTGTTTAAAATGCATCGGATGTACAGGCGAAAGACTGATTAAATACTTAAATTGAACCGTGAGATGGGAACCCATGGTGATTCATCTGATAAAGCTTTGGGATAAATAGGTAGCTAGAATATAAATTAGCTAAATTGCTTGACATACTGAATATGACAGTAAAGTTTATATTACTCAAGCCTTAATGGTATTTTGCTGTGAATAATTTCTTCGTTTCATTTTTGAGGCTATCCTTTAAATAGAAAAAAACAGAAGTTAAACTGTCAACCAAGCACATGCAAGATTATGCATATTTGTTAAAATTGTTTCTCGTGGATTGATTTGAGGGAGAGACTTTTTGACACTAAACTTAAACTGCCAAGTGTTGCACTACAGCAGAAACAGCAAGGACAAAAAATCAGATGGTTTTTTGGACATTTTATATTTCTATACACACAGCAGACACCCAGAAACCTGTCCTCCTTAAAGATCTTAGAAAGGAAACCATGTTCTTGGAACAAAGACAAAAACTTAAAACCGTTACAGAGTTGGATGAAGCTAACAGCAGTGAGGCTGTATTTGACTAGGAATAGAACCTCAGAATCTTAGCAACAAAAAAATCTGGAATGGAAGGGATGGTATGGTGGCACAATGGCTAGCACTGCTGCTCTACAGCGGCAGGGACTCAGGTTCGATTCTGGTCTTGGGTGACTGTGTGGAGTCAACATGCCCACCCATTGGCTGTATGGTGCCCTGTTTTCCTCCCACATGTGAAGGCTATGTGAATTGGCCTTAGGAAATGTAGGGTTGTGGGGATGGGTGGGTCTGTGTGGACTCAATGGGCTGAAGAGCCTGTAGGGATTCTATTCTATGATAAAGTTGAAAGCTAGTTATTTTAATGATGACTGGGGAAATAATCACTTATTGTCATTTTAAAAAAAGCCTTTCTAGTTCATTAATATCCTTCAGGAACATCTGGCCTACGTCTAATAGGAATTTGGGAGGCACAGCAGAAATTCATCCCAACGAGAAAGAAACGTACCATGGGAAGGGAAGTGAGAGACAGCATAAAAGCATACAGTGTGTTGAAGATTAGTGAGAGGTCAGAGGATTGGGAAGCATTTAAAAACCAACAGAGGATAACTAAAAAAGCAATAAGGTGGGAGAAAATTAAATTAGAGGGTAAGCTAGCTAGTAATATTAAAAAACTGCAAGACTTTTAACATATATAACAAAGTAAGAGAGAGGTAAGAGTGAACACTGGGCCAATGGAAAATGAGGCTGGAGAAGCAATAATGGGGCACAAAGAAATTGTGGGGAACTGCATAAGTATTTTGCATCAGTTTTCACAGTGGATGACATCAGCATCCAACCAGAACTTCAAGACAGTCAGGGGATGGACATGAGTGTTGTGGTCATCACTAAGGAGAAGATGCTGGGGAAGCTGAAAGGTCTGAAGGTGGATAAATCATCCAGACCAGATGAACTATACCCTAGAGTTCTCGCTGCTTCAGTTAATGGGATCACAGGTCATCCCTTCACTTGCTATTTGGCTGTTGACAAATTACAGACACCATCTGACAATTTTGATCACCTGCAAAGATTTGTTATTCAGCTTGTCGACATACCACTCACAGTATTTGTACAGGTCTTTTGATCTCTCCGCCTATAAATTTTGTGCTTGTGTACTTCACCTGATAAATGGCTAGAGCTCAGAAAGCTTGTGATTTCAACTAAACTTGCTGGAGTATAACCTGGTGACTTCTGACCTTGTCTACCCCAGTTCAACACTGGCACCTCTACATCACAAATAAGTTATGATCCATGCTGTTAGGGGCAAGGTACTGATAGAGAGTTGGCTGACTGGCAGAAGGCAGAGAGTTGGGAAAAACAGGTATTTTTCAGGATGGTAGCTAGTGACTAGTGGAGCTTTGCAGGTTTCACTGTTGGGACTACATGAGAATTTACGAGGCATGTTTAGTACGTTTGGAGATGGCACCAGGATTAGAACATAGAACATAGAACATAGAAAAATACAGCGCAGTACAGGCCCTTCGGCCCTCAATGTTGCGCCGACCGAATCCTACCTAACCTACACTAGCCCAATAACTTCCAAATGCCTATCCAATGCCCGCTTAAATGACCATAAAGAAGGAGAGTTCACCACTGCTACTGGCAGGGCATTCCATGAACTCACAACCCGCTGTGTAAAGAATCTACCCCTAACATCTGTCCTATACCTTCCACCCCTTAATTTAAAGCTGTGTCCCCTTGTAACAGCTGACTCCATTAGCGGTAAAAGGTTCTCAGTGTCTACCCTATCTAAACCCCTAATCATCTTGTACACCTCGATCAAATCTCCCCTAAACCTTCTTTTCTCCAATGAGAACAGCCCCAAGTGCCTCAGTCTTTCCTCATACGATTTTCCTACCATACCAGGCAACATCCTGGTAAACCTCCTCTGCACTCGTTCCAATGCCTCCACATCCTTCCTTTAGTATGGCGACCAAAACTGCACACAATACTCCAAATGAGGCCGCACCAGAGTCTTATACAACTGCAACATGACCTCAGGACTCCGGAACTCAATTCCTCTGCCAATAAAGCCCAGTACACCATATGCCTTCCTCACAGCACTATTTACCTGTGTGGCAACTTTCAGAGATCTGTGTACATGGACACCAAGATCCCTTTGCTCATCCACACTACCAAGTAGCCTACCATTAGCCCAGTAATCCATCTTCTTGTTACTCCTACCAAAGTGAATGACTTCACACTTAGCTACATTGAATTCCATTTGCCACCTTTCTGCCCAGCTTTGCAACTTGTCTATATCCCGCTGTAACCTGCCACATCCTTCCTCACTATCCACAACTCCACCGACTTTTGTGTCATCCGCAAACTTACTCACCCAGCTTTCAAGCCCCTCCTCTAGATCATTTATAAAGATAACAAAAAGCAATGGTCCCAAAACAGATCCTTGAGGTACACCGCTAGTAACTGCACTCCAAGATGAACCTATACCATCAACTACTACCCTCTGTCTCCTTCCAGCCAGCCAATTTCTAATCCAAACCTCTAATGCACCCTCAATGCCATACCTCCGTAGTTTTTGCATTAGCCTACCATGGGGTAACTTATCGAACGCCTTACTAAAATCCACATACACAACATCTACTGCTTTACCCTCGTCCACCTCCTTAGTCACCTGCTCAAAGAACTCAATAAGGTTTGTGAGGCACGACCTGCCCTTCACAAAACCATGCTGGCTATCCCTGATCACGTTATTCCTATCCAGATGTTCATAAATCTTATCCCTTACAATTCTCTCTAAGACTTTGCCCACCACAGAAGTCAGACTCACTGGCCTATAGTTACTCGGGCTATCCCTACTCCCCTTCTTGAACAAGGGGACCACATTCGCCATCCTCCAGTCTTCTGGGACTATTCCCATTGAAAATGACAACATAAAAATCCAGGCCAATGGCTCTGCTATCTCCTCCCTAGCTTCCCAGAGGATCCTAGGATAAATGCCATCAGGCCCAGGAGACTTATCTATTTTCATCCTTTCCAGTATTCCCAAAACCTCTTCCCTACATACTTCAATGCCATCCATTCTAATCACTTGTGACTCAATATTCACACCAGCAACCGTGTCCTGTTCCTGAGTGAATACTGACGAAAAGTATTGATTTAGTGTCTCTCCAATCTCCTCCGCCTCCACGCACAACTTCCCACTACTATCCTTGACTGGACCGATACCTACCCTAGTCATCCTTTTATTCCTGACATACCTATAGAAAGCCTTTGGATTTTCCCTAATCCTACCAGCTAAGGACTTTTCATGTCCCCTTCTCGCTGCTCTTAGCTCTCTCTTTAGATCCTTCCTGGCTACCTTATAACTCTCAATCGCCCCAACTGAATCTTCACGCCTCATCTTTACATATGCCGCCTTCTTCCCTTTCACAAGGGATTCCAATTCCTTATTAAACCACGGCTCCCTCACAAGACCCTTAACTCCATGCCTGACTGGTACATACTTATCAAGGACACTCAGTAGCTGTTCCTTGAACAATCTCCACATATCATTAGTATTCTTCTCTTGAAGCCTGTTTTTCCAATCCACACATCCTAAGTCATGCCTCACCGCATCATAATTTCCCTGCCCCCAGCTATAACTCTTGCCCTGCAGTGCACACTTATCCCTCTCCATCACTAAAGTAAAAGTCACCGAGTTGTGGTCACTGTCCCCGAAGTGCTCACCTACCTCCAAGTCTAACACCTGGCCTGGTTCATTACCTAGAACCAAATCCAGTATAGCCTCACCTCTTGTTGGCCTGTCTACATATTGTGTCAGCAAACCCTCCTGCACACATTGGACAAACACCAACCCATCTAACGACCTCGAGCTATAGCTTTCCCAGTCAATATCTGGGAAGTTAAAGTCTCCCATAACAACCACCCTGCTACTTTCACTCTTCTCCTGAATCATCCTCGCAATACTATCCTCTACTTCTCTCGGGCTATTAGGAGGCCTGTAGAAAACACCTAACAGAGTGACCTCACCTTTCCTATTTCTAACCTCAGCCCAAACTACCTCAGATGGCAAGTCTTCCTCCATCGTCCTTTCCACCGCTGTAATACTATCCTTGACAAGTAATGCCACACCTCCCCCTCTTTTACCCCCATGTCTGACCCTACTAAAACATTTAAACCCTGGAACCTGCAACAGCCATTCTTGTCCCTGTTCTACCCATGTCTCTGTAATGGCCACAACATCGAAGTCCCAGGTACCAACCCACGCTGCAAGTTCACCTACCTTATTTCTTATACTTCTGGCATTGAAGTATACACACTTCAAGCCACCCTTCTGTTTACAGGCACCCTCCTTCGAGATTGCTGCCTTGTTCATAACCTCCCTAAACTCAAGGTCCTGTACCCTAAAGCTACAGTCCAGGTTCCCATGCCCCGGCGGAGTTAGTTTAAACCCTCCCAAAGAGCACTAGCAAACCTCCCCACAAGGATACTGGTGCCCCTCAGGTTCAGGTGTAGACCATCCTTTTTATAGAGGTCCCACGTTCCCCAGAAAGAACCCCAGTTGTCCAGAAACCGGAATCCCTCCCTCCTGCACCATCCCTGTAGCCACGCGTTTAACTGCTCTCTCTCTGTTCCTCGACTCTCTATCACGTGGCACAGGTAACAAACCAGAGACAACAACTCTGTTTGTTCTAACTCTGAGCTTCCAACCTAGCTCCCTGAAAGCCTGCCTGACATCCTCACCCCTCTTCCTACCTATATCATTGGTGCCAATGTGGGCCACGATCTGGGGCTGCTCCCCCTCCCCCTTAAGGACCCGGAAAACACGATCAGCGACATCACGTACCCTTGCACCTGGGAGGCAACATACCAATCGTGAGTCTCTGTCGCCCCCACAAAACCGCCTATCTGTACCCCTCACTATTGAGTCCCCAAGAACTATCGCTCTACCAGTGGTAGTGGTATAGTTGACAGTGAAAAAGGTTATCTAAGATTATCAAGAGAATTTGATCATCTGGGCCAATGGGCTGAGGAGTTTAATTTTGATAAATGTGCAATATTGCATTTTGGTAGAATAATCAAGGGCAGGACTAATACAGTTAATGATAGAGCCCTTAGTAGACAATAAACAACAGGTGCAGGAGTAGGCGATTCTGCCCTTCGAGCCT
Source organism: Hemiscyllium ocellatum (assembly GCF_020745735.1). Classification (NCBI taxonomy): domain Eukaryota; kingdom Metazoa; phylum Chordata; class Chondrichthyes; order Orectolobiformes; family Hemiscylliidae; genus Hemiscyllium; species Hemiscyllium ocellatum. Next base: position 120,350,497 of record NC_083405.1, on the reverse strand, counting down.
GCACCACCATTCAATATGATCATGGCTGGTCATCCTTAATCAGTATCCTGTTCCTGCCTTATCTCTATAACCCTTGATTCCACTATCCTTGAGAATTCTATCCAACTCTTTCTTAAATGAATCCAGAGACTGGGCCTCCACTGCCCTCTGGGGCAGAGCATTCCACACAGCCACCACTCTCTGGGTGACGAAGTTTCTCCTCATCTCTGTCCTAAATGGTCTACCCCTATTTTTAAGCTGTGTCCTCTGGTTCGGCACTCACCCATCAGCGGAAACATGTTTCCTGCCTCCAGAGTGTCCAATCCTTTAATAATCTTTTATGTCTCAATCAGATCCCCTATCAGTCTTCTAAACCCAAGGGTATACAATCCCAGTCGCTCCAGTCTTTCAGTGTAAGGTAGTCCCGCCATTTCAGGAATTGACCTCATGAACCTACGTTGCACTCCCTCAATAGCCAGAATGTCTTTCCTCAAATTTGGAGACCAGAACTGCACACAGTACTCCAGGTGTGGTCTCACCAGGGCCCTGTACTCAGATCTCATTGTACTGCCCCTTTACCTAAATTGATTCCATTTAGGTAGTAATCTGCCTTCCTGTTCTTGCCACCAAAGTGGATAACCATACATTTATCCACATTAAACTGCATCTGCCATGCATCTGACCACTCACCTAACCTGTCCAGGTCACCCTGTAATCTCCTAACATCCTCCTCACATTTCACCCTGCCACCCAGCTTAGTATCATCAGCAAATTTGCTAATGTTATTACTAATACCATCTTCTATATCATTAATATATATTGTAAAAAGCTACGGTCACAGCACTGATCCCTGCGGTACTCCACTGGTCACTGCCTGCCATTCCGAAATGGAGCCGTCTATCGTTAGTCTTTGTTTCCTATCAGCCAACCAACTTTCAATCCAAGTTAATACTTTGCCCCCAATACCATGCGCCCTAATTTTGTTCACTAACCTCCTATGTGGGACTTTATCAAAAGCTTTCTGAAAGTCCAGGTACACTACATCCACTGGATCTCCCTCGTCCATCTTCAGAGTTACATCCTCAAAACATTCCAGAAGATTAGTCAAGCATGATTTCCCCTTCATAAATCCATGCTGACTCTGTCCTATCCTGTTACTACTATCCAGCTAACTGGTCTATAATTTCCTGCTTTCTCTCTCCCACCTTTCTTAAAAAGTGGTACATTAGCTACCCTCCAATCCACAGGAACTGATCCCGAATCTATCGAACTCTGGAAAATAATCACCAACGCATCCACAATTTCTCGAGCACCTCCTTCAGTACCCTGGGATGTAGACCATCAGGCCCCGGAGACTTATCAACGTTCAGACCTAACAGTCTCTCCAACACCAACTCCTGGCAAATATAAATTCCCTTAAGTTCAGGTCATTCAGTCACTGTTACCTCTGGGAGATTGCTTGTGTCTTCCCCAGTGAACACAGATCTGAAGTATAAATTCAATTCTTCTGCCGTTTCTTTGTTCCCCGTAATATATTCCCCTGTTTTTGTCTTCAAGGGCCCAATTTTAGTCTTAACCATTTTTTTGCCTTTCACATACCTAAACAAGCTTTTACTATCCTCCTTTATATTATTGGCCAGTTTACCTTCGTACCTCATTTTTTCTCTGTGTATTTTCTTCTTCGTAATCCTCTGTTGTTCTTTAAAAGCTTCCCAGTCCTCTGTTTTCCCACTTATCTTTGCTACGGTATACTTTTTCTCTTTTAACTTTATATGTTTCTTAACTTCCCTCGACAGCCATGCCTGCTTCTAGGATCTTTCCTCCTTTTTGGAATGAACTGATCCTGCATCTTCTGCATTATACACAGAAATATTCGCCATTGTTCCTCCACTGTCATCCCTGCTAAGGTATTGCACCATTGAACTTTGGCCAGCTCCTCCCTCATAGCGCCATAGTTCCCTTTATTCAACAGAAATATTGTCACTTCCGACTATACCCTCTCCCTCTCAAATTGCAGATTGAAGCTTATTGTATTATGGTCACTACTTCCCAATGGCTCCTTCATTTCGAGGTCCCTGATCAATTCTGGTTCGTTGTACAATACCAGATCCAGGGTCCACACCGACCCGCCGAAGCGCAACCCACCCATACCCCTACATTTACCCCTTACCTAGCACTACGGGCAATTTAGCATGGCCAATTCACCTGACCTGCACATCTTTGGACTGTGGGAGGAAACCGGAGCACCCGGAGGAAACCCACGCAGACACGGGGAGAAGGTGCAAACTCCACACAGTCAGTCGCCTGAGTCGGGAATTGAACCCAGGTCGCTGGTGCTGTGAGGCAGCAGTGCTAACCACTGTGCCACCGTGCCACCCTAAACCACTCTAGTACCAGCTGTTCTGAGAATCCATCTCGGAGACACTCCACAAAGTCTCTTTCTTGAGGTCCAATACCATCCTGATTCTCCCAGTCTACCTGCATGTTGAAATCCCCCATAACAACTGTAGTAACACTTTGCGACAAGCCAATTTCAGCTCCTGATTCAACTTAACGCTGTTGAACAAAGAGACCGAGGGATTCAGGTACATAATTCTTTGAAAGTTGCATCAGAGGTAGACCAAATGGTTAAGATGATGTTTAGCTTGCTTGCCTTCATTGCTCAGACCATTGACTATAGGAATCGGGATGTCATGTTGAGATTTCACAGGACATTGGTGAGGCAACGTTTGGAGTACAGTACACAGTTCTGATTGTCCTGCTCTAGGAGGGATATTATTAAGCTGAAGAAAGTTCACCAAAGATTGACAAGGGTGTTGCTGTGCCTGGAGGATTTGAATTATAAGGAGAGGCTGGATAGGCTGGGACTTCTTTCACTGGAGAGTAGAAGGTTGAGGGATAACCTTATAGAGGTTTATGAAATCATGAGGAGCACAGATAAGGTGAATAGCAAAGGTCTTTAGGCTGGGGGAGTTCAAAATAGAGGGCATATTTTTAAGATGAGTAGAGAAAGATTTAAAAGGGATCTGAGGGGCAAATTTTTCTAAGAGAGAGTGGTTCATATGTAGAATGAACTGTCAAAGGAAGTGGTAAATGCAGGTACAATTAAAACATTTAAAATATATTTGGACAGATGACAGGAATATAGGCCAAATGCAGGCAAGTGAGACTCGTTTAGTTTGGGAAACTTGGTCACCTTGAATGAGTTGGACCACAGGTTGTGTTTATGTGCTGTATAACTCTGACTATATTCACATTATACATTAATGGGCTGGATGAAAGAACTGAGGGCATTATTGCAAAGTTTGCAGAAGGCAGAAAGATAGGTGGAGGGACAGGAAGTGTTGAGAGAACAGGGGAGCTGCAGAAAGTCTTGAACAGGCCAGAAGAGTGGGCAATGAAGTGGCAGATGGAATACAGTGTGGCAAAGTTTGAGCTGATGTACTTTGGGTAGGTAGAATAGTGGCACGGAGTATTTTTTCTACAAGAAAGGTCTTTGGAAATCTGAAGCACAAGGGATTCAGACATCCTCTTTCAGGATTGACTTGTGGTTAACACGCAGGTTCAGTTGGCAGTAAGAAAGCAAATTCAATGTTAGCATTCATTTCAAGAGGCCTAGACCCAGGTGCCACAGGCATGGAAGGTAATGCTTGGGTTTGTCAGAGCCTGTATGCTCCAGGCCAGCGACATCACTTTCTCCACGTACTTTTCATTTTTTTTTTCTTTTTCTTCTTCCTTTCATTTTCATCGTCAAGGCTGGAGCATTGTTGGTGCAGCAGTGGCTGCAGCGTTGTTGATGTGGATTGGGACTCCTGGCAGTGGTGGCTGTAGGTCCAGAGCCTGGACCCTTGGTGGCAGTGCCTGCAGTGGGGTCTCCTTGGGCATCAGTGGTGTTGTTGCTGTTCTAGGAGCGGTGCCCCTTGAGGACCAGAATATCTCACAGAGACTTTGCAGGAGGTCTGAAGCCCCCGTGCTCGAAGCTCCAATTTAAACAGAAGACGATTCTTATTTAACTAATTTATTTTTATCTTAATGGCACCATATAGTGGTGACAAAAAGCTTTGCACTGTATCTTCAAGATAAACGTGACAATAAATCATTCATTCATCCAACTGCACAGTTGAGGCTGTATAAGGCTCTAGGAGACAGTTAGGACTGCAAATGCTGGAGCTCAGAGTCTGAGGAGCAGGAGAATCGATGTTTTGGGCATAGTTGCTGCCTGACCTTCTGTGTTTTCCCAGCATCACACTCTGGATTCTGATCTCCGGCATCTGCAGTCCTCACTTTCTCCTAGTTGATCTCAACCTTACTGCAAAACCTCTTCCAAGGATGCCTGCCTTGAAGAAGTCCTCCTCCTCTCTCTACAAAGATCTCAGCGCGTCCCTCTCTCACTGAATCGCTTACCCCAGCCCTTCCCATTTATCTCTCAGCCCTGACCCACAAGCCTCATTCCTGATGAAGGGTTTATGCCCGAAACATTGATTCTCCTGCTCCACGGATGCTGCCTGACTGGCTGTGCTTTTCCAGCACCCATATAAGGCTCTAGTCAGACCACAATATCTTGAGCAGTTTGGGACCCGGATGCAAGGAAGGATGTTTTAGCATTGGAGGGTGTCCAGAGGCAAGAATGATCCCAGGGATGAAGAGACTATCATATAAGGAGCATTTTTTTTGAGGACTCTGGCTCTGTATGCGATGGAGTTTAGAAGGTGAGGGGTCTCTGATTGAAAGTTAGAGATCTGGATAGAGTGGATATGGAGAATATGTTTCCACTCATAGGAGAGACAAGGATCCGAGGGCACAGCTTCAGAATGAGGGGACAACCCTTTAGAACTGAGATGAGTAACTTCTTCAGCCAGAGGGAAGTGATTGTGTGGAATTCATTGCTGCAGAGGGCTGTGGAGGCCAAGTCATTGAGTGTACTTAAGACAGAGATAGATAGGTTCTTGGTGAGTAAGAGGTTTAAGGGTTATGGTTAGAAGGCAGGAAAATGGTGTTGAGAAATATATCAGCCATGATCGAATGGCAGAGTAAACTCAATGGGTCACATGGCCTAATTCTGCTCTTGTGTCTCATGGTCTTACATGTGACTCTAGACTTTCAGCAATATGGCCGACTTTTAAGTACCCACCAAACCGTTCAGTTCAAATGCAATTTGGGAATGGACAACCAATTTACCAGGGACATCAGACGCCATGAAAGAAAAAAAAATCAAGAAGTTGATATCATTGGGAGTCAAGCACAAAACCTTTCACAAAATGGAATTGTACCAGGCAGTTGGTTCAGGCTGTTGGAAGGCCAATCACTGCAGCCCAGGAAATGATGGCAAAAGTTCCAAAAGAAAGTGTCCTTGGCTTGAACCTCTTCAATAGCTCCTTCAATGTGACCAGGATTGAAACTGTTCCCTGTTAACCCTACAATCTCCAGCTACGTTCTCAGCTCCTTTGATAATAAACCTTTGCTAACTTATGGCAGGATGTGGGACAATAGACAGGCCTCGAATGGCAAACAGCAGGTCATATTCAGGTGCATAGCTGTCCATCTGAAAATGAGAAAAGGTCAGTCACTTCCTTGTATCCTCTGTAAGCTCTTCATCCCCGGGATTATTCTTGTAAACTGCCTCTGGTCACTCTCCAATGCTAAGACTTCCTTCCGTGGGACCCAAACTGCTCAAAATATTAACCATCATTATTTGGAGTGTATATGTATATATTAATCTTGATTGGAAAGGTACACCTGTAGGCTAAATAATCACTGTAACAAGCATATATTCTAGCACTACAATGTAAGTTTCATGTTTTCCTTTTGCTATTTGATAAATACCATCCCCTACAAGAACAAAATCTTTATTAAAAATAAACTACTGTTTAATAATCCTTGAAGCACTAAAGCTATGCAATAAAATATTCAGGGAAGCAACAAAAGCACAAAACTTAATGTTGTTTCTCAGCTAGAGGTCCATGTAGCCTTAAAGGCACATTTAAGGCTAAATGACCAACTGTATCAGCACAGAATAGGATTGCAGGTTGGATATTCTGTGAGAAGTGACCCCTCAAAGTCTCTCCGCAAAATCGTCAAGGTTCAAGTCAGAATTGTGATACTGTATGGCAGCCACATCAAAACTCCAGAGTCTGTGTGTCATCTTGACAGGTACTCTCTTCAGTATCCAGCTCCTTCACCACTGGCACAAAGTGGCTGCTCTGCTCGCTAACTATCAGATTACTGCTGCACTTTATCAAATATGCATCGACTGCATCTCCCAAACACCAGGAGCCCTGCTAATGGCAAAAAGAGAGTTAAGCTGTCACGGGAGTATGATCACTTTCAGGTTCGCCTCTAAGTCACACAGAATCCTGATTTGAGAATGTAAGGTCACTCTTGAGAGAAACCCCCAATGAAATATACCAAGATTGACGCTTATTCAATTTCTGATAAAATATAGCCCAAAGTCTCAATATGTGTCAGGAATCACAAATCAGGAAAAAAAATTAATTTGCCCATTCCTGAATTGCTATCCTCTTCATATCGGGATATTTTCCAATGCTTTTATGCAATGCAATAGTTGAATTTTATGTTCAGAAAGAACTCTGCATTTCTGGCTGGACGTTCCAGTTCTGGTTCGTGCAGAAATATAGGGAGTGTCTCAGTCAGGAGAAAGCAAACCGTGCTCCCTCCTTTTAAGGCAGGCGTTGTTTTATTCTGTGTCTGATATTTCCAGCATCACAGACAGGCATGTTCACAGCTCCTAAGTATATAAGGTAAGGGTGAGGCTGGGTTACCACCTGGGTAGAGTACCAGCAGGAGTCAATGCCAAGTGTTTTAGGTGCCATCTGGGAAGTGGCCATGTTGACAGGGTTGGTGCCAAGGGAAGTGACTGAGGGTTTGGAGTGGTTTCGGTGGTTAGTTATTCTAATGGTATCCATAATAAGATGGCTGATATTGTGTTGGCAAGACTGTTGTGAGGGTGCGAGTGACATTTCCCAGTGGAATAGGCTGATGTTGGGCCCTGGAGATGAAAGGTAGGGAGAAAAGTGTGGCAGAACCAAGGAGGGGAAGGGGATTTGTGAAGTGCAATAGTGCAATGGGGGACGTGTTTTAGATCCTGGAGTTGTGCAGAGATGAGGAGTGATATTGGATCTGGTGATAGAGTGCCTGGTGTCTGGTCAGGTTCAGGGATGGGGGTTGCAGGTTGGATACAAAGGATTTGGGTGAGGTGAAGTTGGAGGTGAGTGCTTTAGGTTTAAGGGGTGTAGTCAGTTAGTGTTTAACCAAGAGTTAGACTAGGTTTTCAATTGTCTATCTTTTCATTGATAACTATTAACATAGCTGCAGCAGGAATTCTCCAAATTCCCTGATTTAAATGGATACTTTCAGAGAGTGCAGGGGAGTTGCCCACTGGAATGTCTAATTTCCTGGAAAATCCCCTCAGAGTCTGCCACATTAGGAATTCTGCATGGTCCTGCTGTGTAACTTACATCCACCTTGTGAAAACAACTCTCCAGCCATCGCAAAATCTGAACGTTCATAGAATTCCCACATTATGGAAGCAGGCCATTCAGCCTATCGAGTCCGCACTGCACCTATGAAGACCATCCTAACCAGACACACCCTCTCATCCTATTCCTGTAACTCTGCATTTCCCATGACTAATCCACCTAGTCTGCACATCCTTGGACACTATGGGGCAATTTAGCATGGCCAATCCACCTAACCTGCACATCTTTGGGCTGTGGGAGGAAACTGGAGCATGCGGAGGAAACCCACATAGACACGAGGAGAACATGCAAACTCCACACAGACAGTCACCCAAGGGTGGAATCAAACCCAGGTCCTTGACGCTGTGAGGCAGCAGTGCCAACCACTGATCCACTGTGCTGCACCCAGAAATGCCATTCTCATCTCTGAGTCATAGAGTCCCAGAGTCATAGAGATGTACAGCATGGAAACAAACCCTTCAATCCAAATCATCCATGCTTACCAGATAACCTAAATTAACCTAGTCCCATTTGCCAGCATTTGACCCATATCACTCTAAACTCTTCCTATTTATGTGCCTTTTAAATATTGCAGTTGTATCAGCCTCCATTACTTCCTCTGACAGCTCATTCCATACATGCACCACCCTCTGCGTGAAAAGGTTGCCCCTTAGGTCTCTTTTATATCTTTTCCCTCTCACCCTAAACCTATGCCCTCTAGTTCTGGACTTCCTCACCCCATGGAAAAGACTTTGTCTAGCTATCCTATCCATGCCCCCCATTATTTTATAAACCTCTATAAGGTCACCCCTCAGTCTCTGATGCTCCAGCAAAATAGGCTCCAGCCTGTTCAGTCTCTCCCTATAGTTCAAATCCTCCAACACTGTCAACATGACTCAATGCATATAATTGGCAGTGAAATACCTGGGACTGTGAAAGATGCTGTACACAATAGGTCTTTCCTGTGATCATCCCAGTAGTCAGCTGAAGAAAATGGTAATGGAGACATTGACAAATTGTAGCAATCAATTCCTCTCAATCTACTGCAAACCTAAATGTGGCACAATGAAAAGAACCACTTGTCACTCTGAGGCCGAAAGTCATGTGTTCCTCTTGAACTTCCTGCCTTACAATACATCAGGTCTCAAACTACCCCAGTGTCAGATGCCTATATTATATCATCTGAAAGAAATCAATCTCATTTACATTTGAGTGAATCAATACTCACTGCTTCCAGCATCTCCCTTGGGAGCCTGTTCTATAGCCGGACCAGTTTCCTCAGTGAAATATTGTTTCTGCAGATTAGTCTTGATTTTACGAAGTGCCCCCCCACCAGAACTTTCTTTGAGTACATGCAGTAAGTTCTGGTTATGATGATGTTCTGTGCAAGATGGAATAGCTTGTCATAGTCTACATTATCCAGTCCCTTTAGACTCCTACAAACAGCAATCATGTTGTTGACAGATCCGTTCAGAATGCTGAATTGAGTATTTGAAGAAGTTGGCATGGTGTAACAGGCCTCAAATTGCATTGAAGCTGGTGACTCCACATCAGCGACACTGTTTCCAAGGGAGAATTGAACAGTCTGCAGCTGTCCAGTCTGTCAGCTTCAGTCAAACAGAAGGTGCGGAAAATAACATTGTCACCATTATGAAAATGTATTAAATTTAAATGTTCAGATATTCCTCTTCTCAATTTTTACAAAAAACATTCCGCCCACTTCCTTCTCCTCAAAACAGATTATATATTATTTTTTGGGAACACAAGCTTTTGCTTCTAAATATAATAGGTTTGCAGGCATTAATAATAAACCTTGCAAGAATTACGCTATGTTGTGCATTCCTAACACAGATGGAGTGCAATGTCATGTGTTAACTGATGATCTGGATCATTTTGTCACTGTCTGTTCTATATATACTGTAAATGTGTACAAGCATAATCAATGATGGCAAGCTAATTAAACTCTCAAGCAAAACTTCACTTACTTAGAACATAGAACATAGAAAAGTACAGCACAGAGCAGGCCCTTAGGCCCACAATATTGTGCCGAGACTTAATCCTAATGTAAAATATAATAACTTAACCTACGCCCCCCTCAACTCACTGTTATCCATGTGCATGTCCAGCAGTCGCTCAAATGTCCCCAATGACTTTGCTTCCACCACCACAGCTAGCAAAGCATTCCCTGCATTCACAACTCCCTGTATAAAGAACCTACCTCTGACGTCTCCTTTATCCCTTCCTCCTAATTCCTTCAAACTATGACCTCTTGTACCAGTCAGTCCTGCTGTGGGGAAAAGTCTCTGGTTATGACTATCTATTCCTCTCATTATTTTGTACACCTCGATCAGGTCTCCTCTGTCCCTTTAGAACAGGCTCCTCTGATGTTTAATCCTGCAACAATGACAAAGTCCACACAAATCTGGCAGGTTGAGTCAGAGAACAGACATATTTGAAGTTACAGTCCTTGTTACTTTTGTCACATTGAAATCCCCAATGTAAGGCCACTCTATAAGGTCCAACTTTCTGAACTATTTGTTTCTTATCAAGATCTTCAACTGTGGCAGAACTTTCCCATGCCATAAATTGACTGGAATGATAGCAGGAATGAGGGATTTTAGGTTCAAGTGAAGAGTAGAGAAATTGGGCTTATTCTCCTTGGAGCAGAGAAGATTAAGACGTGACTTTGTTGAGGTGCCTAAAATGATTAATGGGGATTTTGATAGAGTAAAGAATGGTGTTCTGTTCCATTCGTCAATAACTGGTAGTCACAATTTTAAGATTGTCAACAGGAGAGTTAGGAGTAAGATGAGCAGACACTTCTCAGAGAGTTGTTAGGACTTGGAATCACTGCCTGGGAGAGTGGTAGAGACTGATTCCGTAGGAAGTTGCAAAAGAGAGCTGGATTTATATTTGAAAGCGATGGATTTAGAGAGCTATAGAGATAGGGCTGGAGGATGGGATGGGCTGGGTAGCTCTTTTAGGAGCCAGACACAATGGGTCAAATGGCCTCAATCTGGACTGTAAAATGCCGTTCTATTCTACGTTCTCATGCAGTTAGTACATCACTGGAGAATACAGTCCTTCTGTAAGCTATAGTGGGTAAACTTTGAAATCAGCACTGAATCAACTTCATCTGAAATTTCTCACCACATGGCTTAATGCATTTTTAAAAATCCAATTACACCTCATTAGCATGGCAGGTCTAAGTTCGCTGCAGTTCAGTAATTCATAAAGATTGTACTCTGCAAGGACTTCAACAGTGCCCCATGTGGAGGAACAAGGGATCACTGTCAGTAATGTCTGAACCTCTGTGTTGAATTGTCCAGATCAGAAGTTGCTGACAGTTTTGCCATCAAGATAACTGCAAATTTTGGGCTATTCATCAGACTTTTGAGATGGGTGTGTCATGTCTTTTTGGATGGTTGGTGCGGATTGATGGGCCAAATGGCCTGCCCCCACACTGTAGGGATTCTGTAATATGATGTCAGCCATCTTGCTCTTACTTTCTCAAGCTCCTTTATTCTCCGTCAGAATGTTACTGATACAAGGGCAGGCATGATGGGCTGGCACGGTGGCTCAATGGTTAGCACTGCTGACTCACAGCACCAGGGACCCAGGTTTGATTCCAGCTTCGGGCGACTGTCTGTGTGGAGTTTGTACATTCTCCCTGTGTCTGCATGGGTTTCTTCCAGGCACTATGGTTTCTTCCCACAGTCCAAAGTTGTGCAGATTAGGTGGATTGACCATCCTAAATTGCCCATAGTGTAAAGAGTTATAGGGAAAAGGGCTGATTCTGAGTGGGATGCTGTTTGGAGATCAACGTAGACTCAGTGGGGCAAATGGCCTGTTTCACAGTGGAGGGATTCTATGATTATCATTTATTTCAGTCACTCATTGGAAGTAACATAGGACATGGAATGGACTATCCAAACCCTTGAACCTTTTCATGCCACGGTAAAAGATGTTTATTTCAAAGTCCCTCTCTTTCTCTGTCCAAGTGCTTTGGTGGAGAGAAAATGCTTGTCTGTGTACATTTTAACTTTCTGATGTAGGGCTCCCCTAATAGGTTATCACACCAATTCTCCTCATTGTTTATGAAGAATGACACTGGAAAAAGCAGAGCAGGTCAGGCAACATCTGAGGAGCAAGAGAGTTGATGTTTCAGGCTGGAGCCTTCTTCAGGGAAGAACTCCCTGAATTACTTTCTGCAGAAGTCAATATTAAAACTGAATGGACATCAAGGATTTGCCATTTTTTCCTAAGGTCCCAAATCACACCCAGTAACAACGTTCAATGTGAAGTTGATATTAGAAATAGATCCAACCTTGGGATGAAAAAGAGACAATACCTGAATCAGGTCTTCGAATGAGATAAATGAGGATGACTGAGCCATTGTCTGCTTGTTCATCATACTGCCTGTGTCACAATTTGTGGATTGCACCTTCTCATATACGAATTTGTTTCAGTTTATCAGCTCCCATGTTTAATATTAGTGACATAGGAGTAACTTACAATGGAATACAATAAAGCTAAAGAAAAATGAAAAATGGACAATTTACAAAAAAAAATTCTTTTTTTTTAGAAAAGGTGCAAGTTAAAACCAACAAAATCCCAAAAGAATGTTTTAGTTTTATTCTTAGCTGTCATATTGAATTCCTCAAGTAGGAACAGGAGTAGGGTTTGACCTCCAGTGAGTTCCACCATTTTGTTCTTTTTCAGAAACAATACATAAACTTATGTCTGGTCTGTCTAAAAGTGATCTTTGGCACATTGTAAGTCATCCTGAGCTGTGTCCATGGCTGTTTTTGTCAGTAGTGATTTGTCATTGTCTTCCATTCTCAGCATCAGAGTGAGGAGGCAGGTATCAATTCTAACAGAGCCAGAACAACAATAGACAATAGGTGCAGGAATAGGCCATTCTGCCCTTCGAGCCTGCACCACCATTCAATATGATCATGGCTGACCATCCTTAATCAGTATCCTGTTCCTGCCTTATCTCCATAGCCCTTGATTCCATTATCCTTGGGAGCTCTATCCAACTCTTTCTTAAATGAATCCAGAGACTGGGCCTCCACTGCCCTCTGGGACAGAGCATTCCATACAGCCACCACTCTATGGGTGAAGAAGTTTCTCCTATCTCTGTCCTAAGTGGTCTACCCCGTATTTTGAAGCTGTGTCCTCTAGTTCGGCACTCACCCATCAGCGGAAACATGTTTCCTGCCTCCAGAGTGTCCAATCCTTTAATAATCTTTTATGTCTCAATCAGATCCCCTCTCAGTCTTCTAAACTGAAGGGTATACAAGCACAGTCGCTCCAGTCTTTCAGCGTAAGGTAGTCCTGCCATTCCAGGAATTGACCTTGTGAACCTACATTGCACTCCCTCAATAGCCAGAATGTCTTTCCTCAAATTTGGAGACCAGAACTGCACACAGAACTCCAGGTATGGTCTCACCAGGGCCCTGTACAGCTGCAGAAGAACCTCTTCACTTCTATACTCAATCCGTCTTGTTATGAAGGCCAGCATGCTATTAGGAGAAATTGAGGACTGCAGATGCTAGAGATCAGAGCTGAAAATGTGTTGCTGGAAAAGCGCAGCAGGTCAGGCAACATCCAAGGAGCAGGAGAATCAACGTTTTGGGCATGAGCCCTTCTTCAGTAATTCTTCATTCCTGAAGAAGGGCTCATGCCCGAAACATTGATTCTCCTGCTCCTTGAATGCTGCCTGACCTGCTGCGCCTTTCCAGCAACACATTTTCAGCATGCTATTAGCCTTCATCACTACCTGCTGTACCTGCATGCTTACCTTCATTGACTGGTGTACAAGAACACCCAGATCTCTCTGTACTGCCCCTTTACCTAAACTGATTCCATTTAGGTAATAATGTGCCCTCCTGTTCTTGCCACCAAAGTGGATAACCATACATTTATCCACATTAAACTGTATCTGCCATGCATCTGACCACTCACCTAACCTGTCCAGGTCACCCTGTAATCTCCTAACATCCTCCTCACATTTCACCCTGCCACCCAGCTTAGTATCATCAGCAAATTTGCTAATGTTATTACTAATACCATCTTCTATATCATTGACATATATTGTAAAAAGCTGTGGTCACAGCACTGATCCCTGCGGTCCCAGCACTGATCCCTGCTGCACCCCACTGGTCACTGCCTGCCATTCCGAAATGGAGCCGTTTATCACCACTCTTTGTTTCCTATCAGCCAACCAACTTTCAATCCAAGTTAATACTTTGCCCCCAATACCATGCGCCCTAATTTTGCTCACTAACCTCCTATGTGGGACTTTATCAAAAGCTTTCTGAAAGTCCAGGTACACTACATCCACTGGATCTCCCTCATCCATCTTCAGAGTTACATCCTCAAAAAATTGCAGAAGATTAGTTAAGCATGATTTCCCCTTCATAAATCCATGCTGACTCTGACCTATCCTGTTACTACTATCCAGATGTGTCGTAATTTCATCCTTTATAATAGACTCCAGCATCTTTCCCACCACTGAGGTCAGACTAACTGGTCTATAATTTCCTGCTTTCTCTCTCCCACCTTTCTTAAAAAGTGGTACAACATTAGCCACCCTCCAAGCCACAGGAACTGATCCCGAATCTATCGAACTCTGGAAAATAATCACCAACGTATCCACGATTTCTCGAGCCACCTCCTTCAGTACCCTGGGATGTAGACCATCAGTCTCTGAGGACTTAGCAACCTTCAGACCTAACAGTGTCTCCAACACCAATTCCTGGCAAATATAAATTCCCTTAAGTGTAGGTCCTTCAGCCACTGTTACCTCAGGGAGATTGCTTGTGTCTTCCCCAGTGAACACAGATCTGAAGTACAAATTCAATTCTTCTGCCATTTCTTTGTTCCCCATAATATATTCCCCTGTTTCTGTCTTCAAGGGCCCAATTTTAGACTTAACCATTTTTTTGCCTTTCACATACCTAAAAAAGCTTTTCGTATCCTCCTTTATATTATTGGCCAGTTTACCTTCGTACCTCATTTTTCTCTGCGTATTTCCTTCTTAGTAATCCTCTGTTGTCCTTTAAAAGCTTCCCAGTCCTCTGTTTTCCCACTTATCTTTGCTATGTTATGCTTTTCCTCTTTTAACTTTATATTTTTCTTAACTTCCCTCGTCAGCCGTGGCATCCCATGCCTCCTCCGAGGATCTTTCTTCCTTTTTGGAATGAACTGATCCTGCAACTTCTGCATTATACACAGAAATATCCACCATTGTTCCTCCACTGTCATCCCTACTAAGGGATTGCACCACTGAACTTTGGCCAGCTCCTCCCTCATAACTCCAGAGTTCCCTTTATTCAACAGAAATATTGTCACTTCAAACTTTACCCTCTCCCTCTCAAATTGCAGATTGAAGCTTATTGTATTCTGGTCACTACTTCCCAATGGCTCCTTCACTTCGAGGTCCCTGATCAATTCTGGTTCATTGCACAATACCAGATCCAGAATTGCCTTCTCCCTGGTAGGCTCCAGCACCAGCTGTTCTAAGAATCCATCTCGGATGCACTCCACAAAGTCTCTTTCTTGAGGTCCAATAACATCCTGATTCTCCCAGTCTACCTGCATGTTGAAATCCCCCATAACATCTGTAATAACATCTTTGCAACTGACCAATTTCAGCTCCTGATTCATCTTACATCCGACATCCAGACTACTGTTTGGGAGCCTGTAGATAACTCCCAAGAGGATCTTTTTACCCTTAGAATTTCTCAGCTCTATCCATACTGACTCTACATCCCCTGATTCTAGGTCCCCCCGTGCAATGGACTGAATATCATCCCTTACCAATATGGCCACCACATCCCCTCTGCCCGTCAGTCTGTCCTTACAAAAGCACGTGGAGCCTTGAATATTCATCTCCCAGGCCCTGTCCACTTGAAGCCACGTCTCAGTCATCCCCACAATATCGTATCTGCCAATTTCCAAAAGAGCCTCAAACTCATCTATCTTATTTCTAATGCTTCGTGCATTCATGTATAGTATTTTTAATTTGTTACTGCCATCACCCTTCCCATCAACTCCTATTTCATTCAACCTTACAGCATGATCCCTTTCTGAGTTTTCTGCCTCATTGATACAGTTGTCTTTCTTGACTTCCCTTGTTCTAACTTTCCCTTCAATTTCCTCCTTGAACATCCAGTTTGTCTTCTCCCCCCGCTACTTAGTTTAAATGTAGCTGTGTTGCAGTAGCAAACTTGCGTACCAGAATGCTGGTCCCTACCTATTAAGGTGTAAACCATCTCTCTTGTAGAATTACCACAAAACACACCCCAGTGATCCAAGAATTTAAATCCTTGCTTCCTGCACCAGTTCCCTAGCCCCACGTTCAAGTCCATTATCTCCCTGTTTCTGGCCTCACCAGCCCGAGGAACTGGAAGCAAACAGGAGATAACCACCCTGGACATCCTGCTTTTCAGCCTTCTTCGTAGTTCTCCGAAACCCGCTGCAGTATGTTCCTCCTCTTCTTCCCGACATCATTTGTGCCGACATGGACCACCACCTCTGGCTCTTCACCTTCATCCTTGAGGATGCCCTGCACTCTCTCTGTGATGTTTTTAACCCTGGCACCAGGAAGGCAACACACCATCCTTAAGTCCCGTTGCTGCCACAAAAACCCTGGTCAGTTCCTCTCACTATGGAGTTCCCATTACCATGACTCTGTGCGATGGCCGACTCTTCTGCTCTGCCTCCATGCCAACTTTTGATTGACAGACCTGGCCGCCTCGCGGACTGGCAGTATCATCTGTTTCTACTGTTTCCAAAAGATTCAACTTGTTCCTGACAGGTAATTCCCCCGGTGTCTCTTGCACCTGTCTCTTCTCTGCCTTCCTCATCGTCTGCTCTCCTCTGCTCTCTTCTGGTAAGGTCGGTGTAATAACCTCACTGAAGGTCTCGTCCAGAAAGATCTCGTTCTCTCGGATGAGCCGAAGGTCCTCGAGTTCTTTCATCAGTGCCGCAATACTCTCAGTCAGCAGCTGAACGTGCACACACTTTTCACACTTACATGAGTCAGACACACCAGAGTCGTTGACCTCCCATATCAAGCACGTAGCACACTGAACCAGCTTGGCAGTCATGTCTTCACCCTCTTCAACTGTGGTGTAATCACTTCACTCAACCTCCTTGTCAAAGACTCCTGAACTAAAGCCTCACTCTTCAATCCACAGGAACGTCCTTGGACCCTCTTTTTGGGGCAAGTCTGTGGACTTTTAATTTAGATTAGAGGAGGAGGGTGGGAGGGAGGCCCTACTTTATAGGACCTGGGGTCTAGAACACACCCACTCGAAAAACAATCACTTACCTTCCCGACCGGCCTTGCGGTCTGCCTTCACTTCCGCCCAGCTCCCGCCGCTCTCTGCTGCGAAAAGACCAGTCCTCATTCTCTCTATTCTGAACCATGCACCCACCAGCTATGCCCAGACTGGGTTCTGCAACTGCCATTCAGCTCCTGACCTCATTTCAACCTTGGTTCAAACATGGACGAAGCTGAATTCCAGAGGTGAGGTGAGAATGATAACCTTTGACATCAAGACCGCATTTGACTGAGTGTGTCATTGCGGAGCCCAGGTAAACCTGGAATCAATGGGTATCAGAGAATAAACTCTCCACTGGTTGGAGTCAAACCTAGCACATAGGAAGATGGCTGTGGTTGTCAGAGGTTAGTCATCTCATCTCAAGTACATTCCTGCAGGCGTTCCTCAGGGTAATGTCCTAGGCCCAACCATCTTCAGCTCCTTCATCAATGACCTTCCCTCGATCATAAGATCAGAAGTGGGGATGCTCATCGATGATTGCACAAAGTTTAGGACTACTTGTGACACATCAGATACTTAAGCAGTGCAGGTTGAAATGCAACAAGATCTGGACAATATCCAAGCTTGGGCTGACAAGTAGCAAGTAACATATCACACAAATATCAGGCTATGACCATCACCAACAAGACACAACCTGACCACTGCCCCTTGAAATTCAATGGTGTTACCATGACTGAATCCCCTACTGTCAGCATCCTGACAGTTACCATTGACCAGAAACTCAATTGAGCTGGCCACATAAACACATTGGCGACAAGAGCAGGTCAGAGGCGAGGAATATTGAGGTGAATAACTCTCCTCCTGACTCCCGAAATCCTCTTCATCATCTACAAGGCACAGGTCAGTGGTATGATGGTATACTCCCCACTTGCCCGGATGGGTGCAGCTCAACAACACTCAAGATGCTTGACACCATCCAGGACAAGGAGTCACTTGAATGGCACCACATTCATAAGCATCCACTGTTTCCACTACAGACTCTCAGTAGCTGCAGTGTGTACTGTCTACAAAGTGTATTGTAGAAATTCATCATAGGTTCTTAGTCAGCACCTTCCAAATCCGTGACCACTTCCATTTTGAAGCACAAGGGCAACAGATACATGAGAACACCACCACTTGCAAGTTCCCTTCCAAACGACTCACCATCCTGACTTGAAAATGTATCACCGTTCCTTCAATGTTGCTGGGTCAAAATCCTGGAATTCCTTCCCTCAGGGAATTGTGGGTCAACCCACAGCACAGGGACTGCAGCTGAAGAAGGCAGCTCACCACCACTTTCTCAAGGGCAACTAGTGACAGGCAATAAATGCCAGCCCAGCCAGCGATGCCCATGTCTCATGAATGAATAAAACACAACTTAAGTTTGCTGGCGACAGCATTACAATATTGCTTTAATATCCTCAGTATCTGCCTCCCTTTCAGACAGACTGTTTATCTTGTATCTCTGACAATGAAGCTCTTCATTGTCAGCAATTTTCCTCAAGTTGTCTTCAAGTAATGGAGCCCAAATTCTTTTGCACCTGCTAGCAGCAAGAGCGGTTTCTAATTGAACCTAACAGTTTGTCTCACTGGTTAAATTAGAACAACCTTTAATTTCCTGACCCTCAGGGCATATACTATTTCTCAAGGTATTATCTAATCTCTCATAATAATTCAGTCTCTCCATCAGAAGCATTAATCTGGAGAAGGTTCTTTGAAATTATTCCAGTCTAGATGTTCTTTTTTGTTGCCTTGTGAAAGTACATGTTAGATTTTGGTAACTTTACATCGATTGATGGGTTGTGTTACCACTGGTAAGGCCAGGATTTGTTGTCCATTTGTAATGACCTTAAGGTGGGATGAGCTGCCTATTCTTTCAATCTGTGTGCTGAAGCAACTCCCACAGTACTGTAAGAAAGGACCAGTAGTAGTGAAGGGAGTGTTATGTCAAAATTAGAATAGTGTGTAACTGGGAGAGGAACTTTGTGGTGGTTCCATATGTCTGTTGCCCTTGTCCTTTTAGACAGTAGAGGTCGCAGGTTTGGAATGTGCTCTAAAGGGATCCATGGTGAGTTACTGCAGTGCGTCTCATAAATGGTTCTCACTGCTTCCATTGTGTGTCGATAATGGAAAAAAAAGTAAATGTTTAATTTGTTAGATGGGGTGCAAAGCAGTAACTGCTTTACTTTGGTTGGTGTTGAGTTTCATGAGCATTGCAAGAGCTGCACTCATTCAACCCAATGGGGCGTATTCTGTCACACTCCTGACTTATATATCTTGAAGATAGTGGACAAGTTCTGGAGAGAAGAGGGGTGTATTACTTGGTGCTGAACACCAAATGTATTATGGACTTGAACTCTAATATCCATGGACTAAGCTCTATATATTAAGAAGGCATTCTCATATGAATATATTCTGCTATTCGTATGTCCTAGCTATAGTATGAAAAGAAACTAAAATCTATCCTTTCTCAAGCCAAATCTAATCTCCTGTTCATAACTTCAACAAACAATTTACAATACAGATTATTACAACTAGGGTTAGGAATGACTGATAGTCTGAATTTTTTACATCTTCATTTTTCTAATTTGGTCCTATGACCCGTAATGCTGACTATTTATTTATTTACTTTTCTGATCTTCTTTTGCTTCCGAAGAGTTTGATCTTTAGTGTTTGTACCAAGGTACCTCTCTATCTAAGATGGCACTATAATTCAGCAAAGGCCAACCTCCCATCTATAGAATCCATCTACCAGGCCCGCTGTCAAGGAAAGGCCGGCAGTATTCTCAAAGATCCATCCCACCCTGGCAATGTTTTTCTACAACCTCTACCATCACAAACTCTTAACATTCACCTGTACCTGTGCTTTTGTTTTTGTTGCTGTTTACCTATTATTTATTTATCTATGCTACTTAACTCTGTGATCTGCCTGTATTGCTCGATACACGTGACAATAAATTCAATTCAATTCAATTCAACTGTACACTTTTCACTGGACTCATTTGAGTACACGTGACAATAAAGCTAATTCACTCATTTGGCCTACTGTGTCTACGCAGCTCTTCAGTGCCATTCTCCTGTCTTCTCTGTGTAACTCTTCACCTTCTTCCTTTTCAAATAACCATCTCATTCCCTTTCAAACACCTCAGTTAACCTGCTTCCACCACACCCTCAAGAAGTGCATTCATACTCACTCTGACTAGGATTTTCCTTATATTAGATTTGATTGTTCCCAACTGCTTTAAATCTGTGCCTTTTTGCTCTCAATTCTATTATGAGTGGAAACGTTCTCCTTATTGACTCTGTACTTAACCCGAATGGGCCCCAGCTATGCCTGTCTCTTTGCTGGCTACGTAGAACAGTCCATCTTCCGAAATTACACCGGCACCACTCCCCACCTCTTCCTCCGCTACATTGATGACTGCATTGGTGCCACCTCGTGCTCCCAAGGAGATGGAGCAATTCATCAACTTCACCAACACATTCCATCCTGACCTTAAATTTACCTGGACCATCTCTGACACCTCCCTCCCCTTCCTGGACCTCTCCATCTCCATTAATGACGACCGACTTAACACCGACATTTTTTACAAACCCACCGACCCCAACAGCTCCTTGGATTACACCTCTTCCCACCCTACCTCCTACAAAAATGCCATCCCGTATTCCCAATTCCTCCACCTCTGCCGTATCTGCTCCCAGGAGGACCAGTTCCACCACAGAACACACCAGATGGCCTCCTTCTTTAGAGACCGCAATTTCCCTTCCCACGTGGTTAAAGATGCCCTCCAACGCATCTTGTTCTCATCCCGCATCTCCGCTCTCAGACCCTACCCCTCCAACCGTAACAAGGACAAAACCCCCCTGGTTCTCACCTTCCACCCTACCAACCTTCGCATAAACCAAATCATCCGCCGACATTTCCGCCACCTCCAAACGGACCCCACCACCAGGGATATATTTCCCTCCCCACCCCTTTCCACCTTCCGCGAAGACCGTTCCCTCCCTGACTACCTGGTCAGGTCCACGCCCCCCTACGACCCACCCTCCCATCCTGGCATCTTCCCCTGCCACTGCAAAACCTGTGCCCACACCTCCCCCCTCACCTCCATCCAAGGCCCTAAAGGAGCCTTCCACATCCATCAAAGTTTTACCTGCACATCCACCAATATCATTTATTGTATCCGTTGCTCCCAATGCATTCTCCTCTACATTGGGGAGACTGAACACCTCCCAGCAGAGCACTTTAGGGAACATCTCTGGGATGCCCGCACCAATCAACCACACCGCCCTGTTGCCCAACATTTCAACTCCCCCTCCCACTCTGCCGAGGACATGGCGGTCCTTGGCCACCTTCACTGCCGCTCCCTCACCGCCCGACGCTTGGAGGAAGAACGCTTCATCTTCCACCTCAGAACACTTCGGCCCCAGGGCATCAGTGTGGACTTCAACAGTTTCCACATTTCCCCTTCCCCTTCCCCTTCCCCTCCTAGTTCCAAACTTCCAGCTCAGCACTGTCCCCATGACTTGTCCTACCTGCCTATCTTCTTTTCCACCTATCCACTCCACCCTCCTCCCTGACCTATCACTTTCATCCCCTCCCCCACTCACCTATTGTACTCTATGCTACTTTCTCCCCACCTCTACCCTCCTCTCATTTATCTCTCCACCCTTCAGGCTCTCTGCCTGGATTCCTGATAAAGGGCTTTTGCCCAAAACGTCGATTTTACTGCTCCTCGGATGCTGCCTGAACTGCTGTGCTTTTCCAGCACCACTAATCCAGAATCCATAGTCATTGTTTTCACCCTCTGTACTTAACCCATTCTGTTTACAGGAGATCAGCAGAACTAGGAGGAAGAGTAGATCATCTGATCCTTCGATCCTGCTCCGCCATTTAATATGATCATGGCTGATCTTTTTATCGCCTTAGCTCCACTTACGTGCCCTCTCACCATAACCCTTAATTCCTTCCTTGTGCAAAAAAGTGTCTATCTTAGTTATAAAACCATTTACTGAAGTAGTGTCCACTGGGCAGGGAATTCCATAGATTCACAACCCTCTGGGTGATCTTGGCATCATCAACGAGCAAGCTCCCCTCCATTTGCTATTCAAAGTCTGGTGTAAATAGATTGTAAATCTGGCCTACTAGCACCAATCCCAGCAGGGTATTGTCACTTACTGTTGTCTGACAATCTCCTTTGATCTCATCTCTCTGCCTAGTATCTCCCAATCTGCTTCTCGCTCATGTCAAAAAGTTGCTTTCAATTCTACACATCTCAATTTCAGTTTCTAATCTTCTTTTCTGTGGAATGTTATCAAAAGCTATTTGAAAAATCCTTTTCTCCAACATTGATCTCCCTGCACGGTGACTCTGTCAAAAACAAAATTACATTTGATGGAAAAGACCCATTGTACACAAGACTAGGATGGCTCTCCTTAATCAGTTTATGCTTTTGAAAATACTCACTTGCTTTATCCCCAGTAGTTGATACCAGGGATTTTTCAATGCTAAACTAATTTCAACTCACTGATATATAGTCCTGTGTTTTTACTTTCTTTTTCATTGAATTGTAGAGCATGTGCAAGAGATTCATCCCAACAGGTCGGTGCTGATTTTTGTGTTCCACATGAACTTTCACTTCCTGTATCTCATCTGATACACATAACCCTATCATTTCTTCCTTCCTCCGACAGGGGGGAGGCAGTAGCATTGTGGTAATTTCACTGGATTAGTAATCCAAAACCTTAGATGCATGTTCTGGGGACGTGGGTTTGAACGCTACCATGGCAGGTGGTGAAATTTGAATTTAATAATACTCTGGAATAAAAGAACTAACCCAATAGTGAGCATATAATCACTACTGGCTGTTTTCAAGACCCATTTGATTCAGTATTATCCTTCAGAGAAGGAAATTGGCTATGCTTACCTGTTCGGCCTACACCTGGCTCCATACTTACAGCACAATGGTGGAGTCTGAACTGCATTCTGGATAATTAAGAATGGGCAAGCAATGACATCCAAATCCTGTGAATAATGTGTTTTTAAATGTATCAAAGCATCTTCTTAAATGTATCTGTGATGTTCTCCTCACCTATACCTTGCAATACTGAGTTCCACAAACTAAACATTTTCACGGCAAAGATGATTTTCCTGATCTTATTATCTGATTTAATAGTGACTACATTATAGTTACAGCTCTTAATTCTGTGTTAATGGAAATACCTTCTCCACATCTGCGTAATCAAACTCTTTCTTGATGTTAAAGATCTCTTTCACGTCAGCATGCAGTTTTCCATTTTGTAGAGACTGTCCTTGATTGGCACCCCAATTTCACTTCATGGTATTTGCCACCTCTACTGTTTGTGGCAGAGGGTAAGGGTTGTTTGAGGAAGTTACACTGACACCAATCCACCTTTGTCTCACTAGAAAGCATGTGGCAGGGTAGCTGAATGATCGGCACTGCTGCCTCACAGCATCAAGATACTGGGTTCAATTCCATCCTCAGGTGACTGTCTGTGTGGAGTTTGCACATTTTCCCCATGTCTATGCGGGTTTTCTCCCACATATTCATATTCTCCCAGAAGATGTGCAGGTTAGGTGGATTGGTGATGCTAAATTGCCCATAGTGTCCAGGAATGTATAGGCTAGGTGGGTTAGCCATGGGAAATGCAAGGTTACAGAGGTGGGCTAGGTCTGGGTAGGATGCTCTTTGGAGGGTTGGTGTGTACCCAAATGGCAGGCTTCCACACTGTAGGAATTCTATGAAAACTATTGTGTCTTGGGCCTATCTGATTAATAGTGGTAGAGGATAGACCATGAGTGAATCCAAACAGAGGAGGTATTTGTCTCATAATAGCAATAGTCAGGTTAAATTACTAAGGACTGGCAGAAATTGTACAGACTACATCTACGCTCACGGAGGCTACCATCGAACTCATTGGCCCCATCCAAAAACTGTGTGACATTATCAGTTTGGGTGGGGCTCTAATTAACATAATCTTCAGGACCATTAATTTAGCCGAGAGGTATAATCTCTCAGTTCTGGTATTATTGAAGTCAATCTTTTCTGAACAGATTCTGCATTTCTCCCACTCTAATTGCCCTTGAACTGAGTAGTTTGCTGAATCATTTCAGATGGTAGTTAAGATTCGCAAGACCTTCAATAATTCTATATGACATCAAGGGAAGGACAGCAGATTGAAAAGATTTTACCAAACAGATTCTTTCAAAACAATCATGGAGTCATAGAGATGTACAACATGGAAACGGACCCTTCTGTCCAACTCAACTATGCTGACCAGATATCCCAACCCATTCTAGTCCCACCTGCCAGCACCCGGCCCATATCCCTCCAAACCCTATTCATATATCCATCCAAATGTTGCAATTGTACCAGCCTCCACCACATCCTCTGGCAGCTCATTCCATACACGTACCGCACTCTGTGTGAAAAGGTTGCCCCATAGGTCTCTTATATATCTTTCCCCTCTCGCCCTAAACCTATGCCCTCTAGTTCTGGACTTCCTGACCCCAGGGAAAAGACTTTGCCTATTTACCCTATACATGCCCCTCATAATTTTGTAAACCACTATAAGATCACCCCTCAGCCTCCGACGCTGCAGGGAAAACAGCCCCAGCCTGTTCAGCCTCTTCCTATAGCTCAAATCTTCCAACTCTGGCAACATCCTTGTAAATTTTTTCTGAACCCTTTCAAGTTTCACAACATTTTTCCCATAGGAAGTAGACCAGAATTACACTAATAGTCACTAATAGTTCTGAGGTCACTGTTTCTGGGAACAACTTTTGCAGTTCTCAGTTTATGAATTGAATTGTCTTTCCATTGGCTGCCATGTTTGGCAGGGGTGGTGGGAAGCCACATCCCTGGAGCATTAGTCTGGGCTCCTGAATGACCAGTCCAGCCACCAAACTGCTACATCACCATCTCCCACTGCTAGAGTACTATCAAGTATGCTATACCAAAGTTGCCAAGTAGGTTATCAAAGCTTTGGGTTTCAATTCTGTCACTTCGTGCTTAGTTTGTGATTTTTAATGTCCTTGTGACTCTTTTAACGGTTTCTCGTTGTGTATCCCAGCATCGCTCTGTTGAACTACCTGATTTCAACTTAGCATTCCAGGCAGTATTAGGTCTCCTTTTTCTCTCCGTTAAAATGGATTATCTTGCATTTATCTATTATACAGTTAGCTTGCTCATTCCATTCATTCTCCCTGTACTGTACTGTAGTGCTGTCTCTTAACTTCATGCCCTAATTTTCTGTCCTGGAATTCTCTCCTTAAACCATTCCACATCTTTCCTTCCCTTTAAAAAGCCACCTTAAAATTCATCTTTTTGACCCGTTCTTCTGTCTTCCTTCTCCTTCGGCTTGATGTCTTTAGATTTTTTTAGATTAGACTTACAGTGTGGAAACAGGCCCTTCGGCCCAACAAGTCCACACCGATCCGCCGAAGCGCAACCCACCCATACCCCTACATTTACCCCTTACCTAACACTACGGGCAATTTAGCTTGGCCAATTCACCTGACCCGCACATCTTTGGACTGTGGGAGGAAACCGGAGCACCCGGAGGAAACCCACGCAGACACGGGGAGAACGTGCAAACTCCACACAGTCAGTCGCCTGAGTCGGGAATTGAACCCGGGTCTACAGGCGCTGTGAGGCAGCAGTGCTAACCACTGTGCCACCGTGCCGCCCACACTGTGCCACCGTGCCGCCCACAAATGTCCTCACTCACATTCTCCACCATACTCTGAAACACTTACCACTCTTAAAGGCTTCATATCCATATCACTCAGCTTGCACACACAGCAGTTATTTCACCCTGACAGCCATATCACACAGATACTCTGCACTGTACACAATGGTTATTCCCTCTCCCCTGCAGGAACGACATACTGCTGCAACAATGGTTGAGCTGAATTTGTTGAAGCTCTGGGTACCTTCACACTGAATTCTTCCTCTCCCATTCTACTTCCTTCCTCTACCTTTGACTCAGAAATTGCAAGTAGTGTATGGAAGCACATCTTAGATTCCCTCACCACTCTTCCTTAACACAAACTTCCCCTTGTGCATTTCTCTTTTCAGGAAGCGGTTAGCATCCCTGGATGAAAACAGTAAACCAAAATCGCCAAAGTTACCAAATGACACCTGACAAGATTCCACGTTTTATAGCTTTAACATAAACGCAAGTGAATAACACAAAGCTGGGAGAATGGCACTAAGCCATAATGGTCATTGAAGGGCTAGTGCTGACATGTGTTGAACAGCCTCCTTCTGTGATTCTGCAATAAATCAAAATCAATGCAAGTCACACATGATATAAGAATCATCAATGTCTAAGAAAATCCACACCTTTCTTTCCAGAGCTACTTTTTAATTAACTAACTAATACCATTCCAGGTCATGGTCTGACCACTTCTGATGCAAACTCATCTACTACTGAAAACAACAAATGCTGGAGGTCACAGCAAGTCCATGGAAAAAGAGCAAGCTAACATTTCAAGTCCAGATGATTCTTCATCAGATTCCTCATCTATTAAACATGCCGAACAGTTCGTTCCACTCAACAGGGTGGCGCGTGGATAGCATTGCTGCCTCACAGCACCAGGGATCCAGGTTTGATTCCAGCCTCGGACGACTGTCTGTGTAGAGTTTGCACATTCTCCCTGTGTCCGCGTGGGTTTTCTCCCACAGTCCTAAGATGTGCAGGTCAGGTGAATTGGCCATGCTAAATTGCCCATAGTACTAGGTGCATTAGTCAGAGAGAAATGAGTCTGGGTGAGTTACTCTTCAGAGGGTTGGTATGGACTTGTTGGGCCGAAGGGCCTGTTTCCACACTGTAGATAATCTAATCAATACGATTGGGTCACTTCCCATGTGCTTGTGCATCACTTCCGCAAGATCCTTTCTTATTGATAAAAATTAACCCATTCATAGGGACAATTATAAGTTTCACTTGCAAATAATTCTCTGTTGCTTCTTTCTTTATCCATCTGTCTGTGTCTACATCTGTGTGCATTGCCTCCTGTCTTCTATTCTCCTTTGCTTCTGGAGCTCCCCCTTGTGGCTGCCTAACGCAAGGCTTCTGGTCTTCCCCTCTTATGGTGACACTAGAGTTGCCTGGTGCATGGACCGGTATTCCTAATTATCCAAAAAAAATAGGATTTTTTTGTGTTAATTCTGATATGGGATTGGGAAGAGCCATTTTAAGAAGGATGTCAGAATTGTTGGTTGATATTGCAGCGATGTATGAGCAGGACATCAGACCATACGGATCTTAATTTGGAGATGCCGGTGTTGGACTGGGGTGGACAAAGTTAAAAATCACACAACACCAGGTTATTGTCCAACAGGTTTAATTGAAAGCATGAGCTTTCGGAGCGACGCTCCTTCATCAGGTGATGACAACTACCTGATGAAGGAGCAGCGCTTTGAAAGTTAGCGTGTTTCCAATTAAACCATATGGATCTTATATTGGAATAGGGAAACCCATTCACCTTCAACTATGAGTTCATAAAGATCTCTGAGGGACTTGATAATGTTTCTGGCAAGGATACAATTTTCAGTTATGAATTTGATAGTCCCAAACAGTCTGGTACATGGTGGTCTAGAGTTGTCAAGGGCAGAGTGAAGCAGAAGGGAATGGTGCCTGGGTGGCTTTTATCAGGCCATGAGCAGCACCTCGGCTTTGGCTGTGTGGACACTCTTTGAGACCATTTATGCTGCGGTCCTTTGAATATATTGCCTGGTCTCTACGGCAAGCTAGTAGTGGGGCCGCATCAGTGCCTTTACCACTCTCAATCCCCAGGCGGCTCCTGCCTCCAGGAGATGTGCACACGACTCGCAGGGGTCTATGGTGATATCGAGCAGACTTCCAGCCTTTAGGACATTAGCTTTTAAAATACCTTCGCATAAAAGACGTAGTTGCAACATGGGGAAACGTGACCTGAAAATTATCCTAAAACATAATCTTAAAATTGTCAAAGAAACTTTAAAAGAGTCCAAGGACCTCTGCCATCTGATTCAATGTATTCAGCTTGTCGGCTTTAGTGTGAGGACCTCGAAATTAAAATGAAGAAGCTTCAATAAAAAATATTTTCTTTTGATGAAATTGTCATGTTTCTGACCTCCTGTTTTTTCTGGCATTATTGCATCCCATTTGAAGATGTTACTAACAGCTTTGATCTATTGGTTTGAAATCTCCAATGGAATAAATTGTGTTTTGAAGATGATAATTTCAATTGTTACTTAAAACTGTCCTGCGGAGCTAAATATTGGCTTCTGAGGGTTCATCCATTCATACACAACAGAAACGATATTCAACACAGGGAACATGGGTTTGGATTGTACACACCTTCTGAAGCTGGAAGTTGAGTTCTGTGGGGAGCAAGCATAAGTTGTCACAGAAAAGTGATGGGCGCTGTGTCCTCTTGCTGCCAGATGATCTTACCAACAGGAGGAACAATCTTCCCAAGTGGTCAATTAAGGGCATCTTCCAATCTGTGCTGGCATTTTATTGGTGGTGGGAAGGGATTGCTTGGTGAGCATGGGTGGCCTTCAAAGCAAGGCCTCCTATTTAGGAACTCTTTTCCCTTTTACAGAAGGACAGCCTTTTGACAAAGCCTTAGCAGTACATCCCTCATTGGCCCATTACCAACACCTTATGTCTTAATGGGTTTTGAGAAGATTTGCAGCTCAGGTTGAGGTTTTGGATGTACAAAATACCGTGCAAGGACTGTAACAAACACTACATTGGATAAACAGGCAGAAAACTAGCCAGCAGCATACAAGAACACCAACTAGCCACAAAAAAAATGACCCTCTCTCACTAGTATCCTCACATACGGATGAGGAAGGACACCACTTCGACTGAGACAACACATCCATCCTAGGACAGGCCAAACAAAGACACACACGAGAATTCCTAGAAGCATGGCATTCCAACCGGAAATCTATCAACAAACACATCGAGTTAGATCCCATTTACCACCCTCTGAGAAAAAGAACAGGAAGTGACTTTACAACAGGAATTAACATCACCACAGGAAATGACATCACCAACCCAAAGAAACACAAACATATAAATAGAAAGCAGGAATGTTCATCATTGCTTTGCCTGAGGCCCACTGAAGATGTTACCTAGTAAGGTAATGAAACATCTGGAAATGAACCTTCCAGCTCAGTGAACAAATTTACATCCAAAATCTTATGTCTGTTGATACTGCCATTTCGACAGCCACCCAAGGTGGCTTGCGGACCACTGAATCCCTCCACCGTCCAGCGTTGGGATCTTTTCTTCAGATCTTCGATGCCAACATTAAATTTAGTCACATGTTTATCCAGAGGAACAGTGCCTCAATGATGAATCAACTTTAGATGAAGCTTTAAATATTCAACCTTCTCTGAAGGATAATGCAGACTAAGCAATGTGTGGGTCAATGCAAGAGGTTCAATGAATCCGCTCTGTTCCACAAATAGCCTACCTACCTGATCAGTCTGACAGCCCGTTGTAGGTCAAAGCATATCTTCAGTTCCTGGTTGGGCCTGTGGTGTTATCTCAATGCTGCAGCGTATGTGCCCTTTACTGAACCAAGGGAGAGAAGAGTGCAAGGATGAATAGGAACAGCAGCTCATATTCAATCTCCTTCACCTTTGAGAGGCTTAATTTTTATGGGCTCAGCTGTTTTATAGTTGAATATTAACTGTCCTCAGTGAGCAACCTGGCAAAGCTCTCAGTTGTATCAAAGGCTTCTCAGGGTAATGAAAGACAGGCAATAAATGCCAACCTTACCAGAATGCAGGAATTAATTTATAAGCAAGAGGCTGATGGAGTGGTTTCATTAATGGACAGGAAAACTGACATTAGCGAGTGGATTCCACAATCAGATGTTCCTGTTATGGACTTAGATGGAGCCTGATTCAGAAAACTGTGATATCACATGATACCAGCAAGCTGTGGCATCATGGGTAGTGTGCCAAAGGAGTCTCGTACATTGGTGGAGCGCCCTTAAAGGATAAGAGTGACCCCAGTGGATTGAAAGCTAGCAGCTACCACACTAATGAAAGCCGTCCTTGGCAATTATTCACTGACAAGTATAACTGCCCACCTAGGAAATTCTGTGTCACTGACCGTGGATTTTGTGAGTAATTGTGTAACTGATGAGACTGATCCTTCACGGAAGGGACCCTATGTGTGCCTTCAGTTCGTGGCTGTTTCTTCATGTGTCTGGAGTTGCCCAGCAAGTCATCTAATGTCCAGCAACGTGTTTCAGGGAGAACATTGGAATAGGAAGAAGCCATCCAGCTCCCAGACATCCCTTGAAAAATCAATGAGTGCAGCCTTGTCAGGATTAGCCACTGTTTCCCATCCTGGGAAATCACGTTATGGGATGCCAAACCCTTATGAGTGACCTCTCTGCTAGGGACCATGTTCCCTGCAGGCAGAGGTGATGGCAACATGGCTCTCTTGTGCTTAAAGCACCATAAATGTTCCTGTGATGTACAATCTTTGGCTTTTACTACCGTGCAAGATTGTCCTAAAATCAACATCATGCCACAGATTTGTATTTATGCAAATTAGTATGACACATTCAGGGTTACTTCCACAGTTAGTTCTCCAATAACTCTTGCGAGGTGCATTATTGATGAGCAATGGACAATTTTTGTTCTACTAAAATGTCGAATAGTTCATACTGTACATGGAAGAACATTGTTTGGTCTCGAAGGAGCTGCTACTCTTTGTAAATGGAGACTACTGTAGAGGGCAAGGACATTGGTTATGCGAAACATCAAGGTGAAAGGGATTCAGCTGACAATCTCTGTCTTGCAGTGGTGTGACTCAAATAATTATAGAAAATTACAGCAGTGCCAGGAGGCGGCTGGGTTACAAGAAAGTGATGGGTAATAAAGGAAGCTCAGAAAGGAGACTTGAAGTTTTTTGTTCTGTCTCAAACATGACCATGTGAATGCATTTTGATCAGAGTCCACGAGCTCAAAACGTGGTCAAATCAAGTTCTCTCCTGCACGTGACTCCAGAAATTTAAACAGAACAGGGATAGCTCTCAAAGAAAGAGAAATAGGAATATACCTAGAAGCATATTCGTTGAAAATTTGTCGCCGATACATTTAACAGTTAAACAATAGCAAAGACAAATTATTTCAACTAAGAACCTGTTAATATGTTATTTCAGTTGAATGTGTGGTCTGACCCAAGAACGAAATGACACTGGGAAAGTAGGTTTGCAGACTGAGGGAGTAGTGTCTGGAGAGAGATAAAGGTGGGTGGCACGGCGGTACGGTGGTACAGTGGTTAGCACTGCTGCCTCACAATGCCAGAGACCCAGATTCAATTCCTGCCTCATGCGACTGACTGTGTGGAGTTTGTACATCCTCCCTGTGTCTGTGTGGGTTTCCTCCGGGTGCTCTGGTTTCCTCCCATAGTCCAAAAATGTGCAGGTCCGGTGAATTGGCCATGCTAAATTGCCTGTAGTGTTAGATGAAGGGGTAAGTGTAGGGGAATGGATGGGTTGCGCTTCGGTGGGTCAGTGTGGATTTGTTGAGCCGAAGGACCTGTTTCCACACTGTAGGTAATCTAATCTAATCTACTTACCTTATGTGGTTGTAGTCTGCTAGGAATAGAGAGCAGGAGTGAGAGACCTGAGTTTAACAACTAGTGGGTAAGGTTGTATAATCAGTTCCCAGATTATTAACTGTGGTTGATAAGGTTGATTTAGTTAATAAGGTTCACAATGGCAGTGAATGTGGAATGCTCCTCCTGCAATATGTGGGAAAGCAGGGACACTTCCAGTCTCCATGGTGACTAAATAGACCGAACATGTGTTAGCTACAGCTCGTGATTTGCCGTCTGAAGCTGCAGATGGACGCTCTGTGGAGCCTCCATAGAAATAGCATGTTTAATGAGCTGCTCGTACCATCAATAGGGGCTACACAGACAGAGAAGGGACTGTAGGGACAGTCAAAGTGTAGGCATGCAGTAGTGACAGGGGCACAAGCAGGCATTTCTGTGACTGCAAGCAAGACTCCAGGATGGCGTCAGGTTCAAAGACATCTCTGTGTATGCATAGGGTATTCAAGGATCATAGTCCATATTGGTACAAACAACCTAGGCATGAAAAGAGATGAGGTCCTGGAAAGGAGGTTCAGGGAGTTAGGTAGGGAGTTGAAAAGTAGGACCTTTAGCATTGTAATCTCAGGATTTCTTCTGCCACATGACAGTGAGGCCAGGAATAGGAAAATAGTATGGTTAAATAGCTGGCAAAAGAGCTGTTGTAGGAGGAGGGGGGCTTCAGATATGTGGATCATTGGGGTGTCTTCCAGGGAAGGTAGGACCTGTACAAGAAGGACGGGTTGAATCTAAACTGGAGAGGCACCAATATCCTGGTAGGGAGGTTTGCTAGTGCCACTTGGGAGGGTTTCAACTAATGTGGCAAGGGGCGGGAACGAGACCGGTATGTAAGCAAATGAAATGACCGAGGAGGAGTAGTCTGAAACAAAGGTCAATAAGACAAATAAACAACAGACAGGGAGAGGTTACTGAACACAGCAGGACTGGTGATCTGAAGTGTGTTTGTTTTAATGTGAGGAGTAAGACAGAAAAGGCAGATGAACGTAGAGCGTGAATTAATGCATACAGCTATGGTGTTGTAGCCATTACAGTGACTTGGTTGAGAGAGGAACAAGACTGGCAATTGATGTTCCGGGATTTAGATGGCAAGATAGAGAGGGATGCAAAAGAGGTGAGGGAGTTATGTTACTGTTTAGGAAGAATATCACAGCTATACTGGGAAGACAGATTGGAGGGCCATTCCAGCAAGACCATATGGATAAAACTCAGGAATAGGAAGGGTGTAATCATTTTGATAGAATTGTACTACAGGCCTCCTAACAGCCCATGGGTGATAGAGGAATAGATATGTGAACAGACTATGTAAAAATAATAGGATTGTTGAAGTGGGTGTGTTCAACTTCCCCTGGATTAATTAGGATTTACTTAGTATCAGGAACTAGGATGGGGGAGAATTAGGAACTGGGGAGAATGATCAGGAATGATCAGGACAATATTTTGAAACAATATTTAAATAGTCCGACTAGGTAAGGGGTCATATTAGACCCGGTATTGAGGAATTACCCCGACCAGGTGATTGAGGTTTTGGTGGAAGAGCATTTCGGGAAAAGTGACCATAATTCTGTAAGTTTTAAATTTCTTATGGATAAGGGTAGTCCTTGGGTGAAAATACTAAACTGGGGGACGACTACAACATTAGGAAGAAACGAGGCAGTGCACAAAATACATTTTATTACACAGAGTGCCTGGAATACGCTACCAAGGGAGGTGGTAAAAGAAGATACAATGGCAACATTTAAGAGACATCTTGACAGATATATGAGTAAGCAGGGAATAGAGGAATGTGGGCTCTGTTGAGGCAAAATGTTTGAGTTTATAAAGGCCTCATGGGTTGGCAGAGTGTTGGTGGGCCAAAGGGCCTGTACCTGTGCTGTACTGTTCCTTGCTCTTTGAAATTAAACAGGATCACCCCTTTCTGGTCGTAGCAGGGAGTTGTAATCACATTATAAGACATGTTGTAACTGAGAAATGCAATCATTCTCTCCAATGTTCAGCAAATTCACTCTCCAGTTTCAATGTGTTTAAAATATATGTTAATCCCTTTGTTAAATGAATGGATGAAGGAGTTTAATCTGATTGCATTAATACATTCATTGAATGTAAGTCGAGGGTGAAGACTGTTTCAAATAAAAATCTCTGGTCAGGCAGCAAAACAACTGACTGAAAATTTCAGAAGCATGTGAAATAATTGTGATTAAGTGTTTCTTAAGTAAAAGGACAGACAAAAAGCTCCTGGAGTTTTTGGATGTTGGGGGAATGAATGTGATATTACATAGCCAGTGAATAAATGTCATTATAGAGTTATAGAGGTCTACAGCATGGAAGAAGGCCCTTCGGCCCAACTTGTCCATGCCACCCAGTTTTTATAATTAATCTAGTCCCACTTGCCTGTGTTTGGTCCATATCCCTTATCTCTCCCATCCATGTACCTATCCAAATTAGCCAGTTTTGAGAAGACTTGTAACTCAGACTGATGATAAGTATGTAAGTTAGCTCGCTGAGCTGGAAGGTTTGTTAAATTAGAAAATTGTACTTGCCTCCACCGCTGCCTCTGGCAGCACGTTCCAGACACTCACTACCCTCTGTGTGAAAGAATTTCCCTTCTGGATCCTTTTGTACCTCTCTCCTCTCACCTTAAACCTATGCCCTGTAGTTTTAGACTCCCCTACCATGGGAAAAAGCGGGTGGCTATCTTCATTATCTATGGCTGCCATGATTTTATAGACCTCCATAAGGGTAAAAAAGTCTCATCTTATCCATCATCTCCTTGTAACTCAAAAATCCCCGTCCAGGTAGCATTCTTTGCAATTTCTTTGTTCTGTTGTGCTAAAAATTTTAAAATCCTCCTATACCATCTTACGTTGGGTCATTTCAATTTCCCTAATCTGCCTTCTATTGATTCCAAATCTCCAAGCATTCCTATCTTTGTGCTCTTTTGCTCGTGTGTCTATGTTAATAACCAGCTAACCCCTTTAGTAATTAACTTTCAATCCAATATTGTATCATTCCTCTTAAGATCACATATCTTTACCGCTAATGGAGTCAGGTGTTACTAGGGGACATAGCTTTAAATTAAGGGGTGGTAGGTATAGGACAGATGTTAGGGGTAGATTCTTCACACAGCGGGTTGTGAGTTCATGGAATGCCCTGCCCGTATCAGTGGTGAACTCTCCTTCTTTATGGTCATTTAAGCGGGCATTGGATAGGCATTTGGAAGTTATTGGGCTAGTATAGGTTAGGTAGGATTCGGTCGGCGCAACATCGAGGGCCGAAGGGCCTGTACTGCGCTGTATCCTTCTATGTTCTATGTTCTATGTTCTATATGCATTGAGCTTCATCAGGTCTATAGCACAGAAACAGGCCATTCGGCCCAACTGGGTCATGCTGATAGTAACACTCCATATGAACTTCCTCCCATCCATTTGTCAAATCCTGTTTCTTTCTCTCCAAAGCAAATTACCTTTGATCAAATTGTATCTTTTAGACGCATCACATGCTTAGAAATATTAGATTGTAATGAGCTGCTAACTTTTTTGCATTTAATGAAGTCAAAGACACCAGACAAATCCTGGTGAAGCCCATTTTTAAATTAGTTTCGGATGCTTTGATAATTTTATTGAAGCTGTCCAGAAGTTGTTGATCCGCTGCTGCCTGGTACCTGGTGTTACTTTAATAAAACAAAGAATTGCAGTTGCTGCAGGAGTGAAACAAAAGAGCAGAAATTGCTGAAGAAACTCAGCAGGTCTGTGGAGAATAGACGAAAGTGGGTACTTCAGATGCTGGAGATTAGAGTCAAGATTGGAGTGGTGCTGGAAAAGCACAGCAGGTCAGGCAGCATCCGAGGAGCAGGCCTGAAACGTCGATTTTCCTGCTCCTCAAATGCTACCTGACCTGCTGTGCTTTTCCAGGTCTATGGAGAATAGCCTACTACCTGTTGGCATGCCCATTAATCCTGTGCAAATTGTGATAATGAATATCCACAGTTTGTTTGATGAGTATGCATCGTAGTTGAAAATGTGTTGCTGGTTAAAGCACAGCAGGTCAGGCAGCATCCAAGGAATAGGAAATTCGACGTTTCGGACATAAGCCCTTCATCAGGAATGAGGAAGGGCTTATGCCCGAAACGTCGAATTTCCTGTTCCTTGGATGCTGCCTGACCTGCTGTGCTTTAACCAGCAACACATTTTCAACTGTGATCTCCAGCATCTGCAGACCTCATTTTTTACCCTGAGTATGCATCGTAGCATAGCTCTTCTCAATGACCATTGCAGACTGGGCATCTTTTCAGGAATGAGAAATTGAATGGGCTACTCCTGTTCCTATATTTGCCCGAATGTCTGAGAATCGGAAAGACTTAAAAACTCAAGGTTATTTCGGAAGTGGACCTGTAAATTGTTTCTTTCCATTTAAGTCAAGCAAAGTTTTTCTTTCTAAAGAACCCAAATGTATTTCTTCAGTAGAATTTAATAATGCAAATACTTTAAATATTTAACAAGAATGTTATTCTCTGCCTCCAGTGCAGACCATGCTGATTGATACACTGCACATGGCTTTTTCCCAGCTTGACCCAGAAGTTAGAAAAGAGCAGGTTATTTACCCACGCAGATCTCCATCATTTCTGACTTTGCAACTAAAAGAAGTGCTTGCTTAAAGCAGACCAAGACCCTAATAAATCTGTACAAATTGATGTCCTGTCGCACCAGTAGGACTGATGGCAGTTTAAACGAGGCTGTGATTGGCAATTGAAGCAGCATTGCTTCAGCTGTGGACAGTAACAGGTTTGAATACACCGATACACTGACTGGTGTAAATGTATCTGAAAACAGCAGGAGAATCTAGACAATGCTGACCAGCTTATACCGATCGTTTCCTGTCTACCCAACTCTCTTATGCACAACTGGTGGCTATGTTGCCAACTCAGCCAATCACGTTGTCAGGAATTGAACCTGAGATGTCCCCATTTTCAGCTAAATGTGGCCCATGGGTTACTTATGTGCTTACTGTGAAATCTTACCATAAACCTTCATGGAATTAAAGCATAAACATTGCCTGATGTCCCATTTTGTCTTTACTTGCTTGTATATATTACATGAATCTCTTCTATCTATTTCAATTTAGCTTTAGATATCTTACTCTAAAACATATTTCCCTTTCTCTCTTACTTTTCTAGTTTCCTTTCAAAAGCATCTGGTGCTTTGGTTTTGACCACTTCCAGCAGTAGCAAGTTTCACAACTATATGACTCACAGAAAAAAGTAAATTCCCTTTAATTCCTCAGCATTTGGATTTAATGAGTAACCATCTTGTTTTGTTGTTGTTCCTAGTTTTGGATTCAACTATGAGAGGAACCCTTCAATCCACATCTATCCAAGTAAACTCCTTCACAATTCTCTAACAAGTACTGGCATTGAAGGCAATTCAAAGTGATTGGGCTGATTCTGGGGATGAAGGGCTTGGTTTATCAAGTACAGATAAAAAGGTTAAGGCTTTATCCATCTGAGTTTAGGAGAATGAGGAGTGATCCTATTGGAACATACAAGATTCCGAGAGGAAAGTGAGGACTGCAGATGCTGGAGATCAGAGTCGAGAGTGTGCTGCTGGAAAAGCACATCACATCAAGCAGCATCTTAGGAGAAGGAGAATTGACAGTTTGGCCCTTCATCAAGAATGAGGCTTGTGGGTCGGAGGGGGCTGAGAGAAAATTGGGAGGGGAGTGGGCTTGGGGTGAAGGTAGCTGGGAATGCGATAAGTAGATGAAGGTGGGGAAAAGGTGATAGGTCAGAGAGGAGGGTGGAGCGGATAGATGGGAAAGGTGATCGACAGGTCAGGAGGCTGGTGCCGAGCTGGATTCCGAGGGGGCTTGACAGCGTAGACATTGAGATTCACTAGTTGGGGAGTCTCAAACTAGGGGATATGGTCACAAAATAAGGGGACACCCATTTAAAACCAAGATATGAAGGAATTTCTTCTCCCAGAGAGTAGAGAATATTAAGAATTCTCAACCCCAGACAATTATAGTGGTCAGATCGCTGTAAGTGCTGAAAAGGAATTAGATAGATTTTTGAAATATCAGGAAGTATAGGGCTACCAGAAGCTGGCATGAGAGAGGAGTTGAGGCTGGGGCAGATCAGCCATGATCTTATAGAATGGCAGATCAGAGTTGAGGGGTGAAATGGTCTTCTGCTGTTCCTACTTCTCATGGTTCTTAATAGAAAATAGGAACAGAAGTAAGATGTTCGTCTCTTTGAACTCCTGCTTTCTTCCCTTATCCTTTGATCATTTTGCACCCCCCCCATTATCAATTTACTTCTTGAAATCATAAAATATTTTGGGCTCAACTGCTTTCTAAGGTAGTGAATTCCACTCTCTAGGTGAAGGAATTTCTCTTCCTTAACTCTGTTCTTAACTCTAACCTCTGTCCTTAACTGTTTGCCATGTATCATTAGACTGCTCCCCCCAATTCTGGACCCTCTGCTTTCAGGACCATCCTTCTTACATTGACCCTGTCTAGTCCTGTTAGAATTTTAGAGGTTTGTATATGATTCCACCCTTATTGTTCTGAACTCCAGTGAATATAATCCCAAGCGATTCAACCTCTCCTCATACGTTATGTTCTAAGTTTCCTCTTTGAAGAAAGTATTTCCAATCTATTCAAAATTGCCCATAACTTCTTAGTTCTGCATTTCATCCTTGCAACACTGTTTGCCCTTCTCTCCAGTGCTTCAGTGTCCTTTGGAAGAGGATGGAAACAATGATTGCTCACAGTACATTCTTAAGTTCAACCTACCATGATTCCTATTCATGACTTTTAATGCTGTACAGTTTGCATTTTGTTCGCCTGTTTGTTTGTTGTGATTTTCATGGCGTAAGGACCAGTTATTCCGAGAAAGTGATTTTTATCAAGTTTGATTATTTGTTTTGGTGTGTAAAGGCAGAATCAGATGGCACAGTGATTCAATGGTTAACACGGCTGCCTCACAGTACCAGGGACCCAAGTATGATTCCATCCTCGGGCGACTGTCTGTCTAGAGTTTGCATAATACCCCCATGTCTGCGTGGATTTCCTTCCACAGTCCAAAGGTGTGCAGGTTAAGTGGATTGGCCATGCTAAATTGCCCGTAATGTCCATGGATGTGCAGGCTAGATGGATTAACCATGGGAAATGCAGGATTACAGGGGTAAGGTGGGGGTGTGGGTGGGATGTTGTTCAAAGAGTCGGTGTGGATTCAGTGAACCAACTAGCTTGCTGCAACTCTATAGGTTTTCTATGATTCTACTCAGTAACTCTTTTTGTTCACAGCTCTTTGTAGTAGATTTTAGTTCAGTGTAGTAATAAAGGAACAGTTTTCATCATATGTCCAGTTCAAAACGATAATATGAAAGATTTAAGGCAATGTCTGGAAAACATGCTGAACAACCTGATCTGAGTGCTTCAACTTATAAGTTAAAAAGTGCATAAGACACAGCAGCAGGATTGGCCATTCAGCCCATCGAGTCTGCTCCACCATTCGATTGTGGCTGATGTGCTCCTCATCCCCATTTTCCTGCCTTCTCTCCATATCCCTTCAACCAATTAAAAATCTGTCTAACTCCTCCTTAAATTTACTCACTATCCCAGCTTCCACCACATTTTAGAGTAGCAAATTCCACAGATTTGGGAGAAGTAGTTTCTCCTCAACTCTGTTTTAAATTTGCTATCCCTTATCCTCAGACTATGACCTCTCATCCTAGAATGCCCGCAGGAGGAAGCGTCTGCTCCATGTTTATTTTGTCGACACCTTTTACCATCTTGAATACCTCAATTTGATCTCCCCTCATTCTTGTAAATTCCAGACAGTATAGGCCTAAACTGTTCAATTCTCTGCATATGACAAACCTTTCATCTCAGGGATCAGTCCAGTGAACTTTGTCTGAGCTGCCTCTGAGCTGGTTGGTAAAGATCAGAGCAATGTGTGCTGATCAAGGTTCATGTCAATCATTCCCCAGCTGAAAGCCCTATCATAAGAAGAACAATTGAACAGGTTAAGCTTATGCCCACTGGAATATTGAAACATCTTGTGTTGATTGGAGAGGGTGATTACGGGTATGTTTCCACTCACTGGGGAGGTTAAAACCAGTGATATGCTTAAAAAGAAGAGGCTTCCATTATAAGGTAGAGATGAGGAGAAAATGTTTCTCTCACAGTTTCATTAGAGTGTGTGTTCTGTTTCCCAGAAGGCAGTGAGGATGTGTCTTTCAATTAGAGTAAAGGCTAATTATTCCCAGTGGTAAAAAGCAATAACTATTCCCAGAAGAATCAATGCTGGCACCACCAGTGTTCACAGTGTACATTAATGAGTTTGATTTCAGAATCAAATACAGAATTTCCAAATGTGTGTGTGTAAACAAATTGGAGATAGAGAGAACACTGAGGCAGATTGCCTTGAGTTACACAAGACATTGCGGGTTGGGTGGGAGTGGGGAAGGGGGAATGTAGTTACCACAGTTGCCTCACAGTACCAAAGACCTGGGTTCAATTCCACCTTCAGGTCACTCTCTGCGTGGAGTTTTCACATTCCCCCTCGGCCTGTGTAGGTTTCTTTTGGGTGCTTTGGTATTCTCCCACAATCCAAAAGGGGATTGGTTGGATTATCCATGGTAACTGTTGGGTTAAGGGATACAGTAGGCTGCTGGGTATGGCTGCAGTGCTCCTTGGAGGGTCTGCACAGTCTCGATGGGCTGAAGGGCGTAGGAGTTCTCTGGTCTTACAAACAAAATTGAAGTACAGACAAATGAAGTTCAACATCACTAAATGTAAGACGGCAGATCAATAGGAAGAATTCTGAGGTCACATGTTACTGTGAAGTTGCAAGTCTAAATGGGATTGAGGAACAAAGAGACCTCTTAATTTTCCAGGGATAGAATTGAGAAGTAGGGAAATTAAGGTAAACTTTTCTTGAACCTTGGTTAGACCGCACTGTGTGCAGTTGTGTTCATCACTTTATAGAAAGGATTTTGAGGCATTTGGGAAGGTGTAGAGGAGAGTTGCAAGAATGAAAACAGAAATGTCTGATGCAACTCAGGAAACAATTGACAGGCCAGATCCTGTTTCTATTTCAAAATGCAAGCTAAGGGGTGACCTAACAGAGGTATTTATAATTCTCAGCATAGAGAATGTTTTCTATGACCTTAACTAGAGGTCATCATTATAAAATAATCTCCAAGTAATCCAACAGGGAATTCAGAAGAGATTTTTCAAAAATAATCTTACGAAAAATGCTAGGCTGGTATTTTTCCAGCCATTCTCAAATACCATTGAGTGCTCCTGGAGTGCTTATGGTGAACGTCCAAAGGGGCATGAATAGGGTAAATAGACAAGGTCTTTTCCTTGGGATGGGCAAGTCCAGAACTAGAGGGTATAGGTTTAAGGTGAGAGGGGAAAAATATAAAAGGAATCGAAGGCGTAACTTTTTCATGCAGAGGGTGGTGTGTGTATGGAATGAGCTGCCAATGGATGTGGTGGAGGCTAGCATAATTCCAACACTTAAAAGGCATCTGGGTGGGTATATGAACAGGAAGGGTTGAGAGGGACTTGGGCCAAATGCTGGCAAATGGGATTTGATTAATTTAGAATATCTGGTGATCATGGATAAGTTGGACCGAAGGGTCTCTTTCTGTGTTGTACATCTCTATGATCCTATGCTAATATGAAAGGAGTTGTAGGATATTATGTGATTTGGAGGAGAACATGCAGATGGTGGGATCCTACACACGTGTAACCCTTGTCATTCTAGGTCATAATCCGTGTGTTTGGATGATGCTGTTGGAGGGACCATGAGGATTTTCTCTGGTATATTTTGTAGATGCTATGCAATGTGTCAGTGGTGGAAGGAGTGAATGTTTAGAGTGGTTGATGGGATGCCAAACAAGTGGGCTGCTTTGTTCTGGATGGTGTTGGGCTTGTTGTGTGTTTTTGAAGCAGCCTCCAACCTCGCAAGTGAGGGGTAATTCAGCAGACTTGGGACATGTGCCTTGTGGCTGCTGGACAGGTTTGGGGAGCCAGGGCATGTGTTACACAACATTTCCCGCCTCTGACCTGCTCTTCTGGTCACAGTATTTACATGGCTGAACCAGTCACCTTCTCTGCCAGAAAGACTAATTTACCCAAAGAGTGAGAATGTGGAATTCATAACCACAGGGAGTGATTGATGTGAATCGTATGGATGAATTTAAATAGAAGTTAGGTCAGCTCATGAGGGAGAAGGGAATGATTGAATGAGAAAGTGAAAGATAGGAGGAAACAGAAGTGGGGCAAGCACACTGGCATAGACTGAGATATAACATATTTCCTATGACAGCTAGGAAAAGAAATCAATACCTTCAGACATTATCTTATGTTTGGATTCCCACTGGACTACTTTTCACTGTAATTGATGACGCCAACAAACAAGACACCAGAAACAGTTGTGTACTCACACTGAGTTCACATTGCATTTGCCAGTTTCTCTAACTGTGCGTGTGAGGCTGGTGCCTGTACCGGTTTCCACATGCACTGTACAGTCTGGCACCAGCCTGCATTGTTGCTGCCTCTCACTCACCACTCCTCACTTAGTGCACATTTTCCAAACTCTCATCGTTCCTTTCCCATACCCTCGTGCTCCCCCCTAGTGGTAATCATCAGATTTCATCATAATCCTCACCTCCTCTCTCCTAATCCCTCGCCTCCTTCCTCTGAGACTCTTGCCATGTCTCTCCCCTCCCTCCACTTCCTGTCATTTGCTATCACTCTCCCAAGACACTCTTATAGCATGGACGAACTTACCCAGTACATCACTCCATCATATATTTGACAAGGATGATGCAACATGGATTAGGTGCAGAGTAGAGCAGCATATTGTACACTTCAGTTGTCAAAATATCTGCCAGTCTCCCATCAGATCAGAACAGCACTGTTTTCAGAAGCATTACAGTAACAGCTTGAAATGGTTATCTCAGGATCAGACACAATTGCATGCAATAATTATCTGACATTCAATCTACTTCAATATCAGAAACATAGAAAATAGGAACAGCAATAGGACATTCAATGTTCCAAGCCTGATCTGCCAATCAGTACAATCACAGCTGGTTATCCAATTCGATACTCCATTCCCACTTTCTCCTTTGATCCCCATAGCCTCAAGAATAATATCTAACTCCTTTTTTGAAAACATTCAATGTTTTGGACTCAACCATTTCTGTGACAGAATGAGCAATGCTCATTAAAACAAAAGGCATGTGGCTTTTTTTTAAGGAAGACAATACTGTAAGTTCCAGTACAAGCTGTTGTTTTATTTCTGGCAGTTATTTCTTTCGGGGAGGCAATGGCCAGTGGTATTATCG
Organism: Hemiscyllium ocellatum; assembly: GCF_020745735.1. NCBI lineage: Eukaryota > Metazoa > Chordata > Chondrichthyes > Orectolobiformes > Hemiscylliidae > Hemiscyllium > Hemiscyllium ocellatum. The sequence goes on along the minus strand of NC_083405.1, from coordinate 120,307,687 downwards.
CTGGACTATTAATCCAGAGACCCAGGTAATGTCTAGGGACTCGGGTTCAAATCCCGCCACAGCAATGGTGTAATTTGAACTCAGGAAAATCTGGAAGTAAGTACCAAATGATGATCGTGAACCCATTGTTGGGAAACCCAACTGGCTCACTATTGCCCTTCAGGGAAGGAATCTGCCATCTTTACCCGGTCTAGCCTACATATGACTCCAGACCCACAACAATGTGCTTGACTCTTAACTGCCCCCTGGGCAATTAGGGATTGGCAATAAATGCTAGTGGCTAGTGACACTGTCATCCCGTGAATGAATACAAAAACACATTACTGACAGTAATGTTGCAGGGGTTACAGCTACATATGTAGGGTGTGCATCCTCGCTGGTTGCACGGTCACCAAAATCAGTCACTTCTCTCTCTTCTGCGGTCCTATTGAAAAGGATAAGGTGAAGAAACATATGTGTAATACCCTTGAACAGGAACTGAGGCTAGAGATTGCAGTAAATGTGAGGGTAACAGCACCCAAAGTTATTGGAACATAGAACATTACAACACAGTACAGGCCTATCTATCCTACACCATTCCATTCTCATCCATGTTAGATTAGATTAGATTCCCAACAGTATGGAAACAGGCCCTTTAGCCCTACAGGTCCACACCATCCCTCCAAAGAGTAACGCACCCAGATCCATTCCCCTATATTTATCCCTGACTAATGCACTTAACACTATGGACAATTTAGCACGGCCAATTCACCTGACCTGCACATCTTTGGGTTGTGGGAGGAAACCGGAGCACCCGGAGGAAACCCAAGCAGACACAGGGAGAATGTACAAACTCCACACAGATAGTCAGCTAAGGTGGGAATTGAACACGGGTCCCTGGTGCTGTGAAACTACTCAGTCATGTTTATCCAATGTCCATTTGAATGCCCTTAAAGTTGGTGAGTCTACTATTGTTGCAAGCTGGGCATTCCACGCCCTTACTACTCTCTGAGTAAAGAAATTACTTCTGATATCTGTCCTATATCTACCACCCTTCAATTTATATTTTATATCCCTTTATATCCCCTCATGCTAGTTATGACCTTCTGAGGAAAAAGGCTCTCACTGTCCACCCTACCTAACCCTCTGATTATCTTGTATGTCTCAATTAAGTCACCTCTCAACCTTCTTCTCTCTCATGAAAACAGCCTCAAGTCCCTCAGCCTTTCCTTCATAATACGTTCCCTCCATACCAGACAATATCTTAGTCAATCTCCTCTGAGCTCTTTCCAAAATTTCCACATCCTCCCTATAATGCGGTGATCAGAACTGTACGCAATACTCCAAGTGCGGCCGCACCAGAGTTTTGTGCAGCTGTAGCATGACCTTGTGGTTCCAAAACTCAATCCCTTTACCAATAAAAGCAAACACACCATATGCCTTCTTCACAACCTTATCAACCTGAGTGACAGCTTTCAGGGATCTATGTACATGGACACCAGGATCTCACTGTTCAACTACTGTACCAGGAATCTTACCATTAGCCCAGCACTCTTTCTTCCTGTTGCTCCTTCCAAAGTGAATCACCTTACACTTTTCTGCATTCATCTCCATTTGCCACCTCTCAGCCCAGCTCTGTAACTTGCAACATCCTTCAGCACTACGCACAACTTTAGAGTCATCCGCAGATTTACTAACCATCCTTCTACGTCCTCATCTAGGTCATGTATAAAAATGACAAATAGCAGTGGCCCAAAAACAGATCTTTATGGTACACAACTGGTACACAAATGTTCATCCTGAACTGAACTCTAGGATGAACATTTCCCATCAACCACCAGCTTCTTTCAGCTAGCCAATTTCTAATCCAAACCACTAAGTCACCCTCAATCCCATGCCTCCATATTTTGTGCAATAGCTTACCATGGGGAACCCCATCAAACACCTTACTGAAATCCATATACACCACATCAACTGCTTTACCCTCACCCACCTGTTTGGTCACCATCTCAAAGAACTCAATAAGGTTTGTGAGGCTTGACCTACCCTTCACAAAACTGTGTTGACTATCCCTAATCAATTTATCCTTCTCTACATGATTATAAATCCTATCTCTTGTAACCTTTTCCAACACTTGACCCACAACCAAAGTAAGACTCATTGGTCTATAATTACCAGGGTTGTCTCCACTCCCCTTCCTGAACAAGGGAACAACATTTGCTATCCTCCAGTCTCTGGCACTATTTCTGTAGACAATGACAACATAAAGGCTCTGCAATCTCCTCCCTGGCTTGCCAGAGAATCCTAGCTAAATCCCATCCAGCCCAGTGGACTTTTCTATTTTCACACTTTCCAGAATTGTTAACACCTCCTCCTGGTGAACTTCAATCCCACCTGGATTAGTAGCCTGTATCTCAGTATTCTCCTCAACAACCTTGTCTTTTTCCAGTGCGAATAATGAAGAAAAATATTCATTTAGTGCTTCCCCATCTCCTTGGATTTCATGCACAATTTTGGCCCTAAACTTTCTCTAGTTGTTTTCTTCTTCCTGATATACCTATTGAAAAGTTTAGGGTTTTCCCTGGTACTATCTGCCAATGACTTCTCATGTCCCCTCCTGGCTCTTCTTAGCTCTCTCTTAAGCTCTTTCCTGGCTAACTTTTAACTCTCAAGCACCCTAACTGAGCCTCATGTCTTATTCTAATAAAAGCCTTCTTCTTCTTCTTGACAAGAGTTATAGAGTCATAAAGATGTACGGCACGGAAACAGACCCTTCGGTCCAACTTGTCCATGATGACCAGATATCCCAACCCAATCTAGTCCCACCTGCCAGCACCTGGCCCATGTCTCTCCAAACCCTTCCTATTCATATACCCATCCAAATGCCTTTTAAATGTTGCATTTGTACTAGCCTGCACCACTTCCTCTGGCAGCTCATTCCATACATGTAAGACTTTCTGCGTGAAAACGTTGCCCCTTAGGCCTCTTTTATATCTTTCCCATCTCATTCTAAAATATGCCCTCTAGTTTTAGACTCCCCCATCACAGGCAAGAGACTTTGTCTATTTACCCTATCCATGCCCCTCATGATATTACAAACCTCTATAAGATCATCCCTCAGCCTCTGATGCTCCAGGGAAAACAGCCCCAGCCTATTCAACATCTCCCTATAGCTCAAATCCTCCAACCCTGGCAACATCGTTGTAAATCTTATCTGAATCCTTTCAGGTTTCACAACATCTTTCCGATAGGAAGGAGACCAGAATTGCACACAATATTCCAACAGTGGCCTAACCAATCTCCTGTCCAGCTGCAACATGACCTCCCAACTCCTGTACTCAATACTCTGACCAATAAAGGAAAGCATACCTTCTTCACTATCCTATCTACCTGCAACTCCACTTTCAAGGAGCTATGAACCTGCACTCCAAGGTCTCTTTGTTCAGCAACACTCCCTAGAAACATACCATTAAGTGTATAAGTCCTGCTATGATTTGCTTTCCCAAAATGCAGCATCTCACATTTATCTAAATTAAACTCCATCTGCCCCTTCTCAGCCCATTGGCCCATCTGGTCCAGATCCTGTTGTAATCTGAGGTAACCTTTGCTATCCACTACATCTCCAATTTTGGTGTTGTTTGCAAACTTCCTATCTCCACCTCTTATGCTCACATCCAAATCATTTATATAAATGATGAAAAGTAGTGGACCCAGCACCGATCCTTGTGGCACTCAACTGGTCACAGGCCTCCAGTCTGAAAAACAACCCTCCACCACCACATTCTGTCTTCTACCTTTGAGCCAGTTCTGTATCCACTTCAGTAAATGCAGCTCCCTCACTCAACTAATTCCTCCCTGTCTGACAGGTACATACTTATCAAGGACCCTACTTATCAAGTAGCTGTTCGTTGAATAAGCTCCACATTTCAATTTTATGTAAACCCTGCAGTTTCCTTCCCCATCCTACGCATCCTAAATCTTGCCTAATTGCATCATAATTGCCATCATTATTACTTTTGTGGAAATTTGACAGTAACCTCCAGCCACCAAATGTCTACAGTAAGTGTAGAAATCAGGATGTTGCCGTTCATACTCCACAAGAAGCCCTGTTATATTGGCATCTTACTGTGAGACTCACCATTCAAAGACATTGAACAACAGGTCTAGACTAAACCTGCCGAAAAAATGTTAGGGATATTCAAACGAAGTGTAAGAACCCTTTTAGTGGTGTTGTGTATCTTTTATAATGCCATGAAACCTATCAAACACTAAATCACCTTAACAAATGTGAAATCTCATTCCTTTCGATTTATTCTCTGCGACAAATTACACAAAATAATCTAAACGCATTTTCTTTTGCTGTTGCTGTCTGTATTTTTTCTGTCTCCCTCTTATTCCATGCTTTATTCTCCTCTCAGTGCTTTCTGTCTCTATTTTGACATTGAGTTCATAATCCCACCTGCCTTCTGTGCTTGCCTATAATAATTCATTGGTCTAACTGGTTCAGGAGAAAGACAGTAGCTTGACCGGTCCACATTGATCACAGATGTCCTGTTGAACGCTCTGCACATTTTGGGCAATTTGCTGACAGGAACATTCACTGTAACATCCAAAAAGAAGTCCAAGAGCAACTGTAACGGCAACTGATCACGCTGACAGCAGCATCAAGCCTAGTATTCTTTGCAGTGCTTTGAAAATTGCCCTTTATCCAAACCGGATTTGTAAAAGACTCTGAAAAAAGCAGAACACAAACTAAGCATAAGTGAGCAAATTATACCTTTCTGAATGCCATTAGGTTGTTCTGTTGATGGCAGTTTTCATCACGTTCCTGATGGTTGGGACTGAAGTGGCAGTAATCGGCCAGGTTAAATTTGTTCTCAATAAAAACTGAAAGAACTGTCAATGTTGTAATTCAGAGGCAAGAATAGAAATTGCTGAAAAAGCTCAGCAGGCCTGGCAGCATCTGTGGAGCCAAAATGTTAACTTTGATTTCTCTCCATAGATGCTGCCAGACCTGCTGAGCTTTTTCAGCAATTTTGACTTTTGTCCTAAATTTGTCCTGCTTTTTCTTTTGTGGATAGGACATAACTGGGCAATTTTCCATATTGTTGTGTAGATTCCAGTATTGTAGCTGTACTGGACAGCTTGGCTAATGCCAGGATAGTTCTGACGCAGAAATTTTCTGTACTATTCCTGGAATGCTGACAGAGCTCTGCAGTATCCACTGTCTTCAGTCATTTCTTGATACCTTACAGCGTGAATCAAATTAGTTGAAAACTAGCATCTGTGATGCTGGAAGTTTTAGGAGGAGACTGAGGTGGATCATCCATTCAGTACTTCTGGATGAAGATAGTTGCAGCTGCTTCAGTTTTGTCTTCTGCACTGTTGTGCTGGGATTTCCTGTTATTGAGGGTGTACATGAATAGCGAAAGGTCAGGATGCAGATACAGCAAATCATTAGGAAGGAAGGATTAGGGGTGGCACGGTAGCACAGTGGTTAGCACTGCTGCCTCACAGTCTTAGGCAACTGACTGTGTGGAGTTTGCACATTCTCCCTGTGTCTGTGTGGGTTTCCTCCAGGTGTTCTGGTTTCCTCCCACAGTCCAAAAATATGCAGGCTAGGTGAATTGGCCATGCTAAATTGCCCGTAGTGTTAGGTGAAGGGGAATGGGTCTGGGTGGGTTGTTCTTTGGAGGGTCGGTATGGACCTGTTGGGCCAAAGGGCCTGTTTCCACACACTAAGTAAGCTATCCATATAGAATGTTCCCACATATTGTGAGGGAAATTGAATAAAAAAGTAGGGATGATATACTTTAATTTTACAGAGACACTGATGAGACTGTATCTGAAGTAGTTATGCAGTATTGTTTGTAAGGACGGATATAATTGAGTTGGAAGCAGTTGAGAGAAGGTTTACCATTCAAACATCTGGAATGAGTGATAATCTGATGAGAAAGCTTTGGATAAGTTAAAGTGTATCTGCTGGATTTTGGAAACATAATAGGTGAGTTAAATGAAACGTATAAGATCCTGGAAGCCTTGACACGGTAGTTGCGAAGAGGATACTTCTTGTGGAAGAATCTAGAGCAAAGGGTCACTGTTTAAAAATCAGGGATCACCCTTTTAAAACAGGCATGAGGTGAATTATTCTTACAGAGTGTTGTGAGTCTCTGGAACTTTCCTTGAAAAGGTAATGGAGGCAGAGTCCTGAGTTTTGTGGTCGAGGTAGATGAATTCTTGATAAGGAAGCAATGAAAGGCAGGAAGGTGAAGTTCCAATCATCGAGCTATAGAGTGGTGCAGCATAGAAACAGACCCTTCAGTTCAATTTGTTCACGCCAATTAGACATTCTAAATTAATGTGGTCCCATTTCCCAGCATCTGGCCTGTGTCCCTCTAAATTCTTATTCAAACAAGATTTAATTAAATGGTGGAGTAAGGTAAGTGGAGATTGATTGCCAAATCATGGTCCTTGTTCATATTTAAATATAAGCCAGACCAAATAAGACTGGCAGATTTCTTTCCCTCGAGGACATTAATGAGTTAGATGATGTTTTATGACAATAAATCATAAACCATTAGACTAGCTCTTGAATGCCAAAGAGTTCATTGAATTCAAATTGCACCATCTTCTGTGATTGGGTTTCAAACCCTTGCCCCCCACTCCCCCCCCCAGAGCATTAGCATGAGCCTTTGGATCACCCATCCAGTAATAATGCTAGTACCTCCCCAAAATGTTTGATCGATTCGAACATTGGCTATTTTCCTGGAGTGTCGGAGACTGAGGGGTGACCTTATAGATGCTTTTAAAATCATGAGGGGCATGGGTTAATAGACAAGGTCATTTCCCCAGTGTAGGGGAGTCCAAAACTCTAGGCATAGGTTTAAGATGAGAAGGAAAAGACTTAAAAGGGACCTAAGGGGCAATTTTTTACAGAGGGTGATGTGTGTATGAAATGAGGAAGTGGTGAAGGCTGGTACAATTACAACATTTAAAAGGCATCTGGACGGGTCTGTGAATAGGAAGGGTTTAGAGGCAAATGCAACTAGATTTATTTAGGATATCTGGTCGGTGTGGATGAGTTGGACCGAAGGATCTGTTTCCATGTTGTACATCTCTATGACTCTGTGTAATTTACTCTTTTGCTCAGAGATGAATGTACCCATAGCAAATGTTAATAGCTAGAATGCGTATCTTAATGTTTCCTGTTAAAATTAATAGGCTTTTAAACAACACAATTGAGTCTTCATTTCCCAAGCTTTTTTAAATGCAGTTCACTCTAGCTGAGGTGCTGTTTAAAATTGAATACCTGAGGGTGTTAAGTTACCGAGTGTTAATTGACTTTGAAGTCACGCTCCTTACACCACGATGCTACTGTATCATATTAGTTACTACATTATGCTGTTGTAGTTTTTAACTCAAAGCAGTCATTAATAAGTCATATCATTTCACTGAAAATTTCTTGAATCCTGTCATTGTAACATTCAAGCTTTGATGCTGTTGTACCATATAATTCATACTTTAATGTGTGTACTGGATTCTAATCGGATCTTTCAGCAAAATTGCAATGCTATGCGCTGGTTCAGTGGTTAGCTCTGTTACCTCACAATACGAGAGAACTGGGTTCGATTATACCCTTGGGTAATTGTCTGTGTGGAGTTTGCATATTCTCTCCGTGTCTGCTTGGGTTTCCTCCGGGTGCTCCAGTTTCCTCCCACAATCCAAAGATGTGCAGGTTAGGTGGATTGGCCGTGCTAAATTGTCTGTAGCGTCCAGCAGCGTGTAGGCTAGGTGGGATAGCCATAGGAAATGTAGGGTTACAGGGTCTGGGTGGAATGCTCTATGTTTGGTATAGACTTGATGGGTCGAATGACCTGCTTCCATACTGTGGTGATTCTATGTATATGTGATGCTCAACTTTTCACTGTTTGATTATGTGAGTCTATTTACCATTGCTGCCCACTGTGTTTGATAAGTGAAGCCTGTGTGTGGACGCAGAGAAAAGGAAACAAACTGCTGAGGTTACTGGAAGGTTGAGCTGTAAGCGTGGAGCAGATATTCAAAACCTGTTTCGTACATAGAAACTAATGCCATCTTTGCTGAGCTCTGAGATACAAAATATACAAAATTACATTTCGGGGTGGAAAGGTGTCAGACTTTGCTCAGTAATATCACTTTTGCACTGAGATTTGAACAATAAAACTAACAATCCAGAACAATCAAAGCTGCCACTCGTCAGATCAGGCATTAAATCTCCATGTCAGGTGGGTAGAAAAAAATCCCATGATACCGTTTCAAAGAGGTGTGAGGAGGGTGGGGGGGGGTCATCTTCATTTTGTGTATCTTAATAATCCTTAATTAATGTCACAATTATCTGATTGTCTTATTGCTGTTCACAGGATTTTGCTGTGTACAAAGTTGCGATTATACATGCATGTCTTACAACAACTGCTACTCATTTAAAAATGTATTTTGATGGTACTTAAGTGTTTTTTTCTGTTAAAATGTGAATGGCAGTGTGTAATTGAAAATTCATTCTTGCTGCTGCTGATGTTTTCTAATGCATTCTTAGCCAGCTGCTGTTTTATAGTATTCTTTTTATGACATCCTTAAGTAAAGGCATTGTTATGGATGAAGTTTTCTGAAGATGGCTATACGTAATGAAGCCAGAATATCTCCTTGCTCACACATTTGCTTCACACTTCCAAAACCAAACAAGTATTTTTGTCCCAAAATTTGTTATTCACTCCATTACAGAATTACAACTGAGATTGAGATCAGATGAAGCCAGCTATCCAATCTCTCACATGCATGACATTCCTGAGCTGTTTCAACAAAGGTAGTTATTTGCCAAAGATGTCACCAATATCCAGAACACAATTCTGTCTAGTGAGTAGAATCTCCGAAGACTCCTATACGATCCATGTGTTTCTCTTGGATTGCTTGGCAGTGACCCATTTCATATCTACTTACTCAATTCCCAATATGAAGTGTGACCACCTCTCCGAATGTACATCCACTTTGTTCCCTGCCCCAGTGATGCTCCTCAGTGACTCTAAACACTGCTCATGCTTTCAAACCTGGAGCTCAGTATGAGACAGCCAGGGACATTTCCAGCACAAGGCTCATCTAGGTCTCAGGAAGTGTCCATGACACCTCATACGCCAGAGGCTAGGCGTTCCTCTTGGCTGAGCTGTTGTAACATACCTTAATTGATATTCTTACTTTACCTACTGTAACTTTAATTACTTTTGCTTACTTTAACCTTATTCTTGCACTATGAATTAAGAACTGAAGATTATTAGAAAGTTGAAATTCTTTGCCCTTCCTCAGAAATCAGCTTCCTCCCTTGTGCCGACAAATTCTTTCCTTTCCTCTGCTGGTTTTCGATATTGATGTATTTCAAAATAACTGAACCACAACCTCTGGTTGTCAACTCTCTTCCAAAAGAGAAGGAATTGAAAAATAGTCTCTTTAACAGCTGCTCAATAATCGACTCAAACTTCTTGTGGTGTCACTCAAGGTTGAGAGAGAGACACAGTTTAATCAATGAAGGAATTGTTGGAAAAGGCAGGAACATGGAGTTGAGGGTTATGAGATCTGCCATGATCTCATTGAATGGTGATGCAGTCTCAATGAGCTGAATGGCCTGGTTCTGCTCCTTTGTCCTAATGTCTTTTCATGGTCTTGACTGCTACTCTGTGTGTTCACTTGCTGCCTGCAATATTAATTAACTTGAGGAGTCACATCACACAAAAGCATTCTCAGGATATCTACTGAAAGATTGACAAAGTGCACATCTGAAAGTACATCAGTTATGCAGGACAGCCTGACTATTCACTTCGGGGAGCATTTCTAGAAGAACTGGTCTTCTATCAACTCTCATTAACGTGGACTATTCTCATCCAATAGGATTCTAACTGTTAAGTAAGAACCCAGCGCTGGACACGTGGAGAATGACTGAATACCTGGGGCAGAAGACCGGAAATCTACAGCAAAATTTGACCATGTAAATATGAGAATGAAACAGTAGAGAAGCATGACTTCGTTGAAGAAGAATGATGCCAAGAGTGGAATGTATCCTCTGTGACTAACTCAAGAATTTAAGCATGGTATCAAATTCAAAAAAATGTTCAGTTCTCCAAATATTCATGATGGCTTCATGGCTAGGCAACATTTTAGAAAGACAAGGCAAAAAGACGAAAGCTGGCAAAATTGATGTATGAGAGAAAACTAGGAGAAAATATAAAAACAGTCAGTATAAGCTTCTGCAAGTAAATAAAAGGAAGAGAGTAATTAAAGTATGTTTTGGTCCCATTGTGGGTGTAACTGAGGAATTAATACTGGGAATCAAAATGGCAGATACTTTGTACTTGTCTTCATAATAAAAACAGAAAATACGTTTGAAAAATCATGGGAAATCAAGAGGCAAAAGTGAGGCATTTAACACAATCACCGTTAAGGAGAAAAAAGCATTAGGAAAAGAACTGAGACTAAAGGCTAACAAGGCATGCATCCCAGGGTTTTGGGCTGAAGGGCTAACAGTTATATTGGTTGTAACCTTCCAAAAATCGCAGGTAAGGCCCCAGAGGGTTTGAAAACTGAGTGCAAAGTTGCTATTCAAGAAACAACGGAAATAAAAAACAGGAAAGCATTGCAAATATGCTGGAATCCATAGTTATGAAGGCTGTAGCATGACATTTAAAAACTTCAATGCAATTAGTCAGAGTCAACATGATTATGCAAAAGCTTTTTGACACATTATTGGAATCCTTTGAGACTGTACTGACAAAAGGGAACCAGTAGATATGGTGTATTTGAATATACAAAAGACATTCAATAAAGGATCGCTGCACAAGTTAAAAAATCATGATGGTGTGAGTGTATATTAGAATGAATAGAATGAAAAGCAAAAAACAAAGAACAGTACAGCACAGGAACAGGCCCTTTGACACACCCATGATTCCCTGCTAAAATAAAAATTTCTTGCCTATATGTGGTCGGTATCTCTTGATTCCTTGCCTGTTTATATCCCTGTCAAGGTGCTTCTTAAAGGTTATCATTGTGTCTGCCTCCACTACCTCCTTGGCAGCCTATCTCTCTTACTACCTTTTGTGTAAAATACTTGCCTCTCAAATCTCTTTAAATTTACCCCCGTTACCTGAAACCTATGTCCCTTAGTAATTGATGTTTAACACCTGGGAAAAAGACTCCGACCATCCATCCTAACCAGGCCAGTCATAATTTTGTAAACTTCTATCAGATCACCTTTCAATGTTCAAGTGAAAACAAACCAAAGTTGTTCAATCTCTCCTCATAGCTAACACACTCCGAACCAGGCAACATCCTGGTAAACCATTTTTATACCCTCTCCAAAGTCTCCACATCATTCTGCCAGAGTGGCAAATAGAACTGTAAACATTATTCCACATGTGGCTTAACTAAATTTTTATACAGCTACAAAATATCTTCTAATGTTCATATTCTATGCCCTGACCGATAAGACTAGCATGCCATATGCCTTCTTTACCACATTATCTATTTGTGTTGCTATTTTAAGGAGACAGCAGACTGGAATGCCTAGATCCCTCTGTATATCAATGCTACTAAGGGTTCTTCCATTTACTCTACACTTCCCTCCCAGAGTAGGTCTTCCAAAATGCATCACCAAAATGTTTGGATTAAACTCCATCTGCCGTTTCTTCACTTGAATTTGCAACCTTTCTATATCCTGCTGTATTCTTTGGCAATCCTCCTCACTGTCCACAGCTCCTGCAATCTGTGTCATCGACAAACATACTAATCACATCATCTACACTCTCCTCCAAATTATTTATATATTATGTATTTATTACAAACAACAGGAGTCCGAGCACTAATCCCTGCAGAATGCCACTGGCCACAGATCTCCGGTCAGATAAACATTTTGCACTGCTGAGCTATGGGGAGAGATTGAATAGGCTGGGGCTGCTTTACCTGGAGTGGTGGAGGCTGAGGGGTGACCTTATAGAGGTTTGTAAAATGATGAGGGGCAAGGATAGGATAAATAGACAAAGTCTCTTCCCTGGGATGGAGGAATCAAGAACTAGAGGGCATAGGTTTAGGGTGAGAGGGGAAAGAGACAAAAGAAACCTAAGGAGCAACTTTTTCATGCAGAGGGTGGTACGTGTATGGAATGAGCTGCCAGAGGAAGTGGTGGAGACTGGTACAATTGCAACATTTAAAATGGATCTGGATGGGTATATGAATAGGAAGGGTTTGGAGGGATATGGGGCAAGTGCTGGAAAAGGGGACTAGATTAGATTAAGATGTCTGGTTGGCATAGACGGGTTGGACTGTTGTCTGTTTCCGTGTTGTACATCTCTATGACTCTATGACTCTACTCTTTGTCTTCTATAACTAAGCCCTTTCTGTATCTATCTTACCAGCTCACCACAGATTCCCTGTAACATCAGCTTTGCATCTGCCTGCCATGAGACACCTTGTCAATATCCTTGTTAAAGTCCATATAAACAACACTTAACACCCTGTCCACATTAAACACCTTTTTCACTTCCACAAAAAACTCAAGTTTGTGAAACTTCAGTCAGCTGGCCTGACACATCCCCCAATACCAGGTATGGTGTTTTCCCTTACCTCATTGGACTGAATGGACCTAAGAAATGCTCCCATCCCCATCCAATCCCTTGGCACTAAGCAAATCCTAGTCAATAAAGGGGAAATTAAAATTATCCACCTCAACAATCCTAATTGGTTTATTATTTTTCCATAATCTATTCCTCTATCATCCATTGGCTGTTGAGAGACATGTAGTACAGTTCCAACAAAATTACTTGCATTACATTATTATTATATTACTTACAGTGTGGAAACAGGCCCTTCGGCCCAACAAGTCCACACCGACCCGCCGAAGCGCAACCCAGCCATAACCCTACATTTACCCCTTACCTAACACTACGGGCAATTTAGCATGGCCAATTCACCTGACCCGCACATCTTTGGACTGTGGGAGGAAACCGGAGCACCCGAAGGAAATCCACGCAGACACGGGGAGAACGTGCAAACTCCACACAGTCAGTCGTCTGAGGCGGGAAAATGATTGCACCCTTCCTGTTCCTAGGCTCTATCCATATGACCTCGTTGAGTGAGCCCTCCAAGGTGTCCTCTCACCAGGGTGGCAAGACACCTTCCTCCAGTCTTGCATTTTGAGAGATTTGGCTAACTCACAGGAAAAAAGGGAGTTTGGGTAAATGGCTCATTTTCTTTATGGCAAACTGTAACTAGAAGAAAGTGAGGACTGCAGATACTGGAGATCAGTGTCATAAACTGTGGTGCTGGAAAAGCACAGCAGGTCAGGCAGCATCTGAGGAGCAGGAGAGTTGACATTTCAAGCATAAGCTCTTCATTAGGAATGTCTTGATGAGGATGCCCTGAGAGATGATAAACTGTAACTAGTGGAGTTTTATAGGGACCAGTGCTGTGACTTGACTATTAGCAATCTATATTAATGACACTGATGGATGGACTGATCATATTATAACAAATCTGCTGATGAGGCACAAATAGATGGAAAAGCATGCTTTAAGAGTGGCACAGTGGCTCAGTGGTTAGCATGCTGCCCTCACAGCACCAGGGACCCGGGTTCAATTCCAGCCTCAAATGACTATCTGTGTGGAAAATGAATGTTCTCCCCTGCATGGGTTTCCTTCCACAGTTCAAAGATGCCCAGGTTAGGTGGATTGGCCATGCTAAATTCCCCATAGTGCCAGGGATGTGCAGGCTAGGTGGGTTCGCCATTGGAAATGCAGGGATAGGGTTGGCTGGTCTGGCTGGAATGCTGTTCAGAGGTTTGGTGTGGACTAAATGGCCTGCTCTCATACTGCAGGGATTCTATTCTGTGAAACAAAGGGACATTGATCATTTAAGTGAGTGGGCAGAGAACATTACCAATGGAGTATCATGTGGGTAAAGAAGAGAGACTGTCCATTTTAGCAAAGACTGGAAAATCAGAATTTTATCCAAGTGGAAGGGGAGAGCAGAATGCGGCAGTACAGAGGAATATGGGTGTCATTATAGTTGAGCCATAAAAAACTCAGTATGCATGTACAACAAATAATTAGGAAGATAAATGGAATGTTGGCCTTTATTGCAAGGGGTGGGGAGGGGAGGGTGGTTATGTGGAATATGAAACACAAGGAGCCTTGCTACAGCTGTATTGATGAGTCTGCAGCTGGAGTACTGTGCACACTCCACCCCAGGAGACTAAAGCCTGTTATGGAAATAGTTCAGAGAAAGTTATTTGATTGCAAAGATAATAAGGTTGTCTTGTGAAGAAGGATTGCACAGGTTGGGCCTATGGTCATTGGAGTTTAGAACACTGAGAGATGATTTTGTTGAAACATATGAGATTCTTCATAGGGCAGATGCTTAGCAGATGCTTAGCTGTCTTCAGGGAATTTAGCAACAGGACAATTTTAAAAAAATAAAGACTCTCCCAGTTCAGATGGAGGTGAAGAATTACTTCAGTCACAGTCTTTACTCCTTGGAATTTTGTTATTTTGGGATCTTTACATTCTTCTAGACAGGACCTAATTCCTAAAGAAATGCTTCTTAAATTCATCCAGCAATGTGTCTCTAAGGTTTTCAAAATTTTGTTCCAACGTCATCGATCCATAAATCATTTATTTTTCTCCAGCAAATTCCTCAAAAGCCTGATCCAGTCTTTCCCTCAGGTTTTTAAAATTCTTGTCTCAAAGCTCATGCACATGGAGCAAAGAGTTTTAACTGCGCCATAATTTGCATACTGTTCTTCCAAAAGCATTGAATAAGCCTCCAATGTCTTTCCGTCCAAAACACTTATGTAATAAAGTTGTACAAATTGCTTGTGGCTACTCCAACATTTGTAGCAATATTCTTGAATGGTGCAAAATATGATTCAATTTCTTCCTCAATTAAATGAGACACCAGGTGAATAAAATCAAAACAGGGGACAGCACTTTACCAAAAGTTGGTGAAGTGTCAGTTCTGAGGGGTTCTATGGAGGGTTTTTCTCTGTGACTTCCCATGAGTTACCTCACTCATTTCTCCTCTGCTGTACCATCACAATATGGTTACGGATGGAATTAGTCTAGTAACAGTGCTCATAAGTTTCTCCCAGGCCACTCACCATCCTGATTTGGAAATATATCGCCGTTCCTTCACTATCGCTGGGTAAAATTCCAGGAATTCCCTCCCTCATGGCATTGTGGGTCAACCCACAGCAGGTGGGCTGCAGTGGTTCAAGAAGGCAGCTCACCCCCACCATCTCAAGGGCAGCTAAGGACAGGCAATAAATGCTGGCCCTGCCAGCCACATCCATGATTTTAAAAACAATCAGGATAGTGAGTGGCTTAAAGGGAATTTGCAAGTAGTTGTCTCTCATGTATTTGCTGCCCATGTCCTACTGGATGATAGTGGTCGTGGGTTTGGAAGATGCTATCTAAAGATCTTGGGTGAATTTCTGCCCTGCCTTTTGAGATAGTACACATTGCTGCTACTGTGCATCAGTGGTGGAGGGATTGGATGCTTGTGGATGTGCTGCTGTATATGATGCCAATCAAGGTGGCTTTGTCCTGGATGGTGTTAAATTCCTTGAGTGTTGTTGGTAGCTGCTGGAGATTGCTGTTGGGACCTGTGCTTGCTGGCACTTTCTACCTCCTCAATTTCTCTGCTGTCATGGGTCCAACCAATGATCCATTGGCAATGGATCCAACCAACCAGTGTAGGGAACATCAGAAACAGAAATATGATCAGTCACATTCATCTCACACACAACTGTCTGTTTAACATAATCCTCAATATAGTGGGTCATAGCATGGAATGCTTCCATATGGACCTTTGCCATAGCGGTCCTTGTTTCAATGTATAGAGCACAGACTATGGAGCACAAACACAGCTGGACATTATAAATTTGGTAGGATCACTGAAACATTTTCCCTTCCATCCTCACCGTCTGCAACATTACTCAAGAAAAGCAACATTGTGACTAAGAGCATGTTAACAAATGAGGATGTCAGCTTGATGCCCTTGCGCAGCGTCAGAGACCTGGGGTTATCTTTGTGAACTGGGCACGTTTAAGATCATCAGGGATTACTTCTGCTTCACAGAAGGCTT
This sequence comes from Hemiscyllium ocellatum, assembly GCF_020745735.1. Taxonomy (NCBI): domain Eukaryota; kingdom Metazoa; phylum Chordata; class Chondrichthyes; order Orectolobiformes; family Hemiscylliidae; genus Hemiscyllium; species Hemiscyllium ocellatum. Next base: position 120,291,556 of record NC_083405.1, on the reverse strand, counting down.
TATAATATCCAATGAACTGGATAAGGTTGTTTGTGACAAGTATTTGTATTCAACAAAGCATGGTTACAGAGATTTTAAACCTGCACTGTATAAGTGCCTGATTAATATAGTTCAAATAGAACATAGAACAGCACAGGTTCAGGCCTTTCGGACCTTTCTGCCTTTGGAGATTGTCATTATAAGATATTGGCAATATAGAGTGGTTATTTATCAGGGTTGTAGCTATAATGCCAGCTTGGGCGGCATGGTGGCACAGTGGTTAGCACTGCTGCCTTACAGCGCCAGAGACCTGGGTTCAATTCCCGCCTCAGGCAACTGTCTGTGTAGAGTTTGCATATTCTCCCTGTGTCTGCGTGGGTTTCCTCCGGGTGTTCCAGTTTCCTCCCACAGTCCAAAAATGTGCAGGTTAGGTGACTTGGCCATGCTAAATTGCCCGTAGTGTTAGGCAAGGGGCAAATGTAGGGTGGGTTGCTCTTCGGAGGGTCGGTGTGGACTTGTTGGTGCCGAACATGCTGCCAAATTAAACTGATCCCTTCTGCCTGCCCTTGGTCCATAGCCATCCATTCCTTGCATTTTTATGTGCTTATCTAAAGGCCCCTTAAATGCCCCTGCCGTATCTGCCTCCGCCACTACCACTGGCAATGCATTCCAGACTCCGACCACTCTCTGTATAAAACACTTGCCCCTGACATCTCCTTTGAACATTTTCCCTCTCACTGTAAATGCATGCCCCTTTACTTGTCTTGTGAAGGACCTCACATCACTCAGAAATAAAGTCCACTTCTACAGACAGATTAAAATCATTTAATCTACTCTCTCCGGGTGGGCTGGCAGTTATTTTCCACCTCAATTGTGCTTTTGCGATTTGGATGATGATGGAAGGCAAAACATGGCACATTTCAAAGAATGAGTCGCGACTCAGCCTGTTCCTGTAGGTGACCCCGTAAACATTAATATATCTTTGAAATCCATTTTGATCCTGAGCTTTCCCACATTCCAACCCATCTCTATTGTTTAATCTTCCCACATTGCCTAATCCCATCATAGCCCCATACGACACTATATTACTCATCATTTACACCCCACCATTAGCTTGGCTCTTTATGACCCTGATGCTGACTTAAGAATTTTTGATTTGATTTATTATTGCCACAAGTGCCGAGGTATAGCGAATAGTTTTGTTTTGCGTGCAGTACAGGCAGATCATCCCACACTATGTACAGAGTGGAAATGCAATGTCACAGCATTAAAGAATGTGCTCAAAGAGTCAGATTTAACTTTAAAATTAGACAGGTCCATTCAGAAGTCTGATAACAGTAGGGATGAAGCTGTTCTTGAATCTGTTGGTACCTGTGTTTAAGCCCTTGTGCCTTCTGCCCAACAGAAGAGGTTGGAAGAGATTATAACCGGGGTGGGAGGAGTCTTTGGTAATGTTGGCTGCCTTCCCAAGGCTGCAAGAAGTGTAGATGAAGTTAGTGGATGGAAGGTTAGGTTGTGTGGGTGTGGGTACAATTACAATGTTTAAAAGACAGGTGGATATGTACAAGAAAAGGAAAGGTTTAGAGAGATAAGGGCCAGGAGGAGGTAGGTGGGACGAGTTTAGTTTGGGATTATGTTTGGCATGGACTGGTGGAACTGAAGGGACTGTTTCCATGCCACATGACTCGATGACTCTATGTGCCGATTTCAAAGGCATCTGCTGTTGGAAAGAGACTGCCCAAAACTTTCTACCAAAAACTTGGTTTGTAAGATCCTCGTCTGGAACTTGCATTAAATGTGAAGTGTTGCCTTATTGTGGTTTTAAATGAATTTTTGACTGGAAGCAACGAAAACATTAGAAAACTACTGTGAGTTCTGTGCGATTGTGATTAGTAATTTAAGGACTGATGTTTAGCACTTATTTAATGTCCATTTCTAATCAGTTGCAAATTGCTACTACTATTAGTTCATGCAAAAAGCAATTGCCCTAACAGGTTTGGCAATGTGGAGTGTGTTGGCTGTTTTTCTGCTGAGAGAAATTGATGTGTTTATCTGTTTTGCTGAAAATGTTGCAATGAGAAGTCTTGGATTGCAGAGAAGCTTTGACTTTTAATGTTTTTGGGTTCTGGTGCAGTGTTCAGAGTGCATTCCATGTTCGGTCTGCAATGAATGAAGGAAAGGAGATTCAGCAAGGGAAATTATAAACTACCTAGTTGACTTGACATAAAGACTACAAACACAACCTATCCCCTGCATCAGGATAGGCTGATAGGCTGGGGATTGTCATTATAAGATATTGGCAATAGAGTGGTTATTTATCAGAGTTGTAGCTATAATGCCACCTTGGGCGGCATGATGGCAAAGTGGTTAGCACGGCTGCCTCACAGCGCCAGAGACCCGGGTTCAATTCCCGTCTTAGGCAATTGTCTGTGTGGAGTTTGCACATTCTCCCCGTGTCTGCGTGGGTTTCCTCCGGGTGCTCCGGTTTCCTCCCACAGTCCAAACATGTGCAGGTTAGGTGAAGAGATAAATGTAGGGTGGGTTGCTCTTCGAGGGTCGGTGTGGACTTGTTGGGCCGAAGGGCCTGTTTCCACACTGTAAGTAACCTAATCTTCTAGAAAACTTCCAGATAATACCTATACATTGCTGCCAGCCTCAGGGGTGTTGTTGGCCATTGTAAAGAGCATCTGCAGTGTCCTCTCTTCTACATAGGGGCTTTCAAATAGATTATTCAGAAAGGTAAATGATTTGATGGACTTTCATCACCAACTATCTGTAATGATTTGGAAGGAGAGTACAATTGTACAGAACTGCTGACTTGCAGGAATTGTCAGTTACATTGATATAGCTATTTATGTCTCTGCACTGAGTTTTGTATGTTCTGAGAAAGATTTATTCTCAAATATACACAAATAAATGTGGAGCTGGAAGTCTCTCAGCTGCTCCAGCCTGCTCCTCTGTTAGATAGGATCACATCTGACCTCATAGTGATAGAGTCATAAACTTATATAGCACAGAAACAGACACTTCGGTTAAACCCGTCCATACTGACCAGGTTTCCCAAACTAAACAAGTCGCAATTGCCTGTGTTTGGTCCATATCCCTCCAAACCTTTCCTGCTCATGTACCTGTCCAAATGCCTTTCAAACGTTGGAACTGGACCTGCAACTATCACTTCCTCTGGCAGTTCATTCCACACAAGCACCACCTTCTGTGTGAAAAAGTTGCCCCTCGGGTCCCTTTTAAACCTTTCTCCTCTCCCCTTAAAAATATGCCCTGTAGTTTTGAATTCCCCCATCCTCGGGAAAAGACCTTTGCTATTCACCTTTTTTCTGCCCCTCAGGCCATGATTAGAATTCTCCACTGCAGAACGCAGTAGAATTTCATTGAGTATGTTGAAATCTGAGATTGGTAGATTTCAACAAATTAAAAACCAAGGGATAGTGCCAGAAAAAGGTGGAGAAGCTGATGATCAGCTATGATGGTGGAGCTGCTCCCAAGGGCTGAATGGCCTACTCCTGCAACTTGGAGACAATAAAGCAGGAAAATGGTTCCCAGTAAAGTTGGAGGCTGGAAGTCAGAGTCAATAGATGCGAAGCTGGAAAAGCACAGCAGGTCAGACAGCATCATAGGAACAGGAAAATTGACGTTTCGGGACAAAACCCTTTGTCAGGGCTGGGGTGGGGTAGGGAGTCCAGAGGTCAATGAGGGGATGGTGGGGGTGGGAGAGGAGGTGGGGATGGGGTGAGGGTAGGATGGTAGGTAGGATGGTGATAGGTGGATGCAGGTAGGGTGTTATTGTGGGGGTCAGTGGGAACAGTGGAGTGGATAGGTAAGTTGGAAGATGGACAGGTTACGACAGGTCAGGGAGGTGAGGAAGTGGAGCTGGGATAAGGCTGGAAATGGGCTAGACGTGGGATAAGGCTGGGGGTGGAGGGAGACTTTGAAGCTGGTGAAGTCGATATTGAGGGAATTGGGTTGTGAGCTCCCCAGGTAGTGTTCCTCCAGTTTACAATTGGCCTCACTCTGACAGTGGAGTAGGCCAAGGATGGACATGTCACCGGGGGAGTGGGAGGGGGGATTAAAATAGATGGCAACTGGAAGGTCAGGTTGGTTGATGCATGCAGAGCGCAGATGCTCTGCAAACTGGTTCCCAAGTCTGTGTTTGGTCTCCCAAATATAGAGGTACTACATTGGAAACAACGGATACAATAGATCAGGTTGGATGAGATACAAGTGAATCTCTGCCAGATCTGGAAGATTGTTTTGGACCTTGGATGGAGATGAGAGGGAGGTGAAGGGACAGGCATTGCACTTAACGAGCTTTGAGAAGATTTGTAGCTCTTGTTGAGGTTCTGGATGTTGTCCAAAGACTCATTAAAGATGTTACCTAGTATGGTGACAAAACGTCTGAAAATTAACCTTGCAGCTCAGCGAGCAAACCTACATCCAGGTATTGCACTTCTTGCAGATGCAGGGAAAGGTACCGGGTGTGGCAGAGAAGTTGGTGGGGAGTGTATAGTTGACAAGGGAGTCGCGGAGTGAGCAGTCCCAGGGGAAAACGGACAGGAGTTGGGAAGGAAATGTCTTTTTTGTTGTGGGGTCTGATTGTAGGTAGCGGAAATGTCAGAGGATGATGCGTGGGATTTGGAGGTTAGTGTGGTGGTACATGAGGGCTAGGGGAACTCTATCCTTATTGTTGTTGGGGGGGAGGGGGTTTGAGGGCAGAAGTTTGTTCAGCAATTTGTTTTTGTTTAATAATGTTAGAATTAGGCACAACGTCTTGTGTTTAGCTGTGAAACAGGGTAGAGTCTGACACACGGAGGAAACAACCAATAAGTGGAACTATAATCACAGTTTAAGTGTTGGTGTGCAGGCAAAATGGAACTTTTCATTTTTGTATTTGTAAGGAATCCTATTGTAGATTTTAATTAAACCTTCCCAAGTGGGTAAGAGTTGGAAAATTGAGAGATCTGACAGGAGAAGTGCATTGGACCTGGGTAGCAGGAAAATGGTTCCCAATAAAGTTGGAGATGGGAAAGATCCAGCTCAAGATTTACCTCCTAGTCGATGTTGATCAGGCTGACAAATGAGCCACTAGATGCCAATTATCCCTGAGCAATTGGAATTTAGTAGTGGCTCAGGGATCAAATGGGATTTGCACAGTTCTCCCATGGCCCCTGAAGACCACTCACTAAACCCTGTTGGGGTTTGTGGAGTGGACTAGAGAGAGTGGTGGCACCAATTAATTGCCCGATTGAGGGCATCAGGAGCAGGCAGGGATTTGGAAATGGTAGTTAGCGCCAAAACGCTATCTCCTCTGTCCTTGCCTGGATTGTCCCTGCCTCTTTCACCATGGCCACCATCCTGTCCCATTCACCCGTGACCTGGGATCCAATCAGTATTGGACATCAGACTGCCCCTTGCAAAATCACATGATGCATCCAGCCCTGCCAGTGACATTGCCAGCAATAGGGATCCCACATCCAGTGGAAGACCTGATGCTGTTGGGTTATGTGCCTGAAATTCTCCACAGTTTGGAGACTCTCGCCACTGGAACAGAATCCTAGTTTGAAAATGAAAGAATGATTAAAAAACACCGAAGGAGGTCATTCAGCCTACCTCTGAGAGCACTGCATTCCACACCCTACCTTTACCCATAGTCCCTCAATTTTCTTCTCATCAGAAAGCCAGCTAATTCTCTTACTAAAACCATGCATTAATTTACCTCCTGTATGTTCTCGAACAGTGAAGTTTAGATCCTAATTGTTCACTGTGAAAAACAAATTTCCTCTTGTTCCTGTTGCTTCTTTTAACAATCACTTTAATAGGTCCCTCTGGGTTTTATTTTGCTGATTATTGTTTCATGGGATATGAGTGTTTTCGTGTTTTCTACCCATCCCTAACTACTCTTCGAATGCTGTCACAGAGATCAATAAAGGTCCGTTTGGAGTTGCATATAGGCCATAGCTGGTAAGGTTGGCAGCTATTCTTCCCTAAAGGGCGTTGATGGATGAATGGGATTTTACAACATTAATAAGATCTATTGTGGTCACTATCAGAGATGACTAACTTTATATTCAAGATTTGTATTAATTGAATGTAAATTCCATGAGCTGCCATGGTGGGATTTGAACCTACATTGCCTGAACATCAGCCTGGGCCTCTGAATTACTAGTGTCGAGAGTGTGGTGCTGGAAAAGCACAGCAGGTCGGGCAGCCTACCAGGAGCAGGAGAATCGACAGTTCGGGCAAAAAGCCTTAATCAGGAAAATCAGCGAGAGAGAGAAAATTGTCAACCCCACAATCAAATGAAATAAAACCATGCAAATTCAAACTACATTCCTAAAAGACAAGCCGGGATATGTACTTGATGATCTCAGTCCATGAACCTTTGAATAGCTGAAAACTACCAGGAGTGGAAGGAACTTGAGGCAGCACACAGCACAGTGAATAAAGAACAAAGAACCTTATAGCACAGGAGCAGGCCCTTCGGCCCTCCAAGCCTGCGCCGATCCATTTCCTCTATCTAAATCTGCCATCTATTTGCTCCCTGTCCATTCATGTATCTGTCTAGATACATCTTAAATGATGCTATCGTTTCCGCACATACCACCTCTGTTGGCAACGTATTCCAGGCACCTACTATCTTCTATGTAAAGACTTTTCCACAAATTTCTCCCCAAAACATTTCCCCTCTCACTTTGAACTCATGACCCTTTGACACAGTACTGTCCATCTGATGTAAATGATTCATCATTATAATAAATTCATTTATTGGATATGGTCAAGACTGACAAACATTTTGTTATCCATCTGCAATTATTTCATGGTGGACAGTCATCACAGTCATTTGATGGAAAGTACATCTGGCAGGTTTGTGTCCACTATTGTCCCGATGGGTTGGGATCTAGAAGTCTGACTAATCCAGAATGGTAAATGTAAATGTCGAACAAGAAGATGCTCTTATCTTGAACAAGATTTAGTTTCTTTCATGGCAGTGATTGAGAATAAGTTACATTTGTATAATAAGCACTGTCACTAAACTATGACAGAAATCTACATGGTAAGCCTATCACCTTTGAACTGTTCCTCCACCCATGTCTGTATTACAGCCTCACATTAGGTGATGCTGTCTGCCCTACTTAGCAGATGCTAGTTAGCTTAGTTGACTGGGTAGCTGTTGAATGATACCAGCAGTGTGGGTTCAGTTCCCACATTGACTGAGCTTATCATGAAGAACTATCCTGCTCAGCCTCCCACCTTGTCAGATGTGTGCTCCCTCTCACAATAAGCCATCTTTCTAATGAGTGAGCTGCTCTATGGTCCTGTCGTCCAATTTGTGCTTGTCTTTATTCAACAAGAATGCTTTCAGAGCTTCAAACCTTAAGAAACATCTCCCAATGAGCTTTACTTTTCATTATTAACACCCACACATTCATATACATAATTACATTTGCCACTAACCCATCTTTGCAAGGTTTGTGAAGGTTTGTAGCTCAGGTTGAGATTTAGGGTGTAGGTTTGCTCGCTGAGCTGTAGGTTTGATATCCAGACGTTTCATTACCTGGCTAGGTAACATCATCAGTGGCGACCTCCAAGTGAAGCGAAGCTGTTGTCTCCTGCTTTCTATTTATATGTTTGTCCTGGATGGGGTTCCTGGGGTTTGTGGTGATGTCATTTCCTGTTTGTTTTCTGAGGGGTTGATAGATGGTATCTAGATCTATGTGTTTGTTTGAGTGCTAGGCCTCTAGGAATTCTCTGGCATGTCTTTGCTTAGCCTGTCCCAGGATAGATGTGTTGTCCTAGTCAAATGGTGTTTATTTTTCATTTGTGTGTAGGGCTACGAGGGAGAGAGGGTTGTGTCTTTTTGTGGCTAGCTGGTGTTCATGTATCCTGGTGGCTAACTTTCTTCCTGTTTGTCCTACGTAGTGTTTATGGCAGTCCTTGCATGGAATTTTGTAGATGATGTTGGTTTTGTCCATGGGTTGTACTGGGTCTTTTAAGTTTGTTAGTTTTTGTTTGAGAGTGTTGGTGGGTTTGTGTGCTACTAGGATTCCAAGGGGTCTTAGTAGTCTGGCTGTCATTTCTGAAATTTCTTTGATGTATGGTAAGGTGGTTAGGGTTTCTGGCTGTGTTTGGTCTGCTTGTCGTGGTTTTTGTCGTCAATTCACACTGGGTTCATCCCAATCAAATTATTGGTGGATGCCTGAACCACAATGGGATGACATTCCTGTCATTTGGTTCATACAACTCCTTTGGCCATATGTACAATAGATCATCACTGCTCGTCTGCCTCCACTTGGACAACCATCCCTTCCTGTTGAGATCCTTTATCAATACCTGTTACCCTGACTCATAGAGTCATAGACTTACAGCACAGAAACAGACCCTTTGGTCCAACTCATCCATGCTGACCAGCTACCCCCACCCAATCTAGTGCCACCTGCCAGCACCTGGCCCATATCCCTCCAAACCCTTCCTATTCATGTACCCATCCAGATGTCTTTTAAATGTTGCAATTGTTCTAGCCTCCACCACTTCCTCTGGCAGCTCACTCCATACATGCACTACCCTTTGCGTGAAAAAGTTGCTACCTAGGTTCTTTTATATCTTTCCCCTCTAACCCTAAACCTATGCCCTCTAGTTCTGGACTCCCCCACCCCAGGGAAAATACTTTGTTTATTTATCCAATCCATGCCCCTCATGATTTTGTAAACCTTTATAAGGTCACCCCTCAGCCTCCGACGCTCCAGGGAAAACAGGCCTAGCCTTTTCAACCTCTCCCTGTAGCTCAGATCCTCCAACCCTGGCAACATCCTTGTAAATCTTTTCTGAACTCTTTCAAATTTTACAACATCTTTTCAATAGGAAGAAGACCTGAATTGTAAAATTCCAAAAGTGGCCTAACCAATGTCCTCTCTAGCTGCAGCATGACCTTCCAACTCCTGTACTCAATACTCAAGTGGATTAATTGTCATACTCAATGACAACTATTATAGGGGGCAGTTTGCTAACGCAGGGAAGACTGCTTCTTCTTGCTTATGTTATTATAGTCCCACTATGTTAACCATGGGGTACAATAGAACGCTGCAACTTCAGCTTTCTCCCCACCTGAAGGTTTGATATTGATAAGCCATAATGGAGTGAGGTAGACCAATAATTTGGCAATGCTGTACAAAAGTCAATATTTTCCTTCAAAAGTGACTGTCCAGATCCCAGCCTCCATGTGGACACCTCAGAGAGCTTGCAACATGTTCAAATCCAGAATTAGTTGTAAATTGGCTCAAGTACTTCTTAGCAAACTCCATTGCCTGACCTGACCATGACAGAGGTCCCATGCACTGTGAGAATTTCATGCAAGACTCAGGCAACTGCTTCTGTACCTGATTTGCCTCTATCTATCATGAAAAGTAATCAACAACAATATGGTAAAAACATATGGCAAAAATAAGTAAGTCTGTTCCTACTCATTCCCACAAATGTATTCCCACAAACCTGATTGAAGCATACATGATTCTCAGTGGACTTGACTGGGTAGATGTTGAAAGGCTAATTTTCCTGAGGGAGAGTTCATGACAAGAGGGCAGAATTGCAGAATAAGGAGTTAAACATTTGAGACAGAGATGAGGGGGATTTTCCTCTCTCAGGCTACAGTGAGTTCATGGAATTTATTACTGCAGAGGGTTGTTGGGGTTGGGTCATTGAATATCTTCAAGGCTGAGACAGACATTTTTTAAATTAGTTAGAGAATCAAGGGGTTCTGGGGAGAAGGCAGGAAAGCGGAGTTGAGTATTATTAAATCAGCCATGATCTCATTGAATGGCAGAGCCGACTCAGTGGGCTGAATGGCCTACTGCTACTCCTATGTCTCATGGTTTCATTAATTCCAATAATTGACCAGTTATCATCTTTGTTATGGTAATTCCAGATGCACTGTACATAAACAAATTAAATTCAACTCAGCATGAACCATCTCTTTCCATTATGGTTACGATAAAACACCAATGCTGATCCATTTCAAAGTGATTTCAGTCGATTTTGCCTTCATCTTCAGCTCCTCAAGCAAGGTTTCCATGCTTCCTCAATAAATGTGTTCAGCTCAGTGTCAGTCTGCTTGCATTTATCTGTGGCCAATGAATCAGACACGTTCCTTTAAGCGGTGGCCTGCTATCAGAGTGTGCTATTGGATTCTTGGGCAATATTCTGCTCGAAGTTGGAGCAACTGCCAGGACTGTTTATCCCCCATCTATCTCCAGCACTACTCTTTTTTTTTCCAATCGATCAATAAGTTTGATCATGGGATGTCTCCTGCTCTCTGCTATGATCTGACACAGGGCAAAGAAGAGAGTTGGCATCATGTTGTCACAATTCAATGTACCTACTCAGTTGTTCAAATAGTGATCGTGATCTGTTGCAGAGAATTTCTATTTCCTTTCCCTGAGGTGCAATTGCAACTCTGGCCGGATTTATTGTAGGAACATGAGGGGAGTGTCGTTCAGATGATCGAGCCTGTTTTGCCAGTCAGCAAGAACAACGCTGCAAAAACTTTGCTTGGAAATGTTGGAAAAAAAAATAACCATAACGAGGGACAAAGTCAAGAGAGGATAAATGGAAGATTTAGCTCTGAGAACAACTAAAGCTGAGGAAAATTCTCCAGAGGACTGTGACATACTTTAAGTGGTCCCTAAAAAGATTAATAACTGTAAGATTGATGTGATAGAAGAGAATTCTGAGGTGAGAAAGAATCAAACTGAGTGTGTAACATTTGTGGTTATAAGCTACAGTGTTGTTACGTTTGCTTTGCTAAATTTATTCCGTATTCTCGATGCATTTGTTCTATTACATCTATAAATATTTATTCATGTAATTCATACAAGAAGTAAAAGTGACATAGTAAAAGAGCCATAAAGCACAGAAACAGCCCCTTTCATCGAACCAGGCCATGCCAACTATAATCCCAAACTAAACTATTCCCACCTGCCTGCTCCTGGCCCATATCCCTCCAAAGCTTTCCCATTCATCCACTAATCCAAACGTCTTTTAAGCATTGGAATTGTTCCCACATCCGCCACTTCCTTCAGAAGTTCCTTCCTCTTGTGAACAACCTGCTGTGTAAAAAATTTGCCCGTCTTGTCTTTGTTAAATCTCTCTCCTCTCACCTTAAAGATATGCCCCCTCATTTTGGAATCCCCGATCCTAGGGAAAATCCAAATACCATTCACTCTATCTATACCTCTCATTATCTTATAAACTTCTATAAGGTTGTGTCTCAACCTCCCAAGCTCCAATGAAAAAAGCTTCCAGCCTCTCCAGCCTTTATTTATAATTCAAACCTTCCATACCCGACAACATCCCAGTAAATCTTTTCTGAACCCTCTCCAGCTTAATGAGATCCTTCCTATAATGGACACATGAGGAAAATTGTTCTCACGCTGCAAATACTTGAGTCTTAGGAATACATAACTGACATTGTGATGGAGGATGGCTCAATTAAAGCATTCTGAAGAAAATTAAACTGTTATTTGAAAAGGATAACTTGCAAGCTGGGACGAGAAGGCAGAGAATGGCAGGAAGTGAATTGATGTTTTGGAAAGGCAATGCTGACATGATGGACTGACTGGCCTCCAGCTGCACTGTAACTGTTCTTTGATGCTGTGACAATAAAGTCTGTGCTTTGTTTTATAAGCTGAAATCTTGTTGTGCAGCTCCCTTGGTTAAAACAAAGGTGTTTAGATTTCTCTTTATGGGTCAGTGATTCTGAACTGGATCCTAACACTGAGATACTTGGATGCTCTCAGGATGTCACCAGATGATGGACAGGAGACAACTCATGTACACCGTCTGCATGAACGTCCAGAAGTTATTCTTAAGGTTCTGCACAAGAGATTGTTGATAAAGGTAAAGACAGTGACTGAAGGTGGCCTTGTGACCAGGTATTTGACTAGGGAGTTCAGAGATAGAGTCTAAGGGTAGAGGGAATTGGTAGAAGGTGAGGAGTGATGTTTTCCCCACCATATATTTCTTACTGAGCATTTCAGCCTTTGCTCATGGTATTTTAATGGCAGAGTTGAGGGAACAGAGAGTTGCAGGTGACTGGGAAATTAGGAGGCAAAGACCTGTAAGGAAACATGGGCAGCTCATGTGAGTGGACAAAACAAAGGCAGCTGGTGAGGGCAAATGTATGAATTAAACTATCTGATTAAGGCTTACTTTTGTGTGCCTGGTCTGTGGAGCTCTATTTTAACAGTGATTGCTGTGGATAGGCTTGGAGGTATTCAGTCTGAGTGGAACTTTGTTCATCAAAATAGTTCCAGAAGGTTGTCTCTAAAAGTTGGCCAGCAGGAAGAATGCGAGGGTTCATTGTCTTTCAAGCTCTATTATTGACCGTTTCAATCCCAGTTTCACATTACTGTCTGGCCTGCCAACATCTCTAAGCAACAAAATCATTTACCACACCACTGCTCATCCCCCTCTTCCAGTACCCACAACTGAAATCTTATCTCGAAAACAGAGGCACAAGGAAGCAAACGTGAGGCTCTGTCCACAGGAAGAAAACGAAAAGTAATGATTCTCACACCATAGTTCCAGCTGCTGCTGCAACGTCAGAAAATACAATTGTACCAGCCTTCGGAACGAGAGTCCATTTCCTCAGGGGTCGACTGTTATTACAGAAATCCTCCATTTAGAAAATTCATTACACAATGAAATCAGAGGATTTATGTCTCAAAGTTGCCATTTTCAGCATCATTTACGCCAAATGTCACCCATGTGGAAGAAGCAGGTATTTGAGAAATGAGATTCCACAATGACCTTGATCAGCTTGCAGTGACAACAATAAATCAGACCGAAAATTCACATCTAGTCGTCGGACAGGATTCATTACTGAGAGACTTTTAAACAGTGCCATTTGTCTTTGATTAAAGCCAACATCATTTTAAAAAAAGCAGTGCTGCATTGCCACTGTGGCTAACGGTGACATCCACATCAGCCTCGTCACAGCTGCATTACTCTAAGTGCCAGCGATTCATCGCCCCAAAGTGTTTGAGAAATAATTAACCCTTTGAGAGATGCCTGGCCACTGGCAGGGATCTCCCAGCTGGATTGCTGCCCTAAATGCAGCCCAGTTCCAAAGGACAAAGGAGTCACAGCAGGTGTAAGGAGATAGAATATGAGTGGTCCCAAAGCCCTGTACTGGTTGGTCAATAATTCAGAGTGTGTTATAGGTAGTGGCTTCCATGTTCTGGGCTTCAAAGCAAGCCAGCTGAAGGGATCATGAGCCCTTCCCCCAAGTGAAGCCTCCCTTCATTCCCCTGATCAAACCAAGCCCATCTCTTCCAACACCCACTCTGTTCAGGTGATCTTGTTGCTCTTATAATCAAATCATACCTTCATCTCCACCATTCTCCCCTTCTTTGAGCCTCTCATCTTCTACAATGTTTTCCTCCTGTTTCTGTACTTTTCCGTGGATTGCTAAAGGTGTATAAATCCCCAGGACCTGATCAGGTGTACCTGAGAACTCTGTGGGAAGCTAGAGAAGTGATTGTTGGACCTCTTGCTGAGGTATTTGTATCATCGATAGTCACAGGTGAGGTGCTGGAAGACTGGAGGTTTGCAAACGTGGTGCCACTGTTTAAGAAGGGCGGTAAAGACAAGCCAGGGAACTTTAGACCAGTGAGCCTGACCTCGGTGGTGGGCAAGTTGTTGGAGGGAATTCTGAGGGACGGGATGTATATGTATTTGGAAAGGCAAGGACTGATTAAGGATAGTCAACATGGTTTTGTGCGTGGGAAATTATGTCTCACAAACTTGATTGAGTTTTTTGAGGAAGTAACAAAGAGGATTGATGACGGCAGAGCAGTAGATGTGATCTATATGGACTTGAGTAAAGGATTCGACAAGGGTCCCCATGGGAGACTGATTAGCAAGGTTAGATCTCATGGAATACAGGGAGAACTAGCCATTTGGATACAGAACTGGCTCAAAGGTAGAAGACAGAGGGTGGTGGTGGAGGGTTGTTTTTCAGATTGGAGGCCTGTGACCAGTGGAGTGCCACAAGGATCAGTGCTGGGTCCTCTACTTTTTGTCATTTACATAAATTATTTGGATACAAGCATAAGAGGGACAGTTAGTAAGTTTGCAGATGACACCAAAATTGGAGGTGTAGTGGAAGCGAAGAGGGTTACCTCAGATTACAACAGGATCTGGACCAGATGGGCCAATGGGCTGAGAAGTGGCAGATGGAGTTTAATTCAGATAAATGTGAGGTGCTGCATTTTGGGAAAGCAAATTTTAGCAGGACTTATACACTTAATGGTAAGGTCCTAGGGAGTGTTGCTGAACAAAGAGACCTTGGAGTGCAAGTTCATAGCTCCTTGAAAGTGGAATCGCAGGTAGATAGGATAGTGAAGAAGACGTTTGGTATGCTTTCCTTTATTAGTCAGAGTATTGAGTACTGGAGTTGGGAGGTCATGTTGCAGCTGTACTGGACATTGGTTAGGCTACTGTCGGAATATTGTGTGCAATTCTGGTCTCCTTCTTATCGGAAAGATGTTGTGAAACCTGAAAGGGTTCAGAAAAGATTTACAAGGATGTTGCCAGGGTTGGAGGATTTGAGCTATAGGGAGAGGCTGAACAGGCTGGGGCTGTTTTCCCTGGAGTGTCGGAGGCTGAGGGGTGACCTTTATAGAGGTTTACAAAATTATGAGGGGCATAGATAGGATCAATAAACAAAGTCTTTTCCCTGGGGTCAGGGAGTCCAGAACTAGAGGGCATAGGCTTAAGGTGAGAGGGAAAGATATAAAAGAGACCTAAGAGGCAACTTTTTCACGCAGAGGGTGGTACATGTATGGCATGAGCTGCCAGAGGAAGTGGTGGAGGCTGGTACAATTGTAACAGTTAAGAGGCATTTGGATGGGTATATGAATAGGAAGGGTTTGGAGGGATATGGGCCGGGTGCTGGCAGGTGGGACTAGATTGAGTTGGGATATCTGGTTGGCATGGATGGGTTGGACTGAAGGGTCTGTTTCCGTGCTGTGCATCTCTATGACTCTATGACTCTAAGAGACCTTGAAGTGCAGGTTCACTGTTCCTTGAAAGTGGAGTCGCAGGTAGATAGGATAGTGAAGAACGTTTTTAGATTAGATTAGTGTGGAAACAGGCCCTTTGGCCCAACCAGTCCACATCGACACTCTCAAGAGTTACCCACCCAGACCCACTTCTCTCTGACTAATGCACCTAATACTATAGGCAATTTAACATGGCCAATTCACCTAACCTGCATATCATTGGACTGTGGGAGGAAATCGAGGCATCCGTAGGAAACAACACAGACACAGAGAGAACTCCACACAGACAGTCACTTGAAGCAGCTATTTTGTATGCTTTCCTTCATTGGTCAGAGCATTGAGTATAGGAGTTGGGAGGTCATGTTGCAGCTGCACAGGACATTGGTTAAGCCTTTTTTGGAATATTGTGTGCAATTCTGATCTCCCTCTTATAGGAAGGATGTTGTGAAACTTGAAAGGGTTCAGAAAAGACTAACAAAGATGTTGTCAATGTTGGGGATTTGAGCTATAAGAAGAGGCTGAATAGGCAGGAGATGTTTTCCCTGGAGCGTTGGAGGCTGAGGGCTCCAAGAGGTTTATGAAATCACAAAGGTCAATGATAGGGTAAATAGACAAGGTCTTTTCCTTGGGGTGGATGAGTCCAGACCCAGAGGGCATTGGTGTAGGGTGAGAGAATAAAGATTTAAAATGGACCTCAGGGGCAACATTTTCACGCAGAGCTGGTGTGTGTATAGAATGAGCTGCCAGTGGAATTGGTGGAGGCTGGTACAATTGCAGCATTTAAAAGGTATCTGAATGAGTATGTGAATAGGGAGGGTTTAGAGGAATATGGGCCAAGTGCTGGCAAATGAGACAAGATTAACTGCCGATATCTGGTCAGCATGGATGAGTTGGACTGAAGGGTTTGTTTCCATACTGTACATCTCTATGACTATGATGAGATATCTCTACTGCTTTCCTCCCTCTGACTCTGCACTGAATGATTCTCATCCTTGAAGATTTCAACCTCCTTCTCAATTTATCACATGTAATTAAGGCAATTGACAGTAGAAGTAATGGCAACATAAGGAGATTTTTTTTATTGTAAGTGGTTAGGATCTGGATTGCACTGCCTGAGAATGTCTGGAGGCAGGTTCAATTGAGACGTTCAGGATGAGATTGGATTATCACTTGAAAAGAATTTGCAAGGCGACAAGACTGGGAGTGGTGCCTCTAAATGCATTACTCATTTGGAGAAGCAGTTCAGGAAGGAAGGGACAGTTGTGTTGTGACAATTCTGTGAAGCTGTCTCTCACTGAGATCCCTATTATCCACACTTCAGCTCTCTGCCCCTGCAAAAGCCCCAATCATCATCACAGTCACCCCTTGATCTTGCTGTGTAATGTAACCTTGCTGTCCCCATCATTTCAATCACACATCAGGCTATTCCCAACAACCAGGTAAAAACAAGGACTGCAGATGCTAGAAACCAGCGTCTAGATTAGAGTCATGCTGGAAAAGCACAGCAGGTCAGGCAGCATCCGAGGAGCAGGGAAATCAATGTTTCGGGCAAAAGCCCAACAACCTCCTTGCATCACTTACCATCAACATCACTCTCTGCCTTTCCAGCCTTACTTCCTTGCATGAATGAAATCAGAAAATACCAGAGAAACTCAGCAGGTCTGGTAACATGTGTGGAGAAACAAACAGAGTTAGTGTTTCAAGTCTGACATTACTTCCCTAGAGCTGAAGGGGACTGGATAGTGATAGTTTATATGCTATTGGCAAAGGGGAAGGAGGAGTGAATAGCACAAATGGTAAGGATGCCTTTGCGGCAATTAACACTCCTTCAGTCTTTTCCTGTGGGTGCCCTGACTGTGAAGGGACTCGACAAGTGTGATGATGCTGTCACTTTAAGTCCTTGGTTTTATTTTCAAGAAGGTTGTAAAGGCAGAGGTGCTGAAATGTCTGGAAATGTCTACTTTAGCAATGGCAGGGGAGTGGTCGGTTCTCCCAGTTTAGTTTTTTCTGGTTTGGTTTAGTTGTAGCAGTCAGCAAAGCTGCTGCAGTAGAAAAAGGTTGCACGCTTCGGCATATGATTCTTGATTGGCTCCTATCTTTGAAATCCCTCCAGCCTGTAAGAACGAGCGTTTCAATTTAACTTTTACAAAGGGGTCTGTTTACGGGATGTTACGGGAATTGGAACAGCTCCTTAGTTAAGTTGCTGTGTCGGGTCAGTTAACTTTTCCAATTGTTAAGTTATTCTAAATTCCATTTTCTTTGTTTGTGTTTCAACAGCAGTGTTTAAATAAATTTTGTTTTGCTTAAAGTCGAGTGGTTTGACCAGCTGCACCATACCTGGTATATCCACATCACATCTGCCTTTAAACTAAGAAAAAGTTAGGGTCTGGGCTACCTTCTTAAAATATTTTGAGGGGGTCTGGCCTGGTCGATAACACAGGGTAGAAATGGAGAAGTTGTTTCCACTGTTTGTGAAATCTAGAACATGGAAAAAGAGGCTGATCATTAGACGATAAGAAATGTCTTCACTGCAAAAGTTATGATTCTTTGCAATTCTCTATCTCAGAAGGTTGTATGTTGGACCACCATTGAATATTGTTAAGTTTGAGATAAACAGAGTTTATCTAGGGATGAAGGGATTTGGGACATGTACAAGAACATTGAGATGAAACCAATGTTCAACACGATCTTATTGAAATGTGGAGCACGTTCAATGAGTCATGCGGTCCCTCCCTATTTTGTCTATTTCTAATGTTCTAATGTCTCTTAGGATTTTAAAAGAGGTGACCACAGCGACAATAGGTGCATTGGTTTTGATCCTTTGAGATATCCAAGGTTTTAGAGCAGTTCCTGTGGATTGAAGAACGTGAGTCGGCCATTCCAGAAAGGACGGTGAGAGAAAGCTTTGAAATTTCGATCAGTTATTCATACATTAGAATTAGGGAAAATGTTGGAATTTGGGACAATAAACAGTAGCTCAGTGGTTAGCACTGCTGCCTCACCCGGATTCGATTCCCGCCTCGGGCGACTGTCTGTGTAGTGCATTCTCCCTGTGTCTGTGTGGGTTTCCTCTCAGAATCCAAAAGATGTGCAGGCCAGGTGAATTAGTCATGCTAAATTGTCCAGAATATTCAGTGCATTAGTCAGGGGTAAATATCGGGTAGGGGAATGGGTCTGGGTGGGTTACTCTTCAGAAGGTCAATGTGGGCTTGTTGGACCAAATGGCCTGTTTCCAATACTGTAGGGAATCTAATCTAAACATTATAATTCAGCCCTCAAAGAATCATTATATGATAATGCAAGTAGCATGGATTTATGAAAAGGAAGTAATGGTTGACAAATCAGTTAGGGTTTTATGAGGATGCCACTGGCAGGTTAGATAAGGGGTTACCAATGAGTGTCATATATTTGGAGTTTCAAAGAACAATGGACTAGGTGTCATATCAGGGGCTTTTCCATAAAACTGTGGTCAAGGGGATCAGGGATAATATAATAGTATGGATTGAGATTTGGTTAACAGACAGAAAATAGAGAATAGGAATAAATCTTTATTCATTCACAGCATGAGGGCGTCACTAGCTAGGCCAGCATTTATTGCCCATCCCGAATTGCCCAGAAAGCAGTTAAGAGTCCATTGCTGTGGATCTGGAGTCACATTTAGGCCAGACCAGGTAAAGATAGCAGTTTCCTTCCCTAAAGAACATTGGTGATCCAGATGGGTTTTTCCAATAGTCAACAATGGATTCATGGTCATCATTAGACTCATAATTCCAGATTTTTATTGAATTCAAATTCTAGCACCCTGCCGTGATGGGCTAATCCAGGTTTCCAGAAATTTACCTGGGTCTCGAGATTAACAGTCCAGCAGTAACCCCACTGGGCCATTGCCTCCCTTTGAATAAACGGTGCTTATTGATTTGATTTGACTTATTGTTGCCACATGTACCTAAGTGCAGTGCAAAGTTTTGTTTCACGAGCAGCAAACAAGAACATACAGATCATTGGATGCTTAGACAGAGTGAGGCATGCAAGGATCTGGTTGGACAGGAGGTACACAAAGCAAGATCTATATTAGGAAGGATCAGCATTATTTGAATTTAGAGAGGTTCATTCAGCAGTCTAATAATGGCAGGGAAGAAACTGTTCTCGAGCCTGGTGGTACATGTCTTTAAGCTTCTGTATCTTCTGCCTGATGGAAGAGGTTGGAAGAGAGTGTTCCTGGGGTACGAGGGGTAGAAGAGAGTGTTCCTGGGGTAGGAGGTGTCTTTGATGGCGTTGGCTGCCTTTCCGCGGCAACGAGCAGTGGAAATCGAGGCCACGGGAAATTGTCTTCCATGATGGCCTGGGCTATAGTTTCTTATGGTCCTGGGCAGAACAGTTGCTGTAGTAGGCCCCAGTATGCTTCCCATGGTGCATCTGTAAACGTTGGTGAGGTCCTTATGGAAATGACTAATTTCCTGAGCCACATAACGAAGAAAAGGTGTGGTTGTGCTTTTTTGATTGTCACATCTATGTGGGAGATCCAGGACAGATTGTTGGTTATTGTCACTCCTAGGATTAGCAAGCTGGAACTAGCAGGGTACCACAAAGATCAGTACTTGGGCTTCAGATATTTACAATTTAAAGTAAAGACTAAAATATGGAAAATGAATGTAATGTATTCAAGAGTGCTGATGATAGGATGTTATGTGGGTATGCGTGAGGGTATGACAAAACTCCAAAAGGTTACAGACAAGTTCAGAGAGTGGCAGGAACATGGAAATGGAATAAGGTATGGGGAAGTATTGAGTTTTCCACTTTGGAAGAAAAGCATTGGACATCAAGATGATTTTCCAATAATGAGAGACTGGGAAATATTGGAATTTAGAGAGACCTAAGTATCAATGGGCACAAGTCAGGGTATCTTAACTTGCAGGAACAATTAATAATTATGGATGCAAAATATATGATGACTTTATCTTAAAGGGATCAGAGCATAAGAGTGAAAGAAGCCCATGGATCATGGGGAAACCACATCTAGTGTAATGTATACACTGTTGAGGAAGAGATTCTTGTCTTAGAAGGAATTCATTAAAGGTTGACAAAATTGTCTGTGAAGCTGACAATCTATGAAAGGAGATCAGGAGAAGTAGGCCTTACCTTCATCAGAACTTAGAAGAATGGGATGTGATCTCACTGAAACATAATAATTTTAAGGAACTGGACAGGTTAGATGCTAAGAGGACATTTCCCCTAGCTGGGGAGTCCATAACCGTGGGTGACAGTCTCTGACTGAGGGCAAACTACACATACCTGAGATGTGGAGCTGTTTCTTCACTGAACGGTTTGTGAATCTTCGGAGAGCTCACTACCAGACAGCTATGGATGTTCTTTGAGGTGATTCAGACAGAGATCGTTGGATGTTTGGATACGAAGGGAAGGGATAAAAGAAGATAAAGAAAAGGTTGCATTTAGCTAGCACTTATCACAGCCACTGAAATCTCAAAATGGTTTTGAAATATTACCAAGAAGAGACATATTTTGTTCAAGCTTTTCACCTTATATTCATCAGGGCAATTTGCTACAAGTACCAGTGAATGGGAGAGTGCTGGTTTGGTGGCAACTGGACTCCGATTAGCAGAGCAAAGGAATAACTTGCTCACTTCTGCACTCCCTTTGGTTTTTGCCAGTGCCTCTGAACTCCTGACCTCATTACAACCTTGGTCCATACAGGGAAAAACAATGCTGAGCTCCAGAGGTGAGATGAGAACGACTGCCCTTGGCATCAAGCCAACATTCGTTATCGATGCCTCTGGCTAGGTTAGCATCCCTAATTGCCCTGCGGAAGGGGGTGAGCTGCAGCAATTTGGAGTCTCGGCTTGCCCACAATGCTGTTAGGAAGCAAGTTCCCCGATTATTACCGAGTAACAATGAAGGAACAGTGATATTGTTCCAAGTCAGGATTGTGTTAAAGAGAACCTTGCTAGAAGCAGTGTTCTTCAGCTTCTGCTGGCTCTGTCCTCCTAGGTGGTAGAGTCACAGGTTTGGAAGGTGGTGTGAAGAAGCCTTGGTGAGTTGCTCCATTCGTTTGGCCAAAATTTTCAATTAGATTCCCTACAGTATGGAAACAGGCCCTTTGGCCCAACCAGTCCACACTGACCCTCCGAAGAGTAACCCACCCAGACCTATTTCCCTAAACTATATTTACCCCTGACTAAACACTCTAGGTGATTTAGTATAGCTAATTCATCTGACCTGTACATCTTTGGATTGTGGGAGGAAACTCACGCAGACATGGGGAGAACGTACAAACTCCAAACAGGCAGTTAGTTGCCCGAGGTTGGAATCGAACCTGGGTCTGTGGCGCTGTGAAGCAGCAGTGCTAACTACTGGACCACCATTCTGCCCCTTTCAAAGATTTATTGAGATCCTTTGGATCCATGCAGATTCTCAGCTTTCCTTTACTGCTGCCATGATGCTGTTCCAGTCTGTGGGAGTCGTCACTGCCTTGATTGCTGTCTTCTTTTCCAGCTGATCCACCATGGTGAGATTTGAACCTTAATTCCCAGAACATTAGCTGAGTCTTTACATTAACAGAGTAGGTGATAATGCTACTAGACCATTGTCTGCCCTCAAGTGCCGCAATAAAGAAGGAAATGTACTTCCATGTTACTAAAACTGTGCAGTTTTGGTCTCACGTTACAGGAAGGATGTGATTGCACAGGAGAGGTACAGAGGAGATTCACCAGGAAGCCACTTGGGATGGAAAATTTAAGCTATGAGGAAAAGTGGGATGGGCTTGGCCTGTTTTTATTGAAGCAGAGAAAACTTAAGTGGTGACCTGATGGGAATGTGCAAGATTATGAGGGCATGGACAGAGTGGATAAGGAGCAGCTATTCCCTTCAGTTGAAGGGTCAGTCACAAGGAGACACAGGTTCAGGCATGATGGGCCGAAGGGCCACTGTATGATTCAATGATTCTGAAACAACGGTTACCCTTTCTTCACTATTAACCAAAAAGGATGGGTGCCAGGGTATCTCAGACATGACCCTGGGTTTCCAATGCATCACCACCAAAAGACATTACCATTTGTTTCAAAACTTTTGAGCAATATGGCAGGAATCAGCAGTAGCCCTTGTTCTTTTGAACAGTTGAGAGATGTTTTATTTTTATAAGGTATTACCTAAATGCAAGTTGCTGCTGCTGCTGCTGCTTTCCAGTAATCCATAATAATTCTTTACAGATTCTTGTGGTTTAGTTATTGATCAATCTCTAGAAATAATCTGTTATTAACTGCAATTATTTTTAACTACAATTTACTCTTTGGACATGTACCACACTTACAATCCCTGTACATATCATTCATTCCTCAGTTGTTGAGAAGCTGTGACACTTGGAGTGCTGCAGTCCACAATGTTTGGAGTGGACAGAAACAAATTAGTGTCTTGCCAGTCTACTTCCAAGGACAGCTAATAGTTATATGGGTATATTTGTAAACCTCCCATGCTATCTAGTTTAAGCTGCTTCCACTGTTTGAGCTTCCTCTGTTGGAGTAGTTTGTACAGTTCTGGTCGCCCTGCATTATCTATTTCACTATCATTAACATATTCATTTCTGGATGGCACAGTGGCACAGTGGTTAGCACTGCAGCCTCACAGCACCAGAGACCTGGGTTCAATTCCAGTCTTGGGCAATTATCTGTGTGGAGTTTGCATGTTCTCCCTGTGTCTGCATGGATTTCCCTCCCAGTCTAAAAATGAGGTGGATTGGCCATGGTAAGTTGCCCATAGTGTTCATCGATGGTCTAGGTTAGGTTAGCCATGGGAAATGTAAGGTAAAAAGGTAGGCGGATGGGTCTGGATGAGATGCCCTTCAGATGTGGACTTGTTGGGCTGAATGGTTTCCACACTATAAATTCTGTTATTCCAAACTCCCCCTTCCCATGAATTGCTTATACCATTGAGGTATAATGAAACAGAGAACTGTGGATACTAAAGATCTGAAACTAAAGCAGAAATTGCTAGAGAAACTCAGGAGGTCTGGCCGCATCGTGGAGAAAACATTAGTGATACTGAAAAAGACATAGGAGCAGAAGGAGGCTATTCAGCCCATCGAGTCAACTCGGCCATTCAATGATTTGATAATCCTCAACTCCACTTGCCTGCCTTTTACCCATAATCCTCGAGTCCCTGACTGGTTAAACATCTGTCTGTCTCAGTCTCGAATATAGTGTCAATCATGTCAATAGCTGTCTGTGAAAAGCATTCCACGGATTCCTCACTCTCTGAGAGAAGAAATCCCTCCTCATTTCTGTCCTAAATGTGCAAGTGTTAATTCTGAGCACAAGGGGAAACAATCATTCTGCATCTACCCCCATTAAATCCCCTAGGAAACGTGTATGTTTCATAGAAACAGTGATTATTGGAACTGTGGTAAGCCATTCAGCTCTTCCAGCCTCCTCCACCATTCATTATGATCATGGCTGATCATCCATCTCAATGCCAGCCTCCACCACTTCCTCTGACAGCTCATTCTATACACGTACAATCCTTTGCGTGAAAAAGTTGCCCCTTAGGTCCCTTTTTCTATTTTTTCCCTCACCTTAAACCTATGCCCTCTAGTTTTGGACTCCCCCACCCTGGGGAAAAGACCTTGTCCATTTACCCTATCCATGCCACTCATGATTTTAGAAACCTCTATAAGGTCACCCCTCAGCCTCCAACACTCCAGGGAAAATGACCCCAGCATATTCAGCCTCTCCCTATAGCTCAAACCCTCCAACCTCAGATGTTGCCTGACCTGCTGTGCTTTTCCAGCACCACTCTAATCTTGACTCCAATCTCCAGCATCTGCAGTACTCACTTCCTCCTCTAATCCTGGACTCAACGTGGTCAACCATCTGTGGGCTGCCTCCAATGTCAATACATCGTTCCTTAGTTAAGAGGTTCAAAATTGTTCACAGTACTCAAGCTGTGGTCTGATGAGCGCCTTGCAGAGTTTTAGCGAAACCTCCCCACTTTTAACTTCCTCTGAAGCCCTCCATTCTCTCCTTCTTCACAGCGTTCTCATTAACCTCCTGTGGAACGTCCTGAGGGCTTTGACCTTGGGTTGCAAATTAAGGAAAGAAAAGAAGAAAATTAGCAAAGAAGTAAAAATCTTGCATATGTTTTATCACGGCAAGTAATTATGACCTGGATTGCACTTCCTGTAAGGGTGCTGCATGCAGATTCTCCCGTAACTTTCAAAATGAATTTGTACAAATTGTTGAAAAGGAGCGTTTCATGGCCCTGGGTGTAGAACTAATTGGGTTTCAATCTCAAAGAGCGAGAACAGGCTTCACAGGCCACAAAGCCTCCTCCTGCGTTGAACATTTCTGCGATTCTAATTGCATTTTTGTCGGGTTTTTTTGCCAATTGTCTAATTACTACCCACTGAAAAGCATCTGTTACACATTCACTAATGGGCTGGTTTATAGGGAAAGGAAGCAGTCAGGGCAATACTACAGTAATCATCCTATCGTGATACAACAGTGCCATTATAAGATCACATAAGCGACTCGTTTTTGAATTATTTATGCTGTAAAGATAAACATTGCTAATAAAGAGGGAAAATTGGTGTAGAAAACATCTTGAAGCATGAATATGCATGAGACATTGTAGCTATTCTCAGGCGACTGAAGAAAAATTGCCTCTGTGCAGGAGTCAATTATACTTCATCAGTGTCTAATTCATATACAGTGGCATGATTTTCTTGCTTCCTAAGTACACATGCAATAATGCAGACACTATTCATATTTCAGAGGTGACCTGTGACTAGTCTTGCTCTGGTTGCTTATGAAAATGCAGGACAAAGTTGCGGATAATTCTATGTGTACTTGAATTAATTCAAAGACTGAACAACCCCAGTGCTCTTTTCTCTGGAAGCGAGAGAAGGCTGAGGGGTGACCTTAAAACATTGAAGGTGTTTGATGAAGTAGATGGAGCGGAATTGCTTCCATTTGTTAGTGAGTCCAGAACGAGGGCTTGTATCATATATACAAGCGCATCACTAATGGAGCTAACGAGGAATTCAGGAGAAGCAAATGAAGTGCAGAGGTTGTAAATCTGAAACAAAAACAGAAATTGCTGGTGAAGCTCAGCAGGTCTGGCAGCATCTGTGGAAAGAAATCAGAATTAATGCTTCAAGTCGAGTGACTTTTCCTCAGACGACAGAAATGACTTGACCTAGGAAAGGTAAGAACATGGAAATCATGACCACAATGGGTGATTGCAGTAAATCGCTCAAATACATTTCAGGGGAAATTCGATAAGTACACAAAGATGGCCGGAATCAAAAACTATGTTGATGAGGTTCAATGAAGTGGGGTTGGCGAAAGCTCGTGTGAGATGGAAACACAGGCAGGGAAGACTAGGGTCAAATGGCAGTTCCTCTGACTACACTCCATATATAATAGCCTTCTGCTCTAGTGAGGAATTCTTCATTGCATCACCACTATCCCTGAGGCCAGGTTATTGGGTAAGCAAATGGCATTTATAAAAAGGGAATGGAATATAAATGTTGGGAAGGTTTGCTACAATTGCACAGGATAGATGATACAACATCTAAATACTGTGCATAGTTGAAGTCTTTCCTGAAGGCAGGACGCATTTGCTTTGGAAGCAGTTCAGAAAAGTTCCTTGATTTCAGAGATTAATGGGTTATCTTGATGTGGAGGTGCTGGTGTTGGACTGGGCTGGACAAAGTCAGGAGTCACATGGCGCCAGGTTATAATCCAACAGGTTTATTTGAAATCACAAGCTTTCAGAGCGCTGCTCCTTCGTCAGGGAAATAAACCTGTTGGACTATAACCTGGTGTCGTGTGACTTCTGACTTTATTTTCCTCTAATGCAAATACAGTGGCCCAAGTAGCAAATTTCTGTGCCATTAATTTTCCCGCTCCTTTATCAGTGAAGGTGGATTGTCTAATGAGGAATGCTTCGACATACAGTGCTTTTTTAAAAAATGATGTAGAGGTGCTGATGTTGGATTGGGGTGGACAAAGTTAAAAATCACACAACACCAGGGTATAGTCCAACAGGTTAATTTGAAATCATAAGCTTTCAGAGCGCTGCTCTTGAGTCATGTGAAGGTGGGTTGTCCAATGAGGAATGCTTGGACATATTGTGCCTTTTTTTAATGATGTGAAGCTGTCGGTGTTAGACGGGGGTGGGCAAACTTAAAAATCACACAACACCAGGTTATAGTCCAACAGGTTTATTTTGATCCTGCTCCACAGCTACCTGATGAATGAGCAGAGCTCTGAAAGTTAGTACTCCCAAATAAACCTTGTTTTTAAACCCATTGGAGTTTAGAAGAATGAGAGTTGATTCTATTGAATCATTGAGAGGTGACTCTATTGAAAATTGTGGGGAGGTTTGATAGAGTGGTGATATTTTTGCTTGAAGCAAATCTTGGAGAGCAGTTACAAAGTAAAATGTCTCCCACTTAAGATGATGATGAGGAGGAATTTCTTAACATGAGAGTGTTGACTGTCTTAGGAATTATTTTCATAGCCAACGGTGGAGACTGGGCAATTAAATACATTTGAGACTGAGCTCAACAGATATTTTAATCTACAAGGGAGTCAGTTTATGCGATCCAGTACTGATGAAAGTACTGATAAGGTCACATCCCTGGCCTTACTGAATGGCAGAGAACACTCAAGGATTGAGTGGCCTAACCCTGCTCCTGTTTCTTATGTTTATTTTAATGTTCTGATGGTTAGAGTGGGAAATGGTGTGTTGGCACATTATTAGATTAGATTCCCCACAGTGTGGAAACAGGCCTTTTGGCCCAACAAGTCCACAGTGGCCCTCTGAAGAGCAACTCATCCACACCCATTTCCCTCTGACTAATGCACCTAACACAAAGGGTAATTTAGCATGGCCAATCCACCTGACCTGCACATCTTTGAGAACTGTTCTGTGATTTGGGTTACAGGATGCTGCTGGGATAAAACAGACGGTGTGTAGGAGTGCTCAATGATGTGGAAAAATGGAAAAGTGTTACACTTAATTCCCAATACAGGGAGACAAGGTGGCAAAGAAGGCCTTCATTGCTCAGACCATTGAGTATCAGATTCAGGACATCAGTGTTGCATTGTTGAGGTCTTTGGTGAGGCTACTCTTGGATTTTGTGCATTGTCTCTTTGCCCTGCAATTGGAAGGATATTATTAAATAGAAAAAGGTGCAAAATCAACTTGCCAGGATATTATTGGCACTGGAGGGTTCAGTTATAAGGAAAGGCTGGATAAACTGGGGCATTTTTCCCTGGATCTTAGGACAGATGTCCTTATAGAGGTTTATAAAATCAAAAGCGGACCAGTGATAAGATGAATAACAAAGGTCTTTTCTCAAGGCTAGGGGAGTTCAAAACTAGAGGGCATATTTTTAAAGTGAGAAGAGAAAGATTTAAAAAGAGATTTAAGTTGCAATCTTTCCACACAGAGGGGGTTCATCTGTGGAATGAACTGCCAGAGGAAGTGGGAGATGCAAGTACAGTTACAACCTTTAAAAGATGGGAAGGGTTCACAAATGCTGGTAAATGGGACGAAGTTTAATTTGGGAAGCATTGTCGGCATGGATGAGTTGGATGGAAGGGTCTGTTGCCTGCTGTATGACTCTATGACTGTATGAATCTGGAGATATAGGTTCTAGTCACATGGTGGGTGTGAGGGTTAGAAACAGAATTGTTCTAGCCATACAAATATATGGGATGCAAGAGCAGGTCAGAGTTTGGGTATCCTGTGGTGAGTACCTCACCTGCTGATTCTTCAGAGCGTGTCTACCATCCCCAAGACAGAAGTCAGGAGTGTGATGGAATACTCTCCACTTGACTGCATGGATACTGCTCCAACAACACTCAAGAAGCTCGACGCCATCCAAGACAAAGCAGCCTGCTTGATCGACATCCAGAGCACTAAGTGAAAAATGCCATAATTCATGAAAACAACTCACCACCTTTCCAAGGCTAGGTATGCCAGTGAGCCTACTTTCCAAAAACACCTCAACATAATCCTGATGTAGTACTGCATAGTTAAAAGAGTCACCTTTTGGCTGAGACATTTACCAAAGTCTCCTATGCATCAGGAGGCAGGAAAAAATCCGGATGGTAAAATTCTATCAAGGAGCAGATGTTGATCCTTTAACCAACATCACAGAAAGCAGAGTGTCTGCCCACTATTACTTTAACCTTTTTGTGATCTTGCTGTTCAAAGGTTGGCTCGATCTACTACAACAGTTCTACACTTTGAAAATACTTCTGCCTCTAAAGCATTTTCAATCATCAAAGATGTTACATAAATGGAAGTGCTTTGCAGATTTTTAACAATGTACTGTCTCAAAATAGTACATTGGGCCTTTGGGGATAATTTTCTCTATGGAAGGAGCACGTTTGTGTTAATTATCTAGTGACTTAATGTCCTGTGGAAAATGGCTGTAGTATATAATGGACAGCATTTATGTACATTCGCAAATAACCTGCTGAGATTAAGACAGTGATAAATATCTTAAACTGGTCAAGTCAAAGCGTCAATTGCATCAATGATTTAGGGGGTTTGCAATTAACTTTAGCTCATGCAGTAACTACTTGACAGTCATTTGGTGTGCTCTAGACTGAAGGAAAACAACTAAGAACTTGGTACACACTAGCTGATTCAATCTGTCAGAAACCCATGCAATAGGTACTCCTCAAAAGGCAGACCCATAATTGGGTGAGAAAAGTTTTTTTACACAAAGACTAATATGTACCTGGAACACACTACTAGGAGAGCTGGCAGAAGCAGATATGATAGCAATGTTTAAGAGGCATTTAGACAGGCACGTGAACAGGCAGACAATAGAGGGAAATGGACCATGTGCAGGCAGATGGGATTAGTTTAGAAGAGCATCATGAACAGCACAGACCTGGTAGGTTAAAGGACTGTTTCTGAACTGTACTGTTCTATATTCTATTGTAATTAATTCTGGCCCCAGCATGATCCCTGTGGAACACTTACTAGTTACAGATTATCATCCTGAAAATGTCCCCTTTTACACAAATCTATCTGCTATTAGCTAAACAACCCTCAATGCATGTTAATATATTACCCCCCCCCCCCCCCACACACACACACACACACACACAACACAATAGACTCTTATTGAGTAGCCTTATGCTATGTGCAGTATGTTATCATTCGTCTTTTGGAATTCCAAATATATTAAATCTACTGGTCTCCCTTTAGCTACTCTGCTTGTTATGTCCTTAAAGAGCTGTACTAAATTTGTCAGGCATGATTTCTCCTTCACAAAGCTATGCTGACTTTGCTTGACTATATACCTGTTTCTAAAAGCTTTTAAATAAACTCTAACATTTTCCCCATCACTGATGTTATGCTAACTGGCCTATAGTTACTAATTTTTTTGTCTCTCTCCATTTTGAATGTTACAATGGCAGTTTTACCAATCCTCTGGGACTTTTCCTTATACCAAGTAAAAAGAAAATTCAAGGTATAGCAATAAGGGAACAATCTTGATCTTTCCACCTTTAGCTACAGCTTTGGTCTATTTGGAGGGATTACCATTTTGGTAAGAGGTTAACCATCTGAAACAAGGAGTGAAAAAAAGTAAGCACTATCTCCTTTGTTGCTTTCAACCAGCTTGGAGCTTTTGTTCCAGGGTTTAAGTGCCATGATGTGCCAGCTTTTTGTTAGGAATTGTCCTGGTTCCATAATTTAACTGCGGATGGATGCAATCTTGAACTAGCCCCCTTGTAGCCCACCTTGTGCTTTATAAACCCTCCCCACCCCCACCTCCCAGCCCCACCCCCAGAACCAGCTGCAGGCTGGCTTAGAGCCAGTCAATTGTCCTGTAGCTGTGACAATTGAGCTGCAGTGTGTTGTCCACTCGGTACCTGCAGTTCACTAGTTTTATTCCTATCAGACCCAAATACCAGCAAGTCATGGGCACGCGCCAACATCCGAACACTCAACACTGGGTGTTGATCCAGTTCCCATTTCCTGGTTATGCCAAGATGACTAGAGCACCACTATCCTGAGATGCTCAGTTACTCCAACGATGATGGATGTGTATTGCACGGCGATAACCTCCTGTGACTCCAAGTCACTCTTTTGGTTGGTGTCAAGAATCAATAGTCACCAATTCCTCTATCTTTCAGTCTTCCTGGTTGCACCCCTGTAACTTCTGTTGGATTTGGCAAGTTACCATCTCTAGCTGTGGTTGGAGTGTGGCAGTTTGGTTGTTGCATTGGTGCCAGGCCCATTCCTTTCCCCCATAAGGGTTCGGAGCCAGCAATAATTTAACACCACTGTTCCATGATCCTTGTGTGTTTTGTCCCTTGTAGAGGTTCATCAGGACAGTTGCTGGGGAAGGGAATCTCCTAAGAACCAAACCTCCCAATAGTCTATCACCCAAACCATGCGTTTCCTCTTGTCCTGTCCTTTCTTGCAGCGGGGAGAAGCAACATAGTGAGGGAAAGGTAAGAGGGTATAAATGATGGAGAGACTCCATGGAGATTGAAGACAACAAAAGGGGCATTGGAATTTGAACCAAAACTACTTGTGAATGAACTAAGGACATCTGTAATGAAATGCAAAAAGGAAAAGTTATCATGCAACGGGTTGTGGCATTTCCAGAAATAATACCGCACAAAGGACTTCATTAAATTTATTTCATTAACTGAAACACGAGCTCCAAATTGTTTCAGTAATTCTGGGTGAGTCATCCAACTTGGCAAGGTCCATAGTTGCCCTGATAGCAAAATAAACTGTCATACAGAGAAAAGTAACGCATGGTGCCAAGAAAATGATACAAAAGCAATGAATGCTGGTTCTGGTGTGACACAAGTCACTTTCCATAAATAGCCGAACAAATGTTTATCATTGATAAGAAAATTAAGAAACAGGAGATGTTTCATAACTTAAGAAAAGAACACTATTAATTTGCGGATATTGCTTTTTCAAAAAAATTCAAGAGGTTAGTCTCTTTATACAGTGCGATAAGTGAATGAACTGGACACATTGCTATGTATTGCTAAGCATGGGGAAAATGTGAGGAATCACAAAACCTAAAGTGAAAGAGGTTGGATGTTTCCCAAAAGGAGTTAAATATAATTCTTAGACCTTGTGGTATCAAAGATACAAGGAGAAAACAAGAACATGAACATTTAATGTTGGAGTGTGCTCGAAGGGTCAAATGTCCCAGGCCTGCTTCTGTTTTTCTGTGTTTCTCTGTAAGTTCAGAAAAAAACCCTACATTAATTCAATCATCCATATGAACTGCACCAGTAACTCCAATTACATGCAGAATTGCAAATCATGAGCCTATTAACATACGTCCGGGAAAATACAAAATGAATTATTTGAAATAGACAGTAATATAGATCAGATGTAATTACATTATCCAGCTGTTCCTTCCAGCAGCCTGATATCATCACTTTGCTGGATAGAAATCACAAAGTAAACCCTTTCTTTGCGATGACCATTGTAAATGATCCCTCCCTAACTTCTTCAAAAGTTGCTGCAACCATGAACAGGTTGAATCATGTCATTTTCTCCAAATCTGACCTTGTGTACTTCAATTTAAAGGGTCTGTGCTGATCTGGCTCAGCCCTTTATGATTGATTATACCCAGAGCAGCTACAGCACTGGCTCTTTCCTTTATTACATTTATACTTCCCAAGTCTCACAAGGCCCGATAATTGTTCTCTTGTTTCTCAATACTGCAGTATTGTGTTCACTTCTGGTTGCTGTGTTGTAGGGAGGATATTCTCAAGCTGGAGAAGTTTCAGAAATGATTTACTGGAATGTTGCTGGGAATGGAATGTTTGACTTATAGTGAGAGGCTGGGAGTCTTTTTATTGGAGGTTGAGGGATGGCCTGACAGAGGTTTTTAAAACCATGAGGGGTATAGATAAAGTGAATGGCAAGTATCTTTTCTCTGTAACGGGGGATTTCAAGACCAGGGGGCATATGTTTAAGGTGAGAGGAGAAGGATTTAAAAAGGACGTGAAAGGCAACATTTTTACACAGAGAGTGGTCAGAGTGTGGAATGAACTGCCAGAGGAAGTGATGGATGTGGGATCAGTTACAATGTTTAACAGACATTGGATAAGTTCATGAATAGGAAAGGTTTATAGGGATATGAACCAAGTGCTGGCAGGTGGGACCTATTCAATTTGGGATGAAGGTCAGCATGGACTGGCTGGACTGAAGGACCTGTTTGCACGGTGTGTGATTCCAGGGCTCTATGACATGCGTCATCTGGCAGTATCCCCAGCTTAGGTGGGTAGAACATGCTAAATTGCCCATAGTGTCTTGGAATGTGCAGGCCAGCTGGATTAGCCATGGGAATGTAGAATTCCCACAGTGTGGAAACAGGCACTTTAGCCCAGCACGACCACACCAACCTTCCAAAGAGTAGCCCACCCAGACCCAATCCCCTATTACTCGACATTTCCCCATGACAAATGCACCTAACCTACATATTTCCGAACAGTACCATGCAATTTAGCATGGCCAATTTACCTAACCTGCACGTCTTTGGACTATGGGAGGAAATTGCAGCACCCAGAAGGATCCCAAGCAGACACGGGGAGAATGCACACATTCTGCACAGACAGTCACTGAGGCTGGAATCAAACCTGGGTCCCTGGTGCTGTGAGCAGCAGTGCTAACCATTGAGCCACCGTGCTGTGCAATGCATGGTTACAGGGAAAAGGTGAGTTGCTTTTTGGAGGGATGGTGTAGATTCACTGAGACGAAGAGCCTGCTTCCATACTGTAATGATTCTATGATTCTAAAGTCAGGTGGAGCTAAAAGACAGCAAATATTGGTATGAATTCCTCATACATTACTAATGTTGGGCATGGTATAAATCAGGAAGTATGTTATGTGGGTAATACAGTAATAACAGTTTATTTCAATTCACACTGAGACTGGATTAAATAAATGTTGTGAATGATGAGCACAAAGTTGTCAACCTGTAGCAAATAGGTGGTGATTGTAGGACAAACAGTTTGGACAGTACTAAATGAGGGAACTGACAGAGATTGGGAGGGAGAGAAATCCATTGAAACATAAGGATTTTAAATTGGAGGCATTTGGGGGTGTATAGCCATTAGGTCTAGGAGCACAAATAGACAATTCAGCCCATTGAACCTGCTGCCATTCATTGAGATCATGGCTGATCTGATACTCCTCAGCTCTACTTTCTGCCATTTCACCATAACTCTTGGTTCCCCATCGGATTAAACATCTGTCTATCACAGCCTGAATACACTTTAATGACCCAACCCTAACAGTCCTTTGTTCCACAGATGTACTGCCATCTGAGAGATGAGGATATAGGATGCAGGGGGCTTCTTCCAGGCTTTGGTTTTTCCTTCACTCCTGAATACCTTGATGTAGGCGAGGATACAAGGAACGGTATTTTGAATGAACTGAAGTTTTCGAATCACGGCAGCTGGGACCGAGTATGGAGTTGAAAAGGGAATGGGCATGAGTTTCAGCAACAGAAGAGATGGCTGCAGCTGTGGAGTTAGATTGAGGGGGGTTGTGGAAATGAGAAGGATATGGGGAACAATTTTAATCTCAACCAACTGTTAGGAATCAGTTTGGTGAGAAATCAAAATTGTTCCACATACTTACCCATTTTTAAGCAGCCAATGTTCCCTGGATTACAAGCCATCGTACCATTTTCCACTTTGAGCTAACTACATGGTGACTAGTGAGGAATTGAAAAATGTGGTGCTGGAAAAACACAGCAGGCCAGGCAGCATCCGAGGAGCAGGAGAATCGAAGTTTCGGGCATTAGCCCTTCTTCAGTCTTTCGACCAGTGAGGAATGTCTATTTGGGAATGCAAGGAGAAACTTAAAGCTTACAGCTGGGATTGAGCTTTCCTGATTTGTGCTGATACTGCTGTATTCAAAGTATTTCCCTGGACTCAAACCTACACCATTATATGCTCATGGATTCTGCCTATAATGTGGTTTGGGCATTGGGTATCAGCACATAGGAAACTCATTTATCCGAACAAGTTGGGTGGCAGTAATTTGCTTAGATAACTGATTATTTGGATAACTGATTCAATACCTCTCCTCTGGGAATTTTCTGAAGTTTCCTTTTTCCTCACTCTGTCTGTGTTGCTCTATCTCTGTCTCAGGGTTTGTTTCTGAGCAGACACACATTTGTGTGTCAGGGACCTGCAACATTGCTGATGTCTCTCCTTGCCACTGCTTCACCTCAGCGAGCACTTGCTGAGTCCCCTCCCTCTTCAGGAGACTGGACAGCAGCACACTGTGCGGACCTCCCCCACCCCTGCTGTGTGCTTTCAACTCTCCATGTTTCCAGCCAATGGATGGAGTGAAGGGGCCAGATGCCTCTTATCTCTTCTCCCCAATGGGATTCCAGAACAAAATAAAGTAACAGAATGGAGACGGCAGCCGGACTGGACACCAATAGCAAGACTGCTGCTGCCTTTGGGGGGGATGAGTCTCAAAATAGCGCACACACGCATGCACGCATACACACACACACACACACCTTTTTGACAAGTGTCCACTCCGCCCTGTACAGGACCATGTTGGAGAGATTATCTGGGGAAGTGGGGTTTAGGGTAAACCCTTGTCTAGAACTCCTGGAAAAGTGTGGAGAGAGACACAGAGAGAGAGAGAGAGAGAGAGAGAGAGCAGGAGGCGAGTCATTTGGAGATGATGCCTGGGCTCCTATCGATGTGTAGAACTGTTCTTGGCAGCATTTAATTAAACCAAGTTCACTTTTAATCGTTGTAATAAAAAGGCGTGTTCACTGTTGGTAACACCTGTTTGATGTAATGTATTTTTATCGGGACCTTGAGATCTTCAGATAATCCGAAATTCTGATAATTGATACTCGGATAATCGAGGTTCCTCTATATTGCATTCTTGGCACTGCTCTGTCGAGAGAAACTCTGAAGTGAAAGCAGGAAGTGCTCAAGAAACCCAGCAGGTTAAACCTTTTGAATCCAATATGCCTCTTTGTTCGCCTTTAATTCTCTAAGACTGCTGCATCTCTGTCATTAACTTATATAAGAGTAATTCTCTCCTCATTCTCAGTCAGCCCCATAAATTGTTATTTACCTTACTTTGTGTACAGAGTATCAATCACAACACGCTCATATTGTTCTTCCATTTTTGTCTTTTTTGAATCTCAATGGCCTGTGACTGTTGACATCAGATTGGCACCATCAAGCACATCATTATCATTCACAAATTAATTCCCCATTATATGACAGAATCCACTTTTCAAGAATCCAGAAAATGCAATTAAAAATAAGGAGTGCAGCCTGAAGGGATTATTATGACTGGAGTTACTGAAACCAGGGTTCGTAGACTCAGGTTACTTCATGATGTGAAACAGTGGGAACTTCTTCCTGGGAAAGCTGATGAATTGTTGGATTGATGTAGCTTGCTTTCACTAGTGAAGAGGCAGATTTTCAGTTTGTCAAAAAGCCAAAGAACTAGGGATGCTGGAAATCAGAAACTACCGGAGAAGACTCAGCAGGTCGAGCAACAGAGAAAGCAAGAGTTAACATTTCAGGTCCAGTGACCCTTGTTCAGAACTTTTTCCAGATTGTGTTGGTCAGGGAGTTTTGGAGGTTTGACATATTCATCTTCATTGGGCGAACCAAATTTTCCTTGACCTTGCATTTTCTTGTTTTGCAAACAATCAGATTAAATCACATATGTCAATTCAACTAAATTTTAATTTCATTGGTTGTATTCGTAATAAATTAGGGCCGACATTTCTGATGCCATCACCATAATTGTTCATTTAATTCATAGATTTTTATCACCTGATACCATGAAAGAATTCGTCATTAAAATGTCACTTGCTAATGGGGGTGATTTACAGTCATCAGGCTCCTCGTCCCTGTACTATAATCTTGTATTCAGGTAGCATCTTCAGTGAGGTTTACTACTTAGTAAGAATTGCGCAGCATAACATCTACCATTAAAATTATTCTACATAAATAGGCTATTGCTTCTACTAAAATAGCAGACAGATGGATTTCCTTTGAATGTAGTAAAAGCTTTGTGATGTTAACATGCAGTAATGCAAGATGTGAAAGAATTACTTTAACTTGAAAATCTATTCAAAGCAACATGTACAAATATGTCCAACAACATGACTTCAGAATTGCTTATCTCTGGTCAGAATGCTTTTCCCAATGGTGTTGGAAATGGACTGTCCAGCAGTTTTCACTTACTTTAAGGCAAGATCTGCAAAGCAGAATTATTAAGATTCTTATGAGGACAGGAAAAACAAATTAAATCATGTCATTAAATCAAATCATGGTTTCAATGCTTTACCATTGTGTGTACTCATTAACCTGTGTGACATGATGGCTGAATAACATGTTAATGGATGAGTCATAGAATCCCTACAGTGTGGAATCAGACCCTTTGGCCCATCAAGTCCGCACTGAACTTCTGAAGAGCAACCCACACAGACCCACCCTCTACCCTGTAACCCTGTATTCCCCATGCCTAAACCACCTAGCCTGCACATCCCTGGACACTATGGACAATTTAGCATGGCCAGTCCACCTAACCTACACATCTTTGGACTGTGGGAATCATCCCAATGGCTAATGACCTGAGGACAATGATTGAAATCCCAACTGAACACATCTGTTTGAAAGCTCCTTGAGTATAGAGTACAAAATCACTCTGTACCTTGTAGAAAGAATCAGCTAAAACCTAGACACTGCCCTCTCTTCCAACTCCCTCCCCTCCCCTCTCTTGCCTGGTGACCTCCATCCCACTCTCACTGATATGTGGTTGAAGCCTTTCAATCAACTTCCACCTCACCCTTGGTGTTCTAAACGGGCACTTTCTGCCTGGCAGCTCTCGTTAAGTGGGATTTCTGATTCCAGGGTCCTAAGTCCTGGGAAAAGCCTCCCACTAGCATGTTATTTACCCTGGACTCTTCATTTTAACCCAACCTTCTACAACTGAGGCAATGTGGGATGGCCACCAACTGTCTGACTGGCTCTCCGCACTGCTAAGAAAAAGTGCCAGAGGAAGTGGTGGAGGCTGGTACAATTGCAACATTTAAAAGGCATTTGGAATGGGTATATGAATAGGAAGGGTTTTGAAGGGATATGGGCCGGGTGCTGGTAGCTGGGACTAGATTGGGTTGGGATATCTGGTTGGCATGGACGGGTTGGACCGAAGGGCCTGTTTCCATGCTGTACATCTCTATGACTCTAAGAGTGGTAGAACTCTCCCTGGAGTCCTGACCACTAAGCACTTCCAGAAACAGATGATGTGTCCATTAACAATTGCAAGTTATGAGAGCTTTCTGTGCACCAGTTGGCCACACGTCCGATATTAGATCAGTGTTGTTGCTTGTCAGGCATTCTGGGAGGTTTAAGAGATCATCACGTGGATAAAGTCATTGATAAAATCATAGAGATTTACAGCATGGAAACAGGCCCTTTGGTCCAACTTGTCCATGCCATCCAGTTTTCACAATTAGTCTGCTCCTCATTTGCCTACATATGGTCCATATCCTTCCATACCTATCCTGACCACGTAACTGTCTAAATGCTATAAAATGTAAGGGTTCCCATCATATGGAACTCAATACAAATTTGAGATGCAGTTTTGTCCATTTTCTCAGCCTGCCCTCTGAAATTCTATTTTCAATGCTGAAGTGCGGAATCTATCTGACTTGTGCCGAACCATGACAATTCCTCCCTGTTTGTACGCAGATACTGAACTGCTGTATCGCACCTCGGATGGCAATCTGGAGAGACGGAATATCGAAACCATGGAAAAGACCTTTCTGATGACGGACCGGAAATTTGTAAGCATTTCTTCTACCTTTCATCCAGAAATCATGCCAGTCAGCTCAGGAAAATACGGTGCAAGGCAGGATTATCGGTATCCACTGTTTATAAACAAATCGAGGTCTCACAACATTCAGTAAGTCATTGGTTTAGACAGGAGCTGGTCTTTGTTCTGAGAAAGCCTGACATTTTGATGGATAATGAGTATATACTTTATTTTACAGCAAGCACTGCATCAGTTTTGTTTCACTTGCAGTGATCAAAAAGCCCAAATGTAAGCATTCAGCTCCAGTCCCTGTGGAATTGACGTGGGATGAGTTCATGTATGGCAATAGTAGTAAACCATCAACGCAATGAGAAACTAAGAATTCTTTACATTTGTTGAACAGCCAGGCATGAAAGCCAACTTAATACTGTCAATGCCTCACAGACAAAAATAACTGGCTGATCTGTGACTTGTTTGAAAGATTTATTGTTCATCGGGGTGCTAGGATCATGTCTTGCTCCTTTTATTTACTTATGAGTTGCAGGTACCACTAGCTAGATCAGCCCAGCCTTCATTAGCCAGAAGGCAGTTAGTAGTCAGCCTCATTGCTGAGAGTCGGGTGTCATGTGTAGGCCAGACCAGGTAAGGATGGCAGATTGAAAACAAAAAAATGCTGCAAGTCATGGTGGGTCAGGCAGCATCCATGGAGGGAGAGCAAGCTAATGGTTCAAATCAAGATGAAACGTTAGCTTGCTCTCTCTGTCCACGGATACTGCCTGACTTGCTGTGATTGCCAGCATTTTTGTTTTGTTTTCAATACAGATTATAGCATCTGTAGTAGCTTATTCCCATAAGGATG
This sequence comes from Hemiscyllium ocellatum, assembly GCF_020745735.1. Lineage (NCBI taxonomy): Eukaryota > Metazoa > Chordata > Chondrichthyes > Orectolobiformes > Hemiscylliidae > Hemiscyllium > Hemiscyllium ocellatum. The sequence goes on along the minus strand of NC_083405.1, from coordinate 120,252,811 downwards.
GCAGATTTCCTCTCATAAAAGTTATTAGTGAACAAGATGGATTTTTCTGACAATGCACAGTGGCATTGCGGTCATCATTTGACTCTTAATTTGAGAACTTCTTTATTGTTATGATTTTTATTATTTGATTATTATTGAATGGAAACTGAATTGACCCAGCCAGCTGAGTACTGGAAGCAGCTCCAATAATACTCAAAAACCTTGACACCATCTGGGACAAAGTAGCCTACTTGATTGGTGCTCTGTATGCCACCTTACACATACATATGCCAGTGTGTACCGCCTACATGATGCACATCAATAACTCACCAAAGGTCCCTTCTAAACCCACCATCTCTACCAACTACCTGGACAAGGTCAGCAGACATATGGAGATACCAGCACCACCTGCAATACTGGACTCAACCAAACACCACCCTGACTTGGAACGATGCTGTTATTCCTTCATTGCCAGGAGTCAAAATGCTGGAACCCCATCCCTAAAACTATTGTGGATGTACCCTATACCACATGGTCAGAAATAGCACAAGAAGGCAGTTCACCACCACCTTGTCCAGGGGAATTAGGGATGGGCTAGAAATGCTTGCCCAGTCAGCATTTGCTGTGAAGAATTTTCTTTAAAATGGTTGAATGAGAGATGGCTTCTGTGTCAGCAGTATAGGCTGCATTCGAGTTACAAAACCAGCACAGGAACGCATTCCACCACCCAGTTAATGTGACATCGACTGCTGCAGTTTTTGCTACTGCTGTTGGGGAGGTTTTAACTAATGTGGCAGGGGCCTGGGAACCAGAAGAGAAAACAAGTAGGTAGCGAGGTGGAGACTGGAGACTGTAAGAATTATGAAGATAGTATTAATAAAGGGAAGAGTAGGCAGAGAGCAGATGAGCATAAAAAAAAACTGGTGGCCTGAAATGCATTTACTTTAATGCAAGGACTGTAGTGGATAAGGCAGATGAACTTAGGGCTTGGATTGGTGCCTGGGAGTATGATGCTATTGCTGCAAATGTGTTGCTGGTCAAAGCACAGCAGGTTAGGCAGCATCTCAGGAATAGAGAATTCGACGTTTCGAGCATAAGCCCTTCATCAGGAATAAGAGAGAGAGAGCCAAGCCGGCTGAGATAAAAGGTAGGGAGGAGGGACTAGGGGGAGGGGCGATGGAGGTGGGATAGGTGGAAGGAGGTCAAGGTGAGGGTGATAGGCCGGAGTGGGGTGGGGGCGGAGAGGTCAGGAAGAGGATTGCAGGTTAGGAGGGCGGTGCTGAGTTGAGGGAACCGACTGAGACAAGGTGGGGGGAGGGGAAATGAGGAAGCTGGAGAAATCTGAATTCATACCTTGTGGTTGGAGGGTTCCCAGGCGGAAGATGAGGCGCTCCTCCTCCAGCCGTCGTGTAGTTGTGTTCTGCCGGTGGAGGAGTCCAAGGACCTGCATGTCCTCGGTGGAGTGGGAGGGGGAGTTAAAGTGTTGAGCCACGGGGTGATTGGGTTGGTTGGTTCGGGCGGCCCAGAGGTGTTCTCTGAAGCGTTCCGCAAGTAAGCGGCCTGTCTCACCAATATAGAGGAGGCCACATCGGGTGCAGCGGATGCAATAGATGATGTGTGTGGAGGTACAGGTGAACTTGTGGCGGATATGGAAGGATCCCTTGGGGCCTTGGAGGGAAGTGAGTGTGGAGGTGTGGGCGCAAGTTTTACATTTCCTGCGGTTGCAGGGGAAGGTGCCGGGGGTGGAGGTTGGGTTGGTGGGGGGTGTGGATCTGACAAGGGAGTCACGAAGGGAGTGGTCCTTGCGGAACGCTGATAGGGGAGGGGAGGGAAATATATCCTTGGTGGTGGGGTCCGTTTGGAGGTGGCGGAAATGGCGGCGGATAATACGTTGTATGCGCAGGTTGGTGGGGTGGTAGGTGAGAACCAGTGGGGTTCTGTCTTGGTGGCGGTTGGAGGAGCGGGGCTCAAGGGCGGAGGAGCGGGAAGTGGAGGAGATGCGGTGGAGGGCATCGTCGATCACGTCTGGGGGGAATCTGCGGTCCTTGAAGAAGGAGGCCATCTGGGTTGTGCGGTGTTGGAATTGGTCCTCCTGGGAGCAGATGCGGCGGAGACGAAGGAATTGGGAATATGGGATGGCGTTTTTACAGGGGGCAGGGTGGGAGGAGGTGTAGTCCAGGTAGCTGTGGGAGTCAGTCGGTTTATAATAGATGTCTGTGTTGAGTCGGTCGCCCGAGATAGAAATGGAAAGGTCTAGGAAGGGGAGGGAGGAGTCTGAGACAGTCCAGGTGAATTTCAGGTCGGGATGGAAGGTGTTAGTAAAGTTGATGAACTGTTCAACCTCCTCGTGGGAGCACGAGGCAGCGCCGATACAGTCATCGATGTAGCGGAGGAAAAGGTGGGGGGTGGTGCCAGTGTAGTTGCGGAAGATGGACTGTTCCACATATCCTACGAAGAGGCAGGCATAGCTGGGGCCCATGCGGGTGCCCATGGCAACTCCTTTAGTTTGGAGGAAGTGGGAGGATTGAAAAGAGAAGTTATTCAGGGTGAGGACCAGTTCAGTCAGTCGAAGGAGGGTGTCAGTGGAAGGGTACTGGTTAGTGCGGCGGGAAAGGAAGAAGCGGAGGGCTTTGAGTCCTTCGTGATGGGGGATGGAGGTGTACAGGGACTGGATGTCCATAGTGAAAATAAGGCGTTGGGGACCGGGGAAGCGCCAGCTCGCGGACGCCTCCTCTTATCGCCCCCTTGACCACGACCCCACCTCCCACCACCAAACCATCATCTCCCAGACCATCCAGGACCTCATCACCTCAGGGGATCTCCCATCCACCGCCTCCAACCTCATAGTCCCACAACCCCGCACCGCCCGTTTCTACCTCCTGCCCAAAATCCACAAACCTGCCTGCCCCGGCCGACCCATTGTCTCAGCCTGCTCCTGCCCCACCGAACTCATCTCCCAATACCTCGACACGGTCCTGTCCCCTTTAGTCCAAGAACTCCCCACCTACGTTCGGGACACCACCCACGCCCTCCACCTCCTAAAAAAGCTACCTGGACTACACCTCCTCCCACCCTGCCCCCTGTAAAAACGCCATCCCACATTCCCAATTCCTTCGTCTCCGCCGCATCTGCTCCCAGGAGGACCAATTCCAACACCGCACAACCCAGATGGCCTCCTTCTTCAAGGACCGCAGATTCCCCCCAGACGTGATCGACGATGCCCTCCACCGCATCTCCTCCACTTCCCGCTCCTCCGCCCTTGAGCCCCGCTCCTCCAACCGCCACCAAGACAGAACCCCACTGGTTCTCACCTACCACCCCACCAACCTGCGCATACAACGTATTATCCGCCGCCATTTCCGCCACCTCCAAACGGACCCCACCACCAAGGATATATTTCCCTCCCCTCCCCTATCAGCGTTCCGCAAGGACCACTCCCTTCGTGACTCCCTTGTCAGATCCACACCCCCCACCAACCCAACCTCCACCCCCGGCACCTTCCCCTGCAACCGCAGGAAATGTAAAACTTGCGCCCACACCTCCACACTCACTTCCCTCCAAGGCCCCAAGGGATCCTTCCATATCCGCCACAAGTTCACCTGTACCTCCACACACATCATCTATTGCATCCGCTGCACCCGATGTGGCCTCCTCTATATTGGTGAGACAGGCCGCTTACTTGCGGAACGCTTCAGAGAACACCTCTGGGCCGCCCGAACCAACCAACCCAATCACCCCGTGGCTCAACACTTTAACTCCCCCTCCCACTCCACCGAGGACATGCAGGTCCTTGGACTCCTCCACCGGCAGAACACAACTACACGACGGCTGGAGGAGGAGCGCCTCATCTTCCGCCTGGGAACCCTCCAACCACAAGGTATGAATTCAGATTTCTCCAGCTTCCTCATTTCCCCTCCCCCCACCTTGTCTCAGTCGGTTCCCTCAACTCAGCACCGCCCTCCTAACCTGCAATCCTCTTCCTGACCTCTCCGCCCCCACCCCACTCCGGCCTATCACCCTCACCTTGACCTCCTTCCACCTATCCCACCTCCATCGCCCCTCCCCCTAGTCCCTCCTCCCTACCTTTTATCTCAGCCGGCTTGGCTCTCTCTCTCTTATTCCTGATGAAGGGCTTATGCTCGAAACGTCGAATTCTCTATTCCTGAGATGCTGCCTAACCTGCTGTGCTTTGACCAGCAACACATTTGCAGCTGTGATCTCCAGCATCTGCAGACCTCATTTTTTACTCTACAGTATGATGCTATTGCAAACAGAGACTTGTTTGAAGGAAGGGCATGATGATTGGCAATTAAATGTTCTAGGATATAGAAGCTTCAGACAGGACAGGGACGCAAGTCAAAGTGGGGGGGAGGAGGGGGGGTGGAGTTGCATGGCTGGTCAGGGATGATATCATGGCTGTGCTAAAGGAGCACATTATGGAGGTCTGGGTAGTGAGGCATTATGGGTGGAGCTGAGAAATAAGAAGGGTGCAGTTACATTGTTGGGGCTGTATTACAGGCCTCCCAACAGTGAGCGTGAGGTAGAAGAACAAATAGATAAACAGATTTTGGAAAGATGCAGAGGCAATAGGATGGTGGTGATGGGAGATTTTAATCTTCCCAACATTGACTGGGATACACTTAGTGTCAGAGGTCTGGATGGGGTAGAATTTGTAAGGAGCGTCCATGAGAGTTTTCGAGAGCAGTATATCAATAGTCCGATGAGGGAAGGGGCTATATTGGACCTGGTACTGGGGAATGAGCCAGGACAGGTGGTAGAAGTTGCGGTAGGGGATTTCTTTGGGAACAGTGACCACAATTCTTTAAGTTTTAGAATACTCGTAGATAAAGAAGAGAATGGTCCTAAGGGAAGAGTACTAAACTGGGCCAAGGCCAATTATATCAAAATTAGGCAGGAGCTGGGAAATGTGGATTGGACACAGCTATTTGAAGGGAAGTCCACATCTGAAATGTGGAAGGCTTTCAAAGATAGGTAAAGATAGTGCAGGATAGGCAAGTCCCGTTGAAAGCAAAGGATAGGAAGGGCAAGATTCGTGAACTGTGGATGACAGGAGAAAATGTACGACTAGCCAAGAGAAAAAGGGAAGCGTACATAAAGTCTAGGCAGCAAAGAACAGAACGGGCCCTGGAAGAACATTGGAAGAGGAATCTTAAACGAGGAATCTTAAACGAGCTAAAAGGGGTCATGAAATAGGTTTAGCGAGCAGAATTAAGGAGAATCCCAAAGCATTTTATTCTTATATAAGAAACAAGCAGGTAACTAGAGAAAGGATTTGTCCACTAAAGGATAATGAAGGAAGGCTGTGTGTCGAACCTGAGAGAATGGGTGAGATTCTGAATGATTACTTAGCATCAGCGTTCACTGAGGAGAGGAACATGATGAATGTTAAGATTAGAGATAGAAGTTTGATTAGTCTGGATCACGTTGGCATAAGTAGGGAAGATGTGTTGGGAGGCTAGAGGTTATTAAGATGGACAGATCCCCAGGATCGGATGAGATCTATCCCAGGTTGTTGATGGAGGCGAGAGAGGAAATAGCTGGGGCCTGACAGATATCTTTGTGGCATTCTTAAATACAGGCGAGGTGCCGGAGGACTGGAAGGTTGCTCATGTTGTCCCCCTGTACAAGAAGGGTAGTAGGGACATTCCGGGTAACTACAGACCAGTGAGCCTGACGTCGGTGAAGGGAAAGTTGCTGGAGAAGGTACTGAGGGATAGGATCTATTTATATTTAGAAAAGAATGGGGTGATCAGTGATAGGCAACATGGTTTTGTGCGGGGGAGATCCGTGCCTTACCAATTTAATAGAAGTCTTCGAGGACGTGACCAAGTTGATAGATGAAGGAAGGGCTGTTGATGTCATATACATGGACTTTAGTAAGGCGTAAGGTTCCCCATGGTAGGCTAATGGAGAAAGTGAAGTCACATGGTATGTAGGGTGTTCTGGCTAGGTGGATAAAGAACTGGTTGAGCAACAGGAGACAGAGAGTAGTAGTTGAAGGAAGTTTCTTGAAATGGAGAAAGGTGACCAGTGGTGTTCCACAGGGGTCAGTATTGGTGTCACTGTTGTTTGTAATATACCCAAATGATCTGGAAGAGGGCACTGTTGGTATGATCAGCAAGTTTGCAGATGACATGAAAATTGGTGGAGTGGTAGAAAGCATAAGGGACTGTCAGAGAATACAGGCGGATATAGATAGACTGGAGAGTTGGGCGGAAAAGTGGCAGATGGTTTTCAATCCAGCTAAATGTGAGGTGATGCACTTAGGCAAGACTAATTCTACAGAGAATTATACAATGAATGGAAGAGCCTTGGGAAAAGTTGATGGGCAGAGAGATCTGGAAGTGCAGGTCCATTGTATCCTGAAGGTTGCTGCACAGGTGGACAGGGTGGTCAAGAAGGCATATAGGAGTATGCTTGCCTTCATTGGACAGGGAATTGAGTATAAGAGCTGGCAAGTCATGTTAAAATTGTATAGAACATTGGTTCAGCCACATTTAGAATACTGTGTACTAAAGAAATAGTACTATGTGGATGCAGAGCTTTGACAGAAAGAAACCAAGCACAACCGTGCTACTGAACAAGGAACCTTAAAGTGGAAACTGGGTGAACCCTCACTGAGGTCTGAGTATCAGGAAGGTCGCCACATTACCAAAAGGATGTGGACACTTTGGAGAGGGTGCAGAGAAGGTTTACGAGAATGTTGCCTGGTATGGAAGGTGCTAGCTATGAATAGAGGTTGAGCAGGTTAGGTTTATTTTCATTAGGAGATTGAGGGGGACCTGATTGAGGTTTATAAAATCATACAGGGTATAGATAGGGTGGATGGAGATAAGCTTTTCCCCAGGGTGAAGGATTTAATAATGAGAGGTTACGCTTTCAAGGTGAGAGGTGGAAAATTTAAGGGGGATACACATGGCAAGTACTTCACACAGAGGGTGGTGGGCATTTGGAACACGTTGCCAGCAGAGGTGGTAGAGGCAGGCATGGTAGATTCATTTAAGATGCGTCTGGACAAATGCATGAGTAGGTGGGGAGCAGAGGGATACAGATGCTTAGGAATTGACCGACAGGTTTAGACAGTACATTTGGATTGGCTCAGGTTTGGAGGGCCGAAGAGCCTGTTCCTGGGCTGTAAATTTTCTTTGTTCTTTGTTCTAATCATTGTAACGATGGCTAACTTAGTAAGTATAGATGTGCTTCCTCTATCTTACTGCAGACACCTTTCATTTTATGAATCAACTGATGATAATATTAGACAAGTGGATCCCAGTGAGAAACCTGGCTTGATAGACCATGAATTTTATATTTGCAATTTGTTTACCATGGTGGTCAGACATGGAATATATTTAGAAGACGTTGCCAATGTACATTTAACTAAAGAACATTATAGTTTATTACATACAAAAGGAAAACAAAACATGTTCACTATGTAATAATTATTTGAGATGACCTTGCTCCACATGTCATCAGTAAAGTTTTAATCTTTTTGCCCTCAACAATAACCTTCCTGATACTCAGACCTCAGTGAGGGTTCACCCAGTTTCCACTTTAAAGTTCCTTGTTCAGTAGCACGGTTGTGCTTGGTTTCTTTCTGTCAAAGCTCTGCATCCACATAGTACTATTTCTTGAGTCAATGCACTTCTTGATGTCCTTATGCAAACTGCTAACGCAGCAGGCTTGAAAACAAAAATAAATGCTGGAAATCACAGCATCAACATCCATGAGGAGAGACCAAGCTAACGTTTCAGTCAAGATGACTCATCATCAGCTCATCAAACTTAAATTTTATATGCTCATGTGTACTTCAGAGCCAATTATCCAAATAATAATGATAAATAATGAACATTTATCATACTTGCTACTTGAATATTAGGAAATATTCTCCATCCCCCATCTCCAGTCACTAAGTGTGGGTTAAAAGGCATGGAGTGTTCCAATGAATCAGTGAGGGAGGTGGTAGATAGAGAGTCTGTTGCCTTTTCAGCTCTCTCTGGTAGATTCCCGGGACAGTATTGTTCAGTTTGGGCTTCCCCACTCCTAGGCTAAATGAGAGCCTTGGATGGCAATTCATTAAAAGGGAAATTTTTGCCACTGCCAGGATTCCACCTTGCAGGGTGGTGGGGAGATAGACCAGAGTACCCTGGGGAAGGAGAGTTGCCTGTGCTGGTGGGGAATGCTCCTTTCCGGGGCACCTCATATCCAGTGAAGGGTCTAGTCAGCAGCACGTCTTTCCTCAAATTCCCACCCTCGCTGCCTGATGCTGGGGTACATCAGGCAGTATTTAACAAGCCCACTCCACATATTGTTACCCTAATCCACTGGCTACAATGACACTTGGCTCCTGATATATGTGTGATGCCCCAAAGGCATACAGAAGATTGCCTAACTGACATTAAATCTCACTTAGGTTACCAGAAATGACTACCATTGGGATCAAGACCAATAGATATAAGCTCAATATGGCAATATTTTTGGTACCTTTATTTCAAAGATACACACAAACCTTGCTGACAAACAGAAGCAACTTTATCATTAACTCGTTTTTTTGTCTTTTGTTGGCTGGGCCAGCATTTATTACCCGTCATTAGTTGCCTTTGAGAAGATGGGGGTGAGCTGCCATCTTGAACCGCTGCAGTTCACCTGCTGTGGGCTGACTCACAATGCCATGAGGGAGGAGATTCCAGCATTTTGAATTGCAGTGCATCTTGTAGATAGTACACACTACTGCTAGTGAGTGCCCGTGGTAGAGAGAGTGGATGCTTGTGGATGTGGTGCCAATCAAGTAGTCTGCTTTGTCCTGAATGGTGTCGAGCTTCTTGAGTGCTATTGGGACCTGTACTCATCCATACAAGTGGGGAGTATTCCATCACACTCCTGACCTGTACTTTGTAGATCTTGACAGGCTTTCAGAAGTCAGGAGCTAAGTTATTCACTCTAGTACTCCTCGCCTCTGACCTGCTCTTGTAGCCACTGCATTTACATGATGAATCCAGCTGAGTTTCTGATCAATGATAACTCCCAGAGTTTTGATAGTGGGGGTTTCAGTTGAATGGTAACAGGGTGGCACAGTGGCTCAGTGGTTAGCACTGCTGCTTCACAGCACCGGGGTCCCAGGTTTGATTCCAACTGTCTGTATGGAGTTTACACATTCTCCTCGAGTCTGTGTGAGTTTCCTCTGGGTGCTCCGGTTTCCTCCCACAGTCCAAAGATGTACAGGTTAGGTGAATTGGCCATGCTAAATTACCCATTGTGTTAGGTGCTTTAGTCAGAGGGAAATGGGTCTGGGTGGGTTATTCTTCGGAGGGTTAGTGTGGACTGGTTGGGCCAAAGGGCCTGTTTCCATACTGTAGGGAATCTAATCTTGAACGGCAAGGGACAGTGGTTAGATTATTTCTTATGGATGATGGTCATAGCCTGCCATTTGTGTGGCATGAATGTTACTTTGCCAAATCTGGATATTGTTCAGACCTGATTGCACTCTGACACGGACTACTTCAGTATCTGAGGAATCGTGAATGGTGCCGAACATTGTGCAATCATCAAACATCGCCACTTCTGACCTTATGATGAAGGGAAGTCCATTGATGAAGCAGCAGGAGATGGTTGGGCCCAGAATATTACCCTGAGAAACTCCTGCACAGATGTCCTGGAGCTGAAATGATTGACCTCCAACAAACATGACCATCTTCCTGTGTGTCAGGTATAATTCTAACCACCAGAGAGTTTGCCTCGATACTCATTGATTCTAGTTTTGCTCGGGCTCCTTGATGCCACACTTGATTGAATGCAGCCTTGATGTCAAGGGCTGTCACTCTCCCTTCAGGATCCTCCGCTCCACGCTCACAGCAATGCGCCAGCACCTAACCTCTCTACAGTCAGCCCTGCCTCAGCTGAGGGCCACACTCCCTCAGAATTGCAAAGGACTCCTTCTATACTATATCCTCAGGAGAATTCATACTCTCAACAAACAGTATTTCAACTCCATCTCAAACATCAAAAACTGTAAGTACAACAAACTTTTATCTACCCACCTCCATAACCAGCACTCCTCAAACATTCCAGTAGATTCCCCCGGCCTCTGGAACTGATCGGACACCATTAGCCATGCGACTCGTGCAGCCACCATCCCCACACTGATTCATGATGTCACTTCTGTCCCCATCATGGCCACTTCCACAGCCACTTCCACCGCTCACAATTCCTCATGCACCACATGTGACATCACTTCTGCCCCTCACATCATCGCTGATGTCACACATTCAGTGACTTCCACCACCCTCACTGTCGTGTTTGCCACCACTTCAACCCCCACCAACGCCACTCACCTGCATTCTGCTGACACACTGCCCACAGATCCCACTGTTACCATCCCCTCCCCCCCAGAACCCCAAGGGGAACACCACCCCTGCTCATGACTCCACCACCACCCATTCCAGTTACTGGCCCCGCCCCCCACTCCCAGCTCCACACCCATACCAGATCCTAGCTCCCAGCCCTGCCGAGTTTTCACCATCCTTCCAGACCTCCCCCTCACTGGGGACGAACGATCAGTCCTCAGCAAAGGACTCACCTTCATCTCCCTCTGTCCACGCATCAATGAATTTAATACACGCCGTGACTTTGAACACTTCTTCCACTGCCTCCGTCTCCGAGCTTACTTTCACAATCAGGATTCCTGCCCACCTTCCAAGGACCCCTTTGCCCACCTCTAACACACTGCATCCATCTGGACACCCCACGCTGGCCTATTACCCACCCTCGACCTCTTCATTTCCACTCTCCTCCCCCACTCCAGCCTTTCACCCTCACAACGCGCAGCCCTCCAATCCCTCTGCTCCAATCCCGACCTCACCATCAGGCCAGCAGATAAAGGGGCGCAGTGGTAGTCTGGCGCACTGACCTCTACACCGCCGAAGCCAAACGCCGACTCGAGAACACCTCTTCCTACTGCCCCCTCGACCATGACCCCACCCCCCATCACCAAATCATCATCTCCCAGACCATACAGAACCTCATCACCTCAGGAGATCTCCCACTCACAGCTTCCAACCTCATAGTCCGGGAACCCCGCACTGCCCGATTCTACCTCCTTCCCAAGAACCACAAGCCTGACCACCCTGGCTGACCCATTGTCTCAGCGTGCTCCTGCCCCACGCTCTCCATCTCCTCCAAGACTTCCATTTCCCTGGCCCCCACGCCTCATCTTCACCATGGATATCCAATCTCTCTACACATTCATCCGCCATGACCAGGGCCTCCAAGCCCTCCGTTTCTTCCTCTCCCAACGTCCCCAACAGTACCCTTCCACCGACACTCTCATTCGTTTGCCAAACTGGTCCTCAACCTTAACAATTTCTCCTTCGAATCCTCCCACTTCCTCCACACCAAAGGGGTAGTCATGGGCACCCGTGTGGGCCCCAGCTATGCCTGTCTCTTTGTTGGCTATGTAGAACAGTTGATCTTCCATAATTAAACCGGCACCACTCCCCACCTCTTCCTCCGCTACATTGATGATTGCATTGGCACCACCTCATGCTCCCGCGAGGTGGTTGAGCAATTCATCAACTTCACCAACACATTCCACCCTGACCTTAAATTTACCTGGACCATCTCTGACACCTCCCTCCCCTTCCTGGACGTCTCCATCTCCATTAATGATGACTGACGTGACACCAACATTTTTTACAAACCCACCGACTCCCACAGCTACCCAGATTACACCTCTTCCCACCCCTACCTCCTGCAAAAATGCCATCCCGTATTCCCAATTCCTCCGCCTCTGCCGTATCTGCTCCCAGGAGGACCAGTCCCACCATAACACACCAGATGGCTTCCTTATTTAGAGACCGCAATTTCTCTTCCCACGTGGTTAAAGATTCCCTCCAACGCATCTCATCCATATCCCGCACCTCCGCCCTCAAACCCCACCCCTCCAATTTTAACAAGGACAGAACGCCCCTGTGCTCACCTTCTACCCTACCACCCTTCGTATAAACCAAATCATCTGCTGACATTTCCGCCACCAGGGATATATTTCCCTCCCCACCCCTTTCCGCCTTCTGCAAAGACCATTCCCTCCGTGACTACCTGATCAGGTCCACGCCCCCGTACAACCCACCATCCCATCCTGGCACCTTCCCCTGGCAACGCAGGAATTGCAAAACCTGCGCCTCCCTCACCTCCATCCAAGGCCCTAAAGGAGCCTTCCACATCCAAAGTTTTACCTGCACATCCACCAATATCATTTATTGTATCCGTTGCTCCCGATGCAGTCTCCTCTACATTGGGGAGACTGGACGCCTCCTAGCAGAGCGCTTTGGGGAACATCTCCGGGACACCCGCACCAATCAACCACACCACTCCGTGGCCCAACATTTCAACTCCCCTCCCACTTTGCCGAGGACATGGAGGTCCTGGGCTTCCTTCACCGCCACTCCCTCACCACCAGACGCCTGGAGGAAGAACGCCTCATCTTCCGCCTCGGAACACTTCAACCCCAGGGCATCAATGTGGACTTCAACAGTTTCCTCATTTCCCCTTCCCCCACCTCACCCCAGTTCCAAACTTCCAGCTCAGCATTGTCCCCATGACCTGTCCTACCTGCTTTTCCACCTATCCACTCCACCCTCCTCCCTGACCTATCACCTTCATCCCCTCCCCCATTCACCTATTGTACTCTATGTTACTTTCTCCCCACCCCCACCCTCCTCTCATTTATCTCTCCACCCTTCAGCCTCTCTGCCTGTATTCCTGATGAAGGGCTTTTGCCCGAAACGTTGATTTTCCTGCTCCTCGGATGTCTGCCTGAACTGCTGTGCTTTTCCAGCACCACTCTAATCTCGACTTTCCCCTCACCTCTGCAATTCAGCTGTTTCATCCATGTTTGAACTAAGGCTGTAATGAGGTCAGGAGCTGAGTGTCCCTGGAAGAATGCAAACTGGGCGCCACTGAGCGGGTTATTGCTGAGGTGGTGCTGCTTGCTAACATTGTTGCTGACACCTTCCATCACTTTACTGATGATCGCGAGTAGACTGGTGGCGTATTAGTATGATAATATCGATGACAGTCACAAGCATTCAGGACAAAAGGTTTAACTTCACATCATTTTGGGGTGTTCAATAACCAATATTTGTTACAAGTTATTGCTGTATCCCAAATTGCAGAATTAATCAAAGTTTTATGAGTTGGTCAGAGTTAGTATTTGCAATTCTTTAGAATCCTGCAAGCTAATTGCTGTAAAATTGTTCTCGCTTTTTTATTAAGTAGGTGTTAATTATTTATATTGGTGTTATCAAACTGCCAAATTTTTATCGGTGGACAATTGCAGTACCAGATTAAGTAAAAGTTGATGACTGACGCGGGAGAAATGTTAATATCCATAGATCAATCAAAAGCACTTCTCATATTTAAAATCAAATTAATTTACTTCGCTGTTCACAATAAGTCTATTTTATGGACAAAGTAATAGACTTTAGGTCAAACTTCTCAAGTTGCAATAAGGCCTGTTCTGTCGATCTAATGATTCTGATAATTGTGAAATTTTCAGGGTGATTTATTCATCCTAAGTATAGCTTGGGCACTGTTCTGGCAGCCTCTCTCAATCTTAATCAGGGACGAGGGACAGATGTAAAGGCATAGTGCCAGATCCCAACTAGTGAGCCTTGAACACGAGCGCCAAGTATCTTAAACGTTGCTGATTATTTTGTAGAAAGGAGGACTTGCATGAGTGTAATGCCTTTCACAACCTCTGCACGTCTTCAGGAGCTTTAAGACTGAAGATGCCTTACTGCCAGCTACCTAGGATGCAGAGCACAGCTATTCAGCTTAATTGGTGCATGCTCGCGACTTTCTCCACAGTGCCAGAGAATCAGCTGCTGTAGTAATATGCTCCAAAAGGGAATGGTGGCACCAAACATACTACATGCCGAACATTTGTACAGATAGCCTCATCTGAGATGGTTATCAGCGGCCAGCTTTGCTCATTTGGCAGAAATGTCATATTCACCATCAGAGTGAGTCTGCAACCTGTCTGACTGGGTAGTGGTTAATTGGAATAGAAGTGTCACAGAGTAGCCTAAGTTGGCAAATACTTAAAATAAAATCGTAACCCAAAGGTATCCAGTGACACAAAACTACAAACAAGGAGGGAATGTTCAAAACCTATAGCGTTGTGCAACAGGTGAAGAATGTATTGCAACCTATTGCAGGAAATTCAGAAAAGGTTCGGGATAGATTATTGAACCGTCTGAGGAAAAGTCACTAGACTTGAAATGTTAACTCTGCATTTCCCCCTACTGATGCTGCCAGGCCTGCTGAATTTTATCAGCAATTTCTGCTTTTATTTTGGATCTCCAGCATCTGCACTTCTTTATCTTTTTTTATGGTAAATTAACTTAGATGTTACCAAGGAATGACATAAAAGTCACTTGTTATGATGGTATTACTGGACAACTCAGATCCCAGACTGAAATCTGGCTTGATGGATCATATTTTGTTTGTGTGTCTTTTAACTTTAACGAGGTGATCTTTCACTGAAACAGAAGTATACAGTGTTCGCTGATTTGGTTTCTCCAACAAAAGATAAATTCATGACTCAAGAAAAAGATGATATGGAATAAGCCAAATTATTTATATATAAACATATTTAAGAATATATTGTAAAAGTACAATCACATTAATCCTAATAGTATCGAAATATAGTCAATAAATATCAGAGAAAATGCCTTTCCCTACCCCACATTGGGTTTGACTTACCTATCACTTTACATTCAGATCATAAGAATCTGATAGTTCAGTTATGTGATAAATCAAGGAAGAGGCTAAGTCTTTCTTGGCTTCATATAACACCTTCAAGGTTTTAACTAACTTTAACCAGTCACTTATGGTCTGGAACTTTTAAACAGCACTTCTTACACTGAGGTAACCTCTGAAGAGTCTTAAACTGCTTCCCTTTCGTAGGAGCGGCTGTTTTAAGCATCCAGCTTCAGCCAGAACTTCTGCAAAATTGCCCAACTTAAAGCTATTCTTTCAAACTGTGTGTGTTCCCTAAACCCACTCAAAAGATTAGGTGAAATTCAGGAATGGAAAATGCTGGAGATTAGAGTGGTGCTGGAAATGCACAGCAGGTCAGGCAGCATCAGAGGAGCAGGAAAATTCTCATGCAGGAACCCTTCATCAGGATTTTCCTGCTCCTTTGATACTGCCTGACCTGCTGTGCATTTTCAGCACCACTCTAATCTTCACTCAAAAGATTCCAGAGTCTTCTATCTGAAAGCCTAACACACTACACTATTTCCATTGTTCAATGTCCCAATATAAAGAAAACCCCATTGCTGAACAGCATGTCACTCTCTTTTTTTTATTTTTTTAAAGATGCCAAAATGGTTCCAGATATTACTTAAAAAGTAATCATTAAACCGCCTCAAACACAAAGACTGAACCTATATATTATTTGTTCGAAATCCAAACTTTAAAATGAATTATGTTCAGATATAGATAAATGGAACAGAGAACAATACAGCACAGAACAGGCCGTTCTGCCCGCAATGTTGCACTGACCTGTGAACTATTCTCAGCTCGTCCCTCTACACTATCCCAAAATCATCCATGTGCTTATCTAAGGATTGTTTAAATCTCCCTAATGTGGCTGAGTTGACTACATTAGCAGGTAGGGCATTCCACGCCCTTACCACTCTCCGCGTAAAGAACTTTCCTCTGACATCTGTCTTAAATCTATCATCTCTCAATTTGTAGTTATGCCCCCTTGTACACGCTGATGTCATCATCCTAGGAATAAGTATTTCACTGTGTACCCTATCTCATCCTGTGATCATCTTGTAGATGTAAATTGCACACCTTACACCACATAATTGTTTTCTTAAAGACAAGAACAATGTTGAAGGTTTTGGAGAAAAATGGGAAATGGAGAAAAATACTGGTAGATCCCCGAAAGCTTACGCTGCAGGAGGTGGCTTTCTGCTGAGAGAGAAAGAGAGAGAGAGAGAGAGAATCAGCTTGGTGTCACCTCTTCCTTGTCAATCCTTCTGTCTGAACTTTCCCTCAATCTGTACAAGTGTGACTTTCCATGGGTCCAGATTTTCTACCAGACGATCACTATGTTTATATTCACAGTCATCCTTAGATTGCAGCAGCTCTCTTTAAAGAAATACATGTTGGAATTCAATAAGTACTTTCGGGTTCTGATCCATCATCACGACATCACATTAATGAAGAACGTTATTGTGGACTCACTGCAAAGTGCCTTCTTTCATTTTGTTGCTGATTGAAAATAGCTTGCTGAGCTAGTAATGTGTGTGGATTGACTTGGCCTGTTTTATGTGGACAATACATACCTTAGCAATGTTCAATGTTGTTAGGTAGATGTCAGTGCTGTAGCTCAGTTTAATGATCTCATCCCCAAAGGCCAGAATTTCCAAAAGTAAAGCTCTCCAACAGTAATGCATTTGCAGAATCAGCTTTGATTTTTGTGTTCAAGTCTTTAAGTGTGACTTGAACTGATGCCCTACGAGTCAGAGGTGAGAGTGCAACCAACTCATTCAAGGCTGGCGTACAATAGGAAGTTGGATGGTAGAGGGTGATCAATTTACGTAGGAAAAACATTTATGTTTCCATTACCTGAAGCTACCCAGAGCACGTTGAGGCCAATGAAGTGTTAAGATATCAGACTTGTTGGACTCCATGCTTTACTGTGTCACAGAATCCCTACAGTGTGAAAAAAGGCCATTCAACCCATTGTCTCCACATCAACTCTATGAAGAGCATCCCACCCAGACCCATCTCCATACACCATAATCCTGCATTTCCCATGGCTGGGAAATTTAATCCTCGATTTGAGAGGGAGAGGGTACAATCAAAAGTGACAATATTTCTGTTGAATAAAGGGAACTATAGAGCTATGAGGGAGGAGCTGGCCAAAGTTCAATGATGCAATACCTTAGCAGGAGTGACAGTGGAGGAACAATGGCAGATATTTCTGTGTATAATGCAGAAGTTGCAGGATCAGTTCATTCCAAAAAGGAAGAAAGATCCTAGGAGGAGGCATGGGTGGCCATGGCTGACGAAGGAAGTTAAGAAACATATAAAGTTAAAAGAGAAAAAGTATAACATAGCAAAGAAAAGTGGGAAAACAGAGTACTGGGAAGCTTTTAAAGAACAACAGAGGATTACGAAGAAGGAAATACGCAGAGAAAAAATGAGATACGACGGTAAACTGGCCAAAAATATAAAGGAGGATAGAAAAAGTTTTATTAGGTATGTGTAAGGCAAAAAAATGGTTAAGACTAAAATTGGGCCCTTGAAGATAGAAACAGGAGAATAAATTACGGGGAACAAAGAAATGGCAGAAGAATTGAATTGGTACTTCAGATCTGTGTTCACTGGGGAAGACACAAGCAATCTCCCTGAGGTAACAGTGGCTGAAGGACCTGTACTTAAGGGAATTTATATTTGCCAGGAATTGGTGTTGGAGAGACTGTTAGGTCTGAAGGTTGGTAAGCCCCCGGGGCCTGATGGTCTACATCCCAGGGTACTGAAGGAGGTGGCTCGAGAAATCGTGGATGCGTTGGTGATTATTTTCCAGAGTTCGATAGATTCGGGATCAGTTCCTGCGGATTGGAGGTTGGCTAATGTTGTAACACTTTTTAAGAAAGGTGGGAGAGAGAAAGCAGGAAATTATAGACCAGTTAGTCTGACCTCAATGGTGGGAAAGATGCTAGAGTCTATTATAAAGGATGAAATTACGACGCTGCTGGATAGTAGCAGCAGGATAGGTCAGAGTCAGCATGGATTTATGAAGGGGAAATCATGCTTGACTAATCTTCTGGAATTTTTTGAGGATGTAACTCTGAAGATGGACGAGGGAGATCCAGTAGATGTAGTATACCTGGACTTTCAGAAAGCTTTTGATAAAATCCCACATAGGAGGTTAGTGAGCAAAATTAGGGCGCATGGTATTGGGGAGAAAGTACTAACTTGGATTGAAAGTTGGTTGGCTGATAGGAAACAAAGAGTGGTGATAAACGGCTCCATTTTGGAATGGCAGGCAGTGACCAGTGGAGTACCGCAGGGATCTGTGCTGGGACCACAGCTTTTTACAATATATGTTAATGATATAGAAGATGGTATTAGTAATAACATTAACAAATTTGCTGATGATACTAAGTTGGATGGCAGGGTGAAATTTGATGAGGATGTTAGGAGATTACAAGGTGACCCGGACAAGTTAGGTGAGTGGTCAGATGCATGGCAGGTGCAGTTTAATGTGAATAAATGTATGGTTATCCGCTTTGGTGGCAAGAACAGGAAGGCAGATTACTACCTAAATGGAATCAATTTAGGTAAAGGGGCAGTACAGAGAGATCTGGGTGTTCTTGTACACCAGTCAATGAAGGTAAGCATGCAGGTACAGCAGGTAGTTAAGAAGGCTAATAGCATGCTGGCCTTCATAACAAGAGGGATTGAGTATAGAAGCAAAGAGGTTCTTCTGCAGCTGTACAGGGCCCTGGTGAGACTACACCTGGAGTAGTGTGTGCAGTTCTGGTCTCCAAATTTGAGGAAAGACGTTCTGGCTTTTGAGGGAGTGCAGCGTAGGGTCATGAGGTCAATTCCTGGAATGGCGGGATACCTTACACTGAAAGACTGGAGCGACTGGGCTTGTATACCCTTGAGTTTAGAAGACTGAGAGGGGATCTGATTGAGACATATAGGATAACTAAAGGATTGGACACTTTGGAGGCAGGAAACATGTTTCCGCTGATGGGTAAGTGCTGAACCAGAGGACACAGCTTATAAATACGGGGTAGACCATTTAGGACAGAGATGAGGAGAAACATCTTCACCCAGAGAGTGGTGGCTGTGTGGAATGTTCTGCCCCAGAGGGCAGTGGAGGCCCAGTCCCTGGATTCATTTAAGAAAGAGTTGGATAGAGCTCTCAAGGATAGTGGAATCAAGGGTTATGGAGATAAGACAGGAATAGGATACTGATTAAGGATGATCAACCATGATCATATTGATCATTTTTTACTCTAGTGATGGAGAGGGATAAGTGTGCACTACAGGACAAGAGTTATAGCTGGGGGCAGGGAAATTATGATGTGCTGAGGCATCACTTAGGATGCGTGGCTTGGAAAAGTAGGGTTCAAGGGAAGGGTGCAATCGATATGTGGAGCTTGTTCAAGGAGCAACTACTGAGTGTCCTTGATAAGTATGTACCTGTCAGGCAGGGAGGAAAGGGTCGTGTGAGGGAGCCGTGGTTTAATAAGGAATTGGAATCCCTTGTTAAAGGGAAGAGGGCGGCCTATGTAAAGATGAGGCGTGAAGGTTCAATTGGGGTGATTGAGAGTTATAAGACAGCCAGGAAGGATCTAAAGAGAGAGCTAAGAGCAGCAAGGAGGGGACATGAAAAGTCCTTGGTTGGTAGGATTAGGGAAAACCCAAAGGCTTTCTATAGGTATGTCAGGAATAAAAGGATGACTAGGGTAGGAATAGGTCCAGTCAAGGATAGTAGTGGGAAGTTGCGTGTGGAGGCTGAAGAAATTGGGGAGACACTGAATGAATACTTTTCGTCAGTATTCACTCAGGAACAGGACATTGTTGCCGATGTGAATATTGAGTCACAATTAATTAGAATGGATGGCTTTGAGATATATAGGGAAGAGGTGTTGGAAATTCTGGAAAGGGTGAATATAGATAAGTCCCCTGGGCCTGATGGCATTTATCCTAGGATTCTCTGGGATGCAAGGGAGGAGATTGCAGAGCCATTGGCCTTGATTTTTATGTCCTCGTTGTCTCCAGGAATAGTGCCAGAAGACTGGAGGATAGCAAATGTGGTTCCCTTGTTCAAGAATGGGAGTAGGGATAACCATAGTAACTATAGGCCGGTGAGTCTTTCCTCTGTTGTGGGCAAAGTCTTAGAGATAA
This sequence comes from Hemiscyllium ocellatum, assembly GCF_020745735.1. NCBI lineage: Eukaryota > Metazoa > Chordata > Chondrichthyes > Orectolobiformes > Hemiscylliidae > Hemiscyllium > Hemiscyllium ocellatum. Next base: position 120,232,870 of record NC_083405.1, on the reverse strand, counting down.
TTGTAAGGGATAGGATTTATGAACATCTGGATAGGAATAATGTGATCAAGGATAGTCAGCATGGTTTTGTGAAGGGCAGGTCATGCCTCACAAACCTTATTGAATTCTTTGAGAAGGTGACTAAGGAGGTGGATGAGGGTAAAGCGGTAGATGTGGTGTATATGGATTTTAGTAAGGCGTTTGATAAGATTCCCCATGGTAGGCTACTGCAAAAAATACAGAGGTATGGCATTGAGGGTGAGTTGGAGGTTTGGATCAGGAATCGGCTGGCTGGAAGAAGACAGAAGGTAGTAGTTGATGGCAAAGGTTCATCTTGGAGTGCAGTTACTAGCGGTGTTCCGCAAGGATCTGTTTTGGGACCATTGCTGTTTGTCATTTTTATAAATGACCTGGAGGAGGGACTAGAAGGTTGGGTGAGCAAGTTTATGGATGATACGAAAGTCGGTGGAGTTGTTGACAGTGAGGAAGGATGTGGCAGGTTACAGCGGGATATAGATAAGCGGCAGAGCTGGGCAGAAAGGTGGCAAATGGAGTTCAATGTAGGTAAGTGTGAAGTGATTCACTTTGGTAACAGTAACAAGAAGATGGAGTATTGGGCTAATGGACGGATACTTGGTAGTGTGGATGAGCAGAGGGATCTTGGTGTCCATGTACACAGATCTCTGAAAGTTGCCACCAGGTAAATAGTGCTGTGAAGAAGACATATGGCGTACTGGCTTTTATTGGTAAAGGAATTGAGTTCTGGAGTCCTGAGGTCATGTTGCAGTTGTATAAGACTCTGGTGCGGCCTCATCTGGGGTATTGTGTGCAGTTTTGGTCGCCATACTATAGGAAGGATGTGGAGGCACTGGAATGGGTGCAAGGAGGTTTACCAGGATGTTGCCTGGTATGGTAGGAAGATCGTATGAGGAAAGGCTGAGGCACTTGGGGCTGTTTTCATTGGAGAAAAGAAGGTTTAGGGGTGACTTGATAGAGGTGTACAAGATGATTAGGGGTTTAGATAGGGTTGACCATAAGAACCTTTGTCCACGTATGGAGTCAGATATTACGAGGGGGCATAGCTTTAAATTAAGGGGTGGTAGGTATAGGACTGATGGTAGGGGTAGATTCTTTACTCAGCGAGTCGTGAGTTCATGGAAAGCCCTGCCAGTAACAGTGGTGGACTCTCCCTCTTTATGGGCATTTAAATGGGCATTGGATAGGCATATGGAGGAAAGTGGGCTAGTGTAGGTTAGGTGGGCTTGGATCGGTGCAACATCGAGGGCCGAAGGGCCTGTACTGCGCTGTATTTTTCTATGTTCTATGAATGGTGGTGCAGGCTCGAAGGGCAGAATGGTCTACTCCTGCACCTATTGTCTATTATCTATAGGGCAATTTAGCATGGTCAATGCACCTAACCTGTACGTCTTTGGACAGTGGGAGGACACAGGAGTACCCAGACAAAACTCACACAGACACAGATAAAATGTGCAAACTCCACATAGAGAGTCACCTGAGGCAAGAATCAAAACCCGGGTCCCTGGAACTGGTAGGCAGCAGTGCCACCATGCATCCTGCTTTGAGCCATTGGTCTTCCTCCTAAAACAAGCTGATGTTCCTTTCCGAACCAATGCATCCATCCATCCTGATAGCACAGTGGTATCAGAGGCACAGAATTCTTGTTGTTGTGCGGGTGAAGGCCATTTGAGGGTGAGTAGGCCCATCATGCCTACACCTGCTCATCAAAGCAGCATCATTACCTAGTGCCATTCTCTTGAGCTTTCCCCACATCCCTGCACACAGTTATTCTCCAAATAATCATCCATTATCCCTTTTGGGTGCCTTCATCACCATTCCAGACCTTATCGACCTGCTCTGCGAAAACGTTTGTTTCTCACATCACTCTTGCTTCATTTATAGATCACCTCAAATCTACGCCGTCTCATTTTTGTTCCTTTTACAAGCAGGAACAACTTCTCCCTGTCCACTCTATTTAACCCGCTCATAATTTTGAAAACTTCCATCAGTTTTCGTCCCTCCAAGAATAACTTGTTTGGTTTCTCATCATTGTCAACATTTCTCACTTGGTAACTTCATGTAACAAGTCATAGAGTCATAGAGATGTACAGCATAGAAACAGACCCTTCAGTCCAACCCATCCATGCCGACCAACTATCCCAACCCAATCTAGTCCCACCTGCCAGCACCCGGCTCATATCCCTCCAAACCTTTCCTATTCATTTACCCATCCAAATGCCTCTTAAATGTTGCAATTGTACCAGTCTCGCAGGTAGATAGGATAGTGAAGAAGGCGTTTGGTATTGGTCAGAGTATTGAGTACATGAGTTGGGAGGTCATGTTGCAGCTACACAGGACATTGGTTAGGCCACTGTTGCAATATTGCGTGCAATTCTGGTCTCCTTCCTATCGGAAAGATGTTGTGAAACTTGAAAGGGTTCAGAAAAGATTTACAAGGATGTTGCCAGGGTTGGAGGATTTGAGCTATAGAGAGAGGCTGAACAGACTGGGGCTGTTTTCCCTGGAGCGTTGGAGGCTGAGGGGTGACCGTGTTACACTAAACTGTCCAGACCAAGATAAAAATGACTTTGGTACTTGTTACATTCTGTGTTGCCCAGCCTCAGCCAGATAAATTCAGATGTTTCTGGGATAAATAGGGCAACACAGACCTTTTTATTAAAATTGCTTGCATTTATAAATCATGTTTAATGTAGCATTATCCCAAGGAACCTCACAAGACTGTTAGTAGGCAGAATACAACTCCATGCCTTGTAAGGAGGTGGTGGCTCCTGATGAAGGGCTCTTGCCTGAACCATCGATTCTCCTCCTCCTCAGGTGCTGCCTGACCTGCTGTGCTTTTCCAGCACCACACTCTTGACTCTGATCTCCAGCATCTGCAGTCTGCCCTTTCTCCAATGAGGTGATGGGTAGCTAATCCTTGGCTTACTTTTCTTAAGTAATGTCTTACAGGAGGTGGGAGAATCAGAGACATTTGGAGAAATTGCTAATATTAGAGCAATGGAAACAGCAATCAACAAGATCCCTCAAAATTAAAGTCACGCAGAGCTGAATTCATATTCAGCCTGACATTTTGAGTGCTGTTTAGTTTTCTGTTTCTATATGAGGTTTTCTGTCAATCTGAAGGAAATATTTCATTCTCAGATCATAGATATCAGCCTTGTGGGTTGTTGGCAGCCTCACAGACTCTGCACAACCTTCAAAGCTTGAGTATTTTCATTGTGTTACTAATGATGGAAGCAGAGGAAATACATTTACAAAAGTATCTGGAACCATTGTCAGCTGATGAAAGACAGATCGTGTCTAATAAGCCAGGTTTTAAAACAAAATTGGGGGTGGAAAATATCTGGTGGGTGTTGACAATGTGGTGAATGTTCCACACATCAACTTCATGTACTTAATAAGATGAATTTCATGAGTGCAGAACATGGATTTAATTTAATTGAAGATGTTGCAACTTAGTCTTATATTGAAAAGCGAACTTTGCAGAGATCAGTGACAAGAGGGGTCATGGTCTTTATATTTATGAAGAAGTCTTGCTGACCATATAAAGAAGTGAAGCATCAAAGTTGATAGGTAACATCAACTTGTGTGAAAGATGGAAATCTCAAAAAAGGTACACGAACTGAAAATTAAGCCTATCGCTGAAAAGGTAAAACCAGCACAGTCTCTCCTGACCATAGGGCGGCTTTCTCATTGGAGAGAGAGTGAGAGAGGTGACTGGTAGTGGGTGGTTTAATTTGAGGGTAACCAAGCCTCAGGTGGAGTGGGGGAGTGGGGAGGCTGAAAATGTGTTGCTGGAAAAGCGCAGCAGGTCAGGCAGCATCCAAGGAGCAGGAGAGTCGATGTTTCTGGCATGAGCCCTTCTTCAACCCAGTTTCCTCATTCCTGAAGAAGGGCTCATGCCTGAAACGTCGACTCTCCTGCTCCTTGGATGCTGCCTGACCTGCTGCGCTTTTCCAGCAACACATTTTCAGCTCTGATCTCCAGCATCTGCAGTCCTCACTTTCTCCTGGGGGAGTGGGGAGGGAAGGTTGAGAAAGAGAATCCTCTGTGGTAACCTCAGCTGGTGCAGGAGCTGAACCTAGGCTGTTGTTACCACTACATCACTACCTGGCTATTCAGGCAATTGAGCTACACCAACCATCTAAACACAATTGATATGCATGCTCAATAAATGAAATGAAAGGTAACATGGAAATTCTAGAGTAAATTTCAGGTATAAACAGGTAGGGAATTTCTCAAGGGATTTCTAATGAATATGTAAATCTCAACCAAAGCTGCAATGACAGAGGGAAGGTGATAGTCTTGTGGTATTATCACTTGGCTATTAATCCAGAAACCCAGATAATGTTCTAGGGACCTGGACTCCTACCAAGATGAACGGTGGAATTCGAGTTCAGTTTTTAAAAATTTGGAAAGAAGAATAGATTGTTGTGAAGAAACTAACCTGGTTCACACATGTCTTTTCAGGAAGGAAATTGCCATCCTTACCTGGTCTTGCCTACATGTGACTCCAGACCCAGAGTAGTCTTGTTGACTCTTAACTGCCCCCTGGGCAAGAAATGCTGGGCTAGCCAGTGGGCCCATGAATGAACAAATAAAAAAAAGTCCGATGATCATAATTGTTATTAATCGCATGGGAGTTTGCTGTTATGTTGCCGACAATGTAGCTATATTTTAAAATGTACTTCATTCAACTTTGGGATGCCCTGAAGCCCTTGTCGACTTAATGTAAATGGAAGTCTTTCTTTACTAAAAGACAAATAGAACAACAGCTCAGGAACGAGGAATTTAGGAAAAACATTGGAGCAAATTTTCCAGTTTTCTTTGGCTTAATGTGAGCCTTGTTTAATTCTAGAATCCTGACAGTGATGAAACAAGCCCTTCGGCCGAACAAGTCCACAGTGACCCTCCAAAGAGTTACCCACCCGGACCTATTCCCCTACCCTATTACTCTACGTTACCCCGACCTTGCAAACTCCACACAGACAGTCGCCCAAGTCTGGAATCGAACCCGGGTCCCTGGCGCTGTGAGGCAACCGTGGTTAAACACTGAGCCACCGTGCCACCCTTCTATCACGTATCAAGTTCGATTTCCACCGCATCTTAGCGTGTGCCAACTCCACAGAGACCAATAAACTGTCACCAAGTCTCCCTTTTTGTTGGAATGATTCTCACCATGAGGCTAAGTGAGTTATCTCACTGCATCTTATGAAATGCATTGCATTAATTACCATTCCTCTGCTGCGGGGGGTGTCACGTTTGATTTCTGCCGCATCTTAGCATGTGCCAGTCCTGAAACAAGTCACCACTCACTGGAGATCCCAGAATTGAACCAGCATCCCTGATGATGGCACAATATTTAAAAGCACAATCAGACCAGAGCTCTGTTGATGAGACTGGCTATCAGGCCAATCTAGAACTGTAGGAAATATGCAGTGAAGACAGGCTGGTGGTGGTCCATTATGGAAAACCAACTGGTAGACTTCCAAACTAACACCTAAAGGCAACAAAGCTCATTTGACTGCTCCTTGTCAAATTTGAATTGGAGTACAGAGAATTGGAATACAGGACGGAGCTCATTACGATGTCAGGAATTTAACAATTTGCAATTTTCATGCATACGTATAAAGGCTGAGAGAACTATATTCATTGGACAGCTGAAGGCTTTCCCATCAGAAGTATGTAATAGTTTTCAAGGGAGAATCAGTTAAATGTTGAAAACAAAGGAATATTTAAGACACATTTGGGGTGGCAAGAGAATTGACTGCAATGATTATATGTATTGGAATTGTTGCAAAACTGAAAAATATGTCGCTGGAAAAGCGCAGCAGGTCAGGCAGCATCCAAGGAGCAGGAGAATTGACGTTTCAGGCATAAACCCTTCTTCGTCAGTCAGCTGAGGTGTGGACTCACACTCACAGCAGGTTAGAGAGGATTTGTAGACAGTGAGGATCAATTGAGATTTTACGTCATGCAAGCTGCAAACATGCTGCTCACCATTAGTAATAAATATATTATTTTCATGGGAGATTCCTTTGCTATTTGAGCTATTTTGGCAAATCACTAGCCTGCTTCTTCAAACAAGTTGACACATGCTTTAAAGTAGCAGAGGGAATTCTTGTTAACACTTTAATTTGTTCATTGCTAATGGCTTTTCTAACTTATTTACAACCTGATCAAGTTGTGCATACATGTCAAGGATTTTAAATCTGTTCTTAATAGGAAGTAGAAAATGCAGTAGAAAAGTAGAATATGATGCAAGTTATTACAATGGTACAAGATGTTGAGAACAGGGTAGTGAAGGCAGTGTTTGGTCTACTTTCCTTTATTGAGTATAGGAGTTAGGAGATCACGTTGCAACTGTATAGGACATTATTTAGGCTACTTTTGGATAGTGTTCATTACTGGTGTCCCTCCTATCGGAAAGATATGTTAAACTTGAAAGGGTTCAGAGAAGATTTATAAGGATGTTGCCAGGGTTGGAGGATTTGAGCTACAGGGAGAGGTTAAATAGACTGGGGCTGTTTTCCCTGGAGCAACGGAGGCTGAGAGGTGACCTTATAGAGGTTTACAAAATCATGAGGGGCATGGTTAGGATAAATAGTCAAGGTCTTTTCTCCAGGGTAAGAGAGTCCAGAAGTAGAGGGCATAAGTTTAAGGTGAGAGGGGAAAAGATGTAAAAGGGATCTTAGGAGCAACTTTTTCATGCAGAGGGTGGTACGTGTATGGAATGAGCTGCCAAAGGACGTGGTGGAGGCTGGTACAATTACAAGATTTAAAAGGCATCTGGATGGATAAATGAAGAAGGAGAGTTTAGAGGGATATGGGCCGGGTGGTGGCAGGTGGGACTAGATTAGGTTAGGATATCTGGTCGGCATGGACAAGTTGGACCAAAGGGTCTGTTTCCGTGCCGTACGCCTCTATGACTAAGCTAACTGCTCAAAATATGACCCAGAAGTTGGCTGGAGATGCTGAATGGATTTTATTTGTTTTTGAGTTAAATTGTCATCCTTTTCTTCAAATATTCATGTGAATTGTACATTTCTACTAGTTTAGTGTTAGTACCTTCATGTCCATTCTTTTCAAATGGTGTAATGATTCTCTGTCTTTCAACTGCCAAGATTCTTTGGGAAAAAGAAACTGAGTGAATATCAGTGTATGAGTGGAGGCTAATCCCTAAAATAACATTTCAGGTAACTGCAACAACATGGCAGTCAGAAAGTGACAAGGCTAATTGAATTGAGGGTTATGATAATCATTTGGCTGCAATACACTTTCTGATGCATTGATTAAAGGTTAATGTGTTTAGTCAGGACGGAGTCAATTTTTCTTTCAATTTAGATGTATCGTGGCAAAAGGGCAAAAGGCAGAGTGTGAAATATTGAGATATGATGGCAATGAAGGTTATAACATTGACCGGAAGCAAAGAGCAGTGATAAATGGGTCCCTTTCGGAATGGCAAGTGGTGACCAGTGGGGTACCACAAGGTTTGGTGCTGGACCCACAGCAGTTTACAACATACATTAATGATGTAGATGAAGGTATTAAAAATAACATTAGCAAATTTGCTGATGACACAAAGCTGGTGGCAGGGTGAAATGTGAGGAGGATGTTATGAGAATACAGGGTGACTTGGACAGATTAGGTGAGTGGATGGATGCATGGCAGATGCAGTTTAATGTGGATAACTGTGTGGTTATCCACTTTGGTGGCAAGAACAGGAAGGCAGATTACGACCTAAATGGAGTCAAGTTAGGTAAAGGGGAAGTACAATGAGATCTAGGTGTTCTTCTACATCAGTCAATGAAAGCAAGCATGCAGGTTCGGCAGGCAGTGAAGAAAGCTAATGGAATGCTGGCCTTCAGAACAAGACAAATTGAATATAGGATCAAAAGAGGTTCTTCTGCAACTGTATAGGGCCTGGTCAGACCACACCTGGAGCATTGTGTGTAGTTTTGGTCTCCAAATTTGAGGAAGGACATTCTGGCTATGAGGGAATGCAGCGTAGGTTCACGAAGTCAATTTCCAGAATGACGGGATTGTCATATGTTGAAAGATTGGAGTGACTGAGTTTTTATACACTTGAGTTTAGAAGGATGAGATGGGATCTGGTTGAGTCGAAAAAGATTATTAAAGGTTTGAACACTCTGGAGGCAGGAAGCATGTTTCCGCTGATGGGTGAATCCAGAACCAGAGGGCACCGTTTAAAATAAGGGGTACGCTATTTAGAACAGAATTGAGGAGAAACTTCTTCACCCAGAGAGTGGTGGGTGTATGGAATGCTCTGCCCCAGAAGGCTGTGGAAGCCAAGTCTCTGAATGCTTTCAAGAAAGAGATGGACAGAGCTCTTAAAAGGTAGTGGAATCAAGGGCTATGGGGATAAGGTAGGGACAGGATACTGATTGAGGATGATCAGCCATGATCATGATGAATGGTGGTGCTTGCTCGAAGGGCAGAATGGCCTACTCCTGCATCTATTGTCTATTGATGTAATTGAGATGAGAATTGAGAGTTCAAATGCTGGGTGTCACTATGTGTAGCACATTTATTGACACATTTGCATTAAATTCTCCCATCACATGGTCAATGATTTATTTAGGCTAAATTGGAAGAATTTGACACAAAAACCCAAATGTTTAAAAAAGTTAGAGACATTTCACAGAAAATAATTGTTTTTTTAATAATTCTCTGAAGACGAATAGCTCTCAAAACACTGAACTTTTTAAATCTGTCATTCTATTTATTTGATTGAGCAAGTTCAGATGAGAGAAAACTTTTGGTATTTTGCTCACAAATCCTGAGAAACCTTTGCTTTTAGCTGGAATGATGGTCTTTTATTTTGCTCAGTCACAACATCAGTGTAAAAACAGCTCCTCCTTTCTGTACCCTTTATTCCGTGTTGTGAACAAATTGCACAATGCCTTGCATCAGAAGGAAGCATACTGTCCTTTAGTAAGTAGATAAAGTCGCCACAGCCCCAGAGGAAGAGAGGGCTGCTCTCTCAAGAGAGAGAGAGATGACTGATGGTGTTTTAAACCTGAGGGTCACCATGCCTTCGGCGAGGGACAGGTTTGAGAAGGTAGGAACATCATGGCCTGAAAGCTGTGCTTTAAGAACTCCCTTGGTCAGACGCATCAACAGTAAAACCCACATTAATGGACGCTCCAAAGCAATACTACAGACAACACAGAGACTCAAATAACTTCCAGGGAAAAGGTACATTCAGAAACCAGGGACACTTGCAAATTGCAGGCTGAAGACAACCCTCAATGTACCAAGCCCTTGCAAAGCTTCAAAATGTAAGGCAAAGAGGCCAGCATGAATTAGTGTGGACTATTGAAAGGAACAGCTTTTGTGGAATAGCAAGGATTAACCCAGCATTCGTAGTAATTTATGTCTGTTATTATGTTTTTACTATGGGAGTCTCACAGAATGGGAGGGTGTTAAGAAGATAGCAATATGCAAACATATTAGAGAAAAATGACAGAATAATAGATGTGGGGGATCTCAACAAACTCAGAATTAAATAACCAGAAAACACAGTTAAAGGGGATAAAGGATATAAATGTGTACAGGACTCCTTTTTGTTACCCAGAATGATATGAGCTAAACAAGAGGAAATTTTCTAGTGGATTTTGAACTCACTCCACAGAGGCTAGTAAACGATCATCAAGTCCCCCTTTATTTACATGTGGAGAGTCCTCAACCAGAGCCAGTTCTCCAAGTGAACAGGAATCTGACACTCCTATTTTTCTTCCTGGTTGTATCTACTTTATTAGCCATACAAATTACAAATAGTTAACATTAACAGTTGTATTCAAGAAACAGCAATTTACAGGGAAAGGAGCAGCAAAGCCAGACCACAAACCTCACTATACAACTAGTTCACAGGGAAACGAGGACGAATCTCAAACCCCACCTTACATCAATCAGGAAGGAAACTGGGAATGCAATCACATACTGACAGTCCATTAAACTGAACAATAAAACAGTGCACATAACCCAGGCAGGAGAAAGTGAGGTCTGCAGATGCTGGAGATCAGAGCCGAAAATGTGTTGCTGGAAAGGTGCAGCAGGTCAGGCAGCATCCAAGGAACAGGAGAATCGACGTTTTGGGCATAAGCCCTTCTTCAGGAATCAGCCCTTCTTCCTGAAGAAGGGCTTATGCCCGAAACATCGATTCTCCTGTTCCTTGGATGCTGCCTGACCTGCTGCGCCTTTCCAGCAACACATTTTCGGCACGTAATGCAGACACCTCCACCTTCCCCCACCCCCACCCCCCCCCCCACACCACCACCCCCACCTCCCCCCCCACCCCCACTGCCTAACGGTGGTAGTGCTTATAGTTTCCCCAGCGCCCATGTTGTGTGTGTGCAGGTGTGAGACACGGTGAAAGACAACAAGTGTACAAAACTTTATTCAATTCCCACCACCAGGAAGAAAGGAATCACCAAGTGGCTGGTGACAAGCAGTGCCCTTCACATCAAAGGGCAATGCTGTGTGACCAAACGGTGAAGGGGATGGCAGGGATTAAATCAGAATAGAGCTGGAGGGGAAAATAAAGCACTCCAAACCCTGCGGTGCCCACCTCTCTCTGAACAGCTTAAGGGTGTTGGTGGACACCGCGTCCTCCTTCTCCAGAGACACCCACACTCTAACAGAACCACATAAGAGGGGCAGGCAGAGGCCCTAATGACCCCCTCCACGGCCCGCTGCCTGGACCTATTTATGGCCAGTTTGGCTAGGCCCAGGAGCAGACCCACGAGGAGGTCTTCAGACCTGCCCTCCCTTCTCCACATTGGGTGCCCGAAGATCAAGAACGTGGCACTGGTATGCCAGCTAAAAAACAGAGAAGAAGGTTTTTAAGAAAATCAAAAAGGGATTGCAAACGCCCACACCCAATATACACATGGTCCACGGACTCCACAGCGCCACAGAACAAGCAGTTAGGCTGGAAGTCCATGAACCACTGCAATCTGCGGTTGCAGGGGGCCGCTGCATGCAGCACCCTCCACCCAAGATCCCCGAGAGAAAGGGGGAGGACTCCCGTGTAGAGAGCCCTCCATTGAGGATCCCCACCGCTCAGTGGCAAATGGGCACGCCAAGGGTGTCCGGGCGGTGGACAGTGTACAGCAGCGGTCTGTACAGGGCCCACCGTGATACGTCCTTAAAAGGGACAATACTAAACTTCCGGAGGTGACTCAGGTTGTGGGGCACGGGTTCCCACGGGGACATTCGGGATCTTGGGGCCAATGTGGAATTCCGTCCAGGCAGGGGTAAGTGCAGATGGGATTCCACCGCACACCTGAGTATTCTCCAACTGGTGCATTAGGTCAGGTCCAAGCACTACCGTTTTAAAGTGTCGAACGGCAGTGGCCATGAACTGGACATCAACCGCTGCCCTGCTGGCTATATCCTGCAGCAATGTCCAGCCCAGACCCCTGCCATCCAGCACATCCCCGACCCTGGTCACCCTCGCGGCCACAGCCCTCCCCTCCGACAGCCACATGAATCCGCGAGTGTGGATTCCTGAGCAAGGCTCCCTGTCGACAACCGCTACTCCTGCCAGAGGTTAGGCATGATGCAATTCAACCAGGTTCCAGACAGTGATCAGGTCCTGGTAAAAGACAGGCAGCGTCCTGAGGGCGACATCCAGACCATCACGGTCGATGAACAGGAGCTGCGTGTCATAGTTATCTCCAGGTTATTATTTTTCTTTTTTTTATGAGAAGATTCTGATCTATCTCCTGGTTATATATATTTTTTCTTTTTTTTTTCTTTTTCTTTGCACCCATGTTGTGTATGTGGGGGTCTGAGACACAGTGAAAGATAACAAGGTGTACAAAACTTTATTCCATTTCACCACCATGAAGAAAGGAAACGCCCGGGTGGCCAGTGACAGTCCCCTTCTCAGAGGGCAATGCTGTGTGGTCAAACAGTGAAGGGGAGGGCAGGGATTGGATCAAAGTGTAGTTGGAGGAGGAAATAAAACACTCCACTCTCCGTGGTGCCCACCTCTCCCTGAACAGTTCCTGGATATTTTTGTTTCTTTGTTTTATTGTCCCAGGTTAACAGTAACGCACTTACTGTAGAACCAGCCAGCACAGTCAGTCCCCTGCATTGAGGAGATTATTCACCAGATTCCAGGAATGCCAATTCTGCTCAAAACTACAGTAATGAACAAAACAGAAATGACATGGGAAAAAAAAAATTAAGAGGAAATTTGCAGTTTAGGAAAGAGATGTACAGAGAGGCATCATATGTTATGGAAAAGTCTGAAGGCAAGGTTGCAATGTAAGGTGGTGATAATTGCAGTATTGGCATGTTGGACTGCATTAAAAGTGAGTCCTGAATGTGTGCTGCTGATACTGTGAGGTTGGTGGGTTTTGCCAATGCAAGCCTTTAAGTACAGTGGGTTCTGGTGGTCACTATCAATGGAGTGTGCCCTGAGGTGGCAGGGAATACTGACCAAGATGGATACCCGGAGAAGATGCTGACATATTCTAGCCACCAGTTACTGCTCAGAATTTCCATTCTCACCACTTTATTCCCAACTTCCACACCATTACTCATACTGTTCAGGGGCTGGGAAATTTCTGTCCTGTGTTGATCTATTTAGCTGTACTTCAAATATTGAAATACTTTGGGGAAGGACAAGGCATTCACCAGAGTATATGTTGTTCGATGCATGCTGTACCTTTGTCCGAGGTTTTATGCTTGCAACTACATTTTTACAAACCTGTTCACGGGATGTGGGTGTCACTGGCTAGGCCACCTTTTCTTGCCTATCCCTGAGAGTCAACCACTTTGCTGTGGGTTCTGGAGTCACATTTTAGCCAGAACAATTAAGGATGGCAGATTTCCTTCCTTAAAAGTCAGTAGTCAACCAGATGAGTTTTTAATAACAAAAACAGAAATTGCTGCAAAATCCCTGTGGAGTATCTGTGGAGAAAAATCAGCGTTAACATTTCAGGTCCAGTGAGTCTTCTTCAGATTTTCCAACAATTTATGGTTTTGTTACAGATTTCCACCATCTGCAGTTCTTTCAGTGACAGTAGTTATATAATCACTATTTGACTCATTTTTTTACTTCCACATTTTAAAAAAAATAAATACAAACAGCACCATCTGCTATAGTGCTATGCAGACCATTACTGCTCACTGTTCCATATGACTGCACCTCCCCATCCCAATCACAAGACTCAAATCAACTCAACACAATCAAGAAACATCAAATGTGACTCTAATTTTGAAAACAAAAGTTGCAAGTGATGAACCATCAGATGGTCGACCTGTCAAGCTTACCTTATACGTTTTGAGAAATTATTTGTCAGTATAATGAGGGTTAATCTAAGATAGCTTTATCAGCAACATGAGCTCACACCAGCATTCAGTCTGGTTTCAGGATTGAGTATTGGATTTCCATGAGGAGATGACAGGTCTCGTGACTAGGAGAAAGACAGTGGGTGTCATTTAATTGGAAGTCAGGAAGACATTTGCTTCTAGATGGAAGTGGGTACTGCAGATGCTGAAGATCAGAGTCAAGATTAGAGTAGTGCTGGAAAAGCGCAGCAGGTCAGGCAGCATCTGAGGACCAGGAAAAATTGACGTTTCGGGCAAAAGCCCTTCATCAGACATTTGCTTCTGTCCTACGTACTAGGCATTTGCGGAGGTATTGGCCTAGTGGCATTATTGCTGGGCTATTAATCAAGTGCCTCAGGTAATGCTTTGGGGATCTGAGTTCAATTCCTGCCACAGAAGATGGTGGAATTTGAATTCAACATCAATCTGGAATTAAGAATCTATGAATCCACTGTTGATCGTCAGAAAAAAAACAATCTGGCTCACTAATGTCCTTTAAGGAAGGAAACTGTCATCCTTACCTGGTATGGCCTACATGTGACTCCAGACCCGCAGGTTGACTCCTGGCAAGTTAGGGATGGGCAACAAATGTTGGCCCAGCCAGTGATGCCCTCGTCCTGTGAATGAATAAAAAACTAAATAAGGTTTAAACTGAGAATGGATTTGGAAATAGTTGGTTGGTAAACAATACAATAAGTAGTAGGACAAAATCCAATCTAATCTAAAAAGCAAAAGATGCTGGAAATCTATAACAAAATGGGAAAATGCTGGAAATAGTTCTCCAATCAGGCAATATGTGTAGACAGAGAAGTGGGCCTAATGTTTCAGGCCTGGAGATAAAGAGAGCCAGAGAGATTGGGAAAGAAATTTGAGCATTTTGAAAAGGTGTTGATGACAGTTCATTTTGGTGACCAAAGCTAATGTTTTATTTGTCCGCTGTTACCTAATGTAAGGCATGTACAGGTAAACTCTGTTGAATAGGAAAGTGAGGAACTCTTTGCTGGCTAGTTGAGTACAGAAAAAATATCAATTTCGAAAAAGAAAATAGCAGCCTGGTGCAGAAGTTATTCACTTTTCTATCTTGCCCAAGGAAGGTTAACCAAGATTAAAAATAAATCAGAAAATCTATTTTAAATGAACTGTAGCACTTGATAAAATGAATCAGCAAGCAAAGAAAAATCCCTGAAATCTTTAATAACACAGTGGATCAAGGCATCCTATGGGGCAAAGGAGTGAGGAATCAATGCTTCCTCAACTCAAATGATTGTTGTTTGGAGACACTTTTATTATAGAGAAACTTAAAATAAGATTCCTTTTTCAAATTCATCATTGTTGATTTATGAGACTTTACTTCAGTGGGGTAACTGAAGTCTCATTGCAGTTAACTGATAAAACTAGGAAAGTGTTGCTGGTGTTTATGATGAATAATTACATGAAGTCCATTCTGGCAGCAGGAAACAGGTTTCCGCTGATGGGTGAGTGCCGAACCAGAGGACACAGCTTAAAAATATGGGGTAGACCATTTAGGACAGAGATGAGGAGAAACTTCTTCACCCAGAGAGTGATGGCTGTGTGGAATGCTCTGCCCCAGAGGGCAGTGGAGGCCCAGTCTCTGGATTCATTTAAGAAAGAGTTGGATAGAGCTCTCAAAAATAGGGGAATCAAGAGTTATGGAGATCAGGCAGGAAGTGGATACTGATTAGGAATGATCAGCCATGATCATATTGAATGGCGGTGCAGGCTCGAAGGGCTGAATGACCTACTCCTGCACCTATTGTCTATTGTCTATTGTCTATTGACCTGTGACTCAGCAGGTACCCAGTGACTGTACGAGGCTGCAGTAATGAGATGCAAACTCTATTTTAGACTAAACTGCTGTTTGCAAACTGCTCTTTGTAGCCTCGAGAAACGTTTTCCTAGCTCTGTCAGTCTTCTCTGCAGGGCCATGTGGAACATTGAGGAGAAAGAAGCAGGTTCTAAGTGGAGTAGGCAGCTAAGCATAAGGCAACTCCTGCCTCAAAGCTAGGATTGGGTTCTTGGATGACCTTTCAGTTTCTGGGGTCACTTCTCAAAATTCTGATTTTAAATTTAACAAGATTGAAAAGCTGATGTCCTGCCTTGAGTTGTTGTCTTTCATGTTTTTCAGTGAACTCACATTTTATAGCCAGACAAGAGCAGAAGGAGGCCATGCTGCCCATTGATTCTACTCTGTCACTTCGAACACCATTGATATGCTTCTCAACCCCATTCTGCCAAATCAAACCAGTCCCACTTGTCTGCGATTGGCCCAAATTCCTTCAAGGCGGAGTTGGGTACTGGAGATGCTGGAGGTTAGAGTCAAGATTAGAGTGGTGCTGGAAAAGCACAGCAGGTCAGGCAGCATCTGAGGAGCAGGAGAGTCGGTGTCTCAGGCATATGCGCTTCATCAGGAATACCCTTTGGGACTGTCGAGGGCCCAAGGGCATAAATGTAGAGCAAAGTGTTATCTCTTTATGACAGTGATTTTCTCTCCTGAGGGGAGACAATCTGTGGCAAGACTGAGGTAGGCAGATGTTTAATCAGTGAGGGAATCGAGGATTATATAGAAAAAGGCAGGAAAGTGGAGTTGAGAATTGTCATGTCAGCCTTGATCCCACTCAATGGCAGAGCAGACTCGATGGTTCTAATGGCTGACTTATGGTCTTCTGGTTGAAGTTAGCTGACGGTCTTGTGCTTCCATGGATAGTATCTCTGCCTCTGAGCTCGAAGCTCTGGATTTAATCTCACTCCCAGGGCTCAATGGGCTTGGAAGATGTGTTCATAACGTAGACAGAAAATGTTGGCTTCACCCTGTAAGTCCTTCCAGTGGCAAGCAGGGAGAGCTAATCAGTCATACTTGATGTGGACTAGTGCCTCTCAAACTATGGTGTCTAGCAAAGGGCTGCTGACCTGTTCCAGGAAATCTAGCTGCCAATACAGAAGTAGATATGTGCTGTTAGGTTTATTCTCACGTGTAGAGTGTGGTGCTAGAAAAGCACAACAGGTCAGGCAGCATCCAAGGAGCAGGAGAATCAACAGCTCGGGCAAAAGCCCTTCATCAGAAAGGGTCGAATGCTGCCTGACCTGCTGTGCGTTTCCAGCACCACACTCTCGACTTTAACCTCCAGCAGCTGCAGTCCTCACTTTCAATTCATTCTCACGTGTACCCAAGTTACAAAAGAGCAAGAGTACAGTGAAAAGTGTATAATGTCGCCAATACATAGCACCATCTTAGGTACCAAAAAAATAGAGAAAGTAAAGAGAATAAAGTAATGCTACATTACAGGTCGAGAGAGTATAAGTTAGGAAAACAAGAAACAAAGCTAAAACACTCTGCCTTGTGCATCATTAGATGTGGGAATGCTCTAAATCTGAAATAGGGTCTGATTGGAAGAATCCTGCCTGGTCAAGTTCAGTGCTTCTTTAAAGCAGCGGTACACAAGTGAGTGATGAAAAACTCCAACCAGTACTGAGATGTTCAGCTCAAGTGAGTCATGGCTCAACGCTAATATTCTCTCCTCGAGAGTCTAAAAGCTGTGGTTTCTAGTTCCAATCCAATGCAGATCAGCATGAGCACTAACAGAACGCTGCACTGTTGGAGAAGCTGTCTTTGAAATCTGCGAGTAAGCAAAAACCCCTGCCAGCTCTTTCAATTGGATATAAAAGATTGACTGTTTTTAAGAAGAGCAGGTTTTCCTGGCTGACAAGTTACAATCAAAAACATCACAAAAAATAGGCTTTCTGTTCAGCATCATTGCTGCCTCTCTGAGCTTGCTGGGTGCAAACTGGATGTTGTGTTTTTGATTTGTTTGTGATGTTATTTCAAAAATGCTCAGTTCGTTGTAAGGTGCAATACAATAGGTATTAGCTACAGAAAACTGGAAATTACAGCACACAAGTTGCAGACTGAACTAGCAGTGGACATTCTACCTAAACAATCACCTTTAATGTCACATCCTTGCCTTTTTCTTTTATTCTTTTGGATTCTTCTTTCCCTGTAGACTACCCATTGATGAGAAAGCCAAACTATAGGCAGGGACAGAGCAACATTGAGAGACAAACAAAGACAATGTGAGCAGAAACACTTCTGCAGCCAATAAGACTGGTGTCTAAGACTGATGTACTTAACCTGTGTGTGGGTTACTCCTTATAGAGAGCAATCCTGTCAGCATGTACACCTGAACTATATGACATCTGAACTATGTGACCTCTGAACTATATAACCTCTGAACAATGTCAACGGGCATCAATCCCTTTGATGTTCTGCACAACACCTTTTGCACAAAGTTCAAGTCTAATGCAACTACTGTCCTGTTGCCTTTCTAATATAACTTTCGTGTCTGGCCTGAGATGTTCTCATGGGTCATGGGAGCCTGATGGGAATTTTGAGTTTATTGCAAACCTGACTGCATGTTACACTTTGACTGGAGCTCAGCTCCTGTCTGCAGCTTGGACACAGCAAAGGTTTCATATTTAGGTTGAAAGAAATGGAAGTCATTTTGACTTTGGTCAGTACTGTAAAGTGAGTCGGTAAGGCTTCAGCTGTATCCACCTTTTGATTTGATTTATTATTATCTCACGTATCTAGGTATAGTGAAACGTTGTGTGTTGCATGCAATACTTGCAGATCATACCATACAAAGTGCGTTACGGTGAATGAACAGAGCGAGGAATACAGTGTTACACACTGCTACGGAGAAGGTGCACAAAAAGCAAGATCAACATTAGATTTGAAATTAGAGACGTCCGTTCAGCAGTCTAATAACATTGGCGAAGACACTGTTCTTGAATCTGTTGGTACATCTGTTTGACCTTTTATATCTTCTGCCTGACAGAAGAGATTAGAACAGATTATAACCGGGGTGGAAATGGTCTTTGGCGATGTTGGCTGCCTTCCTGAGAGAGTAGGAAATGTAGATGGAGTCCATGGATGAAAGGTTGGCTTGTGTGATGGACTAAACCTCTTTGAGCTATTAAAGAAACTGGGAGAGGGATTTCTGTGGTACAGTGGTCGAGTCTCTACCTCTGAGTCAGAAAGCAAATCCCACCTGATCCAGAGCTGGCCAATAACATCTTTGAACATGATTTTAGGAAGATGGTTGGCTGTATTGATATCAAAATTAAAACTATATGCAAAGTGATCTTAGAAAAAGACCTATCCTTGGTTCCAAAAATTTTAAATGCCCAACTTTCTGTCCTTGGATCAAGAATTTGTACCGTTGGAATTCTTAATATTTATGTTTCCTGATTTTTGGAATTGCAAGACTCTAACTGAGTAAGGAGAGTTCAGACAGCAACTATGCATTTCTTTACCTGTAACATAGGAGTGGTAAATCAGCTTGTAATTTTAATACCTTTTTAAATTAATGTGACTCTTCCTTGAACAGCCTATCAATCACTTTCCTGTTGTCAATTGTGTTTGTCTATTTTTGTTACTCTGTAAGTGTCAGATAGTTTCATACTTTTAACCTGATCACTTAATCAAAAATAAAGTTTTGGATGTCTGTCACAAACAATTCAGCCTTTGTGCTGTGAATGAGCACGATGGCTCAGTGGTTAGCACTACTGCCTCACTGCACCAGGATCCCAGGTTCAACTCCAGCCTCGGGCAACTGTCTGTTTGGAGTTTGCACATTCTTCCTGTGTCTGCATGGGTTTCCTCCCACAGTCCAAAGGTGGGCAGGTTAGGTGAATTGGCTATGCTAAATTACCCATAGTGTTAGCTGCATTAGTCAGAGGGAAACGGGTCTGGGTGGGTTACTGTTCGGGGGGTTGGTGACGGGCCTGTATCCACACTGTAGGGAGTCTAAAACGTCCTTTTGTTTTACTGTATGGTTCCCTGATACTGTTATGCTGCCTTGAGAAAGTGAGGACTGCAGATGCTGGAGATCAGAGCTGAAAATGTGTTGCTGGAAAAGCGCAGCAGGTCAGGCAGCATCCAAGGAGCAGGCGAATCGACGTTTCGGGCATAAGCCCTTCTTCAGCAATTCCTGAAGAAGGGCTCATGCCCGAAACGTCGATTCTCCTAATCCCTGGATGCTGCCTGACCTGCTGCGCTTTTTCAGCAACACATTTTCAGCACTGTTATGCTATCCTCTGTCAATGGTCTATGTAATGGAACAATGTGGCTTTAATGAGGAACATGTACAGATGGCCTCAGATATTATCTGTCAACTGGAGGCATGGCCAGTTTAGAGAGGCTGATGTTTCAGCCCGTTCACTGTGAAAAGCAGTCAGCATCATTTCTGAATGTTGAACCTTCTTCCAGATTCCGAATAGGATGTGGGTTGGAAAGTTTGATAAAAAAAAGCTGCAAGATTTTATAAAGTTTGGGGACTTGCTTTCTATCCAATGAATTTACAGCTTTGGAGATTAAATGTGATTGAAGTCTTGTTCACCGTTCAGTGAGTAGCTGAACAACACAGGTCAGGAACTTGTCAAATATATACAGCACAAGGCAGCATAGGAACAAGTCTGCCCCGATTTCTAATCCTCATTTCGACCCATTACTTATTGCTGATGACATGGCATCTGAAACTCTGTTCACGGCCTGTACATGTGTCTATCAAGATGCGCCTTAAATGTTGCTGATGTGCCTCTTTCTACCATCTCCGCTGGCAGTGCATCTCAGACACCCACCACTCTTTGTTTGAAAGATTTTCTCCACGCTTCTCCCCTAAACTTTCCCTGAAACTCTCACCTTGAACCTGTTGACCATTTTGCACTAGTTTAAACCCACTTGAGTAGCACTGTCAAACTGCCTGCCAGGATATTGGTGCCCTTCCACTTTAGGTGCAACCCGTCCTTCTTATACAGGTCCCACGTTCCCTGGAAGACATCCCAATGATCTACATGTCTGAAGCCCTCCCTCCACCACCAGATCTTTAGCCACATATTCAGTTGTACTCTGCTTTTGTTCCTAGACCCCTGACATATGGAGTAATCCCGAGATTACTACCCTTTTTCCTGCTTTTTAATTTATTACCTAAATCCCTGAATTGTCATTTGTATTAATATGTACAACAATGTCTGTCTGTTTACCCTCTTGTTTCAGGATGTCCTGTGTCCACTCAGAGACACCTATGACCCTGGCATGAGAGGCAACATACCACCCTGGAATCTCTCTGGTGGCCACAGAAGCAGCTATCTATGCCCCTGACATAGATAGAGCAATAGTAATCTCCAATTACTATTGCTCTATTCTGCTCTGTCCCTCTCCTCTGTACAGAAGGGTCAGTCATGCTGCCACTGCTGGGCTGCTGCTGCTGCTGCTGTCACCTGATGGGCCATTGTCCCCATCAGTATCCAAAATGGATTAATTATTTGACAAGGGGACAGCTGCAGAGGATTCCGGCACTGAGTGCCTAGCGTTCTAGCCATCTACCTCCCTGTATCTTTGGTGTGCCAATCTTTCTATAACTTCTATCTGTGACGCTCTCCACCATTTGTGTGCTCCTTAACTTGTGACGTTAAGTCTAATCTCAAGTCTTGAGCCGGTTACAGGGAAGAAAAGTGGCCAAGATTTCACATTCAGCCACTATCGAATGGGTGTACAAATTTCAGTCTAATAATTTTGGGATAAGTTCAGTTGTGAAGCCTACACAGTCCTGCTGCAATTTCTGATAACCTTCCTCACAGTCCTTGACTCTCGTATTTACCCAACGATAGATGTTAGACTAACTAACTGGTAGTTTACTGCTTTCTGAATTCCTCCTTTTTTGAATGGAGTATGTGCAATCACGGTTTTCTGATCTTTCCAGAATGTTGGGAATTTTTGGATTTTTGCATCCATTTTCTCTGCAGGCACTTCTTGTAAGACCCAAGGATGCAGGCCAATGGATCCAAGGACTTGTTAACCTTCTGTCCCTTCAGTTTTCCAAGCTCTTTCCTTCTAGTGATCAAATTGACATAAGTTCCTTTTCTCTTTTTGTATTTTGACTTTCCATTATTAAGACCATAAGATATAGGAGCAGCATTAGGCCATCCATCCCATCGAGTCTGTTCCCAAATTAATGCGATCATGGCAGGTCTGATAATCCCCAATTCCACTTTTTTGCCTTTTCCTCAGAACCCTTGAGTCTCTTACACTTGCAATGCCTTTATTGTGAAGACAGCTACAAAATGTTTGCTCAAAACCTCTGCCAATTCCCTCATCTCAACCTCTAATGGACCAAGAAAAGGGGAAAGTTCGTGAGGAGAGACTGAAAAATAAAATAATGTGGCTCCCCTAGCTTGCATTAGCTGCCATGGAAACAGAATATTTTCTGATAGAAAATTCATGATCGAGATGGTTTTATGCTCATTGGTACAATGCCTAGAGTCAAGAAAGAAATTTAATGGTCCCAATAACTTATGTATGGATGATAATACTTGGCTTCAAAGTATATGCTAATGATTTAGATGACCTGATTTTCTAAGTTGAGCTATGGTTACTTAACTTAACCATTTCTTTATTTTAACAGGAAGAATTTAAAGTCAGCAGATATGAAGTATCACCAGATATGAAGTATGTGCTACTTGCGTACAACGTAAAAAAGGTACGTTCAGACTTTGGTTTATATGGTGACCATTTTACTAAAAGCAACATCCAATTAAGTATCTTCTCATTGCAAAAATATGCATTATCAAAGCTTCATTATATTCTCATTGTTAATTTCATTCTCGAAAGTAATTTCATCTTTGAGTTTGATTGTGACAGTAAAGCTGTAAATAGAGAATTCTTTTATCATTTGTAAGTGGGATGTAGGTATTGCTGGCTAGGCCAGCACTTATTACTATCCTTAATTGTCTAGAGGGAGTCAACCACATTGCTGTGGGTCTGGAGTTACATGTAGACTCGACAATCAACATTAGTTTCATTTGCATCATTAGACTCTTAATTCCAGGTTTTTAATTGAATCCAAATGCTGTGGCAGGATTTGAATTCACGTGTCTGGGTCATTACTGGGGTATCTTGTTTAATAGGCGAGAATGTGGTGCTGGAAAAGCACAGCAGGTAAGACAGCATCCGAGAAACAGGAGAATCAATGTTCCTGATGAAGGGCTTATGCCCGAAATGTCGGTTCTTCTGCTCCTCGGATGCTGCCTGACCTGTTGTGTTTTTCCAGCACCACACTCTCGACTCTGATCTCCAGCATCTGCAGTCCTCTCTTTCTCCTATCTGGTTTAATAGGTTCATGCTCATGCCATTAAGCCATTGCCTCTCCTCAATTATTGCTATTACCATTATTTCGATCAAACCTAGTCAGAATGTTCACCAACTCCTTGGCCTTTTGTGAAAACCATCGGCTGCACGTAATGACTGAAATTCCTATCCAAAAGTATGCACTTCATGTGTCAGCAGTTGATAGTTGATAGTTGACTATTTTTATGAAACACAAGATGCTGTGATTGAAGAGAACAAAATGTTGTTTTCTATCAAAGCATGATGGAGCGAGTGACCTTGTGAATATTCCTATGTAACAGTACAGAAGCCACCAAGACCTTTCCCTCCTCAACACACCTCGACTGTTCTGGTTACAAGTCAAAGTAGAAGCTGGTGATTAAATGTCTGATATATTCCAATGAAAGAAAGTGCCTGCATTTGAATAAATCATCGAGTGATTGCTCTATCACTGTACCATCAGACGGGTTATGAACAATTTGAACCCTACTGATGAAAAAAACAGAGAAAACTGAAAGAACTGCAATACTGTAAATCAGAAACAAATACAGAAGTTGCTGGAAAAGATCGGCAGGTTTGGCAGCATCTGTAGAGAGAAATCAGAGATGACATTCTGGGTCAAGTAATCCTTCCTCAGAAGATTTGCCTTGTTCACTTTCCACAAGAATCAGGAATTCTACATAAAATGTAAAGTGAACTGGAATAGAGCTGACTGGTGGAAGGTATGTGCGTCAAGGATCAGTGCTTGGACTCAATAATCCAGGAAAGGGCCAGCGTCACTTTAAAATTTGTGGATGACGTCAAGATGACACTTATTTTAGTTCATACAGAGGAGGATTGCTGCAAAATAAATGAGGACACTAGTAAATTTGCAGATATAGGTTTACAAATGCATAATACTACAATCTAGATAAATGTAATGTGAGTGACTGTGTGGAATGTAAACACCAGTGTAAACCATTTTGGTGAGTGATGTGTTTCTGTGCCGTAAATTCAGTGCAATTCACTATACGTAATTCATGATGCAAATTAAGTCCAGCACTCTTGCTGTTGCACTTGTTGTTGTCATGTGAATGGCAAAGCAATGGTATGTCCAGAGACTATCCTTCCATATCACTTGAATTCAATAAAAATCTGAAATTAAGGATCTAACGATAACCACGAATCTATTGCTGGTGGTCGGAAAAACCTCATCTGGTTCATTAATGTCTTTTAGGAAAGGAAATTGCCATCCTGGCCTGGTCTAACCTACATGTGACCCCAGACCCACAGTGATGTAGTTGACTCTTAACTGCCCTCTGGGTAATTAAGGATGGGCAATAAATGCTGACCTGGCCAACGATGCCCTCAATGGCACTCCACCATGAATGAAAAAAGACCTTGATCTGCTTTGACTACTTGCCTTACAGATCGTGCTGTAGTACCATCTAGTGAAAAAGAGAGCAGAGCTTGTGATCTAAAGTCACACAAATTGTCAGGCTTGCCTGGAAGGAAGTGTGATGAATCACAATATTAATAAAGAAACCCCAGGACCCATGAATCACCAAATCACCAAAATATCACGGGGTGCCTGAGTAACAGTTGACTTTGCATTACATCGCTTACATTCAGAGGAACTGATATTCGCAAGCATGCCTTATTTGTAAAAGAAAACTTTATTGTCAGGAAGCATTCCTACACGTAGGCTTATTTCATTATGAACACCATTGTCAAATGTTCCTCCTTGAAATGCAGATTTTTAACATCTGTCCAAAAAAAAGTAGCCAAAATCTTGCATTTTGGCTGAAAGTAGGGGCAATGCCTACTGGGAAGGCTTGGCCATATTGACCAATCAGACAGAATCATAGGTTTGCTTAATATTTGACGTTAACAATTCTGATTAAAGGTCATCTCATTCTGAATCATTCACTTTGTCTCCCTCCACAGATGCTGCCTGACCTGCCCGGTATATCCAGCATTATTCTTTTATTTCAGTTAGTGCATTATTTGTCAGTCAAAGTTAATATAAACAAATACGTTTCGATGTGCTGGCAAAGGATGCCTGCCTTGTCAATTTAATTATCCCACCCAGTCAAAATAGGCCAATGAGCCTTTATTGTGGTAGCCAATCTCACGGTTCTCAAGCAGTTAATGAGCTGTTGAATCACCAGCACACATGAACAGCCCTCAAGGAGAACTGTGCAGTGAGGAAATCAAAATGTAACTAGACCATGTCCAATATGTGAACTCAGGCATCCTTCTCAACAGCATCTCTGGCAAATGAGATTAAAGGCAAAAAAAAACCCCACAAATCCACTCAAGAGGTCAATCATCATTGCGGAGAAAAAAATCGAGTTAATGTTTCTGCACGTTTTTTAAAATTTTTAGATTTCCAACAACTGCAGCTTTTCTTCTGTAGCATGCACTGATTTTACAGTCAAGAGATGAAGGAGCGTTTGGCCGGTTTTGATTGCTTGGGGTGAGCGTGTTAGCCAGAAAATAGGGAGAAATTTCATGCTCTCATATAAAAAATGAACTTGCAAAATGGCTGTGTAATTGACAAAGTTCAACATTCATCAATGCAAAGTGGTATGCTTCAGTAGAAAGATTAAGGAACCTAAGAACTAGAAGCAGGAGTAGGCCGTCTGGCCCTTCGAGTCTGCTCCGCCATTCAATAAAATCATGACTGATCTTTTCACGGACTCAGATCCACTTACGCACCCTCTCACCATATCCCTTAATTCCTTTATTTTTCAATAAAAAAACTCCCTTAGTTTTAAAGACATTTACTGAAGTAGAGTCAACTACTTCACTGGACAGGAAATTGCATCGATTCACAACCCTCTGGGTGAAGAAATTCCTTCTCAATTCTGTCCTAAATCTGCTCCCTGCAATCTTGAGGCTATACCCTCTTGTTTTAGTTTCACCTGCCAGTGGAAACAGCCTCTCTACCTCTAGTTCATCTATTCCCTTCATAATTTTATATGTTTCTATAAGATCACCCCAATCTTCTGAAGTCCAATGAATATAATCCTAGTCCACTCAGTCTCTCCTCATAAGCCAACCCCATCAAATCTGGAATCAACCTAGTGAACTTCCTCTGCACCTCCTCCAGCGCCAGTACATCATTTCTCAAGTGAGGAGACCAAAACTGCTCACAGTACTCCAGGTGTGGCCTCACCAGCACCCTTACAGCTGCAACATAACTTCTCTGCTTTTAAACTCAACCCCTTTAGCGATGAAGAACACAATTCCATTTGCCTTCCTAATTACCTGCTGTACCTGCAGACCAACCTTCTGAGATTCATGCACAAGGACACCCAGGTCCCTCTGCACAGCAGCATGCTGCAACTTTTTACACTGAAGTAATAGTCCTTTTTGCTATTACTCCTACCAATATAGTCATAGAGATGTACAGCATGGAAATAGACCCTTCGGTCCAACCCGTCCATACCAACCAGATATCCCAACCCAATCTAATCCCACCTGCCAACACTGGCCCATATCCCTCCAAACCCTTCCTATTAAATATAGCCATCCAAATGACTCATGAATGTTGCAATTGTACCAGCCTCCACCACATCCTCTGGCAGCTCATTCCATACACGTACCACTCTCTGCGTGAAAAAGTTGCCCCTTAGGTCTCTTTTATATCTTTCCCCTCTCATCCTAAACCTATGCCCTCTAGTTCTGGACTCCCCGACCCTAGGGAAAAGACTTTGTCTATTTATTCTATCCATGCCCCTCAAAATTTTGTAAACCTCTATAAGGTCACTCCTCGGCCTCCGACGCTCCAGGGAAAACAGCCCCAGCCTGTTCAGTCTCTTTCTATAGCTCAGATCCTCCAACCCTGGCAATATCCTTGAAAATCTTTTCTGAGCCCTTTCAAGTTTCACAGCATCTTTCCGATAGGAAGGAGACCAGAATTGCATACAGTATTCCAACAGTGGCCTAACCAATGTCCTGTACAGCTACAACCTGACCTCCCAACTCCTGTACTCAGTACTCTGACCAATAAAGGAAAGCATACCAAATGCCTTCTTCATTGTCCTATCTACCTGCAACTCCACTTTCAAGGAGCTATGAACCTGCACTCCAAGGTCTCTTTGTTCAGCAACACTCCCTAGGACCTTACCATTAAGTGTATAAGTCCTGCTAAGATTTGCTTTCCCAAAATGCAGCACCTCGCATTTATCTGAATTAAACTCCATCTGCCACTTCTCAGCCCATTGGCCCAGATCCTGTTGTAATCTGAGGTAACCCTCTTTGCTGTCCACTACACCTCCAATTTTGGTGTCATCTGCAAACTTACTAACTGTACCTCTTATGCTCGCATCCAAATCATTTATGTAAATGACTAAAAGTAGAGGATCCAGCACCAATCCTTGTGGCACTCCACTGGTCACAAGCCTCCAGTCTGAAAAACAACCCTCCACCACCACCCTCTGTCTTCTACCTTTAATCCAGTTCTGTATCCAAATGGCTAGTTCTCCCTGTATTCCATGAGATCTAACCTTGCCAATCAGTCTCCCATGGGGAACCTTGTTGAATGCCTTACTGAAGTCCATATAGATCACATCTACTTCCCAGCCTTCATCAATGTTCTTTGTTACTTCTTCAAAAAACTCAATCAAGTTGTCTTCAATCTCCCAGACCTTTGCCGATTCACTCAATGTATCTGCAAAGTTTAACAGTCCTCTGTATACTTTGCTCTGCCTCTCATCTTAGTGTGATCTGCAAACTTTGACACCTTACATGTGGTCCACACCTCCAAATCATCTACATAAGTTGTAAATAATTGCGGTCCCAACACCAATCTCTAAGGCACACCGCTAGTCACTGATTGCCGGCCAGAATTGCATTCATTTATCCCCACTCTTTGCTTCCTGTCAGTCAACCAATCTTCCATGCTAATACATTCCCCATAACACCATGCATCCTTATCTTATGCAGCAGCCTCTTGTGTGGCACCTTGACAAAGACCTTTTGGAAATCTAGGTACATCACATCCACTGGGTCCCCATTGTCCATCTTGCATCCTGAGGAAAGGCTTTAAATAGAGCTATAAATGGGACTGGAGGTGATTTGGGGATCTACCTACTTGTCTTCTCTCCCAACCCTGTACCTGAGATTAGGGCCATAGACTTCCATTGGATTAGTCCATGCTTGAGGAAAAAGTACTGATGGTTAACTGAGATACTCTATCACTCTCATCGCCTGCATACTGAAAGGCTTTACTGACTGGTTAACAAGTTGTTTGACCACTCTCGAAATGAGCCTTCTTTGGCCATCAAGCTCTATAGTAAGACCCAAAACCCATGAGTTCTGACCCAGAGTTAGGGATGCTACCACTAAACCACATGACCACCGATGCAGGGGGAGCTGATACACAAATCATTAAGAGTGCAACAGGTTAGTAAGACCATTGCAAAAGCAAAGGAAGAGAACTTATATAAGACTTCAGTTTAACTTCACTCAGATTGAACGGTTCTGGCCTTCAATATTATTTTTAAAAAATATAAATGACCTGGAGAAAATGTAAAGGAAAGTACTAGAATGCTATCAAAGCTGAGAGAGTGGACCCATCAGCAAATATTGAATAACTGGGACCTAACAAGAAAACAGAAGACTGCAGCACAACTGAGCATTGCATTATGGAATAGTTTGATAGGATAGATGTAGAGAAGATATTTTCATTTGCAGACCAGATCAAAACTAGGGACCACTAAATATAAGATAGTAACTAATAAATATAATTGTGAATTTATGAACATGCAGAGAGTAGTTAGAATGAGGATGTACAAGTACTAAAACGAGATGAGTTGAATGGGCTAGGTGAGAGGAAGCTGACTAAGCACTGGAGGGAGAAAGGACTATCAGTTATTTTGATTGAGCCAGAATGAAAAGGATGAAAAGAGATTGTCTGGAGCACATACATTATATTACCCTGGCTTGCTGAGTAGTGTGTTTCTGTGCTGAATGAAAACCTCAAGTGGAACTTGATTTTACATCTCATTCAAATTATAGTACATCCAACAATGAAAACTCTCCCAACACTACAATCGAGGCAGGAATTCTATGTGAGATAGAAAGAATGCGTAAAGTTGGAGAGAGAAACAGAGTTATTGTTTTAAGCCCAGTATGTCACTTCTTCAGAACAAAGAACAGTATAGCCCAGGAACAGGCCCTTCGGCCCTCCTAGCCTGCGCTGACACATTTTGCCCTTCCTTGCTCGAACTGTCTGCACTTACAGGATCTGTGTGCCTCTACTCCCTTCCTATTCATGTATTCATCCAGGTGCTTCGTGAATGCTGCTATTATGTCTACTTCCACCATATCCCCTGACAGCACCTTGCAGGCACTCACTGCTTTTTGTCTGAAAAACTTGCCTCGCACATCCCTTTAAGTGCCTTGAACCTGGGTCCCTAGTAATTGACCCCTCCAACTTGGGAAAAAAGCCTCATAATTTCCACTCTATCCACACCATTCACAATCTTACCAACTTCTATCAGGTCCCCCACTCCCCCTCCCAACCGCCTGCATTTCAGTGAAAACAAACCCAGTCTATTCAACCTTTCTTCATAGCTAAAATCCCTCATATCAGGCAATTGCAGCAACTCCTCTGACTTATTGATTAAAAGCACCAGCCTGATGGTAGAAAATAAACTGTCTTTCTTCAGGCTTTAGCTCCACCATCTGTCCTCGCTGCAGTCCAAATGCTTCTGCCAATATCTTTCACACCAACAAGCTGTTCAGCATTCCAGGAGCCAATCACATAATTGTCAGACTGATGGGCTTTGATATCCACAATTTGGAACAGTTCCCATAGTTTAGGAGATCAAACCTCAAAATATTCCAAAATTATTGAAGTGAAGAATGTGAGGAAAATAGTATTATTTGCTTCTCCCAATCAAGAGCACTTTTCTGTTAATATTTGAAGGATGTAGGGCATGCTTAAAGTCATCTTCCAGTTGGCCATGGAAAAAGAGTAAGAAATGGTCAATAGTACTAATAGCTCTAATTCAACATGAAAATTAACAGAAACCTTGGCCCAGTGAACCAACAGGCCAACTAGATAGCAGGAATATCCGAAATTGCTTCTTAGCCAATTATGCCAATGCTGTCCAAATTAAAGAAAGTGTAATTCTGCACACATATCAAGGCTTCATCTATTTGAGTGTATATGTACACTTCAATTGCAAAGTTAGCCCTTTATATTTTGAATGTACCTCTCTTCTTTTGATGATTGAAGCCCTATTAGGTGGGTGGCTCAGTGGTGCAGTGGTTAACACTGCTGCCCCACAGCACCAGGGACCTGGGTTTGATTCCAGTCTTGGGTGATTGGTTTTGTGGAGTTTGCAAGTTCTCCCCATGTCTTTGGGTTTGCTCCGGTTTCCTCCCGTAGTCCAAAGATGCGCAGGTTAGGTGGATTGGCTATGCTAAATTGCCCACAGTGTTCAGGGATGGGCAAGCCAGATGGATCAGCCATGGGAGATGCAGGGTTACAGAGATTGGGTGGATCTGGATAGGATGCAGTTCGGAGGGTCGGTGTGGACTTGATGGACTGAATAACCCTGCTTCCACACTGTAGGGATTATATATTCAACATTGTAGGGATTCTATATTCAACATATTGATGCACTTCCATTTGAAGTCAAATATTAAGGTTGGCAGTGATGCAGGGTGACAAGTGATGGAAATTCCTCATTAAGGGGAATCTTTTCAAGTTGCTGCCTTTGTATGGAATGTTGAACAGAAGGCATGAATTATTTTTGTGTGCTTCCAGCAGAAATCTGCCACTGGCATGCCTCACTCTGCTGGGAGTGTCAGATTATGTAGCAACATAATAAAATTCACGAGCAACTTAAATACTTGAGTCTGAGCTGCAGTTCCACAGAGCCAAGTTAGATTCAAAATTGGAGGCTAGAACTCTGCATGGATTTATGTGTGAATGCAAAAATCTCATTCCAAGTGGATCTACCAGTGGCAAAAGCATATTACTTTGGGAACGCTGTGGTTTTCAGTTTGTCTCTGTGAAAATTGGTCTCCTATTGGCTCAGTTGCTTCCCTCCTACCATGAAGGTCAGTGTGACAAGTGATATTTGCAGTTGATATGTCCCAGTGTTAGGTTGTTATAATGGCTCTGACATTAAGAGCTGTCACTGAATTGCAGATATTTTTGTCATTAATTGCCAAATCTATTTAATAGGCCATTCATATTAGCATCCCAGTGAAAGGCAGGGTCACAGGTGGGGAGACAAAATGTTAAAAGCTTCAACTGAGTAATATGACTTCAAACCACCAATTATTGACATTTTTCATGAAACTGTTATGAGCCTCCAATGGGGAGGTAGGACCTGAACCCAGGTCTTACCAGCCTAGAGATAGGGACACTTCCACTGTACCACATGAGCATTAAGCTTAGATTTCTACAGGGACAGATATCATGGCAGTCATGTGTTCCATCAGTTTACAATCAGGTTCCCACAATGCAACTCAAGCTAACTGCTGTGTGCTAAGTGTTTTTTC
Organism: Hemiscyllium ocellatum; assembly: GCF_020745735.1. Taxonomy (NCBI): domain Eukaryota; kingdom Metazoa; phylum Chordata; class Chondrichthyes; order Orectolobiformes; family Hemiscylliidae; genus Hemiscyllium; species Hemiscyllium ocellatum. Next base: position 120,201,798 of record NC_083405.1, on the reverse strand, counting down.
AAGTTTTGGGAAGGATGGCAGAGAAAGGAAGGCAGAGTCTGAGACCTCCGCAAGTGAAGTGCCTTTCTCAGCGCTCCTAATAGCATCTTCCAGTGTCTCAAGGTCGTTTTTTTGTCTCTCCCTGTTCTCCTGTTGTGGTTGTTGTCTCATCTAACCCCTCTGCCAGGAGACAGGAGGTTTAGAGGCGATTTGAGGGGAAACCTGTTCACCCAGAGGGTGGTGGGGTTCTCGAATGCACTTCCTGGGAGGGTAGTTGAGGCAGGAACTAAAAACTACTTGGTTGAGCACTTTAAGTGCCGTAACATTGAAGGCTAGAGCAGGGTAGTGGGACTATTGTAGGCAGTAGTATACTTTTGGGAGGACAAACTTGATGGGGCTGAAACATTTCATCTGTACTGTATAATTCTTTGAAACCATTTGCCCTCTGGATATATTGGAAGAACAAAGTTTCGATGTCGATTATAAGAAATGCGCTGTGTAATTTCCCAATGACCATACCAACCAGATGGCTTGGAATCTTCGGGAACTTTTTTTTATTCCCAAATAAGGGACCTCAACTATGACTTTTCACAATCGTTGGATCCATTGATGTGAAGGAAACACATTTGGCCAACAAGCAAGCAATACAACATGAAGTAATCTATTTAAAGAAAGAGCCTACATTTGTGTATCACCCTTCATCACCACCATTGGGTGGTTTCTGTCTATTCAAAGTCAGTGATGTATTGTTGAAGTAATTTATACTCACCGTAAGACAGTCCTTCTCACCCTCTCCCCTTGCCTGAGGCATGGTGACCCTCAAGTTAAACCACACCAGTCATCTCTCTATAATGAGAGAGTAGCCCTATGGTCCTCTAGGATTGGAGATCCTTTCTTTTACTTTATTCACTGTTGGTCGCAGCCTTTTGCACTCAGTACAGTCTCCAAACAGCCGTGAGATGAAAGACCAGATTAATTTGTTGTTGGACAAGCCCTTTTCCAAATAAATCATCTCTTAAAGTTGGCAGCATTCATACATTTGTGCATTCATTCATCTATTGACAAAATATTCATCTGAAACATCCAAGTGGTAAAGCACAGAACAGCCTTCTGTCTAATCATGTGTATGGATCAATGCAGATTCATGAAAGTAGCTTTGAGGAGCGTGGGAACAGGAATAGATCATTCAGCCCATTGACCACGCAGTGCCATTTAATACAATTGTGGCTGATTGAACACTTCAATGCCTTTTACTCACTCTCTATGCCCATAACCTTGCACCAAAATCTATCCATCTCTACCCTAACAATTCTCAAAGAGGCAGCGAACATGTTTGGAATAGTCAGAACCTTTTCACTCTCAGGGAAGAGTTGAAAATCAGGGGATATGTATATATGGCGATTGGCAAAAGGGAAACACTACATGAGGCAGCAATTGTTCAGGATCGAGGAATGCATAGCCTGAGCCTGCAATGGAGGCAAGTTTAGTCATGGCTTCTAAAAGGGAATGGGATAAACATTTGATGACAGCATTTTATAAAAATGTTAGATTGTGGAGAAAGGGAGGAAGCCAGTGGAATCGAGATTTCCAGGAGGACTTTTCTAGAATAGAAGTGTAGAAGGGGGAGGGGTGGGGTTAAAAGCAGGAGATTAGCAGTAGATAGTGATGCTCATTTGAAGAGCTTGTGCAGACACAAGGGACCAACTAGCCCCTTACTGCACTGTAGCCCTCCTGTAATTCAATGAAATGGGATGAGTGGAGATGTTCACACAGGAAGCCAACACAACATAATAGCCCAAGTGACCGGCTCCTGTTCTGCAACCAATCTAAGATTCTCTCCTAATGCCTCAAATTCCCAGTCGCTAAAGCAATCCACAAGTAGATTTGAGAGGAATATCTTTTCACACCATACTATTAGTTCCTATCATTGCTTTCTCCTGAGCCCTAGCTTTCTCAGAAACAATATTTGGTGCATATTCTTACAGTAACATATTGCCTTTTACCTCGCTGTAATCTCCTGATCCAATACACTTCCTCCCACAGTGATGGTCTTCCCATGTTCCAAAAACTTACATGCTTCAAATTTAATATTGTTTAAATTCAATATGCCTTCACATAGCTATTTATACACAAAGATTGTGGCCCTGAAATTCTTTTCTCTTAAATGTGTTTCGCATCTTAGAGGCAGGCTTTTTGTGGATATTGTTTAAAGCAATTCTGTCAGTGCTTCTGCTTTCACTTTGACAGGAACAAAAATATTGCAAAAGCTATTAAATTGATATTCTTTGTCTTGGTCAAGGACCTAAGGGATAACTATTCACTGCAACATGAGGAGAATTGCTTTGCTGTGCTACAGACTGTGTCATGGGATCATTTAGATTTACCTGAGAGTGACAGGCAAACCCAAGTGAAACACCTTGCCTAAGATACAGCTTACCCAACAGTTACGGTGCTCTGTCAGCACTGTACTCCAAGCGTCAGCCTGAATTATGTGCTCAAGTCTCCGGAGTGCAGCTCGATCTGCCTTTCCTGGTTCAGAGTTGCCGCTGAGCCAAGACGCACAATGAGATGTTTAGTATGATCCCTGTCTCCTTTGAGGCTTTCTCTCCAACTGTAAGCACCAACTTCGTTTGCATTAACTTATCTTGGACAGATGCCAAAATTCCCTGCAGCTGTTTGAATGGGTGATGTTTGTCAGGATAGGGATGACTGATTACAATGCAAACGGTAAAATAATTGGAAAACTCTCCATGGATCTGCCTGAATTGCTCAAAATGTTGTCAAAGGACATTGGAGAAATTAAAGCTCTCAATGATATAAAAGGAACTTCGGAGAGAGTAGGTGATGAAGTGCTCATAAAAAGGGGGAAGATAGAAGAAGGTAATAGGCCATAAGACCTGGTGGGGCTGAATTAGGCCATTCAGCCCATCGAGTCTGCTCCACCATTCAGTTATCACCGATATGTTTTGCAACCCCATTCTCCTGCCTTCTCCCTGTAACCCTTAATCCCTTTACTAATCAAGAATGAATCTATCTCTGTCTTAAAGACACTCAATGACTTGGCTTCCTCAGCTTTCTGTAGCAATGAGCCCTCTGGCTAAAGAAATTCCTCCTCATCTCAGTCCTAAAAGGTGGTCCCTGCACTCTGAGGCTGTGCCCTCAGGTCCTCGACTCTCCTATGAGTGGAAACATCTTCTCCATGTCCACTCTGTCCAGGCCCCTCAGTATTCTGTAAGTTTCAATTGTATTCCCCTCATCCATACAGCTGAAACCACCTCCCCATTATCCACAGCTCAAGTTATGCAATTTGCCAACATTCTGGTCCTGGTATGATTCAGGTGGAGCCTATCCAATCAGAAAATCTCCATCCTTCCTCAGTACTGGTGTCAATGTTCCATGAATTCAAATCCATTTCTCCTACACCAATCTCTGAGCCAAGCGTTTACCTCTTTAATCTTGTTGACCATGTACCAATTCACTCAGGGCTCAGGTAGTAGTAATCCAGAGATAATTACATTTTTGGTTCTGCTTTATAATTTAGCCTTGAGCTGCTTGTATTCCCTCAGCAGAACCTCTTTCCTCTTTCTACGTATATATTTGGTACCAATGTGGACCACATGAACTGGATCTCTCTCCTCCCACTCCAAGTTCCTGTGCAGCCCAGATGTGATATCCTGAACCCGGGCACCAGGCAGGCAATACAGACTTTGGGACTCTCAATCCTGGTCACAGAGAACAGTACACTGGAATTAACATGGAGAAGTTTGAAGACATGCTCTTTGAGAGGATGTTCAAACAGTATACTGTAAATGGCAAGAGGTTGAAAAGTGGACATGAGCAGAGACTTGGTGCCATGTCTTCAACTTCTATCAATCAAAGATCTATCCATAGTTCCTTTTAATTTCATTAAAGTATATAATCTGAAAATGAAGCATTGGTATCAACCTGTAAAGTTCAAGGTTCACTTTACCTTCAACTGTATGATCTAAGTCAATTGTAATAATGGATTAAATTTGAGAAAGCCATTCTAAAGGTTTTTTGACCCTGAGGAGGACACATGAGCCATTTCAGGCACAAGCCTTACAAAAATCATTGAGTTTGTTCTAACAAATAAGGATGAACCTCGATTATCTGAATGACACAAGCAGGGAGTATTTTGTTCGGATAATCGAACGTTTGGATAACACAGTTTAGCCTACCATGGGAATTTGCGATCTTGTTTGGATAATCCAAAATTCGGATAATTCAGGTTCAGATAATCGAGGTTCCTCTGTACAAAAGAAATTATATTGAATAAAAGCAGTGATTTTCACTCAATCCACTTCAGGTATTTGTTCATGATACATTATTTAGGGAGATGGTTGGAGGTGGGATGCTCCTCAGCGGGTCGGTGTGGACCTGTTAGGCTGAATGGCCTGTTTTCACACTGTAAAGAGAAACAAAAAGGGATGGAATGGTTGCTCAGTGGTTAGCACGACTGCCTCAGCGTGCCAGGGAGTCAGGTCCAGCCACAAGTGACTATCTGTGTGGAGTTTACATGTTCTCCTTCGGGTGCTCAGATTTCATCCGGGTGCTTCAGTTTCCTCCCACAATCCAAACTTGTGCAAGTTAGGTGGATTGGCCATGCAAGATTACCCATAGTGTTCAGGGATGTACAGGCTAGGTGGATTAGCCATGGGAAATGTAGAATTACAGGGATGGGGAGGGTCTGGGTAGGATGTTCTTCAGAAAGTTGGCATGGACTTGATGGGTCAATGGCCTGCTTCTTTATTGTAGGGATTCTATGACTGCAGTTCTCCTTCCATCTTGGGTCTTCTTTTTTGAGTGTGTGAAACCAGTAAAAATCGCCACTTATTAACACTTGCTCGCCGCTAACCCTTATGCATTGCCAGAGACCTCTTGAACTCTGTTTGGCTTATTAGTAGATTAACAGTTCATGATCAATCCTGCCCAATTCTCAATTAAGTTTTTTAGATATTTCCTACATTATCCAAATTCATTTTTTTAATAATTGTCAACCACTTCATAAGAGCTTCCCTTTCATAGCAATTTGTCTCTCTTTAGCTTATAGAGCATAGAACATAGCACAGTAGAGCACAGTATAGGCCCTTCGGCCCATGATGCTGTGGCAAGCATTTGTCTTAATTGAAGATCAACCTAACCTACACACCCCTCAATTTACTGCCGTCCATGTGCTTGTCCAGCAGTTGCTTAAATGCCCCCAGTGTCTCTGACTCTACTACCACCGCTGGCAGTGCATTCAATGCACCCACCACTCTCTGCGTACAGAATCTACCTCTGACATCTCTCTTATATCTTCTTCCAATCACCTTAAAGTTATAGTCCCTCCTGACAGCCATTTCTGCTCTGGGGAAATGTCTCTGGCTATCTACTCTATTTACACCTCTCATTACCTTGTACAGCTCTGTCAAGTCACCTCTCTTCCTTCTTCCCTCAAGCTGAAAAAGCCTGAGCTCACTCAACCTCTCTTCATAAGACAAACCCTCTAATCCAGGCAGCATCTTGGTAAATCTCCTCTGCACTCTCTCGAAAGCATCCACATCTTTCCTATAATGAGCTGACCAGAACTGGACAAAAATATTCCAAGTGTGGTCTAACCGGGGTTTTATAGAGCTGCAGCAAAATCTCACACATTTTATACTCAATCCCCCTATGAATAAAAGCCAAAATTCCGCATGCCTTTTTAACAACCCTATAAACTTGAGTGGCAATGTTGAGGGATCTATGGACATGGACCCCAAGATCCCGCTGTTACTCCACACTGCCAAGAATCCTGTCTTTAATCCTGATTTCAAATTCAACCTTCCAAAATGATTCACTTCGCATTTATCCAGATTGAACTCCATCTGCCACTTCTCAGCCCAGCTCTGCATCCTGTCAATGTCTTGTTGGAGCCTGCAACAGCCCTTGACAATATCTACAACACCATCAGCCTTTGTGTCATCGGCAAACTTATTAACCTACCCTTCCACTTCTTCATCAAAGTCATTTATAAAAACTACAAAAGAGCAGAGGCCCAAGAACAGATCCCTACGGGACACCACTGGTCACCAAACTCCAGGCACAATACTTTCCATCCACTACCACTCGCTGTCTTCTTTCAGCAAGCCAATTCTATATACAGACAGCCATATTTCCCTGTATCCCATACCTCCTAACTTTCTGAATGAGCCTCCTGTGAAGAACCTTATCAAATGCCTTACTGAAATTGATACACACCACATCCACTACTTAACCTTCGTCAACGTGTCTCGTCACATTCTCAAAGAACTCAATAAAGTTTGTTAGGCATGACCTACCCCTCACAAAGCCATACTGACTATCTGTAATCAAACTATGTTTTTCCAAATAGTCATAAATCCTATCTCTCAGAATCCTTTCCAATACCTTGCTTACCACAGACATAAGACTGACTGGTCTGTGATTCCCAGGGATTTCTCTATTCCCTTTCTCGAACAGAGGAAAAACATTCACCTCCATCCAATCATCCGGCACTACTCCTGTGGAGAGTGAGGATGCAAAGGTCATCGCCAGAGATGCAGCAACCTCCTTTCTCGCTTCCTGTAGCAACCTTGGATATATCTGGTCCGGCCCTGGGGACTTATCTATCTTGATGACTCCCAGAATTTCCAGCACATCCACTTCCTTAATATCAATCTGTTCAAGACTATAAACCCAGGCCATGGTGTTCTCACCATCAACAAGGTCCCTCTCTCCAGTGAATACTGAAGCAAAAAACTCATTTAGGGCTCCCCTACATCTTCAGACTCCAGGCACAAGTTCCCTCCACTATCCCCTAATGGCCTTACCCTCTCTCTGGTCATTCTCTTATTCCTCGCGTACGTTATCTCCATAGAGGAGATAATGAGGCACCATTGAACAATTTAGGAATGTGCTTAGGCTGTGTAAAGTTAGTCTTTACTGATTAACTTTCATTCCAAATGTAATAACTGATAAATCTGAATATTCTCCAAAACATACCAATATCCTTTAACTACAAGAACCATGTGTGACCAAATGGTGTCTTAAACAAATTAAAGCTCAATGTAACTGTACAAAACCAGTACATACAGGCATGAGACATACATCAGCTTGCAAACCTAAACCAACTTGAAACATAGCATTGTCTCTAAGTGAAAGAACTTTTCCTCAAAACATAAGCTTACATAAGCCTGAGCCATAGAACCAACCGAGGAGAAAGTGAGGACAGCAGATGCTGGAGATCAGAGCTGAAAATGTGTTGCTGGAAAAGCGCAGCAGGTCAGGCAGCATCCAAGGAGCAGGAGAATCAACGTTTCGGGCATGAGCCCTTCTTCAGGACCATCAAGTAGAAACTCAATTGGACTCACCAAGTAAACACAGTGTCCACAAGATCGAACCAGATACTTGGAATACTGCAGCGAGGACCTCAGCTCCTCTCCCCCCAAAGCCTGTCCATGATCTACAAGTCAGGAGCGTGATAGAATGCTCCCCAATTGTTTGAATCTGTGCCGCCCCAACAACCCTCCAGAAGGTCAACATCATCCAGGGCTAAACTGCTGCCATCCACAAGCATCCACTCCCTCCACCTGGTAGCAGCAGTGTGTGCTGTCTAAAAGGTACACAGGCAACACAAGGAATGTCAGACAGATGTGAATCCCATTATCCCCGACTAGCAGTCAGCAGACAGCTGGCTGGAACATTTCTTGGCATTGTTACATTCTTCCCAGGTTCTCTATGTGCCGTATAATTTTCAATCTTCTTTTTGTGTTGTGGATTATCAGAATCTAATTGCTACAAGTGGTTATAATTGATGTCATTATAATATTGCCAGTGAATCCTTCCGCATTAGTGTACTTACAAGGCTGCATTAAGGCCTTGTACACAGCCCATTATGACCCAACAATGATACCTTGAAACATTTAGGGAGCACAGTTACATTGCTCATAGACCAACTGGCATTATTCCCCTTCAAACTGCTCCTTATAGATGCTTCTTGAGAATAAAACTATATCCAGAATAAATTGTTCTGTGCACTGCTGTAATAAATTGCACACCATGTGTGTCACATTGTACAGTAAACTGTCCTTGCTTTTTTGAATGAATTCACTGAGAAAACTTATAATTGTTAGAAGAAACAAAATTAACATTCTCTGAACAGGTTTCATTATTATTACGATATGGTTGGCTGGGTTTCGATGTAACCCTTTTTAATTTTTCTAGTAGTCCCTGAAATTCAGGAGGGTGCTTGCCACAGTGTGCAGCCCATGGTAAATATTTTGGTTTTAATTTGGTGGATCACAGTTCTCTCTGACTAGGAAACTCTTCAACTCTGCGCACTTGCCATAGGTGTACTATTTTGGAAGGATCTGCTGGTAGGTACTCAGCCAGTTTGGGGCAGGTCATCAATGCACCCTCCATCAGATCTCGGGGTGAGCGTTGACCGTGGAGGTTCTCACTCAGAAGCAGGTCGTGTTACTCACTTTGGGGCACAAAACTTTGTCTCCTCACTTTGCTGCAGTTAGACATTTGGGGTGGCTCAGTTGTTAGCACTGCTGCCTCACAACGCCAAGGACCTGGATTCGATTCTGCCCCTTGGGCAACTGTCCGTGTGGAGTTAGCACATTCTCCCCGCGTCTGTGTGGGCTCCTTCTGCATGCTCTGGTTTCATAGAACATAGACACAGAACATAGAAAAACCCAGCACAAAACAGGCTCTTTTGTGCTGTTGTGCTGAGGTTTAATCCTAATGTAAAATAAAACAACTTAGTCTACGCACCCCTCAATTCACTGCTGTCCATGTACATGTCCAGCAGTCGCTTAAATGTCCCTAATGACTCTGCTTCCATCACCACAGCTGGCAACACATTCCATGCATTCACAACTCTCTGTGTAAAGAACCTACCTCTGACGTCTCCTTTATACCTTTCTCCTAATATCTTCAAACTATGACCCCTCGTACCAGTCAATCCTGCCCTGGGGAAAGGTCTCTGGCCATTGACTCTATCCATGCCTCTCATTATTTTGCATACCTCGATCAGGTCACCTCCCTTCCCCCTTCCCTCCAGAGAGAAAAGTCCGAGCTCAGTCAACCTCTCTTCATTAGACAAGCCCTTCAGTCCAGGCAACATCCTGGTAAACCTTCTTTGCACCCTCTCCAAAGCCCCTGTATCTTTCCTACAGTAGGGCAACCAGAACTGGACACAAGCTTCCAAGTGTGGTCTCACCAGGGACTTGTAGAGTTGCAGCAAAACCTCACGGCTCTTAAACGCGATCCCCCTGTTAATGAAAGCCAAAACACCATATGCTTTCTTAACAACCCTATCCACTTGGGTGGCAACTTTAAGGGATCTATGTACTTGAACACCAAGATTCCCCTGTTCCTCCACACTGCCAAGAATCCAGTCTTAAAACCTATATTCAGCATTCAAGTTTGACCTTCCAAAATGCATCATTTCGCATTTATCCAGGTTGGTCTCCATTTGCTATTTCTGCAGCCTGTCTATGTCGCGCTGCAGCCTGCAGTAGCCCTCGATACTATCAACAGCACCTCAAAACTTTGTGTCATCTGCAAATTTAGTAACTCACCCCTCAACCTCCTCATTCAAGTCATTTATAAAAACTACAAAGAGCAGAGGCCCAAGAACAAAGCCCTGTGGGACCCACTCAGCACTGACCTCCAGGCAGAATACTTTCCATCTATAACCAATTTTTGCCTTCTGTCAGCACAGAAAAGTATTCTGAATCCAGACAGCCAAATCTCTCTGTGTCCCATACCTCCTGACTTTATGAATGAGCCTACCATTGGGAACCTTATCAAATGTCTTGCTGAAGTCCAGATACCCAAGTCTTCTGTTCGAACTTCATCAACCTGTCTCGTCACCTCCTCAAAGAACTCAATAAGATTTGTGAGGCATGACTTGCCCCTCACAAAGCCATGCTGACTGTCTTTAATCACACTATGCTTTGCCAAATAGTCATAAATCCTATCCCTCAGAATTATTTCCAAAACCTTGCTGACCACAGACGTAAGACTGACTGGGCTGTAATTGCCAGGGATTTCCCTATTCCCCTTCTTGAAAAGAGGAACACCATTCTCCTCCTTTCTCGCTTCCCGGAGCAACCTAGGATAAATCCGGTCTGGCCCTGGGGACTTATCAATCTTAATGTTTGCCAAAATTTCCAGCACATCAACTTCCTGAATCTCGATCTGTTCAAGACTGTTTCCCAACTCCTCAAAGTTCTCATTCACAACAAGGTCCCTCTTCGTAGTGAAAACCAAAGCAAAAAACTCATTTAGGGCTTCCCCTATCTGCTCAGACTCCACGCATAAATTCCCAATGCTATCCCTGACCGGCTCCACCTTCTCTCTGATCATTCTCTTATTCCTTATGTATGAGTAAAATGCCTTTGGGTTCTCCCTAATCCTTCATGCCAATCTTTTTTCGTGCCCCCTCCTGTCTCTCCTCAGTCCATTTCTGAGCACCTTTCTAGCAAGCCTGTAATGCTCTAAAGATGTGCTAGATCCTTGCTTCCTCCACCTTACGTAAGCTGCCTTCTTCCTTTTCACGAGAAGTTCCTCTTTTCTCATCATCCAAGGTTCCTTAATCTTACCCCTTCTTACCTGTCTCAGAGGAACAAATTTGTGCATGACTCACAACAACTGCTCCTTAAATAGTCTCCACATGTCTGCTGTGCTCTCTCTGTGGAACAATTGCTCCCAGTCTGCACTTCTCAACTCCTGTCTGATAGCATCATAATTTCCTTTACCCCAATTAAATATCTTCCCTTGGTAAGGATTCTGGGTAAACCAAAATGGAGGGCGGGAAAAATTTCTGGCTGTAAGAGCTGCTCCTTTTTTTTTGAGGTATTTTAGGTGTTGGAGGTCATTTCCTCGAATTCCAGGAGCAGCAATTACTGTTTTATGTGCTGTTGCATTGTTTTGGAACTTTGGAAAAAGAGAAGTCAAAACAACAGCAGTTTTAAAAGGGAGAAGAGCAGATAAAGGAAGCACATGGTGAGGGAGAGAGAGAGAGAGAGAGAGAGAGAACCTGCAGAATTACTGCCTTTGCTGTTTGAATTCATGTATTGTTGGACATCTGGGAAAATTAATAAACAGTGAAAATCACAACTAATCTTGGAGGAACTGTTGGGCAAAGTTCACAGCACAGAACCAGATAAGTTAATTGTTGTTTTAAGTCTGTCCTAGAGAAAGGCTGCAATAGTGAGTATAGTGGATTCTTTCTTGATTATATGTTTTTGGAGATAAGTCTCTTGATTAGACTTAAAATATAAGCCATAACTATTAATTTAACCTGAGGCAGTGTAGAGGAATAAGACAGTGTTATTTTCTGGGTCTGTAGATTGTGAGGGTACAAAAATGGCCATTGCAGTGATATGTACTTCTTGTCAGATGTGGGAGTTTAAAGAGGGTTTAAGGGTTATTGCAAATTATATCTCCCATAAATGCTGTTGGATGTGAATCTTATCAGATCGAGTGGATTGGTTGGAGAGACAGATAGAAGCGATGAGGAATTTGCAGCAGCATCAGTATGTGATGGATGGCAGTTATAGGAAGGGGGGAAAGTCTCAGATGCAGTCACATACATGGGTTAACTCCAGGAAGGGTGAGAGAGGTCAGCACCTAGGGCAGGAGTCTTTTGTGGATATACCCATTTCAAACAGGTATGCTGTTTTGGAAAATGTAGGAGGTGATGGATTCTCAGGGGAATGTAGCACGAACAGCCAAGTTTCTGGTGTTGAGACTGGCTCTAATGCAATGAGGGGTACGTCGGCTTCCAAGAGATCAACTGTGTTTGGGCATTCTGTAGTCAGAGGTACAGACAGACGTTTCTGTGGCCAGCAGAGAAAAAGCAGAATGGTGTGTTGCTTCCCTGGTACCAGGATCAAGGATGTCTCAGAGAGGGTGCAGAATGTTCTCATGGGGGAGAGGGGCCAGCAGGAGGTCATTGTCCACATTGGAACCAACGACATTCGAAGGGAAAAGGTTGAGACTCTGAAGTAGATGAGAGAGAGTTAGGCAGAAATTTAAAAAGGAGGTCCTCAAGGATAGTAATATCTGGATTACTCCCAGTGCTACAAGCTAGTGAGGGCAGGAATAGGAGAATAGACATTAGACAGTAGGCACAGGAGTAGGCCATTCTGCCCTTCGAGCCTGCACCATCATTCAATATGATCATGGCTGATCATCCTTAATCAGTATCCTGTTCCTGCCTTATCTCCATAACCCTTGATTCCACTATCCTTGAGAGCTCTATCCAACTCTTTCTTAAATGAATCCAGAGACTGGGCCTCCACTGCCCTCTGGGATAGAGCATTCCACACAGCCACCACTCTCTGGGTGAAGATGTTTCTCCTCATCTCTGTCCTAAATGGCCTACCCCGTATTTTTAAGCTTTGTCCTCTGGTTCGGCACTCACCCATCAGCGGCACTCACCCATTCTTGCCTCCAGAGTGTCCAATCCTTTAATAATTTTATATATCTCAATCAGATCCCCCCTCAGTCTTCTAAACTCAAGGGTATACAAGCCCAGTCGCTCCAGTCTTTCAGCGTAAGGTAGTCCCGCCTTTCCAGGAATTGACCTCGTGAACCTACGCTGCACTCTCTCAATAGCCAGAATGTCTTTCCTCAAATTTGGAGACCAGAACTGCACACAATACTCCAGGTGTGGTCTCACCCGGGCCCTATACAGCTGCAGAAGAACCTCTTTGCTTCTATACTCAATCCTTCTTGTTATGAAGGCCAGCATGCTATTAGCCTTCTTCACTACCTGCTGTACCTTCATGTTTACCCTCACTGACTGGTGTACAAGAACACCCAGATCTCTTTGTACTGCCCCTTTACCTAAATTGATTCCATTTAGGTAGTAATCTGCCTTCCTGTTCTTGCCACCAAAGTGGATAACCATACATTTATCCACATTAAACTGTATCTGCCATGCATCTGACCACTCACCTAACCTGTCCAGGTCACCCTGTAATTTCCTAACATCCTCCTCACATTTCACCCTGTCACCTAGCTTAGTATCATCAGCAAATTTGCTAATGTTATTACTAATACCATCTTCTATATCATTAATATATATTGTAAAAAGCTGCGGTCCCAGCACTGATCCCTGCGGTCCCAGCACTGATCCCTGAGGTACCCCACTGGTCACTACCTGCCATTCCAAAATTGAGCTGTTTATCAGTACTCTTTGTTATGCATTTGTTATGCTTTCCTTTATTGGTCAGAGTATTGAGTATGGGAGTTGGGAGGTCAAGTTGTGGCTGTATAGGACATTGGTTAAGCCACTGTTGGAATATTGCGTGCAATTCTGGTCTCCTTCCTATCGGAAACATGTTGTGAAACTTGAAAGGGTTCAGAAAAGATTGGCAAGGGTGTTGCCAGGGTTGGAGGATCTGAGCTACAGGGAGGGGCTGAACAGGCTGGGGTGTCAGAGGCTGAGGGGAGACCTTATGGAGGTTTACAAAATTATGAGGGGCATGGATAGGATAAATTGTCGGAACTACAGGGCATAGTTTTAGGGTGAGAGGGGAAAGATATAAAAGAGACGTAAGGGGCAACCTTTTCACGCACAGGGTGGTACTTGTGTGGAATGAGCTGCCAGAGGAAGTGGTGGAGGCTGGTACAATGCAACATTTAAGAGGCGTTTAGATGGATATATGAATAGGAAGGGTTTGGAGGGATATGGGCTGGGTGCTGGCAGGTGGGACTAGATTGGGTTAGGATATCTGGTCGGCATGGATGAGTTGGACCGAAGTGTCTGTTTTCATGCTGTACATCTCTATGATTCTATGACTCTATAACTGCTCCTTTCCCTCTCCAAGGTTATGGTAAATGTGAGGCAGTTGTGATCACTGTCACCAAAGTGTTCTCCCACTGCGAGTTCTCATACCTGTTCTGGCTCATTGCCAAGCACCAAATCCAAAGTGGCCTCTCCCCTCGTCGGCCTGTCTGCATCCTGAGTACGAAAACCCTCCTGAACACACCTGACAAAAATGGCTCCATCCAAACCATCGGCACTAAGGAGGTGCCAGTCGATATTGGGAAAGTTGAAATCACCCACAACAACAACCCTGCTCCATTTGCATTTTTCCAAAATCTGCCCGCCTATGAGTTCTTCGATCTCTCTACTGGTATTAGAGGGTCTGTAGAAAATCCCCAATGTGGTGGCTGTTCCCTTGCTGTTCCTAACTTCCACCCATACTGACTCAGTAGACAAACCTTCCTCAACAACCTTCGTTTCTGTAGCTGCGATGAACTCTCTAATTAGCAATGCTACACCCCCTCCTCTGTTTCTACCCTCTCCGTTCTTTTTAAACATTTTAACCCCTGGAACATCAAGCGATCATTCCTGTCCCTGTGAAACCCCCGTCTCTGTTATGGCCACAACATTGCAGCCCCAATTACTGATCCATGCTCTAAGTTCGTCACTCTTATTTCGGTGCGGGTGTCTCGGAGATGTCCCCTAAAGCGCTCTGCTAGGAGGCGCCCAGTCTCCCCAATGTAGAGAAGACTGCATCGAGAGCAACGGATACAATAAATGATATTAGTGGATGTACAGGTAAAACTTTGATGGATGAGGAAGGCTCCTTTTGGGCCTTGGATAGAGGTGAGGGAGGAGGTGTGGGCATAGGTTTTACAGTTCCTGTGGTGGCAGGGGAAAGTGCCAGGATGGGAGGGTGGGTTGTAGGGGGCGGCGTGGACCTGACCAGGTAGTCACGGAGGGAACGGTCTTTGCAGAAGGTGGAAAGGGGTGGGGAGGGAATATATATCCCTGGTGGTGGGGTCTTTTTGGAGGTGGCGGAAATGTCGGCGGATGATTTGGTTTATGCGAAGGTTTGTAGGGTGGAAGGTGAGCACCAGGGGCGTTCTGGTTCATCCAGCTCCAGCTCCAGTTCCCTAACTAGGTTTTCGTGGAGCTGGAGTTGCGTGAACGTCCCGCAGATGTGGACGGCAGAGACATGTGAAGTGTCTCTCACCTGCCACATTCTGCAGGGGGAACATGTAATTGCCCTAACGTCCATACCCCACTACTCTGAAAGCCCACACAGGACTAAACAAAGGAAGAGAAGAAAAAAATGAGAAACCTGAAAACTTAACCGCATTTACAGACTCTTAGCAAGGTTAGAGGAGGTGGGTGGGAGGAGGCCCTACCATGTAGGGTCTCTGGTTTAGATCTCACCCACTTAAAAACTTCCTGGCAGCCCTTGTTTCTCTCCATTGAAAATGTGTTGCTGGTTAAAGCACAGCAGGTCAGGCAGCATCCAAGCCTGTTCCTTGGATGCTGCTTGACCTGCTGTGCTTTAACCAGCAACACATTTTCAACTGTGATCTCCAGCATCTGCAGACCTCATTTTTTACCCTTGTTTCCCTCCGCCCTCTCTCCTCGCAGCTCTGTTCAAAAAAAATGTTTTTTACTCACCTTCCCAGCAGTCTTTTGCTCCTGCCTTGCACCTCTTGGCAAATGGAGACCCTAACGCCTGAGGTAAGTTTTTTAAACTGGTATACTCACCTTCCCATCAGTCCTTCCGTCCTCCCTCAGCAAATGGAGGGGTGAAATGACAAATGATTTAAACTTTAGTGGGGAGTTAGGTACAGGGTCTCTGGTGTGACTCTAGTACAAGTGGAGTTTTAAATACCATACTAGAAGAAGTGTATTGTACAAGAGTTGTTTTGTCTCTGCTCACTTTATAAAGCAATGTTTTGAGATTCATGGGATTACGTATTTACAGGTCTTCAAATTTATTTATTCTGTTTTATCTTTGTATTTGTTAACAAGTTTTTGTTCTGTTGTGAAAACAAAATCTTCAGCACAGTGCGCTTATGTTCCAGTGAGAGACCTCTCCATTAATAACAAAACAAAATAAAATAAAATATGATCTATCAACCCAGGTTTCAGTCTGGGATTGACTTATCTGGTAATAACATGAGCTGCGATCATAAAACTGTAATGACTTCAGGAACTGAGTATCCCCAGTGAGTGTCAACAAACAAGTGATTGATAAAAAAAAAGTGCAGCTTAACTGTACTGTTGACCATCCCTTACCTCATTTTACTGATGATAGAGAGTAAGTGGATGTGGCAGTAATTTTCCAGGTTGGGTTTGACTTGCCTCTTAGACACAGGACATACCTAAGTAATTTTGCGAAGATGCAACCATTGTACCTGCAGCTTGGCTGAGGGAGCAGCAGGTTCTGGAGCACAAGTCTCCAGTTCTATTGCCGGAACGTTGTCAGGGCCCATAACCTTCAGCCATTTCTTGATATCTTTTTTGTTTGGACTTCTATGATGTTAAATCCTTTTTAAAAACAAAACCAGAAGTGCTAATATAGGAAATCAGAAGTAAAAATGAAAAACGCTGGCAGGTCTGGAAGCTCCCTTGGAGAGAAAAACTGAGTTAATGTCTCAGGTCTAGAACCTTCCACCAGAGTGGTCCCTACTTCCTCTAAATCTAGGTGACAGCAGGAGAAGATGTTCTTACAACTGAGAATCGCAGGTAACTCTCACCCATTAATATCCCAGTCCCTCTTCAAGTTTAGGTTCTGCATTCATTATAAGCAGAAGGATGCCCAGCTTTGAGATGACCAAATATGGCAAGTAGAATTTACTTTCAAATTAGCCAACAGTTGCAGCAAATGTGGTATCCATGGTAACATCTGCCGGTCTGTGTGCCACATATTTTCAGGACGATATGTTCAAAGTAGGGTTTCCTTGCCAGAAAACTTCAACTGTTTGTGACATCCCTGATTGCTATTTTTACTGATCCTGTCTGGTATAGCATAGGGAGCTCCAGATGGTGCGTTTCTCTTTTCGCTGATTATACTTTCTAATGATTTATGGTTTGTAACATTCTGCTGGTGGATTGAGGAGAAATGTCCTTCCATTCTCTTGAAGTGCCAAGTAGGCTACACAATGGTGCCAACATACATGCAGGGCCAAGTCTCCACAAAGTGATGGGAGTCTCGGCGGGTCAGTTAGAGAGCTTGCTAAGGACCAGTTCTCTTGAAGAGTCCCTGGATTAAGACATTGATTCCCTCTCCACAGATATTGTGCTTCTCTAGCAGCTTCTGTCTACTTTGAAGTTTGTTTGCCAATTACAAGCCGATTCAGCATGTATCTTCCTGCATTTTGGTACCAATGTCCATTTTGTGCAACTTTTGAAGCTGTATTTTCAATTCCTGAACCCAAAATATCCACATTCGAATAGCTACGGTATGGAAAGAGGCCATTCGGCCCATCGAGTCTGCACCAACCCTCTGAGGGGCGTCCCACCAAGACCTAGTCTCTTACCCTATCCTCGTAACCCTGCATTTACCCTGGCTAATCTACCTAACCTGGCCATCTCTCGACACTACGGGGCAATTTGCCAGGGCCAGTCTCCCTCACCTGCACATCTTTGGACTTGTTAATGGTAACCAACTCTAATGTCTGTGGGATACCACTTCCCACCTTTAACCTCCAGCTTGAATCCACACTCATTGACTCTGGCCTGTGGCTGTCTGGGTTTCCTGTATTCACAGTTTTACTTCTGATTTCCTATATTCACACTTTTAGTTTTGTTTTTAAAAAGGATTTAACCTCATAGAAGTCCAAACAAAAAAGATATCAAGAAATGGCTGAAGGCGAGGGATGCTGTAAAGGTTATGGGCCCTGACAACATTCCGGCAATAGAACTGAAGACTTGTGCTCCAGAACCTGCTGCTCCCTCAGCCAAGCTGCAGGGGGTACAATGGTTGCATCTTTGCAAAATTGCTTAGGTATGTCCTGTGTCTAAGAGACAAGTCAAACCCAACCTGGAAAATTACTGCCACATCCACTTACATCATTTTACTGATGATAGAGAGTAAGGGATGGTCAACAGTACAGTTAAGCTGCACTTTTTTTTTTATCAATCACTTGTTTGTTGACACTCACTGGGGATACTCAGTTCCTGGCAGCTTGGGTTAGAGCAGAATTTGTACTCTGTCTTCTAGGAAGGGAATGATGGAGATAAACTACACCCCAGTGACTTGCAATCATAATGCCCAGTGCATCTCAGTGTATGTGCAAAGGAGAGTTGGAGGGTTGTCTGCTTTCAGATGAGACATTGAACTAAAGTCCCAGTCACCACCTCAGATCGACATGAGAGATTCCACTGCACCATTTCAAGTAAAAGCAAGAGTGATATTTTCTGATTGTCCACCTAGCTTTTACCTTTCAAACACACGTCACTAAAACTAATAATTTGAGGATTAACCTTCCTGCTGTTGGGGTTTGCAAATTGGCTGCCACATATCCCTGAATTGCACACCAAAAGCACGTTAATTGGCCCTAAGTTCCTTTGCAACATTCTCAGGCCATGATAGGTGCCATATAAATGCAACTCCCATTTTTCAAACTTGAAGAAAACAATCATGATACCACTGACAAGATGGGCTGAATGGTCACCTAAAGCCTGCATCATTCTGGGCTAATACATGAAATGGCTGGGCTGTCTTATGAGGAAAGGTTGGACAGGCTGTGCTCAAATCCATTGGAGGCAGTGGGATTGAAACAGATGCAGTTCCGAGGGGTCTTGACAGGATGGATTAGAAAGGATGTTTCCTTTTGTAGCAGAATTTAGTATGGGAGGTCAGTGTTTAAAAATGAGAGGTTCCCGTTGAAGGCAGAAGTGAGGAAATTTTCTCTTCTCTGCGGTCCATAAGTCTTTGGAACATGTTTCCTGAAATGATGGGGGTAGCAGAGTGTTTGAATATTCCTATGACAGAAGGGGATAGATCCTTGAGGTAAGGCAGAAGGTTACCACGGTAGTTGGAGGTGAATGGTACAATAAGATCAGCCTTGTTTTTATGAAGTGATAGGGCAGGCTTGAGAGGGGAAATAGCTCATCATGCTCCCACTACGTACGATTGAATGTACATGAACTAGGAAATTCATTTTCTAATATTAAACTATGAGGCGAGCAAGAATACTATGCCTTAAAATAAGCAAAGGCAAACGTTTAACCAATCAGTACACATATAGTCACCAATATTAGTCTTAATATAGAAACATCAAGCATAGGAGCAGGAGTAGGCCATTCAGCCCTTTGAGCCTGCTATGCCATTCAGTATGATCATGGCTGATCATCTAACTCCATTCCCTGTTTTCTTGACATAGACTTTGGTCTTTTTAGCACTAAGAACATTCAGTGTTTTGGCCTCAATTGCTGTCTGTGGCAGAGAATTCCACAAGTTCCTCCTGTCTAAGTGAAGTCATTTCCCCTCAGCTCAGTCCGAAATAGGCTATTCCATAACCTTCCACTGTGACCCTTAGTCCTGCTGTTGACCCCTGGTATTGGTCTTCTACATGCCCACCTTGGAACTGCTCAAAAAGTAAAAGGCAAGTCTGATGAAGAGATTGCAGGGTCTTGAGGGATTTAAGGACCTTTTCTGTACACGTTTTCTAATCTTGTCAACTCACCTTGCCCATAGGAGCAGGCCAGATTACACTCTGAAAATGAAAGCATTTGAGTCAAAAATCTGAAAGACATAGCGGAAAGTAAATTTTGTTTTATCTCAAACTATTTGATAATAAAACAGTCGCAGAACAGGTGTTGCATTGTGAGTGATATGGAAACCGTTCACTGAAGCATAAATCTAATGTTGACTTACATGTTAGGTTTCAAGTTAACATCTTTCTCATTCACTCTTTTGCTATCTGTAGTAATGTTGTTTTCCTGGATACAGAGAATGGTACAGAGAGACCTGAATGATGTTAACTAGTGCGCATTCACACATTTATGTGTCTGTTTGTTTTCCTTTCCAGACTCATCGGCATTCTTTTACAGCCTACTACACCCTGTGTAATTTAGAGACTTGGTAAGTAACAAACTCTTATTTTTTTCCCGTAAGCAACTGAGTTGCCGCTTTGTTGGGCTGAGTGTATTTGATCTTTGAGCTAGTTTCAGACTGAAGCAGTATCAGTAACAGGCACGACACAAGCTTGTGCGATGGGAATGTACAATAATACAAGGTCATATATATCACACCAAGGTGTGAATTGGAATCGAAAGCGATGCACACTTTGAATTGATGCGAATCACTGTTTCTGGCTCTCAATTTACGTGCTGGATTCAATTTGGAGTTTTTAGAAATGAAGGCAATTTGTCATGAAGTCAAGGTATTACATTACCAAAATATATTATTTACAAAAATATCTGTTTACAACCCACCTACTGCCCACCTTGCATCTTGCCACCCCATACAGAGGAGTCTAAGTAAGCAAGATCCACCAGCTGACAAGGAAGGGAAATATAGAAAGTAAGGGCAGATGTAGGCCATTCGGCCCATTGAGTGTTCTGCCATTCAATATAATCATAGCTGACCATCCAACTCAGTATCCTGTTCCCACTTTCCCTTTGATCACTTTAACCCAAAGGATAATATACTGAGTTCCTTTTGAATACATCTCTGAACATTAGTAGAAGATGCAAAGTCACTGATAAGTTATGCACGTTAAACCCCATGTGTCGAATGGCAGACGTTGAACTACCACCAGGAGAGTGGTTCTTGATAAGCAGGTTCAGGGCATGTCAGGGCTCCTGTGCAGAGAATGGACTGGATTTCTTGCAGGAAGCAAGGTGTGAGGACATGTACTTGAGGTAACTGGGGAATCAATGGGCTGGTAATAGATGTACATGGACAGCCTACCCCGAGAAGTGGAAACAGAAGTTTTGAAGGAGGGAAGGAAAGACTCAGAGATGGACCAGATAAAGGTGAGAACAGGGTGGAAATTGGAAACAAAGTTGAATAATTTTTCCAATTCTTGATGTGAGTAGGAAACAGCACTATGGACACCAGTGGATTCGGAGAAAGCGTTATGGGTGAGAGTCCGGGTTGGACAGGAACAACGAATGGTCCGCATCCCCCACAAGGAGACAGGGTTTACTGGTGCCCATAGCCAAAGCTTTGAAGATAAAGTTGTTCAAAGTGAGAACTAGCTCAGTCAGGTGAAGGAAGTGGTGGTGGTTGGAGACTGTTCTTTTCAAGGGGGAAGTGGTGAGCCTTAGGACCATTCGAATGGGGAAATGGTTGTGGAGAGGGATTGCACATTCATAGCGAAGAGGACATTAGGGAAGCAGACATTGTGGAAATAGCCTTAAAGCATCAGAAGAATCACAAATTAAGTGGAAAGAGGCTGGACATTTGGAAGGAAATAGAGTCAAGTGAGGAAGAAGTAAGTCCAAAGGGGTAGGTACAGACTGAAACAGCGGATCTACCAGAGTATTCCTGTTTTTGGATTTTGGGAAGGAGGTAGAAGTGGGCTGTATTTGTTTGGAGGACTGTGAGGTGGAATGCTGTAGAGGGGAGAGCTCCAGAGGAGAATGAGGTCCTCAACATTAATCTTCAATCCATTGACGTTCCAAGGTATCAGGTCAAACACGGGTCGAGGAAATCTCCCATTGATGAACACATAGCAACAACTGGCTGACAACCCGCCATGTGGTCCTCCATGTTAAACACTACTTGGAGGAAGCACTGAGGGTGGAGAGGATGCAAAGTGTACACTGGGGGTTTGGGGGTGGGGTTGCAGGAGGTGGGGGGAGAGGGGGTGGTGACTTCAATAACCACCACTAAGTGTAGCTCAGCAACAACATTACTGATCGAGCTGGTTGGGTCCTGCGGCAGGTGGTAAGGGAACCACCAAGAGGGAAAAATATACTTGACCTCATCCTTACCAAACTGGCCGCTGCAGATGCATTTGTCCATGACAGCATCGGTAAGAGCAACTACTTTGTGGAGACAACGTCCTTCCTTCACATTGGGAATAACCTCCATTTGGTGAGTAACACCATTACTATACTAAATGGGACAGACTTCAAACAGATCGAGCAACTCAACACCGAGCATCTATGAGGCATTGTGGGCTATCAACAGCAGCAGAATTGTACGCCAGCACAATCTGTAACCTCATGGGCTGGCACATCCACCTATTCAGCTGTTATATTAAGCCAGGGGATCAACCCTGGTTCAATAGAGAGTGCAGGAGGGCATGCAGGAGCAGCCCAGGCACACCGAAAAATGAGGTATCAACCTGGTAAAACTACCAAACAGGACTACCCACATGCCAAGCAGCATAAGCAACAAGCGATAAACAGAGCTAAGTGATCCCAAAACCAATGGATCAGATCTAAGCTCTGCCGATTTCCCACATTCAGTTGTGAATGATGGTGGACAATGCCCATCCTCAATGATAAGGGAGCCCAGTACATCAGTGCAAAAGGTAAGGCTGATGCATTTGTAACAATCTTCAGTCAGAAGTGCCGAGTGGACCATCCGATGCTACCTGAACTGCTGTGCTTTTCTAACACGACTCTAATCTAGAATCTGGTTTCCAGGATCTGCAGTCATTGTTTTTAACAAGAAACGGTTGGAGACACTGGATACTATAAAGGCTACGGGCCCTGATAACATTCCAACAATGGTACTGAAGACTTGTGATCCAGAACTTGCTGGTCCCCTAGCCAAGCTGTTCCAGTACAGTTACAACACTGGCATCTTCCTGACAGTGTGGAATATTGACCAGGTGCATCATCTATAAAAAGCAGGACAAATCCAACTTGGCCACTTATCGCCCCATCAGTCTATTTTCAATCATCAGTAAAGTGATGGAAGGTGTCATCAACAGTGCTATCAAGCAGCACCTGCTCAGTGATGCTCAGTTTGGGTTCCACGTGGGCCACTCAGCTCCTAACCTCATTGCAGCCTTGGGTCAAACATGGACAAAAGAGCTGAATTCCAAAGGTGAGGAGAGAGTGACAGTCCTGGACATCAAGCTGCATTTGACCCAGTGTGGCATCAAGGAACCTTCGCAAAACAGGAATCAATGGGTATTGGGGGCAAACTCTCCACACAGGAAGGTGGTCGTGGTTGTCAGAGGTCAGTCACCTTAGCACTAGGACATCTCTGCAGGAGTTCCTCAGGGTAGTGTCCTCGACCCAATCATCTTCAGCTACTTCATCAATGACCTTCCCTCCATCATAAGGTCAAAAGTGGGAATGTTTGATCGTGATTGCACAATGTTCAGTACCATTCATGACTCCTCAGATACTGAAGCCATCTGTGTTCAAATGCAACAAAACCTGAACAGTATCCAGACATGGGTTGGTAAATGGCAAGTAACATTCAGCCGTTGACATTCAAAGGCATTACCATCATTGAATCCCCACTATCATCTTGAGTGTTACCATTGACAAGAAGCAGAACTGAACCAGCCTATAAATACTGTGATAATAAGAACAGGTAAGAGGCTAGGAATCCTGTAGCAAGCAATTCACTTGACTCCCCAGAATCAGTCTGCCAATGACAAGGCACAAGTCAGGAGTGTGAGGTAATACTCCCCTCTTGCCTGGATGAGTGCAGCCCCAAGTATATCCAAAAAGCTTGACACCATCCAGAACACAACATTCAGTTTATTGGCGTCACATCTATGAACAGTCACTCCCTCCGACTCCGCTGCTCAGGAGTAGCAGTGTGTACTATCTACAAGATGCACTTCAGAAATTCACCAAGACCCCTGAGCAGCACCTTCAAAATCCTTGACCACTGCCATCCAGAAGGACATGGACAGCAGATACATGGGAACACTACCTTCGAACATACTCAACATCCTGACTTTGATTGAATTACTTCACCATCACTGAGTCAAAATTCTGGAACCCCTCTCTCTAAGGGCATTATGGGTCAAGCCACACCAAATAACTGTGGTGGTTAAAGAAGGAAGATCACCACATTATTCTCCATGCTAACCCATGATGAGCTCAACCATCAACGTCCACAGCTCCCTTTTCTCTCTGAATAGCTCGCAGCTCTCAGGGCCAATGTCCACAGTACTGGGGACTTCATGGTTTAGAAAGCCAGAGACTAGCCTGTTAAGTGCCTGAGGACATTTACGTCTCTTGGGGCCTCCTCCTAAAAATGCAGCACAGGAAGATCCCACAAAGTCCATACCAGGAATGAAGCCTGATGGGGAAGATGATAAATGGGAGTGATGAATGATGGGAACGAAGAAAGATCAGGGTAATGAAAGATCAACCTGATGGAAGATCAAGGGTAATGAATGATCGGGTGATGAGAGATGGGGGTGTTGAAAATTGGAGGTGATGAATGATAGGGGTGATGAACGATTGGGGTAATTAATGATTTAGCTCTACTTTAGAGGTGAAGGTGAGGGAAACAGTTGATTAAATCAACAACTGGAGAAATATGGAAGTAAATTGATGATGACAATCTGCAATTCTGGTGCTTCAATGAAGCAAGTGCCTGTGAGTTGCTCATGAATTCAGTGCTTGCATTTTTGGGTAGTGGCTCAGTGGTTACCACTGCTCCCTCACAGTGCTGGGACCTGGGTTCAGTCCCAGCCTTGAGCAAATGCCTGTGTGGAGTTTGCACATTTTCCCCACGTTTGTGTGGGTTTGCACTTGGTGTCCTCTCACAGATGTGTGGGTTGCTTGGATTGGCCATGCTAAATTGCCCATAGTGCCCAGGGATGTGTAGGTTAGCCTTGGCAAATGTAGGATTACAAGAACATGGTAAGGAGGTGAGTCAGGATGGGATGGACTTCAAAGGGTCAGTTTGGACTTGTTGGGCTGAATGGCCTGTTTCCACACTGTAAGGATTCTGCACAAAAAGATGGAAGCCCAAAAGTTCAGGAGTTGGAGATTTGAAATTGTTGCTTTAATAACTTGGGGTGAAATTATTTCAAAAAATGCTGAAGTTCTACAGAGGGAATGAGGGTAGCAAGGAATACAAAGAAATGGTGAGAGGTGCCCTTTACAGTGACTGAAACATTGGCAGTACAAAGGTCACAGAGGATCGCAACATCAATGGATGGTCAAGAATATGCTTTATCGAGTTGATAATGGACGGAGAGATTTACAATTGATTTCAGGAAGTAGATTGCAAGTGGACATGAGATGGAGATTAAAGCAGTCAAGAGAAGGAGTCACTTAGTGTAAAAGTGGCAAGTTGTCTCAGTGGAAAATTCCATATCACTGATGGAAGACAAATGTTTTGAAGGAGAGATGAGGCTAGGGGAACAAAGTGAGGTGCTTGAAGAACGTGACAATGCCAGAGGGGCAGGAGATTCCGAAAGTGGAGATCTTGACGATATTTATACCTTTTGGTGAGCTGACTGCATGAGGAGGACATTGTCATTGCTGGCTCCTATTGCCCACACTGCATAGAGAGGCTGACAGGAGAGGAGGAGCAGGGGACAATTATGGTTATTGCTCATCATGAGCTGATAAGGAATGTCTGGGAAAGCTCTTTGGAAGATGCCAGGAGAGACACAGAGAATATGGGTCTATTCGGAAAGCATTGAAACCCGAAGCTACAGCAGTAATTGGGTTAGTTTGGGAGATTTTCATGGGCTTGCCATTTCAGTGCCTGAAGGGTTAGTTGCACCACTACAGAAAGAAAATATTGAGATAGCCCTGCCACCTGCTGGTGATACAATGTGACTGTCTTCAACTGGAGAATGACCAGCGCCTACAGTAAGGTGTGCTCTTAATGAATGAGACTAATTCTTTACATTACTACCATACTCCATTACAAAGTGAGAAGGTTATAGAACTAACCTAGGGTTCGAATATGTGGTCTGTCAGTTGATGGCGAACTAGAAATAATGATTGTATGTATTAATTGATCACTTCGGCAAAAGTGAGAACTGCAGATGCTGGAAATCAGAGTCTAAATCAGAGTGGTGCTGGGAAAGCACAGCAGGTCAGGCAGCATCCGAGGAGCAGGAAAATCAACGTTTCGGGCAGGAGCCCTTCATCAGGAATGAGGCAGGGAGCCTCCAGAGTGGAGAGATAAATGGGGGTGGGTGGGACTGGGGAGAAGGTAGCAAAGAGTACAATAGGTGAATGGGGGTGGGGATCAAGGTAATAGGTCAGAGAGGAGAGTGGAGCGAATAGGTGGGAAGGAAGATTGGCAGGTAGGATAGGTCATGAGATGGCGCTGAGTGGGAAGGTTGGAACTGAGGTAAGTTTTGGGGGTGGAGGGGAATGAGGAAACTGGTGAAGGTACAGGTGAAACTTTAATGGATGTGGAAGGCTCATTTGGGGCCTTGGATGGAGGTGAGGGAGGAGGTGTGGGAACAGGTTTTGCAATTCCTGCGGTGGCAGGGGAAGGTGCAAGGACGGGAGGGTGGGTTGTTGGGGGGGCGTGGACCTGACCAGGTAGTCACGGAGGGAACCGTCTTTGCAGAAAGCGGAAAGGGGTGGGGAGGGAAATATATCCCTGGTGGTGGGGTTTTCCGAAATTAAAACAATGAGCTATCATCATTATTAGATTAGATTCCCTACAGTATGGAAACAGGCCCTTCAGCCCAACAAGTCCACACTGACTCTCCAAAGAGTAACCCACCCAGACCCATTCCCCTATTAAGCCCTGACTAATGCACTTATCACTATGGGCAATTTAGCAAGGCCAATTCACCTGACCTGCACATCTTCAGATTGGGGAGGAAACCAGAGCACCCAGAGGAAACCCATGCAGACACGGGGAGAATGTGCAAACTCCACACAGACAGTCCCCCGAGGCTGCAATCAAACCCAGGTCTCTCACGCTATAAGACAGCAGTGCTAACCACTGAGCTACCATGCCACCCAAGGTTATAGGAGGTTCCAGAGCTAGACTTGATGACATCCCTTGCAAGGAGGTTGTATGGTCATAAAACGAAGAATGGCTTTGATTTTTATGGCATTTTTCTTAACTCAGAATGATAAACAAGCAATCTGGGCTAGACACGAGCTGAACCTGGATATATCCAGGTTGGAGTTGATGAGTCATGGTAAAATCTGCAGCACGGGAGTGGCAGATAATGAGCATTCTAAACAAGAGAGGGCTCAGACACCTCTGGTTGAACCTCACAGCCTAAACATCACCATCTCTCCTGCCATGAACATCTTGGGGTGAGAGAAGAGCAGGGTGGAGGGGGGGGGGGGGGTGGGGGGGCGCAGGAGAGGGGGGGGTTACGGATTTATCATTGATATGAACACTGAAGCCCACAGCCTGACTTCCAAAAGCCTCTGCCCTCTCTCCCCTGTGGAGTGCAATGGAATATTGCCGACCCACCCGAATGGGCAAGGCTGGAGCCATCACCATTTGAGATAAAGGGCACAAGTTTTAGAGGGGACGTGAGGAAAAGCTTTTTCACCCAGAGGGTGGTGGGAATCTGGGACTCACTGTCTGTAAGTGTGGAAGAGGTAGAAACCCTCATAGTATTGAAGCAGTATTTAGATACGCAGTTGCACACCAAGGTATTTAAGGCCAAGTGCTGGAAAATGGATTAGAATAGGTGGGTATGATTTGGAGATACCGGTGTTGGACTGGAGTGTACTAAAGTTAAAAATCGCACAACACCAGGTTATAGTCCAACAGGTTTAATTGGAAGCACACTAGCTTTCGGAGCACTTTTCCATCATCAGGTGATTGTGAAGTATAAGACACAGAATTTATAGGAAAAGTTTACAGTGTGATGTAACTGAAATTATATGTTGAAATGCATTGTCTGAGATGACACGGCACTCATTGTTAAAGTTCACTGAGAAAGTAACTTTTAAAAAAAAAGTTCTGGGATTAATAGATGAAACCACATGGTCATTCTAAAAGATGGGAGACTTAATGAACAATCCAGGTCCTTTTCAATATATCTTTTCAATTGCATCACACTGTACACTTTTGCTATAAATTCTATGTCATACAATCTTATTCTCCACAACCACCTGATGAAGGAGTGATGCTCCGAACACTAGTGCTTCCAAGTAAGCCTGTTAGACTCTAACCCGGTGTTATGTGATTTTTAACTTAATAATTAAGAAGTTATTGTTGGGCCGAAGATCTGTTTTCTATTCTGTAGACCTCTATGACTTGGGAAGCTCAGGTGGTCAGCAGAGTAGTTTACCCAATTGATGCCCCCGCCTCTAGATGGCATGTGTGCCCCCATCCGTCATTGCCATGTAGTGGCTATAACGTGTACAATCCGCAAGGTGCACAGCAGCAACTCCTTGGTCTCCCCCTAATCTCCACCTTACCAGCCCATGTTACCTGGAGGCTTCCCTTCATCTTGTCGTCCCCACATGCAACAGATTTTAACAAAAAGGCAACAATTGGAAGATGTTAAGATGTAGCGTGGAAGAGTGAAAACGGCTGGGAGTCCATGGAAGAGTTCTGTTCATGAACTCCACAACCACACAGGAGTGTTAGCGAGGGGTCTTCCACTGCTCGCTGCTCCAACACAGCTCAGCTCCCAAGTACCCTGGCCTCTCACTGAGAGAGGAAGAGGAGTCCACAGCCAGATTGCTGAGCTCCAATGATTGATTTAGTCCCTAAATTACAGACATCGCAGGATCAGGAATGGTTAACAATCAACAGCTCACTTTATGAAAGTGTGAAGAAATACATACAGTGAACTGCAGAGAAATGGATCCATCAACAGATTTGTGAAATGCCCTGAGCGCAGCATCACTGCTCACTGAAGTGGGCTCGCCTATGCCTAGGATTGGAGGGGAGCTTTTCTTAAGATTCATGGCTAGGCCAGCATTTATTGCCAGTCCCTGGTTCCCTTGACAAGGTGGCAGGGAGCTGCTTTCTTGAACTGCTGCGGTCCATGTGCTGTAGGTAGACCCACAATGCCCTTAGGGAGGAAAGTCTAGATATTTCACCCAGCCACAGTGAAGAGACAGCGGATATAGTTCCAAGGCAGGATGGTGAGTGCCTTCAAGGGGAACTCGCAAGGGGTAATGTTCCCATGTCACTGCTGCCCTTCTCCTTGGTAATGGTCATGAGTTTAGAAGGTGCTGTCTCAGAAGCCCTAGTAGATTTCTGCAGCGCATCTTGTAGATGGTACACACAGTTGGTACTCAGCATTGTTGTAGAGGAAGTGAATATTTGTGGCTGAGGTGCCAAACAAGCGGGCTGCTATACCCTGAATAGTGACAAACTTCTCAAGTGTTGTATTCCATCACATTCCTAGGCAGATGGTGGACAGTGTTTTGGGAGTCAGGAATTACCTGCAGTAATTTGCTGCAGAATTCCTAACCTCTGACCTACTGTTGTAGCCATAGTATTTATATGGCTCGTCCTGGTCAATGGATGTTAATGGTGGGAGCTTCAATGATGGTAATGCCATTGAATATCAAGGAACAATGATCCAGTTCTGTCTTGTTCTAAAACACCAGCCACTGCTTGTTAGGAAGCTGCACTCTCCAAGGACACCTTGAAATGCCGTGATTACCAGTCAAGGATTGAATAAGAGATAAACACAGAGAATACTGGAGAAACTCAGCAGATCTGGCTGCACCTGTGGAGAGAGAAACAGAGTTAATGTTTTGAGTCTGGTTAGGTAGATCTGCATGTTTGTTTCAGATTTCCAACATCCATACTATTTTGCTGTTAAATGAATAAGGGACTCTTGGATATCCTGAATCTGACATTAGAATTAGAATATTAGCCTTTCTTGTCATATGTTTTCAATGAGAGTGTATATGTCGCCAATTACAGCACTGACGTAGATACAAAAGTACTAGGCACAGCTTCTTTAGTTACAAGATCTGAGACAATACTATGATAAAACATCCGGCATTACAGGAATAAAGTTCAGTACAACAGACCACACTGGCACCTAGCTTCCCATCTGCATGGGGCCCTGGCTTTACACCATGCTGGCAACAAACCACACCAGGAGGCCATTTTGGGAGGCTGAGAGGTCATCACCCACGCTGAGGGTCACTGCACCAGGCCAGAAGTCACCACGCCAAGTCGGGAGATACTGGCTAACCATTATAACCAACCATTCCCTGCCTATGGCATTAACAGATAGTGTCTCTGTATTAAACATTCGGGGGGATTAACATTCAAAGCAGAGTTTGTATTCCCTGTACAGTAGTGTTAAAGTCTGACCTGCTAATTTTTTCCAGGCTCATTTAGACAAATCATAAGAAACAGGAGTCTGAAGGAAAATAAATGTAGATCAAAACCTTTGTCAATTTCTGCTTCACTCGATGACAGCCTCTGTAATTGGAGATTTGAAAATACTTGCTTCTGAGTATTCCTGGATTGTCTCTAGAGGGGTGAGTGAATAATGTTTGCTGCCAGTTCTGAGGAAGAGTTGAAACGTTAAATTTGTTTCTCGCTCCACAGACTCGGCCATGCCTCTACTGAGTTGCTCCAGAATTGTCTGTGTTTGTTTCAGGTTTTCAGTATCTGCAGGACTTTGCCCTCGTGGGCCTTATAAAATACTCGAGTCATCAGAATCTGACGATTTTTTTTCCCCCTTGCTATTTCCTTCTGATACAGGGAGCACCTCACCTTGAATCCACCTGAAGTTAGGGATGTGGAACTGCTGTATGCAGGCTGGGGAGTCAAAGGCCAACAGCTGGTGAGAACTTGCTTTATTTATTCGTGCAGAGCTATTTGTGTTTCCTGAGCATCTCCCAGGGGTCTACCAACAACTCTGAGTCAAAGTGAAGTTTGAAAATGTTTGGGGAAATTGATAGTTCCATCGTCAAATGAGTCTAGATTTTCTCCCTATCCAGGTTTGTAATGTTCAGTTTGACATTTGGAGAAGAGTTTTCAGGTTAAAAGTGTAGAGTGTGATAACTGCAAAGGGCACTCAATGTCCAAAGTATTGTAGCTGCTTCCATGATTGAAAATGTAGTTCGTGCCCTCTCACTTTTGTATTGGCCAACATTAATTCATTTCTGACATTAGACTGAAGCCCAATGTATGAACATTGTTCCTCTGTTATCAGCCAAATGCAATACTGTGTGGCTCGGCTTTACAATCCAGTCTCCAGTTAACTCACGGGCAAACAGTGCAGGTTCGATCTTTCCGCCATTTTTGGGTGATGGCCAGCGTTATTAGCAGCAGCGTTTAAGGTGACTATACACAGTCATAGAGACGTACAGCACAGAAACAGATGGTGGCACAGTGGTTAGCACTGCTGCCTCACAGCGCCAGAGACCCGGGTTCAATTCCCGGGTTCAGTCACCTCAGGTGACTGTCTGTGTGGAGTTTGCACATTCTCCCTGTGTCTGCATGGGTTTCCTCCGGTTTCCTCCCACTGTACAAAAATGTGCAGGTTAGGTGAATTGGCCATGCTAAATTGCCCCTCGTGTTAGGTGATGGGGTAAATGTAGGGGAATGGGTCTGGGTGAGTTGCGCTTCAGCAGATCGGTGTGGACTTGTTGGACCGAAGGGCCTGTTTCCACACTGTAAGTAATCTAATCTAAACCCTTCCATCCAACTTGTCAAGGCTGACCAGATATCCCAAATTAATCTAGTCCCATTTGCCAGCACTTGGCCCATATCCTTCTCAACCCTTCATATACCCATCTCGATGCCTGCGTCACTTCCTCTGGCAGCTCATTCCATACACTCACCACCCTCTGTGAGAAAAAGTTGGCCCCTGAGATCCCTTTTATATCTTTCCCCTAAACGTATGCCCTCTAGTTCTGGACTCCCTTAACCTGGGGAAAATACCTTGACTATTCATCCTATCCAGTCAATCATAAAATGTTTTGAACACTTCATAGATACTGCATCATTCCTAATTCAGATACAAAGGAATGTCGATTGTCCGAACGAGATGGGTAGGCACTATTTCGCTCAGATAATTGATTATTCGGTTAATCAATTCAATGCCTTACCTCTGTGAGTTTTCTATTAAGTCTGCTCCCTGTTCAGGAGACGAAGCAGCAACACATAACACGCAAGCCCCCGCCCCCACCTCCCAACTCCTTCCGCCCCAACCCGCCCCTCCAACACCACCCCCCCACCTGCCCCCAACCCCATCCAACACTGCCCCCGCTCACCCCCAACCCACTCTAATACCACCCCCCACCTGACCCCCAACTCTCGCCAACCCTGCCCCCCGCCTGCTCTCCCAAAACTTTGTCCAACACCTCACCAACCCCCGCCCTAAAACTCATCCAACACTGTTACCCAGAAGGACTTTTACCCGAAACGTCGATTCTCCTGCTCCTCGAATGCTGCCTGGCCTGCTGTGTTTTTCCAGCACCACTTTTATAACTCAGTATGGAGGAATAAGGGGATCTTGAGGTCCATGTTCATTGCAGAAATGTCTGTCATGTGGGGCGATAATTTTAAAGTGATTGAAGGAATGTTTAGGGGAGATGAAACTAGTGGGTGCACTGCCAGCCGTGGTAGTAGAGTCAGGTACATTAGGGACATTTAAGCAACTCTTGGAGAGGTACATGGAAGTTAGTACAAGGAAGATTATGGAGATTGGGCTGATCTTAGAGTAGGATAAAAGGCCAGTACAACATTGAGGGCTGAAGCTGAAAATGTGTTGCTGGTTAAAGCGCAGCAGGTCAGGCAGCATCCAAGGAACAGGAAATTCGACGTTTCGGGCACAAGCCCTTCATCAGGAATGAGGAAAGTGTGTCCAGCAGGTTAAGATAAAAGGGCTGAAGGGCCTGTACTGTTCTCTGTTCTGTGTTATATGTTGTCCTCTCTGACACCTCACACTTACTCCATCTCTGCGACTATACTCATCTCCCATCAATGCTCATGCTCTAAACGTTCTCATTACGCCCTGCTACACCTTGCCTGCTCAATGTGTGTGCCCTCACTCTCCTGGGTCTCCAACAGAAACAGCTGGGCCATCTACCTTCACAACCCTTCATACCAGCCCCTTTCTCATACCAGGAGGAAGATAGCCCCTGTCAGGGTTGAACGATAGTCTGACTGGCATTTGACTCCTCACCCCTAATGTGGAGAATGTCCTGACTCCGACTGGCCTGACTGATGGTGTCTGAACCCCCGGACTGGAACCGGAGGCTGACAATAGATAAATATTAAACTGATAAAAATAAATGATAAATAATAACGGTAAATGTTAAACTCACCTGATGAAGTCTTAGTTGACCAAGCTCCATCTAGTGGCATATGTGGGATGGTTCAGTACAGCCTTTGCTTTCAGAGAGAGCCCCGGAATTCAGTGCAAGTTGTCAATGGCAGCCTGGACAGAAGCAAAGCATGGAGTTTCAAAAATAAGAAAAAGGAGGTGAGAATGCTTACCAAATTTGGTCACATTTCCTATTTATGTACCCTCCTGGATCCATCCCTTTTAAATTGTTGTAATTGTACCAGCCTCCACCACTCTCTCTGGCAGCTCATTCCATACACGCACTACCCTCCATGTGAAAAAGTTGCCCCTTGGATCTCTTTTAAATCTTTCCCCTCTCACCTTCAGCCTGTGCCCTCTAGTTTTGGACTCCCCTATCCTGAGCAAAAGACCTTGACTACACACCCTATCCATTCCCCTCAGGATTTTAAAAACCTCAATAAGGTCACCTCTCAGCCTCTGAGGCTGCAGGGAAAACAGCCCTAGCCTGTTCAGCCTCTCCCTGTAGCTCAAACCTTCCAACCCTGGCAACATCCTTGTAAAACCTTTCTGAACACTTTCAAGTTTCACAACATCTTTCCCATAGCAGGGAGACCAGAATTGAACGCATTATTTCAAAAGTAGCCTAACTAATGTCCTGTACAGCCACAACATGGCCTCCTAACCCCTGTACTCAATGCATTGACCAATAAAGACTGGTTAGAATATGGTGCTCACTCCTAAAAGGAGATGAGGTGGGCAGCATAAAAGGAAGCTACAGATAGAGTTAAATGGAGCAGTCAGAAAGAGTTTGATCTATTGGACTAAATAGGTCATTTTTGTGCTGTGAGTACTCTATAATCCAATATAATGTATCACATTCTCTTTTGCAAGGTGATATGGCATATGCTCCTATTGTCCTGTTGGGCAGCCCCAGATCAACAACACAACCTGCTTCAAAATAGTCTCTGCATCTGCACCTGGAACTTCTGCCAATCATTGTAAAAAATTATGAGACACTCATGGCATCTGAGTTTGCCAGCGATGGCAGTCCTTTGAAATCTTCCGCATTAACGGCTTCCTGCCATTCTTCTGCCCACTTACATTTCGTGTCCAACTCAGGGCATTATTCCGGAGCTGTCACCTCTGATCTCACAGTTGACATGTGACAACGTGGCATAATCTCAGTCCATGTCTGCTAACAGGCAAATAAGTGAATATCATCAAATATAAAAGCAGGGAAGTAAAAATGACACCAGCTGGAAATAACCTCAAGAACAGCAGAGTTGTGAATGAGTGACTGGGAGCTGTAGGTTTTGCAGAAAACCTTAAGGGCAAATGCTGCCAGGAATCTCACTTTGCAGTGCATATGGGGATGAGACAGCTGAGCATTATGGCCGACAATATTTTGCTGTCAAACAAAAGTCCTAAGGAGCTGCTTTGAAATATCAACTCAAGCAACTGCACTCCGGCATATCTGAATGCCAAATTCCCCAGGGGAGTCGTCCTATTGAACATAAGCAGATATCAGCAGGACACTGTTTATCCCATTTACATTTCATAAGCTGAACATTAATGATTGCACAAGAAGCTGCCAGAATGCATCTGCAACAGGGGCAGGAGGAGGAGGGAATAAAATCAAAAAGGGGAGCAGGAAATCAACAATTCCAGCAGGCGATCAGAGTCAGGAGGCATCCCCATCGCTGGCATCCCAAAATCAAAATACTGCAAGCACTGGAAATAATAGCGAAATTGCTGGAAAAACTCAGCGGATCTGATAGGATGCATGGAGAACAAAGCAGAGTTAATGTTTCTGGCTGATGACCTATTCGTTGGAAGGGTTTGAAAACGTTGACTCTGTTAACCTCCATGGATGGAGCCCCTGGCCTGCTGAGTTTTCCCAGTATTTTCATTTGCTCTTGTCTTCAGCTGCTTGCTGTGCAAGATAGACCTACTAAGATAGACTCGGTTAAATTGCAAGGACTTCAGACCTTGGCTGGCATTGGTTTGGATTTTGCAGTTAGCAGAAATGGAATGAATGGTGCTTATTACATGTTTACCCGTCCAGGAATTTTGGGATTTCACATCACGAATTGCAGTAATTAGATATTTAAAATAGAGCAACAATTACAGCCAAGTTAGGGATCAGTGTCAACAAGGCAAGCAATGGCATGTGTGTCTTTAGCAAATCTAAAATCCATATTAAGTTCCTGCAAGTTTATTTTGGTTAAACAGTGGAAGATGTGCTAAGTAGTTGCTATAGTGATCTCTTTGAAAGGTTGCATTTACATATAACTGTAGATGACCAAAACATGCAGCTGCTCGGAGATATTGAAGCAGACTTTTGTAAAATTAGCACCAGTCGGACCATGGAGCAATATTTGTGGACTCCCCTGAAGTATGGATTGATCAGTCAGGCACACAACAGCATGTTGTCAGACGGTGCAGGGATGAAGGGAGGAGGGAACACGACATTGGGATACAGGGTCAGCCATACGGAGCAGGCCCGAAGGAAAATACTAAATCAGGTTAAACAGCAGCTCCAAACTCTGATGGGGCATTGCTTCAAAAATGTAGTCAGTTAGTGGCACGTTATAAAAGGTGAAAATTACAGAAGCACCTAAATTGCTTGGGGTGTTGATGCACCTCAGGCCTTTGGGGACCAGGTTTCTCTGTCCCTATGAATGTGTTGGATAGATGACTTTGAGAATTCAAAAGAGTGCCATGGAATCTTTCATATTTATCTGAGTGTACAGAGGGAGCTCTGTGCGTGTATGGGTGGTCTAACTCTGTTTCGTCCCTGTGATGTAAGGTGTGTTTCTCGTGTATGTTTAAGCTCAATTGGCTGGAGGGCTGCTTTGTGTCACAGACTGACGCCAACAGCATGTGTTCAATTCCCACACTGGCCAGTGTTAGCATGAATACAGACTTGAGGGGCCAAATGGCCTCCAACATTTCTAGTGTGACAAACAGCTGCAAATGTGTTGCTGGTCAAAGCACAGCAGGTTAGGCAGCATCTCAGGAATAGAGAATTCGACGTTTCGAGCATAAGCCCTTCATCAGGAATAAGAGAGAGAGAGCCAAGCAGGCTGAGATAAAAGGTAGGGAGGAGGGACTAGGGGGAGGGGCGATGGAGGTGGGATAGGTGGAAGGAGGTCAAGGTGAGGGTGATAGGCCGGAGTGGGGTGGGGGCGGAGAGGTCAGGAAGAGGATTGCAGGTTAGGAGGGCGGTGCTGAGTTGAGGGAACCGACTGAGACAAGGTGGGGGGGAGGGGAAATGAGGAAGCTGGAGAAATCTGAATTCATACCTTGTGGTTGGAGGGTTCCCAGGCGGAAGATGAGGCGCTCCTCCTCCAGCCGTCGTGTAGTTGTGTTCTGCCGGTGGAGGAGTCCCCGGGCTTATGCTCGAAACGTCGAATTCTCTATTCCTGAGATGCTGCCTAACCTGCTGTGCTTTGACCAGCAACACATTTGCAGCTGTGATCTCCAGCATCTGCAGACCTCATTTTTTACTCTAGTGTGACAAACAGGCAATACATGATCAGTGACCTGTTATATGTCTGTCCCCAATTATCATTCTCATTGATGCAAACTGAAATGAAAATCAGGAGAGAAAGCCAGCCATTGATTCAATCTGGTCATCTTCCTCTGCTACCCAGAGTTGAACATATTTGCTCAAAACTTGTTCATTACTAGTATTAGTTTAATCAGTGTGTAGCTACTCAGTGAGTCCTATTCTCACCTCTGTAATAGAGATGGTACATTCCCCTCTCTGAGGAAAGTTAAATAGAATTGTGGCTCATACCACTGCTATTCCAAAGTTCAAAGGTGCAAACGGACCGAGAAGATTTTGTGAAGAGCAACACTAATTGAAGTATAGAGATAGGCAGTTTGTGTTTGTGTCAGTCATCTGTTTGTGTCTCTGATCTAAGCACGTAAAATAAAAAACAAACAGCAAAGTACAGTAAGAATAGCTTCTATCTAATGAAAATCCCATTCTTGCAGTCAAAATGTATAGACTGTTTCAGATTTATGGCCTAAATTCTCATTCCGAAGAGTAATTCTTCCACTGCCTGAGGTTGTCATGACAATTTATCAAGTGTATTTTCCTGTGTGACAGTGGAGTCAGTACAAGGCAATCTACCAGCCTGTTGCACTAACGTTGCTTCAGCTCATACCTCTGATGCATATTGAGTGAACTCATTTTTTTTCAGCAAACTTCTACAACTTAATGGCAACCTGTTAGGAGTATGCCTTCTGTGGAACCAGAGGGTTTCATTTCTAATGGAGGTGCATGCCTTAACACAATCGTGTAAATATTACGCGCTGTTTTGGTGCACTCAGTCGCCCACGTACCAGTATTAATCACTGCATGAGAATAAGTGTGGAATTATAATTACTGTCAGGAGTAGGAGGAACACAAGGCCTCAGGGGGAAGAGGGAGCTCAATCGAGCTGAAGGCCGAAATGATGACAAACTGGAGGTCACTTCAAAAATCCATAAGTTCCATACATCTGTATATAAATATCTTTTTGTGGTATTGTCCCTGATAGAATGCAGGAAATGAGGCAGTCATTCTGCATCTAAAAACAGCGTTGTGATAATGATCAGATCATTTGTTTTAATGATAGTAATTGAGCAATAGGTATTGGTTGGATAACTCCTTTTCTTCCAAGTATTGCCATAGAATCTGTCACATCCATCTGAGCATCCAGAGAGGGCTTTGTGGTGTTTTACTGTGTGTAGGTGGGCAAACTCTATTTAGTCTCTGTGATGTCGGGTGTGTTTTTCATGCATGTTTTAGTTGAGTTGGCTGGGCGGCTGGTTTCAGATGCAGACTGATACCATGACAGCACGGGTTCATTTCCCACACCAAACTGAGATTAACATAAAGATCCCACCTTCTCAACCTCGCCCCTGACTTGAGATGTGGTAACCCCAGGTTAGACTCACCACCAATCATGTTTCTCTGAGGAGAAAGCAACCCTCTGGGACAATAGCAACTTTATATTTTGAATCTAATTAAGTTTAAGTTTAAACTTTTACTTTAGTAACATATGGTTTTTTTCTGGGTGAGTTTGATGATTAACTTGCAGGTATTTCTTTAGCCATGGTGACTCCCTTTAAAAAGGCATGAGGGAGGTAGCATTCAGAACTAGTGTGTGATTAACAAGTAGGAGAAAGTGAGCACTGCAGATGCTGGAGATCAGAGTCAAGAACGTGGTGCTGGAAAAGCACAGCAGGTCAGGCAGTATCCGAGGAGCTGGAGAGTCGATGTTTCAAGCATAAGCAATCCTGATGAAGAGCTCACCCGAAATGTCAACTCTCCTGCTCCTCGGATGCTGCCTGACCAGCTGTGCTTTTCCAGCACCACACTTTTTGACTGTGATTAGCAAGTATTTCTGACCAAGTGAAGTAACCAACTCCTTACCAAGGCGTCAGTTTGAAATTTCTGGAATTAGTTCTTTAAATTTAGGGGGAGCACCCGTACCTTACAGAGAGGGGCTTTTCAGTTTTATTTTCATTTCAGTAATTCTGCAGAAGTGCTCGGATGAATAAGGATGTGTAAAACATCCTGAGAAAGAAGTTAGTTGCATTTGTTAAAACCAGATCAGCTTAGAGTGAGGGGTTTAATGATGGTCTCAGACAGAAATTGTTTTTAGGTGAAAGTGAGGACTGCAGATGTTGGAGATTAGAGTCGAGGGTGTGGTGCTGGAAAAGCACAGCAGGTCAGGCAACATCCGAGGAGCAGGAGAATTGATGTTCTGGGCAAAAGCCCTTCATCAGGAATTGTTTTTATAATATCAATAATAGGTTATTTGAAGATGAAAGCGTAGGAAATTTCCAGGAAAAGGCTAACAAATTTTCTAGACTGGGAGTTAAAGTTGCAGTTAAGTTAAGCTTATCATGGTATTAAGGACAATGATTCTCTGGTGTGAGTGCAATGCAACAGATGTTTTTGAGATCTGTCAGAGTGTTTTTAGAATCTGTAAAGGTGAGTTTTGGGATTGTGATTTAACTATGTGTTTAGAAGTGTTATATGTAAATAGTTTGGAGTATTCTATTTTACCTTCATCGCTTTTGATTAACTTCTGTTTTAACATTAAAATCAAGT
The DNA here is from genome assembly GCF_020745735.1 of Hemiscyllium ocellatum. Taxonomy (NCBI): domain Eukaryota; kingdom Metazoa; phylum Chordata; class Chondrichthyes; order Orectolobiformes; family Hemiscylliidae; genus Hemiscyllium; species Hemiscyllium ocellatum. The sequence goes on along the minus strand of NC_083405.1, from coordinate 120,162,806 downwards.
CTGCAACATTGTATCCTTATGTTGCAGTGAGAAACCAGCTTGTTAAAATCAAAACAAAACTTGATCAATCAAGCCAGGTTTGGGCTGGCACGATGGCTCAGTGGTTAGCATTGCTGTCTCTCAGTGCCAGGGACCCAAGTTCAATTCCTGCCTCGGGTGACCTCCTGTGAGGAGTTTGCACATTCTCCCCGTGTCTGCATGGGTTTCATCCAGATGTTCCAGTTTCCTGCCACAGTCTGAAGATATGTGGATTAGCCATGGGTTAGAGGGTGATGGGCCTGGGTGAATTGCTGATCAGAGGGTCAGTCTGGACCTGATGGGCCAAATTTCCTGTTTCCACACTGTAGGAATTCTATGAAACCGGATTTCAGTCTGTGATCTTACTTTCCCAGTAATAATCTCAGCTGGGATCATAACATCTCTGAAAGGGCTGAAACTTGAGACTATGGAACTTTCTATGAGAGCTGTTTAGTTACAATTTATTCTAGACAAATATTATCTCATGACAGCTGTCAGTGTTCCTGTTTCCTTACCGTTCTCTTGACATAATCGTATGAAACAGACATAATTGGACAAATTGCTAATGTTAACCCCCACCTCACCCCCACCCTACACTTCCTTCATTGTCTAATGTGAAATGCAGCATCTCTGACAGTGCAGTCCTAAGCGGTGACCTTACAGAGGTGTATAAAGTCGTGAGCTACATGGATACGGTAGGGGAGTCCAAAATGGCAGGGCATGGGTTTAAGGTGAGAGAGTGAAAAAAGGGAACTAAGGAGCAACGTTTTCATGCAGAGGATGGTATGTGTATGGAATGAGTTTCCAGAGGAAATGGTGGAGGCTGGTACAACTGCAACATTTAACAGGCATTGGATGGATATTTGAACAGGAAGGGTTTAGAGGGATATGGCCATTTGCTGGCAAATGGGACTAGATTAGGTTAGAATATCTGGTTGTCATGGGTGAGTTGGACTGAAGGCTGTTTCCGTGCTGTACAGCTCTGTGACTCGATGACACTGTGGACAGCAGTGTCGGGTCCGACTTGATTTTCATGTTTGAGTCTTTGGACTCTCATAACACAGCCACACTTGGAGCAAAGACACGGAAACATGAGTAAACTAATATTCATTGGTTGCCAGCAATGGAAACAAAGTACACGTAATTTATCTTCTCCATGCTGTGATTTATTTTAACTTTTTGTTTGGGGTTTCATTGGACAATTTCTGATTGATTGAGAATGATAGCATGAGGTATTCTGTCTGTGTAACCCTGCTTATCTCGAGCAAAAAGTTAACTAGGGAGGAAACGTTCTCCTTAAAGAAACATTGAATATTTATGAATAAACGACTTTGCCCAAGGTCACGTTTCGATATGTATTTTTATTGGATTGCAGGCATTGGAGAGGATGAAAAGGCTTTGCACAATAACACATGAGGTGAAGCTGTCAGTGCTCCGAGAGAAATCCCACATCATGCGTCTTTAGACTGACTGACAGCCTCAGCTTAATTACTTCTGAAGACCAAAGCCTTCTCCCATTTGATTTAGTTTCCTGGTTTCCTCACATTGTTCTGTCCATACGCTGATGTAGCAATGAAAATCTGAGTGAATTTGCTGTCAGTCTTTGGAAAACTTTTATTAGAGAAGGTAAAGATTAGATTACTTACAGTGTGGAAACAGGCCCTTCAGCCCAACAAGTCCACACCGACCCGCCACCCACCCATACCCCTACATTTATCCCTTACCTAACACTACTGGCAATTTAGCATGGCCAATTCACTTGACCCGCACATCTTTGGACTGTGGGAGGAAACCGGAGCACCCAGAGGAAACCCACGCAGACACAGGGAGAACGTGCAAACTCCACACAGTCAGTTGCCTGAGGCGGGAATTGAACCCGGGTCTCCGGTGCTGTGAAGCAGCAGTGCTAACCACTGTGCCACCATGCCGCCCAAAGAAGATACAATCCTGGACTCTTACAACACAGACAAATATTATTCAGCCCTCATACTTTGATGTTCAGCTCATTCAAATAACTTTCTAATTCCCTCCCAATCAGCATTGCAAGTATACAACACTGTAGTTGTAACTACTGTCAGTGTAAGTCTGAAGGTGTGCAGAATTGTCGCTGTAATCACACTGTAGGTGTTATCACTGTAGGTGTACAGCATTGTAAACGTGCAGCATTGTAGGTGTAATCACTGAAGGTGTGCAGCATTGTACATGTAATTATTGTGGGTGTGCAACAGTGGAAGTGTAATTACAGTAGATGTGTGGCACTGTGGGTGTGCAACAGTGGAAGTGTAATTACTGTAGATGTGCAGCACTGTGGGTGTGCAACACTGTAGAGGTGCAGCACTGTCAGTGTAATTACTGTAGGTGTGCAGCATTGGCGGTGTAATTACTGTAGGTGTGCAGCATTGGAGGTGTATTTACTGTAGAGGTGCAGCACTGTCAGTGTAATTACTGTAGGTGTGCAGCACTGTAGTGGGGCAGCACTGTCGGTGTAATTACTGTAGGTCTACAGCATTGGAGGTGTACTTACTGTAGATGTGCAGCACTGTCGGTGTAATTACTGTAGGTGTGCAGCACTATAGTGGTGCAGGACTGTCGGTGTAATTACTCTAGGTGTGCAGCATTGGAGGTGTATTTACTGTAGATGTGCAGCACTGTCGGTGTAATTACTGTAGGTCTACAGCATTGGAGGTGTACTTACTGTAGATGTGCAGCACTGTCGGTGTAATTACTGTAGGGGTGCAGCACTATAGTGGTGCAGCACTGTCGGTGTAATTACTCTAGGTGTGCAGCATTGGCGGTGTGTTTACTGTAGATGTGCAGCACTGTCGGTGTAATTGCTGTGGGTGTGCAGCACTGGAGATGTATTTACTGTAGGTGTGCAACATTGGAGGTATGCAGCACTGAAGATGTGCAGCATTGTACTTGTAATTACTGTGGGTGTGCAACAGTGGAAGTGTAATTACTGGAGATGTGTGGCACTGTGGGTGTGCAACAGTGGAGGTGTAATTACTGTAGATGTGCATCACTGTAGGTGTACAACACTGTAGTGGTGCAGCACTGTCGGTGTAATTACTGCAGGTGTGCAGCATTGGAAGTGTATTTACTGTAGGTGTGCAGCACTGTAGTGATGCAGCACTGTCAATGTAATTACTGTAGGTGTGCAGCATTGGAGGAGTATTTACTGTAGGTGTGCAGCACTGAAGGTGTGCAGCATTGTACTTGTAATTACTGTGGGTGTGCAACAGTGGAGGTGTAATTACTGTGGATGTGCAGCATTGAAGGTGTGCAGCACTGTCAGTGTAATTACTGTAGGTGTGCAGCACTATAGTGCTGCAGCACTGTCGGTGTAATTACTGTAGGTGTGCAGCATTGGAGGAGTATTTACTGTAGATGTGCAGCACTGTCGGTGTAATTACTGTAGGTGTGCAGCACTATAGTGGTGCAGCACTGTCGGTGTAATTACTCTAGGTGTGCAGCACTGTTGGTGTAATTACTGTAGGTGTGCAGCACTGAAAGTGTACAGCATTGTCAGTGTAATCTCTGCAGTTGTGCAGCTCTGTAGGTGTGCAGCTCTATAGGTGTAATTACTGTAGGTGTGCAGCACTATAGTGGTGCAGCACTGTTGATGTAATTACTCTAGGTGTGCAGCATTGGCGGTGTATTTACTGTAGGTGTGCAGCATTGGAGTGTGCAGCACTGAAGATGTGCAGCATTGTACTTGTAATTACTGTGGGTGTGCAACAGTGGAGGTGTAATTACTGTAGATGTGCATCACTGTAGGTGTGCAACACTGTAGTGGTGCAGTACTGTCGGTGTAATTATTGTAGGTGTGCAGCATTGGAGGCGTATTTACTGTAGGTGTACAGCACTGTCTGTGTAATTACTGCAGGTGTGCAGCATTGGAAGTGTATTTACTGTAGGTGTGCAGCACTGTCGGTGTAATTACTGTAGGTGTGCAGCACTGTCAGTGTATTTACTGTAGGTGTGCTGCACTGTCGGTGTAATTACTGTAGGTGTGCAGCATTTGAAGTGTATTTACTGTAGGTGTGCAGCACTGAAGGTGTGCAGCACTGTACTTGTAATTACTGTGGGTGTGCAACAGTGGAGGTGTAATTACTGTGGATGTGCAGCATTGAAGGTGTGCAGCACTGTCGGTGTAATTACTGTAGGTGTGCAGCACTGTCGGTGTAATTCCTGTAAGTGTGCAGCACTGTAGTGGTGCAGCACTGTCGGTGTAATTACTGTAGGTGTACAGCATTGGAGGTGTACTTACTGAAGGTGTGCAGCACTGTCGGTGTAATTACTGTAGGTGTGCAGCACTGTAGTGATGCAGCACTGTCAATGTAATTACTGTAGATGTGCAGCATTGGAGGAGTATTTACTGTGGATGTGCAGCACTGTCAGTGTAATTACTGTAGATGCGCAGCACTGTAGTGGTGCACCACTGTTGGTGTAATTACTGTAGGTGTGCAGCATTGGCGGTGTAATTACTGTAGGTGTGCAGCACTGTGGGTGTGCAACAGTGGAGGTGTAATTACTGTAGATGTGCATCACTGTAGGTGTGCAACACTGTAGTGGTGCAGCCCTGTCGGTGTAATTACTGTAGGTGTGCAACATTGGAGGTGTATTTACTGTAGGTGTACAGCCCTGTCGGTGTAATTACTGTAGGTGTGCAGCATTGGAAGTGTATTTACTGTCGGTGTGCAGCACTGTCAATGTATTTACTGTAGGTGTGCAGCATTGGAGGTGTATTTACTGTAGGTGTACAGCACTGAAGGTATGCAGCATTGTACTTGTAATTACTGTAGATTATTGTAATTATTGTAGATGTGCAGCATTGAAGGTGTGCAGCACTGTCAGTGTAATTACTGTAGGTGTGCAGCACTGTCGGTGTAATTCTTGTTAGTGTGCAGCACTGTAGTGGTGCAGCACTGTTGGTGTAATTACTGTAGGTGTGCAGCATTGGAGGTGTATTTACTGTAGATGTGCAGCACTGTAGGTGTGCAGCATTGGAGGTATATTTACTGTCAATGTGCAGCATGGAAGGTGTGCAGCACTGTCGGTGTAATTACTCTAGGTGTGCAGCATTGGAGGTGTATTTACTGTAGATGTGCAGCACTGTTGGTGTAATTACTGTAGGTGTGCAACACTGTAGTGGTGCAGCACTGTCGGTGTAATTACTGTAGGTGTACAGCATTGGAGGTGTAATTACTGTAGGTGTGCAGCACTGAAAGTGTACAGCATTGTCAGTGTAATCTCTGCAGTTGTGCAGCTCTGTAGGTGTGCAGCTCTATAGGTGTAATTACTGTAGGTGTACAGCTCTGTAGGTGTAATTACTGTAGGTGCGCAACACTGTAGGTGTGCAACACTGTCAGTGTAATTACTGTAGGTGTGCAGCACTGTAGGTGTACAGCTCTGTAGGTGTAATTACTGTAGGTGTGCAGCTCTGTAGGTGTGCAACTCTGTAGGTGTACAGCTCTGTAGGTGTGCAGCTCTGTAGGTGTACAGCTCTGTAGGTGTAATTATTGTAGGTGTGCAGCTCTGTAGGTGTGCAGCTCTGTAGGTGTACAGCTGTGTAGGTGTAATTACTGTAGGTGCGCAACACTGTAGGTGTGCAACACTGTCAGTGTAATTGCTGTAGGTGTGCAGCACTGTAGGTGTGCAGCTCTGTTGGTATAATTACTGTAGGTGTGTAGCACTGTCAGTGTAATTACTGTAGGTGTGCAGCACTGTAGATGTGCAGCACTGTCAGTGTAATTACTGTAGGTGTGCAGCACTGAAAGTGGACAGCACTGTCGGTGTAATCTCTGCAGTTGTGCAGCATGTAGGTGTGCAGCTCTATAGGTGTAATTACTGTAGGTGCGCAGCACTGAAAGTGTACAGCACTGTCGGTATAATTACTTTAGGTGCGCAGCACTGTCAATGTAATCACTGTAGGTGCGCAGCACTGTTGGTGTGCAGCACTGTCAGTGTAATTACTGTAGGTGTGCAGCACTGAAGGTGCAATTGCTATAGGTGTGTCATTGTAGGTGTACAGCACTGAAGGTGTAATTACTGTAGGTGTGCAGCACTGAAGGCGTAATTACTGTAGGTGTGCCACACTGGAAGTGTACAGCACAGTTGGTGTAATAACTGTAGTTGTGCAGCGCTGTATGTGTGCAACACTGTTGGTGTAATTACTGTAAGTGTGCAGCATTGTCAGAGTAATTACTGTAGGTGGGCCACACTGTAGTGGTGCAACATTGTCAGTGCAATTGCTGTAGTTGTGCAGTGCTGTAGGTGTGCGGCACTGTTGGTGTAATTACTGTAGGTGTGCAGCATTGTAGATGTAATCACCGTCAGTTTAATTACTGTCAAAGTAATAACCGTAGGTGCACAGCATTGTCGGTGTAATTACTGTAAGTGCACAGCACTGTAGGTATAATTACTGTAGCTGTGCAGCACTGTAGGTGTGCAACATCATAGGTGTATTTATTGTAGGTGCACAGCACTGTCGGTGTGTTGACTGGAGGCCTGCAACATTGCCTACTCCATGTCTGATGTGGAATGGTGTCCTCCAATTGCAGAAACCCTTCTTTCTGTGACTGCAGAAGTACATTATTGTAGGAGCCAGATTGGACCAGGTGACTCTCTTGGGCAGCTTGAATTGTGATTATTCATGCATCATAGAATGCATACCAACAGCGAGAGAGGGAGATGCCTATGTTCCCTTGTGGACCACAGTTAATTACCTTAGCTTGCTGCTCTGGTGTAAACTGTGTGAATACACTGTGTAAGTTGGTGACCCCTTCCTAACCCCATCCCCCAGGAAGCTTCTGCACATCAAGCGTGCATCACTTCAAAAACAATCTGCAGATGCCAGGCACTAGCAGGACTCTGTACCACAGCAAGTGAGAAAATAGTTTTGCTGGCAATGTGAGCTGAATAAGTTTATGCATCTGCCATTCCAAGCATCAGTTCAGTGTGACGACATCTTGCCCATTAAGTTGCCAGCTGTGCTCACTGGGCAGTGTGCCCAGACAGCTGTTGAAAGAAATACAACTGGCTTTTCTGATGAAGACTTTCTATCCCTCCTAGTAAGCAAAGCAATGGAGATAAAAGGGATATTTGAGCACACTATCAGTTAAAGTAATAGAGTCGTGGAGATCCCACAGCACAGAAAATGACCATTTGGCCCATCATGTTGTCCCAGTCAAAGACAACAACCTAACTATTTTAATCCCATGTACCAGCCCCTGGTCCGTACGCATGCCTTAGTATGACAAGTGCACATCTAAATGCTTCTTAAACGTTTGAAGGGGATTCTGCTCCTTCCAGACAGTAGGTTTGAGATTCCCACCTTCCTCTGGGTGAGAAAGGCTTTTCTTCACATTTCGTCTAAACCTCCTGCTCTTACCTTAAATCAATGCCCCCAGTTATTGATCCCTCCATCAACTGGAAAAACCCCTTCCTGTCACCCTATCCATACACCTGGTAACTTTACACATTTCAGTCATGCCACCCCTCCTCCCTCAGGCTCCTCAGCTTTAAGGAAACCAACCCCAGTCTGCTCAATCTCTCTCCATAACTAATATAACTTGCTACCTAACTAATACTTCCTCATAGCTGTGGAGAATATACTTGAATTTTGTCATGAGGAACATTGAGTAATTTGGATAAATGATAAATGTAAGCTGACCAGCAAGATCCAGGATGAATTTATCTAATAAGACAAAATGAATTTTTTCTGGAGTTAACTATTTTTTTGTTGTCCCTCGATGACTGACTTCCGGAGATGGACATTGGGGCCAATTCGGGTTCTGCAACTGAATGCCACAATTGTTGTCATGTGGGATGTCTGGTCACATAATATATGAATTGAGTCACGGCTTGTTCTTGTCACCATCTTGTTTATGCTCTACATTTCTCGTCATTGGGTCTGAAAATGTTTCGATCCTGCCCAAGACTCTTCTTGATCTCGGACGATGGGTTCCCAGGAGTTGATGCCAATCTTGCATTGCCTCGTGTTGTTTAGTATCACACCCTGGCAGCGTTTCATCTGTCCTCTTGCCCTAACTGAGCTGGGAGAAGGAGTCCTGCTTTCAGACCCTGGGATCTAATGTTCAGACTGTGTGACAAACCCGACAAAGCTGATTGGAGATGATCATCAACTTGAGGTACCTACTTGTGAGAGGGTGTGGATTTTGGTGTGTCAGTCCCCTGGCTTGATTTGCCGCATCTTCGGCAGACAACACTGATGGTCTGAACCCAATGCTTTGTTGTGCTTCTCCTACACCTTTCAGGCCCATACTGTAAAGTGAGTCACAACCTTGTGGTAGACCATCAGCTTGCTTCAATATAGAGACTACAATCTTCATACCATCTCCTTCCTCGGGTGAGTTGAATTGAATTTATTGTCACGTGTACCGAGGGACAGTGAAAATCTTTGTGATCAAAACTTCCACCAGCAATTTCAGGCTGTGCTGGATATTTGTCGTCAATATCAACCGTCCGCAAAATATAACTTCCCAGATACTGGAAATGTTCCATATTTTTCCAAGCATTCCTCATGAATCATAATCATTGGGGCTGGGGCTGGGGGGGCATGTGCACTTGGAGTCCAAAGGAAGATGGAAGGTGCTGCTGTTCAGTTAGTTGAGTACAAGTGACCCCTTCTCACAAACCTCAATAAATGCATTGGCAATTCTCAGAAGATCCAACGCAACACAACATCATCAGTGTGTTGGAGCTCAATGACTGAAGTCATGGTAGTCTTAGGCTTTGACTGGGGTCATCCGAGATTAAGTGATCTACTGACCATTCTCTAAATAAGCTGCACTCCAGTGGAAAGTTCATCTGTTGTCAGATGAAAATACCAGGTGGGGAGATTGAATAAAGGAGCTGGAGCTATGACATAACCTTGTTCCTCCCTTGTCTTGAACTCAAAGGGGTTTATTTCTGCAAGGCGTTCGATAAGGTTCCCCACAGTAGGCTCTTGTACAAAATGCAGAAGAATGGGATTGTGGGAGATATAGCAGTTTGGATCAGTAATTGGCTTGCAGAAAGAAGACAGAGTGGTTGATGAGAAATGTTCATCTTGGAGTCCAGTTACCAGTGGCATACCACAAGGTTCGGTGTTGGGTCCACTGCTGTTCGTCATTTTTATAAACGACCTGGATGAGGGCATAGAAGGATGGGTTAGTAAATTTGCAGACAACACTAAGGTCAGTGGAGTTGTGGATAGTGCTGAAGGATGTTGTAGGTTACAGAGAGACATAGATAAGCTGCAGAACTGGGCTGAGAGGTGGCAAATGGAGTTTAATGCGGACAAGTGTGAGGTGATTCACTTTGGTCAGAGTAACCGGAATGCAAAGTACTGGGCTAATGGTAAGATTCTTGGTAGTGTAGATGAGCAGAGAGATCTCTGTGTCCAGGTACACAGGTCCTTGAAAGTTGCCACCCCGATTGACAGGGTTGTTAAGAAGGCATACAGTGTTTTAGCTTTTATTAATAGAGGGATCGAGTTCCGGAACTATGAGGTTATGCTACAGCTGTACAAAACTCTGGTGCGGCCGCACTTGACCATACAGTTCTGGTCACTGCATTATCAGAAGGATGTGGAAGCTTTGGAAAGGATGCAAAGGAGATTTACTAGGATGTTGCCTGGTATGGAGAGAAGGTTTTACGAGGAAAGGCTGAGGGACTTGAGGCTGTTTTCATTAGAGAGAAGGAGGTTGAGAGGTGACTTAATAGAGACATATAAGATAAACAGTGGGTTAGATAGAGTGGACAGGGAGAGCCTTTTTCCAAGTATGGTGACGGCGAGCACGAGGGGGCATAGCTTTAAATTGAGGTGTGATAGATATAGGACAGATGGCAGAATAGTTTCTTTACTCAGAGAGTAGTAAGGGTATGGAATGCTTTGCCTGCAACGGTGGTAGATTCGCCAACTTTAAGTACATTTAAGTCGTCATTGGACAAGCATATGGACGTACATGGAATAGTGTAGGTGAGGTGGGCTTCAGATTGGTATGACTGGTCAGCACAACATCGAGGGCCGAAGGCCTGTACTGCGCTGTTATGTTCTATGTTCTATGTTCTATGCACTAGATGTACTACCAAAGTTTCACCACCTACGTTTGAGAAGGTAGCTGCTTGTTAAGGGAGTGTCCATGGTTATTATTTATTTGGATTTCCAGAAGACACATCTCACAGGAGAGTTTTAACAAAAACAAGGGTGAATGGAGTTGGGGTTAACCCTTTAGCATGGACAGGGGATTGCTTGGGAGGTAAGGTGATCTCACAAATAAGGAACAAGAGTAGGCCATACAGCCCTTTGAGCCTGTCTGCCATTCAATAAGACTGAGGCTGATCTGATTTTAACCTCAACTCTGCGTTCTTGCATTCAAAAGCCTCCCCATACCCGAGAATCTTTCCTCCCATTGGTCATCAAGAATCCATTTACCTTAAAATTATTTAAAGATTTTGTGTCCACTGCCTTTTGAGAAAGGGAATTCTAAAGACACTCACCCCTCTCAAAGGAAAAATGTTTCCTCATCTCTGTCTTAAATGTCTCCCTTATTTTTAAATGATGACCCTTGGTTCTAGAAGTGAGGTAGAAGAACAGAAAAGTGGGATAACTGCTCTGCTTGTAGATTGGCAGAATGTGATTAGTGATATTCCCTGGGAGCTGGACTGTGGCTGTAGCCTTCACCGTATTTAACAACAGGTTGGCTGAGGACAGAGAGAACCATTCATTGAAGTTGACATAGAAGCAGAGTAACTAGCATGGACGGGAGCAGAAACTTCAAGGGGACATCAATTCAAGTTAGTGAGATAAAATACAAAAGTGGCATTCAGTGCAGGGAAAGGTGACGCTCATCCACTTCGAACCTAATAAACAGCAATCACATTTTCCACTTAGGAAGCCTATAGCCTACAGGACTCAATACCAAGTTCAATAGCTCCTTCTCCTATTTATTTTTATTCATTTGTAGGATGTGAACCAGCATTTACTGCCCATCCCTAATTGCCTGAGGGCTGTTAAGAGTTAACCACATTGTTGTGGGTCTGGAGTCACATGTAGGCCAGACAAGGTAAGGATGGCAGTTTCCTCCCTTAAAGGACATCAGTGAATCAGGTGGGGTTTTCCCAACAATCGACAATGGTTTCATGGTCATCATTAGACTCTTATTTCCAGTGTTTTTTTTAAGTAATCACAATCCGTGAAAACCTGGCTGGGGTCTCTGGATTTACAGTCTAGTGATAATACCTTTAGGTCATCACCTCCCCGATGAGAAAGTGAGGTCTGCAGATGCTGGAGATCAGAGCTGAAAATGTGTTGCTGGTAAATCACCGCCCTGATGTCATTTATCCACCCCCATACTCCTGACCCTGTCATGACTTCCATTGCAGCCAATCCAGTTTCATTCACTAACAATCATGATTATCAACATTTTTTCCTGCCTGACTCACCAGTATCCATCCCTTTGCCTGACCAACTGCAGCTCTCTTTCTCTCTCTGTACTCTAACTCCACCTATCATCTACTTTCTCCCCACTTGAATGAGCCTTGATGTGTCACAACATTTGAGGCTGTGGGCCTAGTGTGGGGAAGTGGGACAAGTAGTAGTATATTTTTGGAGGTACAAACCTGATGGGCCAAAGGGTCTCTTTTGTACTGTATGATTCTATGATCTCATGATTCAATGCTCTCGGTTCTAGGCACCACAGGTACAATACTTATTGGCTGCAGAGGGAGGGCAACTGAGATTTACTGGTATGAAGATCAACCCCAAGAGTTAAGTTACAAAGAGAGTGTGCGCTGAATATAATTAGTGCAATTGAAATGCACCCAAAGTGATTCTGAGGCTAAAAGAATTAAAGTACAGGGCATACTGCATAAACAAGTCTTGGACTAAGGAAAAATAAAGAAAAACTTGCAGTTATATTGATGAGGAGAAAATTAGGACTGCAGATGCTGGGGATCAGAGTCGAAAAGTGTGGTGCTGGAAAAGCACAGCAGGTCAGGCAGCATCTGAGGAGCAGGAGAGTCAATGTTTCAGGCCTAAGCTCTTCATCAGGAATGTAGTGGGGTGAAGGATACTGAGAGATAAATAGGAGGGTGGGGGTGGGGCTGGGTTGAGGTAGCTGGGAAGGCGATAGGTAGATGCAGCTGGGGGGGTGATAGTGGTAGGTCAGAGGGGAGGGTGGAACAGGTAGGTGGGAAGGAAGATGAACAGGTACGATAGATCAAAAAAGCGATGCCAAGTTGGAGGGTTGATGTGGGATGAGGTGGGGGGAGGGGAGATAAGGAAACTGGAGAAGTTATATAGTACTTCTTATGGCCATCAGATATCTTAAAGCACTTTACAGCCAATCAAAGGCTTATGTAAACTGTAGTTGCTATTAGAATATGGAAAACATGGCAGTAATTTGCATCCAGACCAGATAATCTTCTGTTTGTGCTGTTGACTTGAAGGATAAATATTGGTCAGGACCCCAGGAATAACTCCTACATCCTTTCTCTCTGGCTCTATTAAGCTTCAAATCTCTACAGTCTGCAAAGAAGTCATTCAAACCATTGAGGCTGCATTTCAAAAGAGCATCCACCCAGACCCAGCTCCTCTCTAAGCCCACATTTAGCGTAGTCGATCCACCCAACCTTTGGACTGTGGGAGGGAACCAGAGCAAACTCCACACAGAAAGTCACCTGAGGCTGGACTCAAATCAAATCAGTCCCTGGCGCTGTGAGGCAGCAATTCTAACCACTGAGCCAGCCTGCCAGCCTCTTGACCCTCCCAAAAGATTCACATTTCACACGCAGAAACTGCGCATACGTGTATTGTGAAATAGCAGTGCACTCGTAAGCACGATAAGTGAGTGAATGGGATGGAGTGACATCCTTGGTAGTACTGACAGGGGTATGCAGGTATTCCTGAGAGTGTTTTGGAAGCATCAAGAGGCATTCTCTAGATTTGCTTCATGTGGGTAGACAGAAACTTTCCCGAAGTAATTATCCAAAGGGTGTTCCAGATAGTATTCAAAATGCAACCAAACCAGAAATTGTTTTTTCTTTTCATGAAGTAAGGGCAAAATTTCAAATTAAGAGAGAACTCTTTCAGAAGTGATGTCGAACAGTTCCTTTCCATAATAGTGATGATGAGAATGTGGGACTTGCCTGGTTAAACAACTATTGAGGCTGTGTCAAGTAAACATTTCAGAACTGAGACTGATCAGTCTGTGCAAGGTGTTACAGGCTACAGAAATAAGGCACGCACATGGAATTAAGGTGGAGCCAGATTCTAAATGATGAACAGTCTTAAAAGGAAGAACATGTCCCTTTGTTCTTCCTGCAAGCTGAACAAGGTTGGAGCCTCTTGATTCTCAGTCTTCCTTTCATCAAGTCAAATACTAACATACATTATACTGCCTGCACTCAACTGGGACCAGACTGGTTCCCAGCTAACTCACATACAGGACTGATGAAACACTGTAGAAAGGAGGAGAAATGCTTCAAAATGGCAGTGGTCTGTCACTTCTCTCTTACTCCTAGCTGCTGTACTCTTCATTCTCTTAAAGCCATAATCACAGTGGTAACTCTTCACCCTACTCTCAGTGCAAGAGTGCTCACATGTCCTCATGTGCCAATTACCATGAAGAAGTTTAAACCATACTCCTTCATTCGAGCATTCTCAGCTACCTCTCTTTCTCTCTCTCTCTCTCTCTCTCTCTCTCTCTCTCTCTCTCTCTCTCTCTCTCCCTCTCCCTCTCTCCCTCCTAGCTCCTGGCATGGACAAGACAGAACCAGAGCAACTGTCTGCAATAACATTTATGCTCCGAGTAAAGCTCCAGCCACCCCTCTTTATCCCATCCTGCATCCACCCCCTTACCTCATCCTGCATCACCCCTCATCACCTCATCCTGCATCCACGTTTCATTACCTCATCCTGCATCACCCCTCATTGCCTCATCCTGCATCAACCCTCATTACCTCGTCCTCCATCCACCTCTCATTACCTCATCCTGCATCAATCCTCATTACCTCATCCACTATCCACCCCTCATTACCTCATCCTGCATCACCCCTCATTACGTCATCCTCCATCCATCCCTCTTTATCCCATCCTCAATCCACCCCTCTTTATACCATCCTCCCTCACCTCTCATTACCTCATCCTGCAGCCACCCCTCATTACCTCATCCTATCAGCATAATTCTCTATATTTTTCCCCCGCTGCATTTTTTATCTAGTCCTGAGCTTATCTAGCTGCAGGAGTCTGGATAAAGAAGGTCACAGGTTTGCACATCACAATGGACACACACTCGTCAGCTGACAGCCTCACTTTACTCATAGAGATTTCCATCCACAATTCTAATAATTGAAATATTTGCTTTGAAATGTGCTTGTGGTCTTACTGTGAATCTGTAAATCCGACATGTCAACAAATGAACCTATGTAGAATGGAACAGCGATAAAACCCCATGCCTGAATGAAATTGGCCGTGACTAATTACTTCTCATTATTGGTTTTAAAGATCTTGTTTTATCCTTTAACCATGTCCAGTCCACCTAGGGGCTCTTTGTAATGTCAAAGACAAATTGTAGCAGGATCACACCACCTGAAGGAAGCAAGCTTTTTGTCTTGAGATAAACAAGCTGGGAACGCTGCCTAATGGTACAATGGGTTCACTCTGTCTCCCTAATACTCAACCAGAACATTTCTAATAGAACTGCATCTCCTGTGAAGGAGAAGATATCAATCTTGTTTATCCAGTGAGGTCTTGCAGAAAGCTGTTTTGTTCTTTCGAGCACATGAGTAAAATGCAGTCCAGTTTATTCAAGATTCAACTTCCCACTTTTAAAAGTGGAAACAAACGCCATACATAATTGATTTGATATGATTTATTATTATGGCATGTACCTGGGTACAGTGAAAAGTGGTGTTTTGTGTTTAGTACAGGCATACCATAGCATACAAAGTGCATAAGGTTAATAGAACAGAGTGAGGAATACAATGTTATGGCTGCCTAGAAAATGCAGAAAGAGTGAGGTCAACATTAAACTTGAAATGTGATAGGTCCATTCAGAAGTCTACCACAGTGGGGAAGAAGCTGTTCTTGAATCTGTTGCTACGTGTGTTTAACTCTTCTGCCTAATGGAAGAGGTTGGAAGAGTTTGTAACCGGGGTGGGAGGGGTCTTTGATGATGTTGGCTGCCTTCTCAAAGCAATGAGAAGTGCAGACAGAGTCAATGGATGGAAGGTTGATGGGCTGTATTCACAACTCTGTGTAGTTTCTTATACTCCTGGGCAGAACAATTGCCACATCAAGCTGTGATGCATCCCATTAGAATAATTTTTATGGTGCTTCTATATAAATTTGGTAATGGACATGCCAAACTTCCTTTACCTCCAGAAGAAACAGAGACAACAAAACTGCAGATGCTGGAATCCAAGGTAGACAGGCAGGAGGCTGGAAGAACACAGGAAGCCAGGCAGCACTAGGATGTGGAGAAGTCAATATTTCGGGTATAACCTTTCTTCAGGTTACACCTGAAACGTTGACTTCTCCACCTCCTGATGCTGCCTGTCTCGTTGCGTTCTTCCAGCCTCCTGCTTGTCCACCAGAGGAAGTAGAGGCGTTTTTGTGCTCTCTTGACTATCACAGCAATGTGGGTGGACCAGGACAGTTTGTTGGCAATTGTCACTCCTGGGAACTTGACACTCTTAACCATCTCTAACTCAACTCCATCGATGTAAATCATGGTGTGAGGACAAGTCAGAGAGGCTATAGGAGATAAACAACCAAGGGCCTTATGTTTTGAATATTTTTACCAGTGTTATTGCTACGTTTGGGGTGAATGCTTCATTTTCCCAGTTATGGGGTGGAGCTACAGTTACTGCTCCTGGAATTTTCATCAAACAAGTGGAGCTGCAGGAGAAAAATCCAAAAATTTCTTCCAAAAATATGAACAAAACAATGACTCCGTTTTTGTGCAAAAATAATTAATTTTCTGAACACAATCTGCAATAGCTGTCCAACTTGGAAAGTTAACTCATTATATCAAGTGATAAGTAAGAGATGAGAATGAATTACTTAGTTTCCATTAGGTTCAAGATTAATTTTGTTTCCAAATTTTGTACAGAGCTGGCCTCTTAGATCAGATAACACCTGTGGAATTGGAGACTTTGCAGCTTCTAGCATTTCTGAGTGGGACTAACAAAGACATCTCCAATTTGGTATGGAATCAGCAATGTATCTTAATCAAGCATCATTATATCATCAGAGGCAGCTTCTGTGTTCTCCAAGCTCTGGGATATTGGTGACTGATGGAGTCTGGAGAAGCAGGTGGTGAGCAGGAGTTGCCCAGTCACTGCTCTGACTTCCATGTTGGGAACTGTTGCTGTCTGGTTTCTCTCCAGTGGGCAGGAAAATGGGGAACTGTGCATCAATGAGGTGAGATGATTTTATAAACTGACATTAATGCATGCTAGCGCATGCAAGGAGACCTCTTGCCATTCACTTGTGAGAATCCCATCTCACCATTCAACACTTGGTTGGGAAATGAGATTTCTGGTTCTTGACCATGGGAACCTCTTCACTGCCAATCTTGTGCAATTCTGCCAACTTTCTTACCAATGCCCATGTCTTTCAGAGTCATAGAGCCATCGAGTTGCACAGCAGGAAAACAGATCCTTTGATCCAGCGCATCCGTGTTGACCAGATATTCCAAATTAATCTAATCCCATTTGCCAGCATTTGGCCCATATCCCTTTAAGGCTGGAAGATTCCACCCAACCTATCCAACCCGGTTAGTTAAAAATACTTAAATGTAGAGCCCTGTGATTTTAGACAAATAGCATCTCGGGATAGAGTTCCCCACAAAATAATGTGCAAAACCTCCTCCAGGAAGATGCTGTTGTACAGAGCACAGGCACAATTTGTTGCAGAGAATGAAATGTCAATGCATAATCCTTGGAGAATGTTCAAACAGTAAGGTACATTTATTTCCATGAGAAGATTAATGAGCGGAACTATCAGCAGCTTTGCGCTGAAATATGAGATGTGTTCTGAGAATCTCTGAAGTTCTAACAGTCGAATCACTTAAAAAACTGTTTAATCTCTTCAAGCGTTGCAGTTTTACCTGGTCGACTGCTGTCTGCTGGTGTCTCAGTATTATGTAGAGAGAATGTAGAGGCAAGGGAGATGATGCAAAGTGGATACAGCTGAGCTATTATCCTTATGAAGAAGTATTGAATATCTGTGGAGAGAAAACAGAGTCTGATATGAGCCTGTTTTCCAGGAAAGGGAAGACAGAGTGGTGGCCTGGTTGACATCTTTGGGATTACAGGCCGAACATATTGAAGTTGTTGGGAGCAGCAAATGACCTGGATGGGGGCCATGAATTGTGGGGGAGGCAAAATGCTAATTTCCCAACAGCAGCAATCCAAGGTTTAAGGGGAAAAGGCAGAAACGTGGAGCAGGAAATTCTCCGTTCATCTGAAGAATCATAGCAGACTGTCTTTTCTCTCCATAGATGCTGCCAGACCTGCTGAGTTTCTCCAGCACTTTCTGTTATTAATTGGGGATTATCAGATCAGCCATGACCTTGTTGCATGATTTGATAACCTGAATGGCCTATGCTTTATGGTTTGATGGGATGAAAGTTGGAATTAAGTTGGAAGCAGTTCATAATTACTGATGGGAAATGACAGCCAGTTATTATTAAAGCATTTGAATGTTATGCATCCTCACTGAATCACATGCTTACCGGATTAAACTGTACATTTGTAATTAGGTCAGCAATAAACTGGAAATGTGCCCCTTCAGATTCACAGCTGTGGTCTCCTGGGTTTCTTGCATGGGGAGCTTCTCTTTGGATTGGGGAGAGGAGGCTGAGTTGGTGCATTGAGTGAGGGCACTGCATGGAGGTTAGGACATGGCTGGGACCCAAAGCTCGATTGATGTCAGCCCTAAGAAGTGTGGGGCCGTGTGGTAAGTGCGGTGAGAAATGGAACTGGGTGACAGAGGGTCCATTCCTGCCAAGGGTAGAGGGGAGAGCATTGGTGATTGGGGGGAGTAGGTCAGTCTAAGGTTGGAAGAGCTGACCAAGAGCAGGACAAAGATGATAATAAGATAGAGAAAGTCAAGAATAATAAGAATAAGGAACTGGAGCAGGAGTAGGCCATCTGGCCCATCGCACCTGTTCCGCCATTCAATAAGATCATGTCTGATCCTTTCCATGGACTCAGCTCCACCTAATCCCCTGCTCCCCCAACCCTTAATTCCCTTCCTATTCAAAAACCAATCTGTCGTTGACTTTAAAATATTCAACGCGTTAGCCTCAGCTGCTTCACTGCGCAGATCCACAACTCTTTGTGTGAAGAAGTTCCTCCTCAATTCAGTCCTAAATGTCCACCTTCTTGTTTTGTGGCTGTGCATCCTAGTTCTAGTTTCGCCCACCAGTGGAAACAACCTCCCTGCTTTTATCTTAACTATTCCCTTTGTAATTTTATATGTTTCTATAAGATTCCTCCTCATTCTTCTAATGAGTCTCAGTCTACTCAGTCTGTCCTCATAAGTCAACCCCGTCAACTCAAGAATCAGCCTCGTGAACCTCCTCTGCACCCCTCCAGTACCAGTACATCCTTTCTCAAGTAAGGAGACCAAAACTACACATAATGCTCCAGATGTGGCCTGACCAGGACCCTATACAGCTGCAGCATTACCTCCCTGCTTTTAAACTCAATTGCCTTTCAGCAATGAAGGACAACATTCCATTTGCCTTCTGAATTACCTGCTACATCTGCAAACCAATTTTTTTGTGATTCGTGCACAAGGACACCCAAGTCCCTCTGCACAGCAGCGTGCTGCAATTTTTCACCAGTTAAATAATAGTCCATTCTGCTGTCATTCCTACGAAAATGGATGACCTCGCATTTACTAACATTGTACGACATCTGCCAGACCTTGCCTGCTCACTTAATCTATCTAAATCCCTCTGCAGACTTTTAGTGTCCTCTACATACTTTGCTCTGCCACATATTTTAGTAGCATCTACAAACTTTGACACACCATACTTGCTCCCCATCTCTATATGATATACATTAAATGTAAACAATTGCAGTCCCAACACTGATCCCTGAGGCACACCACCAACCTTTGTTTGCCAACCAGAAGAATTCCTGAAGAAGGGCTCATGCCCAAAACGTCGATTCTCCCACTCTTTGGATGCTGCCTGACCTACTGCGCTTTTCTAGCAACACATTTTCAACCAGAAAAACCCCCATTTATCCCCACTTTTTGCTTCTTGTTAGCTAACTAATCCTCTTTCCATGCTAATACATTACCCACAATGCTGTGCACCTTTATCTTATACAGCAGCCTTTTGTTTGGCACCTTGTCGAATGCCTTCTGCAAATCCAGGTACACCACATCTACTGGGTCCCCGTTGTCCACCGTGCTTGTCATGACTTCAAAGGTTACCAGAAAATTAGTTAAACGTGACCTACCTTTCAATGTGTTGCTGGAAAAGCGCGACAGGTCAGGCAGCATCCAAGGAGCAGGAGAATTGACGTTTCGGGCATGAGCCCTTCGTCAGGAATGAGGAAAGTGTGCAAAGCAGGCTAAGATAAAAGATAGGGAGGAGGGACTTGGGGGAGGGGTGTTGGAAATGCAATAGGTGGAAGGAGGTTAAGGTGAGGGTGATAGGCTGGAGTGGGGGTGGGGGCGGAGAGGTCAGGAAGAAGATTGCAGGTTAGGAAGGTGGTGCTGAGTTCGAGGGTTGGGACTGAGACAAGGTGGGGGGGAGGGGAAATGAGGAAACTGGAGAAATCTGAGTTCATCCCTTGTGGTTGGAGGGTTCCTAAGCGGAAGATGAGGCGCTCTCCCTCCAGCCGTCGTGTTGCTATGGTCTGGCATATTGTCTCACAAAAAGGGGTAAACCTTTTAGAACTGAGATGAGGGGAAATTTCTTGACCCAAAGCCTATGGAATTCACTGACACAGAAAGTAGTCGAGATAAAAACATTCTGTTTTCAAGAAGGACATAAATATAGCTCTTGTGGCTGATGGGATTGTGAGATATGGGGATAAGGTACATTTAGGGTATTCAGCTCAATGATTAGCCATGATAGTAATGAATAGTAGAGCAGGCTTGAGGGGTCGAATGGCCTCATCCTGCTCCTATCTTCCATGTTTCTATGTATCATTGACTTTCATTGAAGTATCATTGACTTTCATTGAAGCATCAAACATGTACACTCCTGAACTAAAAACCAAGAGCGCTGACGAAACTCTATAAGACAGGCAGTATCTGCGAAATGGTGATGCTGGTTCATACCCTGACAGTTCCATGTTGCCCCTCTCAGAGCTGGAGCCGCTGCCTGCTGCAAAATGTACGCACCATGTCTCGTCAGTGGGGAAGGCCTTGCAGAGGAGAGCACCAAGCACTGGCTCAAGGTGATGCCAACGCCTATTTCTCTCTGCAGTCTCACCTTTCCTTCCCTTTCGTTGGAGACGTCCTCACTCTGTTGCATTGGCACTCCAGCCTGACTGTCTGCAACGAGTATCAAAACTGGTTTGAGTCCTTCCTCCTCTGCAGGGGTCAGTATTCAGGGGTCTGCAATACTGAACTACTGTTGGCATGCTTCATGATGTTAGCCACTCTTTTGATTTGCAAACAGATAGAAGGATTGAGTATCAACTCAACAGATAGCAAGAGCAAACTGGCCTGTGCTAGACAATGAGTAGGTGTTCCGCAGAAAGACTGTCTCCTGCGATGGGGGCATCTTCTGAAGAATGAATTGGCTGCCACAAACGAAGTCCATGCTTGCCATCATCATGAGTGAAACCTTACAGTGGTCACATCAAGCTACAGGCCCTTTGCGGAGTCCTTCAATCATTTGCAGCATTGGGTAGTTTCACTCGTCACTCACCTTCATCCAACATCTTGGCCCAACCTGCCCTGATCAAGCAGGAGGGCCTGCTGCTGAACTACCAGGAAACTGGGCCCCCTTCCATCCCCAGATGGCCTGAAAGAGAACCCCCTGAGGGGAATGGCTTGAACCCTGGAGGAGGAGAGGGGTCCTCAATCTCTTCAACGTGACCTTAGGCCAAAACAGCAGGTGTAACTTTTAGCAAGGTATGCGGTGGGGAGGGGGTTTGGGGGTTAGTGTTGGTGGGATCAGATCAGCAGAATGCATCGGCATTGAATTTACATAGACATCCACTTGCAAAATCAGACTGACAGATACTACCAGACCAGAGAGAATACAGCAGCCCTGCCTCCAAACAGAACTCACACGCACTTCTGGTCTCACTGACAAGATTCTCAGTGCAAGCTATAAGATTCCCCACCTGATGGAAGCTTTTGGAAACATAGACATAAAGATGATTTCTTCCTGTGGGTTAGGGCAAAACTAGAGGCCACCAATAGAAGGCAGCACAAGATCCAACAGGGAATTCAAGAATGACATCCCTGGTCAGAACGAGAGAGAGGTGAGAATGTGGAACCCACTAGCACAGGGAGCCGTTGTAGTGAAGTGAAAACAGACATTCCTTTCTATGGATTCTCACCTCACTGTGGTGGAGAGACTTGAGTGTTCCATTGATCCCAAGAGCAAATCTCATCTCCTGGCAGGGTCACAATGATGGTAAGGTCAAGGGGGGGGAACCAAACAAAATGCAATCAAAACAAGTCCTCAACAGTGATCCTAGTGGAAAATCCTCGCACTGAAGGCTACAGCAGTATGGAGTTCCCTAGTCTTTCCAGGTTTCCTTGCCACTGAAACTGGACTTACCTACTGTGAAGGACCACATGTCTGCTGATGTGGCCCCACTTTAAAAGATGTCCTGCACACAGTGTCTTTCTAGAGAAGCTGTACAAAGAGACACAATTCTTTGAGAATATCAGTGGTTAGCATTGCTGTCTCACAGTGCCAGGCATCTGGGTCAATTCCACCATCGGGTGACTGTCTGTGTGAAGTTTGCACATTCTTCCCCCTGTCTGCGGGCGTTTCGTCCGGCTGCTCCAATTTCCTCCCACAGTCCAGGTTAGGTAGATTAACCATGGGAAATCTACAGTTGTACACCTAGTGTAAGGGCGTTGGATGCTTTTTGGAAGTGATGGTGTGGAGTTGATGGGCTGAACGGAATTTCCCACAGTATCGATTCTAGGAAAGGAATGCTAGTGGTCTCAAAACCATTTCAATCTCCAGGTCAGAGATATGACTCTAGGATCAGGCCCCATCAGCTACACATGGATCTACAGAATCTGTGACTAGTGACATGGAACGTCCATGGCTGCCTATGCACCTTGAATGGCCCCAGCAAGCCGAAAGATGATTTCATTATCAATCATTCTTTGCACTTCCTGATATCAAGCACAAACGTCATAGGAATTTTCAAGGTGGACAATTATAATAATTAGCTGAAAATGTGTTGCTGGAAAAGCGCAGCAGGTCAAGCAGCATCCGAGGAACAGGAGAATCGACGTTTCGGGCATAAGCCCTTCTTCAGGAATGAGGAGCAGCATCCGATTAGCAAGTGATTGCTACCAAAGTTAATTCAGGTATTACAGAGGAAAAAAAGAGATAAATACTATGAGGTTGTAAGAAATAAGGATGAGATGAAGTAAAGTGGGAGGGGTCTTGTGGAGCCAAAACACTGACTCAAGCACAGGGACTCAATAGGACTGTTTCTACACTGCTCCACATTCTGTAATATTTTGTAAAATTCTTCAAAGCTGTAGCTCCTTGATCTGAGAGTTAAATGTTGGTTGTGCACATGCTGCTGTGGCTGTTTCAAAGGCCTCACCGGCACAGAACCCTCTCTCGTAAGTTCCTTACTCTGGGGACTTGCGTTCCCACCAGGGCTTTCCTATAGTCATATAGAGATTATTGTTCACTCATTTCTGGTTAACCATTTGCCTGCACTCTAAAATGATCATTTAAGTCGGATAAATTTCACATCTCCACCTGCCTCCTGCACAACTGTTTTATGTAAGCAGGGATGGGGTTGGGGAACGGGAACTAATTAGAGTTCTTGAAGCATGCAATACTTAGAGAGACAAAGTAAATTGGTCAAATTGATTAAGTCAGCAGCTGAATCTAACAGGAAGAGAATATGAGCAGCTCATTCTGATGAACCATTTACGGAAGGACTTAAAATATTATATTTATGGAATTGGTGGTAGATGGAATTCAATACAAGCAAGGGTGCGGTCAGAAGATATGAAGAACACTCTTTCAACCAGTGTGTCTAGTGAGAGTTGCTGCCAGTGATCTGGGAGCTATAATGAATGTATTGCTGAGCACATTCTGTCACTGCAGTGCAGCAATCAATAAACTAAACAGAATCCTAATATTACCAGATCAGTAGGGTTTAGCCAAAGCCTGGAGCTTTTAGTCAGGTGATACCCAGAATGCTGCATTCACGTTTGGTCGCCAAGACAAAAAAAAGGTAACAGCCAATCAGTAAACACCATGCAGAGAAGAGCCACAAACACTGTCTTGATGTCAGGTGACTGAGAGATGAGGAAAGGGCTCAGAAAAGATTTACAAGGATGTTGCAAGGGTTGGAGGGTTTGAGCTATAGGGAGAGGCTGAACAGGCTGGGGCTGTTTTCCCTGGAGTGTCGGAGGCTGAGGGTTGACCTTATAGAGGTTTACAAAATTATGAGGGGCATGGATAGGGTAAATAGACAAAGTCTTTTCCCTGGGGTGGGGGGAGTCCAGAACTAGAGGGCAAAGATTTAGGGTGAGAGGGGAAAGATATAAAAGAGACCTACGGGGCAATGTTTTCACTCAGAGGGTGGTACATGTTTGGAATGAGCTGCCAGAGGAAGTGGTAGAGGCTGGTACAATTGCAACATTTAAAAGGCATTTGGATGGGTATATGAATAGGAAGGGTTTGGAGGGATGTGGGCTGGGTGCTGGCAGGTGGGACTAGATTGGGTTGGGATATCTGGTCGGCATGGACAGGTTGGACCAAAGGGTCTGTTTCTGTGCTGCACATCTCTATGACTCGATGACTATAATTTAACCCATTCATCCTCAAATGGCACACAGCCTCTGCATGACAGTGTTGAATATTGGCCTACTTATTAACAATCAGACTTAAATGGGCCTTTTCATGGCCTTGCAGTAGGGACAAGGGATGATGGTAGCCACAGTGGGAAAGGTGATTCAAATTTTATTCTTACTATAGTCAGGCCCCCTCCACTGAGCAGGGAGACCTCAAAAGCTCCACCAAGCGGCTTACGAGGCAGGAACTGTAATCTGTTGGCAGCATACAAGTTGGGGTTACATAACTGAACCCATGCATTTCACTGGATATATATTTGGATGCAATGGATAAAGTCCTCATTATGAGAGCATTTGAGTGTGAGAGATGGGACAGGGGTGAGAGAACAGAAGCTACCCTCGTAGAGGAAATTTCCAACAAAATGTGAAAGACAGAGAGAGACAGTTGGAGAGGAATTATGAGGGCCAATTAACTTTCCCTCCATTTCACTTTCGAGTCACTGGTAAAAGTGTCTTGATAACGAGATGTCAGGCAGAACGGCCAACGTCAGAGTCTCATGTCAGGCGTGGCATTCATGATGAAAAAGAATATGATAGTTGTCACATTGTGGGGATTTATCTGTCATAATAAAGTGGGGTTAAGCTGTTATGTTTCTCAGCAATAACCAAGGGATTCAACCACATGGCACCCATTTTACAGGCTTGAAATGGTTCCCCAAACTAACAGTATGACAGACAAGGAGTGCACACTCAAACAAGGCAAGGGAATACATGATAGACAATAGGACCCTGGGAAGCATCAAGGATCAGAAGGACTTTGGTATGCATATGCACCAGTGCCTTAAAAAGTACCAAGTATTATGGACTAGACCAAACCCCCCCAAAATATATTAAGATAGTCTATAGCCTGACTTTTTTCTTATTTTAAAGGTAAATGCATTCCACATGCAATTCGACTGGTCAAACTATTGGATTTGAAGCAAAACACATTATATTCACACACTGTAGTTCAAATACAACAGGAGAAAAACCAAAGAAAAAATTGGTTCAGCTGTAATTCTATCAAAATGCTGAAAAATATATACATACAGCAATGATTACTAGTGAACTGTTCTAATTCAGTAACATCCCATGAACACAGCCTTAATAAAAGGCTAATTCAGTGAAACAGATTGACTTAAATATATTTCTTGATGCCCATTAGGAAATAAACATGAAGGGAAAATCTGAGGGAGAGTGTGTAGCAGAGAGAGATGTACTGCAGTTTACAGACCTGAGCAACAACTGAAAGCTAAACAAAAAAAAATCCTAGTTCTGTAGGTGCTTCCCCCACCCGTTCAGGCTGCTTCTATTGTTCCAACTTAAAAAAAAGTCTCACAAGCTAGTTACTTTGTTGGCTTGCAATAGACAGCACATCACCTCAGCCTTAAAACCTCTCTTTTAAAAAAAAACAGGAAAAAGTATGTCCCTTAAAGCCAAAACATCATCACACAGGACAGGTGGATAAAGTGGTTAAGAAGGCATATGGTCTAGTGCCTTTATTATCCCAGGTTTAGAATTTAAGAGCAGGGAGGTTATGCTGGAATTGTATAATTTGCTGGTTAGGCCACAGCTAGAGGACTGTGTGAAGTTCTGGAATCCATGTTAGAGGAGGTTTGTGATAGCACTGAGACGGTACAGAGATTTACCAGGATGTTGCCTGGGCTGGAAAGTTTCAGTTATGAAGAGAGATTGAACAGACTGGGGTTGTTTCCCTTAGAGCAGAGGAAATTGAGAAGAGGCATGATTGAGAAGCTCAAAGTTATGAGAGACATGTTTAGGATAGACGGGAAGTAGACTTGCCCCTTGATGGGCATATAAATAACCGGTGACTGTAAATTTAAGGTCAGAAACAGAAGATTTGGAGGAGAGGCGAGGAAACATTTTTGACCCAGAGGATTGTGGGAATGTGGAAGTTGCTGCCTGTCAAGGATGGTCACGGCAGAAACCCTGACATCATTTCAGTCGTATTTAGTTGTTCACTTGTGATACCAAGGCACACAACATCTGCAGGCCAGGTATTGGAACATGAAATTTGAATAGTTAGGTGGTCCTTTTTGATTAGTGCAGATGTGATGGGCCAAAGGGCCATTTTCTATGCTGCCGATCTCTATGATTCATTACGAGCAAATTCCTGCTGTTTGTCAAATTGGTCAAGGCCAAATACTCGTTGTGCCCTTGATAGATGTGGGCATAAATAAATAATGAATCTGACGTGGAGAGAATAAGCAACCCAGTTTAGTTTGTTCTATCAAAAGTCCACCTCGTATCCATTCTGTTGGATAATCTTTGATCTCTTCTCTGGTTGTGAACAACAATTGATACAATGAAGGATGCAGTTGAGCCTGAAATATCATGAAGCGCTGAAAACATGTGATGATCAGGACATAGATGAAATGTTTTGTTCACGTCAGGAACGACAGCATTCAGTTTTTCCAAGTGTGGCATATTTTCTGTACTGATGAAAGAAGATAAATTGCAGTGATTGAACAGAATGTAAGTATTGACTTATGTGTTCATCTCATTCCAAAATAAATTATGAACTTATTCGGGGATGCAGGACTTGTCTTACAAGGGCAGATAAAATGCATTGAGAGAGGGTTTGATGGAACTGTTCAAAATCATCAGGGGTCTAGGGAGAGTAGGTAAAGAGAAATTATTCCCATTAGTGAATAGGTTGAGAATCAGGGAGGCTTGATTAAAGGCAAGTGGCAGAGGAATTGACAATGACATAAGGAAAAACGTTTTCATCCAAGGAATAAGTAAAATCGGGAGTGCATTGTCAGAATCTGATGGGGGCAGATTCATTAGCATTTACCAAGAACTAGGGGCCATAGTCTCAAAATAAGGATGTGCAGATTTAGGACTAAGTTGAGGAGGAACATCTTCACCCAGAGGGTTGTGAATCTTGGAATTCCCTGCCCAGTGAAGCAGTTGAGACCACCTATTGAATGTTTTTAATGTAGATAGATTTTTGAACAGTAAAGGGATTAAGAATTACGTGGCGTGGGTGGGTAAATAGAGATTAGTCCATGAAAAGTTCAGCCATGATCTTATGGAATAACAGAGCAAGATCGACATGTCAGATGACCTACTCCTGCTCCTATTTCTTATGTTCTTATGTACCTGAGAATATAGACAATTGGCCAGGGTATGTCCTGTACAAAAAAAGAGTCTGACAAATCCAACCCAGCCAATTGCTGCCCTGTAAGTCTGGATTCGAAAATCAGAAAAGCAATGGAAAGGGTCATCAAAACTGCTGAAAAGCAACACTTACTTCACAATAATCTGCTCAGTGGTGCTCAGTTTAGGTTCTCATCATTTTGGTTCAAATAGGGACAAAAGAGCTGAATTCCAGAGATGAGGTGAGAGTGGCTGCCCTTGACATCAAAGCAGAATTTGACCAAGTGTAACATCTAGCAGAAGTCGAGTCAATGGGAAAGACTGGGAAAACTATCCACTGGTTAGCATTATACTTGACATAAAGGAAGGTGATTGTGTTTATTGGAGGCCAATTATTTTAGCTCGAGAACATCTCTGCAAGGTCAGACAATTTTCAGTTGCTCATTTATTATCAATCCCCATCATTAGATCAGAATAGAAGTTTGCTGATGATTAAACAGTGTTCATCACCAGTCATGACACCCGAGATACTCAAGATACTGGTTATGCAAAGTGATCCATGTCCATATGCAGAAAGATCTGACCAACATCCAGGCTTGGGCTGGTAACTGGAAGTAACATTTGTGCCATACAATTGACTGGGCACTTACCTTCTCCAATAAAAGAGAAATCTAACGTTCAATGGATTAACATTGCCGAATTCCCCACAATGAATATCCTGAGCTTACCGTTGACCAGAAATGAACTGGACTAGCCGTACAAATACGTGGCTAAAGGAATA
Source organism: Hemiscyllium ocellatum (assembly GCF_020745735.1). Classification (NCBI taxonomy): domain Eukaryota; kingdom Metazoa; phylum Chordata; class Chondrichthyes; order Orectolobiformes; family Hemiscylliidae; genus Hemiscyllium; species Hemiscyllium ocellatum. The sequence goes on along the minus strand of NC_083405.1, from coordinate 120,134,847 downwards.
GGTCAGAAGCTCGGAAGCCAACAGTGGGTAACTCACCTGCTGTGTCCCCAAAGCCTGTCCAACATCTAAAGCATAAGTGTGATGGAATACTCCCCAGTTGCCTGGACGGGTCAGCTCCAACAATGTTCAAGAGGCTTGACACCATCCAGGAAAAAGCAGCCTACTTTATTTCACACTACCTTCCCACATTCACTTCCTCCACCACTGGCGCTCAGTAGTGGCAGTGTATAGCATTGACAAGATGCACTTCAATAACTCACCAAGACTCCTCAGTCATTACCTTTTAAATCCATAACCTCACCATCTAGATGGACAGGAGCAGCAGATGCATGGGAACAGCACCACCTGCAAGTTCCACTCCAAGCCTCTCACCATCCTGACTTGAAAGTAAATCGTTGTTCCTTCAATGGACATGGGTCAAAATCCGAAATCCCCTTCCTAGCAGCGTTATGGGTGCCCTACATCCTAAGGACTGAAGTAGTTCAAGAAGGAAACCCACCATCATCTTCTCAAGGGTAATTAGGGTGATCAATAAATGTTAGCCCAACAAGCGTCACCCACATCTCCTAAAATTAATAAAAGTAATTCTTTATTCTTAGCCAATTCTTTGGTTAGTAGTACTATCATGAGAGGAGGGCGGCTCGGTGCTCAGTGGTTAGCACTGCTGCCTCACAGTGCTAGGGATCCAGGTTCGATTCCAGCCTGGGGCTGTGTGTGTGAATTTTGCACATTCTTCCCGTGCTAGTGTGGGTTTCCTCCGGGTGCTCCGGTTTCCTACCACAATCCGAAGATGTGCAGGTTAGGTGAATTGGCCAGGCTAAATTGCCCATAGTGTTCAAGGATGTGCAGGTTAGGTGCATTAGTCAGGTGGGGAATGTAGAGTAATAAGATGGGGGATGAGTCTGAGTGGATTACTCCTCGGAGGGTCAGTGTGGACCAGTTGAGCCAAATGACTTGTTTCCAAACTGTAGGGATTTTATGCTATGATAAATTAAGAAATATGCTGGTTTAAACATATTCAAGGCGATAATGATGAAGCAAACAAGGTAAGTAAACAGAACAGTGAGTGAAACTGTGTATTGAGTTTCTGACACATACTGATAGCCTTAAGAGGTCTCTGCCAACTAATTATTGAAGCCATTGTGTACAATAATTTGTGGTAAGCAAACAGTATTAAACAGCAGCTTCCGTTCCAAAATTGAATAACAGTGATGTGATCTGTATTCAGTGTTTGCCACTAAAGTATCCACACAGTCACACTTGCCTTTCATGTTAATTAGCCAACGTAAGGATGTGATTGATAGGCCAATAATGTACTAATTGATGACGCAGTCTGTCAATTCAAAATGTTCCATTTGCTGATTGCTCCAGTCAGTAGAGTGATAAAGTTATAGAGCTGTACAGGACGGAAACAGACCCATTAATCCAATTTGTCCATGCCAACCAAATATTCTACATTAATCTCGTCCCATTTGCCAGCATTTTACCCAGATCCCTCTAAACACTCCCTTTTCATGTAATCATCCAGATGTCTTATAAAAAATATTGAAATTGTACCAGCCTCCACCCCTTCCTCAGGCTGCTCATTCCATACACACACCATCCGCTGTGTTAAAAAATTGTCCCTTAGGACCCTTTTAAATCTTTCCCCTCTCACCTTCAGCCTATGCCCTGTAGTTTTAGACTCCTATTCCCTGTGGCCGATTCACCCTATCCATGCCCCTCATGATTTTATAAGCTTCTAGTAGGACAGCCCTCATCCTCCTATAATAAGAGACATCCAAATGTAAAGGTGAAGCCCTTAGCTTCAAATACACAATGGTCCTGGGCTTGACACCTTCACAATTTGGATCCATCTCGGCTAACTACATCTTGGATGCTTATATGAGTGTAGCTGTTATGTGCATCCAAAATGGATTCCATGTCCTCAGTATGAACCCCAACCCCTCTCCATGAAGGCCATATGAGCAGTTTAAATGGAACAAAGAAGGAACAGGACCTCAACCCGTTGAAGTGCAGCTGTGAAACTATTTCCAAGACAGAGCTTAATCAGTCTCTCCCGCCACCCACTATCATCATTACAATTGGTCGTAGCCTCCCCACCCTACCCGGAGGCTGACAATAAACCATTGAAACCAATGTTGTTGAGCCACTCGGTTGTTTAAAATGTCAGAGTGATGGCCACTTTGATTCCTCTTGAAGTCGTTCCTGAATTAGCAGTTGTTTCCTTCTGTCACTTGAAATCTGGCACAAAACCTGAAGAGTCGCTTAGTAGTAAAGGACATGAACATTGCTCGGATTGGAGCTTGGAGAGCCGATAAATCCCCATTGTTTTCTCCATGACAATAACTCAACCAATCAGAGTTCAACCACCAACTAATTAACACCCATTTCTAATTTGGCATTCCCATTTAATCCCATTTAAAACTCGGTAACCCTACATTTTTTTTATGTTTATTGTTAAATCCCTACTATCCTGAATCAATCCCAAACTGCCTTCTTGCCCTTAATGAGCTTTGCATGTAAATTAATCAATTGAAAAATAGGATTGTTTTACTAGTGGTGGTTAAAAAAAAACCTGGTGATTTGGTGATGGAAAACAGAAGTCCAGTTGTGTGTATGAACACTTCTGGATATGAAAAAAGATCCGAGTTAGGATGGAAAGTTAGGATGAGAGGTTAAGGATGACAGGTTCGGGATGACAGGGATGACAGGCTCTATTCCTGAGGAAGGGCTTATGCCCGAAACATCGATTTTCCTGCTCCTCGGTTGCTGCTGTGCTTTTCCAGCACCACTCTAATCTAGAATTAGGTTCGGGATGACAGTTTAGGGTTGACAGGCTAGGGATGATAGGTTAGGGATGAAAGGTTAGGGATGATAGGTTAGGGATGAAAGGTTAGGGATGACTGGTTAGGGACGATAGGTTCGGGACGATAGGTTAGGGTTGACAGGTTAGGGACGATAGGTTAGGGTTGACAGGTTAGGGATAATAGGTTAGGGATGACAAGTTCCCTTTCTTGAGGGACAATAAAGAAAAATCTGGAGTTTAACAAAATTCAAGAACTTTATTATTCTTTATGTTTCCTGCTAATTTTTGGAATTCTGTCTCATCGTTTGGATGGGGAGGAGGATATAATCTGGTACTGAAGTTGATGCTGAGTTGGAAGAGGTACAATTCCCACTGTGTACATAAAGCTTGTCTGTGAACCCACTGCAGGACTTAGAGCAATCCCATAAAATTAGGGCAATAGTAACATTGTGTTACTCAGTTCTATTTGCCGAGATACATTAGGAGCTTCATTGGTCTGCTCCACAACTGTTGAACTATCAGATAGGTATGAGGACATACACCTCTCCCTGCACACCTCAAACTGGGGAGGAACTGGTTGCTCTGGAGTGACATGGTCTCCCATGTGGACTGACTGACAAAAATGGATTTTCACAAATGGTAATCTAACTGTTGAACAGAGAAAGCTGCAGTGCAATGTTATGCATTCAGTTAATATCATTCAAGGATATGATGAATAAATATTCTAACCCAATTATCTCTTATTTATATGACAGTTTTAAACTCTACGACCTGTTAGACCATAAGACCATAAGACGTAGGAGCAGAAATTAGGCCATTTGGCCTATCAAGTCTGCTCCACCATTCAATCATGGCTGATAAGTTTCTCAATCCAATTCTCCCACCTTCTCCCATTGCCTTTGATCCCCTTAACAATCAAGAACCTATCTATCTCTATCTTAAATAGGCACAATGTCCTGGCCTCCACAGCCTTCTGTGGCAAGGAATTCCATAGATTCACCACTGTCTGGCGAAAGAAGTTTCTCCTCATCTTTATTCTAAAGGGTCTTCCCTTTACTCTAAGTCTGTACCTTCAGGTCCTAGTCTTTCCTGCTAATGCAAACATCTTTCCAACATCCACTCCATCCTGGTCATTCAGTCTTCTGTGAGTTTCAATTAGATCCCTCCCTTACCCTTCTTAACTGCATCGCGTATTGACCCAGAGTCCTCAAACATTCCTCATATGTTAAGCCTTTCATTACTGGGATCATACTTGTGAACCTCTCTGGACCCATGCCAGGGCCAGTACAGCCTTTCTGAGATATGGGGCCCAAAATTCCTCACAATATTGTAAATGTGGTCAGTTCCAAAGATCACACTGCAAGATTTAGAGTGATCACATTAAATTAGGGCAGTAATGGCATAGTGTTACTCAATTCTATTTACCAAGATACATGAGGATTCCAGATTGGAAATACCACCCAAAATAAAGTAAGATGGCAAATGACAGAAAAAAACTTAAATTCTCTCAGCTACATCTTAGCAGAAGCTTGGTTCAAGCGAGATGGGTCAGACTGTGCAGGAGAAGTCAGAAGAAGTGAGGTCAAACATATTCTTTTCCATAAATGACAAATGATATTACATAAATTATGCATTAAGATTTATTTGATTTACATTCAGACATACATCATGCCCTTATATGTAATTGACATATACACTACAGTAATTATGTTGCGTGTTAGCATATTGATTTAAGTGTACACTGGTTAACATAGTCCTTGACCAACACTATATTGAATGTAGATTTTTGCATTACAAATTGCAAAACAGCTACAGGATCTTATTATGCTTTCCCAGGCATGCCCCCCATTTTAATTGCTTCTGCCTGACTTTCTCTGGCTCTCCAGTTCCTTGGTCAACACCCAAGTCTTACTCCGTTTCAGTTCAAATTTTAGATCCAGCTAAATTGACTGCTGAGGCCATAATATTTGGAGGGAGTCCAGCATAGATTTACCAGATGACAGGACTTTGTTTTACAAGAAAAGATTTCGCAAGTTAGTAGCTGGAATTTCAAAGGTTACGGAGCAATTTGATCAAAGTTTTCAAGATATTGCGGGGAACAAATGTGATCGATGCAGGAAAGCCATTTCTTCTGGTCTGGACATCTGGGGCTAGAGGAAGGTCTAACAATTAAAAACTGAATTCGTTTAAGTGAGCTAAGCAAACACAACTGTGCAAAAGGAAGATAAAACAGAAGAGACAGATGCAGGAGTATTCTGTACAGTTTGACGAGCTTGTTCTGTCATTCAATAAGAAATAAAGAACAGATTATGTGATTATTTCTCTCATTGCCATGTGTGGGACTTGACTGTGTGCAAATTGGTTGCTGTGTACCCTAGAGTTTTGAATCTTGTTGGCTTTAAAATGGTTTGGGAGATCCTGAAGTCCTGAGATGCACTATGCAAAAGTAAGTTCTTGCTTTTTAGGTTAAGTTTCACAAAGTTTGCTACTGTTTGGGGTGGCACAGTGGCTAGTGCTGCTGCTTCACAGCTCTAAGGTTCTGGATTCTATTCCAGCTTTGGGTGACTTTTTACGTGGAGTTTGCACGCTCTCCTCGTGTCTGTGTGAGTTTCCTCCTACAATCTGAAGACGTGCAGGATGGGAGAATTGGCTATGCTAAATTGCACATCATGTTCAGGGATGTGTAAGGTAGGTGGGGTAAATATAGGGGAGTGGGTCTGGGTGGGTCTTCAAAGGGTTGGTGTGGGCTTGTTGGGTCGAAGGGCTTGTTTCCACACTGTAGGGATTCTAATTCAAAAATATTTCCAGATTGCAGTTTGCAACATTCGTCATATCAGGCATATAAATCAGGTGAAGGCAGAGGGAATTCTTTCAATTAGCTGGCTTGGTTAAAAACAAATTGCTGAATTGTACCAGAAACATTGGTTTAGAGAGTTCCACGTAGGATTTTCATGCATTTATGAATTAAGATGGAATAGAAAACGTTTAGCAGTATTAAAACACTTGCTGATGAGGTAATGAAATCAAGTGGCTATCTTAACCGATATTTTCGGGATTAAGAGGACATAAGAAAGAATAGAGTAAAATAAAGCTGTTAAGAAAAATCCTCCTGCAGATTGCAAAACAACCTAGTCCATCTTGGACTTTATCCAATTTCTCTCACCTCCTGAGGGAAAATGTAGCAATTTGTTTCTCCATACAATTTCTGTGAAATGTTTCCATCCTGAATTATTCAAGTGCAGTTGTCTGTTATCCACAGAATACATTTCCACAGTCCCACCAAAGTCATTGTGTTGAATCATTTCTGAATGTACTCATCTTCATGACCTTTAATCCCACACCTAACCAGATATTTATAAGTACAATCGGGCCAGAAGAACATTGTGTGCAGGAACAAACCTGGAGACCTGACAAGTATCTTTTTCCAGCTGACCCTCATTGCATGAATGATCTCCCCATCCCCTGAAATAGTAATCTCCTCTGTAATCTCCGTGCTCCTTCAATTATAGCTTCTTGCAGATCCCTCATTTCAATCATTCTGTTGTGTCTTCAGCTGCCAATACTCCTGTTCGTTCTCGGTACACTCTCAGCAATGCTCCTAGGCACGTTTCATTGTAATAAATGCAAGCGACGCTTCACTTGTGACATGGAATTTGAAGCAATAACAAATCATCTATGAGCTCACTGAATGGCAGTGTGGCCTTGAGGGACTGAAGAGTCTCCTTCTGCGATGGAAGTTCTGATAAGGTCTTCCCTCTCCCTTCCACCTCATGATTTTCAAAAATTGAAATTGCTGGAGAAACTCAGGTCTTCAGAACTCAGAGTCGGTGGACTCGGAGACGTTAACCCTGCTTTCTCTCCAAAGATACTACCAGACCTGCTCTCCAGCAATTTCTGCTTTTTTTGTTTTAGGTTTCTAGCATCTGCAGTTCTTTTTTTCCCCTTAGAATGCATTATATAACATAAAATATCATGTATCCTTTAATATTCAGAGCTCAGTCTAAGTGTCCCAGTTCTCAGCAGCTTGATAATGATATTCTGAATGCCTGCTCCATTCACCACCACCTCCCCCCACTCCATACCCAAGAGTTATATTTGATCAGGTGTCAAAACAGGCAGAGTCTCTACACTGAATCACCTCTACGCTTGGAAAATAAGAGATCATGCTTCAATTATACAACAAGCTTTATATAACAACAGCAACAGCAATGTGCATTAGTATGGCATCTTTAATGTAGCAAAACATCCTACAATGTTTCCTAGGTGTGGATTTGAACAAAACTTGACACCGTGTCACATATGAGAACAGTTAACCAAAAGCTTGCTTAATGAGCCAGTTTTTAATGAGCATCTTAGAGGTGGGGATACAGGTTTAGGGAAGCAATTATAGAATTTAAAACCCATACAATTGACAAAATTGCTGCCAACAATCTCGCAGGTAAATTCAGGGATGTGCGAGAGATTAGAATTTGAGGAGTGTAGAGTTCTAGAAAAGTTTAAGGGCTGGAAGATAAGGATAGGACTTTGAAAACGAGAATAACATTTTTTTAAAGTCAAGGCATTGTTGATCTGTGAGCCAATGTTGGCCAGTGAGCACATGGGTAAAATGGGAATTGGTCTAAGTCTGGGCATTAGAGTTCTGGATGAGTTCAAGTCTATGTCAGGTGAAAGAAGTGAGACTGGACTGGGGAGTATTATAATCAGCCAAGTTGCTCACAAATGAAATAGTAACCAAGGAAAAGGCAAAATGCATGCCATCTCACAGATTTACAGCCTAGAAACTACATCTTGTGTGAACTCTTGCTAGTGATGGTAATGATTTAACATATCAAGCCTTTCACTGCCAAATCATTCCCACATCAACAATCCATTTCAGCTCTATGCAATCTTTACTCTTCACATTTGACAAGAAGTGTCAAACTCTTGAGATATTTGTTTGTTCTTGCATCCAGTTGTTGACATTCATTTTAATCCGATGGACTGAAATGCATCATTTTTTTCTCTCCTTGTTGTCCAGATTTTCATTTTTGAGAACAACATCTTCTACCAATTGAAAGTTAGTAGCCGTGCTATACGTCTGGTAGCGACTGGGAAGGAGGGGGTCATTTTCAATGGCCTGAGTGATTGGCTCTATGAAGGTAAGAAGCTTGAGGTTGTTCCATGCTCTGTGGATATCTTACTGTTGCTGTTCCAACTGTGCTCAGTTAAAATCTTCTGAAGAATTGAATTGGTACAATATTTGTTTTGGAAGCTGCTGAACTGGGATAACATGCATTGCAACATTTCCAATCAAACCGAAAGGCTGACATCTTGTGCTTTTGTATTTGTACATTCAAGCGAAAGTCTGTGGACTTTATATTTGATGTAAACAAACCGTCTTTGTTGATCTATTTGTTATATCTCGCCTTTGCCATTCCCTCACTCTCTGAAACAACAGACAAAACACTTTCGGATCTGGATTTTATTGTCCACTTGTGAAGAGGTTGGTCTTTATAATTAATTAACCCCGCCCCCAATCAAATTCTCTCAGAAAGGTACATCTTGGTCTGCTCCATGTGTAATGGTGTAGGCCGAGAGGATCAGTCAGGATCATTTTAAGTGATGGAGCAGGGCCAAATGGCCGACTGTTGTGCTTACCATCAGCTGTGTCTCAGCAGTTTTATGTCTGAATCACAAAGTTGTCGATTCAAGTCCCCCTTCAGAGATTATAACATGCATTCTAGGTTTCCACTTCAGTACAGTGCTATGCTGTTGAAAGAATTACATTTTGAATGAAATATTAAATCAAGGCTCCTTCAGCTTTCTCATTTAGGGTCATCATGTTAAAACAGCATGGAAACGGACTCTTTGGCTCAACCCATCCAAGCTGACCAGCTATCGTAAATTAGTCCTATTTGCCAGCATTTGACCCATATCCTTCTAACCCCTTCCTATTCATTTACCGATCTAGATGCCTTTTAAATGTTGTAATTGTACCAGGCTCCATCACCTCCTCTGGCAGCTCTTTCCAAACACACACCACCCTCTGCATGAAAATGTTGCACCTTAGGTTCCTTTTAAATCTTGTCCCTCTCTCCTTAAACCTAACCCCTCTAATTTCTGGACTCTACAAGCTGGGGAAAAGGCCTTGCCTATTCATCCTGTCCATGCCCCTCATGACTTCATAAACCTCTGTAAGGTCACCCCTCAGCCTCTGATGCTCCAGGAAAAAAAGGCCCGAGTGAATCCCTTATTGTACATAACCTCCAACTCCAGCAAAGCTCAGTAAATCTTTTCTGCACCCTCTAAAATTTAACAACAACTTTCCAATAGCAAGGAGACCAGAATTGTATGCAGTATTCCAAATGTGGCTTAACCAATGTCCTGTGCAGCCATAACATGAAATCCCAGATCTCATCAGTGAGTTCTACCTGGTGATCTGGCCAATGTCTAACCTGCAAAAAAATTATCACTAGGTTGAGAGACATCCGTTGTCCAGCTGCTACGGTCCCATCAAAGTTCATACCTTTTGTGCAGCATTTCTGTTTTCAGGTTACATTTGCCATTGCTTAGCACCATCAAATGAAGGGGAATGATGGAGTCACATATTTGGCATTTAAAACAGACAGCTATGTGGCATTCAGTGCTGGTAATGTAGGGCATGGCAATGATAAAAAGCAGAAAGAGCATGTAATTCCAGCTGTCCCATTTTGAGAGTCAAAAGTCTGCCATTAACTGGGGACGGAGGCCATTGCATTAAACTGCTGACCTGCAAAAATGCAAACGGAAATCCTTCATATCAAGCAGAATGTTACAATCATACTGTGTATTCAAGCAAAAGCTGTACAACATGGAGCTTAATGCAACTTGCAAGATAACATCAAGCCTGCTTCCAACTGAAATAAACACAAATATAATTGATACAAGTATCTCATTTTCCAGAATTATCCACTTTCTATTGATTAAAAGTATCTGAATCTATTAGTGTGGTCTGACAAATAACCCTCAATTTTATTTTTATAGTATTCTTTACCTGAAGTATTTTGTCAGTTAACTCTATGTCAGAATAAATTGCATTCTTGCCTACAAAAAAACAAAAGTATTGCAAACAGAGGAGCATTTTATTCAAGATGCTAATGTTGCTCACTAGTGAACTCCCAGGTGTTATTTCTCAATAGCGACTTCAATTGCTATAGTAATAACGGCTTCTCTTATTGCAAAACATCTGATACGATTCCATCAAAGTCTAATGACAGCAGTGCGAGAGAGATCTCAGAGTGTAACAGCTACTATGTACTTATTTTGTGGTACCATTAGACGTCAGGTTAAGAATGTTCATGTATTCAAGTATCATCGATATTTTCACATTCCCCCAGTCAACATGTGCAGAGACGTTACAACACTTCTGGGACTTGAACTCAGTCTCCTGGCTTAGGGATAGGTACACTTCCACTGCACTACAAAGATCATTGATGTGTATGGGAAGGGATTATCTGTGTCATGTGTTGTATTAGACACCTCACATCTGTCATACCCCTTCATTGGTGCATGGTCCACTCCAAACAAAGGCCACTGTAAAACAACCAAGAAATATCAATCAAGGATAATAGTGGGAAGTTGTGTGTGGAGTCAGGGGAGATAGGGAAAGCACTAAATAAATATTTTTCGACAGTGTTCACTATAGAAAATGAAAATGTTGGCAAGGAAGATACAGAGGCACTTGCATCTAGACTAGAAGAGATTGAGGTTCACAAGGAAGAGGTATTAGTAATACTGCAGTGTGTGAAAATAGACAAGTCCCCTGGGCCAGATGGGATCTATCCTAGGATCCTTTGGGAAGCAAAGGAAGAGATTGCCAAGCCTTTGACATTGATCTTCAAATCATCATTGTCTACAGGAATAGTGCCTGAGGACTGGAGGATAGCAAATGTGGCTCCCTTGTTCAAAAAGGGTAGTAGAGACAACCCTGGTAATTACAGACCAGTGAGTCTCACTTCAGTTGTTGGTAAAGTGTTGGAAAAGGTTATAAGTGATAGGATTTATAACCATCTAGAAAAGAATAATCTGATCAGGGACAGTCAGCACGGTTTTGTGAAGGGTAAGTCGTGCCTAACGAATCTTATTGAGTTTTTTGACAAAGTGACCAAACAGGTAGATGAGAGTAAACCGGTTGATGTGGTGTATATGGATTTCAGCAAGGCATTCGATGAGGTTCCCCACAGTAGGCTATTATACAAAAAGCGGAGGAATGGGATTGTGGGAGACATAGCAATTTGGATCAGTAATTGGCTTGCTGAAAGAAAACAGAGGATTGTAATTGATGGAACATGGTCATCTTGGTGTCCAGTTACTAGCGGCGTACTGCAAGGGTCGATGTTAGGTCCACTGCTGTTCATCATTTTTATAAATAATCTGGATGAGGGCTTAGAAGGGTGGGTTAGTAAATTTGTGGATGACACTAAGGTCTGTGGAGTTGTGGATAGTGACGAAGGATGTAGTAGGTTGCAGGGAGACATAGATAGGATGTAGAGCTGGCCTGAGAGGTGGCAAATGGAGTTTAATGTGGAAAAGTATGAGGTGATACACTTTGGATGGAGTAATCGGAATGCAAAGTACTGGGCTAATGGTAGGATTCTTTGGAGTGCAGATGAGCAGAAAGATCTCGGTGTCCATGTACACAGATCCCTGAAAGTTGCCACCCGGATTGACAGGGTTGTTAAGAAGGCATACAGTGTTTTGGCCTTTATTAATAGAGGATTAAGTTCTGGAACCAGGAGGTTATGCTGCAGCCGTACAAAGCTCTGGTATGGCTACACTTGGAGTATTGTGTACAGTTCTGGTCACCACATTATAAAAAGGATGTGGAAGCTTCGGAAAGGGTGCAGAGGAGATTTACCAGGACATTGCCTGGTATGGAGGAATGTCTTACGAGGAAAGGCTGAAGGCCTTGAGGCTGTTCTCATCAGAGAGAAAAAGGTTGAGAGGTGACTTAATAGAGACATACAAGATAATCAGAGGGTTAGATAGGGTGGATAGGGAGAGCCTTTTTCCAAGTATGGGGATGGCAAACACGAGGGGACACAACTTTAAAGTGAGGGGAGATAGGTATAAGATTGATGTCAGAGGTAGTTTCTTTACTCAGAGAGTAGTAAGGGTATGGAATGCTTTGCCTGCAACAATAGTAGATTCGCCAAGCTTAAGTGCGTTTAAGTCGTCATTGGACAGGCAAATGGACATACATGGAATAGTGTAGGTGGGATGGGTTTCAGATTAGTATGACAGGGTGGCGCAACATCGAGGGCCGAAGGGCCTGTACTGTGCTGTAATGTTCTATGTTCTATGAACCTGGTATATTCCAAGTGCTAGCTTATTTTGTGATTCTTCCACCACCTTCCAATTATAAAACTAATTTAAAATACTTCAGGGTCTTCCTAAGAGATGTTCCAAGCTCTTATCTAATGCAAATATCTTTAATTTTGATCTTGCTAATGTTGATCTTGCCAAGCACACGCCCTTTGTGATGTAACTTGTATGCCTGTATCAAGTTTTATTTTTCACTCTGTGATCTGTATGTCCTTGCTTACTATGATCTGCCAGTACTGCTCGAAAAACAAAGCTTTTCACTGTACTTAGGTACATGTGACAATAAATCAAATCAATGAATCAATCAATAACTCAATGAAATCCATCCTTTTCTCTTCTTTTCTGAGTGGGCTGTAATTGTTCTTCGGGATTGAAGGAGCTAAGTAACTTATACTTCACTCTTGCGTGATCCTCCCTGTTTCAGGTTCTGTTTTGCCACCCATATTTTCGAACATTTTTCTTTCTCTTCTATTATGTTTGCCTCACTTTTTCTACAATTTCTCTCACACTTCCTCTTTTCCATTCTCCTCGATTTCTCATGAGTTTTCATATAAGATCGGCCCTCTCTCTCTCTCTTTTCTTTCCCCAATGTTTGAATCTCCAGGAGCAGATGACGCAGTGACAATTAATCTCTCCGGAGGCCCTATTAAGTCATTATTCTAACCATCAATGGTGATCTGCTTTCAGTCTTAGAACTTCACAGGATCCTTAGTCAGTTAGGTATAGGGGTACCAATTAGTTACACCCATTTGGAGCAAATAGTGTGTCTGCATTACAAAGTGCAACATGTGAAGGATCTTGTGGTGCAGTTGGTTGTGTCCCCACTTCTCAATCAGGAGGCCTGAGTTCAAACCCCACCTTCTCCAGTCATCTATAGTAACATCAATGAGCAGGCTAACTAAAAATATCAACAAGGAGTAACCCCTTCCTCCATACATTTGAAGTCAAGTGATATCTTTTTTATGAAAAAGTGAGGACTGCAGATGCTGGAGATCTGAGTCGAGAGTGTGGTGCTGGAAAAATACAGCAGGTGAAGCAGCATCTGAGGAGCAAGAGAGTCGATGTTTCAGGAAGGGAAATGTAGGGCATGGAAATGAGAAAAGACAAAAAGAGCTTGTAATTCAGGCTGCACCTTTCTGAGAGTCAAAAGTCTGCCATGAACTGGGTTGGAGGCCATTGCATTAAACTGCTGACCTGTGATAATGCAAACTGAAATCCTTCAGATCAAGCAGAATATTACAACCATATTGTATATTAATGCAAACACTGTATTCCTGATGAAGGACGTCTACCCAAAACATCGATTCTCCCTCTCCTCGGATGCTGCCTGACCTGCTGTGCTTTTCCAGCGCCACTCTCTCGACTCTGGGACCTATTTTCCATTCTGAGGTTTCATTTAACCCCAGCAAAAATTGTTCAAACAACTAGAAATGTTTGAAGTCTGAACCCAAAACAGTAAGCAATGAACACAGGGCAACATGTCTGTTGGCATCTGTGCAACAATCTTATGGCACACAGAGAGCATGAGTCAGTGTGTCAGGTATTTGAGAAACTATCCTTGTAATGCCAATTGCTTGCTTATTTCTCTATGGCCTATATTGTTTCCTTGCATCCAGTTACTACAACACAGTTCTTATACCACATTTCTTCATAACTTTGAACACCTCTGTTAACCTTCTCGGCTCTAGCAAGAAGAATCAGAGCTTCTCTGGTCTGTCAAAAAAGTTGAAGTCCCTACACTGTGTAAATGTCGCCTTCACCCTGTGCATAGCACCATTTTTAAATTGTGGGGACCAAAAATGAACATCGGTCTCCAACAAGGGTCTAACCATGTGATGTATAAAGCTGTAGCATAACACCCTTGCCATTGTAGTCCATGCAGAAATAATCCTCAGATCAATAGTATTGCAGGGAGTAAGCGTGGTTGACCGATAGAGCTAGAAAACCTATGAATATGAGGAGTGAAGGGTGTCCCTGGATTGACCAGCAGGACTCTGTTTCATTCTTTTGTTTTTCTTCCCATTGAGCAATTGGTTAGATTGAGAAGCCATCGGGCAGGAGAGACTGCAGTTAGAAAGCTGTGACTGGTTACAACATCTTGTTCCAACTTTACAAAACATTGGTTAGGTCCCAAATGAAATACTGTGTGCAGTTCTGGTCGCCACACTATCAGAAAGGTGTGTTTGCACTGGAGAGGATGCAGAGGAAATTCGCCAGGTGTTGCCTGGGATGGAAAGTCTCAGTTATGAAGAGAGACTGGATAGGCTGGGCTTGTTTTCCCTGGAACAGAGGAGGCTAAGGGGGGAGTAGGGTGATTTGATTGAGGTATAGACATAGTAGATCATGAGAATCTTTTACCCATGACCATGACCAGAGGACATAAATTTAAAGTGTGGAGAAAGTGGTTTAGAAGGGAACTGAGATAAAGGTTTTCACATAGAGAGGTGTAGACATATGGAACATGCTGGCCAAGAGGTTGGTAGAGGCAAATACCCTTGCAACATTTAAGAGGCATCTGGATGAGCACATAAAATGCCAGGGCACAGTAGGCTACAGACCATGTGCAGGTAAATGAGATTAGTATAGTTTGGTTTTTGTTGGTCAACATGGACGTAGTGGGCCAAAGAGCTGTATGACCCAATATATGTTACAATTTCCCACATAGGGCAGGGTGTACAAATAACTAAATGTCCTTAATTTAGTTTGCTTATATTTTGCCTTTACTTCAACCTGAGAATAAATTAGTAAAATCTCATTCTTGTTCAGGGCAGGTAAACAAACAGAACTCCTTATCCTTAGCCCCTTGGGCTGACAAATGGCAAACAGCATTCATGCCACACAAATGACAGGTAATGACCACCCCCAGTAAGAGACAGTCTACCCACCACCTCTTGACATTTAACAGTGCTACTATCACTGAATCTCCCACTGTCAGCATCCTGGGAGTTGTCATTGACCAAAAAGTCAACTGAATTCACCACATCAACATACTGACTACAGGAGTAGGTCAGAGGCTAGGAATAATGTGGCAAATAACTCACCTCTTAATCCGTGAAGGCCTGCCCATTATCTGCAAGGCACAAGTTGGGAGTGTGATGGAATACTCCCATGTGCCTGAATGAGTGCGGCTCCAACAACACTGTAGGAGCTTGGTACCATCTAGGACAAAGCAGCCCATTTGATTGGCATCACATCCACAAGCATCCACTCCTTTCACCACCACGCTCAGTGGCAGCAGTGTGTAATTACAAGATGCATTGCGAAAATTCACCATGATCCTCCGACACACCTTCCAAACCCACGACCATTTCCACCTAGAAGGACAAGGGCAGCAGATGCATGGGAACACCACCACCTGCAAGTTCTCCTCCAAGCCACTCACCATCCTGACTTGGAAAGATATCACCAGTCCTTCACTGTCAATGGATCAAAATCCTGGAATATCTCCCGAATAGCATTGTGGGTCAACCCACAGTAGATAAGTCATAGAATCCAAACAGTGCAGAAAGAAACCACTTGGCCCAATGAGTTTGCACAGCTCCTTCTAACCTCATTTATATCATTCTTGGGTCCCACACAATTCCTCTCCACATACGATCCATTGACTCCGCCAATACTTGCTATGGCCTCAGGAAAACAGCCAACATAATCCAAATACCCTTCCACCCTCGTTATACTGTTTCCCACCCTCTTCTGTCAAGCAGAAGATAAACAAGTTTGAAAACATGTACTAACAGACTTAAGAACGGCTTTTCCCCCGTTGTTATCAGATTCATGTACGGACTTCTCATATTCTAGAGCTGATCTTTCTCTGCACCTTCTCTGTAGCTGTAACACCATATACTTCATTCTGTTCTATTACCCTGATGTAAGGTATGATTTGCCTGGATTGCACAGAAAACAATACTTTGCACTGTATCTTGGTACCTATGACAATAACAAGTAAATGAAAATCAAATCACAATTCTGTATGTTTCTGGGACCTCACCAATTTTACTGTACCTTTTAGAGAAAGTGCAGTAGAGGTTCACAAGACTGATTATTGGAATTGTAGGATTTTTTTGTATGAGGAGTGATTAGATTAGATTAGATTACTTACAGTGTGGAAACAGGCCCTTCGGCCCAACAAGTTCACACCGAAACAAAGATGCAAACTTTTCAAAAAAGAAAGCCTTGATATGGTTAATTAGGTCTGGAAGCATAATTCATCTGGTGTAATTATCAGAATAAAGAGAAACATTGGCTTTAAATTGACCTGTCGGACACTCAAATTTAAAAATTGGATATTTTGGTCCACAAAGCTTCTCAAAGAAAATTTTCTGTTGAGCATTTCACCACTTTTATCTCACAGAGTGATTTTGCAAGGCTTTAACTTGTGATTGTCAGCAGAAAAAAGATTGATTGATCTATCGGATCTTTGAATTCTTGGGCAGGTTTTTCAATATCAAGCAGTGTTGAACTATTGTAGATTGCAAAGGATTAATTAGAATTAGTTAGATTTCAGAAAGAATCGGAGTTCTTGCCATGTTTATCTAAATAGCTTATTTTTGAGTGGTTTCAGCGGTTAGAAACTTGTCTCTTCAGGCAATTCCTGCTGGTTTCATTTTTAATCCATGACAATTTCAAAAGTGAAATAAAAATGAAAAGGAGAACCCGAACACAAGGGACTGTCAGCTGAGTTAGAGACATCTACTGTCATTGATGAATTCATGATAGGATCCTGAGACACTCTCCGTAAGTTGAGAATTCCTTCTATTAGATTTATATTGTTTACTTTATACAGAACAATGAATATAACTCACAGGGCTGCGGGGAATATGAGACTGTAACATATACACTGCAGGGAATATGAGTGTCTGATCAGTTACTGTAAAAAACAGATCAGGGGAAACTTTGGATGTCTGATCACAATGCATTTTATCTGTTGTCTGAATTGGCTGTCATATGTTCTCAGCCCAGTCAGCCTTAGGGACAACAGTTGTTGAGGGAGTAATGGGTTTATAAGTGTACAGGATAGCTTGCAGTCTAAAGCTATTAAACATTTAGATGTGTTTTTTTGAATCAACATTAAATTGCAGAACCAAGTGTGATCAGAAGGTCTGTTCATCAATAATGAATATACCTCATCTGTTCAGCGTTATGAATCATAGAATCTCTACCGTGTGGAACAAGGCCATTCGGCCCATTGAGTCCACACCGACACTCTGTCAGCAACCACCCAGACCCATCCCCATTCCCGTAACCCTGCATTTCCCATGGCTCATCCACTTAGCCTGCACATCTCTGGACACCTTGGGCAAATTAGCATGGCCAATACACCTACCTGTGCACCCAGAGGAAACCCATACAAACGCGAGGAGAATGTATGAAATTCACACAGTCGCCCAAGGCTGGATTGAACTCAGGTTCCTGATACTGTGAGGCAGCAGTGCCAACCGCTGAACCACTGTGCCACCCACTGCAGTTTTAGTGGCGACAGCAATGTGGGCCCAGTGTCAAAGAGATGGTGCCTAAGGTGGGGCAGCTCCTATGTTGGGGGGGGGTCCAGCACAGCTCCCATAGGCCCAGAATGAGAGGAGAATACACTCATTGGTCTCATAGTCCCAAATGATGGGAGAATACACTCACTGCTCCCACAGACTCTGAATCATGGGAGAATACACTCACTGGTCCCACAGACTCTGAATCATGGGAGAATACACTCACTGGTCCCACAGACTCTGAATCATGGGAGAATACACTCACTGGTCCCACAGACTCTGAATGGCAGGAGAATACACTCACTGCTGCTGCCAGTGTGAGGTTTGACTTGGTGCTGCTGCCCTAGTGTCGTCAAGCTGATGGCGAATCACGTACAACCCTTTGGTTCCTGATGTAGTGATAATTTACTCACATTTTCTTGCTTCCGGCCCCACTGATGTCCAGTTGAAAGACCATGGAAATTTCCAGCCTGGTTCCACAGGGAATTCATGGAACAGACTGTCCTTTTGACTGAACTCAGTGTAAAACAAAAAGCAGAGGACATTTTGAATGGAATTGTAGGTCTCTAAATATGCACTCAATAATAAGATCACCAAATAAAGGGACACAATGGAGTCATTCAGAAGCAACGAGTTTCTGAAAAGGTCGAAACGGTCAGCAAAGTGCAAATCGGAATTCTGCTTTTGTTGCACAGGGCTATGAAATGCAAAAGAGAGGGACTGATGTCGAATGTGGTGAGATGGACATGGTCACAGGTCCGAACACATCCCCATAGGAAACCTATTGGTGTCAGAGCAATGTGTTCTAGTTGCAAAGAAGGGTTCAAATAGTCAGCATTGCATCAGTTTAACACTCTGAGCTTTGAATCAAAATATTGACGATCTTCTCATGAGAGCTCCTCAAGTTGAGATTCAAACCCATCATCTGGTCTGACGTTTCAGTGCAGTATCCAAGGGAGCACTTCAGTGCTGCAAGAGTCATCCTTCAGTCAGAAAGAGGTCTGTTTTTTCCGGTGCGCGTTTGAGGGTCCGGGTGAGATTTCAAGTGAGGGCAAGGGTTTTGCTCCAGTGCCTCAGGCAATATTCATCCCTCATCTGTTCAGAAAGGAACAAACTGGTTAACCTGTCATTTATCTCACTGGTCAGGCAGCATCCAAAGAGCAGGAGAATCGATGTTTTGGGCATGAGTCCTTCTTCAGGAAGAAGGGCATATGCCCGAAACGTCGATTCTCCTGCTCTTTGGATGCTGCCTGGCCTGCTGCACTTTTCCAGCAACACATTTTCAGCTCTGATCTCCAGCATCTGGAGTCCTCACTTTCTCCTCGAAGACTTATCTCACTGGCCCAGGGTGAGATTTCAAATGAGGGCAGGCGTTTTGCTTCAGTGCCTCAGCCAATGTTTATCTCTCGTCCATTCAGAAAGGAACAAGCAGGTTAACCTGTCATTTATCTCACTGCTGGTTTTGGGACCTTGCAGTGCACAATATGGTTGCCCCTCCAGCCTGCTTCATACCACCTACAATTAAAAGATTGATTTGTGTTTTGTGCAGTGCGTGGGTACATGCCGAAATTGTGAAGCTAAATGCAGGCTCTTTCTTAATTCCCAGAAAGGTTAAGGCGATGAAGGGGCACGTAAGCAGACTTTGAATGGTTTTGAGCTGTCAAGGAAGAGTTTCCCCATTCCCCACAACAAAACTGCGATAAAGTCTGACAGAAGAAATGGGGAGGTTCGAAGAATGTCTCAGAGAGGGTTGTTTGCACCCAAAATGTATAACCACCAATACAATAGCAGTTTTGAAAAGGGAATTGTGTAATTATTTGACAAGAGAAAGCACAAACTTTAATGTGGGCAAGGGTGTGGGTGGTAATGCCTGGAGAGGGTAACGAGAGTAGACACAAGGGGCAGAATGACCTGCTTCTAAGTTTCTAAGAGCGTTTCTGCTTCCTTAAGTTGTCAGTTTTTCAACTCATAATTCTGTTGAGCTTCAAATGATTGCTCAGTCTGCTCTTTTTATAATCTCAACAGATTCCTGTTGACGGGAATATAAATAATGCATAAGTGATGGGACAAAGCCTTTGTTGAGAAAGGGCACGCGATTCCCCAAAGAGGCTAAACACTAGCAAAAGGTTTGATATAATCAGGCTGGAATGGTAAAGCTGCTGGGTAATATAATTCTCATGTACACTCATTTACCCCAGTATGTCACCGCAATGTTGTACCATCATGACTTTGATCAGTGATTGCTGAACATTGACACTTATATTTTTCAATTTTCTTGACAGTGTGTAGTTGCTTTGTGTTGGTGCCATTGTCTTCCACATTGTCGCAATGTTGCTAAATGCTAATTCAGTCTTCTTGATAGTATATGCTGTTGCTGCAATCAGAATCCAAGAGGATCAGTGCCCTGAGGGATGCCATTCAACCCATTCAGTTCATTCTTCTTAGTGTGAGCCATCACACTATAAACCCATACTCCCCTGCTCTCCAACAAGGCACAGAGAGTGGCAATTTGTCAGGGATCAGTTGAGGGTGCAAGGCAGCTGCTACAAATGCACAAGCGCTGGGAGACCTGACACCTTCTTGAATTTGGAACTCAGGCCTAGAGTTAAAATCAGCACCAAGTGATGGATAATGTCACTGACAATACATAGGTACATAAGCTGCAATAACCCACTCACTGACGCTTGGTTTGGTCTCACCAGGCCCACACATTACGGCCTTGGGTGTGCACATGGACAGAAGAGTGAGTTCCAGAGGGAAGGTGACAGTAACTGTGCTTGATGTCAAGGCTCTTTTTTACCAGGTGTGACAACAAGGAGCCCTCTAAAGCTTAAAGTCAAAGAGAATTAGGTGGGGGGGTGGGGGGGGGGGGGGGGAGGGTGGAGCGGTTGAGCTTGTGGGGAGTAAACTCCATAGTGCCTTGAATTATTCCTCATACAATGACAAATGGTTATGGGTGTTGGAGGTCTGTCATCTCAGCCCAGAACATTGTTCAGAATTTCCCTGGGCAGAGTCCAAAGTACTATCCAGGGTAAAACAGCCACTTGCCAGCCCTGAAATTTCCAGTTCCCTGCTACTTTAATGCTCCACCTTGTTTTCATTCTGAACTTCCTGGGCCTGCTATAGTCTTCCAATGAAACTGAATGCAAACTCAAAGAACAACACGTTGTCTTTCTGCTTAAGGCTCTACGGCTTTCTGGATTTAACATTGACCTTTACCTTTATTGCCTCTGAGTACTGGAAAAACACAGCAGGTCAGGCAGCATCCAAGCATCTGAAGAGCAGGAGAATTGATGTTTCAGGATAAGGAATGATCCCCATTCTCTGTAGTCCTCACTTTCTCATCCTTATTGCCTCTGCCCCAATTTTGGCTCTTTTAACTTTAGTGTTTCTTTTAAGTTCTCTCTTGTTTTTCCCTCTGTTTTGTCCTTTTTCTCTGAGATGGCAGCCATTTATCATTATACCATTCACACCTCCTCCAGTGTGATAGAACATAGAACATAGAACATAGAAGGATACAGCGCAGTACAGGCCCTTCGGCCCTCGATGTTGCGCCGACCGAGTCCTACCTAACCTATACTAGCCCAATAACTTCCAAATGCCTATCCAATGCCCGCTTAAATGAACATAAAGAAGGAGAGTTCACCACTGATACGGGCAGGGCATTCCATGAACTCACAACCCGCTGTGTGAAGAATCTACCCCTAACATCTGTCCTATACCTACCACCCCTTAATTTAAAGCTATGTCCCCTAGTAACACCTGACTCCATTAGCGGTAAAAGGTTCTTAGTATCTACCCTATCTAAACCCCTAATCATCTTATACACTTCTATCAGATCTCCCCTAAACCTTCTCTTCTCCAATGAGAACAGCCCCAAGTGCCTCAGCCTTTCCTCATAAGATTTTCCTACCATTCCAGGCAACATCCTGGTAAACCTCCTCTGCACTCGTTCTAAAGCTTCCACATCCTTCCTATAGTATGGCGACCAAAACTGCACACAATACTCCAGATGAGGCCTCACCAGAGTCTTATACAACTGCAACATGACCTCAGGACTCCGGAAATCAATTCCTCTGCCAATAAAGCCCAGTACACCATATGCCTTCCTCACAGCACTATTTACCTGGGTGGCAACTTTCAGAGATCTGTGTACATAGACACCAAGATCCCTCTGCTCATCCACACTACCAAGTAGCCTACCATTAGCCCAGTAATCCATCATCTTGTTATTCCTACCAAAGTGAACGACTTCGCACTTAGCTACATTGAATTCCATTTGCCACATTTCCGCCCAGCTCTGCAACTTATCTATATCCCACTGTAACCTACCACTTCCTTCCTCACTATCCACAACTCCACCGACTTTCGTGTCATCCGCAAACTTGCTTACCCAGCTTTCAAGCCCTTCCTCTAGATCATTTATAAAGATAACAAAAAGCAATGGTCCCAAAACAGATCCTTGTGGTACACCGCTAGTAACTGCGCTCCAAGATGAACATAATCCATCAACTACTACCCTCTGTCTCCTTCCAGCCAGCCAATTCCTAATCCAAACCTCTAATGTATCCTCAATGCCATACCTCCGAAGTTTTAGCATTAGCCTACTATGGGGAACCTTATCGAACGCCTTACTAAAATCCATATACACAACATCTACTGCTTTACCCTCATCCACTTCCATAGTCACCTTCTCAAAGAACTAGTCACCTTCTCAAAGAAGGTGTTACGCTTCTCTCCTCAACCCATTACCATTGGCCTTGCACCATGAAAAATGGTTATGGGTGTTGGAGGTCTATCATCTCGGCCCAGAACATTGTTCAGAATTTCCCTGGGCAGAGTCCAAAGTACTATCCAGGGTAAAGCAACCACTTGCCAGCCCTGAAGTTTTGGCGCCCTGCCTTTTAACTGATCATGGGCCTTCCCTTTCCATTTGATTCTTCCCATCTTCCTGTCTCCCATTTGTCAAAAGCCTCTTCCATTCCTACTTTCCCCAGTTCCCAGTTCTGATGAGAGACTGTAGATCTGAAACATTAAACCTGTTTCTCCCTCCATACAGCAGGCCAGACCCATTGTGCATGTCCAGCATTGTCCTCCTTTTGCTTAAGAATGAAAGGCCAATAATATTGTGCTTTGGTGTGCCGTGTTTAGCCTGTGATTACCCTACTGAGACACACTGCCTGCTTTAACTTTTGGATTTTTAGTTATGGTTTTGATCAGGCTGTTAAAATATCTGACCTTTGCCCAGTTGGTTTTGTGGTGTTGCCAGCTATGTCTCAGTGGAATCAATGGGTTGTGGCTCCAGTCATTTATCTACCTGGATGGAAACCGTTCCTTATACCCACTGGACCACCTTTTGCTTTACTTCAGCCAGTCTACACACATCCAGCTTTTCTAGTACATCATGATGAAAACCTCAAGCCGGCGCTCAGTGACTGCTCCAGGTAATCTGCCACTTCACTTGATTGCTTCCCCACTGTGTAAATAGCACTGCCAAAGGCATGAATTTGACTTTGTTTTGAATTGCAAAATGATTTGCATCAAAACAGAAATGACAGCGAAGAAAAAGGTTCTTACTCTAAGGTATCAAACCTGAGAAGTTCAATTAAGGCTTCACTCCATTCCTTTCAAGATTGGATCATTACTCCCCACCAAACTAATGCTTCTTCAGTTGTACAGGGATTGATCTCCAGTAGGGCCTTGTGGAGTACTGGGGTTTTCTTGATAACTGTTCAGAATTCCGTCCATAATTTCAAAGTGATTGCAATGTTTTCAATAACTGTAACATCAGCATGTTGTGTAAATCCCTGCCACTGTAGCACAGTTTGCTCTGCATTTCATCAGTTTGTACTATGTCAGTGACCTTTTATTTCCACATGTTGGGCACATGATATAAAATGAGTGAATTAGAGAACGGTAGAGGGCAGATGGAGGTCATCCAGTTTTTTTGTGTTGTCGTAGAGCTAGCCATTTCATCCCACTCGCTCCCCTTTTTCCTCATTTCCTGAAAATGTTTCCTCTTCAATTATTTATCCAATTCTCTTTCACTCAATTCTTTCATGGGGTTTGAGCAGTCTGCATTTTGTTGTCCATCCCTAATTGGCCTTCAGAATTTGGGGTTGACCTGCCATTGGGGCAGCCACTGTGCTGAGAGGGAGGGAGTTTCAGGGTCAAAACCCAGTGACATTGAAAGAAGGATAATTTGTTCAAAGTCAGGGTGGTGTTTGTTTTTGGAGGAGAACTTGCTTTTTGTGACGCACCCATGCACCTGTTGGCTTTGATCCTCCAGGTGGTAGAGGTCAAACATATGAAAGGTGCTGGAGAAGGAGGCTTGGGGCGGGTGGGGGGTTTGGAATCTGGTACCTGCTCTCAAATTCAGAGGCCAAGGATGTGACACAGAAGGCTTAAATAAACTAACTGAGGATGAAAAGCTTTGCTGTCCAGGGGAGATTTTTGATTTGATTTGATTTACCTCAGTCTTGTCAGTACGAATGCTTGGCACTCCTTCATGTGTCCTGATGAGTAGAAAATGAAAAGCTTCAGCAGCACATCTCTCTTTACTGCAGTATTTAAGTTGCTGCTTCTGAAATTCCAGCATTGATCTTCCAGGACTTGATGCAATATATGTCCACAGGTGCCAACACCTTTCCAGCACCAAACTCAAACCTTCTTTCTTAACAGGTGAGCAGACCCATAAGTATTATCATGATCCTATGGGGTACAATGCTGGATATAAACATCAATTTTCCCTGTGTAGCCGTAAATGTGAAAATTGAAAGATACGACGAAATATCCAAATTGTGCTCTGACCGACTGCTATCCAGCATGTCTACAAACCATGCCAGATTCCTTCAGTAACAATCAGAAAGAATTCTATTTATTGTAACACTCTTAACATTAACAAGATCAGTAAAAGACAATAATTTCTAATTTACGAATCTTAAACTACTTCTTTTAAAATTCTCCCTTTCCCAAAAGCAGACAAAACACATACAAGTGAAGGTGGAATCCGTAATTCTGTATCTCCAATCCAAAATCATACAATGACATGATTGTTTTCACAATTCTTTTCCTTTCTTCAATAATGCCTCGATGTTAGTTGCTCAGTGGTGATCAATCTTTCATTTGCTGGTTACTTGGTTAGATCCAGGATCTTTTTGCCCCTTTTTGGATGTTAAGATTATTTATTTGTAGGGCTGCCCCTGCTCTGTTGGAATAGGAAATTGTTCAGAGCAAGAGAATAGGAGAAAGATTGGTTTGGCGATCCCCTTGCTTCTCTCTCTCGCTCTCTCTCATTCCACTTGGAAAATCTGCAATCTGACCAATCAGAGAGTTGTTGCTTCGTTGAGTCCGTCTGAACCCATTACAACTGGTGCCAATTGCAAAAGCTAATTAGAAGATTGTCTCTGGGAAGAGTTGCCCTGAACCCATACACATGGTGCCACTTTATCTGAGAACAGCATCCACAAACGTAACATTAGAAACATAGAAAATAGATACAGGAGTAGGCCGATTGGCCCTTCAAGCCTAGACCACCATTCAGTATGGGGAAGGGTAAATGAGAGTTTTGGGATTGAGGGTGGTTTAGCGGTTTGGATCAGAAATTAGCTAGCTGCAAGAAGACAGAAGATGATGGTTGATAGGAAATGCTCATCCTGGAGTGGTGTGCCACAAGGATCTGCTTTGGGGCCACTATTGTTTGTCATTTTTATAAATGTCTGAATGTGGGTGTAAAAGGATGGGTTAGTAAATTTGAGAATGCCACTTATGTAGGCAGAGTTGTCAATAGTGTGCAAGGATGTTGTGGGTTACAGATGGACATAGATAAGATGCAGAGCTGGGCTGATAAGTGGCAAATGGAATTTAATGCGGAAAGATGTGAGGTAATTCACTTCGGAAGAATGCAGAGTACTGGGCTAATGGTACAATTCTTGGCAATGTAGATGAACAGAGAAATTTATCCAGGTACATAAATCCATGAAAGTTGCCACAAGTTGATAGGGTTGTTATGAAGGCATATGGTGTATTGGCGTTTCTTGGTACAGGGATTGGGTTTTGGAGCCAAGAGGTCATGCTTCAGCTGTACAACACTGGCAAGGTTGCACCTGGATTATTGTGCTTAGTTCTGGTCACCACATTATAGGAAAGATGTGGAAGCTTTGGAAAGAGTTCAGCGGAGATTTACTAAGATGTTGCCTGGCATGGAAGGAAGGTCTTATGAGGAAAGGTTGAGGGAATGCGGCTGTTTTCATTTGTGGGAAGAAGGTTGAGAGGAGATTTAATCAAGATATATAAGGTAATCAGAGGGTTAGATAAGATGGACTGTGAGAGCCTTTTTCCTCAGATGGTGAAGGCTAACACAAGGGGATAGAGCTTTAAATTGAAGGGTGATCGATTTAGGACAGATATCAGGGTAGTTTCTTTACTCAAAGTGTAATGGGGCGTGGAACAGCCTACCTGCAACAGTAGTAGACTTGCTGACATTAACGGCATTTAAATGGACATTGAACATGCATATGGATAATAATGGAACTGTGTAGGTTAGATGGGCATCAGATTAATTTCACAAGCTGGCACAACATCAAGGGCCTGTACTGCGCTGTAACATTCTATGGCCTATGTTCTGTGAGAGGTGGAGGTAGAGCCCAAATATAGAGAAAAACAGTTGGGCAGACGAAGGAGTGGTTAGAGATCAGTCTGGGGGAATGAATAACTGCTAATGGGGATAATTAGTGACTAACAATGGGTAATGTGTGGTAGCAGCCCATGTAGTGACAAAGCCTGGTGTGTGGGGGTGGGGGAAGCATGAAGAGAGGTGCTCAAGTCCTAAAATTATTGAACATGATATTGAGTCCAGAAGGCTGCAGAGTTCCCAAGCGGAAACTGAGATGTTGTTCTTCCAGTTTGTGCTGAGCTTCACTGGGGCACGACAGCAAGCCTGAGACAGAGATGTTGGCCAGGGAACACGGTGGAGTATTGAAGTGGAGGGCAATGGAAGCTCAGGATCTTTGTTACAGGCAGAACGTAGGAGTTCTGCAAAGTATTCACCCAATCTACGCTTCATCTCCCCAGTGTAGAGGAGACCACATTGTGAGCTGCAAATGCAGTAAACTAGATTGCGTGAAGTGCAGGTAAAGTGCTGCTTCACCTGGAATCTATGTTTGGACCCTGGGATAGTGAGCAAGAGAGAAGCAAGTGGGTAAAACTGCATCTGCAGTTCTTGCAGTATTTTTTTTACTAATCATGAATTGTTCGCATTTCCCAACAAAGAACAAGAATATACGTTGATAAAGTACCTTTACAATATCAAAA
This sequence comes from Hemiscyllium ocellatum, assembly GCF_020745735.1. Classification (NCBI taxonomy): domain Eukaryota; kingdom Metazoa; phylum Chordata; class Chondrichthyes; order Orectolobiformes; family Hemiscylliidae; genus Hemiscyllium; species Hemiscyllium ocellatum. The sequence goes on along the minus strand of NC_083405.1, from coordinate 120,107,904 downwards.
TATCCCTAGTCGCTACACAGGAGTGTGATCAAGTAAAGGTTTGACACTGACCCATGTGATGCAATGTTATGGAAGCTAAAAAAACCAGAGAGGTTTTCAGGCAAGTCTTTAAAGGAGAGGTGAGGAAGAGGTTTGTGGAGGGAGGTACAGAGGCCTGGACAGCTGAAGATGAGCTGCCAGTGGTAGACCAATGAAAATTGAGGCGGATAAGAGAGCAGATTTGGAAGCCATGGAAACATCTGCAGGCTGTGTAGATTAATGCAGGTACGCAGACTGGGAGGGAGTGTGTTGAGAGACCGGTCGAGGCAATAGAGAGATTTGAAAACAAGAATGAGAATTTTAAAATCGGGTCGTTGCCAGACCAATATAGGTCAGTGAGCACTTAGCTATGGGCAGCAGATTTTCGGGTGAGCTGAGATTCACGATAGTTTCCAGGTGAAGAAACTCAGTTGAGTGAGCTTATCTCAGACAAGGTATTAGGTGAGAAATGGACAGTATGACTTGAGACACCAAGGTAATGTGCAGCACTCCTGTCTGTTGCTCTGCTAGGCTCAGCGAAATCAGTTCAAACTGGGGATTGTCCAGGCTTCAAGGCTGAACCTGTTGATGAATTTACTGTAATATCATTAGGAAGGATAAAATACCGCAATGGACTACATCATTTTATTTTCTTTGGACTACAGACTGAAAAGGGAAAAAAAAGGACACTACTTTAAAAAGGAGGTAGGGAGTTTGGAAGTGCGAGACATTTGCTAAATGGGAAAAGGCCATGGAATGCTGAAGCACAAAGGTCTTGGGAGTATTGTTCACAGTTCACTTAAGATGAACATGCAGGTTCTGTTAACAGTTTGGACGGTAAGTCCAATGTTAACATTCGTTTTGAGAGGACTAGAGTGTAAGAGCAGAGAGATGTATTGCTGAGACTGCATAACACTCTGGTCAGACTGCATTTGGAATATTGTGAGCAGTATTGTGGCAGTATCTAAGGAAGTATGTGCTGGTGTTGAACAGGTCCAGAGGAGATTTACAAGAATGAGTCCAGGGATGAAGGGCTTGACATATGAGGAGTGGTTGAGGACTCTGGGTGAGTACTCGATGGATTTTAGAAGGCTAAGGAGAGATCTGATTGAAACTTACAGAATACTGAGAGGCCTGGATAGAGTGGACATGGAGAAGATATTTCCACTCATAGAAGAGACAAGGATCCAAGGGCACAGCTTCAGAATGAGGGGACAACCCTTTCGAACTGAGATGAGTAACTTCTTCAGCCAGAGGGAGATGAATCTGTGGAGTTCATTGCTGCAAAGGGCTGTGGAGACCAAGTCATTGAGTGAATTTAAGACAGAGATGGGTAGTTTCTTGATGAGTAAGGGGATCAAGGACTATGGGGACAAGGCAGGAGAATGGGGTTAGGAAATGTATTAGCCATGCTCAATTGCCAGAACAGACACAATGGGCTGAATGGCCTACTTCAACTCCTACATCTTTTGTTTGCATGGTCCTATGTGCTATGCAACAAACACATCTCCATTGGTGAAATATTCTTGGTAAGCAGTAGATCCACGCATTGTATTAAAGTGGAACTGATGTGGAAAATTAACACAGGTAACACATGGAATGTCAGACAGCTGTGAATTCCATTAGCCCCACAAGCAGACAGCTGACAGCTGGCTGGACATTACTCGGCACTGTTACACTCTTCCTGGCCACTCTATGTACTGAATAATGTTCAGCCTTCTGCTCCTATGTCTTCAGGAGAGTTCAGCATAGCAACAACCCTCTGATTGGTCGCATTGCTACTTCACACAGACTCTGTGAGGTGAGTGAAACTGCGTGAAGCAAGCAGACCCCCAGACTTTAACGGCATCAGTTGATTTCTCTCCCAATTTCTGTAAAGTCGCTTCCTCCAATTTTCTGTCAAAAGAGCAGAAAAACTACATTTGGAGACTCTGAAAGAAATATCTCGAAAACCAAATACAACCAGAATGACCCCGGGTTCAATCCAGCAAGCAGTGAACTAAAGATTGAACATCAATGTGCAGATAACTTCAAGGCAACATGGAACATCAAAGATCAGTACAGCACAAGAAAACAAGTAGTTAGAGCAACAAATAGTCAGATACATGGTTCAGTATCCCAAGTGCAAAATCACAAAGCTAACTCAGCTGGTTCCACAGTTCCTTTGCTTTATAACGACTGCACAGAGGCGAAAAGATTTTCGTTTGGAAAGGCGTCATCTTTTCTGTTTTGTTGTAATTGAAGGAACCTGGTGTGGTTTGCTTTTAACCAGGGTAGCGCTCAGTCAGAGGTAAACTGGAATTTTTTTGTAGCCTAATTAAACCTTTGCATTTACGATGACTCTGGGAATAAAGGAGAAAGATTTACATTGTATGAACATAATGGGTTACGGCACTGCCAATATACCATTACTTTTGTATGAATGGAAAACCTAACAGTAGGATGTCAAGTTGGGCTATCCATTTGATGGCTTCCTAAAATGCTGATGTGAGCTGTTCCATTGGAGTGGGATATATGGGCATCATTATACTTCGGGCCCTCTCATATCTTCTGCTTAGTGTTGAGACTGGCTGCATCTTCTTGGGTGGTCAAAGCGAAGGACTGCTGCTTCTATGACCAGGTTTTGGTTCTTTGAGCTGTAGTTGTTGTAATACTTGAAAGGGTGCAGAAATGATTGCCAGGGTTGGAGGGTTTGAGGTACAGGGACAGGCTGAATAGGCTAGGACTGTTTGCCCTGGAGTGTCAGAGGCTCGGAAGTGTCCTTTCAGAGGTTTATAAAATCATGAGGGGCATGGATAGGATAAATAGACAAAGTCTTTTCCCTGGGGTGGGGGAGTCCAGAACCAGAGGGCATAGGTTTAGGATGAGAGGGGAAAGATATAGATTAGATTCTCTACTGTGTGGAAACAGACCCTTCAGCCCAACAAGTTCATACCGCCCCCTCTGAAGAGAAACCCACCCAAACCCATTCCCTTACTCTATATTTACCCCTGACTAATGCACCTAACACTATGAGCAATAGTGTCACTTGACCTGCACATCTTTGGATTGTGGGAGAAAACCAGAGTACCTGGAGGAAACCCACGCAGAATGTGCAAACTTCACACAGACAGGTGGGAATCGAACCCAAGACCCTGGTGCTGTGAGGTAGCAGTGCTAACCACTGAGCCACTCTGCCACCCAAATGTAGAAGAGACCTAAGGGACAACTTTTTCACGCAGAGGGTGGTGCGTGCACAGAATGGGCTGCCAGAGGAAGTAATGGAGTCTCGTACAATTGCAACATTTAAAAGGCATCCGGATGGGTTTATGAATAGGAAGGGTTTCGAGGGATATGGGCCAAATGCTGCCAAATAGGATTAGATTTGGTTAGGATATCTAATTGGCATGGATGAGTTAGACCAAAAGGTCTGTTTCCATGCTCTATGTCTCTGTGATTCTCTGGCTCTATATCTCATTAATCCATTCAGCTAGACAATGGGGTGATACTAAGCTGCTGTTTCTAAATGTGTTTTCAATGTCTGTTTCCATGCTGGATCTTTCCTGTTTTGGGGCAAGATCAGTGTCGCTCGCAACTTGCTCTATCTTCTTGAGCACAATGGTGCTATGGTGAAAGACAGGTGGACCAAGATGGATCGGCACCTGGAATCACTCCATCCTAGTGGGATTAAACATTCCAGCCAACATCACCTGGGGATGCCAGATCTGACAGCTTCAGATTAATCTTATGTGAAATGTCAGAGAAAGTAATTCTGGAGGAGATCAGTCATTCTTTTTTTAAGGAACCATGTGTGATTAGTAGGAAGCATGATTCTGTATAACACTCCACAGTGCATTTTGGAAAAAAGCATTTCACAGTAAAATGTATCCACGTTGCACAGTCTCCTCTTTGACTGTGTATTGAGGAAGGATGCGTCCGTGGAGTGGATAAGTGTGATGTAAGCACAAAAATCTCTATAAGGTCACCCCTCAGCATCCAACATTTCTCGTGAAAAATGGCCCAGCCTATCTAGCATCTCCCTGTAACTCAAAATCTCCATTCCTGGCAACATCCTGGGAAATCTTTTCTGAATTCTCTCCAACTTGATAACTTGATAATTCCTTCTTGTAACATGTCGACCAGAACTAGATACAGAGAGAGGCCTCGCCAACATCCTGTCCAACCTCAACATGGCTTCCCAACTTCTTACTCAAAAGTAATGAAAGCAAGCGTGTTAAATGCCTTCTTAACCACGCTGTCTATGTGTGACACAGACTTCAATGAATTATGTAACTGAACGCCTCGGTCTCTTTGTTATACAACATCACTCAAGGCCCTACTTTTAAATGTAAAAGTCCGGCTCTTATTTGTTTTGCCAAAATACAATACCTCACATTTATCCAAGTTAAACTCCATCTGCCACCCCCTTAGCCCATTGACCCAATTAATTAAGATCTCTTTGTAATCTTAGATAACCTTCTTCATTGTTCACTACACCACCAAGCTTATTAACCATGCCTTCTATATTCTCATCAAAAACACTTATATAAATGGTTAGGGTGAAGAGACAGATCCCAAATCTATCTCAGGAATTGAATTTGTGTTGGTGCTGTTACGCTGAACCATAGTTTAGTCACTGAGCTAACTGAGCTAGCCACTTCCACTCTCCCTCCAGCCCAAAGTGATGTGTCTGAACCCAGGCAGAGCCTCGACGCCTGGGATACCAGGACTGGATTCATTAGGACTGTATTCACTGAAGTTTAGAGAATGAGAGGGTGAGATCTTATAGAAACTTGTAAAATTCTAATAGGTTATCACAGAAATCATGCAACCAATGACTGGGGAGTTCAAAACCAAAAGTCACAATCTAAGGATAAGGGATAAACCATTTCAGATTAAGCTGAGGAGAGCCTGACGAATTATTTGCCTCAGAAAGCGGTTGACACCAAAATCTTGAATGTTTTCAAGAAGGAGTTAGATATAGGTCTTTGAGCTAATGGGATAGAAGGGTCTAGGGAGAAAGCAATTGTTTGATTGGCCATGATCACTTTGAATGGTGGAGCAGGCTTGAAGGACCAAATGGCCTACTCCTGTTCCTACTTCCTATGTTTCTATGGATCACCTCAAACACTGGGTTGCTATGTGCTGAGTTTTCAGAGAGGAGTTCATCTGAGAACACCTAACCATTCAGGTTTTTATGAGCCAAATCCAGATTAGAATGATACTCTTGCTCTCTCTATCTCTCTCTCTCTCTCTGTCTCTCTCTCTCTCTCTCTCGCTGTCTATGTCTCTCGCTCTCTCTGCCTCTCTCTCTCTCTTTCTCTTAGAATGATACTCTTTCTCTCTCTCTCTCTGCCTCTCTCTCTCTTTCTCTCTCTCTGTCTGTCTGTCTGACTCTCTCTCTCTCTCTCTCTCTGTGTGAAAGGACCACGCAATGTAATTTGATTGTAACCAGTTCAGGACCTCAAAGCATTGTTCAGTCAGTGATCAGGCATTGTGGCAAGGGCTATGTTGAAACATTTTGAGAGATTTAAGTGATCTGATAACACAGAGGTAGTCAAATTCATTCAGCTGACCTTTGCTGGTTGCCAAGTCTGCTTAGTGGGTATCCCTGAGCGTTCCGTCTGACATTTTGCTAAAGAGCAGATGCTCAGTGTCACAACAGGAATCCCACAACTTCAAGCACAGTTCCTGCTTTCAACTGTGTTCCAGGCTGTACAAAAATGTCATACCTGCACAGTGCAATTGCCTGCACAAAATTATCTTGTAAAATGGAGTCAGACGGACCATCTTCTTGATGTTTTAATATCGGTGTAGGCGTGAGACGGATTAGAGACGTGCAGAAATCACAGAGGGATGTGAAGCTGGGGGTGATAACAGATGGAAATGGATGAAGACATAGAGGGATTTGAATACCAGGATGAGAATATTAAAATTGAGAGGTTGTCAAATTGGAAGACAGTTTAGCTTGACATGCGGAGGGCAATTCATGGACTAATGCCAACTTGAGAGACAAATGGCGCCACTGGGAACAGCCTCTTGTGTGGTCGTAGGACAGCTGCATTAAAGGCACAACATTCATAACCAGAGTTTTCTTAATTCATTTATGGGAGGTGGGCACTGTTTGTGATTACTCATCTCTAATTGCCCAGAGTGCAATTACGAGTCAGTCACATTGCTATGGGTCTGGAGTCACAAGTAGGCCAGACTAGGATAAGGATGGCAGTTTCCTTCCCCAAAGGATATTATTGAACAAGATGGGGTTTTCTAACAGTTGGCATCATTAGATTTTGACTGTTAATTCCAGATTTTTGTTGAATTCAAACTTCAACATTTGCTATGGTGGATCATCAGATCATTGCCTGGGTCTCTGGATTAATAGTCTAGCGAACGTTGCACTGGCCCTTCATCTCCCCAGTGCGTTGATGTGAACACTTTATTTTGGGTACAAAGAACATCCTACACTCAGTGTGTCAGATATATTAATCAGCGTGGTGTTAAAATGAAGACATCTCCCAACAGATACAGTCCTCAAGTAAGAGTTACCACAAAGTCACAAATGAACATACACAGTTATGAAGTGGGAGTATTGAATACACAATAAGTACAATGTGAATGGGACAGCAGTCAACAAAAAATACAAAGCAGAGGGTCTGTGGCTCATGGAATTGTAGGATCATACAGTACATTAGAGGACTTTTGGCAAAAAAATACACTACTATTACACTAGGCCCAGAGCCTTGAATGTTATGACACTTCAAGTGCTTGTCCAAGTACTTTTTGAGAGATTGTGAGGTTTCTTGCCTCCACTACTCTCCCAGGCAGTACATTCCAGGTTCCCACCACCCCCTGGGTAAACGGTTTTCCTGAAATCCCCTCTAAACCTCTTGCCTTTCACTTTAAACTGTTATCACTAACCTTTGACTAAGGGGAACAGTTTCTTTCTCTTCACCCTGTCCATGCCTCTCATGATGTTATACTCCTCTATCAGGTCCCTCCTCAACCTCCTCTGCTCCAAAGTAAGCATTCATGGGCGGCACGTTGGCACAGTGGTTAGCACTGCTGTCTCACAGCACCTGAGACCCAGGTTCAATTCCCTACTCAGGCGACTGACTGTGTGGAGTTTGCACGTTCTCCCCGTGTCTGCGTGGGTTTCCTCCCACAGTCCAAAGATGTGCGGGTTAGGTGAATTGGCCATGCTAAATTGCCCGTAGTGTTAGGTAAGGGGTAAATGTAGGGGTATGGGTGGGTTGCGCTTTGACGGGTCGGTGTGGACTTGTTGGGCCGAAGGGCCTGTTTCCACATTGTAAGTAATCTAATCTAATTATTCCGTGGTTACCTAGTCTCGTCATCGCTGAAATATTCCATCTCAGGCAACATCCTGGTGAATCTCCTTTTACACCCATTCCAGTGCAATCACATCCTTCCTGTAGTTCGGTGACCAGAACTGCACACATTACTGGTCGAACCAAAGTCCTGTATAGTTCCAACATGACCTCCTGCTCTTATAATCTACACCACGACTGATAAAGGCAGGTGTCCAATATGCCTTCCCAACTCCCCTATTTACCTGTCCTGCTACCTCCAGGGATCTGGGGAAAAAGCTCCCTAAGATTCCTCTGTTCCTCTGAGCTTCCTAAGGTCTTGCCACTCATTGAGTACTCCCTTGTTTTGTTACTTCTTCCGAAGTATATCATTTCACATTTATCAGGTTTAAATTCCATCTGCCACTGATCTGCCCATTAAACAAATCCATTTCTATCTTCTTGCCACCTGACACCTTATTCCTCACTGTTAATCTTTGTGTCATCCGCAAACTTACTTATCACCCTCCCACACTCTCATCCACATCATTTATGAATACTACATACAATAGGGGACCCAACATTGATCCATGTGGTATGCCACTACACATCAGGCTCCAGTCCCACAAGTAGCCTTCTCCAATCACCTTCTCTCCTAACGTTGAGCCCATGAGTTTTTTGCCACATGGGCCTTGTCAAAGGCCTTGCTGAAATCAGTATAACTTCATAATCTGCCATACCTCATCCAAGCATTTGGTCACATTCTTGAAAAATTCCACCAGTTTCTAACAAGCCTTGCTGACTATCCCTGACCAAACCTTGCCTCTCCAATTGAAGATTAATTTTCATGTTCACTATTTTCTTAATAGTTGCCCTGCCACTGATGTTAAACTCACTGGACAATCTCAACCACCCTTCTTCTACAGTGGAACCATATTAGCTATCCTGCAATTCTCTGAAATATTTCCTGTGGCCAGAAACAATCTAAAAATGTGGGTCAGGGCCTCTGTAATTTCCTCCTTCCTCTCCCACAGTAGCCTGGGATACAATCCATCTGAAGCAGGAGATTTGTCCACTTTTAAACCCATCTCCAATACTTCCTCACTTCTTATATCAATCTGCTCAAGAACTTCCCAGTCTATCTTCTCGAATTCTGTACCTATATCCTTCCTCTCCCGTGTAAGGGCAGATGTGAAGTATTCATTTAACACCCCACCAATGTCATCCAGTTTCAAACACAGATTGCCCCCTTGGTCCCTAGTAAGCCCAACTCTTTCCCTGGTTATTTGCCTATCCTCTATATCCTTGTAGAAAATTTTAGGATTCTCCTTCATCTTATCTGCCAGAGGTTTCTCATGCCCCCAATGCCCAGATTCTAATTACTTTGTGTGTTCATCCCTGTAGATTCTATATTCCTCTCGGGCCTCCGTTAGTTTGCTCCCTTTGTACTTATTACACATCTCTTTTCCTTTTATCCGGTTCTGAATTCTCCACGACATCCCAGGTTCTCTGGGCATGTTGCTCCTACGTTTTGCCCCGAAATATTCTGCAGAATGTCAAGCAGAGATGAATGTAGGCAAACAGAAATCGGAATGTGTCACTCATGCAATAACATATTTCACCAAAAAACTGAGAAACCGTCCTGCAGCAAAACATTGAAGACCATCCTGTAGACATGACAATTCGGCCTCAATTGTGTCATTTTTTTTTCGCTCTGGATTTCCCATGAATGACAGGCTCCTTCAGCTTCACTTTGGTGTCCTGTGAACATAGAACATAGAACATAGAAAGATACAGCGCAGTACAGGCCCTTCGGCCCTCGATGTTGCGCCGACCGAATCCTACCTAACCTACACTAGCCCAATAACTTCCAAATGCCTATCCAATGCCCGCTTAAATGACCATAAAGAAGGAGAGTTCACCACTGCTACTGGCAGGGCATTCCATGAACTCACAACCCGCTGTGTAAAGAATCTACCCCTAACATCTGTCCTATACCTACCACCCCTTAATTTAAAGCTGTGTCCCCTAGTAACAGCTGACTCCATTAGCGGTAAAAGGTTCTCAGTGTCGACCCTATCTAAACCCCTAATCATCTTATACACCTCTATCAAATCTCCCCTAAACCTTCTCTTCTCCAATGAGAACAGCCCCAAGTGCCTCAGCCTTTCCTCATAAGATTTTCCTACCATTCCAGGCAACATCCTGGTAAACCTCCTCTGCACTCGTTCCAATGCCTCCACATCCTTCCTATAGTATGGCGACCAAAACTGCACACAATACTCCAGATGAGGCCGCACCAGAGTCTTATACAGTTGCAACATGACCTCAGGACTCCGGAACTCAATTCCTCTACCAATAAAGCCCAGTACACCATATGCCTTCCTCACAGCACTATTTACCTGGGTGGCAACTTTCAGAGATCTATGTACATGGACACCAAGATCCCTCTGCTCATCCACACTACCAAGTAGCCTACCATTAGCCCAGTAATCCATCATCTTGTTACTCCTACCAAAGTGAATGACTTCACACTTAGCTACATTGAATTCCATTTGCCACATTTCTGCCCAGCTCTGCAACTTATCTATATCCCGCTGTAACCTACCACTTCCTTCCTCACTATCCACAACTCCACCGACTTTTGTGTCATCCGCAAACTTGCTTACCCAGCTTTCAAGCCCTTCCTCTAGATCATTTATAAAGATAACAAAAAGCAATGGTCCCAAAACAGATCCTTGTGGTACGCCGCTAGTAACTGCACTCCAAGATGAACATAGTCCATCAACTACTACCCTCTGTCTCCTTCCAGCCAGCCAATTCCTAATCCAAACCTCTAATGTATCCTCAATGCCATACCTCCGTAGTTTTAGCATTAGCCTACCATGGGGAACCTTATCGAACGCCTTACTAAAATCCATATACACAACATCTACTGCTTTACCTTCGTCCACTTCCTTAGTCACCTTCTCAAAGAAAATGTGGGAGTAGGACAGAAATTATAAGGAAGAGGTGGAACTTACACCCTTCCCAAACTGTTCAGATCCGCTCTAGTTTGTACAAGTTGCTGAGACTGCTAGTAAATCTATGAACAACATTGAAACTTCAATGGGCAAAGTTAGAGAAACAAATGCCAAGGTGGGAAGGAGTAGAATGCTTCACACTTCCACTCCATCTGCTTCCTTTTCCTTTTCTTCCTCTCTTTTCTCTTCCTTTTTGTATTTTTTTTCCTTCGTCCCTCTTCTTTCTTCTCCTGGCTATGGACTCAGCACAGACCTAGCGTGGTGGCCTGGCACAGCGGGCTCTTGACCGGCTGTGCTGGTCTTCCATCTCGGTGTGGCAGCAGTCTCTCGGCCTGGCTTGGCAATCTCTCAGTGGCCCAGCATGGTGATCTCACAGTGGCCCAGCGTGGCTGTCTCTCAGCCCAGCGTGACTGTCTCTCGGCCGGTGTGTTGGTCTCTCAGCACAGCATGGTAGTCTCTCAGCCCAGCATGGCAGTCTCTAGGCCCAGTGTGGCGGCCTGTCAGCCCGGTGTGGTGATCTCACAATGGCCCATCATGGTGATCTCTCAGTAGTCCCAGAGTGGTTATCTCCCAGTGGCCCAGCCTAGCAGTCTCTCAGCCTGGCATGATGATCTTTCAGCTCAGCTTGGCGGTCTCTCGGCCCAGCGTGGCGATCTCTCAGCCCAGCTTGGTCGTGTCTCGGCCCAGCGTGGAGATTTCTCGGCCCAGTGTGGCAGTCTCTCGGCCCAGCGTGGTAGTCACTTAACCCAGCGTGAGGCTCTCAGCCTGGCTTGGCAATCTCTCGGCCCAGTGTGGCAATCTCTCAGCCAAGCATGGTGGTCTCTCGGCCCAACGTGGTGGTCTGTCAGCCCAGCGTGGTGGTCTCTTGGCCTTGCGTGATGGTCTGTCAGCCCAGCAATGCAGTCCCTCAGCCTAGCATGGCCACAGCATGAACTCTGGTTTAGAGATGATTCCTGGAAGTGCAGTCCCACACTACCTAAACACTTAGGAAAGACAGTAATAGGGTGTAGGGTCATAGAGTCATGGAGACCAAGCTGGTCCATACTGATCAAAATGTCATAGAGTCAATGAGTCACAGATCATAGAGATGTACAGCATGAAAACACACCCTTCGGTCCAACCTGTCCATGCCAACCAGATATCCCAACCCAATCTAGTCCCACCTGCCAGCACCTGGCTCATATCCCTCCAAACCCTTCCTATTCATATACCCATTCAAATGCCTCTTGAATGTTGCAATTGTACCAGCATCCACCACAGCCTCTGGCAGTTCATTCCATACATGTGTGAAAACGTTGCCCCTCATGTCTCTTTTATATCTTTCCCCTCTCACCCTAAACCTATGCCCTCTGGGTATGGACTCCCCAACCCCAGGGAAAAGACTTTGTTGATTTATCCTATCCATGCTCCTCATAATTTTGTAAACCTCTATAAGGTCACCCCTCAGCCTCCGACGCTCCAGGGAAAACAGCCCCAGCCTGTTCAGCCTCTCCCTATAGCTCAAATCCTCCAACCCTGGCAACATCTTTGTCAATCTTTTCTGAACCCTTTCAAGTTTCACAACACCTTTCCGATAGGAAGGAGACCACAATTGCATGCAATATTCCAACAGTGGCTTAAACAATGTCCTGTACAGCCGCAACATGACCTCCCAATTCCTGTACTCAATACTCTGACCAATAAAGGAAAGCATACCAAACGCCTTCTTCACTATCCTATCTACCTGCGACTCCATTTTCAAGGAGCTATGAACCTGTACTTCAAGTTCTCTTTGTTCAGCAAAACTCACTAGGACCTTACCATTAAGTGCATAAGTCCTGCTAAGATTTGCTTTCCCAAAATGCCACACCTCGCATTTATCTGAATTAAACTCCATCTGCCACTTCTCTGCCCATTGGCCCATCTGGTCCAGATCTTGTTGTAATCTGAGTTAGCCCTCTTCACTGTCCACTACATCTCCAATTTTGGTGTCATCTGCAAACTTACTAACTGTACCTCTTATGCTCGCATCCAAATCATTTATGTAAATGACAAAAAGTAGAGGACCCAGCACTGATCCTTGTGGCACTTCACTGGTCACAGGCCTCCAGTCTGAAAAACAACCCTCCACCACCACCCTCTGTCTTCTACCTTTGAGCCAGTTCTGTATCCAAATGGCTAGTCCTCCCTGTAGCCCATGAGACCTAATCTTGCTAATCAGTCTCCCATGGGGAACCTTGTCGAACGCCTTACTGAAGTCCATATAGATCACATCTACTGTTCTGCCTTCATCAATCTTCTTTGTTACTTCTTCAAAAAACTCAGTCAAGTTTGTGAGACACGATTTCCCACGCACAAAGCCATGTTGACTATCCCTAATCAGTCTTGCCTTTCCAAATACATGTACATCCTGTCCCTCAGGATTCCCTTCAACAACTTGCTCACCACTGAGGTCAGGCTCACCAATCTATAGTTCCCTGGCTTGTCCTTACCACCCTTCTTAAACAGTGGCACCACGTTTGCCGACCTCCAGTCTTCTGGCACCTCACCTGTGACTATCGATGATACAAATATCTCAGCAAGAGGTCCAGCAATCACTTCTGGAGTTCTCGGGTACACCTGATCAGCCTGGGTATTTATCCACCTTTAACCATTTCAAGACATCCAGTACTTCCTCCTCTATAATCTGGACATTTTGCAAGATGTCACCATCTATTTCCCTACAGTCTATATCTTCCATATCCTTTTCCACAGTAGATACTGATGCAAAAGTGCAGGGTTTTTCCCTAATCCTACCACCTTCCTTTCTGGTGGGACCTCTATAAAAAGGATGGGCTACACCTGAACCTGAGGGGCACCAGTATCCTTGGGGGGAGGTTTGCTAGTGCTCTTTGGGAGGGTTTAAACTAACTCCACGGGGGCATGGGAACCAGGACTGTAGCTTTAGGGTACAGGACCTTGAGTGTAGGGAGGTTAGGAATAATGCAGCGATCTCTAAGGAGGGTGCCTGTAACCAGAAAGGTGGATTGAAGTGTGTATACTTCAATGCCAGAAGTATAAGGAATAAGGTAGGTGAACTTGCAGCGTGGGTTGGTACCTGGACAAGAATGGCTGTTGCACGTTCCAGGGTTCAAATGTTTTAGTAGGATCAGACATGGGGGTAAAAAAGGGGGAGGCGTGGCATTACTTGTCAAAGGCAGTATCACAGCAGTGGAATGGACGATGGAAGAGGACTTGCCATCTGAGGTAGTTTGGGCTGAGGTTAGAAATAGGAAAGGTGAGGTCACCCTGTTAGGTGTTTTCTACAGGCCTCCTAATAGTCCTAGAGAAGTAGAGGATAATATTGCGAGGATGATTCAGGAAAAGAGTGAAGGTAGCAGGGTGGTTGTTATGGGGGACTTTAACTTCCCAGATATTGACTGGGAGAGCTATAGCTCGAGTTCATTAGATGGGTCGGTGTTTGTACAATGTGTGCAGGAGGGTTTCCTGACACAATATGTCGACAGGCCAACAAGAGGGGAGGCTATATTGGATTTGGTTCTAGGTAATGAACCAGGCCAGGTGTTGGACTTGGAGGTAGGTGAGCACTTTGGGGACAGTGACCACAACTCGGTGACTTTTACTTTAGTGATGGAGAGGGATAATCGTGCGCCGCAGGGCAAGAGCTATAGCTGGGGGCAGGGAAATTATGATGCAGTGAGGCATGACTTAGGATGTGTGGATTGGAAAAACAGGCTTCAAGAGAAGAACACTAATGAGATGTGGGGATTGTTCAAGGAGCAGCTACTGCGTGTCCTCGATAGGTATGTACCAGTCAGGCATGGTGTAAAGGGCCTTGTGAGGCAGCCGTGGTTTAGTAAGGAATTGGAGTCCCTTGTGAAAGGGAAGAAGGCGGCATATGTAAAGATGAGGCGTGAAGGTTCAGTTGGGGCGATTGAGAGTTATAAGGTAGCCAGGAAGGAGCTAAAGAGGGAGCTAAGAGAAGCGAGAAGGGGACATGAAAAGTCTTTAGCTGGTAGGATTAGGGAAAACCCAAAGGCTTTCTATAGGTATGTCAAGAATAAAAGGATGACTAGGGTAGGTATCGGTCCAGTCAAGGATAGTAGTGGGAAGTTGTGTGTGGAGGCGGAGGAGATTGGAGAGACATTAAATCAGTACTTTTCATCAGTATTCACTCAGGAACAGGACACTGTTGCTGATGTGAATATGGAATCACAAATAATTAGAATGGATGCCCTGGAAATATGCAGGGAGGAGGTTTTGGGAATATTGGAAAGGATGAATATAGATAAGTCTCCTGGGCCTGATGGCATTTACCCCAGGATCCTATGGGAAGCTAGGGAGGAGATAGCAGAGCCATTGGCCTGGATTTTTATGTCGTCATTGTCTACGGGAATAGTACCAGAGGACTGGAGGATAGCGAATGTGGTCCCATTGTTCAAGAAAGGGAGTAGGGATAGCCCTAGTAACTATAGGCCAGTGAGTCTGACTTCAGTGGTGGGCAAAGTCTTAGAGAGAATGGTAAGGGATAAGATTTATGAACATCTGGGTAGGAATAACGTGATCAGGGATAGCCAGCATGGTTTTGTGAAGGGCAGGTCGTGCCTCACAAACCTTATTGAGTTCTTTGAGAAGGTGACTAAGGAAGTGGATGAGGGTAAAGCAGTAGATGTTGTGTATATGGATTTTAGTAAGGCGTTCGATAAGGTTCCCCATGGTAGGCTAATGCTAAAACTTCGGAGGTATGGCATTGAGGATACATTAGAGGTTTGGATTAGGAATTGGCTGGCTGGAAGGAGACAGAGGGTAGTAGTTGATGGATTATGTTCATCTTGGAGCGCAGTTACTAGCGGTGTACCACAAGGATCTGTTTTGGGACCATTGCTTTTTGTTATCTTTATAAATGATCTAGAGGAAGGACTTGAAAGCTGGGTAAGCAAGTTTGCGGATGACACAAAAGTCGGTGGAGTGGTGGATAGTGAGGAAGGAAGTGGTAGGTTACAGCGGGATATAGATAAGTTGCATGGCTGGGCGGAAATGTGGCAAATGGAATTCAATGTAGCTAAGTGCGAAGTCGTTCACTTTGGTAGGAATAACAAGATGATGGATTACTGGGCTAATGGTAGGCTACTTGGTAGTGTGGATGAGCAGAGGGATCTTGGTGTCTATGTACACAGATCTCTGAAAGTTGCCACCCAGGTAAACAGTGCTGTGAGGAAGGCATATGGTGTACTGGGCTTTATTGGCAGAGGAATTGAGTTCCGGAGTCCTGAGGTCATGTTGCAGTTGTATAAGACTCTGGTGCGGCCTCATCTGGAGTATTGTGTGCAGTTTTGGTCGCCATACTATAGGAAGGATGTGGAAGCTTTAGAACGAGTGCAGAGGAGGTTTACCAGGATGTTGCCTGAAATGGTAGGAAAATCTTATGAGGAAAGGCTGAGGCACTTGGGGCTGTTCTCATTGGAGAAGAGAAGGTTTAGTGGAGATCTGATAGAAGTGTATAAGATGATTAGGGGATTAGATAGGGTAGATACTAAGAACCTTTTACCGCTAATGGAGTCAGGTGTTACTAGGGGACATAGCTTTAAATTAAGGGGTGGTAGGTATAGGACAGATGTTAGGGGTAGATTCTTCACACAGCGGGTTGTGAGTTCATGGAATGCCCTGCCCGTATCAGTGGTGAACTCTCCTTCTTTATGGTCATTTAAGCGGGCATTGGATAGGCATTTGGAAGTTATTGGGCTAGTATAGGTTAGGTAGGATTCGGTCGGCGCAACATCGAGGGCCGAAGGGCCTGTACTGCGCTGTATCCTTCTATGTTCTATGTTCTATGTAAAATATTTATTTAGTACCTCCCCCATTTTCTGTGGCTCCATACAAATGCCGCCTTGCTTATCTCAGAGGGGCCCTATTCTCTCCCTAGTTACCCTTTTGTCCTTAATATATTTGTAAAAACCCTTTGGATTCTCCTTAATTCTATTTGCCAAAGCTATCTCATGTCCCCTTTTTGCCCTCCTGATTTCCCTCTTAAGTATACTCCTACTGCCTTTTTACTCTTCTAAGGATTCACTCGATCTATCCTGTCTATACCTAACACATGCTTCCTTTTTTTCCTTAACCAAACCTTCAATTTCTTTAGTCATCCAGCATTCCGTATACCTACCAGCCTTTCCTTTCATTCTGACAGGAATATACTTTCTCTGGATTCTTGTTAACTCATTTCTGAAGGCTTCCCATTTTCCAGCCGTCCCTTTACCTGCGAATATCTGCCTTCAATCAGCTTTCGAAAGTTCTTGCCTAGTACCGTCAAAATTGGCCTTTCTCCAATTTAGAACTTCAACTTTTAGATCCATGCTAACCCCATTTCCCTGCACTTGGCCCTTGCCTATCCTTTTCTAATGTTTGAACTTTCAGCTTTATTTCGTTAATTTCTACTTAAAACTAAGAAGGTCTGCAATATGTTACTTTTAAACTTATTTCATATGTTTTACACAATGCCGTAATTACTACATTGTTTAGCATTTAGCTCTTCTTTCTTTCTACCTCATTCTTGAGATTCTGTCCCTAAGTATCTCTGTACCTGAGATGGCATCTTGGGTGGCGACATTACATATTGCTAAACTTTTTTGATTTAGATTTTATTGTCACATGTACTCCTGTACTATCGTACCCGAGTACATGTTACAATGAAATCTATATCAAAAATCAAGCAAAAAGGCTCTTTTTACCCCAGGGAGCAACTCAGTGGTGTAGATGTCCCAATGATTAGATGCCATTTTGTTTCTCCTCATTGTTCTTTCCAGTCCAGGCTGTGAGCACTTTGGTTTAATATTGCTGTAAGAGATTGTTCCAGTTTGTGCACTGTATAAGAAGCATCATTTGAGTTTTTCAGATGAGGATGATTGTGATTCGCATACTTGAGAAGTTAAAATGCATGCTGCATACTAAGTCCAGGAGACAGCCTGATTCTCTGCAAAGCACTTTGCATCAGTTTTTGAGAAATTTATTTCCCCAAAAAGAAAATATCTGACAGTATTTTCTTTGTATTCAGAATTCAACCTCCACCTCGGTTATGCCTCTGAAAATTACGAGTCTTCTTGACCATTTTGTGCCTGTTATTGAGGCAAGGTGGGAGTTTCTCATCAGCTCGGGAGCCGAATTTTATTGATGGGCTGGACTTAGCATCATGGGCCAAGAGGAAGGCCATTCAGCCTTTCATGTTGGTCATGTGACCCTGTCAATTTAGCAACAGGGGATTCTGGGCTAGCCCAATCAGGAAAAGGATAGGTTTCCACGTGGAAGTAGTCCAAACAGGCATTGCTGACTCTGTGACCCCCATCAGATTAATATCACACATCGCTTGACCCAGCGCTTTACCCTCCGTCTTCTATGCTCCAGGTTAGAGTATGCCTGGTCTGTAGTTAAAGGTGTGCAACCCCGATTTTGCTGTTGAAATGGGTCTCCTGCCTAAAACTGGCACAATAGGATTGCCATTTCTGCTTAGACATATGTCTGATGCTTTCTTTATTTTTAAATCACTGACGGGATGTAGGTGTCTCTGGCTAGACTGCATTTATTGCCCATCCCTAATTGCCCAGAGGGCAGTTTAGGAGTGAATCACATTGCTGTGGGTCTGGAGTCACATGTAGGCCAGACCAGGTATGGATGGCAGTTTCTTTGATGTCAGTGAATCCGATGGGGTTTTCCAACAATGGATCCATGGTCATCATTTAGACCCTTAATTCCAGATTCTTCATTGAATCCAAATTCCATCATCTGCCATGGTGGGATTTGAATCCAGATCCCCAGCTGAATTTCTGGATTAATAGCTCAGCAATAATACGACTAGGCCACTGTCTCCCCTCTATCATCACAGGACCTCCATTTTCAAACATTGCACCCTCATTGGTTCCTCAGCTTGCCCAGATTCAGGGTGTTCTCCTTCCCACACTCAGTGGAAAGCAATCTTTATTTAAAGGGGGCAGTAACATCACAGTAGTGTCAGTAGTAATGGCAAATTCACCACTGTACTAATGGACCATAGGGGCTGCTCTCTCATTAGAGAAAGAGGAAGAGATGAGTGGTGGTGGTTTAACCTGAAGATGACCATAGTCAGTGAGGGGAGAGGTTGAAAAGGAGAGACTTTCATGGTAACCACAGCCAGTGTTGGAAGCCAACCCACTCTGTGGTGTCTCTCTGCATGACAAACTAGCTGTCCCGAGAGCTGAGCTAACTGAGGGATTGTTTGTTTCCATAAGTCACTCAGAATAGTTCGACAGTTACCAGGCGGACTGAAGCAGTCAGGGGAGGGTGATACTGCTTCTAGGTTCTGAATCAGTTAGGTACTTAGGAGCAGGGAGAGGCTCCACCCTGTAATGTGCAGAGGTAGCAGGCTGCAGGAATGTCGGACTCAGGAGAAGTCTTGGGGGCTTAAGTACTGATGCAGGTAAGTGTTGGGTGTTAAGACTCAGGTAAAGGCCTGAGTGATATGGGAGTTTGGAATGAGTCGATGAATCATTAATAATTCAGCTGAGAATGGGCGTGAAGGAAGCCCAGAAGCACTAGTTGCTCAGTGCAACTGGGCAAGTTCTGAGCTCAGAGAGCTGGGTGCAGAATTAATTCGCAGAAGCTTGCTGTTTGTGACTAGCTGGAATTGTGCCTGTGAGTGAGTGCTGGGCAGCTAGATCCAGGGAGCATTGTCACAGGAAAGGAGGAAAATTAGCAAAATGTGACGAAAGATTAATTTTTGCAAGGTTTCCAAACTTATGTCTTTGAAAGGGAAGAATTGAAATTCCTTGTTATGTTTTAATAGGTGTTGGTGCCCCGCACAGTGTTGCCAGTATCTGGGGTAGATGGGTGTTGCTGAGAAATCTGTAGAATATGACACAAGTTGCATTTGATATTTGAAGTATTTGACTATATGCATATTTGTCTTTTATGCATATTTGCTTCAGTGCAGGAACTCAGCTAATGTTCTAGGGATCTGGATTCAAAAACCTGCAATGGCAGATGGTGGAATTTGAATCCAATAAAGGACCTGGAATCAATGGTCTAATGATGACTCGTGAATCCATTGTTGATTGTTAGAAAAACCCATTTTGTTCATTCATGCCCTTTAGAGAATGAAATCTGTCATCCTTATCTGGTCTGGCCTACATGTGACTCCAGACCCACAGATGACTCTTAAAACTGCCCTCTGGGTAAGTAAGGATGGGCAATAAATGCTGGCCCAGCCAGTGACACTCACATCCCATGATTGAATAAAAAAGTTAATTTTGGAATGTTAGAATATAAATTTTAGCAGTAGATTGCAATGTTGTTCAAATTTTGTACAATAAAATTTATTGTCATTTGTTCAAAGTCATGGAATACTATGTCTCTTTTCTCGTAGGAAACAAGTGACATCTCACACATTGTCAACAATACATAAAAGAAATCACTCGTCCCTAAATATGTTATAGAATTATTATGGTAATTAGGCTACATAGGGTGGGCACGGTGGCTCGGTGGTTAGCACTGCTACCTCACAGCACCAGGGTCCCAGGTTTGATTCCAGCCTGTGTGGAGTCTGCACATTCTCCCCCTGTGTCTGTGTGGGTTTCCTCTGGGTTCTCTGGTTTCCTCCCACAGTCCAAAGATGTTCAGGTCAGGTGAATTGGCCAAGTTAAATTACCCGTGGTGTTAGGTGCATTAGGGAAATGGGTCTGGGTGGGTTACTCTTCAGAGGGTCGGTGTGGAGTGGTTGGGCCGAAGGGCCTGTTTCCAGACTGAAGGGAATCTAATCAAAACAAATCATAACACAGACTCATTAATTCATTCATTAAGAGGGGAAAGAGTAGCAAAATGAAAAGTCCTGTTGCTAATTTGTGGTTTCAGACTGTAATTTTGGAAGTTCCAAATGTAAGTTTCGAAATTGGACAGGCCTCACAAAGTTAATTCAATCAACTTTCTTAAGTCGCGTGTGAGATGGGCCTCAAGCACTAAGATATGTTCTCCTGGTTGCAGTTACTTTGTTGTCAGTCAGAGTAAACATTGAAGAACATTCAATCCATCATTACTACAGTTACAGCTAAAATTACATTAATATACTGTCATTTAAACAGTAGAATATACCTAGAGCTCCACACAAGAGAAGTTTCCAAGTTCCATGTCAACTGTGTCTCATTTGGTAGCATTCCCATCTTTGAGCTGGAGGATTGTAGATTCAAGTACTGCCCTGTGACTTGAGCACGAAAGTCTAGGTTGGTGCTCCTCATGCTGTGCTGAGGGAGTGCTGTAATGCTGGTGGTGATAACATTTGGATGAGATGTTAAACTGAAGCCCTTTCTGGCAAATGAAAACTGCATTATTATGAAGAAGAGTAAAGGAGCAAGATCCCTGGGTTTCCTGGCCCTGGTATTGATCTCTCAAGCGGCACGGTGCGACACGGTGGTTAGAACTGCTGCCTTACGATACCGGGGATCCGGGTTCGATTCCCGCCTTGGGCAACTGTCTGCGTGGAGTTTGTATGTTCTCCCTGTGCCTGCGTAGGTTTCCTCCGGGTGCTCCAGTTTCCTCCCACAATCCAAAGATGTGCAGGTCAGCTGGATTGGCCATGCTAAATTGCCCATCGTGTTAGGTGCATTAGTCAGGGGTAAATATAAGTTCGGGGAATGGATCTGGATGGGTTAATCTTTCGAGGGTGGTTGTGGACTTGTTGGGCCGAAGGGCCTGTTTCCATACTGTAGGGAATCTACTCTAATCAGTAATGTGACAGCAGGTTGTCTGATCGTTACCATGTTTCTGTTTATAGGAGCGTTCTGTGTTTCACTGCAACAGTGACCATACTTCAGAAGTATTTCGTTGACTGCAGAGTGTTTGGGGTATCCTGAGGTCATAAAAGACACTATATATGTGCAAGTGTCTCTTTTTGTTTATGTGCTTTTAAAGAGAGAGGAGATACAGGAGTGATTTCAATAAGCTCACATCAATGTTTATTGTTTTCATTCTTAGTGATCGCAACATCATCCGAATCCAACTGATGCAATTTCTACATGGCTGCCACTCCAATGCTTCATCACGATTGTCCCTGCCCCTAAACTGTACAGAACAGGACAGTTACTGACGTCCCCTGGGAATGTGTCCATGTGGGTTGGCAGCACCACGTCAGCTGTAATGCCCTGTAGTGGCCAGCTGGCCTGTTCATTGAGACCGATTTCCCAGGGATAGTCTGAGCGAAATTTTGTCAGCAGCTTCCGAAACATGTTCAGAAATCAACACCCTGGTGGGGGAAGTGTAGTGATTGGAATGATGTCAGTTTGGTGGATCTCATAGAATATAAGGTAGGGCTATGAGCCTGGTCCAATCAGGGAGTCCTGGCTGACAAATATAAATAGGAGTATCTGACATCCTTTTTTTTCCCTCTGAGAGCTGGCTCTGAGGAGCTGGACCAGTGTCAATGACTGTCCAAGTACAAACAAAGGGTGCCTTGGTAACGGGAGATCGACCATCTTGGAGTTTTTTCAGGAAGGAGGAGAGGAGAGAAATTGGCGATGTAATAAAAGAAATCAAATTTCTCTTGATATTGAATCCTGGTATCATAGAGTCATTGAGATGTACAGCATGGTCCAACTTGTCCATGCCGACCAGATATCCCAACCCAATCTAGTCCACTTGCCAGCACCCGGTCCATATCCCTCCAAACCCTTCCTATTCATATACACATCCAGATGTCTTTTAAATGCTGCAATTGTACCAGCCTCCAACATTTCCTCTGGCAGCGCATTCCATACACACACCACCCTCTGCATGAAAAGATTGCCCCTTAGGTTTCTCCTCTCACCCTGAACCCATGCCCTCTAGTTCTGGACTCCCCCCCCCCCCCCACCCACCCCATCCCAGGGAAAAGACCTTCTCTATTTATCCTATCCACATCCTCCATGAGAAGTGGGATTAATTTATTCAATACCACAAAATATAGGTGTCAATCGTGGGATCATGGATATTCAACGAATTAATAAGTGTCAAGTGAAGGCTATGGGCTCATTCTAACAGAAAGTATACCAGATTGAATCAACACATGACATGTGGGTAGAACTCATCTAGTGGTGTCAAGAGGCTATGTGATCAGTGATAGTGAATCGTCTACCTTACTCACTAGTTGACAAAGACTCTGCTGTGGTGAGTGAAGAATACGGAGACAGCATCAAAGGCCATTTTAAACAGAAGAGCAGTGCCTCATTGCTAAGAATCTGACTTGGTTTTCAATAATGTGAAGCACCAAATCTCCAATCAAATTGGGTGGGATTGATTTTTAATCTAACCATCAGCCTCACCCTTGCATTGAAGCAGGAGGTTTAGAGGAAATGTGAGGAAAATGTTCTTCGCCCAGAGGATGTTAGGAATCTGGATCTCTGAGTATCTCAGACAGAGACAGCTTTTTAAAAATTCATTCATGAGATGAGGACATCGCTGGCTAGGCATTTATTGCCCAGTGCTGCTGGATGTAAATGGCAGAGGGCATTTAAGAGCCAACCACATTTAGATGTGCACTTGCAGTGTTGAGAGAGACGAGGCTATGAGCCAAGTGCCGGAAAAAGGGATTAGAATAGCTGGTTGTTTTCACTTGTCTGGAAACAATGAGCTGAAGGACCTTTTCCTGTGTTGTAGAATTCTGTGACGCTAGCCTTGTTTATCAACCAAGAGCATAAAACAAAGCTGCACTTGTATTATGATCCAAATGCCAACCAAGTTTGGAGAAAATTGCTTTGTCTGTTTTTTAAATAGGGGCTTTAAAAAAAGCTGTCAGTCCCTCCAGTGAAATAGTAATCAAAACAATTTCATGGGAACACAATAAAGGTTTATAGGGTAATACATAGACAGCTTCATTTCAGAGCACATTGTAAAGTTAGTGTAGGAACAGATAAAAGGATAGATGAAAATAAAAGTAAATTTATATTAATGCAGTGAATAACTAAATAGGGACAGTTCAGGCTGCCTTACAGAATCCTAAATGAATTTGTTACAGGTGTTGTTCTTGTATGGGTGAAGTAATGCACAGGAAGATAGGTGTCAAAGTGATGTGAGTTTAATATCGTTTCCAAGGTATCTAACAGAATTTACAAATCTTGACCTCCTGGATCAACCGGGCCATAAAGGATGACAACATGAACATTTATGTTTATTGATGCTACATTATGGGGTGGCACAGTGACTCAATGGTTAGCATTACTACCTCACAATGCCAGGGACCTGGGTTTAATTCCACCCATGGGCAACTGTCTGTATGGAGTTTGCATGTTCTCACCATGGTTGTGCAGGTTTCCTTTGGGTGCTCTGCCTTCTTCCGGGTGCTCCAGTTTCCTCCCATGGTCCAAAGATGTGCAGCTTAGGTGGATTAGCCATGGGACATTCAGGATTACAGGGAGAGGTTGGTGGAGTGGTTTTTGGGCAGGATGTCTTTCAGAGGGATCAGTATGGATTCAAAGGGCTGAATGGCCTGATTCTATGTTTATTACGAATTGTGCAGTTGTGTCTGAATCTCCTCACCTGTTAAATCATTGTATATTACTGTGGGTAGAGTAATTGTATGTGTTAATGTTATGAGTATACCAATAGAAAAATATCAGTCCAGCAAGAGACTTAAATAAATCTTTGGAGAAATGTGCCCCCCACCACCTCATATGGGAGTGTCCCTTGGTGCAGGTCATTTTACAATGTGCTGCAAAATGAAGCTGCCTATCTAGTAGCCTATAAACATGAAAATATGATTGACTGTCCAATCTGCCTAAGGGGATATGCCTAATGAAACAGTCTATTGCTAATTGAAGTTAGGATGTCAAGGGTACTTTGGTGACATCCTCCTCATTCCAGGCATTGTAATTACGTTCCTTCTGAGTGACTGTTGAAACAGTCAGAAGCTTCTTCATCTGCCCTCATGATCTGCAAATGCAGCAAATCCAGTATTTGGGGTGGCACGGCAGCTCAGTAGTTGGCACTGCTGCCTCATAGCACAAGGGACCTGGGTTTGATTCCAGCCTCTGGCAACTGCCTGTATGGAGTTTGCACCTTCTCCCCCTATCTACTTGGGTTTCCCCGGGTGCTCTGGTTTTGTCCCACAGTCCAAAGATGTGCAGGTTAGATGGGATGGCCTGGCAAATTGCCCATTGTGTCCATGGATGTGTAGGTTAGGTGGATTAGCCATGGGAATGCAGGGTTATAAGGTGGGTCTTGGTAGGATTCGCTTCAGGTGATTGTTTGGGACTCAATGGGCTGAATGACCTGCTTCCACACTGTAAGAATTTTTTAAAAATTGTACCTGATATGGCAAGACTGATGTTAGCTTCCATAACGTATGATTCACATCCATAAGATACTATTACAATAGAATTTATTTTGTATGCATGTTTTTACATATTTATTACACAAATGGCATCTACATCTAGTACAATCACAGGCAGTGCCAAGACTGGACTAGTACAGAGCAATTTGATTTCAAATTATTGCAGCTTTCCTCAGCACGTCATGCTGTAAGTGGGTCCAGTAAGATGCAGACTGAGACCTTCGTACCATGGAGTCACATGCCATGATCAGGTAATAACATTATGAATGTGTCTCTCTGAGGTAGATTGCATACCAGCTGTGAGACCAAACACAATAATTAGAAAATTTGGAATAAGAGCTATCAAGCAAAGGACCTAACAACATGGTCTTTACCAAGATGCCCTTTTCCACATGGAAGGCTGTCCCGTCATGCAGGTTAATGTCAAACTGTATGATTGATTGAGGCAAAAAATGTGGTGCTGAGAAAGCATAGCCGGCCAGACAGCATCCAAGGAGCAGAAGAATCATCGTTTCGAGCATAAGCTCTTCATCACACCTGATGAAGAGTTTACGCTCGAGACGTTGACTCTTCTGCTCCTTGGAGGCTGCGTGATCAGCTGTGCTTTTCCAGCACCACCATTTTTGACTCTGATCTCCAGCACTTGCAGTCCTCACTTTCTCCTGTATGATCGACTGTCTAGTCCACCTGAGGGGATGTACTGAATACAACAGTCCGTTGCTAACTGTAGTTAGAATATGAAAGGCTCGTCGGCCATGTCCTCTTTCTGCCAGGCATTATAATTATCTTCTTTTTGAGTGACTTATGGAGCAGTCTGAAGCTTCTTCATAAAAACGTTTAGGGAACTGAATCTTTGATGAAGGGTTTTTTTCCCCTTCTTTCACCGTAGTATCACCTCACGTGGGGAGAGCATATTGCAAACAACGCAGTGGCTCATCTAAGTTTAAATACTTGACACTCTTCCAATTTGATTACATTGAATTAAGAATTTAGCTGGAAAGAATTACAAAGCATACAATGTAACTAATTCCTTCTAATGAGATAGGAATTAAGCAGGATAATACACCATTTGAAACAAGCAAAGCCATGTGTTTATCCTGTCGTTTAGAATGAGACATGAAAATAAGTGTGTCTTGTCAGGTGATCACAAAAGTTTCCACTATGCTGGTTCAAAGAAGAGGAGGCAAACTTCTTCCCAGTGACCTGGCCAATAGTTATCCTTGAAATAATTGTTGATGGAACAAAAAAAATGAGAATCTGATCAATGATATTGTTTCTGGGACTTTGCTGTGTACAATTTTCCACATTTCCTACACGGCAGCAGTGACTCTACATAGTCATTGGCTGCAAAATGTGTTGTGAATAATATGCTACCTTCCTCCATCTCTCTATCTTTCCATTTCCCCCTTTTTTGCCACTCAGCGAAGGAAGTTTCAGTTATAGGAATTATTTTACCACATTTTCAACTTGCATCAGGATCAGGTTGTTGTGGTAAAAGTCAATGTGAAAAATGGTATGACAATTACACAGCAACTTCTCCATTGGGTTCCTTTCACTCAAACATAGCCCCCGGTGGACATCACAAAGTCAAAACACCAGATGCTGCATCTAACTGGCGCATAATAGAATGTTAAAAACGTGAGAGTGCCAGTGTTTTGGATCTAAATCTTTTCACGGACTGCACTGAAGCAGAATGCGTAACAAGTTTTGAAAGGCTGAGTCACATCCCTAGTGAGCAGTGAATCAGAAGTGCAGCATTTTTTTGTATGAACAATGCATCCAATTTCTATTGTAACTGATCTATTTTAGTACACTAACCGAATGGAATTTGGTTACATTTCACACATTCGTCTTCACTGCTTCTGGTTCAGTAGTGTTCCATTGACATTTTTCTGATCATTGCCTGCTGTTAATTATCAGATGCAAGACCACTCATAGGATCATGGAATTGTCAAATACTATTGCACAAATGGGAGACCATTGTGCACTGGTTCTGTGGTATGCTCCTCTATGAAGCCCATTGCTTTTTCTGCACACCCTGGGTTGTTATTTTCTTCTGAAATGTGCATCCAATTCTGTTTTGAACACAACCACTTATGACTCTTACAGGCCATAAATCCTAGTTTAGAATTTCTGTTGAAAATTCTGAAGGTGTGCATTTAAGGTGAGGAGCAAGTGGCTTAGAGGAGATCTGAGGAAAATGTTTTTTCACCAGAGGGTGGTAGAAATATAGAACACACTGACTGAAGGGATGATGGAGGCAGATAATCTCACAATATTTAAGGAGCATTGGATGAGTTCTTAAAATGCCAGGGCATATTAGGCAATGGAACAAATGGGATGAGTGTAGTTTGGTATTTGTTGATCAGCAAGGACATGGTGGGCTGAAGGGCCTGCTACCATACTGTATAAATCTCTGACCCATTTATCTGAAACATTAACTCCATTTCTCTCTCCACAATGCTGCCTGACCTGCTAAGTATTTGCAGGTCTGGCTGTTTATAATCCTTGTTTTCAGGATTCTCCCATTACTAAAGAACAGGATTCCACTTTTTTTTTAAAGCAACTGCCTCAACTTAATCTGCTGCTTTCAAAGATTTGCTATGTGCACGTCCTCTGCTTCTTCACTCATTTTAAAATTATACCACTTTTATTCATATTACCTCACCTTTCTCTTCTTCCTGTTATACCAGCAATATATGAACAAAAGGAATTGGCAGCAGGAGTAGGCAGTTTGGCTACTCAAGTCTGCAACTCCATTCAGTAAGATCATGGTTGGTCCAATTGGGACCTCACGCTCCCATGTAGTGCTGATAAGTTTTAACTCCCTTGTTGGTCCAGCATCTATCCACCATCGCCTTATAAATGATCCCTCTGCTTCCTGGAGAAGACACTCATGGACCTCTGAGAGAAAAAGATTCTCCTCATTTCTATCTTAAGTGGGTAACTACTTAGTTTTAAACCACGTACCCTCGTTCTCATGTTTTACATAAGGGAAGCATTTTTTCAACATCCACCCCATGACCCTCACAGGATCATGTATGCTTCTTCAAAGCCCCAATGGACACATGCCCAGCCTTTCCTTTGTTTATGATGTAACTGCCCTCTCTCCCATACCACCCGCACCAGGGATCATTCCAGTGAATCTTCTCCTGACTGTATCTAAAGCAGCTATACCCTTCATTAAACAAAGAGACCAAACTCTACACACTACCAGTCTCACCAAGGCTCTGGACAATTTCTTTTAAATTCTGATCCTCTTACAATAAACAGCACATTTCATTGTTCGATATTTGTGTACTTTTGCACCCAGAAACCCAAATCCCTTTGTATAACAGACTTCCACAATCTTTCTATGTTTAAATAAAACACTTTCTTAAAATTCTTCCTGCCAACTTCACATTTACCCACCTTATACACCATCTAAATTGATGTCCACTCACTTAACCCATCCAGTAACCTCTGCAGATACCTGATACCCTTTTTCCAACCTGCCTTCCTACTTATCAACAAATTTAGTTATTGAACATTCATGTATAGCTTCAGACTTTGCATTCAATTTCATTTTCCATTTTTATTTGAATAGAAACATATAAAATTATGAAGGGAATAGATAAGATAGGAGAAGGGAAGATGTTACCACTGGCGGGTGAAACTAGGGCAAGAGCACACAGCCTCAAGATTAGAGGGAGAAATTTAGGACTGAATTGAGAAGGAATGTCTTCACCCAGAGGGTTGTTAATCTATGCAAATGACTGCCCTGTGAAGTAGTTGACGCTACTTCAGTAAATGTTGTTAAAGCTAGGATAGATTTTATTTGAACATTAAAGAAATTAAGGGACACAGTGAGAGTGCGGGTAAGCGGAGCTGAGTCCATGAAAAGATCAGCCATGTTCTTATTGAATGGATGAGCAGGCTCGATAGGCCAGATGGCCTACCCCTGCTCCTAGTCCTTATGTTAGGTTCCATCTGTCTTCCCATTTCACCTCGGTCCTCCTGGAGATTGGTACCATTATATTAAACAAAGCATGGATTCAAAGCAGAAAGAGGCTATTCAGCCAACTGAGTCTGCACTGACCCCTTCAAAGAGTATCTCATCAAGACCCAGCCCCCACCCTATCCCTGAACACTACATTTCCCATGGCTAATCCACCTAGCCTACACAACCCTGGACATGATGGGCAATTTAGCATGACCAAACCACCTAACCTGCATACCCTTGGACTGTGGGAGGAAACCAGAGTGCCCGGTGGAAACCCACACAGGGCCGGGGAGAATGTGCAAACTCCACACAGATGGTTGTCCGAGGCTGGAATCAAACCTAAGGCCCTGGCATTGTGAAGCAGCAGTGCTAACCACTGAGCCACCGTGCCACTCTTTATACCTTGCTCTTTACTGAATGTCAGATTTCCATATCACCTGCAGAATTGGAAATTGTGTGCCTTATAGACAAGCTCAGGTTTTCAATATCTTTCTATCCCGGCAAACTACTGTGTGGTTTCCTACTGCCTAAGGGACATCCGGTCCTGACGTTTTTTCTGCTGCCTTTCCTTTATCCCATTGTATTCAGTTGGCGGGATGGCTGGTATGCAATACACAGTGCAGGTAACAGCATGGCTTCACTCCCACATTGGCTGAGGTCAAGACAAGATCAAAGTTTGTGAGTAGAGACCCTCAATCTGTTGGATCCCAATCCTCTCTCCCCTCTACACTCCCCCCCCCCCCCCCCCCCCCCACACACACACACACACTACAGTGAGGGCACAAGATGAACTTTTGAGGTTGTGAGGTCTGAGGCAGCAACGACCTCCTGTGAAAGTTGCACCGAAGCTGTGTGGTCCCTTTAAATCCTTGCTCTGTTTTCTAAAGGTGAGCATGGCCCGTTTAGGAGGCTGCTGTACATGGTAATGGTTCTGAAGGGGTTAACATTCCTGTCACCCATTCCTGCTGATGCCTTACACATGGTATGGGTGCGCTCCTTCTGAGGGAGCAGATGTACACCTACCAGTTCCCTCAGGTCTTAGTATTTACACCTGTCTGAATATGGTTGCTGTTGCTATTGTACAACAGCCTTCATGTTGTCTAAGGACAGTGTTTCATCTGTAAAGGATATTCTGTGGTGGTGAATCCCATCTCCCACTAATCTGTAGGTAGGTCTCAGACAACATAAAACTGGTATATGGAACGACCTCAAATAACCCTAAATGCATACTTTTAGAATCCCTGCAGTGTGAATCAGGCCATTTGGCCCATCAAGTCGATACCAGCCCTCTTAAAGAGCAGTTCACTGAGTTGGGAATTTGTGTTGCAGACATTTCGTCCCCTGTCTAGGTGACATCCTCAGTGCTTGGGAACCTCCTGTGAAGCGCTTCTGTGATGTTTCCTCCAGCATTTAAAGTGGTTTGTCTCTAGAGGAATGCCGGAGGAAGGATCACAGAAGCACTTCACAGGAGGCTCCCAAGCACTGAGGATGTTACCTAGACAGGGAACGAAATGTCTGCAACACAAATTCCCAGCTCGGCGAACAGAACCACAACAACGAGCACCTGAGCTACAAATCTACTCACAAACTTTGAACCTCTTAAAGAGCATCCCACCCTATTACCCTGTGTTTCCCATAGCCAATCCACCAACCTACACATCTTTGGACTGTGGGAGGAAACTGGAGCACCAAGGAAGCCACACAGACGCAGAGAGATCATACAAACTCCACACAGACAATCACCCAAGGGTGGAATTGAACACACTTCCCTGGCATTGTGAGGCAGCAGTGCTAACCACTGAGCCAGCAAGTTTATAGCTGAACTACTCCAGCTCAGGGAATATCCTCATGAATCTCCTCTGCCCCCCATCCAATGCTATTACATCCTTCCTATAATGTGGAGGAGTTGGTATTGGACTGGGGTGGACAAAGTTAAAAATCACATTACACCAGGTTATGGTCCAACAGGTTTATTTGGAAGCACTAGCTTTCAGAGCACTGCTCCTTCATCAGGTAGCTATGGAGCAGGATTATCAGACATAGAATTTATATCAAAAGATTACAGTGTCATGCAACTGATATTTCTATTGAACAAACCTCAATTGCTGTTAAGTCTTTCATCTGTTAGAAGGGGTTGCAGGTTTCCATTCATTGATATGTAAATCCCAGAACTTCTTCTGAGTCACATGCTTGAGATAATTTAAGGTTTTATAAAAAAAAAAGTGACTTCTCAGATCAGACAATGCATTAAAGGTGTGAGGTTAGAGTATATCTGTATGCCAGTCTTGAGTCAGACTGTTTCTATTTCCAAAGTAGGAACTTATCAAATATTACATGGATTGACTGCTGGCAGATTGTGCATTTTTTGAGCAAAATAGAATGTATCTGCAAATATAATTCTGCAAATGCAAATATATATGTGTGTGCGCGTGCATAAGAGAGAAAGAGAGTGAGAGAGAGAGTGTGTGCATGTGAGTGTGTGCACATGAGTGCGAGTGTGTGTGAGTGTGTATGTGAGCGTACTTGGTAGAGTGTGTGCGTGGGTGTGATGGAGTATAAGCCTGTGAGAGGGTGTGTGGGTGGGTGTGAGTGTGGGGGGGTATTTGTGAGTGTGAGTGTGTGAGTATGTGAGTGAGTAAGTGAGAGAGAGAGTGTGTATAGTGTAGTGGGGTCACCTGTAATGTGACATGAACCCAAGGTACCGGTTGAGGCTACTTCATCTGATGAAGGAGCAGCGCACCAAAAGTTTGTGGTTTTGAATAAACTTGTTGGACTTTAACCTGGTGTCGTGTGACTTCTGACTTTGTCCACCCCAGTCCAACACCGGCACCTCCACATCAGGGCAATAGAGTAGTGGAGTTTTTGAGAGCACGGAAAGAAGCCATTCAGCCTATCATATCGGAACGAGTCATCAAGCCCATATCTAATTCAAATTCCATTTTCTTGGACTTAGCTCATCACCTTCTGGCATTTCAAGTGCTCATTAAAACAGTTTTTAAAAGTTATGGGGGCTTCTTCCACTATCCCCCTGTCAGCAAGTGAGTTTGAAAAGGATCGAAAACACTGAGGAAAGAGTGGGATTGACTGGTCAGCACTTTCTAAGAGCTAGCCCTGGCATGATGGACCAAATGGCCTTATTGTGCTGTGACATTCTGTGTTCTTCTCACTGCTCTTTGGGGAATGTGTTGGCACAGGATGGATACAATGTTTGCCCACACTGCAAATGATGTTTCCACTTCAAAGTAATTGCATGAATCACTTAGAGATCATTTGCCGTGATAATGAGCCATCAAAAACAGGCATCATTTCATTTATTTCAGTTCTAAATCTCAGGCTTGCTCATGTAAAACCAGAGTTTGGATTATTAACAGTATCCATTGCACATTTTAATGTCTGTACTTTGTTTTGAACCATCTAATTTTATGACTTTTGATTTTACAAGCTTTATGCATGTGATTAAATCAAGATATAAATCACACAATACCAGTTTATAGTCCAACAGGTTTATTTGGAAGCACTAGCTTTTGGAGTGCTGCTCCTTCATCAGGTGGTTATGGAGCAGGACTATAAGACACAGACTTTATAGCAAAAGATTAGTGTCATGCAGCTGAAATGATATATTAAACAAACCTGGATTGTTGTTAAGTCTTTCATCTTTTAGAATGGGTTGCAGGTTTCGGTTCATTAACATATAAATGAACGTACTGAAGTATTCCCCTATTGGAAGGGAACATCCCTGTCTGGTGATTGTTGGTGAAGTTTTGGGATTTACATATTAATGAATGGAAACCTGCAACCCATTCTAAAAGATGAAAGACTTAACAACAATCCAGGTTTGTTTAATATATCATTTCAGTTGCATGACACTGCAATCTTTTGCTAGAAATTATGTGTTGTATGATCCTGTTCCACAACTACCTGGCAAAGGAGCAGCTAGTGCCTCCAAATAAGCCTGTTGGACTATAACCTGGTGTTGTGTGCTTTTTAACTTTGTCCACCCCAGCTCAACACCGGCTCCTCCACATTGTGATTAAATCATCAGTAATAGAATTGTTTTGCTTTTGCAATGACACTGGAGAAGTTTTATTCAGAAATCTGCCATCAATCCTACAATGAGGAAATGTATGAGACGGCATAGTCTTTAACTCTGAGATGCTTCATAATGTTTTGCCTATTCGGATAAGTATCAATAAAGTTATGCAATGGGTCCATCTGGTGTTGGATAAAGGAACAGTAGAATTCACAAGCCTGGATGATGCTGGGATGGGGACAGCAGCATTTGATATTAAGGCTTTGGTTACCATTTTCTGGTAACACCACATCTATAGCACTGCAAGAGGCCATTTGGCCCAACTGGACTCTACTAGGACTTATGCTTATCTAATTCAATTCACATAACTTTATTTGTTTCCTTCTTATCCACTTAGCCATTTCAAATGCACGTATGCTATTCACCTCAACTGTTTCATGTGATAGCGATTTCATGTTGCTATGCACAAATTGGTTAATTTCTATATTAAACAATGACTACCTTTCAGAAGTATATCACAGCTTGCAAACTGCTTCAAGGAGGTTGTGTAGTTTACAAATGGCCCTACTTCTGAACTAAATGCTTTAGATTTGAGTCCCACTCCAGGATTTAATGGCTGTGAAAGTTGTGTGACTTGATGACTCAGTGGTTAGCACTGCTGCGTCACAGCGCCAGGAACCCAGGCTCGATTCCAGCCTCGGATGACTGTCTGCATGCAGTTTGCACATTCTCCCGTGTCTGTGTGGGTTCCTCCCACAGTCCAAAGATGTGCAGATTACGAGGAATGTCCATCCTAAGTTGCCCATGATGTGCAGGCTATGTGGGCTTGCCATGGGAAATGCCAGGTTACGGGGATGGGGTGGGATGCTCTTCAGAGGGTCAGTGTGGGCCTGATGAGTTAATGGCCTGCTTCCATGCTGTAGGTTGTAAAACTTTCCAATATATCTAATAGCAAATGGTAAGAGCAGGAGATTGGAGAAGGCATCATGAACTGCTGCAGTAGTTTGCTTGACATAACCATAAACCACAATAAATCATACATACCTCCGTGATTCTCAATGCTTCCTTAGGACAGGGTACCTGAAGAGAGAGAGAAGGTGTACTTTAGAACATCCTGAGGTCATAGAATGTAGGAGTTCTCACTGTTTTCACCGTCTAAATAGTTCCTTATCAATCAGTTCAGAGAATTAACAGCAGAATTAGTGTTTCGGATCCTGTGACTCTTCCTCAGAACTCAAAGGGTGACTGGACCCACAATGTTAACTTTACCTTCTCTCCACAGATGCTGCCAGACCTACTGAATGTTTCCAGCAATATTGGATTTTGTTTCCGCTTTACATCTAGAGTTCTTTGTGTTTTTTTCTCCAATAGAATCCAGAAGACCATAAGATGTAGGAGCAGAAATTAGGCCATTCAGCCCATCGACTTTGCTTGATCGCTCAGTCATGGCTGATATGTTTCTCAACCCAATTCTCCCGCTTCTCCCCTGTAATCTTTGATCCCCTTTACAATCAAGAATCTATCTATCTCCATCTTAAATATCCTCAATGACCTGGCTTCCACAGTTTTCTGTGGCAATGTATTCCATAGATTCCCCACTCTCTGGCTGAACAAGTTTCTGCTTATCTCCATTCTTAAAAGTCTTCCCTTTACTCTAAGACTGTGCCTTAGTCTCTCCAACCAATGGAGACATCTTCCCAACAGCCACTCTGTCCAGGCCATTCAGTGTTCTATATGGTTCAATTAGATCTCCCCCTCATCCTTCTAAACTCCATCGAGTATAGACTCAGAGTCCTCAAACGTTCCTCGTTTGTTAAGCTTTTCATTTTTGGCACCATTCTCGTGAACCTCCTCTGAACACACTCCAGGGCCAGTACATCGTTCCTGAATTATGGGCTCCAAAACTGTACACAATATTCCAAATGTGGCCTGACCAGAACCTTATAGTGCCTCAGAAGAACATCCCTGCTTTTATCTGTAAGTCCTCTTGAAGTAAATGCCATCATTGCATTTGCCTTCCTAACTACTGACTCAGCCTGCGAGTTTACCTTGAGAGAATCCTGGACTAGAACTCCCAAGTCTCTTTGCACTTCAGACTTCTGAATTTTCTCCCCATTTAGAAAATAGTCCATGCCTCTATTGTTCATACCAAAGTGCATGACCCCACACTTTCCCATGTTGTACTCCATCTATCACTTCTTTGCTCACTCTCCTAACCTATCCAAAACCTTCTGCAGCCTCCCTGCCTCTTCAATACTACCTGTCCATCGACCTATCTTTCCTTTACCCAGTTGAAGTGCTCTGGATTAGGAAGGTTCAGCTGAATTGTGTTTTGCACCCAGCAATGACTGCCTAATGTTTACAACCTGCATATGGGACTGTGCGACAAGTGGATATGTTTTGTCAAGGTCTATCCAGCAAACACTTTAATTATCTTAAAGGGCCTCTGTAAGGTCACCTGTCAACCATCTTGTTTATAAAATCATGAGGGGCATAGATAAGGGTGAGGTTTAAGGACAGAGTGGAAAGATTTAAAAAGGACCTAAGGGGCAACGTTTTCACACAGAGGGTGGTGCATTTATGAAACATGCTTCCAGAGGGAATGGTGAAAATGGGTACAATTATAATATTTAAAAGGGTCCTTCAGCACTACTTCCTGGATCCTTCAGCCTGTCTCACTCATAGTCACACCCTCCTGTCTCTGACCATTGACCAAACAGGGGTGGTTATTCTAAGGGGTGTGACTGCCTCCTGAAACACAGTCTCCAGGTAATTTCCCCCCTCCCTGCTGTAACCCAGCATTCAAAGCTCAGACTCCAGCTCACCAGCCGGTGTTGGACTGGGGTGTACAAAGTTAAAAATCACACAACACCAGGTTATAGTCCAACAGGTGGGTGGCACGGTGGCACAGTGGTTAGCACTGCTATCTCACAGCGCCAGAGACCTGGATTCAATTCCTGCCTCAGGCGACTGTGTGGAGGTTGCACGTTCTCCCCGTGTCTGCGTTTCTTCCGGGTGCTCCAGTTTCCTCCCACAGTCCAAAAATGTGCAGATTAGATTAATTGGCCAAGCTAAATTGCCGATAGTGTTAGGTGAATGGGTAAATGTAGGGGAATGGGTCTGGGTGGGTTGCACTTCGGCGGGTCTGTGTGGACTTGTTGGGCCGAAGGGCCTGTTTCCACACTGTAGGTAATCTAATCTAATCTAATGTCTTCAGGTTTAATTGGAAGCACTCACTTTCGGAGCACCGTTCCTTCATCAGGTGGTTGTGGAGTGCACAATTGTAAAACACAGAATTTATAGCAAAAGTTTACGTGTGTTTTTAACAGGTCCTTTCATAAAGAGAGCTGAGGTGCCACATATTGGTTAAGCTTCAATTGTAGCTAACACCTATTAGGGCTGTATTCAGGCTTCAAGTGATTGTCCCCAAGTCAGCTGAGTCAGCTACCTTAGTAACTTTTTCACTAGACAACTGAATTTCCCCTCAAACCTGTGATACCTTTAGCCCTAAGAACTATATCTCACTCCTTCCTGCATTCACTTCACAGGGGTAGACCATTTAGGACAGAGATGAGGAGAAACTTCTTCACCCAGAGAGTGGTGGCTGTGTGGAATGCTCTGTCCCAGAGGGCAGTGGAGGCCCAGTCTCTGGATTCATTTAAGAAAGAGTTGGACAGAGCTCTCAAGGATAGTGGAATCAAGGGTTATGGAGATAAGGCAGGAACAGGGTACGGATTAAGGATGATCAGCCATGATCATATTGAATGGTGGTGCACGCTCGAAGGGCACTCCTGCACCTATTGTCTATTGTCTATTGTTTCATGCAGAGGGTGGTACGTGCATGGAATGAGCTGCCAGAGGAAGTGATAGAGGTTGGTACAACTCCAACATTTAAAAGGTGTCTGGATGTGTGTATGACTTGGAAGGTTTAGAGTGATTTAAGCCAAGTACTGGCAAATGGGACTAGATTAGTTTAGGATATCTGGCCAGCATGGACGATCTGGACTGAAGGGTCTGTTTCCATGCTGTAAAACTAACTGTCACAAACTGCTTGTAGCCTCAATGATATTTCTGTCACCTGTAAATGCTTTTATATTTGGAAAAGATGGAGTTTATTAAGAGTTTTGCATTTTATCACCAAAAGCCGCGATGGAAATAATCAAGTCTCTAGCTCAAGTGTGGAGAAAAGTACTTTGTCACTGCAAACAATCAGGAGGCTGGAAGAACACAGCAAGCTGGGCAGCATCAGGAGGTGAGCCCTGAAGAAGGATTACACCCGAAATGTTGACTTCTCCACCTCCTGACAGTGCCTGGATTGCTGTGTTCTTCCAGCCTCCTGCCTGTCAACTTTGGATGCCAGCACCTGCAGTATTTCTGTCTCTCACTGCAAACAATCAAGCAGAATTTTCTCAGGCAGCTTGAGAGGGAATCTATTTTGAATTAAATCTGACTTAAGGGCCAGTGCTACACATTATAGGAGTTGTGATTGATCTACCAGTAAAGAGAATGAGAAGGAATTGACAACTGTTCTTATCCTGTAACCCTACCACTCTTTCCCATTCGGAATATCTAAACATGCCTATCATATAATTCCATAGAGGTGATTGGTCGACAGTGATCTTCTTAATTAGCAATGCCAGCTCCCCATACCTGAAAAGGCTTACACGCAGCGAAAACCAGGATTGACATGGTGTTGGTAGGGATGTGTGGATACACTGAGGTGACTCTTAACAATGCAGGAAAACCCTTTGAATGAAGCCATGAGTACTTCTATTCTGCAAAAATGGTGAATCCATCAAGTTAAAAAGATGAAAAGAGCAATGGGACACAGTATGAAAAGTCTGTGGTTTGAAGATATTAATAACTGAGAAGTGAACAAGCGTGGCTTAAGGATAATCTCAGGTTTATGAAGATCATAAAGCCACATTCCAGTCAAGTTAATTTAAGTTTTGTGTTTCATACAATGGAAAGCTTTGTGATTTAATCAAAGGTCCAGCAGTCATGTGATAGTCCACTTCTTCAGCATTATATTCTTTCAGACTCTGATGATTTCACCTCAGTCACAAAGAAGTAAATGGGTTGGATTTAATAGACCTGACCCTGGTGCCAAAAGTGGGCAGCATAACCACATCGGCAGTCAGTGGGGAATCTGGGACAGCAACATTTTAAAAAAATGTCCATTGGATGTGAGTGTTGGTGACAAAGGGCCAATGTTTATTGCCCATCTCTACGACCGCTTGAGCAGGTGATAGTGAGCAGGTGATCCAGCATCTGCAGACCTCACTTTTTAACATAGTGAGCTTGAGCCCTGAATCACTACAGTCCATTTGATATAAATACGCCCTCTGTCCTACTAGAATTTTGATTCAATGACAGTTTTGTTCTAAGTCAAAATGGAGTGTGAACCGAGAGAAACCTGATGTTTCTGGAACCCTTGTCCTTCTGGTGACCGAGGGCAGCGATCAATGACACTAGGTTATGGTCCGATAGGTTGATTTGAAATCACAACCTTTCGGAGCACTGCCTTTTCGTCAGGTGAAGTCTTCGATGGGCCAAATGGCTTCCTTCCATGTTGTAAATTCCTATGATTTCCATGTAAGAAGAATGAGTAAAGAATATCTGAGAAACCATTCTGAAATGTTTCAATGACCGTGCTGGTCAAAGTTGGGGGTTCTGCATTGGGTTGGTCCTGTTGGGTTGGTCCTATCTCAGTGAAATGAATTATTCCTGTCAGGCAATAAATCCGATTAATTTGTCGGGAGTTCAATCAAACACTCACTTCAGATGCTCTACCGAAATCCCTTGCCTTTCCCAAGGCCATAATATGCAGGAGGTGATATCAGAAGCTGTGTTACACTTTCTTCAGAAGTTGATCCGCTGTTAAAAGCCTTTGGCATTTTCTGACCGAACTTAACTCATCACGTTATGATTGTATCTTCAAAATGTAAAATGCATGCAGCGAGCCTAAAAATCATCCACCCAGGATAAGGAGAAAAGTTGCCTAAGGCATCCTTGGATTAGATCAGTGCACACTACTCCTCCCTGGACTTGCTTGTTTTCTCCTCTTCAGTGCACTGATTCTAACTGTTTGCAGTCTTTGTCAATGATTGCATAAGTAATTAGATTGTTAAAATTTGGGTATTTTGGAATTGAGTACTCAGAGTACTTATAAAGGGAGCTGAAAATGTGTTGCTGGTTAAAGCACAGCAGGTCAGGCAGCTGGGATGAAGGGCTCTGGCCCGAAACGTCGAATTTCCTGTTCCTTGAATGCTGCCTGACCTGCTGTGCTTTAACCAGCAACACATTTTCAGCTCTGATCTCCAGCATCTGCAGACCTCACTTTTTACTTACTTATAAAGGGAGACTGCTCAGCCTTGAAGGTCTGCATTGCTCGTAACAGGCTTTGTACGTAAACTTCGATTTGGCTACACAGGGAGGTGGTTCATCATTAAAAACAAAACAAAGTCATTAGGAGAAAGTGAGGATTGCAGATGCTGGAGATCAGAGTCGAAGGGTGTGGTGCTGGGAAAGCACAGCAGGTCAGGCAGCGTCTGAGGAGCAGGGGAGTCGACATTTCGGGCATAAGCCCTTCATCAGGAATGAGGTTTGTGGGCCAAGGAGGCTGAGAGATAAGTGGGAGGGGGGTTGGGACTGGGAGGAAAGTGACTGGGAGCATGATAGGTAGAAGAACATGAGGGTGAAACTAAAAGGTCAGAGAGGAGGTGGAGCAAATAGATGGGAAGGAAGTTGGACAGGTAGGGACTGGGATAAGGTGGGGGTGGGGAAATTGGTGAAATCCATATTGATCCCGTGTGGTTGCAGAGTCCCAAGGCAGAAAACGTGGCAATCTTCCTCCAGGGGTCAGGTGGTTAGGGTTTGGGGATAAAGGAGGTCCATGACCTGTATGTACTTGGTCTGCCCACAACGCTCCCCTTACCTCCATCCAAGACCTCAAAGGATCCTTCCACATCTACCAGCAATTTACCTGTACTTCCACACATGTCAGCTACTGCATCCGTTCCACCTGATGTGGTCTCCTCTACATTGGGGAGGCAGGACACCGAATTGCAGATCATTTCAGAGAGAAACTCTGGGGCACCCACCCCAACCAACTCCACCACCCTGTGGCTGGACACTTTGACTCCCCCCTCCAACTCCCACAAGGCCATGCAGGTCCAGGGCCTCCTCCATCGCCAAACCGTAACCACCTGATGCCTAAAGGAAGCATGCCTCATCTTCCACCTTGGGACCCTGCAACCACATGGCATCAATGTGGATTTCACCTTATTTCCCCTCCCCCGATCTTATCCCAGTCCCAACCCTCCAACTCGGCACTGCCCTTTGCCTGTTCTCCCAGCCCTGATACCCTTATGGCCACGTCTCTATTTGGACCTGCCAGTTTCCATCTATGTAATAAGCTCATTTACCTTGTTTCATATACCACATGCATTTAAACGCAACACCCTCCGTTCGGCGTTGACTGCCCCCCCCCCCTTCTCGTAGTTGTTCCCTTATCTGCTATGCCTGAAGTTAGATTCCTGAGCCTATCTAAACTCTGCCCTATTATTTTCCTGGAAACTTTAATAACCTCTGCTGAGCCCACCTCCCTTTAACCTTTCCCATAATTCTCCATGCAGCTGAACCCACCACCCTCCCCACCCCCTCTCCCCACAACACACACACTATTTAAAGTCCTACCCACCGCGCAAGTTATGCGATTTGCCAAAACTCTGGTCCTAGCAAGGTTCAGCTGGAGCCTAGTCCATTGGAATAGCTCCCTCCTTCCTCAGTACTGGTGTCAATGTCCCATGAATTCAAATCCATTTCTCCCACACCAATCTTTGAGTCATAGATTTACCTCTTTAATCTTGTTGACCCTGTGCTCATGGTTCAGGTAGTATTCCAAAAATTATTGTCTTTTCTGGTTCTGTTTTTTTAATTTACCCTGAGCTACTCATATTCCCTCAGCAGCACGTCTTTCTTCTTTCTATATATCTATATATATATATATATAATCTATATATCTATATATCTATATCTATATATATATCATTGGTATCTATGTGCACCGTGACAACTGGACCTTTCCCCTCCCACTTCCCACCAGGCAGGCAACACAGCACTCTCAATCTTGGCCACAGAGAACAGTATCTATTCCCCTGACTAACTATCCACAATTACAACTGCTTTTCTCTTTGCTCTCCATCTTGAATAGCTCCTGTACCACAGTGTTATGGTCACTTTGCTCATCCTCCCTCCAGCCCCCACTCTCATCCACCCAGGGAGCAAGAATCTCAAACCTGTTAGACAAGCTCAAGGGCTGAGATCCCTTCATCACTACCCCCTGGATCCCTCTACCTGCCTCACTCGTAGTCACACCCTCCAGTCTCTGACCATGATCAAATTTGGGGTAGTTAATCTAAAGGGTGTGACTGCCTCCTCAAACACAATGTCCAGGTAACTCTCTCCCTCCTTGATGTGTCACAGGGTTCAAAGTTCAGACTCCAGCTCAACAGCTCTGGGCAGAAGTTCCTCAGGCAGTCAACACTCACTCCAGATGTGGTCACTATGAACCACAATGGGGTCCACCAATTCCCACATCATGCAGTTATAATACATTGCTTGGCCCAACATCTCTATTTATTTATTTAGCTTTTAATTTGATTTTTTAAAAAAAAATCATACTTCTTTCCCCAGTTTGTAGCCTGTAAGTATTTCCCCCATTTAACTTCAATACTTCCCTATTTCTCCCTTATTTTTAGCTTTGACAAAGGGTCAGTTCGATTCGAATGTCAGCTCTTTTCTCTCTTTACAGATGCTGCCAGACCTGCTGAGATTTTCCAGCATTTTCTGTTTTGGTGAAAGTAATCTTGAATGGATAGTCAAATTAGTAGCTACCACGAACCAATGAACTCACCATTTATCCGTGATGTCAGTCTTTTGTGTTGGACCCCCCCCCGTTCCTGTTTATCCTAGTTAAAAAAGAAACCTTACAAACTATGAGCCAAAAAAAGCACTTCCACCCCCTGCAACACATTCCCATACTGCCGCCAAATTCCCCAAGCTATATACTCACTTAGACTGTGTCTCACTCCCAATGTGCTCTCTCCTTCCTCACCGTCCAAAGATGAGTGATCATGTGCTTTTAACAGGGCCTTTCATAAATAGAGTGGAGGTGAGCTGAGATGACTCGCGCTCGTTAAGTTTCAATAGCAATTAAACCCGAAAGAATTGCGGATGCTGTTAATCCGAAACAAAAACGGAAGTTGCTGGAAAAGCTCAGCAGGTCCAGCAGCATCTGTGAAGAGAAATCAGAGTTAACGTTTCGGGTCCAGTGACCCTTCCTCAGAACTCCACAGATGCTGCCAGAGCATTTTCAACACCGTCCGTTTTTGTTTCTGATTCACAGCATCCACGGTTCTTTCGGTTTCAAAAGGAACTAATACCTATGAAGGCTCTTTTCACGCTTCAGGTGATAATTGTCCGTCAGTCAGCTATCTTAGTAAAGTTTTCACTGGACGACTGGATTTTTCCCCAAAACCCCAAATTCAATTAGCTCTAGAAACTATATCTAACGTCTTCTTCAATTTGCTCCTATTCTCTGGTTGAAGAAATTTCTGCTCCTTTTAGTTCTGAGATCGTGGAGCTTTCCTTGCCTGTCTGGATTTTCTCCCTCCCAATCTGTAAATTGTTCCATTTCCTGTATATATCCAAGTTCCTTTTGAAGGTTACTGAAGTAAATCCACAGAGGCCAGTATCCCATTATTAAAGCATCCTTTATTTACACGTGCACAGTACAGAGGACGCGGGCGGGGAGTATTTCATTTGGTTAATTGAATTCCGGGTAATCGAATGCTGGATAACACAGTTTAGCCAAGCATCGGACTTTGCGATCTTGCTAGATAGTCCGATATTCAGATAATTAAATACGGGATAATCGAAAGTTCCTCTGAACATGGACTCTGACCAGCTAGATTTTTTAGATTACTTACAAGTCCACACCGACCCGCCACCCACCCATTCCCCTACATTTACTCCTTTACCTAACACTACGGGCAATTTAACATGGCCAATTCACCTAACCCGCACATCTTTGGACTGTGGGAAGAAACCGGAGCACCCGGAGGAAACCCACGCAGACACAGGGAGAACGTGCAAACTCCACACAGTCAGTCGCCTGAGTCGGGAATTGAACCCAGGTCTCTGGCGCTGTGAGGCAGCAGTGCTAACCACTGTGCCACCGTGCCGCCCAAAGGTCACCCCTTAGCCTCCAACACTCCAGCCTGTTCAGAGGAAACTGAAGCACCCGGAGGAAACCCACACAGACACGGGGAGAATGTGCAAACTCCACATAGACAGTCATCCGAGGCTGGAATTGAACCTGGGTCCCTGAGGCTGCAGTGCTAACCACCATGCCACCCACATGCTTTGTACTAGCTGTAAGCCATTACCCAGAGTGAGGAGAATTCCTGAGATTCCTGTTTATTTTTTAAAATTTATTTTTATTACCCTCACACTACTGCCTAGCTGCAGTAGTGCTTATTTTTTCCCCAGCACCCATGTTGTGTATGTGCAGGTGTGAGACGCAGTGAGACACAAGATGCATGAATCTTTATTCAAATTTTCACCACCAGGAAGAAAGGAAACACCCGAGTGGCCAGTGACAAGCAGTGTCCTTCACATCAAAGGGCAACGCTGTGTGATCAAACAGTGAAGGGGAGGAGACTCCTGTTTATTATTTTTTCTTTTTTTTTAACCTTTTTTTCTTTTTCTTTTTTTCTAAACACTGAAGGGGAGGGCATCTCCTGTTTATATATTTTTTTAAATTAACCCCCACGCTACCGCCTAGCTGCAGTAGTGCTTATTTTTTCCCCAGCAC
The DNA here is from genome assembly GCF_020745735.1 of Hemiscyllium ocellatum. Classification (NCBI taxonomy): domain Eukaryota; kingdom Metazoa; phylum Chordata; class Chondrichthyes; order Orectolobiformes; family Hemiscylliidae; genus Hemiscyllium; species Hemiscyllium ocellatum. The sequence goes on along the minus strand of NC_083405.1, from coordinate 120,064,390 downwards.
CCATGGTGTGTGTGTGTAGGTGTGAGACACAGTGAGAGACGCAAAGTGCACAAATCTTTATTCAGTTTCCACCACCAGGAAGATAGGAAACACCCGAGTGGCCAGTGACAAGCAGTGCCCTTCACATCAAAGGGCAATGCTGTGTGATCAAACAGTGAAGGGGACGACACTCCTGTTTATATCAGTCAGCTAGGGCTCCCTGATTGGGCCAGGTTAATAACCCCAAATCTGGGAACTCATACTCAATGAGATCCACCTGGCCATCTTGTTCGATCACTGCAATTATCATTGAATCTGTTTACACCCACCTTCTCAGGCACGCACTCTAGAATGTTAGCTTCCACGTGCCAATTTCAGCAGTCATCCCTCCACCACTGACACACACTGGCAGCACTGAGTACCATCCACAGGAATCAAAGATGGCAGAGTAGTAATGTCGGAGTGGATAAAGAATGGAGCTGGGAAAAGCACATCAGGTCAAGCAGCATCAGAGGAAAAGGGGAGTCAATGTTTCAGGTCAGAACATTTCATCTCTCTCCTGCTCCTATGACCTGCTGTGCATTTTTCAGCACCACGTTTTATCCACTCTGATTCTTCAGCATCTGCAGGTCTCACTATCTTCAGAGTAGACATGTCACTGAGCTAGTTATGCAGTGGCCCTGGCTAATGCTTGAGAGTAGGAGTCCAAATCCCACAACAACAGCTGGTGAAGTCTCAATTCAGTTTATAAAATCTGGAATTGTAAACTTGTGGATAGAGTGAACAGCCAAGGTCTCTTGCCCAGGGTGGGGAGTCCAAAACCAGAGGGCATCAGTTTAAGCTGAGGAGGGAAAGGCTTTAAAAAGGACCTTGGGAACAACCTTTTCACTCATTGGATGGTGCAACGTTAGAATGAGTTGCCAGAGGAAGTGATGGAAGCTGATACAGTTACAACACTTAAAATGTCTCCAGATGGATTAATTAAAAGGAAGGGTTTAGAATGATACAGGCCAAATGCTGGCAGACAGGAATAGATCAGCTTAAAATAGCTGGTCAGCATGGATGAGTTGGACTGTAGTGTGTAACTCTATGACTCTTGTAGCTCTAGTCCCGTTAATGGTGACCATGAACCTATTATCAATTGTTGTAAACATTGCTTGTTGGGGTAATTGCACACAGTTTAAGGGATGTACCACACTAAACCACTATTTCACCATATTTTGACATCATCTATTAAATATGAACTGCTTCGACAGAATGCCTCTAACCAGTAGAATGTTTTTAGTTGTCTCTCATAAAATGAAGCCACTCTGTTTATCTTCACAGAAGAACTTCTGAAAACCAACATTGCTCACTGGTGGTCCCCGGATGGAGCCAGGTTGGCCTATGCTACAATTAATGATACAAAGGTCCACACAATGGAAATCCCGATGTATCTTAGCTCCTTGTATCCCACTGGGAAGACATATCCTTATCCAAAGGTAACTATTAAAGGGGAAAGCAACTTACAGACAATAATGCAGGCAGGTTTTTCATGTTTATTCAAAGTAAAATATTTGGATCAAACTAAAGACTAACCACACACAAAATGCACTGGGCCTGCCTCTTTTTGAGCTATTAGGAGTTTTGGGAAACTTTCTTTCAGAAATGTGGCTATTTATCACAACATAAATGCTTTTATGAAAGCATTGTGTTCCCTTATGTCTTAACTCACTGTTCTTCCCCTCTAGCAGGTTATAGTTTCCCACAGAAATGTTGACTATTATTCTTCTACATTGTTGTATGATGATATAGGTGTCCATATTATTTTTCTAAGTCATATTCTCAGACCCTTATTAACTTGGTTCTGGATGTAGGTTTGCTCGCTGAGTTGGAAGGTTCATTTCAAATGTTTCGTCACCATACTAAGTAACATCATCAGTGAGCCTCCGGGAGAAGCACTGCTGATTATTCCTGCTTTCTATTTATGGGTTTGGGTTTCTTTGGGTTGGTGATGTCATTTCCTATAGTGATATAATTTCCTGTTCTTTTTCTTAGGGTCCTAATAAATCGGGTCCACGTCAATGTGTTTGTTGATATAGTTCCGGTTGGAATGCTATGCTTCTCGGAATTCTCATGCATGTCTTTGTTTGGCTTGTCCTAAGATGGATGTGTTGTCCCAGTCAAAGTGGTGTCCTTCCTCAACTGTATGTAAAGATGCTAGTGAGAGAGGGTCATGTTGTTTTGTGGTAAGTTGATGTTCATATATCCTGGTGGCTAGTTTTCTGCCTGTTTGTCCAATGTAGTGTTTTTTACAGCCGTTGCACGGTATCAGACCCATTATCTCACTATCTGGAACACCAATTTACAGATTGGCTAAGAAGCTATGCCCAGACTAAAACACTTAGTAGAAGACTTATGCCACTCCATCCACTCCACCCAAGAATTCCGGAAGACCATCAAAGACGCTAAGAAGAGGATGAAATAATGGTCTCTTTGATGATTAGATTAGATTAGATTCCCTACAGTGTGGAAACAGACCCTTCCACCCAACAAGTCCACACTGACCCTCCGAAGAGTAACCCACCCAAACCTGTTTCCCTCTGACTAGTGCACCTAACACTATGGGCAATTTAGCATGGCCAATTCTCCTGACCTGCATATCTTTGGATTGTGGGAGGAAACCCATGCAGACATGGGTAGAATGTGCAAACTCCACACAGCAGGCATCCAAGGCTGGAATCGAACTGGGTCCCTGGCACTGTGAGGCAGCAGTGCTAACTACTGAGACACCATACGGTCCAATGATGTAACAGCCCTGTTCACATCAATCAACATCAACCTGGCCAAGGAAACACTGACCACACTATTAGAAGACCCAAAGACACTTACACCAAAACCACCCATTTTATCGGCAAAGTCAGTATCGTCAAGCTAGTGGACCTATGCCTTACCACACACTTCATCTTCAACAACAAAACCTACAGACAAGCCAACAGAACATCCCTGAGACCTCCGATATCAGGGTTCTGAGCAGAGTCAATCATGCAGAGCCTCGAACAAATAGCTCCGCCAACCATCCAACCCAAACTTTGGGTCCGCCACGTGGATGACACCTTAGTCATCACTAAACAAAACAAGTTAGAGGAAACCTTCAAGACCATCAATAATACCCTTACTGGCATAAAATTTACTAAAGAGGAGGAAAACAATAACAAATTGCCATTCCCAGATGTCACAGTAGAGCGAACAGCCAATGGGGAACTTCAAACCAGTGTCTACAGGAAAACAACACATACTGACCAAATATTGAACTACAGAAGCAATCATCCCAACACCCACAAACAAAGCTTCATCAGAACATTATTCCAATGAGCCAACACACACTGCAGCACAGAGGAACTACGCAGAACAGAGGAAAATCACCTATACCGTGTATTCAAAAAGAATGGGTACCCAATGACACAGTCTGCCGATTTCTCAGTAGCAAATCCAAACAAGCAGAAAATATGCGTCCAGAAACCCTAGCCACACTCCCCGATATCAAAGACGTCTCAGAAATGACTGCCAGACTACTCAGACCCCTTGGCATCATGGTAGCCCACAAACCCACCAACACACTAAAACAGCAGCTAATGAACTTGAAAAACCAATTACAGACAACAAGCAAAACTAATGTAATTTACAAAATACCGTGCAATGACTGTAACAAACACTACATTGGACACAAACACTACATTGAACAAACAGGAAGAAAACTAGCCACCAGGAGACATGAACATCAACTAGTCACAAAACAACATGGCCCTCTCTCAGTAGTATCCTTATATACAGATGAGGAAGGACACCACTTCAACTGGGACAACACATCCATCCTAAAAAAAGCCAAACACACAAGAATTTTTAGAAGCATAGCATTCCAGCTGGAACTCTATCAACAAACACATTGATTAGATTAGATTCCCTACAGTGTGGATACAGGCCAGTCAGCTCAACGAGTCCACACCAATCCTCCAAAGAGTAACCCACCTAGACCCATTTCCCTCTGACTAATGCACTTAACACTATGGTTAGTATAACCATAACACTATGGGCAATTTAGCATGACCAATTCACCTGACCTGCATATCTTTGGACTGTGGGAGGAAACCCACACTGGGAGAATGTGCAAACTCCACACAGACAGTCGCCCGAAGCTGGGATTGAACCTAGGACCCTGGTGCTGTGAGGCAGCAGTACTAACCACTGAGTCACCATGCCACCCAGTAACTTGGGCCTGATTTATCACCCCCTGAGAAAAAGAACAGGACATTACATCACCACGGAAATGACATCACCAACCCAAAGAAACCCAAACATATAAATAGAAAGCAGGAATCATCAGCAGTGCTTTGTCTGGAGGCTCACTAAAGGTGTTACCGAGAATGGTGATGAAATGTCTGAAAATGTACCTTCCAGCTCGACAAGCAAACCTACATCCAAAATTTCAACCTGAGCTACAGAGTTTCTCCAAGCTCCCTGTCATCATCTGGAGTAATCATATATCATTGCTGTCATGTCTATTATATTATATTATGATCACTATTGCCCAGATATTCACCTCATTTTACTTCTCTTATCTTCTCACTTAGAACATAGAACATAGACCATTACAGCACAGTATAGGCCCTTCGGCCCATGGTGTTGTGCTGAGCATTTACCTTAATCTAAGATCAAGCTAACCTACACATCCCTTAATTTACTGCCATGCATGTGCTTGTCCAGCAGTCGCTTAAATGTCCCTAATGTCTCTGACTCTACTACCACCACTGACAGTGCATTACTTCCACCCACCACTCTCTGTATAAAAAAACCTATGTCTGACATCTCCCAAATACCTTCTTCCAATCACCTTAAAATTATGACCTCTCATGACAGTCATTTCTGCCCTGGGAAAAGGCTCTGGCTATTTACTTTATCCATACGTCTTATTACCTTGTACACCTCTATCAAGTCACCTCTCTTCGTTCGTGTCTCCAGTGTAAAGAGCCTCAGCTCAGTAACCTCTCTTCATAAGACAAGCCCTCCAATCCAACCAGCATCCTGGTATATCTCCTCTGCACTCTCTCTAAAGCATCTACATTCTTCCTATAATGAGGTGACCAGAACTGGACACAATATTCCAACTGTGGTCTAACCAGGGTTTTAAAGCACTGCAGCAAAACCCTGCAGCTCTTAAGCACAATCCCCCTGTAAATGAAAGCCAAAACACCATACACCTTCTTAACAACCCTATCAACTTGGGTGACAACTTTGAGGGGTCTATTTATGTGGAGTAAAAAGTGAGGTCTGCAGATGCTGGAGATCACACCTGAAAATGTGTTGCTGGTTAAAGCACAGCAGGTCAGGCAGCATCCAAGGAACAGGAAATTCGACGTTTCGGGCCAGAGCCCTTCATCAGCCCTTCATCTATTTATGTGGACCCTAAGATCCCACTGTTCTTCCATACTGCCAAGAATCCTGTCTTTAAACCTGTATTCAGCATTCAAATTTGACTTTCCAAAAAAATCACTTCACATTTATTCAGGTTGAACTCCATCTGCCACTTTACAGCCCAGCTCTGCATCCTGTCAATGTCTTGCTATAGCCTGCAACAGCCCTCGATGCTATCTACAACACCATCGACCTTTGTGTCATCGGCAAATGTACTAACCCACCCTTCCACTTCTTCATCCAAGACATTTATAAAAATTACAAAGAGCAGAGGTCCAAGAACAGATCCCTGCAGGATACCACTGGTCACCGACCTCCAGGCGGAATGCTTTCCATCCACTACCACTCGCTGTCTTCTTTTGACCAGCCAATTCTGTATCCAGACAGCCAAATTTCCCTGTATCCCAGATCTAACTTGCTGAATGAGCCTACTGTGAGAAACCTGACCAAATACCTTACTGAAATCCATTTCCACCACATCCATTACTCAACCTTCATTAACTTGTCTCATTACATTCTCAAAGAATGCAATAAGATTTGTGAAGCATGACCTGTCCCTTATGAAGCCATGCTGACTATCTTTAATCAAACTATGCCTTTCCAAATAGTCATAAATCCTACCTCTCAGAATCCTTTCCAGTACCTTGCTCACCACAGATGTAAGACTGACTGGTCTGTAATTCCCAGGGATTTCCCTATTCCCTTTCTTGAACAGAGGAACAACATTCGCCTCCCTCTAATCATTCAGTACTACTACCGTGGAGAGTGTGGATGCAAGGATCATCGCCAAAGGTGCAGCAATCTCAATCCTCACTTCCTATAATAACCATGGATATATCTGGTCTGGCCCTGGGGAGTTACCTATCTTGGTGCTTCCCAGACTTTCCAGCACATCCACTTACTTAACATCAATCTATTCAAGCCTATTAACTTGGTCCACAGTGGACTCACTATCAACTCTAGTGAGTACTGAAGCAGAAAACGTACTTAGGGTCTCACCTACCTCTTCAGACTCCAGGCACAAGCCTCTTCCGATATCCTTGAATGGTCCTACCCTCTTTCTGATCATTCTCTTATATCTCACGTACGTGTGGAATGCCTTCGGGTTTTCCCTAATCCTTCCTGCCCAGGCTTTTTCATGCCCCCTCTGAGCTCTCCTCAGTCCATTTTTGAGTTCTTTCCTAGCTACCCTGTAATCCTCTAAAGCTGTGCCAGGCCCTTGCTTTGACGAGAAGCTACTTTGCTCTTGTCATCCAAGGCTCCTTCACCTTGCCATTCCTTGTCTGTCTCAGTGTTATTCAACACTTGTGACAAGTCCTCCTTAAACAGCCTCCACATTTCTATTGTACATTTCCCATTGAACAATTGTTCCCAATTTATACTCCACAGTCTAATAGCAGTATAATTCCCCCCACCCCCCCCAATTAAATACTTTGCTATACTATCCCTCTCCATGGTGGATGGTCAAGGTGAGGCAGTTGTGGTCACTGTCACCAAAATGCTCTCACATTGAGAGATCTGACACCAGTCCTGGCTCATTGCCAAGCACCAAATCCAATGTGGCTTCCCCCTGACATATTGGGTCAGGAATCCTTCCTCGCCACACCTGATAAAATCGCTCCATCCAGACTATGTGTACTAAGGAGGTTCCAGTCAATATTGAGGACATTGAAGTCACCCATAACAACAACACCTCTGTCACTTTCTAACCACCCCACCCTTAACAGAGATGTGGTGGCTTAGTGGTGATGCTCTAGAGCTAATAATCAAGAGCTCTAGGCTAATATCTTAGTAGCATGGGTTCAAATCCCACTGTGGCAGATGGTGCAAATAGAATAAAAAACTAACCTTCAGCAAGGCGTTTGATAAGGTTTCCCATGGAAGGCTCATTCGTAAAGTCAGGAAGTATGGGACACAGGGAGATTTGGCTATCTGGGTTCAGAATTGGCTGGTTGACAGAAGGCAGAGAGTGGTTGCAGATGGAAAGTATTCTGCCTGGAGGTCAGTGTTGAGTGGGGTCCCGCAGGGCTCTATTCATGGGCCTCTGCTTTTTGTAGTTTTTATAAATAACTTGGATGAGGAGGCTGAGGGGTCGATTAATAAATTTGTGGATGACACAAAGTTTAGAGGTGCCATTGATAGTATCAAGGGCTATTGCAGCTGCAGCGTGTCATAGACGGGATGCAGAGCTGGGCTGAGAAATGGTAGTTGGAGTTCAACCTGGATAAATGCAAAGTGATGCATTTTGGAAGGTCAAACTTGAATGATGAATATAGGATTATGGTCAGGATTCTTGGCAGTGTGGAGGAACAGAGCGATCTGGGTGTGCAAGTATCACAGATCCCTCAAAGTTGCCACTCCAGTGGATAGTGTTGTTAAGAAAGCATATGGTGTTTTGGCTTTCATTAACAGGCAATAGAATTTAAGAGCCGTGAAGTTTTGCTACAGCTCTCCAAGTCCCTGGTGAGACCACATTTGGAATATTGTGTCCAGTTCTGGTCACCCTACAATAGGAAAGATACAGAGGCTTTGGAGAGGGTGCAAAGAAGGTTTACCAGGATGCTGCCTGGACTAAAGGGCTTGCCTTATGAAGAAAGGTTGAATAAGCTTGGACTTTTCTCTCTGGAGAGAAGGCGGAAGAGAGGAGACCTGATTGAGCTCTGCACGATGATGAGGAATAGATAAAGTCAATAGCCAGAGACTTTTCCCCAGGGCAGGATTGACTGGCACGAGGGGTCATAGTTTGAAGATATTAGGAGAAAGGTATAAAGGAGACATCAGAGATATGTTCTTTACGCAGAGAGTTGTGAATGCGTGGAATGTATTGCCAGCTGTGGTGGTGGAAGCAGAGTCATTAGGGACATTTAAGCAACTTCTGCACATGCACATGGATAGCAGTGAATTGAGGGGTGTATAGATTAAGTTATTATATTTTACATTCAGAATAATCCTCAGCACAACATCAAGGGCCTAAGGGCCTGTTCTGTGCTGTACTTTTCTATGTTCCATGTAGCCTCATTCTTGCTGTTCGGCAAAAGCAAGGACTGCAGATGCAGCAGACTAGAGCCAAGAGTGTGGTGCTGGAAAAGCACAGCAGGTCAGGCAGCATCCAAGGAGCAGGAGAATTGACGTTTTGGACAAAGGCCCTTCATTAGGATTTCCCTGCTCCTGACCGGCTGTGCTTTTCCAGCATCAAGCTCTTGGTTCTTTCTTGCTGTTGTTAATTTTATTTTTAACAATATCTATCTGGACTAATGTCCTTTCAGGAAAGGAATCTGCCATCTTTCCCTTATCTGACCTACATGTGACTCTAGCCACAGCAATGTGGTTGATTCTTTTGGACAATAACTGCTGACAGTGATGTCCACATTCCATAAATAAATATTTTTAAAAAGCTGCTGTTTAACACCTGCATCCAATGAGTTGAAGAATTAAATAAGTTTTGGTTTAGACACATCTGACTGAAGCTGTCAAAGTTCATCGTCTTCATTCTAACACTTAACCATTCTTTACTATTTAACTGCAGGCTGGCCAAGAAAATCCGACAATCTCACTATTTGTGGTGAACTTGAATGGACCAACTCATACTCGCGAGATGATCCCTCCCGAAGACACCAGAATGAAGTAAAACTCTCTCAACTACTTCTTTTCTTACAGCAGGCATCAGTTTTCATTTACTGTGTTGGAAAAAAAACTTGCTCAAATTTCAAATTCTGACATGACATATCGGGATGAAGTCTAAGGTAAAGGAAGTGTTAGATTCAGGGTAACTGTAGGAGCACTCTTGTGTTTGAGTCAGGTTTAGGTTTACAGACATTTGGGCCCAAGTTTTAAATAGGAACTTAAGGAATAAGAGAAAAGGCAATCCATTCATCCTTTGAGCCTGCTCCATCTTTTAAAATGATTATGGCTAATCATCAACCACTTTGCCATTTTTATCCATTAGCCCATATCCTTTAATATCAATTGCATCTAGTAATCTATTGATTTGACTTGAAAATTGTCAACCTTTCAGTCTTCTGGTGTGCAGAATTCCAAAGATTCAGCACCCTCTAAACAGCCTACCCCATATTCTGAGAATGTGTCTTCTGGTTCTAGATATTAGATTAGATTACTTACAGTGTGGAAACAGGCCCAACAAGTCCACACCGACCTGCAGCCCACCCATTCCCCTACATTTACCCCTTTACCTAACACTACAGGCAATTTAGCATGGCCAATTCACCTGACCTGCACATCTTTGGACTGTGGGAGGAAACCAGAGCAAACCGACGCAGACACAGGGAGAATGTACAAACTCCACACAGTCAGTCGCCTGAGTCGGGAATTGAACCTGGGTCTCTGGCGCTGTGAGGCAGCAGTGCTAACTGCTGTGCCACCGTGCCACCCATATACCAGTGGAAAGGTTATATGTGTTAATATTTAGGGCCTTGTACTTTACAGATAGAAGGAGCATACATACTCATTCTCTCTATTTCAACTTGACAAAATAAGTGCCAGCCATTTATTGTTCATTTCTGAAGGAAATGTCTTGACCAATCAAAAGTCAACTTGCCTGGCTTGAAAAGTTAAAAGGCTTGGTAGTTAACTGTCAGTCATCATTAACCAGTGCACTCTCTACCAATCAAACTCCACTTGCCAACCAATCAGCACTTCCCTCTCATGCAGCATAAATGTTGTTTTCCTTTAACTTTGGCAATTCTTGTGAAGTATCCTGATCAGCACGAGGTGAAAATCTTCAACAAAATGTGCCTCTTTTCAGCACTACTCATTTGCTGGACTACCGAATGATTAGTTATATAGCGATGCTTGTTGTGCTTCTGTATAACTATTAAATTGTGCTGTGCATTTGATGAACAACAAATTGGAATTAGATTTCTGGAAGGGCAGATTCTTCCTCATCAGCAGGTCATACTATTTACTTCTTGAAAAGGTTTTTGCCTTTCTTGCATCACATGCAGGACGAAATGTCCTGTTCTCAAGGGTTTTTAAAACACCTGAGTCCTCATGAAATTTGCTCCAAAGTCTCATGCTTTTATTTAATGCAAATTATGTCAGCATTGAAATAGTTTCATTTTGTTTTGGAAATTTTTGATCAAGAGCCATTTGAGATGTGAGACATCAGAGGGGAGGCTGATTGGCTAATAGTCACAATTGGCACCATGCAAACCAACATGTTGAATGACCAATGGGGTGGGAGGGGCAGGGCAAACGAAAGCAGGAGCACATGATACCTCCTCTGGGAAAATGTCCAAACAGGGTTGGGAACGCCTCGCCACAACCTCCAAAGAAAAGGGTTAAAACTGTAAATTCAATCCGGGTAGCTCAAACACCACATATAAAGCCTCAAAATGTTTATTCATTCATGGGATCTTGGTTGGCAGAGCCAGCATTTATTATCCATGTTGACCTACCTATGAGAAGGTGAGGAAGAGCTAACTTCTTGAGTTGCTGCAGTCTTGCTACGTTTGGGTACGCACTGCTTCAGTATCTGAGAAGCTGCGACCAGTGCTGAACATTGTGCAATCACCAGCAAACATCACTGCTTCTGACCTTATGGTGGAGAGAAGGTCTTTGATGAAGCATCTGAAGATAGTTGGGCACAAGACACCACCCGGAGGAACTCCTGCAGAGATGTCCTGGAGCTGACATGACTGACCTCCATAAACCACCATCATCTTCCCATATTTAGGTATGACTCTGACCAGCAGAGAGTTTTCCTTGACTCCCATTGACTCCAGGCTTGTTCGGGCTCTTTGATGCTGTACTTGATGTCAGGGGCAGTTATTTTCATCTCATCTCTGGAATCTAGCTGCTTTGTCCAAGTTTGAACAAGGTTGTAATGAGGTCAGGAGCAGAATGGCCCCGGCAGATCCCTAATCAAATATAAGTAAGCAGATGGTTTCTCAGCAAGTGCTGTTTGATAACTTTGTTGATGACACCTTTCATCACTGATTGAAAGTAGACTGATGGGGTAGTCATTGTCCAGGTTAAATTTGTCCTGCTTTTCATGTACAGTCCATTTATGACTATTCATTCTGTCAGGCTGATTATTATCCACTCCTTTGTTTATCCAACAATTCTTTTCTCTTTTTGAGCTAGATTTCCACCTATCAAAGAACAAATAATAAAGAACAGTACAGTGCAGGAACAGGCCATTCAGCCCTCCAAGCTTGCACTGATACATTTTGGTCTTCCTTACTAAATTCCAGATACTTCTTGAATGCTGCTATTGTGTCTACTTCCACCACCTCGTCTAGCAACATGTTCCAAGCACTCACCACTCTTTGTGTGAAAAACTTCCCTCACACACTCTTTTAAGCTACCCCTTCGCACCTTGAATCCTAATGTCACCTAGTAATTGACCCTTCCACCCTGTGAAAAGGTCTCATACATTCCACTCTATCCATGCCATTCACAATCTTATAAACTTCTACCAGGTCACCTCTCAACTTCCTGTATTCCATGAAAACAAACTCAGTCTATCCAAACTTTCTTCATAGGTAAAATCCCCTCTACCAGGCAACATCCTGGAAAACCTTTTCTGTACCCTCTCCAAAGATCTACATCCTTCTGGTAGTGTGGTGACCAGAACTGTACACAATATTCCAAGTGTGGCCGAACTAAAGTTCTATAAAGGTACAGCATAACTTGCCTATCGTTATACTCAATGCCCCTTCCAATGAAGGAAAGCATACCATGGGCCTTTTTTTTAACCACCTTAACTAACTGCACTGTCACGTTCAGTGATCTGTATATCCAGATCCTTCTGCATATGAATACTCCAAAAGGTTCTGCTACTCACTGTACAATTTCTATACATGACCTTCCAAAATGCATCACCTCACATTTGTCCAGATTAAACTCCATCTGCCATTCCTCTGCCCATGCCTCCAACCAAACTATATTCTGTTGTATCCTCTGACAATCTTCCTCACTATCCACAACTCCACCAATCTTTGTATTGTTTGCAAACTTACTAATTAGACCAGCTATGTTTTCTTCCAAATCGTTTATGTAGATCACGAACAGCAGAGGTCCCAGCACTGATCCCTGTGGAACACCACTAGTCACAACCCTCCATTCTGAAAAGCATCGTTCTACTGCTACCCTCTGTCTCCAATGACTAAGCCAGTTTTGTATCCATCTTACCAGCTCACCCTGACACAATGTGACTTCACCTTTTGTACCAGTCTGCCGTGAGGGACCTTGTCAAAGACTTTACTGAAGTTCATGTGGACAACGTCAGCTGCTTTTCCCTCATCAACCATTTGTATCACCTCCCCAAAATGCTTGATCAAGTTAATGAGGCACGACCTGTAGATAACGTTTACTACCTCCTCCCCACACCTTATCTTCTGCATTAAAAGAACTTTATTCCTCATGACTATCAGTTCTGAAGAAGGGTCACTGGACCCGAAACGTTAACTCTGATTTCTCACCACAGATGCTGCCAGGCCTGCTGAGCTTTTCCAGCAATTTCTGTTTTTGTTTCTGATCCCCAGCATCTGCAGCTCTTTCAGTTTTTAAATGAAGAATTGAGTTCTGAAGAAGTGTCACTGGATACAAAACCTTAACTTTGCTACCTCTCTCCATGGTACCCGACCCACTGAGTTTTCCCAGCAATTTTGTTTCAGATTGAATGATTATTCATCTCATTTTCTGTCTCTGTGACCTTACAGATAGATATTTTCAATATTTCTACAGCACACTGTAACTCCAACTATACTCCATTTAACCCTGTCAACACATTCCCTATTTACTTCTCATTGGCTGTTTTCCTGAAGGGTCTTTTTAAAGTGATTCATTGAATATCAAATTGTGTGGGTGATGCCTGGAGGATATTGTTAGGAAGGTCCATGATTCTTATAACTATTTTGAAAACTGGCTCCAGAAATATTCCAGCCATAATACTGAAGATTTATGCTCCAGAACTTGCCTTGTCCTGAGACAGCTACAACACTGACAATCCACCTGACAATGTAGAGAGTTGTCCTGGGATGTCCGGCTATTAGTGGCTAACAATGGGTCGCGTGTCATAGCAGGCCACGTGACAACAAGGCTTGCTGTGTCGGGTTGGAGGAACGAGATGGGAGAAGGTGCCTCAAGCCTTAAAATTATTGAACGCGATATTGGGTCCAGAAAGCTATAGAGTCCCCACGCGGAATATAAGGAGTTGTTCTTCCAGCTTGGGCTGGGCTTCACTGGAACACTGTAGCAAGCCTGAGACAGAGATGTTAGCCAGGGAACACGGTGGTGTGTTGGTTTGAGCTGTATTTTTCTTTATGCTTTATTTTTTCAATTCTTTTTTGTTTAGTCATTCAGTCTGTTTTGTTTTGGTTGTGATTGGTTGATGATAAATATGGAGTGATGTAATCAGAGACCTCATTCTTCCTCTTCAAATATCACTGTCACCTGAACAGAGAACCAAAGCTTCAAATAATTCCTCACCACAAACAAAACAGCACAACTGTTTTTGAGATCCATTCGCTTCAATTGTGTCAATCTAGATTAAATGCTCAGATGTTGAGATGGCATTTAATATTCGCAACAGGGGGTCCCACCTCTCGACTGGAAAGCAAATGAGAGGCTCACAGTGCCTCCTTTAGGAAAGATTGGTCACCGTAAGTTTCAAACAGGCACTTTCCCAGTCAGTTCTGGGTCTTTCTTGTGACCAAGGACCCCGGAGGGGGATGCAGTCCATCTTGCCAAGAGCAGCTGGGCGGTTTAAGGTCACCATTACTGAGACCAGCTTTCAATTCCAGATCAATTAGTTGGCTTGAAATTTTGCCAGCTTCTGTGGTAGGATTGGCACCAAAGTTCTCCAGCGTAATAGCCTGGTCTCTGGATTACTGATCCAATAATATTATCACAGCAGCGCCATCCCTTTCCAGTTTATGCATGGTGTTAGCTGCAGTAAGAGCATGGATGGCTGAGATGTTCAGGGCATTTGAGCATGATAATGTAAGAAGTAGGAGCAGTAATCAACCATTTGGCCCCTCAAGCCTGGCCTTCCATTCAGTAATACCACTGTGGATTCAGCCCCAAGCCTCAACTCCTCTCTAAGGACATCACTCATTGCCCTGACTCTGTGGTATTTCAATAGTCTATTGACCTCTTCCATAAACACATGCAGTGATTGAGGCTCCATAACTCTGTGGGGTAGAGAATTCCAGACACTCACTACTCTCCGAGAGAAATAATTCCTTTGCATCATAGTTTTAAGGTTCATTCACTGGTGGAAATACCTTCTCAACATTCCCCCTATCAAGCTCTGTCAGAGCCTTGTATGTTTCAATGAGATCGTCCCTTGTTCTTCTAAACTCTAATGAATAAAGGCCTACCCTGTTATTGCTGTTCTTGATAAGCCAACTCCCTCAATGCTGGAATCAACTGACAGGGTCTCTTTTGAACTGCCTCCAATATAAGTAAATCAATTCTTAAATTCAGGAATGTAAGTTGTGCATGGTACTCCACAATATTTATGAAGAAAGGTCACTTGACTTGTAATTTAACCCTTCATTCTCTCCACAGATGCTTCCAGACCTGTTGTGTTTCTTCAGCAACATCTGTTTGTGTTCCAGCATTTCAGGTGTAACCTCACCAGCACTGTGTACGCTTGTCCCTATTTTTAAACTCCGACCCACTAGCAATAAAGGCCAAAAATTCAATTGCTCTTTAATTACTTACTGCACTCATACATTATCCATTTAGGTTACTATTCAGTCACTATTATGCAACATCAAGATGGTGGTGGTGTAGTTCTCCCATGTCAGGACCCATCTGCTCCAACCACTTATTTTTTTCTTCCTTTCTTTACGTGCTTATTTTCCTTTACTTTCCTCTTGGTCTAAGCTCAGACAGCATCAGCGGGGGCGAGGATTGCCAGCGTAGACTTGAGTGAGCCCCTACTTACTTTCTGTGGGCAAACCCCAAGACCTGGCATTGGAATCTGCAGCTGCTACATCGGTGGAGGCGTCATTGGCGAGGTAGGCCCAGCGGCAAAAGATGGCAAATTGATGACTTTGTCATGGGGTGGGTCCAACACTGGTGGTGAAGTGATGATGGAAGGCCATCACAACAACATCGAGGTGGGCCCAGTGGTGAGAGATGTGACCCTGACATTGGCGAGAATGGCACAGGCGGTGGCAAGGCGGTACCTGAGGAGAATTGGCCCAGCAGTGAAAGTTGGCGCCGAGAGAATGGCGACTTCGGTGTTTGTTGGGTTGAGCGGCAAGGCATTGGAGGAAGGATGATGAGCTGGCTCAGAATGGGTAGACTCTGTTTCAGCTATGTCTCCTTATCTTCATCTTATTCTTAAACTGTTCAAAATGGTGTGGCATTGAGACAGCATTTGAAACCTTTTCACTGTAATTTACTGTTTTGCTCTCTGTCAAACACACATGACAATAAAATCATTCATTATTTCATTCTTCTAGGTTTCATGCACAAGAATATCCAGCTCTCTGTCTGCTGCACATTTTTTAAGTCTCTCTCTCTCTCTCTCTCTTCATTCAAATTATAGTTTGCCTTATGGTTGCTCCTACCAATACACGTAATCTTACACTTCCCTTCATTAAACTTGATATGCCAATTTTTGCCCACTCATTCAACCTATCTGCATACCTTGAAGATTCCTTCATCACAACATGCCGTCTCACCTATTTTTGTATGTGGATGCGCTAAACTGTCTCCACCTCAAAAACATTAATGTAAAAAGTAAACAGTTGAGATCCTAGGACTGTAGCTTGCAGAACTGCACAAGTTATGTCTTTCCAACCTGAGAAAGATCCATTAATCCCAACTCTCTATCTCCTGTCTGATAACTAATCCTCAGTCCTAACGAATACATTTTCCCTAATACTATATGCTCTTGTCTTTTATGGGGTCCATCACCAAACGCTTTGACTTTGTGAAGTGAATGTCAGAGTCAGAGTTAAGGGGGATCCTGGGGGGTATATTTCTCATCAATGACTTGACTGCATATGTATTATTTTGTTTCTTCCTTTCTC
The DNA here is from genome assembly GCF_020745735.1 of Hemiscyllium ocellatum. Classification (NCBI taxonomy): domain Eukaryota; kingdom Metazoa; phylum Chordata; class Chondrichthyes; order Orectolobiformes; family Hemiscylliidae; genus Hemiscyllium; species Hemiscyllium ocellatum. Next base: position 120,047,948 of record NC_083405.1, on the reverse strand, counting down.
TTTTCAGGGAATACTATATTACCATGGTGACATGGGCAGGCAGCACTAAGCTCGCAGTGAACTGGTTGAACCGAGCCCAGAATGTTTCCATTCTTACTTTATGTGAGGCCACGACTGGCATTTGCACTAAGGTATGGGCACAACTAGTAAGCAGTAATCCAATCTCACCAGGAAATGAAGATGACTATCAACAAGGCTTCTGGCCAATGAGGAGCAGGAAATGGAAGTGCAAGGCCACAGCTGCCCTCCTGGCCTGTGGGGTTCAGGCTCACACCTCCATGGAACAGCAAGATCCCACGTTCAATACTGGTCTGTGCTGTGTTAGCTGTTGTCAGGGTGGGTCACCCACAGGGGCTTCGATGCCCTTGCCTAAAGAAGGATCTAGAATCTGTTTCCCACCACAGATTTCTGTCCATTCTAGTGCTGATGCATTGACCTGAATGTGATCATTGAAAAAAGCAAGACCCAGCTTGCTTAGGATTCCCAACCTGACCGAATAGCTGACTGACACTCACTTGTCAAGTGGCCTTCAAGTCAGACCCGGTGACTGGGTTGACCTGGGCAACCTTAGTTGAATTCTGGGTAGAGTGGAGGAGGGAGGGAGGGATATGAATGAAAACTGACTCGAGGCCTTCCATCTTTCCAATTGGAAGGGGCAGAGTGAACCACCAAGTGGTTCTTTCCAGAACATTCTGACTGCTACTACGTTGTTTAAATGGTTGAAAGAAAGGAAGGGAGAATGCATTTCCATAGCACCTTTTTCTAAGAGTCGCCATTGTTGATAGATTCTTTGGTCACTTAGTTGGATTCACAAACAAGACTAATAGCTCTCTGTCAAGGTCAATGTTGTTTCATACGAATGTTAAGCTATTTTATAAATCTGACACAGGACTGTACTTGGCATTGCCAATAGAGGGTGGGTGAAAGGGCTTTAGCTGTCAGGAGCTCACTCTGTTCTCCTAAGAAGCTCTTGATGACAGCAATTTCAGTCCCTGGTTGTTTTTACCCAACTTACTGGCTCTGAGAGTCCTGTTATATCAACGTTTTTTTGGGCATCCTGTGATGTGGGTTCATGGGAATACCCCTTTTATATTCAGGAACCCTGTGTGCAAACATTATCGCTGCCCCATCAAACGAGCAATTCTAAGCTTTTGATGTTGGATGTGCAGCTAGAACTTTAACATGAGGAATATTTCCAGCCACTTGATGCTGCAGGCAGAACACAGAAAGATGGAAAGCATCTGATTGCCTCATGTGCCATAGAGGAGTGATGTGAGAACCATGGTCTGGTAGACTTCGATCTTGGTTTTGGGATAAATCCCATGCTTCTCCAAAGCCTGTGGGTGAACCTGTTCGATCCATGCCTTTGCCAAGCGATGGTTAATTCCATCGTCTGACCTGGTTTGGCTGGACAGGATACTCCCAGGCAGAGCTAACTGTGACCTTGGGATCTTGTGGCCAGGTGAAAATTGGGACAAAACAAAACTCCCCTGCTCCTCTTCTGAAAGGTTTCAGCGGCATCTTATATAGTTGCCAAGGAAACAGAGGGAGGTCTCATGTTAATGCCTCATCCAAGAAACAGCACATCTGACAGAGCAGCACTCCTTCAGGTCTGCACTGAAGAGTCAACGGAGGTCTGTAGAGTGAATCTTATGAAAAAGTTTGATGGGTTATACTGACAAAAACACCAATTTGCTCTTACAGAAACACGAGGATGAAAGTGAAAGCTGGCTCTCCAGGCAGGTAAGAGATAAAGTAACAGGAATGGTGCATTCTTTTCTCTCTCCCTCTCTCTCTGCTTCTATTATCTCGTCAGCTTGTAGAATCATCCGAGATGCTGCAATTTATTGAACAGGGGCACTGTGATGAAGTGAAGCTCACATTGAAAGCTCTCCTAATGACTGAGCAGAACCTGATGAAGTCCAGAAACATTCACATCAAACATGATTTCTCACTCTGGCCTAATCCTCCCAATCCAAAGGGCAGTATCTCTGACAGTGCAGCACTCTCTCAGTATTGCCCTGAATATAGGATTTTACATGTAAGTCTCTGAAAGGGCCTTGAACCCACTGCCTCCAGCATGAGACTGTTACCCAGTGAGCTACAGCTGACAATCCAGGTAGTACACTTCACCACCTCTCTCACAAATGTCATAAAACCCCTTATCAAGATTGCAGTGTCATGGTTCAACATAACTGGCATTCCAAACTGTAAAAGCTCTTGAACTGCAATGGGCATCACGGTGGCACAGTGGTTAGCACTCCTGCCTTACAGCACCAGAGGACTCAATTCCCACCTCAGGCGACTGACTGTGTGGAGTTTGCACATTCTCCCCGTATCTGCGTGGGTTTCCTCTGGGTGCTCCGGCTTCCTCCCACAGTCCTTAAATGTGCAGTTTAGGTGAATTTGCCATGCTAAATTGCCCATAGTGTTAGGTGAAGGGGTTAATGTAGGGGAATGGGTCTGGGTGGGTTGCGCTTCGGTGGGGCAGTGTGGACTTGTTGGGCCGAAGGGCCTGTTTCCACACTGTAAGTAATCTAATCTAATCAAAAAAGTGTAAACAGTGTAGAGACAGTGATGTGATACGTGGACACCACAACACTCCTTACAGTGGTTTCATAGGATCTTTATCTGAAGTACTGTGCTCAGTTCTGACCACCTAATAATAGGAAGGATACTATTAAATTGAAGAGGGTTAAGAAAAAATTGACAAGGATGTTGCTGGGACCGGAGGATTTGAGTTATAAGGAGAGGCTGGATAGGCTGGGACTTTTTTCACTGGAGTGTTGAGGGTTGACCAGATAGAGGTTTATAAAATCGCGAGGTATATAGACAAGGTGAATGGCAAAGATCTTTTCCTGAGGTGGGGGAGTTCAAAACTAGGGGGCATAATTTTAAGGTGAAAGGAGAAAGATTTAAAATGGACCTGAGGGGCAACTTATTCACACAGAGAATGGTTTGTCTGCGGAATGAACTGCCAGAGGAAGTGGTAACTGCAGGTACATTTACAACATGTCACATGCATTTGGGCAGGTACATGAATAGGAAAGGTTTAGAAGGATGTGGGCCATGTGCAGGCAAATGGGATTGATTTATTTTGGGAAACTTGGTGGGTGTGGATTAGTTGGACCGAAGGTCTATTTCCATGCTGTATGACTCTATGAGAAGGATTGGATGTCTCTACATGGGCCATTGATATTGGTCATGTTACTCAACAGCTAGGAGAAAGTGAGGACTGCAGATGCTGGAGATCAGAGTCCAGATTAGAGTGGTGCTGGAAAAGCACAGCAAGTCAGGCAGCTTCTGAGGAGCAGGAAAATCGATGTTTCAGGCAAAAGCCCTTCGTCAGGCTGCTTTTGAAGCCTATTCCAATGAATAAGAACATCTGGAGGGTGATGTGATGACATCCCATCCAATACCTGAACTGTCACTAGATTGTCTTCATCAGAAAGACAGTAGTGTATACAGTGCAGAGCTCCCTCAATACTGCGGCAGAGTCAGAGCCTCAATTGCAATTCACATCCTTCTCACCCAGGGGTGAGAGTGATGTCACTGACACTGCCAAAGGACTGCTGGACGAGATCTTTTGCCAGCGTGATGGGGTCAGGGGTATGATTGAGAGTCCCCACTATCTTGAATGGGTGGAGGTGCAAAAATACTCAAGAGGTTCAGTACCATCCATGACAAAGCAGTTTGTTTGGCACCTCATCTGCCACCTTCAACATTCACTGCCTTCACACAGTGGAAGCACTGTGCACCATCTACAAGATACACTGCAGTAACTTGTAACTTACCCATGCTCTTTTGACAGCAAGTTCCAAACCCAGGACATCTGCCATCTAGAGGAACAGGAGTGGCAGATGCCCAAGAGCCTTACCAGCTGCAGGTTTTCCATGCACCGTGCTCACCTGGAACAGTATTGCTGTTCTTTCATTGTTGTGGAGTTAAAATCTTTGAATTTTAGGTGCCCTACACCAAGTGGACTGGAGTGAGTGGTTCTAGAAAGCAGACCACCACCATCTTCTTGACAGCAAATGGAAATGGGCACTAAGTGCTGGAGTAGTCGACAGCACCACATCCCATTAATAAAAAGAAGTCCAGTCTAGGTGGTTCAGCCACATATTATCACAAATATTATCACATATCAGATGGGCTGAGCTATTCTGCAAATGTGTTGCTGGTCAAAGCACAGCAGGTTAGGCAGCATCTCAGGAATAGAGAATTCGACGTTTCGAGCATAAGCCCTTCATCAGGAATAAGAGAGAGAGAGCCAAGCCGGCTGAGATAAAAGGTAGGGAGGAGGGACTAGGGGGAGGGGCGATGGAGGTGGGATAGGTGGAAGGAGGTCAAGGTGAGGGTGATAGGCCGGAGTGGGGTGGGGGCGGAGAGGTCAGGAAGAGGATTGCAGGTTAGGAGGGCGGTGCTGAGTTGAGGGAACCAACTGAGACAAGGTGGGGGGAGGGGAAATGAGGAAGCTGGAGAAATCTGAATTCATACCTTGTGGTTGGAGGGTTCCCAGGCGGAAGATGAGGCGCTCCTCCTCCAGCCGTCGTGTAGTTGTGTTCTGCCGGTGGAGGAGTCCAAGGACCTGCATGTCCTCGGTGGAGTGGGAGGGGGAGTTAAAGTGTTGAGCCACGGGGTGATTGGGTTGGTTGGTTCGGGCGGCCCAGAGGTGTTCTCTGAAGCGTTCCGCAAGTTGGGTCTCCTCTATATTGGTGAGACAGGCCGCTTACTTGCGGAACGCTTCAGAGAACACCTCTGGGCCGCCCGAACCAACCAACCCAATCACCCCGTGGCTCAACACTTTAACTCCCCCTCCCACTCCACCGAGGACATGCAGGTCCTTGGACTCCTCCACCGGCAGAACACAACTACACGACGGCTGGAGGAGGAGCGCCTCATCTTCCGCCTGGGAACCCTCCAACCACAAGGTATGAATTCAGATTTCTCCAGCTTCCTCATTTCCCCTCCCCCCACCTTGTCTCAGTCGGTTCCCTCAACTCAGCACCGCCCTCCTAACCTGCAATCCTCTTCCTGACCTCTCCGCCCCCACCCCACTCCGGCCTATCACCCTCACCTTGACCTCCTTCCACCTATCCCACCTCCATCGCCCCTCCCCCAGTCCCTCCTCCCTACCTTTTATCTCAGCCGGCTTGGCTCTCTCTCTCTTATTCCTGATGAAGGGCTTATGCTCGAAACGTCGAATTCTCTATTCCTGAGATGCTGCCTAACCTGCTGTGCTTTGACCAGCAACACATTTGCAGCTGTGATCTCCAGCATCTGCAGACCTCATTTTTTACTGGGCTGAGCTATTCACAAAGGTGCACCTCCAGTATTGATTGGCGAGGCTTCCCACAGACAGTGTGCCCTTGGAAAAGCCTTCTCTCTATCAGAAGCCCCCAACCCGTTCAGCCGCAGCTTTGAGTGACTACCTCGAACGCTTGGCCATGGGTTGACATGGTGACCATTGACACGGAAAGAAAACAGCATTGCAGAAGCTAGGAAATGTAAATAAACAGCAAGCTACAATGATTGATTGTGCCAAGCATTCAATGAATACAAAAGCTGACTTGACATGACCTATGAGACAAAACTGAATGTTGGATGCTTCAATGGCCTGTTCAGTTCTCTGTCCAATCATCATATCTTGTCAAGTCTGGTCAGGAAATAAACATGGATCTAACACATTTGAAGTAATAAAACTGAAGAGGGTAATAAAATATTTGAAGACTCTGTAATCATGAAAAACCTTTACAACCCCAGACTCTTTTTGTAAACGTTGTCTGCCAGGACTGAAATAAGTATTCAACTCAGACTTTTAGCCATAGCTGGCATTATTACAAGGTATCAGTATAACTTGGTAAAAACAATGACTGCAGATGCTGGAAACCAGATTCTGGATCAGTGATGCTGGAAGAGCACAGCAGTTCAGGCAGCATCCAAAGTGCAGCGAGGGCTTTTGCCCGAAACGTCGATTTTGCTGCACTTTGGATGCTGCCTGAACTGCTGTGCTCTTCCAGCACCACTGATCCAGAATCAGTATAACTTGGCCTGTTATTAATTGAGTTGTCAAGATGATTTTCAAAATCATAGAATCCCTACAGCGTGGAAGCAGACCATTTGGCCATCAAGTGCACACTGATTCTCTAAAGAGCATCCCACCCCATCCTTGGGACCCTGCATTTCCCGGGCATTTTAACATGGCCAACCCACCTAATCTGCACATCTTTGCCCCATTGGAGAAAGCTAGTCACCAGAAGGTAGAATTGAACCCAGATCCCTGGTGCTGTGGGGCAGTAATGCTATCCACTGAGCCACAGCACTGACCTGAGTATGTTAGATGGGGTGGGTGAGGGGGGAGTGGGGGAAGTTGTCACATGATCACTATAATGTTCTATTCAATGAAAATGTACCAATGATATGACAAGGATGTAAAAACAACAACATGGGTGCTTTATTTGCAAGATAAGATAATACACATTAATTGGGAAACTGCATGTTCACTGTTGCAAACAGTATCTTTGCATCCTGTCTCACGGGATTTTAAGATGCATCCCTTTAAAGTTATTGTTGTCGAATAGAAAGACCCAGGAATTCAACTGCATAGTTCTTTGAAATTTGCATCACAGGTGGTTAAGGTGTTTAGCACGCTTGCTTTCACTGCTCAGACCATTGAGAAAAGGAGTTGAGACCTCATGTTGAGATTGTACAGGACGTTGGTGAGGCCACTGTTGGGGTACTGTACACAGTTCTAGTTGGCCTGCTGTAGGAAGAACTTTGTTCAACTTGAGAGAGGGTGCAGAAAAGATTTACAAGGATGTTGCCAGGACTGAAGGGTTTGATTTGTAACACTTTGCATCTCTCTTGACTGAAGCCATTGAAATAAAAATCAGGGAAGATGTGGCATGGGCTGCTGACTGGGGAGTAGTGTTTGCACTGACACACAGAGCCAAGATTTACCCTTAAGATCTGCATGGTTCTTACCAATTATTTTATCATCTTCATTCAAGTTCTGGTCCCCTGCCCATTACTTTGAAATGTAAATGTCGTCCTTTTGAATGGAATAATGCTCTTCCAACTGATGTAACTTTACTGTCCATTATGCTCTGCACTGCACCATATTTCTATCCATTTCAGAATGAGGCTCCTTTATTTTCCAAAGACGGAAAGAAGTTTTTTTTCATCCGCCCACTCCCACAGGGAGGCAGAGGGAAGTTCCACCACATTGCCATGTCATCTGCTCAGGTAAGTATTTCCGAGGGATCAGTTAGATTTCTGGGTTTTGTTGTAGTTCAGTTATTCAGATTTTCGGTAAAACAATTTTCTACTGAAAGCTTGGAGTCTAATTTCAATCAATCTCTGACTCTTCAACTAGTAGAACACTCATCAATGTTTGTTAATGTTTCCAGACTTGCAAATATTCTGGAAACATAACCATAGAGAGATTATTGAAAGTCAAATAAAAGAGATAACATTTCCCTGCAACTACAAATATAGTTTGAAAATCCACATTCACTTCTGCTTTTATTTATCGACTCATTCACGGGATGTGGGTGTCGCTGGCTAGATCAGCATTTATTATCCATCTCTTATTGCCCAGAGGGCAGTTAAGAGTCAACCACATTGCTATGGGCCTGGAGTTACATGTGGGCCAGATAAGGATGGTAGGTTTCTTTTCCTGAAGGACATTAGTGAACCAGATGGGTCAATCAACAATGGATTTATGGTTAACTTTTGACTTTTAATTCCAGACATGTTTCAATCGAATTCAAGATCTGCTCTCTGTCACGGTGGGATTCAACCCCAGGTCCCCAGATTGTTATCTTGGTTGCTGGATTAACAGTCCAGTGATAATTGGGCTGTTGCCATTGGACTGTTGCCTCCCCTTGACTTCTGTTGGTGTCACACAAACATTTGAATTTCAAAAAAGAATAAAGGCGCTTTTTTTTATTTAAAAGACATTTCAATGAAGCACGACTCTACAGCAAGAATGGTCACCCAGTGTTTCCACAATCCTGTCCTAACATTTCCCAAGTCTTCTATTTGAATCAGTGTCGGGAAATACTGAGTAGAATCCCAGTTAAATCGACCATTGGATGAGATTGGCCAAGCCAGCATCCTCAAACAAACTTCTGCTGTGCTCTATTTCAGCACAATTATTGTCCCATAGCAATGATGCTAAAATAGCATGTTCTTTATATTGCACAATGCTTTAAACAGTGCAGTATTGAAGGAAAATGATCTCTGCAATATTATCATCGTGAATTTACTTCCATAAGCAGGAAGTGGAGCAGAAGGAACAAAGAGAACACGAGAGATGGTGGCATAGTTGTAATGTCACTGTACTGGTCATGCTTTTGGGCTGATGCTTTTGGGATGTGTATTTAAGCCCCACTGCAGAATTCAATTAATTAATCTGGTATCCACGGTTGGTCTCAGTAATAGTGACCTTTAAAAGTTGTGAAAAGGCCATCTGCTTTCAATGGTAACAGGGAAAGAATATGCTTCATTTAATATAATCTGGATCCACAACAATGTGATTGACCCCTCTGAAATGGCCAAGCAAGCCATTTTGGTTGGGGCAACAAATGCTGGTCTGGCTGCTGACACTGATATCCCATGGACCCAGAAAGATTGGCTGTGACTGACTGAGGTGTAAAAATATCCAAAAATCACTTTGATTTTGCTGGCAAAAGCAATTTAGTACTCTTAGTGGCGAAATCTAGTGGGTTCATCCATTATATGTCTTTAAAGAGGGATTAAGTAAAATCTATACTTTCCAAGTGTTATCAATTCTGGCAGTTCAGTAGTTATGATTCTCTCTTCTTCTCTTTCAGGTTAACAATAGTAATGATAATTTACAGTCCATCACCTCTGGTAACTGGGATGTGACACAGATTTTGTCATATGATGAAGTGCATCAAAAGATGTAAGTCTCCAAAAACTATTGAAACAAATTACAGATAATGTGGGACACTTTTAAAAATTTAAGGCGAAAATGTTAAACAGCTGATATGAGAATGGTTTTTGATTGGTGTCAATGGAGTTGAATATGTGTAGTGGGACCACTGTGCCAACATGCCACCCAATGGTGGGAGGCACAGTGGAACAATGGTTAGCACTGTTGTCCCACAGTGCCAGGGACTTAGGTTTGGCTCCAGCCTTGGGTGACTGTCTGTACAGAGTTTGCACATTCTCCCCATGCCCGTGTGAGTTTCCACCAGCTGCTCTCTGGTTTCCTCCCACAGTCCAAAGATGTGCTGTTCCGGTGGATTGGCCATGCTAAAAGTTGCCCTGTCGTGTCCAGGAATGAGCAAATTAGGTGGGATAGTCATGGCAAACGCCCCATGCAAGTTTCAAGGTTGGGGGGATGTTGTGGGCCTGGGTGGGTCAGTGCAGGCTGAATAGCCTCTGAATAGCCTGCACTGTCAGGATTCTGTGAATATCAAGACCCACATATAACAGGCATGCAATTGATATTGCCCATTTTATCCTATTTGCAATTACTTGGCTTCTAGAGATTTCAAATTATGCTTGGAACTAAATTACTCAATCTGTGCTGTTTGAGAAGTGAGAGCTTTAGAAACATAGGAACAGGAGTAAGCCATCTGCCTTTTGAGTCTGTTCCTCCATAAGACCATAAAATAAAGGAGTAGAATTAGGCCATTCAGCCCATCGGGTCTGCTCCACCATTCAATCATGGCTGATATATTTCTCAAGCCCATTCTCCTGTTTCTCCCCATAACACTTGATCCCTGACTAATCAAGAACCTATCTGTCAATTGATTCAACATGATCATAACTGATCATCTACTCATCACCAAGTTCCCGTTTTTGCCACATAACACCTTGATCACTTTAGCCCGAACAACAATAACTGTCTTTTTTGGTTGACCCAAGTTCCTGCCTCTCAAACTGAATGTTAAATTCTATGATATTATGGTCACTGATCCCTAGGGGATCTTTTACCCTGATATTTTTCCTTTCCTGCCGCACTCTGGTTATCATTATCCAAATCTCTGCCCTATAATGTTACTGGATCCTCTTGTTTGTTAGCCTACATTTCCTCCTTTGAAAGGCTACCCCTCCACCTCAAATAGTTTAAAGCCCACTTTCCACAGAACTAATTGTTCAGTTCACCAAGTCCAAGTGAAGTCCATCTCATCAGATCAGCTCCCTTCAACCCATCCACAGAAGCCACTGCCCCACCAGTTGAAACCCATTCCACCCACGCCAATCTTTGAGCTATGCATTTAACTCTTTGACCTTATGCCAGTTTGCCCTTGGATCAGGTGGTAATCTGGAGATTGTTGCCTAGGAGATTCTGCTATGTAATTTAACTCCTAACTGTTCAGTATGTTTCAGCAGAATCTCCTTTCTAGTCCTGTCAGTGTCAATGTAATGTCAACAATTGGCTCCCTCTCCTATCATTCTAAGTTCTTCTCCAGCCTCAAGGAGATTTCCTTACTCCTGACACTGGACACAGATCACAGCCTTTGGGACTGTTGCTCACAGTTATGGAGAACAGTGTCTATCCCATAGTCATATTATCACCTACCACAATTATATCCCCATTTCCTATCCACCACTTAGTACCATGGTTAGTTTGCTCATTGTCCCAGCAGTCAGTGCCCTTGTTAACACAGCTTGCAAGAACTTTGTAGTGGTATCCCTGTGCCAACATGCCACCCAATGGTGGGAGGCAGTCGAACAGTGCCCCACAGTGTAGGGACCTAGGTTTGTTTCCAGCCTTGGGTCACTGTCTATGGACAATTGCAGGGGCTGAGGCTCCTCAACTGTAACCCTCTGGTTCCTTATCCTTACCTCACCTTCAGCCTACCTTCCCCTCCCTTCTCAAACACCCCTAGTTTGAATTGCATAGACTGAGGAGTGTGAGCAAACTATCCAGGAACCTTTTATCTTCTTTAGTGTGGTGCAGTGTCAGCAGCTTAGACTCCCAGCTCCTGAATTTGGATCTGAACTTCCTTGAGCTGCATTTACTGATGTTGTGTTTGTTCTAGATCGCATTGGTGTCCGGCAGCTTCCATGTGTTGCTGCAGCAATACATTACCTGTCCTGCCATCACTGCATTTAACTCAAATTAATTATTTAAGAATCTCTCCTCTTTACATTTTATTGTAATGATATTTTATTTTAATTACAAATAAACACTTGTATCAATCTTATGTTTAACCAGCTATTTTTCAGTAATGAGAGATATAAAACACAGGAGACCTAAACACAACCTGAAAATCTTACCGTTACATTGAAGGCTGGATGTATTCACCAGTCATACTCATCAAATAGCCATATTTCTCTGTACTCACATCTTGCTATAATTTCTGACATTATTTAAGATAGAGTTGGATAGAGCTCTCAAAGATAGTGGAATCAAGGGTTATGGAGATAAGGCAGGGAGCGGATACTGATTAGGAATGATCAGCCATGATCATATTGAATGGCGGTGCAGGCTCGAAGGGCTGAATGGCCTACTCCTGCACCTATTGTCTATTGTCTATTGTCTACTCGGCCACTGAATCTCACTCCAGGTTGGCTTCTCAATCCACACTTTTTAAGCTCCCATTTAGTGCTTTGACTATTTCGTATTTTAAGAATGCTGTTAATGTTCTCTACTGTGAAGGCTGGGGTAAAGAATTTATTCAACTCCTCTGTAACATCTTGGTTCCCCATTATAATTTCCCTTGTCTCATTTTCTTCAGGAGCTAAGTTCACGTTGGCCCTTACAAAGTTCGAAGGAAAGGGGACACCTGACAGAAATCAGATTCGAAAGCAATCTGATTTTATATCTACAATGATTGAGTTGCTATCTCAAAGGCAACATGGTGGCCCTGTGGCCCGGTGGTTAGCACTGCTGTCTCACAACCCTCGGGACAATCCCAGCCTTGCGTGACTGTCTGTGTGGAGTCTGCATGTTCATCCTGTGTCTGTGTGGGCTTCCTCTGGGTGCTTTGGTTTCCTCCAACAATCCAAAGATGAGCAGGTTAGGTGAATTGGCCATGCTAAATTGCTCATTGTTTTCAGAGATGCGCAGATTAGGTGCAGTAGGCAGCGGTAAATGTAGAGTAATAGGGTAGGCGACTGGATCTGGGTGTGATACTCTTTGGGGGGTTGGTGTGGACTTGTTGAGCTCAAAGGTCTATTCCCATACTGTAGGGGTTCTAAGACAGAGAGAGGTTAATGTCTCTGACCTTTATGTTATCCTCTTAAAGAGGTTCAACATCCAAAACATGACTTGTCTTTCTTTACGAAATATCACTCAGCCCTGGACAGTGCTTTATATACTTCTGCTCCCTACTGCACCCTCCACACACCTCTTTACTACATTGCTCTCAGCTACACTCACTCATTTTAATTTTTCTTATTCAGGAGATGCGTGTGTCATAAGCTGGCCAGCATTTATTGCTCATCCCTAACTGTCCAGAGGGCAGTTCAGAGAGAACCACATTGCTGTAGGTCTGGAGTCATAATATAGCCACAGTGTAGGGAAGGATGGCAGTTTTTGTTTCCCCTAAAGGGGCATTAATTACCCAGATGGGTTTTTCCTCACAATCAACAATGTCAATTCATGGTCATTAGTGGATTCTTAATTTGAGACATTTATTGAATCTAAATTTCATCATCTGCCATAACACGATTCAAACCCAGATCCCCAGAACATTACCTGGGTCACTGGATTAACAGCTGAGTGATAAGACCACTAGGCCTGTGAAGGAATGGTGATATATTACCAAGTTAGGATGATGAATGGCTTGCGATGGTGTAACCTTGTTGAGCTCCTCTCCACACCACCTCCCCACTGTACCCTCTACAGCATCCTTCTCCACTCTTACGATGTCTCCACTGGATATTGTGAAATATATCGCTGTGTTCCCACAGTATACATAGCACACATTTACCCCTCCTTTCAACTGAGATTCTAATAGTCCAATTTTTATCTTCTATTTACTGATGTATGTACTGCAGATCCTTTGCAAGGGCTGAGTGGCCACAGGCAAGAATTAATATTAGATTCTGAATAGAGGATCTGGACCGTGTAGCTACAAGCCAATTTAGATGAAGCAGAATTGATTGCCTTTCAAGTTTACAAATTCGTTACACAGCAGTTCTTTCACTTGGCAAGTCTGGATAACACAGGAGGTTACCAAACCCTTGGTTTTCATGTAGAACTGCTCCTCAGCGGCAGCGTATAAATCTTAGTTTCAGTTAACCTACATATGTGCAACTCTGTCATGCAAGAAAACCATTAAATTTTCAGTGTCTCCTTTCTGACTCCTTTATAGCTCCACGCTGAAACTGACAATGAAATGAAAGGCATAATTTAATCTCTGTAATTATACCTGTCTGTTCACTTTGTTTTTTACTTGGAACGTTAGGTAGGAGGTAGTGATAAAATGACTTATTGCCACAATGCGCAGTGTTTCCCAGAGCATTGTCAAGAGTGGGGCAGTATAAGTTGACATTCAGGACATTACTGAATGCATATCATCCAAAGGCAACCTCTTTGAGTCATGGAGATGTACAGCACAGAAACAGACCTTTCGCTCCAAGTCATCCATGCCGATCAGAAATCCTAAATAAATCTAGTCCCATTTGCCAGCACTTGGTCCATATCCCTCTGAACCCTTCCTTTCATTTACCCATCCAGGTGCATTTTAAATGTTGTATTGTACCAGCCTCCACCACTCTTTACATGCACCACCCTCTGTGTGGAAAAGGTTTCCCCGTTAATCTCTTTGAAATATTTCCCCTCTCACCTTAAACCTATACCTCCAGGTTTGGACTTCCCCACCCCAGGGAAATGTCCTAGTCTATTTACCCTATCCATCCCCCTTTTGTGGACAGTCAGGTCCTGTTTCAATTTTGTAGCATGTCCAGTTTAAATCCAGCCCGGTCCAGAGCCCCATTACATGAACCTGTGTAATATGTGTACACAGAGCTTGTCAATGTGAGGGAGCACTGACCTTTCAGAGACACTATCGTTCACAGGAGATGTTTGTTAGAGACCCTGGCTGCTCTCTCAAGGGGACAAAGTGGCATTATCTGAAGAAGAACAGAGTGGATGGCCTAGTGTCAAAGGGCAGCACAGTGGCTCAGTGATTACCACTGTTGCCACACAGTGATAGGGACCCCAGTTCGATTCCACCCTTGGGGACTGTCTGTGTGGAGCTTGCGTGGTCTCCCTATCTCCATGTGGGTCCCTCCAGGTGCTCCTGTTTCCTCCCACAGCCCAAAGATTGGCCATGCTTAAATTGCCCAAGAATGTGCAAGCTAGCTGGATTGGCCATGGGAAACACAGGGATACAGTAGGGGAGATACTCTTCAGAGGTTCACAGTGGATTTTATAGGCTGTATGACCTGCTTTCACACTTCCAGGGATTCTACGAGCATTTCCTGATAAATGTTAGAGCCAGGCCTTTCAGCAATGATGTCAGGAAATATTTTGTTGTTCAGAGGTGCCATCTTTAGCAAATGGTTGTTGTCCATTTTAAATCTGACTGAGTTTTTGTATAACCGAAGATCCTGAGCAAAGCTTAGTTGCAGATGGCAGAATAGATTTGAGGGGCTGAATGGCCTATAGCCCTCTAGTTGATGACAAGAGGATTCAGATTTGAAGCAATTGTCTAAAGAACCATAAGGAGGTGAGGGCAACTTTTTTATTGCGGTGAATTGTTAAGAAACTCACTGTCTGTTAAGGGTGGCAGAAACAGTTACAATAATAAGAGATTTAGATAAATTCTTGAAGGGGAAATACTTGCAGAGTTTTCAGGAAAACGTTGGGATGTGGCACTAATTGAATATCTCCCCTTCAAAGAGCTGACATTGGCATAGGGATTAGAATAATCTCCTTCTGTGTCATAGGATTCGATGAGGAATTTTCAGGCCATGTATATAGGGGTGACAGAATTGTCCTCTGAGGAAAGTTGGTTCAACCTGGCCTGTACTCATTGGAACTCAAAAGGATGGGAGGGGATCTGATTGAAATGAGTAGCATTCTCGCAGGGTTGGACAAACTAAATGAGGGGAGGAGATTTTGCCTGGTTAGGGAGTCTCGGGGTATGCTAACTAGGCCATTCAGGACTGAGATGAGGAAACATTTCTTCAATCAGAAGGCAGTGAATTCTCTATCTTAGCAATTCTCTACTGTAGAAGGCTGTGGAATCCAAGTCACTGAATATATTCAAGGAAGAGAGAGATCAAATAGAAAGCTAGCACACAAGTGCAGCAGGTTAGCAGGAAGGCTCATAGTATTGTCTCTTATATCAAGGGGGGTGGAGCATAAGAGTAGGGAAGTCTTAGTACAACTGTACAAGGTGGTGATGAGACCACATCTGGAGCACTGTGAGCAGTATCAGTCCCCTTATTTAAGAAAAGATATCAGAGAAGATTCACTAAGTTGATCCCCAAGTATAGAGGAGTGTCATTTAAGCAAAGGCTAAACCGGTTGAGGACTCATTGGGAGTTATAGAAGAATAAGAAGTAATCTCATTGAAACACGTAAGATTATTAAAGTAAGTGATAGGTAAATGCTGAGAAGATGTTTCCCCTAATGGAATAGGCTAGGACTAGGGGACTTAAATTGACACCCTTTTGTTGTGAAAATGAGGATTGCAGATGCTGGAGATCAGAGTCAAGATTAGAGTGGTCCTGGAAAAGCACAGCAGTTCAGGCAGCATCCAAGGAACAGGAAAATCAACATTTCGGGCAAAATCCCTTCATCAGGAATGAGGCAAGGAGCCTCCGGGGTGGAGAGATAAATGGGAGGGGGGGTGGCACTGGGAGAAAGTAGCTAAGAGTGCAATAGGTGGATGGAGTAGGGATGGAGGTGTTAGGTCAGTGAGGAGGGTGGAACGAACAGGTGGGAAGGAAGATTGACAGGATGGGACAGGTCATGAGGATGGTGCTGAGCTGGCAGGTTGGAACTGGGGTAAGGTGGGGGGAAGGGAAATGAGGAAACTGGTGAAGTCCACATTGATGCCTCGGGGTTGACGTATGTCGAGGCGGAAGATGAGGCGTTCTTCCTCCAGGCGTCGGGTGGTGAGGGAGTGATGCAGGAGGAGGCCCAAGACCTGCATGCCCTCAGCTGAGTGAGAGGGGGAGTTCAAATGTTCGGCCACGGGGCAGTGGGGTTGATTGGTGCGGGTGTCCTGGAGGTGTTCCCTAAAGCGCTTTGGGAGAAGGCGTCTGGCCTCTCCAATGTAGAGGAGACTGAATCGGGAACAACGGATACAGTAAATGACATTGGTGGATGTGCAGATGAAACTTTGATGGATGTGGAAGGCTCCTTTGGGGCCTTGGATGGTGGTGAGGGGGAAGGTAAGGGCGCAGATTTTGCAATTCCTGCGGTGGCAGGGAAGGTGCCAGGAGGGGAGGGTGGGTTGTTGGTGGGCGTGGACTTGACCAGGTAGTCACAGATCCATTTGGAGGTGGCAGAGATGTCAGCGGATGATGCGGTTTATGCTGAGGTTGATGGGGTAGAAGATGAGGACCGGGGGGGGGTTCTGTCCTTGTTGCGGTTGGAGGGGTAGGGTTTAAGCGTGGAAGTGTGGGACGTGGGTGAGATGCATTGGAGGGCATCTTCAACCACATGGGAAGGGAAATTCGGTCTTTAAAGAAGGAGGCCATCAGGTGTGGGGAACTGGTCCTCCTGGGAGCAGATGCAGAAGAGGCAGAGGAATTGGGAATATAGGAAAGCATTTTTGCAGGAGGCAGGGAGGGAAAAGGTATAATCCAGGTAGCTGTGGAAGTTGGTGGGCTTGTAAAAAATGTCAGTATTAAGTTGGTTGTGATTGATGGAGAGGTCCAGGAAAGGGAGGGAGGTGTCAGAGATGGTCCAGGTGAATTTAAATTCGGGTTGGAATGTGTTGATGAAGTTAATGAACTGCTCAACCTGCTCGCGGGAGCATGAGGTCATCAACGTAGCGGAGGAAGAGGTGGACAGTGGTGCTGATTTAATTACGGAAGATGGACTATGTTACGTACTCAACAAAGAGACAGGCATAGCTGGGGCCCATGTGGGTGCCCATGGCTGTCCCTTTTGTCTGGAGGAAGTGGGAGGATTCGAAGGAGAAATTGTTAAGGGTGAGAACCAGTTCAGCCAAACGAATGAGAGTGTCAGTGGAAGGGTACTTGGTTGGGACGTCGGGAGAGGAAGAAATGGAGGGCCTGGAGGAAGAACGCCTCATCTTCTACCTCGGAACACTTCAACCCCATGGCATCAATGTGGACTTCACCAGTTTCCTCATTTTCCCTCCCCCCACCTTACCCCAGTTCCAACCTTCCAGCTCAGCGCCATCCTCATGACCTGTCCTACCTGCCAATCTTCCTTCCCACCTATCTGCTCCACCCTCCTCTCCTCCATCCCCAGCCCCATTCACCTATTATACTCTTGGCTACCTTCTCCCCAACCCCAACCCGCTCCCATTTATCTCTTCACCCTGGAGACTCCCTACTTCATTCCTGATGAAGAGCTTTTGCCCAAAACGTCGATTTTCCTGCTCCTCAAATGCTGCCTGACCTGCTGTACTTTTCCAGCACCACTCTAATCTTGACCCCTTTGTTGTAAGTCAAGAGTGTGGTGCTGGAAAAGCACAGCCAGTCATTGCATCCAAGGAGAGTCGACGTTTCGGGCATAACCATTCCTGATGAAGTGCTTATGCCCGCAACGTCAAGTCTCCTGCTCCTTGGATGCTGCCTGACCTGCTGTGCTTTTCCAGCAAAACACTCTTGACTCTGATCTCCAGCATCTGCAGTCCTCACTTTGTTGTGAGACTAAGATTAATCTGAGGAGGAAATTCTTCTCTCAGAACATTGTGAATCTTTGGAATTCCTTGCCACAGAGAGCTGGTGGGGCAGAGTCCTTGTATATTTTTAAGGCTATGGTATCAGTCAGGGAATTAAGAGTCACAGGGAAGGGGTTGGAAAGTGGACTTGAGGACTGTTGGAACAACTGTAATTATACAGAATGGAGCAGGCTCCGAGAGCTAAAGGGTCCACTGCTGCTCCTACACTTATGGTCTTTGTAATTTTTTTGATTTTAAAGGTATCAACAGGCATGGGGTGAAAATGGGAATAAACCATTCAGGCAGATGATCAGCATGATCACCTACTCCTAGTTTCTATGTTTCTATGCTCATCGCATCATGATATCCTAAAACAGATATCAGGCAAAAAAGACCAAAGAACTGTGGATGTTGGAAATCATAAATAAACACAGAAATCACAGAACTTTGAGTCCAGTGACCATTCCCCAGAACGTTCAGGTGACTAAGTAGTTTTGATGCATTATCACTGTAATAATGTAGGAAACACAATAGCCCATCTGCATTCAGCACGCTTCCCCCATACAACATAGAGATAATAACAGGTTAATTTGTTTTCAGTCATGTTAGCTGATATTGGCCCAGACATTGAGAGAATCTGCCTTAATAATTCCTGAAGAAGGGCTCATGCCCGAAACGTCGATTCTCCTGCTCCTTAGATGCTGCCTGATCACTTTTCCAGCAACACATTTTCAGCTTTGATCTCCAGCATCTGCAGTCCTCACTTTCTCCTTAATAATGTCTTGGAATATTTTAAGTCCTCCTGAAAGACTGGCGTGTATTGTAGTTGTATGCATGGCTATGGAAAAGGCAACCACTCAATGAATGTCTTCCTTTGTCCACAGTTACTTTCTAAGCACAGAAGACTCCCCTTTGCGCCGACAATTGTACAGGTAAGTGCCCACCTCACTTATTTTGCTGGCTGGGCAAACATATTATTGCCTGTTTATCATTGCCATTGAGAAGGTGGTGGTGAGCAATACTCCCTCTAAGATGCTTGCACCCATAACCACTGCAAAGTCTGTGCAGAAGAGAAACAGTGCGAATCTTGGAGTTGAGGGTATGCTGCCGTATGCGGGTGGGTTTGTGTGCACGTGCATGCACATGTGTGCAGGTTTACACGTGGTAATGGACATCACATTCCGAAATGCCAAGTCTTGTTGCAAAACGTGCATCACATGAGGAAATAAAGCCAGTCATTCCCCACTTATTTGTCAGAACAAGACTTCAGAATTGAAAATCATTCTGCAGAGATTAAGTTGATGGTACGTACGGAGGCTAGGAGTAAATGAGCACTGAGCAAAGGTTGTAGGCCTAGAAGAGATTCCAAAGCTCAGAAAAACAATGCCAGGGATTTTTATTTGAGCTGAGTGATTCACTCATCTACGTCAGCCATGAAGCACACCATGTTACCACATTGAGGCCCAGGATTTCTGTCCATGACAGCTCAAGCAGTCAGTTTCTGGACAGCACCCAACACATCAAAGAAGCCTAACAGAGATTCAGAGAGGATTTACAAGGATGTTGCCAGGCTTAGAGGGTTTGAGCTATAGGGAGAGGCTGGGACTATTTTCCCTGGGGTGCCAGAGGCAGAGGGGTGACATTTTAGAGGTTTATAAAATCATGAGAGGCGTGGATAGTATAAATTGACAAGGTCTTTTCCCTGGAGTGGGAGAGTCCAGAACTAGAGGGCATAGGTTTAGGGTGAGAGGGGAAAGATACAAAAGGGACCTAAGGGGCAACTTTATCACGCAGAGGGTAATGTGTGTATGAAACAAGCTGCCAGTGGAAGTGGTGGAGACTGGTATAACTTAAACATTTAAAAGGCATCTGGATGGGTATATGTATATGTATAGAGGGATATGGGCCAAATACGGGGAAATGGGACTAGATTTATATAGGCTATCTGGTCGGCATAGATGAGTTGGGCTGTAGGGTCTGTTTCCATGCTGACATCTCTATGACTATAACAACAATTTGCTTGGAATTTTACATTCATTATTTTTGAGGTATTATTTCAAGGAACTTTATCAAATAAAATCCAATATCCAGGCAGAGAAGCAACTATTGGAATGAATGATGAGAAGCTCAGTCAAAAGGGGAAATTTTAACAAGAGCTTAGAGGAGAATTGGAGGGATGTTAAAGTTGAGGGAAGACATGCCAGAGCTCAGGGCTCCAACGATGGAATGATAAAGATTAGCGATGGAAAAGAGGTCAGAATCGGACAAGTGACACACCTCCAAGCTGAAGGAGATTCACCTGCATCTCAATGACATTAGATCGTATCTATATCCCCACTACTTCATTTCCAAGGTGTTTATGGCTTTGATATATTTTGATGCGCTAAGATGCCATATAAATGCATGTATTACTGATTGCCAATGACAATAGCTGCTGGTTTATCTGCTAAAAAAGAGCATCCTTCTTCCTTCAGTGCAGAGACCAATGGAACCTTTAACCGACGCTGCCTGTCATGTGATCTAATCCCGAACTGCACTTACTTCAGTGCGTCGTTCAGCCACAACATGCGTTACTTCTTGTTGAATTGTAAAGGTGGGTGAAAACTCTTCTCTCAAAGCAAAAACTTGTGTTGGAAAAAGAACTCTTCCTCACTGTAAGCAACTACGGATTCCAGTGCCATTTTGCTTTTAATCAGTCTCCACTGTGGGTGTCCTTCCATATGACTGACCAATCCCTAGTTGTCCTGCTGCTGGGTGAAGGTCAATGAGTCCATTGCCTCCCCTGTGGCTGACCTGAACCCATCCAGGAAGGGACAATAGTTAGAGCTCGCCAGGTAGTAAGCCTCAACATTTCGTAATCAGTTGATTGGACCACCGGTAACTTACAAACAGCAGCTACAAATGTTAAGTTAAATCAAGATTTACAAACTGTTGCAGGTGAACCACTTTCCCCTGATTTACAAAGTGCAACCACCCTGTGGATCATTCTGGGGGGACGTGGCCATGAGCTGGGCTTTAAAGAGGAATGTTGCAGCCCCCGTTTAAAATCTCAATCGGGATCCCAGCCACATTTGTGACTACTGCCCCCACCCTAACCTCCTCGCCCGGGTGTAACCCTGGGACTAGTGGCAATTGCTTTAGGACAGGAATTTCACTCTATCTTGGGAGCGCCAACTACTCTTGGGAGCTGCTGACCATTAGTTCTGGATTGTCAACAATGCCAGGCAGGAGGATTGAGCAGGACTGATACTACCATCAGTTTGGGTGAAGAGGAGATGGAGTTTAAGGTTAGCATCAGGGCCAGGCTGGTAATAAGTTGGGTGAAGGGGTTGAGGGTTGGGTGGAGGCGTACGAGACACCTATGACCTTCAGTGGAGAGTCCATTCCTACCCACTGGATTGTCTGACACCAGCCTACACTCCCACTACCGTGGGCAAAATAACACCGGGCCTGGGATGAGACATTTAAGTAGATTTTTATTCCACCATTTAATGGCTTTGATAGATTGTAGAGAGGGAGCATGGTACCACCCATAAGATTTCAGACAGATTGGGGGCTGTCGGGTGGTTGGTGGGCAGGCCACTTGTTGTAATCTACAAATATCCCTGCCCTCAAATCGTCCAGCAGGGAATCATCTGGATGGCTATATCAATGGGAAGAGTATAGACAAATATGGACCAAATGCTAGCAAATGGGACTAGATTAATAAAGAATATGTGGTTGGCATGGATGGGTTGGACCGAAGGGTCTGATTCTGTAGTGTACATCTCTCACTCTGCAACTCAATGTCTGAGGACGATCAGTGCCTCCCATGGTTCACCTTGCAAATTGGTGCCCTTCCCCCGATACATGTCCCCAATGGTGTGAAACCATATGACTTCTGCAAATCCTTCTTACGTTTCACCAAACCTTCTTACATCTTGCAACAATCCCATATCCTGTGTTCCTGAAAGGTTTATTATCATATGAAAGTGTATCACTGAAAAAGATTCTGATTCATTCGCATCAACTGACTGACAAATGAGTTTTGCCGCCTGAAACTGCTTTGTTTCCGATGAGTATTTCCAAAGGAAACCCAGATATCCCAGAACTCTCAGCTTTCTCATTTATAACTGCAATTTACGGTTCTGTTATTTGATCATAAGAGTTCGATGGCTTGGGCAAAATCTGGCAAATGGAGTGTAATGTGGATAAATGTGTGAAATTGTTCATTTTTGGCAGAAAAGATAAAAGTAAACTTATTATCCAAATAGTGAGAGGTAGCAGAGCTCTGAGAGGCAAAGAGATCTGGGCATCTTAATCGCGGAATGTTAGTTTGCAGGTACAGCAAGTAATCAGGAAAGCTAATAGAAACAAGCAAAAACAGAATTTAGGAGTCAAAACAAAGTAAATGTTTTGAGCCTGGTGGCCCTTCTTTGGAATTGATAGCAGCTGAGACAAGATGGTATTTACGTTGATGACAGGGGTGGAGGAGGGCTCAGGGAAGGAGTTCATGGATAAGTGGAGATGAAGCCCTGAGAGGGAGAGAGGAGAAAACTTAGGCAGACAAAGGGATTGTTGATAGCAAGCTAAGGAAGAAGAGCAACTAGATAAATGATAATAGGGTTATGAATATTTGTTGATAGTTGCTCAAAGTAACTCATATCAATACAGGATCGGAGGTATGGAGGTGGATAATAGACATGACGCATGGAGTGTTCATGCTCCAAAATGATTAAACTCCATGTTGAGTCGTGAAGGCTGTAAGGTCTCTTTGCAGAAGATGAGATGTTGCTTTTCCAGCTTGTGCTGAACTTTGACTGAACACTGCAACAAGCCTGAGTTAGAAATGTTGGCCAGGGAACCCAGAGGTGTGTTGAAGTGGCACACAACTGGAAACTCAGGGTCATTGTTATGGAGAGAACATAGGTCGTCCACAAAGCGGTTGCCCAGTCTATGTTTAGTTTCCTCAGTGGAGAGGAGACTGCATTGTGAGCCGCGCGTATAGTAGACAAGATGGAGTGAAATGTAGATAAATCACTGCTTCACCTGGAAGGTATGTCTGGGACCTTGGACAGTGAGGAGGGAGGACGTAAACAGGCAGGTGATAGACCTTCTGCGATGGCATGGGAAGGTGCTGTGAAAAGTGTGGGGAGGTGTTGGGAGTAGAGGATGTCCTGAAGGAATGTTGACGAGGGAGGGGTGGCATCCTGGAATTGGCAGCTTATGATCCTTTGGATGCGGAGTCTGGTGAGGTGGAAAGTGAGGGTAAAACTACGGGAGATGGGTCAGACACAGCTGAAGGCCCTGGCAACCAGTGAGATAGGGAATCCTTTGGTGAGGAAAATAGTGGGCATTTCTGAGGCCCCTCTGCTGTAGCTGCCATCGTCAGAATGGATGCGACAGAGACAGAGAAACTGGGAGAATAGGATTGAGTCTTTCCAGGATGCAGGGTGTGAGGATGTACAGTTAAGGGAACTGTGGGAGTTTGTAATGGATATCAGTGGCCAGACTATCCCCAGAAATGGAAACTGGTGAGATGTCAAGGAAGGGGATGGAGCAGTCAGAGATAGACCACGTGAAATTGAGGTGAGATGGCAATTGGAAGCAAAATCAATAAATTCCAAATGAGAAAGAGAAAAACAGCACAAATGATGTCATCGATGTACTGGAGAAAGAATTGTGGAGAGAGAATAGGATTGGAACAAGGAATGTGAGTCATACCCCACAAAGACTCAGGCACAACTGAGGTCCATGCTGGTATGCATGACCAAGCCGTTGGTCAGAAGAAAATGGGCAGAGCTTGAGGACAAGTTGTTCAAAGTGAGGACGAGCGTGGCCAGACAGAGGAGGGTGGTGGTGGATGGGGATCGTTCAGGCCTTCATTCTTGGAAGAAGTGGAGGGCACTGAGACCATCCAAATGGCAACAGATGTGTAATAGGATTGCATGTTCATGGTAAAGAGAGTGTGGCTGGTGTCTGCACACTGAACATTTTGATATTTAAAGCACCAGAAGAATCAAGAATGTAAGTGGGAAGAGACTGGATGAGGGGAGAAAAAATATTGAGTCAAGGTCAAAAGAAATAAATTCTGTTGGGCAGGAACAACAGAAACAACATGTCTGCCGGGCATGTGGATTTTGGGAAGAAGGTCGAATCAAGATATACGGGGTTAGGGGGCTATGGGTTTGGAGGTAGTAGGTTAATAGAATGGTATGTTTGATTATATGGGGAATTGAATGAAGAGTAGGGCAATTATGCTTCAGTTGTACAAAGCATTGTGGGTGGCATGGTGGTTAGCACTGCAGCCTCACAACGTTAGGGACCCAGGTTCAATTCCAGCCTCGGATGACTGTCTATGTAGAGTTTGCACATTCTCCTCGTGTCTGTGTGGGTTTCCTCTGGGTGCTCCAGTTTCCTCTGAACAGGATGGAGTTGTTTTTGTTGGAGGCTGAGGGGTGACCTTATAGAAGTTGACAAAATTATGAGGGGCATGGATAGAGTAAATAGGCAAAGTCTTTTCCCTGGGGCCTGGGAGTCCAGAACTAGAGGGCATAGGTTTAGGGTGAGAAGGGAAAGCTATAAAAGAGACCTAAAGGGCAACATTTTCACGCAGAGGGTAGTACATGTATGGAATGAGTTGCCAGAGGAAGTGGTGGAGGCTGGTACAATTGCAACTTTTAAGAGGCATTTGGATGGGTATATGAATAGGAAGGATTTGGAGGGATATGGGCTGGGTTATTGCAGGTGGGACTAGATTGGGTTGGGATATCTGGCCGGCATGGACAGGTTGGACCAAAGGGTCTGTTTCCATGCTGTACGTCTCTATGACTCAATGTGCAGATCAGGTGGATTGGCTATACTAAGTTGCCCAAAGTGTTAGGTACATTACTCAGAGGGGTGTGTGTTGCTCTTCGGAGGGTTGGTGTGGACTTGTTGGGCCGAATGGCCTGTTTCCTCACTGTAGGGAATCTAATCTGGCATTGGTGAGACCATATCTGGAGTACTGTGGACAGTAATGGTCACTGTACTTACTGAACGATATTATTACGTGGGAAGCAGTTTAGAGAGGATTTACTGGACCTAATACACGGAATGAATGGATTGCCTTATGAAGAAAGGCCAGACAAGATAGGTCTGTAATCCTGTGGAGTTTAGTAGAGTCAGAGGTAACATATCTGCAAGATATAATAAATCCTGAGAGGGTTTGAAGAGGCAGATGTTGAAAGGATATTTCCTCTTGCGTGAAAATCCAGAACTAGGGATCAACATTTCAAAATACGGGGTCGCCCATTTAAGATAGAGATGGTAAAAATATTATCTCAGACTTGTGAGTCTTTGGAGTTCCCTTTCTCAAAGGGCAGTAGGTGCAAAATCTTTCAATATTTTTAAGGCAGAGGTAGATAGATCCTTGATTATTGAGAGGATGAGAGATTATCAGCGCTTTGCAAGAATGTAACATTGAGGCAACAGATTTAAGAACAGCTTCTTCCTTGTTTTCAGACATATGACTGGGCCTCTCATGTATTGATCTTTCTCTGTCACAGTAACAATATATTCTGTATTCTGTTCTATTCCTCTGATGTACTTTTGTAAGATATGATTTGCCTGGTTAGCACACAGAACAATACTTTTTGCTGTATCTCGGTACATGCGGCAATAATAAATCAAATCAAATCAAAATCAGGCCATCAGTGATCTTATGGAATGGTGGAACAGTTTCAAAAGACCAAGTGGCCTACTCTTATTCGTTGTTCATAAATTTGTGACAAATCATTTAAATATTTGATAGAAGGTTGTCATTATGTAGTCTGCTGATCTCTGTTATCTTTTGACTAGTATGTCCTAGTATATAAGACCCTTTGTTGCACATGAGTTTTATTTCAAGAGTCTTTGTTTAAGTCCAATTTCCACAGTCCTTTGGAATGCCAGGCCATGAAACCCAGCCAATTTCTGAAAATTGTCCACCACATACGGCCTTTTGTTTTGCAGTATTGTCCCTTGAATGTTATTTGTTGATTGCCTTGAATTTGCATGTATTATTGCTGAAGGACTGACAATGGTGGAAGTGCTAGGATGGGGTGGCTGGTTGGGAAGGGGAGATGATTGGCCTCTTTCTATGTTTGTGCTTTTTTAGTGTCTGCAAATGTGTTGCTGGTCAAAGCACAGCAGGTTAGGCAGCATCTCAGGAATAGAGAATTCGACGTTTCGAGCATAAGCCCTTCATCAGGAATAAGAGAGAGAGAGCCAAGCCGGCTGAGATAAAAGGTAGGGAGGAGGGACTAGGGGGAGGGGCGATGGAGGTGGGATAGGTGGAAGGAGGTCAAGGTGAGGGTGATAGGCCGGAGTGGGGTGGGGGCGGAGAGGTCAGGAAGAGGATTGCAGGTTAGGAGGGCGGTGCTGAGTTGAGGGAACCGACTGAGACAAGGTGGGGGGAGGGGAAATGAGGAAGCTGGAGAAATCTGAATTCATACCTTGTGGTTGGAGGGTTCCCAGGCGGAAGATGAGGCGCTCCTCCTCCAGCCGTCGTGTAGTTGTGTTCTGCCGGTGGAGGAGTCCAAGGACCTGCATGTCCTCGGTGGAGTGGGAGGGGGAGTTAAAGTGTTGAGCCACGGGGTGATTGGGTTGGTTGGTTCGGGCGGCCCAGAGGTGTTCTCTGAAGCGTTCCGCAAGTAAGCGGCCTGTCTCACCAATATAGAGGAGGCCACATCGGGTGCAGCGGATGCAATAGATGATGTGTGTGGAGGTACAGGTGAACTTGTGGCGGATATGGAAGGATCCCTTGGGGCCTTGGAGGGAAGTGAGTGTGGAGGTGTGGGCGCAAGTTTTACATTTCCTGCGGTTGCAGGGGAAGGTGCCGGGGGTGGAGGTTGGGTTGGTGGGGGGTGTGGATCTGACAAGGGAGTCACGAAGGGAGTGGTCCTTGCGGAACGCTGAGAGGGGAGGGGAGGGAAATATATCCATGGTGGTGGGGTCCGTTTGGAGGTGGCGGAAATGGCGGCGGATAATACGTTGTATGCGCAGGTTGGTGGGGTGGTAGGTGAGAACCAGTGGGGTTCTGTCTTGGTGGCAGTTGGAGGAGCGGGGCTCAAGGGCGGAGGAGCGGGAAGTGGAGGAGATGCGGTGGAGGGCATCGTCGATCACGTCTGGGGGGAATCTGCGGTCCTTGAAGAAGGAGGCCATCTGGGTTGTGCGGTGTTGGAATTGGTCCTCCTGGGAGCAGATGCGGCGGAGACGAAGGAATTGGGAATATGGGATGGCGTTTTTACAGGGGGCAGGGTGGGAGGAGGTGTAGTCCAGGTAGCTGTGGGAGTCAGTCGGTTTATAATAGATGTCTGTGTTGAGTCGGTCGCCCGAGATAGAAATGGAAAGGTCTAGGAAGGGGAGGGAGGAGTCTGAGACAGTCCAGGTGAATTTCAGGTCGGGATGGAAGGTGTTAGTAAAGTTGATGAACTGTTCAACCTCCTCGTGGGAGCACGAGGCAGCGCCGATACAGTCATCGATGTAGCGGAGGAAAAGGTGGGGGGTGGTGCCAGTGTAGTTGCGGAAGATGGACTGTTCCACATATCCTACGAAGAGGCAGGCATAGCTGGGGCCCATGCGGGTGCCCATGGCAACTCCTTTAGTTTGGAGGAAGTGGGAGGATTGAAAAGAGAAGTTATTCAGGGTGAGGACCAGTTCAGTCAGTCGAAGGAGGGTGTCAGTGGAAGGGTACTGGTTAGTGCGGCGGGAAAGGAAGAAGCGGAGGGCTTTGAGTCCTTCGTGATGGGGGATGGAGGTGTACAGGGACTGGATGTCCATAGTGAAAATAAGGCGTTGGGGACCGGGGAAGCGAAAATCCTGGAGGAGGTGGAGGGCGTGGGTGGTGTCCCGAACGTAGGTGGGGAGTTCTTGGACTAAAGGGGACAGGACCGTGTCGAGGTATTGGGAGATGAGTTCGGTGGGGCAGGAGCAGGCTGAGACAATGGGTCGGCCGGGGCAGGCAGGTTTGTGGATTTTGGGCAGGAGGTAGAAACGGGCGGTGCGGGGTTGTGGGACTATGAGGTTGGAGGCGGTGGATGGGAGATCCCCTGAGGTGATGAGGTCCTGGATGGTCTGGGAGATGATGGTTTGGTGGTGGGAGGTGGGGTCGTGGTCAAGGGGGCGATAAGAGGAGGCGTCCGCGAGCTGGCGTTTGGCTTCAGCGGTGTACAGGTCAGTGCGCCAAACTACCACCGCGCCTCCCTTGTCTGCGGGTTTGATGGTGAGGTTGGGATTGGAGCGGAGGGAGTGGAGGGCTGCACGTTCTGAGGGTGAGAGGTTGGAGTGGGTGAGAGGGGTGGACAGGTTGAGTCGGTTGATGTCACGGCGGCAGTTGGCTATAAAGAGGTCGAGGGCGGGTAGGAGGCCTGCACGGGGTGTCCAGGTGGATGGGGTGTGTTGGAGGCGGGAGAAGGGGTCGTCAGAGGGTGGGCGGGAGTCTTGGTTGTGAAAGTAGGCACGGAGGCGAAGGCGGCGGAAGAATTGTTCAATATCTCGCCGCGTGTTGAACTCATTAATCCGAGGGCGTAGGGGAACGAAGGTGAGGCCCCTGCTGAGGACTGATCTCTCATCCTCAGAGAGGGGGAGATCTGGAGGGATGGTGAAAATCCGGCAGGGCTGGGAGCTAGGACCTGGTGTGGGACTGGAGCTGGAGCTGGAGCTGGGGGCGGGGTTAGGGGCGGGGACAGAGATCGAAGTAGGGGCGGAGTTAGACGTGGTGACGTTGCTCGACGTGGGGGCGGGGTCATGCGTCGTGACGGAAATAAGCGTGGGGCGGGGTTACGTGAAGCGACGGGAGATGGCGTGGGGGCGGGGTTATGGGCGGGGTTATGCGTAGTGACGAAAGACGGCGTGGGGGCGGGGAAACCTGAGGATTTGTGCTCCTGCAGGTTAGTGATGTCAGTGGGGGCGGAAATGGTTGCGGCGACGGAGGAGTGGTGGTCATTCCCGGTGGCCGCGTGGGTCGCGGGTCCGTCGGCGATTGTGGAAGCGGTTGTGTGTGTGGTGGTCACCGGGGCAGTTGTAGGGGCGGCGATCGCGGGGGCTCCGAGGTCGGTGGGGGCGGAAGTGACGTCACGGTCGGCGGCGGCCTTTGGTGCCGCGGGCGCTGTGGAGGCCACATGTGTAATGGCGTCCGACAGGCCTGTGGAAGATTCTGGAATAGTTGAGGGGCCACGAGTGTGGGGGTAAGTACATGAAAGTTTTTGGTACTTACTGTCTTTAATCTCTGATAGGGCTAGGAAGAACTGTTTGTTGAGTTTGTGGATTCTTCTGTAGATGAAGAACAGCAGGGGTCCTTTGCAGGTCTGTGAGAGTGCTGTCCTGAGCTGGGGTAGGGCTGATTGCAGGGAGTGTAGGTAGCGACGCATGGCTGCAAGGGTGGAGCGGAGGATCCGGAGGGAGGTCTGTTGCTGGAGGCTTCGGATTTGTTGTAGGTACAGGTTGTCCTGGTTGGGTCCAAATTTTGTTGGTTGGAATGTAGTTCGGAGTCCGTGTGGGATCAGTCGGTTCCTTAGGCAGGTGCTGAGGAAGGAGATGTGGCTGTGGTAACGGGTCTGTTTGAGAACGTGGCTGAAGAGCTTCTGTGCAGAGGAGATGACCTGGGGGGTGCAGTGAGAGAGGGACTCACTGAAATCCTTGTAGAGGGAGGAAGAGAGCTTCTTCAAGGAAGGCATCCTTGTAAGAGGATTCGCAGTAGGTTAAAATCTTCGAGTAAAAAATGAGGTCTGCAGATGCTGGAGATCACAGCTGCAAATGTGTTGCTGGTCAAAGCACAGCAGGTTAGGCAGCATCTCAGGAATAGAGAATTCGACGTTTCGAGCATAAGCCCTTCATCAGGAATAAGAGAGAGAGAGCCAAGCCGGCTGAGATAAAAGGTAGGGAGGAGGGACTAGGGGGAGGGGCGATGGAGGTGGGATAGGTGGAAGGAGGTCAAGGTGAGGGTGATAGGCCGGAGTGGGGTGGGGGCGGAGAGGTCAGGAAGAGGATTGCAGGTTAGGAGGGCGGTGCTGAGTTGAGGGAACCGACTGAGACAAGGTGGGGGGAGGGGAAATGAGGAAGCTGGAGAAATCTGAATTCATACCTTGTGGTTGGAGGGTTCCCAGGCGGAAGATGAGGCGCTCCTCCTCCAGCCGTCGTGTAGTTGTGTTCTGCCGGTGGAGGAGTCCAAGGACCTGCATGTCCTCGGTGGAGTGGGAGGGGGAGTTAAAGTGTTGAGCCACGGGGTGATTGGGTTGGTTGGTTCGGGCGGCCCAGAGGTGTTCTCTGAAGCGTTCCGCAAGTAAGCGGCCTGTCTCACCAATATAGAGGAGGCCACATCGGGTGCAGCGGATGCAATAGATGATGTGTGTGGAGGTACAGGTGAACTTGTGGCGGATATGGAAGGATCCCTTGGGGCCTTGGAGGGAAGTGAGTGTGGAGGTGTGGGCGCAAGTTTTACATTTCCTGCGGTTGCAGGGGAAGGTGCCGGGGGTGGAGGTTGGGTTGGTGGGGGGTGTGGATCTGACAAGGGAGTCACGAAGGGAGTGGTCCTTGCGGAACGCTGATAGGGGAGGGGAGGGAAATATATCCATGGTGGTGGGGTCCGTTTGGAGGTGGCGGAAATGGCGGCGGATAATACGTTGTATGCGCAGGTTGGTGGGGTGGTAGGTGAGAACCAGTGGGGTTCTGTCTTGGTGGCAGTTGGAGGAGCGGGGCTCAAGGGCGGAGGAGCGGGAAGTGGAGGAGATGCGGTGGAGGGCATCGTCGATCACGTCTGGGGGGAATCTGCGGTCCTTGAAGAAGGAGGCCATCTGGGTTGTGCGGTGTTGGAATTGGTCCTCCTGGGAGCAGATGCGGCGGAGACGAAGGAATTGGGAATATGGGATGGCGTTTTTACAGGGGGCAGGGTGGGAGGAGGTGTAGTCCAGGTAGCTGTGGGAGTCAGTCGGTTTATAATAGATGTCTGTGTTGAGTCGGTCGCCCGAGATAGAAATGGAAAGGTCTAGGAAGGGGAGGGAGGAGTCTGAGACAGTCCAGGTGAATTTCAGGTCGGGATGGAAGGTGTTAGTAAAGTTGATGAACTGTTCAACCTCCTCGTGGGAGCACGAGGCAGCGCCGATACAGTCATCGATGTAGCGGAGGAAAAGGTGGGGGGTGGTGCCAGTGTAGTTGCGGAAGATGGACTGTTCCACATATCCTACGAAGAGGCAGGCATAGCTGGGGCCCATGCGGGTGCCCATGGCAACTCCTTTAGTTTGGAGGAAGTGGGAGGATTGAAAAGAGAAGTTATTCAGGGTGAGGACCAGTTCAGTCAGTCGAAGGAGGGTGTCAGTGGAAGGGTACTGGTTAGTGCGGCGGGAAAGGAAGAAGCGGAGGGCTTTGAGTCCTTCGTGATGGGGGATGGAGGTGTACAGGGACTGGATGTCCATAGTGAAAATAAGGCGTTGGGGACCGGGGAAGCGAAAATCCTGGAGGAGGTGGAGGGCGTGGGTGGTGTCCCGAACGTAGGTGGGGAGTTCTTGGACTAAAGGGGACAGGACCGTGTCGAGGTATTGGGAGATGAGTTCGGTGGGGCAGGAGCAGGCTGAGACAATGGGTCGGCCGGGGCAGGCAGGTTTGTGGATTTTGGGCAGGAGGTAGAAACGGGCGGTGCGGGGTTGTGGGACTATGAGGTTGGAGGCGGTGGATGGGAGATCCCCTGAGGTGATGAGGTCCTGGATGGTCTGGGAGATGATGGTTTGGTGGTGGGAGGTGGGGTCGTGGTCAAGGGGGCGATAAGAGGAGGCGTCCGCGAGCTGGCGTTTGGCTTCAGCGGTGTACAGGTCAGTGCGCCAAACTACCACCGCGCCTCCCTTGTCTGCGGGTTTGATGGTGAGGTTGGGATTGGAGCGGAGGGAGTGGAGGGCTGCACGTTCTGAGGGTGAGAGGTTGGAGTGGGTGAGAGGGGTGGACAGGTTGAGTCGGTTGATGTCACGGCGGCAGTTGGCTATAAAGAGGTCGAGGGCGGGTAGGAGGCCTGCACGGGGTGTCCAGGTGGATGGGGTGTGTTGGAGGCGGGACTTTTTTAGTGTCAAGCATATTATCTGGATGAAAAGTCGCACAAAGGTTAGCAGGTCTCCCTCCCAAGGGAAATGACTGAAGCAGTGGGACTTCTTTGGCAGCTTGTGGTCATGTTTCTAGAAGAAGGGAGGCCTAAGAGAGGCTGGGTGTGGTGTGAGAAGCTGGTGGCAAAGTGCATGCATTAGGTAAAAGGCAAAGGAGTCAGCAAGGGGTGGAGAGTAGGTGGAAGCTGTGTGGAAGTTTAAAAGGTGAAGCAGAAGTTAGGGGACAGACTGAAGAGGAAAGACAATAGTTTTAAGCAGCTGAAGTCACTGAGGTAATTAATTCATTGAAAATAAATGTAGAATCTCAAGCTTAGGGCTGCATAAGTTCAGAAGCAACTGTAGGAGGACAAAATGTTTTTGTGGTCAACATTAGATCGAATAGTAAGTTTAAATGTAAGGTTGGGATCTGAAATGCAAAAATAGAAAGAAAGTTAAAAATTTCCAACCCACTGCATATGTGATTATAACACTTCAGCTGTGACTTCACCAGTCTGCCGCAGGTGCGTTTCACATAATGGTGTATAGAAGTGTGTGTCAGTTATTTTGACAAACTTATGCCTGTTCTCTTGTGCAAAATTAAATCTAGTGACATCTGGGAAATTAATGCTTCCCTCATCCATTGTGGCATTAAGGTTAATAGAAGATTAATAATGAGTGAGGATAGTGATGAATTATTCAAAGTCTGCTCCTGTGTCACTCCATATCCCCTTTGTGAATGCATTGCTGAATAAATGAGTTATCCAGAATAAAACAGAACCCTGGAAGCAAAGGTGGAGATCCTAAAATCAACAAGTGTCTCTTGCTAAATTCCACAGATGTAAAGCTTGACTGAGGAGGAGTAATTGAGCAAGTTCGATCTATAGTCACCCAAGTTCAGAAAATTGAGAGGATGTCTAATTGATGCATATTAGATGCTAAATGGAATTGACAGAGTGACTAGGACAATCTAGAATGAGAGGTCATCATTTTAGGCTAAGAGATGGAAGATTTCAGAAAGCGATATGGAGGAATTGCATCTCTCAAAGGTTCAGGAATCTGTGGAATTCACAACCCCCGAGTGCATTGGATGCCAGGACACTGAACAAGTTTAAGGAGGAGATAGTCAGATTTTTAATTAGTAATGTGTTAAAAGTTTATGGTGAGTGGTCAGGAAAGTGGAGTTGAGGCCAAGATGAGATCAGCCATGATCACATGAAATGGTGGAGGAGACTCGCGAGGCTGAATTGCCTCCTCCTGCACCTGGTTCTTCAGTTCTTATGAAAATCCTCTGGGGAATAAAAGAAAAATCTTTACCCGAGGAATGAATATGCTACTGTGATTTATGTCCTTTTGGGTTAATAAATTGCAGGGTATAAATTCAGAAAGCGATAGCATGTGCAGGGATACAAAATGCTCTGTCAAAATAAAACGATCAGTAACCAGCATTTTGGTTTCTTCAGCCTGCAATATTCTACCCTGTGACAGGGGGGTAATGGAGCAGACCTAGATAGCCTTGGCCAAATGGAAGATGGTGTCCGCAGATCTAGATAGCCTTGGCCAAATGGAAGATCCTTCCCACCCCACCCCCGCACACTCAAAGAACAAAGAATAAAGAAAATGTACAGCCCAGGAACAGGTCCTTCGGCCCTCCAAGCCTGAGCCGATCCAAATGTACTGTCTAAACCTGTCGCCCAATTCCTAAGCATCTGTATCCCTCTGCTCCCCACCTACTCATGCATCTGTCGAGACGCATCTCCATGTGAACTCCCATGGAGCAGATTGATACATGTTAGATTTGGAACGATATTATCAGCAGTGAAAGCCAAGACAAAAATGTTTAGGTGAATCAATGGGAAATAAAGAAATAAGGAACTTGGCATTCAACCAGCCTCTTTCACCTGCACTTATGTGACAAGTTAGAAATTGCAGTAAAAATGAAGGCGGATTTTTTTTATTGCTATACAGCTTAAATTTTTAATTGACAGTGGATTGAGAGACAAGGTGGTAAGAGAATTGGACCCAGTATGTGGATTGGCAGACAATCATGATTTATTCAGTATCTTGATGGATTCGCTTTGAAGGTAGCAGCTGCGTTGTGATTCAAATGTCAAACTGCTATTTTCCAACAGCTGTTATTTATATTTCCTCTCTGATGGCATGTCCATTATCTCAGGAGCTGTTTTCTTGCTGGGCGATTTCATTAAGACTGTGTTCATGCTGCTAGACTCCAAGGTATAGCACTGCACATATAGCAGCCTTTACCTTACAGTGCAGGAGATGTGAAGCAAGCTTCAAGGTGGGGGTCAATAATCAATGAGCATAGAGAAATAAGAAGAAAAGGAAGTGATTTAGAAAAAGGAAATTGGCAGGAAAATGTTTTGGTTCACAATAAAATGCAATGAAGACAATTTAAACTTTGTAGACTTTAAATTATGATGATTTGGAGATGCCGGTGTTGGACTGTGTGGACAACATCAAACATCATACAACACCAAGAGGTTATAGTCCATCAGGTTTATTTGGAAGCATGAGCTTTCGGAGTGCTGCTCCTTCATCAGATGGTTATGCTTATACTCCACAACCACCTGCTGAAGGAGCAGCACTCCAAAAGCTAGTGCTTCCAAATAAACCTGTTGGACTATAACCTGGTATCATGTGAATTTTAATTTAATTATGCTGATATTGGACCTGGGAACTTCTAAGGACTTGGAAAGATTTGGGCTTTGCGGTGACCATTGAGTCAAAGTCTTGGAATTCACTCCCAAATGGCTTTGTGGGTCAGCCTACAGCCTGTGGGCTGCAGTGGTTCAAGAAGGGAGCTCCCCAACACCTTCTCAAGGGCAACTAGGGACAGAAAATAAGTGCAGGCCCAGCCAGGGATGCCCATATTCCATGAATGAATAAAAAGACATTTAAGATTGTGGAAACGTTTGAGGGTAGGTAAGTAAATAGATGTTTCCATTTGTGGGAGACTCCAAAATTCAACATGTCCGCCAGCCATCAATAAATACAATTGGATATTCAAGAGAATTGCTTTTACCCAAAATGTGGATAGAATGTAGAACTCACTAGGTCAAGAAGTAATGTGTGTTTGGAATGCAGTGCTAGAGGAAGTGGTGGAGGCTTGAACAATGACAATATTCAAAAGGTATTTGGATGGGTACATGATTGGGATATTGGCCAAGTGCTGGCAAATGGGACTAGATTAATTTAGGATATCTGGTTGGTGTAGACAATTTGGACTGAAGTGTTTCCATGTTATACATCTCTATGACTAGTGAGGCAAATAGCACAGATGCATTAATGGGGGTGTTAATAAAATACAATTGGTGCAAATGGGTATCCAACCCCCGAGGTGAATTTGGAGGTACGGGGGAAGAACTGATTTGGTCACAAAGTGTGTGGAATACGGTCAATGTGAATGGAAACTGTCTGAATGAAGGAAAGATGAGTGAGTGAAACTGGGAGTTGAATCCAAAGTGGGAATTCATGACAGAGGTGTTTTAACTGGAGTTTACTGGAAGATGCAATCTCTGCAGTGAAAGAAGCTGATGGAATAAGAGCATTGGTGAATATTTCTTGCCTTGCATTTTGGCAGGGTCCTGGGTAGTGTTGTCGAACAGAGAGACCTGGGGATTCAGGTACATAAGTCTTTGAAATTTTTAACAGGTAGAAGGGTGGTTAAGAAGATGAATTGCATGCTTGCCTTCACTGCTCAGACCATTGAGTATGAGAGTTGAAACATTATGGTAAGGTTGTACAGGATTTTAGTGAGGTCTCTCTGGAGAACACTGTGCAGTTCTGGTCACCCTGCTTTGGGAAGGATACTATTAAATTGGAGAGGCTTCAGGAAAGATTTATCAGGATGTTGCAGGGAATGGAGGATTTGTGTTATGAAAGTAGGCTGAATAGGCTGAAACTTCTTTCACTGGAGGTTGAGGGGTAACATCATGAGGAGCATAGATCAGTGAATAGTATGGGCTTTTCCCACTCAGGTGAGGAAGTTCAAAACTAAGGGATATTTTTAAGTTGAGAGGAGAAAGTCTTAATAAGGACATAAGGGGCAACTGTGTTTATGCAAAGTGTGGTTCATGTATGGAATGAACTGCCAGAGGATGCAGGTATAGTTGCAACCTTTAAAAGATGTTTAGATAAGTACATGAATAGGAATGTTTAGAAGCATACATCCAAAAGCAGGCAAGTGGGACTAGTTTAATTTGGAAATGTGATTGGCATGGACTAGTTGGACCAAAAGACCTGTTTCCATGTTACGTTACTCTATGATTCTATGTCTTTAAAGTAAATTATAGATCTTCAGTTTGCGTTTCAATCTCCAGTGTTTTGCTTTGCTCTTTCCTTACCCTTTTGGTCAGCACAGACATGTTGGGCTGAAGACCCTGTTCTTGTGCTATACTGTTCAAATAGCTTTTTAGGTTTGAGATTGATACACGTGTATTTTTTATTTAAAAGAACAGGCACTCACGAGTAATCAATTCAGTTTTTAAATCAATTATGATAGTAATGATAGGAATGGTGATGCGTTGCTGCTGCAGTATGTGGAAGGCACTAGACACTAAGCTGTTATACATCAGTGTGAATAGGTCAATTGCAAGGACATGAGTGAACCAGATGAAAGTTTACACGAATTAACAGTAGTAGATGTGATAACTATTTTTAAACAGTGAGTGAATGAAGGATTATGGGAAAAAGACAGGAAAATGGAGTTGAGGATCAACAGATGATCTCATTGAATGTGCTGAATAGTCTCCTTCTTCTCCTGTGCCGTATGGTCATTTGGAGTGGGAGCCTTTTGTCTGTCAACTTCTGTACTGCTAAAATCCTTATCATGCTTGCTTGTGAGCTACTGGATCTTCATTGTTGGGCAACCCCAATTTATTAAATATAACTTTGTCCATGAAGCCAAATTGGATCTGCTTATTTAACCCTGTCTATTGTATGCTGTTGGACGATCAAGTGTTGTAACTTCACCTCATATCAGGTATGGCAAATGCTGCTCCTGCTATGTCTTCCTACACTGTGCATTGAGCCACTTGTGACCTTACTAGAGCTTCATAAAGATTAAGCAAAGCTTCTGTGGTAGTGCTATAGCAGTCATAGAGTCATAGTCATAGAGATGTACAGCATGGAAACAGACCCTTTGGTCCAACCCATCCATGCTGACCAGATATCCCAACCTAATCTAGTCCCACCTGCCAGCATCTGGCCCATATCTCTCCAAACCCTTCATATTCATATACCCATCCAGATGCCTTCTAAATGTTGCAATTTTACCAGCCTCCACCACATCCTCTGACAGCTCATTCCATACATGTACCACCCTCTGCGTGAAAAGGTTGCCCCTTAGGTGTCTTTGATATCTTTCCCCTCTCACCCTAAACCTATGCCCTCTAGTGCTGGACTCCCCCACCTCAGGGAAAAGATTTTGTCTATTTATCCTATCATACCCCACATGATTTTATGAACTTCTATAAGGTCACCCCTTAGCCTCCAACACTCCAGGGAAAACAGCTCCAGCCTGTTCAATCTCTTCCTATAGCTCAAATCTTCCAACCCTTGCCACATCCTTGTAAATGTTTTCTAAACCCTTTCAAGTTTCAGAACATCCTTCCAATAGGAAGGAGACCAGAATTGCACGCAATATTCCAACAGTGGTCTAATCAATGTCCTATACAGCCGCAACATGACCTCCCAACTCCTGTACTCAATACTCTGACCAACAAAGGAAAGCATACCAAACGCCTTCTTCGCTATACTATTTACCTGCAACTCCACTTTCAAGGAGTTATGAACCTGCACTCCAAGGTCTCTTTGTTCAACAACACTCACCAGGATGTCGCCATTAAGTGTACAAGCCTGCTAAGATTTAATTTCCCAAAATGCAGCACCTCATATTTATCTAAATTAAACTCCATTTGCCACTTCTCAGCCCATTGGCCCATCTGATCAAGATCCCATTGTTATCTTCGCTGTCCACTACACCTCCAATTTTGGTGTCATCTGCAAACTTACTAACTATACCTCCAATGTTCACATTCAAGTCATTTATATAAATGATGAAAAGTATGGACCCAGCACCGATCCTTGTGGCACACACTGATCACAGGCTTCCAGTCTGAAAAACAACTCTCCATCACCACTCTCTGGCTTCTACCTTTGAGCCAGTTCTGTATCCAAATGGCTAGTTCTGACTGTATTCCGTGAGATTTAACCTTGCTAACCAGTCTCCCATGGGGAACCTTGTCAAACGCCTTACTGAAGTCCATATTGATCATATCTACCACTCTGCCCTCATCAATCCTCTTTGTTACTTCTTCAAAAAACTCAATCATGTTTGTGAGACATGATTTCCCACCATGTCACTGCACAATAGATCAAGGTTAATATTCTGAGGACACTGGTGCAAACCCATCGTGGCAGCTGCTGGAATTTAAATTCATATGATAATTGAATTGAATTGAATTTATTGTCACATGTACTGAGGCACACTGAAAAGCTTTGTCTTGTGAGCAATACAGACAGATCACAGAGTTAAATGGCATAGATAAGTAAATATAGAAAAACAGCAGCAAAAATAAAAACACAGCTACAGTGAACTTGGGAGTCCATTCAGTATTCTAACAACAGCAGGATAGAAACTATTACGAAACTGGCTGGTGCATGTGTTTGGGCTTCTGTACCTTCTCCCTGATGGTAGAGGCTGTAGAACACATTGCCAGGGTGGAATGGACCTTTGACAATGCTGGTGGTCTTTCCTTGACAGTGGGCCTGGTAGATAGATTCTATAGATGGGAGGTTGCCCTTTGTGATTGTCTGGGCTGAGTTCGCCACTCTCTGTAACCATCTCTGATCTAGAATGGTACAGTTGCCAAACCAGGTAGTGATACATCCAGACAGAATGCTCTCGATGGCACACCAACAAAAATTGGCAAGGGTATTTGCTGTCATGCCAAATTTCCTCAGTTGCCTGAGAAAGAAGGGATGTTGTTGGGCCTTTGTAACCAGTGCATCCACATGAAGAGTCCAAGAAAGCTTGTTGTGGATGACCACTCCCAGGAGCTTGATACTCTCCACTCGTTCCACTTCTGTGCTGTTAATGTGTCGGGGGGTATGAGTAACATCTTGCCGAAAGTCAATAATGAGTTTCTTGGTTTTGCCGGCATTGAGAGCGAGGTTGTTCTCAGTGCACCATTTTACCAGATCTTCCACCTCCCATCTGTAACCTGTTTCTTCACCAGCTGAGATTTGACTGACTATGGTGGTGTCATCAGCAAACTTATAAATGGTATTAGTCTGGTATTTGGTGATGCAGTCATGGGTACACAGTGAGTACAATAAGGGGCTGAATACGCACCCCTGAGGGCTCCAGTGTTGAATGTTACTGAGAATGAAATGTTGTCCCCAATCTTCATTGATTGTGGTCTGTGGGTCAGGAAACAAAGTTAGCCTTACTATGGTGATCATTGGAAGAACACGTCTGGTTCAGCGATGTTCTTTAGGGAAAGAAATTTATCATCTTTACTTGGTTTGGCCAACTTATGACTTCAAATCACAACAATGTGGTTGATTCTTAACCATCCTGTGAAATAGCCAAGAGCTTTTAGGGATGGCCAACAAATGCTGGTCTTGCCACTGACATCCATATCCCATGAAAACCAAAGTCCAGCCATCTCTGACGACACATCTGAGCACTGTGACACTGCCCACACGTTGGAGCTGTACCATTAATTCTTTGTTGCCTCTCCCTAATCCTTCATGAAAAATGTATCATCTCATACTTCTCTGTACTTGTCTTCCATTCTGATAGTCTATCTCCTCTTCCCTGGACCCTTGCTTTTGTTGGTGCTTCTTTGAATGTCTTTTTAGAAATTACATAGACTGCATCCACAACATTCCCTTCACCAGCCTTCTATTTAAAGGAAACTTCTAAATAGATTGGGAGAAAGTGAGGACCGCAGATGCTAGAGATCAGAGCTTAAAAATGTGTTGCTGGAAAAGCGCAGCAGGTCAGGCAGCATCAAAGGAACAGGAGAATCGACGTTTTGGGTTCCTGAAGAAGGACTTATGCCTGAAACGTCGATTCTAAATAGATTCGTCAAGCACAGTCTGCCTTTTACTTGCTCTAATTAATTAACTCAAACCTCTTGAGGTATCTGTTGATTTTCTTCCACTGTTATTGTTTCTAAAGCCCTGATCATCAGTTATTTTAAACTGGCCTCCTGTAGTTACTAGCTACATTATTAATCCATTGGGTGAATGTGTCCCATTTGACAGAGGAATGTGTCTCCATTCCTCTGCACCCTCTGCTGTAATCTCCCGAGTCAATCGACTGACAAATGTGTTCACATCTTCATTTTGAATGGGACATAGCGCCGGGGGGTGGGGGTGGGGGGGTTGTGAGAAAAGGGGTGGTGGTGGATAGAGGGGACACATTCCATTTGATGTCAGATCCATTCCACAGGCGACAAAATGATAGCAGGTTAGTTTGAGGTTTGGATTGTTTAGCAAGTTCCAGAGAAGGAATGATTTGGATTGATGCTGCTGTACCCACAGCAATGTGGTTGACCCTTAAGTGCCCTCTGGGCAATTAGGTATGGGCAATAAATCCTGGCCGAGCCAATGATGCTCACACCCCATGGGTGAATTAAAAAAAGAACTTGGGTAAGATTCAATTCCCTTGCCTCTTCCTACTTGAAGCAATGATATAGAGTCATAGAGATATACAGCACAAAACAGGCCCTTCGGTCCAACTCACCCATGCCAACCAAGTATCCTAAATTAATCTAGTCCCATTTGCCAACATTTGGCCCATATCCCTTCAAACCCTTCCTATTCATGTACCCATCCAAATGCCTTTTAAATGTTGTAATTGTAACAGCCTCCTCCGCTTCCTCTGGCAGCTCATTTCATACACACACCACCATCTGCATGAAAAAGATACCCTTTAGTCCCTTTTAAGTCTTTCCCCCTCACCTTCAACCTACGCTCTCTAGTTTTGCTCCTTGGGGAAAACAATTTGACTATTCAATATCTCCTGTTTGTGTAAGCATGGACAAGATAAGCTGAGAAGAATTGTTAAGCTTGGGTCCAGGGCAACATCAAAATTGCATTCATTGCCTCCAGGTAGGATTGGCACATTTTAATTGGACATATGTAAGACTCTGCACAGTCAAGCAAGAAAGATGAAACCTGCATTTGATCGAGCAGTCTCTATAAATATAGGTGGAAGGGGAGTTGGGTCTGATTACTTATTGACTAAAAACATCTCAAGCAGAATGCAATATTGACACAGGCAACAATTCCCTCTCAGTGAATGCTCATACTCAGCCGCACTGGCTCAGCATTTCCTGGGAAATTAATGACTCGCTCTTTTCGTGTGAGAAATTTCAAAGAATATATTTAAAAACATACACAAATAACTCAAAAGTTGTTCCTGTAGAGCAATCCATGGAAAAATCACTGAATGCTTCATGCCAAATGTTACCTTGCTTTTCTCGTCCTCTCAGACCTTCTAGAATTTACTCTATTTTCCACATTAGCATAACTTGCGATATTCTTTTCCTTTCCATCACTGAGAGAGTCCACATTTTCTTCCTGA
The DNA here is from genome assembly GCF_020745735.1 of Hemiscyllium ocellatum. Taxonomy (NCBI): domain Eukaryota; kingdom Metazoa; phylum Chordata; class Chondrichthyes; order Orectolobiformes; family Hemiscylliidae; genus Hemiscyllium; species Hemiscyllium ocellatum. Next base: position 120,006,468 of record NC_083405.1, on the reverse strand, counting down.
ACTTCTCTTCAGTACGCATCCAAATGTGGATCACTAAACAAGCAACGATTGAGGAATAACGTAAGAATGTGCTCCCTCAATGTGTACTTTCTCTAAGTATATTTTTCTGGTGGGGTTTTTTTACACCACTTGTAGTCAGATCAGATTTTCACATTTAACCATGGGAGAAACAGGATTTTGCTTCCCTGAGCTTCATTGACTTATGTCCATGGACAACTCTTCCAAGATTATTTCCTACTGTAACACTCGAGTTTAGAAAGGCTCAATAATAAAAGTTGCTAGCAACACATTTTAATTATTGTTTGTCTCATGTTTCATGATAGCAAAGGGGGAGTAAGTGTGTGGATGACAATCATGTGTCTGTGTTGTTATTGTTATTGACACTCCTGAAATGCTGAGCATAGAGGGAAGGTAGGTCTTAGGTTAGTATTAGGGTTCTTGTCCATCCCAATTTAACATACAATTACTTAGAACTTACAGCATAACAACAGGCCATTCTGCACCAGGCTTAAGCAGATTTCCACACAAGCACCCTCTCATCTTACTTAAATTAATCCTACCAATTCTACTCCTTTTCCCATCATGTATGTAACCAGCTTCTACTTAAAGGCATCTGTGATCTTCTCCTTATCTATTCCACAGTTCCTCACAATCTGCTTAGAATTCCTCAAATTTCCTATTGGATTTATAAATGTCTGTATTAAATCCATGTCCCCTTGTGTTGCCCTCTCCCACTCACCAGTGAATCCTGTCAAATCCTTCATATTTCTAGACCTCTGTCAAGACTCCTTCCTGGAGGATAGGGCCTAATCTGTTCTGTCTTTCCTGATAGGACTCTCAGATCTTGTAAATTTGTTTTCTGCTTGCTCCAGTTTAAATCCACTACTGCAACATAATGGAAGCTAAGAGGCTTAGAGCTATCTGGTAGCACACTAGTTAAACACACACATGTAAATTTTCTTTGTGAGCTTTTTTAATGCAGCCATTAACCTATTTAATAAATGGGTTGATAACTGGGTTAAAAATGCACAAATATAAATTTGAAGAAGTAACTAAGAGGATTGATGAGGGCAGAGTGGTAGATATGATCTATATGGACTTCAGTAAGGCGTTTGACAAGGTTCCCCATGGGAGACTGATTAGCAAGATTAGATCTCACGGAATACAGGCAGAACTAGCCATTTGGATACAGAACTGGCTCAAAGGTGGAAGACAGAGAGTGGTGATGGAGAGTTATTTTTCAGACTGGAGGCCTATGATCAGTGTGTGCCACAAAGATCGGTGCTGGGTCCATACTTTTCATCATTTATATAAATGACTGGATTTAATAAATGCTCTAAAAATAGTTGATGGAGTGAATTTATTTACTGTATTTAATGTATTTCCACATTATCTCTAATTTCACAATCTCAACCTTCTTGGTTTCAAACCTAAGTTTGCAGTGGAATTTTGCAGTTGAATATGATCCTTTAAAGCAGAGAAGGTGATTTTTAAAATTTATTTTGAAACTTCCAATATAGGATTCCTGCTGAAAACATGTTGTCACTATATGCAGGATGATGGCTCAGTGGTTAGCACTGCTGCCTCACAGCGCCAGGGACCCGGGTCCGATTCCACCCTCAGGGCAACTGCCTGTGTGGTGTTTGTACATTTGTCCAGTGTCTTTGTTGGTTTCCTCCAGGTGCTTCAGTTTCCTCCCACAGCCCAAAGATGCGCAGGTTAGTTGAATTGATTATGCTAAATTGCTCGCAATGTCAAACGATGTATAGGTTAGGTGAATTATCCGTAGGAAATACAGGATAGCAGGCATAAGGTAGGGGGTAGATCTGGGTTGGATGCTCTTCAGAGGGTCGGTGTGGATTCAATGGGCCAAATGGCCTGCTTCCACACTGTAAGGTTTCTATCATCTCTGTAAGATCAAAATGGCTAAAATGGCCTATTTTGTACCTTGCATTCCACCTCACTCCTGTAATCACTGTTAAATAACTGGCATCAATTTGAATTTGACATGGTCCAGAAGAAAGTGGTTTGTTTAATCGGCAGGCCATGCATCTTCTTAAGTAACCAATCCCCTTACTATCAGTGCACCATGGCTGCTGTGAAGATGCATTGCAGGAACTCAACAAGGTTTCTTTGACAGCAGCTTCGAAACCTGTAAATTCTACCGTTGAGAAAGGAATCTTCCCAAAGTGAGACTGAGCATCTAGGTGGGGTCGTAAGCTAAAATTTTGAAGTCACAAGGTCGGCAATAGCTGCTGTTTACCTTCAACACCACCCTCCCAGCACCCCTTCCCCCCTCCAGCACTAGCAGATTTTATACCCCATGTAGCCCACTTATGGCTCCCAAATATTTTCTGACTTTCTTTCTGACTCCCCATCATCACGCAAAATTCAAAAAATATTGATGCATTTATAAGTGAAAATAATCTCCATGCAAAATAGAGTAGAGCTGTTATTCATGGACTGACTGAACTTGTCATTGACATTATTTTGTGTTTTCGATCATTGTTTAAAAATCTTGCGATTTGCAACTTGTAAATTACTTAGACTTTTGTTTGTTCTACTGTCCTGGTTTCCAGGATTGGTCCATGGACTTCAAAACCACACTGACAGGCAAAGCACTGCCAGGGGTTTCGCCATAGCTTTCTGTGGGACGGCTGACCAGGAAATTCTCCTGTTGTTCCCATCTGCCATCAGCCATACAGAGAGATTTACAGGCTGGCAGCCAACTTGCTTGGCTACAGTAGAAATGTGCCTTGCATGACCCATAATTCCCAGTGCTTCTGCCGTCAGGGGTAGGGCCTTGATGACTGCATCACAGGGACCCCTATTAAGCATTAGTTCAAAAAAAGGAAGTGGAAAGGTGAAACTAATGAATTTGAATGACAAACTTTCACAGAAACTGCTCGCTGACTTGGTTCCAAATGCATTATCAAGGTCCTTGTACACTGGGGAGCTTTTTTATCCTGCTGTCATCTGCAGTCCTGAGATTGGGAACACAGCAATTGTTCAGTAGCTACATTCTTCAAGAGGGCTGTTATGACACAGTGATATCATTCCTCCCTCTGAGCCAGAAGGCCTGACTTCAAGTTCCAGTCCAGTACTGTGTCATAACATCATAAAACAGGCTGGTTAGAAAATTAACTAGCTCTATGCTTCAGTGCTATTTTCAATCGAACATGATTTTCTTAAGCTTATTACAACCAACATGTTTCACAGCACTTTACAGTATTTTCTGATGTACAATCACTGAAAGCAGGTAGCGAGTTTGCACTCAGTGAGATCCTATTGAGACAACAACCAAATAACTTTATTTTTGACAGATAAATATTGAGCAGGATACCTGGTAATACTCTTCTTTCAAATAGTGCTTTTGGATCTTTTATCTGAGGAGGTAGGCTGAACCTCAATGTAATGTTTTGTCTGAAAGATAGGACTGGACAGCACTCAATTCCTCTGCTGCACTGGGAGGTTTAGCTGAGATTTTGTTCTCATGTTTTTGTGTCATGAGACTTGAACCTAACAGAGCCACAGCGGATACAGTTAGACTCAAATACAATGTTTTGCTCATCTTATTTCTGCTGATCCCTTCAACTTGCTTTGTGATGACAACTTGTTGAGGTCCATCAACTTAGATTTTATTCCTGGCTCCGTCATCTCCTCCTGACTCGGCCTGAAGTTACTTTCACTGGATGTCTTCCTGTGCCATCGTAAGCTGGACCAGCATTTAGTGCAATCCTTAAATATCCTTGCGAAGATGATGGTGAGCTGCCTTCTTGAATTGCTGCATTCATCTCGGATTCAGCACCTCTTGGAAGGAAAGGAGTCCTGTTAAGAAGTGGCGATAGAGTTCTGTGACACAATGGTAGTGTGTGACTGAAAGGAGAATTTCCAGTTCATAGTGTTCCCAAGCATCTGCCCTGCCCTTCTAGGTGGCAGTGGTCATGGGTTTGGACGTGGCTGTCAAAAGAGGCTTGGTGAATTTCTGCAGCACATCTTGTAAGTAAGGTGTACTGCTGCTATTGAGTATCATTGGTGAAGGGAGTGAGTTTTGAAGATGGTGGATGGGATACCAATCAAGCATCACCAAAGTTCCTTTGACAGCACCTTCTCCAATAGCCTGAAATATTAGTGGAAGCAGAAGGATGGTGCATACATATTTAATAAGAAGCAACATTTGCAGGACAATGGGGAGAGAACAGAGAGACATGACTAAGAGAGACAAGATTTCCATTCACTATGAGAATTTTCTCACAGCATTAAGTGGCATCTTCAACTTAGATTTTCGTGGCAGGTCCATGTGGAGTTTGAATCTGCTTGGAAGCTGAGATGAGAGTTGAATCTTGCAGCACACTGTCCTTTTTCATTGGGCTGAAGAGCATTTATTTTTCCAGAACTATGTCCCTGCATACACCCTCTGATTCTAAGATACCAGTTTTATTCCAGCTCCCACCTTTCCAAAATCAATGACTGTTCTGTGCTCCCTCTCCCCATCGCCATTTAAGGGAAGGTAACGGATAATAGACAATAGGTGCAGGAGTAGGCCATTCTGCCCATTTAATCATAGCTGATCATCCTTAATCAGAATCCTGTTCCTGCCATATCTCCATAACCCTTGATTCCATTATTCTTGGGAGCTCTATCCAACTCTTTCTTAAATGAATCCAGAGACTGGGCCTCCACTGCCCTCGGGGGCAGAGCATTCCACACAGCCACCACTCTCTGGGTGAAGACGTTTCTCCTCATCTCTGTCCTAAATGGTCTACCCCGTATTTTTAAGCTGTGTCCTCTGGTTCGGCACTCACCCATCATCGGAAACATGTTTCCTGCCTCCAGAGTGTCCAATCCTTTAATAATCTTATATGTCTCAATCATATCCCCCCTCAGTCTTCTAACCTCAAGGGTATACAAGCCCAGTCGCTCCAGTCTTTCAGTGTAAGGTATCCTGCCATTCCGGGAATTGACCTCGTGAAACTACACTGCACTCCCTCAATAGCCAGAATGTCTTTCCTCAAATTTGGAGACCAGACTGCACAGAATACTCCAGGTGTGGTCTCACCAGGGCCCTGTACAGCTGCAGAAGAACCTCTTTGCTTTTATATTCAATCCCTCTTGTTATGAAGGCCAGCATGCTATTAGCCTTCTTCACTACCTGATTGCTTGCCTTCATTGACTGGTGTACAAGAACACCCAGATCTCTCTGTACTGCCCCTTTACCTAAATTGATTCCATTGAGGTAGTAATCTGCCTTCCTGTTCTTGCCACCAAAGTGGATAACCATACATTTATCCACATTAAACTGCATCTGCCATGCATCTGTCCACTCACCTAACCTGTCCAGGTCACCCTGTAATCTCCTAACATCCTCCTCACATTTCACCCTGCCACCCAGCTTAGTATCATCAGCAAATTTGCTAATGTTATTACTAATTCCATCTTCTATATCATTAAGATATATTGTAAAAAGCTGCGGTCCCAGCACTGATCCCTGTGGTACCCCACTGGTCACTGCCTGCCATTCCATAATGGAGTCGTTTATCACTTCTCTTTGTTTCTTATCAGCCAACCAACTTTAAATCCAAGTTAGTACTTTGCCCCCAATACCATGTGCCCTAATTTTGCTCACTAACTTCCTAAGTGGGACTCCTTTAAAAGCTTTCTGATAGTCTAGGTACACTACATCCACTGGACCTCCCTCGTCCATCTTCAGAGTTACATCCTCAAAAAATTCCAGAAGATTAGTTAAGCATGATTTCCCCTTCATAAATCCATGCTGACTCTGACCTATCCTGTTACTACTATCCAGATGTGTCGTAATTTCATCCTTTATAATAGACTCCAGCATCTTTCCCACCACTGAGGTCAGACTAACTGGTCCATAATTTCCTGCTTTCTCTCTCACACCTTTCTTAAAACGTGGTACAACATTAGCCACCCTCCAATCTGTAGGAACTGATCCTGAATCTATCGAACTCTGGAATATAATCACCAACGCATCCACGATTTCTCGAGCCACCTCCTTCAGTACCCTGGGATGTAGGCCATCAGGCCCCGGGGACTTATCAACCTTCAGACCTAACAGTCTCTCCAACACCAATTCCTGGTAAATATAAATTCCCTTCAGTTCAGGTCCTTTAGCCACTGTTACCACAAGGAGATTGCTTGTGTCTTCCCCAGTGAAAACAGATCTGAAATACCAATTCAATTCTTCTGCCATTTCTTTGTTCCCTGTAATATATTCCCATTTCTGCCTTCAAGGGCCCAATTTTAGTCTTAACCTTTTTTTTGCCTTTCAAATACCTAAAAAACTTTTTCTCTTTTAACTTTATATGTTTCTTAACTTCCTTTGTCAGCCATGGCCACCCATGCCTCCTCCTAGGATCTTTCTTCCTTTTTGGAATGAACTGATCCTCTAATGGTATTATCACTGGACCCAGGTAATGTTCTATGGACCTGGGTTCAAATTCCACCCTAGCAGATGGTGGAATATGAATTCATTAAAAATCTAGCATTAATTGTCTAATAATGACCATGCATGCAATGTTACAAGCACGAGCATCTGTTAGCTGCAGTTGCAGTGATTGTAATGAGGTCAGCCAGTTGGTCCTAATAGAGTACGAGATCCCTGATTGGGGCTGTTAACCCTGTCTAATCAGGGAGCCCTGGCTGACAGATATAAACAAGAGTCTGAGAGGTTCTGCTCACTCTGAGAGCTGGCTCTGAGGGAGCTGGATCAGTGTAAGAAAAAATTTTTAAAAGAGAAAACAAAAGAAGAAAAATAATAAACAGGAGTGTCAGGGATTAGACAATAGACAATAGACAATAGGTGCAGGAGTAGGCCATTCAGCCCTTCGAGCCTGCACCACCATTCAATATGATCATGGTTGATCATTCTTAATCTGAATCCGCTTCCTGCCTTATCTCCATAACCCTTGATTCCACTATCTTTGAGAGCTCCATCCAACTCTTTCTTAAATGAATCCAAAGACTGGCCCTCCACTGCCCTCTGGGGCAGAGCATTCCACACACCCACCACTCTCTTGGTGAAGAAGTTTCTCCTCATCTCTGTCGTAAATGGTCTACCCCGTATTTTTAAGCTGTATCCTCTGGTTCGGCACTCACCCATCATCGGAAACATGTTTCCTGCTGCCAGAGTGTCCAATCCTTTCATAATCTTATATGTCTCAATCATATCCCCTCTCAGTCTTCTAAATTCAAGGGTATACAAACCCAGTCATTTCAGTCTTTCAGTGTAAGGTTATCCCTCCATTCCAGGAATTGACCTCGTGAACCTACGCTGCACTCCCTCAATAGCCAGAATGTCTTTCCTCAAATTTGGAGACCAGAACTGCACACAGTACTCCAGGTGTGGTCTCACCAGGGCCCTGTACAGCTGCAGAAGCACCTCTTTGCTTCTATACTCAATTCCTCTTGTTATGAAGGCCAGCATGCTATTAGCCTTCTTCACTACCTGCTGTACCTGCATGCTTGCCTTCATTGACTGGTGTACAAGAACACCCAGATCTCTCTGTACTGCCCCTTTACCTAAATTAATTCCATTGAGGCAGTAATCTGCCTTCCTGTTCTTGCCACCAAAGTGGATAACCTTACATTTATCCACATTAAACTGCATCTGCCATGCATCTGACCACTCACCTAACCTGTCCAGGTCACCCTGTAATCTCCTAACATCCTCATCATATTTCACCCTGCCACCCAGCCTTGTATCATCAGCAAATTTGCTAATGTTATTGCTGATACCATCTTCTATATCATTAACATATATTGTAAAAAGCTGCAGTCCCAGCACGGATCCCTGCGGTACCCCACTGGTCACTGCCTGCCATTCTGAAATGGAGCCGTTTATCACCACCCTTTGTTTCCTATCAGCCAACCAGCTCTGAGAGCTGGCTTTGAGGGAGCTGGATCAGTGTCAAAGATGCATCACGTGCAAATAAAGGATGACTTGGTGATGGGATATCAGCGTCCGTGGAGTTATTTTAGTTGTGAGTTTCCAAATTGCACACTCAGAGAGAAAACATGATTCTCTGCGAGGTCTGCTCCATGATTTTAAATGTATTTGAATGTTTTGAGTAAATTAACCCATAGAGTTAATCAACCCCTGAGGGGTGATTCCTTATCATTAACATGACAGGCCTTGTTTTAACCATTGTAAGCCTATATATTCTTTCTTCTCTGATACACTTCTGAAGAGGCCTGCAGCTTTACACTTTCTTCCTCAAGGCGCTGTTTAAGAGATGAAGGTTGATGGATTACAGAACAATCCTGCAGCAAAGAAGCTAAAATATATCTGTCAAATAGTTACCTCAGTCACTTCTACTTCATAAACTAACCGATGTGGGAACTTGCAATATTCCCCAGGCTCTTCCGGTATCGGTGAGTGGTATACTCAATCTAAAAAGTTGATTTGAATTTTGCCAGCTGTATTATTCATACAGTGCTGTGGTCCCACTGGAACAGATTCTCTTGTAACTGCTGCAGAGAGTAATTCATGATTAACCCGACTGAACATGAACAGAATAATCAGGTAGGACCTCCCAAAAGGCATACTTTTGTCTCTTTATTTTATCTCACCTATTGGAGTAAAGACTGCATTTCACAAGTGTACTTGTCTGTGAAGTGCTTTGGGACATCCTGAGATTGCGAAAGGCACTATATAAATGAAAGCATATTTTCCTTTTTGATTGAACTGAAATAACCTGAGTATTAACCACATCCCCCGATAAGCATTCATTCCTTTGAGGTAATAACAAGGACTGCAGATGCTGGAAACCAGATTCTAGATTAGAGTGGTGCTGGAAAAGCACAGCAGGTCAGGCAGCATCCGAGAAGCAGGAAAATCGACATTTCAGGCAAAAGTCTTCATCAGATTCATTCCTCTGAACCCAGTTTGGCTGCACTAGCAAGTGCAGAATAAGAAATGTTTTCTCCACTGAGTTTTCGTGAAGCGTTGTGGGGAGGAACTCTTTCCACTGATAGGAGAGTAGTTAAACAAAGAATACAGATTTAATATAATTGGTAAATCAAATCCCAAGGCAATGAGGCCAGTTTGCTTTACACAGTGCAGCATTGTAACTGGATTATGCTAACTGAATGGCTGAGGACAGTTAATTTCACAGCAGCATTCAATGGGGGGCTGGATGTCTGCTTGAAAAGGAAATAAAGTTGCTAAACTTTGTGGACAGTATTTGGTGTTCGCGACACAACACTCTTTATGAAAGTGTTTCTAAGAAATGACTGCCTCCAGTATTCGTGCCTCATGGGAGAGGTGACATAATTACGGCAGACCGAAATGGTATTTGTACCTGATTACAATCCAATCCAAGTAGAAGGAGCAGTGTAATGGAACAAATTGGACAGCACCTTTTAGACAGCCAGTAGAGAGGGAAGGTACTGCACATCACCTTTCTTGGCTGTTGGTGGGATTGCAAAGGTGGAGGGTGAATCTTTGTCGATGCTTGATGACCAATTGGCAATCTGTTTTAGATGTCTCCAGTGTTTATGTCCATTGGGTTCTGTGCTCATTGCCTGTTGACTTATGAGCCCCTATTTACACGGTCACACTGAGGGAATTGCTCTGGAATTATCACTGGCAAAATTGAGGTTCCCTGAAGTTCCCATTCTTCAGGGACACAACATAGAACAGTACAACACAGGAAGAGGCCCTTCAGCCCATCATCGCTGTGCCGACCATGATGCCACTCTAAACTAGTCCCATTTTCCTGCACATGGTCCATATCCCTCTATTGGCCTTCTGATCATGTGTAAATGCCTCTTAAACTTTGCTATTGTATCTGCTTCTACCACCTTCCCTGGCAGTGCAGTACAGACACCTAACATCCTTTTTATTAAAAAACTTTCCATGCACATTTCCTTTAAACATCCACCCTTCACTTTAAACCATTGCCCTCCCAGCCCACCCAGCATTCAACATTCTGGGAAATAAACTCCAAGTATCCACTCTATCCGTGCCTCTCATGATTTTATATATTTCCATCAGGCTGCTCCTCAGCTTCCTAGACTCTGACAAAGGCAGTTCAGGTTTATCCAATTTCTCCTTATAACTAATACGACTTTCCAGTTGGTCTATATCCTGCTGTATCATTTGACAAACTTGCTCACAAACCACAACTCCGCCATTTTTTGTCTCATCTGCAAACTTACGAATCAGACTCCTATATTTTCACCCAAACTATTTATAAATATCACAAATAATAGAGGTCCCAGCATTGATACTTACATAACACCACACCTGTCACAGATCTCCAGTCAGAAAAAAAACCTATCCTTCGTCTTCTGTGGTCATACCTGTGTCGTATACAACTGTTGTATATAACTCACGATGGATTTCATGCAATTGGATATTCTGGACTATGAGGGACCTTGTCAAATGCTTTAGTAAAGCCCATGTAGACAACATCCACTGCCATACCCTCACCAATCATCTTGGTCACTTCTTCAAAATGATCAATCAAGTTTGTGAGAAAAGACCTTCCCCACCTAAAGCCATGCTGACTATCCTTGAGACGTTCATTCTTCTTCAAAAGCAAGTAAATCCTGTTCCTAAGAATCTTCTCCAATAATTTCCCTACCACTGATGTAAGGCTCACTGACCCAGCATTTCATGGATTACCCCTGATGCCCTTCTTTAACAAAGGAGTAAACCCAATGAAGCCTCAGGCAGGAGAGTGCTGGAAACATGAGGTCTCGAAAATGAATTGTTTGAAGCAATTATTTTGACAAAGTCTGGCAGAAGTCTATTGTAGCAATGAATATCACCTTTGTTCTAAAATATTGGGAACTCTGATTACACTGCAGTGTATAAACATGACCACTGAATATTAGTATTAATGACCACTGAATATTAGCAAGTGGAGGCAGAATAGGATGATGTGTGAATGGTTTGGGAAAAGCAATGAATCCTTTATTGCTGTGCTTGCAGAAATCTCGCCTCAACCACAAAGACGTTTTAGATTAGATTAGACTTACAGTGTGGAAACAGGCCCTTCGGCCCAACAAGTCCACACCGACCCGCCGAAGCGCAACCCACCCATACCCCTACATATTACCCCTTACCTAACACTACGGGCAATTTAGCTTGGCCAATTCACCTGACCCGCACATCTTTGGACTGTGGGAGGAAACCGGAGCACCCGGAGGAAACCCACGCAGACACGGGGAGAACGTGCAAACTCCACACAGTCAGTCGCCTGAGTCGGGAATTGAACCCGGATCTACAGGCGCTGTGAGGCAGCAGTGCTAACCACTGTGCCACCGTGCCGCCCATTTTAATCTTCAATACTTGTGCTATGTACCCAAATTTGCTGATAGTGCAAAAATAAGTGGGAGGGCATGTTGCGGTGAAGACGCAAGGAATCTGCAACGGGATTCAGGTAGATTGAGTGAGTGGGCAAAAACTTGGCAGATGGAGTTCAAAGCAGTGAAGTGTGAGATCATGCATTTTGGGAGGAAAAAATCAAAAGGCAGACTGTGGTAAAAATGGAGAAAGACTCCCAAAAATTCAGGATGGTATTTTTCTGTGTGAAACACAGAAAGTTAGCATGGAGGTGCGGAAAGTAATTAAGAAAGCAAATGGAACTTTGGTCTTTATTGTTAGGGAAGTGGAGATTAAAAATAGGAGAATCTTATTGAAATTGGACAAAATATTAGTGAGACTGTGGTACTGAGTCCAGTTTTGATCTTGATGTTTAGAAAGAATGTATTGGCTTTGGAGGCAGTATAAGAGATTCACAAGGCTGAGTCCTGGGATGCAGCGAGTGACTTTAGAAGAATGGCTAACCAATTGTCCACCTGGGGCTTGGCTGCTGTTTCGGAGCTGAGAGTAGAGCACTACTTAAGGAGTCTTGTGTCAGTCATGCGAATGGTATACTCAGGCCATCGCAGCCAATCAAGGTGGGGGTCAGTGCCTCACTGCTGAAGGAATGGTGCACAACAAGCTCAGATTCCTCAGGTGCGTGGTGACTGAGTTGTACCAACTGACCATTGAAGCTCTGCAGGAGCCATTTGGCCACCGCCAGAACATTAGCTGTGGTCACTATTGGTTCCTGTCAAAGAACCTAAAAGACTTTCACATTAAGAATGGCACTTTGTTAATGCAAGAAAAATCCTGCATATGCACACCACCTGCTACCTTTTCTCCACCTCAACAGTGAGTACAGTCCCTAAGTGTTCCCCTGCATTAGCGAGATGAGGAGGAATTTCTTCCCTCAGAGAGTTGTCAGTTATTGGAATTCTCTGGACAAGACTATGTTGGCATAGTCCAACATGTTTATTTGAAACCAAAGGCTTTCATCAGGTGAAGTGGGAGGGACGCACACGGAACACAGAATTTGTGGGCAGACAGATCAAGGGTAGAGTGATCAAAAGATCATTCAAATGGTGGTGTGAGTGGAGTGTCGAATCATAAGTCTCTCTCACACCCTTGGTCACTGTCTGCCCACAAATTCTGTGTTCTGTGTGCGTCCCTCCCACTTCATGTGATGAAAGCCTTTGGTTTCAAATAAACATGTTGGACTATGCCAATATAGTCTTGTCCAGAGAATTCCAATGCCTGACAACTCTCTGAGGGAAGAAAGTCCTCCTCATCCTGATAATGCAGGGGAGTCTCTGCGGGCGACCAAGGGTGTGAGACAGTGTGAGTAAAGTGTCAACAGCTGAATAACAACTGAAGAGATATCCTGTGATCTGATTAAAGGAGGGAGAGGCGTAATTACAAAAAAATTAAAATAAGGTGGTGCTGGAGACAAACCAAATGACCAGAATAACATGAAACACAAACAGAAGCCACTAGAAAAGCCCAGCAAGTCCTGACAGTATTGTGAAGAAAAAACAGAGGAAGGGTCACCGGACTCGAAACGTTAACTCTTGAGTTTTCTTCACAGATGCTGCCAAATCCAATGCGTTTCCCCCACCCCCCCCCTCCGCCCCCCCATCACACATCACCCCTCTCACCCAGCAACCCCCTGCCCTGCTCCTTGATTACAGCATCCAAAGTGTTTTCAGTATTTATTGGACTGGAATAGCATGAGAGGTATAAGAGTCACATGCTCAGGGTCTAGCCAAAGTAGTAAATGATGAAAAACTGTGCAGACTAATTCAGGTAGGGAGATCATGACAATTTATCAAGGTGATGGCATCAAAACAGGGCACTAAGGAAGATTTTACAGGTGCAGAAGAAGATGTGAGGTCATGTGTAGCACTCCAAGATCACTGTCCTCTCTCTAGAAAATCTTCCTTACTGTCACCTACAGGGAATTATTATTTGAAATCCACTCCCACCATTTGTATGATTGTTTGATCTCTCTGCCTTTGATCTCTCTGCCTATAAATTCTGTGTCTATGCACTTCCTTCTCACTTCACCTAATGAGGGGGTTACGCTCTGAAAGCTTGTGATTTCAATTAAACCTGTTGGACCAAAACATAGACATAGAACATAGAAAAATACAGCGCCGTATAGATCAGTGTTGGATCGATGTTGCGCTAATCCAAGCCCACCTAACCTACACGAGCCCACTATCATCCATATGCCTATCCAATGCCCGTTTAAATGCCCATAAAGAGGGAGAGTCCACCACTGCTACTGGCAGGGCATTCCATGAACTCACGACTCGCTGAGTAAAGAATCTACCCCTAACATCTGTCCTATACCTACCACCCCTTAATTTAAAGCTATGCCCCTAGTGTCATGTGGCTTCTGACGTTGCCCAGCCTAATCCAACACCGGCACCTCCATTGTATTTTACTTCCCTCTTGGTGAAGAGCTTGGTGGCGGAAACGGCATCAGTGGCGGTGATTGGGCCCAGCAGCAGAGCGGATCCACGACGACGGGGTGGGAGGTGAGTTTGGGTTTCGAGCCGGTGTCTGTGTCAGGTGCAGATTCATGGAGGCAGCAGTGGAGTTGAGTTTGAACCCAGTTCGAGACTCCGTGGCATTACATCGGCGAGGTGGGCCCAAAGGGGAATCATGGCAGTGGCGGACTCTGGTTTGGGCTGGTACTGTACCCGGCAGCATCAGTGACAACAGCATTGGCAAGGTCCAATGGCAAGATGGTAGTGGCGAGGGCATCAGTGCAGGCGAGATAGTGCGAAAGATGGGACGGCAAAGAGGACTAGGGACTGACGGAGCGCTTAAACAAGAAGGACTGTAAAGTTAGACACTCCCTTCATTTCTTCATTTGCCTGCCTTTATATTGGTTTGGTTTCTTTTTCGGTGTTTTAAGATGGTACTCTACAACACTCTTCCCTGTACTTTGTAACAAGACATACGTGACGATAAATAAATGAATCAAACGAATCAAAGTATTTGTAAGGTGGATTTGTCTCACAGAGTAATACCAGCTCCTGTGTGGCTTCAGCAGCAGCAGCCAATGTTCTAATTACACACCAGTCCGCACAGAATTGTTGATGGTCATGATAACGTCTTCATGTTTTATTGGATTCTAAAGGCGTTCATGAATAATTCACACCTTTGCAAATAAAGAGATCTCATCGCTGCTCACAAGAGACCTTTGTTGGCAATTATCTGTAGGCCCAGAGCTGGAGTTGCACATCACTCTCTCCTTACAGCTGCCTGCCCTGAATGATTTATTAGCGAGTGAGGTGAAGGTTTTCTGCAGCAGATTTTAATTGCCTAGCCGCAGCCTCTGGAAGTCCGGATCTCGAGGTGGAGGTTGGTGGTGGAGGTTGGTGGAATTTGAGAGTGGGTGAGGATGGGAAAGGATCCTTCCCCAGCACCAGTGCAATTATAGACATGGTAAGAAAGCCTCTACAAGGAAGAGGTGACCTGCAGTGTCTGCAGCTCCCAGTTTGCACCTTCCTCATTTGCACCTTGGTTAAGGAAGACAGGGCTCAGCTGTTGTTTGTTCAGCCTGTCACTCTTAAATTGGGCCTGAGACTGTCACTGCCATACTTGATGTCAGAATCAACAATAACTTCCCATTAAAGAAAAATCTGTCTGCTTTTTTTTTGTATTTCAACAATCAAATTGTGTGTTTTGACAAAACAGTGTATGTTAAGCAGTTGATGCAATGCCCCACAACAAATGTGTAAGGAAAGTTATAGATCATGGTATTAAAGGGGCAGGGACAGTGCAGATGCAAGATTGGCTGAGTGATCAAAAGCAGAGTCTGTGGATATTTTCCAAGCTGCAGGAAGAGTTTGAGGTGGAGTTCCCCAGGGGCCAATATTGAGATCCTTGCTTTCCCTGATATAGATTAATGTTCTGGATCTTCCTGTGCAGGGGGTAATTTCTAAGTTTGCAGAAAATCTGGAAGAATTGCAACATTTAAGAGGCATTTGGATGGGTATATGAATAGGAAGGGTTTGGAGGGATCTGGGCCGGGTGCTGGCAGGTGGAACTAGATTGGGTTGGGATATCTGGTCGGCATGGAGGGGTTGGACCAAAGGATCTGTTTCCATGCTGTACATCTCTGTGACTCTAATTGTTAAACTATGAGGAGTGCATTGTGGAACTCCAAAAACAGACATTGACAAGTTGATGGAGTGGGCAAATAGATGCAAGATGGGGTTCAATGCAAAGGGATATCGAGGGAGTGCAGTGATGGTTTATCAAACTGATCCCTGGGATAGCCGGATTGGCATATGAGGGGATATTGACTCAGTTCAGATTGTATTCACTGAAGTTTCGAAGACTGAGGGGGGAATTTCATACAAACTGGATCGATGTTCCCAATGGTTGGGGAGTCTAGAACCAGGCATCCAAGTTTAAGGATAAGGGGTAAACCATTTAAGACTGACATGAGGAGAAAGTTCTTCACCCAGAGAGTTATAAACCCGTGGATTTCACTATCACAGAAAGTGGTTGAGATCAAAACATTCTGTTTTTTTTCAAGAATAAGGTAGATATAGCTCTTGTAGCTAAAGGGACCATGGGGGGAGGATTAGGGTATTGAGCTCAAAGATCATAACAAACAACAGAGCAGGCTCAAGGATCAAACAGTCTACTCCTGCTCCTGTCTTCTACGTTTCTAAAAATGTGAAGTGATGTACTTTGGTCTGGTGAACATTGAAAGTCAATTTGAAATCGGGAATACTGTGCTAAAGGGTATGCAGGAGCAGAGGAACCTGGATGTCTGTTTTTGTTTTGTACATAGATGTGGCAGGATAGCTGGAGAGAACAATTAATAAAGCATACTGTGTCCTTCACTTTATTAATTGGGGCACAGAGTAGGTGATATTGAACTTGTACAAGACATGTTTGACCTCAGCTGGACTATGTGTACAGTTATGCATGTCACATGATAGGAAAGATAAGAATGTATTAGAGAGAGTGCAGAGCGATTTACAAGAATGGTTCCATGAATGTAAAATTTCAGCTAGGAGAACAAATAAGGAAGATGGAACTGTTCTCCTTGGAGAGAACAAGGTTGAGAGGAAATTTGATGGGCCTTTTCAAAATCATGAGCAGGCTGAATACAGGAAATAAGAACAATCTGTTCCTACTTGTAAAAGCAACAAGAATGAGAAGGCATAGATTTAAAGTGATCTACAAAAGAAGCAAGGACGATGTGTGAAAAAAAACCCTTTCACAGAGTGAGTTGTTCAGATATGGAGTGCACTGCCTGGAAATGTGGTGGAGGCAGATTCAGTTGAGGCATTCAAGAGGGAACCGGATGGTTTTTTGAATAGAAATGGTGCAAAGGAGTATGGGAGAAAGGGCACGTGATTAGCACTTGATGATAATGCTCATTTGAAGTGCCAGGGCAATCACAATGGGCCAAATGGCCTCCTTCGCCTCCATTATGATTCTGTAACCAGCCTCAAGATGACTGTAAATGGATTACGTAAAGGCAGAGACAAGACACATTGTGCCTTTTAGATCTTTTTCTAATTAGCATCTCATCTGAATTCAACCCCAGTGGAATCTTTTTTTTGGTTGCAAACTTAATTCAACAAGGCAAATGCAGTTTTCTGCAAAGCAGCACTTAGCACTTTAAAGAAGAGAGACATTTTAAGGATATAAGAGCAGTGATAGATCACCCAACCCCTCGAATCTGGTCCACCATTCAGTAAACTTATGGCTAATCAAATTATGGCCGCAACCCCACTTTTATGACTACTCTTTGTAACCCTTGCCTTCTTTCTGAATCAACAATCCGTCTAATTCAATCTATTCAATGACTCAACTTCCACTTCCCTCTGGAGAAAGTTAGTAACCATTTGAGAGAAGGAATTCCTCCTGATCTCTACCTTGAATTTAATGGGTAGTGATTGGGTGGGGTATTCTTCGGAGTGTCAGTGTGAACTTGTTGGTCTGAAGGGCCTGTTTCATATTGTAGAGATTCTATCTTTCTATGAATGAGAAACCTCTTATTCAGAAACTGTTCCACATGCGTCCACAACAGAATCATCTTCTCACGACCTATCCTATTAAGCCCCGAAGACTCTGAGATGTTCCAAAATGAACATCTCTAGTACTTCTAACTCCAACTCCTGTCCCCTCTCAGCAACTTGTTCAACATCTCCTCATAAGACAACCCCTTCATCCCGAGAATTGGCTTCTGAATTTACATGGGTCATTCATGACCGTAGACATTGCAAAGACCATAGCTATTAAGGACTGAAATGAGGAGGAATTTCTTCACGCTGAAGGTCATAAATCTTTGGAATTCTCTATCACAGGGTTTGTGGTAGTTCGGAGATCAATAGATTTCGAAATGTCGAAGAAATCAGGGAAGATGGGTATAGTGTGGGGAAATGACCTTGAGATAGAAGCTGAGCTGACACAATGCTCAAACAGATTTCTCCCCTTTGTATTCTCTCCTGTTTAGTGCCATGAATGTTACCCATGTGCACTATTGAAAGTTCCTCAGCAAACATTGACTAACACTGTCACAAATTCCAATATCCACCTTCACCCTCCTGTCACCCCCAGCCCCTGGAAGTTGAAGCCAAGGAGGGTAGACATGCCTCTTGGCATGCCTGTGCCCTCCATAAACAAGTGGCCCCGATGTCACCCTACCAAACCTCCTGGGCCAAGAAGCTCCACCATAGCTGCGGAATAAGAAAGGAACTCAATTTTGAGAGCACTTTAGTGGCACTGTGTGTGACGTGTCACATTTGCATAAATGTTATTGGTTTTGCAAGACATCTCTTTGTGTCTCTGTGTCGCCCTGAGTACAACAGTGCCAGAGTGATGGCTGACATCATGTTCATGCCGAGTGTAGCATGGAACAATATTCATGTTGAGAGTCTGCTGCAGCATGCAGAAGAGGAATGAGGTATAGATTTCAGGGGACACCTCTGGTGGCACCTTTGCCCCTCTTGCTCTGAAGTTCCTACTCTGTCCCTAACCTCCGTATGCAGGAGTGTTGGTGCTGAACAGAGTGGTCAGCAGGGAGCCAAGAATTAGGATAGTCGGAGATTACCGGGGATCTGTGTTCTGTACAGCGCATGTATCTCTCTTCATTATTTGTGGCCCGTAAGAGGAAGCCATTTTGGAAGGCCTTGCAGTCCCCTTCTCATGGATCAAGACCTCCCGCCCACCCCAGGTGTGCTCCAGGCATTTTCTCTCACATTGTACCCTTCCAACTTCCAGCACAATTGAAGATGATGGTGAACACTGTTTGGTCAATGGCTTCCAGCCTCTACCTTTACGTGTCAGCGAGGCCCCCAGTATTGAAATGCCTGTACAGATAGCCCTTCCTGTGAATGCTGTTGGCTTAGAACCTCCCAGGGCCCCACCCAGAATGAATGAATGAATTGTCTTTATTGTTCCGTGCATTCGAATGAGTGCAGTGAACAGTTTGTAATATTGCCTCTAAGGGCCATCTTAGGTACAGGATACCTAGAAGCAGATACATACATATTTGGTACAAAGTTGAAAGATAAATAAAGGTCCAGCATAAGACTAAAAAGGAAGAAAAGTACTTGATTTTACAGTCCTTTCACCTCAATCTGTGCCAGCAGTGAGCCGCCAGACTGCACCAGGCTTTAAACCACACGGCCTCACCACCAGTCCAGAAGGGACTCACCTCCCCGGGATGGTCTCCTGTCTGGCACTGACCTCCCTGGGATGGTCTCCGCTCTGGGACTCACCTCCCCGTGATGGTCTCCAGTCTGGGACTCACGTCCCGTGATGGTCTCCACTCTGGGACTCACCTCCCAGTGATTGTCTCTGCTCTGGGACTTACCTCCCAGTGACGGATTCTGGTCTGGGACTCACCTCCCGGTGATGGTCTCCGCTCTGGGACTCACCTCCCAGTGATTGTCTCCGCTCTGGGACTTACCTCCCAGTGACGGATTCTGGTCTGGGACTCACCTCCCGGTGATGGTCTCCAGTCTGGGACTCACCTCCCGGTGATGGTCTCCACTTTGGGACTCACCTCCCAGTGATTGTCTCCAGTCTGGCACTTACCTCCCAGTGACGGATTCTGGTCTGGGACACACCTCCTGGTGACGGTTCCCGCTCTGGGACTGACCTCCCCGTGACAGTCTCCAGTCTGGGATACACCACCCAGTTACGGTCTCCACTCTGGGACTCATCTCCCAGTGATGGTCTCCGCTCTGGGACTCATCTCCCAGTGACAGTCTCCAGTCTGGGACTCACCTCCCCATGTCAGTCTCTGTTCTGGGACTCACCTCCTAGTGATGGTCTCCAGTCTCGGACTCACCTCCCAGAGATAGTCTCCAGTCTGGGACTCTCCTCCCAGTGATGGTCTCCAGTCTGGGACTCTCCTCCCAGTGACGGATTCTGGTCTGGGACTCACCTCCTGGTGACGATCCCCGCTCTGGGACTGACCTCCCCATGACAGTCTCCAGTCTGGGATACACCTCCCAGTTACGGTCTCCATTCTGGGACTCATCTCCCAGTGATGGTCTCCAGTCTGGGACTCACCTCCCCATGTCAGTCTCTGGTCTGGGACTCACCTCCCAGTGACGGTCTCCGGTCTCGGATTCACCTCCCAGGGATAGTCTCCAGTCTGGGACTCACCTCCCCATGATGGTCTCCAGTCTGGGACTCTCCTCCCTGTGATGGTCTCCGCTCTGGGACACATCTCCCAGCGATGGTCTCCGCTCTGGGACTCACCTCCCAGTGACGTTGTACAGTCTGGGACTCACCTCCCAGTGATGGTCTGTTGTCTGGGTCTCTCCTCCCAGTGATGGTCTCTGGTCTGGAACACACTTCCCAGTTATGATCTCCGCTCTGGGACTCATCTCCCAGTGACGGATTCTGGTGTGGGACTCACCGCCCGGTGATGGTCCCTGCTCTGGGACTGACCTCCCAATGACAGTCTCCAGTCTGGGATACACCACCCAGTTACGGTCTCCACTCTGGGGCTCATCTCCCAGTGATGGTCTCCACTCTGGGGCTCATCTCCCAGTGATGGTCTCCGCTCTGGGACTCATCTCCCAGTGACAGTCTCCAGTCTGGGACTCACCTCCCCATGTCAGTCTCTGGTCTGGGACTCACCTCCTAGTGACGGTTTCCGCTCTCGGATTCACCTCCCGGTGATGGTCTCCGCTCAGGGACTCACCTCCCCGTGATGGTCTCCGCTCTGGAAGTCACCTCCCCGTGATGGTCTCCAGTCTGGGACTCACCTCCCAGTGATGGTCCCCACTCTGGGACTCACCTCCCCATGATGGTATCTGGTCTGGAACACATTTCCCAGTTACGATCTCCGCTCTGGTACTCACCTCCCAGTGATTGTCTCTGGTCTGGGACACACCTCCCAGTGATGGTTTCCGCTCTGGTACTCACCTCCCCGTGATGGTCTCCAGTCTGGGACTCACCTCCCGGTGACGGTCTCTGGTCTGGGACTCACCTCCCCGTGACGGTCTCCAGTCTGGGACTCACCTCCCAGTGACGGTCTCTGGTCTGGGACTCACCTCCCCCGATGGTCTCTACTCTGGGACTCGCCTCCCCGTGATGGTCACCAGTCCAGGTTTGCCTCCAGCACTCACTTTCAGTGCTGGCCGTTGTTATGGGACCCACATCCCCACACTGGCCAAGTTTGAGACAACCCTCTGAGTATGTTTAAAAAGTTAAAAGTTTTAAAAAAACACTCCAGAAAAGAGAAAATAAAAGAAGCGAAACTGCCTAGGGATGGGCGAAGCAGTGGAATTCCAGCCAGAATGTCCTACAGTGCCACGTGAGTGTGTACCCTCTCCTTCCCTGCCCCTTATATATGAAGCCACCACTGCAGCTTTGATCATACACTGTCCTTTCCGGCTCACCACCACCACCCAAACCAGAGTGATCCTAACTGTGGATGAACTCCACCCCTTCCACACTATCCCATTCTCATCGGTGCTTTACCATACCCTCTCCTTATAAGTACAGTTGCCTTCCTTCACAATAATCATGCCCCCCCCAACAGCCTGCAGACCAACTCCACCCCCCACCATCCCCACAAATAGTTTGCCAAGCCTCCTCACCACAGCCATGATTGTCCTTTGTCTATGACTGTGTGTGTGGGACTCCACTAATCGCTAAAAGAGCAAGCGGGCAGCATGGAGGCACAGCCTGGTCCAATCTGTGAGTATGGTACCCAGGGTGCCAAGTGGCCATGCTGCAGCCTTTCAATGCTTGTTGCTGGTGTACCTTCCAAAATGCCATCTCAGTGATCGAAGAAGTGTCATGAGGATCCTGAGGGCTTGGCAAATATCGGATGCCAGTATCCATGGGTGAGGGCTGCTTTGGAGCTGGTGCCCATGGACTGTGCGCTGACTTTGTGTTTGACAGTGAACAACATGGAGGGTCTACACACCAGTAGTCACCAGGAAGCCTCCCATGTCTGGAACGTTTGGCATCTGGTTTTGTTCCCGGTGGATGGTGGGATGTTAATGAAGTGAGACTTGCAGTTCATAAGGTCATGACCCAAGCCATAATCACCTTAGCAGGCAAGTTCCTGCTTCCTAGCCATATAGCCCCTTCAATGCCCAGGACTTAATGAACAGAAGCAGCATGTTGCCCCAACGATGAGGTAGGAGTTGTCAGATTTCTCATGCGATTCTGCAACATCTCCCACCATCCTATAAGATCCCTGTATATAATTGTCACAACTGAAGACTCAAAGAGAAAGGTTAGTGCACTTTTCCTTTTTTAAAAAAATCATTCACGGGATGTGGGAATCGATGGCTAGTCCAGCATTTAGTATAGAGTCATACAGCACAGAAACAGACCCTTCGGTCCAACTGGTCTGTGCTGACCAGATAGCCAAATCTGAACGAGTCCCATTTGCCAGCATTTGGCCCATATCCCTCTAAAAGCTTCCTATTCATATATCCATCCAGATACCCTTTAAATACTGTAATTGTACCAGCCTCCACCACTTCCTCTGGCAGCTCATTCCATTCAAGCACCACCCTCTGCATGATTTTATAAACCTCTATAAGGTCACCTCTCTGGCGCTCCAGGGAAAACAGCCCCAGCCTGTTCAGCCTCTTCCTAAAGCTCAAACTCTCCAATCCTGGCAACATCCTTGTAAATCTTTCTGCATCATTTTAAGTTTAACAACATCCTTCCCATAGCTGAGTGACCAGAGCTGTGTTCCGTATTCTAAAGGTGGCCTCACCAATGTCCTGTATAGCTGCAACATGACATCCCAACACCGATACTCAATTCACTGATCAATGAATGCAAGCATTCTAAATGCTTTCTTCACCAACCTGTCTACGTGCAATTCCACTTTCAAGAAACTATGCACCTACATCCATAGGTCACCCCCAAACCCTGATCATTCAGTGTGTAATCCAAGAACATAGAACTTTACAGCGCAGTACAGGCCCTTCGGCCCTTGATGTTGCGCCGACCTGTGAAACCAATCTGAAGCCCATCTAACCTACACTATTCCATTTTCATCCATATGTTTATCCAATGACCATTTAAATGCCCATTAGGTTGGCGAGTCTACTACTGTTGCAGGCAGGGCATCCAATGCCCCTACTACACTCTGAGTAAAGAAGCTACCTCTGATATCTGTCCGAAATCTATTACCTCTCAATTTAAAGCTATGTCCCCTCATGCTAGCCATCACCATCCGAGGAAAATGGCTCTCACTGGCCACCCTATCTAACTCTCTGATTATCTTATATGTCTCAATTAAGTTACCTCTCAACCTTCTTCTCTCTAATGAAAACAGCATCAAGTCCTTCAGCCTTTCCTCATAAGACCTTCCCTCCATACCAGGCAACATCCTAGTAAATTTCTTCTGAACCCTTTCCAAAGCTTCCTCATCCTTCCTATAACGCGGTGAAGTGAATCACTTCACACTTTTCCATTTGCCACTTCTCAGCCAAGCTCTGCAGCTCATCTATGTCCCTCTGTAACCTACAACATCCTTTAGCACTGTCCACAACTCCATCGACCTTACTGTCATCCAAGCATTGACTAACTCATCCTTCTACACCCTCATCCAGGTCATTTATAAAAATGACAAACAGCAGTGGACTGAAAACAGATCCTTACAGTACACCACCAGTAACTGAACTCCAGGATGAACATTTTCCATCAGCCACCACCCTCTGTCTTCTTTCAGTTAGCCAATTTCTGATCCAGACCACTAAATCACCCTCAATCCCATGCCTTCGTATTTTGTGCAATAGCCTATGGTGAGGAACCTTATCAAAACCTTACTTTGGTGCAGCCACATTTGGAATATTGGGTACAGTTCTGGTCACAGCATTATAGGTGCATCAAAGCACCCACATCAACGGCTTTACCCTCATCCACCTGTTTGGTCACATTCTCAAAGAGCTCAGTAAGGTTTGTGAAGCACGACCTACCCTTCACAAAACCATATTGACTATCCCAAATCAACTTATTCCTCTCTAGATGATTATAAATCCTATCTCTTATAACCCTTTCCTACACTTTACCCACAACCAAAGTAAGGCTCACTGGTCTATAATTACCAGGGTTGCCTCTACTCCCCTTCTTGAACAAGGGGACATTTGCTATCCTCCAGTCTTCTGGCATTATTCCTGCCATGGCTTGTCTTACCAAAATACAACAGCTCACATTTCTTTCAATTAAACCCCAGCTGCTATTTCTTGACCCGCGCCCCATCTGATCAAGGTCCTGTTGTACCCTAAAATATGATTGTCCATCCCTAATTTGCCTGGAGGTCAGCTGAGAGTCAACAACATTGCTGTGGGTCTGGGGTCATATGGAGGCCAGACCAGGTAAGGTTGGCAGTTTCCTTCCTGAAAAGACATTGGTATGGAAGAGGGGAAGGGATTTTGGAGGAACAGAATGTGGTGGAGTGGACCGTCCACAGATTGCTAAAAGTGAACACATGAAGGCTAATAGAATCTTGGACCTTAGTTTGAGAAGTGTTTTTCTTATAAGGGTGATACTGAGCCATGACCAGGCAGAATCAGAGCATCAAAATAACTTAACCTCAGTACCACCCTCTTGAACAGTCCTACCTGTCCGTCTTCTCTCCCACCTATCTGCTCCACCCTCCCCCCCCGATCTATCACAATCGCCCCCCCCACCTCCACCTACCTTTGCCTTCCCAGCTACCTCCCCCTCAGCCCCACCCACACCCTCCTATCCATCTCTTAGCCCCCTTCCCCTCCCCCACATTCCTGATGAAAGGCTTATGCCCAAAATGTCGACTGTCCTGCTCCTGGGATGCTGCCTGACTGGCTGTGCTTTACCAGCACCACACTTTCCGACTCTGATCTCCAGCATCTGCAGACCTCACTTTCTCCTAGACTAGAGGAAGGCTATCCTGCAATTATTTGGCACAAGACAGCACTTCCACAGCCATGAGAGAGCCTGTCCTAAGAAACACCCGACAAAGTCTTCACTCTGTGGCCACCATTATAACCGTGGACTCTGTGACCCCAAAAATCTCATCCCAGGGATCTCATCAGTGCCATAGCCCACTGCTTATAACTTTTTGTTGATAAGTCGTCAATAGTCCAAGTGGCTTCTCAATGCCTGTGCAATGATAGCCTTGCCTGACACCCCCACCCCATCACATCACCACCAACCCTACCCAATTGTCCATCTGACCTATGGCAAACTGTTCTCCGGTCATTAGAAACCTGTGTTGTCCCACTAAGCCACGTCCTGTTTCACCCTGCCCACTCCTCCTGATTACAAATCCCACGTCAGTAATCTAATAGCGTCCTGAAGCTGGCTAACCTGTAAATGATTCTGTGCGGTTAATTATGACTGTGGCAGCGCTGCCAAATGCGATCACAATGAGTTCACAAATGTTCGCTTTGGAAGACTGCCTCCCACTGCTCAATTAGAGGAGTACAACACTAGAAAGCTCTGGGCGGGCGGGTTTCAGTGTGATCTCCAGCTTGCATTTCAAGTGACATGACAACATCTTCCTTCCCTATCTCCCTCAGCTACAAGCGGACATAAATGACATACATCCTCCAGGTCCTGCGGATATAGACTGAGCCAAAACTGTCGGTGGCATTTTGTAATTTATTTGAATGTCTGGTACTCGGAGATAGCAATGTCGGTTTTCTAACAGAGGTGCAGCGATCTTGTTATTGATTACTTTTACCCTGGAGAAGACCGTGAGATTCTTTAATGGGATGCTGATATATTCCAAAATGATTCGTTAGTCAGCAGATGAAGTACTGTAGTTGACAAGTTCAGTGAATAAGATTCAATTTGTACATTAGGTAAAACAAGATGTAAGCATTAGAAAATCAGTAATCAAAAGCAGGAGACTAGACAAATCAGTGTTTGCTATCCACGCATTTTGAAATTGAACATATACTTATTAAGCAGTGATACTTCACCAAGTCAGAAAAGCAAAAGTAGAAACTCAGCATATATTCTGTTGAGTAACAAGGTTGTGTAACACATTAGACTGACTTCTGGGTATTGAATACATTACATGGGGTCTGGAGAGAAAGTGGGAAGATGGCATTGAGATAGAGGATCAGCCATGACCATATTGTATTGTGGCTCAGTGGTTAGCTCTGCTGCCTCACAGCGCCAGGGACCTGTGTTTGGTTCCAACCTTGGACAATTGACCTTGGCATTCGTCCACAAACTCCATCAACAAACACATCGACCTGGACCCAATATACCAACCACTACAGCGGACAGCTGAAACTGACAACCGGAAGCGGCAAGGACAGACCACTATAAATACCAGAAGAAACATCAAAGAAGCGCTTCGCAGGAGGCTCCAAAGCACTGATGATGTCGCCTAGCCAGGGGACGAAACGTTTGCAACAAAAACTTCCAGCTCGGCGAACAGAACCACAACATTGACTGAGTGTAGTTTATATGTTCTCCCTATGTCTATGAGGACTTACTCTCAAGGTCCAAGGATGTCTAGGTTAGGTGGGTTGGCCATGGGAAGTGCAGGGGGAGTGTAAGAGGGTCAGTCTGGGTAAGATTTTTGTTTTTTGGAGAGTCGGTGTGGACTCGATGGGCCAAATGGCCTGCTTCCACACTGTAGAGATTCTATCAACTGATTTGAAAGTCCGAATGGCCTTCTCGCGCTCTTTTGATTGATGGGTTTGTAATGATAAAAGGTTTTGAACCAAATGATATAGAGAAAAATATACTTGCTGGTTGAAGTAAATTAATTGAAATTCGAGTAACGCCATTCAGGAATGAAATTAGGAAGTAGCTTTATGCACATACGGGAAAATGGAAATTTGAAACTCTCGGCTGGGCTTAATGGTCACACCAGAGTGCCCTTCCCCCAGCTGAAGAGCCAGTGCCAGGCCCACTGGAATCATTCATGGGAGCCTCGGCACAACTAAAACCCAGTCTTAAGTGGTCAGTCTTGGGGAACCTGGATCTTATAGGGTGAGAGGGGGCAAAGGCTGGAGGATCTCTCCTGTCCTGACAGCACCACCAGAGGGCCTCTCTAGTGGGGCAGGTTCACCAGGGTCAGACAGGCAGGCCCCGCTTCTGATGGTTGGTGGATGGATGTAGCATCAGTCTTAAGGCCTTGTTGCTGACAAGTCCGCCTCCCCTCCCCCTATCAGGTACCACTCGAAAGAAACACATCACTCCGCTTAGTTCCTTTAAGGTGTACCCAGTGGCTCACCACATAGCGCGAACCTTCCCCCACACACACCCCACCCCAAGTCAGAGGCAATGCCATTATTTGGCACTTAGAAAACCCAACTGGCCTCTGAGCAGGAAGGCTGTTCTTGATTCTGCCTGCTTGAAACTTAATTGGGGACCAGATGGGAAAATCATGAGCTCTCCATCCTGTGCCTTTGCACCCGATTTATGCCCCTCTTTATTTTGTAAATTTAGATTTTCAGGCAGGAACCAGCATTGAATTTGACCCCAATGTGTTAAAAGGTGAAAATGAGCAAGAAAGGTTCCTCTTTAAATAGGACCACCCAGTTTACCAAACATTACGTCTCGTTTGAACCATCAATCTACCTCAATGAGGCATGAGAAAAATAATAATTGCCCTCCGACTTGCAATTCTCTTAGACTGCATATGAAGCTAATCATGACTGGGAAGTGTGGGGGATAAAAATTAATTAAGCCAAATCCAATTTTTTTTACATTTGTTGGTGGGTTGTTCCCATCCCTGATTTCCCTTGGGAAGGGGAAGATGTTTTCCCTAGAGTGTCGGAGGCTGATGGGTGACCTGAGAGATGTTTGTAAAATCATGAGGGGCATGGATAGTGTAAACAGACAAGGTCTTTTCCCTGGGTTGGGGGAGTCCAGAGGGCATAGGTTTACAGTGAGAGGAGACAGATTTAAAAGGTACCTAAAGGGCAACTTATTTACACAGAGGGTGGTGCGTGTATGGAATGAGCTGCCATAGGAAGTGGTGGAGGCTGGTACAATTGCAACATTTAAAAGGCATCTGGATGAGTATATAAATAGGAAGGATTTAGAGGGATAAGGTCAACATTTGGAGTATTGTATGCAGTTTTGGGCCCCGGAACTCAGGAAGGATGTACCGGCCCTGGACCATGTTCAGAGGAGGTTCATGAGAATGGTCCCAGGAAAAACTTTGCATATAAGGAATGTTTGAGGACTCTGGGTCTGTACTCGATGGAGTTCAGAAGGATGAGGGGGGATCTACTTGAAACTTACAGAGTAAGTTAATTGCCTGGACAGGGTGGATGTAGGGAAGATGTTTCCATTGGTAGAAGAGACTAGGACCTGAGAGCACAGCACAGCCTTCGAGTAAAGGAAAGACCTTTTAAAATGGAGAGAAGGAGAAATTTCTTCAGCCAAAGTGTGGTGATTCTATGGAATTCATTGCCACAGAAGGCTGTGGAGGCCAGGTCACTGAGTATATTTTATTCTGAGCTAGGTAGGTTCTTAAGTATCAAGGGGGTCAAGGGTTACGGAGAAAAATTGGGAGAATGGGGTTGAAGAACCTATTAGCCATGATTGAATGGAGGAGCAGACTCAATGGGCTGAATGGCCTAATTTCTGCTTCTATGTCTTATGGTTTTGTGGTCTTAAATGTGGGCAAATGGAACTAGATTTATTTAGGATATTCGGTTGCCATGGATGAGTTGGACCGAAGGATCTGTTTCCATGCTGTACATCTCTGTGCTTCTATGAACCACATTCTTAAAGTGCGGAGCCCAGGAATTTGACTCCGTAATAGAGAAAGAGCAGCCAACTAGTTCTGAGTCAGGACAGTGTGTGGTTTGCAGAAGACCTTCCGGGTATTGGACTTCCAATGTGTCAATGCTGTCCTTGGCAACTCCATCCATCTAGGCATTTGAGGTCAAGGGTTTGCAAGGTGCTGCTGAGTGAGGCTTGGTGAATTGCTGCAGTCCATCTTGTAGATGGTACACACCGCTGACCACTGTGCATCAATGGTGGAGAGAGTGAGGGTTTAATATCATGAATATGATCCCAGTCAAGCAGGCTGCTTTGTCCTGGATGGTGTCAAGTTTCTTGAGTGTTGCTACAGCTGCAGTCATCCAGTCATGTGCAGGGTTTTCCATCACACTCTTCACTTCTGCCTCAGACAGACCTTGTGGAGCCAGGAGTCCCCTTTACTTTCATTACTGCTGTGCAGTTCATCGAGGTCTGTGCATAGCAGTACTTCCCACTCTGAACACTCTGTGCAGTCATAGAGTCATAGAGATGTACAGCACCGAGACAGATCCTTTGGTCCAATCCGTCCATGCTGACCAGATATTCCAAATTAATCTAGTCCCATTTTCCAGCATTTGGCCCATATCCCTCTGAACCCTTCCTATACATATCCTATCCAGATGCCTTTTAAATGTTGTAATTGTACCAGCCTCCACTATTTCCTCTGGCAGCTCATTCCATACAAGTACCACCCTCTGCATGAATAGGTTGCCATTTTGATCCCTTTTAAATCTTTCCCCTCTCGACCAAAACCTATGCCCTCTAGTTTTGGACTCCCCCACCCCAGGATAAAGACCTTGGCTTATGTCCCTTATGATTTTATAAACTTGTATAAGATCACCCCTCAACCTCCGATGCTCCAGGGAAAGTAGCCCTAGCCTATTCAGCCTCTCCCTGTAGCTCAAACCCTCCAACCCTGGCAACATCCTTGTAAATCGTTTCTGAACCCTTTCAAGTTTCACGTCAATGCTTGAGGTCACCAATGATGCACCATCCCAGAATAATGACCAGGAATATGATCTGAATCTTTGCTGGACTGCAGTGTGATTTTCTTTACCTGCATTGTACAGCTGACCTTGGGTGAATGCCAGAATAAACACACTTGCTTTATATCGATGAACATTGATCTTGCCTAACATGGATGGGTCATATACCTCATTTTATTACCTTAATTGCTTAAGGAACAGTTGGTTTAATTTTGAATGGGGTTCGAAACCAAGATTCTTCATGTTGATTTCTCCCTACTGTGAAATTCTGCCTCTATCTTTCATATTTTCATTGTGAAAGCTTACTCTCCTTAAAGGAAAATTAGCTTCCTAATCAAAAGGAATGCTTTCTGCAGGAGGACTCTGCATTGACATTACTATATTCATGTGCGTCCACGCTGTTGCCATCATTGTAAAGAAATGGAAATGGGCTCTGTGAAATGCTCATTTCCAAAATGTTTCTCTTTAATTGCATGAAATAAGATCTGGACAATATCTGCAGTTGGGCTGCTAAATGGCAAGTAACATTCAAACCATACAAATGCCAGGCAAAGGCCATCTCCCATATGAAACAATCGAACCACCACCCTTTAACATTAAATGGTGTTACCATCACTGAACCCCCACTATCAACATCCTGGGGTTACTATTGACCAGAAACTCAACTGGATTTACCACGTAAACACAGGCGCATGTTGGAGGCTAGGAATACTACGGCAATTAGCTTACCTCCTGACTCCCTAAAACCTGTCCAATATCTACAAGGCGTGAGTCAGGAGTGTGATGGAATATTAAATAAAAAACTAAAGAACTGTGGCTGTTCTGAAGAAGGGTCACTGGACCCAAAATGTTAACTTTGTTTGCTCTCCACAGATATTGCCAGACCTGTTGACATTTTCCAGTAATTTCTGATTTTGTTTGTGATGTGATATTCCCAAGTTGCCGCAATGGGTGTAGCTCTAACAACACTCAAGATGCTTGACACCATCGTGAACAAAAAAGCCCACTTGATTGGCACAACATCCACAAACATCTAAACCCTCCACCACTGACGCTTAGTGGCAGCAGTGCGTACTATCTGCAAGGTGCACTGCAGAAATGCATCAAAGACAGCCCCTTCCAAACCCATGAGTACTTCCACCTAGAAGGACAAAGACAGCAGGTACATGGGAATACCATCATCTTCAAGTTCCCCTCCAAGCCACTCAACATTGTGAGTTGGAAATGCATTGCCATTCCTTCATTGTCGTTGTGTCAACATCCTAGAATTCCCTCCCTAATAGCTTTATGGATCAACCTACAGCATATGGACTGCAGCAGTTCAAGAAGACACCTCACCATCACCTTCTCAAGGGCAACTAGGGACGGGCAATAAATGCTGGTCCAGTCAGCCATGTCCCACGAGTCAATTAAAACCAAACACCAAAATGATGTTTTCTAGTCAGTGTTGGTGGTGCACTCTGAGGTGTGGGCCATCTCACAGTTACTCACATTATTCCTTATGGGCCACAACCCTGTTCAATGGCAGCATCACCTCTGTGGAAGAACTGGAGGATTTTCAGATAATTGGGAGAACTGATCCTCCCATTTGCCCACAATGACTTGGTTGTAAAGTACATGCTGCCCAAAAGCTTATTCCATCTGCAGGGATAACTAAAGCACATAAATTCAGCTTTGGCATTTAAAAGTGTAGGCCGTTTGTAAGATTTTCCTTTGCCTACATTTTTGACAGAGCTCAGCCAATTTAAAATAATGAAGTGATTGCCTCTGTCAAAACAGCAGGGGAAGCATTCTATATTAAGCATCAATTGCCAATGTGATAACACTCCTGTGGCATCATTTCAAGGTCAAGAGGCTATACTCTGTCCAAAGTCCATCCACATTCAGTGTTCGATAGGAGTCACAAGTCCCTCCAGTATTCTCAAGTCCTCTTTTACCAGGGATCACACTGCCTCGAGACACTGTTCACATGCAACTTTACCAAAATATAAAGAATTGTATGAATTCTGCAATGTAGCATTCCCTGATATGTTAGCTAAAAATCACACAACACCAGGTTATAGTCCAACAGCTTTATTTGGAAGCACTACCTTTTGAGGTGCTGCTCCTTCATCAGGTGATGAAGAGACAGTACTTCGAAAGCTAGTGCTTCCAATTAACCTGGTGTGGTGTGATTTTTAACTTTGTCCACCCTGGTCCAACACCAGCACCTCCAAATCCTGATATGTTAGGGCTTGTATGGAGTTTAGATGGTATCTTATACAAGCCATTTGACCCATCATTGCCTGTGCCAGTGAGGCCAAGTAAGTCTTCAATTGTTAATATGATGAACAGAGGTAGGTTTTACAAAATCTTGGAAAATAACATGTCTGAAGAAATCATAGGTGTGAACCATTACTGTTCATTAATCATCAGGCTTGGAAAGTGCAATCAGCAACTTATGCCACAGTTATTTAAATTCATTGAAACAGTTTTTTTACCTTTTAATTGCCCAGTGGCCTTGTGGGTCAACCCAGGGCAGGTGGACTGCAGCGGTTCAAAAAGGCAGCTCAAGGGCAACTAGGGACAAGCAATGAATGCTGGCCCAGCCAACCACACCCACATCCCACAAATAAATAATTTTTAAAAATTCAAACTCTAATTTTACTTGTGTGTTTGTAATTATCATTAAAATACGCCAGAGAGAACATTTGCCCCATCTTCTGTGTGCACAAGACACTGAAATGAGCTGTTCTGAGCAAGCCCTATTTAGCTCCATGTTTTCTTACCATCTTCCACATATCTCACCAATTAACCATCTTCTTTATTTTCGCAGGTCCAAGAGTCCCAAGGGTCACAGTTCACAGTACCAGTGATCGTCACAGTAAGTAGTCACCTTTTACCTTGACCCTTGACTTGACAGACTGCTTGTCTCCTCAGCTCTCTGTCCCTGCCAGGCAAGCTGCCAACTTGTAAATTGAGCCGCCAATCAGTCACTCCCTTACTTTCTCTCGGGTTGCAAATGCTTGGTTTCCATGGTGAACACTTGCTCACGAAGTATATAACAGCTCAATTGAATCTGAGGATTTTTCCTTTCAAGGCACTCAATATTGTCAGCCAGCTGCAGCGTGTTATACCTTCATAGAAAGTATACGCATATACTTTCTAACGAGTGAGTACAGAACTCACTGCCCTAGTGTGCAGTGGAGGCAGAACCAAGAATGAAATAGATATATCTCTGTTGAAAAATGGGATAAAAAGCGATGGCGAGCAGGCAGGACGGTGGAGTTGAGACCAGTATAGGAACGGCCATGATCACGTTAGATAGTTGAGGGGGCTCGAAAGGCTGACCTGCCTACTCCCGCTCCTCATTCCTATGTTCCTATGACTGAGACCTGAGTTGGAAAGTTTGTCATCTGAGGAGAGACTGGGGCAACTGGGTTGTATCACTGGAGTTTAGAAGAAGGAGAGAGGACCTCACTGAAACATTTAAATCCTGAAGGAGCTGGACAGTCTGAATGCAGAGATAATGTTTCCTTTAGCTGGGGAACCGGAGGAAGGGGTCATGGTCCCAGGTTCCAAGGCAGGCGAAAGAGAACTATCTCCACTCAGATTGTGGTCAACCTGTGAAATTCTTCACCACAGAAGGCTGAGAATCACTGGATATGTTTAAGAAAGAAAAAGATGGATTCTCAATACTAAATGCATCAAGGGGAATGGGGAGAAAATGGGAATATGATGTTGAGTTAGAGGATCTGCCATCATCATATTCAATGATGGTGCAAGCTTGAAGGGCTGAATGGCCTACTCTTTCTAAGTTTCTCTTTGGAAATGGACAGGAAGCTATTATTCAAAGGAGTGGTACTGACACAGCATTCAACAAAAGATCTTTGTATGACAGGGATGAGAAAAACAAAAGAAATCAGCATGAACTGATGGAAATTCTGCAATAACAGGGTCAGACTCCTACTTCTATCTTTCTTCAGCTGTACTATTGAGGCTGATACCACCATTCGCAGCTCACTGTCATTGCAGTCCCAAGAATGGTGTGAAATGCAGATCTGTGGTTCATCAAACTGTGGCAGTGAATTTAACTTGCCAAATTCAAACAAGTTTTAACCTAAGCGAGAGATGCAACAGCACTACAGTCATCTCTGGATTAGTGGTGCTGGAAGAGCACAGCAGTTCAGGCAGCACTACAGTCATGCCAAGGCTGGGCTCGTTTGATGTGACATTGATTTGCAACAATTGTTTCCTCTCTAACTGTAACAGTTTTTGAGTTTCTTCTGACGGCTCACCCCCCAGAAGCTGCTGAATCTGGTGGGTTGTGGTTTAGTACATGCCTTGCCAGAGACCTGGTGTGGGTGACCATCCTGAGAGCAGTAGAAGAAAATGCTGTGCATGCGACAGAATGGAATATAAAGGCAATTCTCCCTCTCAACCAGAGAAACCTCCTTGCACTATCACTGGCTAGCAATCAGAATTGAGTTCCCTGCCAGATTCTGTCCATCGAAGATATTGTGGACAGTAGTGCTGACTCAACTCCTTCTGTGACTAATTTGACCCAGACCAAGCATACCATCTCTGATTGATATCACACCAAGCACATATTCATCCAAGAAGCTAGACTTTTCTGCATTTCATAGAATCCCAAGAGTGTGAAAGCAGGCCATTGGACCCAGCAAGTCCACACCAACCCTCCAAAGAGCATCCCACCCAGAACCCCACCCTATTAGAATGGAAATAACCCCACATTTCCAATGGCTAGACTACCTAGTCTGCATGGGCCTGGACACCACAGAGTGATTAAGCCTGGCTAATCCGCCTAACCTGCACATCTTTAGACTGTGGGAGGAAACCGGAGCACCCGGAGGAAACCCACACTGATACAGGGAGAATGTGCAAACTCCACACAGACAGTCGCCTGAGGCTGGAATCGAACCCTGGTCTCTGGTGCTGTGAGGCAGCAGTGCTGACCACTGAGCCACTGTGCCAACCATTTCTGATATTGTTGATGTCAGCTTTGGTTCAGGTGGTTACATACAATTCAATGACTCGAGCACAAGATCTAGGCTGACACCCAAGTGCTGTCCTCAGGGAATGCTGCACTATACAAGGTGCTATTTTAACAGATTCCACAATTTTAGCTGTGAGATTTGTTCTTGTTTTAAAGCAGGGTTGGAGATGTGGGCTGCACGTTTATCAGACAACAGTCAAATGTCAATCATAATGCTGTGGATCAGGAGATCTGGAGCTGAAATTTGGAGCTGAAATGAGAGTGAAAGTTCCTGATGAAGGGCTTTTGCCCGAAACGTCGATTTTGCTGCTCCTTGGATGCTGCCTGAACTGCTGTGCTCTTCCAGCACTACTAATCCAGAATCTGGTTTCCAGCATCTGCAGTCATTGTTTTTACCTTGTCCTTGCCACCAAGGCAGCCATGACCAAGTGTGGCATCAAGGAGTACTTGAACAATTGAAGTCTTTGCAAATCAGGGTAACTAGCAGGTGTCATAAATGATCCATGCAACCTAATGAGCATGCGTTCAAACTCCAGCTTCTCAGTCCTTTGAGTACAGGAGTTGAGACATTATATTGAAATTATACAGGACATTGGTGAGGCCTCTACTGGAGTACTGTGTGCAGCTCTGGTCAAGAGGGTTCAGAAAAGATTGACCAGGATGGTGCTTGGAATGAAGGTTTTGAGACATAAAAACAGACTGGAAAGGCTAGAACTTTATTCACTGGAGCGTTGAGGTTTACAAAATCATGAGAGGCACAGTTAAGGTGAATGACAAGGGTCTTTTCCCTAGGGGGTGGGGGAGTTCAAAACTAGAGGGCATATTTTGAAGGGGAAAGAAGAAATACTTGAAAAGGTTGTGAAAGGCAACTTTTTCACACAGAGAGTTCTTTGTGTGTGGAATGAACTACCAAAGGAAATGGTGGGTGCAGATACGGTTGCAAAAGACATTTGGATACATTTATGAATAGTTAAGGTTTGGAGAGATATGGGCCAAGTGCAGGCAGGTGGGACTAGCTTAGTTTGGGAACATGGTCAGCACGGACTGAAGGGTCTGTTTCTATGCTGTCTGACTCTATGATTCAATAAATCTCTAATTTGCGGAATTGAGGGTGGAGAAACAGAAAACAAAAAAGAATATAAAAGCTGTCGCTCTGCCTTAAAGCCCATCTGAAATGTTAACTGGCCCCACAGTTAATGAAGGATGTGCTGGCATTGGATGGGGGGGGGGGGGGGGGTCTAGAGGAGGTTAACGAGAATGATCCTAGGGATAAAGGGTTTGTCATATGAGACTGTGGGCCTGTTCTTCATGGAGTTTTGAAAGATGAGAGGGGGATCTGATTGAAGCATATAGAATACTGAGAGGCCGGATGGTGTGGGTGCGGAGGACATGTTTCCATTAGTAGGAGAGACTCGGATCTGAGGGCACAGCCTCAAAGTAAAGGGCCGACCCTTTAGAACTGAAATGAGGAAGCATTTCTTCAGCCAGAGGGTAGTGACTCTGTGGAATTCATTGCCACAGAGGGCTGTGGAGGCCAAGTCATTGATGTGTATTTAAAACAGAGCTAGGTAGGTTCTTGATTTGTAAGGCTATCAAAAGTTATGGGGAAAAGGGAGGAGAATAGGATTAGAAATATGCCAGCCATGATTGAATAGCGAAGCAGACTTGATGGACCGAATGGCCTAATTCTTCACCTATATCTTATGTTCCTCTAGTTTTATCCTGATTTAATTTGACATGCACCTACTGGGAAATGCTGGCGTAGTGTTGATGTTACTGAACTAGTAATCCACAAGTAGAAAGTGAGGACTGCAGATGTGGGAGATCAGAGTCGAGTGTGGTGTTGGAAAAGCACAGCAGGTCAGGCAGCATCCTAGGAACAGGCTAATCAACAGTTTGGGCATAAGCCCTTCATCAGGAAATGTTGATTCTCCTGCTACTTGGATGCTGCCTGACCTGCTGTGTTTTTCCAGCACCACATTCTCGTCTGATAATCCACAAGATCGGTTCATAATTTTCTGCGAACATGAGTTGTATCCTGCCACGGCAGATTAGAAATTTGAATCCAGTTGATGTGTGGAATAGAAAGCTGGCTGACCATGTAACCACTGTGGATTTTTGTAAAAACTCATCTGGTTCACTCAAGTCCTTTCAGACATTAATGTGCTTATCCTGGTCTGGCCCACACGTGACTCCAGATCCATTACAAAGGGGTTGGTTAGGGATGGGAGATAAATGCTGGCCTGGTCAGTAATCTACATCATGTGATTTTTCTTTTAAATTGCAAAGACATTCCATCCTAAGTACAACTTAGGAAAAGGTCCATCTTATCCTGGGGGCAACTCAGATGGATATTTAATGTAGCCTCCACTCTCAAATCTGGAGAGCTAATACAAAGAAGCTGTTTTTGCTATTTTGCTTAGATGTTACCATGAATAAATCATTCAGCTTCCACGGAAAATGGATGAAATTATGCATGCAATATTAATGCTGTCATAACAATGAATATTATCAGACAGTCCTATGAAACTCTTGCACTGTGACTGAAGTTAATGCAGCAGAGTGAATTTTATGCAAAGGTATCAAGTACTGATCTTGCACTGTCTGATTTCAACCTAAGGGGTGAGTGAAGCCCTTTGGATCCCAAGTGTCATTTAGCATTTTATTCCATTTTTCATAGTGAGCAGGCTCATAAAGCCCTGGACAATTTCAAAATTGCCTAGTTTTAAAAAACTACGTCTCCACATGTGGGTAAGTTTGACATTTATTGTCCTGAACAGATGGGATGCCTTCCCTTTGAATCACTGACAGCTCATGCTTTGAAGGGGGTTATAGAGTCATAGAGATATATAGCACAGAAAGAGACCCTTCGGTCCAACTCGTCCATGCCGACCAGATATCCTGACCTAATCTAGTGCCAGCACTTGGCCCATAAATCTAAGTCCTTCCTATTCATGTACCCATCCATATGCCTTTTAAATGTTGTAATTGTACCAGCCTTCATCACTTCTCAGGCAGCTCATTCCATACATGTACCACCGTCTGCGTGAAAACGTTGCCCTTAGGTCCCTTTTATATCTTTCCCCTCTCAACCTGAACCTGTGCCCTCTAGTTCTGGACTCCCCCACCCCAGGGAAAAGACCTTGCCTCTTTACCCTACCCATGCCCCTCATGATTTTATAAACTTCTACAAGGTCAACTCTCAGACTCCGAGGCTCCAGGGAAAACAGCCCCAGCCTATTCAGCCTCTCCCTATAGCTCAAATTCTCCAAATCTGGTAACATCCTTGACAATCTTTTCTGAACCCTTTCAAGTTTCACAACATCCTTCCGATGGAGACCCAGAATTGCACACAGCCTTCCAAAAGCAGCCTATCCAATGTCCTGTACAGCTCCAACATAACATTCCAAGTCTAATACTCAACACTCTGACCAATAAGTGAAAGAATACCAAACGCCTTCTTCACTATCCTATTTACTTGCGACTCTACTTTCAAGGAGCTGTGAACCTGCACTCCAAGGTCTCTTTGTTCAACAACACGTTAAGAAATGTATAAGTCCAAAGTACATCACCTCGCATTTATCTAAATTAAACTCCATTTGCCACTTCTCAGCCCATCAGCCCATTTGATCAAGATCCCATTGTAATCTGAGTTAACCTTCTTTGCTGTCCACTAAATCTCCAATTTTGGTGTCATCTGCAAAATTACTAACTAAATCCCCTCTGTTCACATTCAAATAATTTTAGTTTAGATCAGAAGAGGTGTAAAGGAGGTTTACCCGAAGCATTCTGAATTTTTTTTCTTTATTCGTTCACGGGATGAGGACGTTGCTGGCTAGGCAGCATTTATTGCCCATCCCTAATTACCCAGAGGGCAGTTAAGCGTCAACCACATTGCTGTGGGTCTGGAGTCACATGTAGGCCAGACCAGGTAAAGTTAGCAGTTTCCTTCCCTAAATGACAGTAGTGACCCAGATTAATTTTTCCCAACACTCGACAATGGACTCCTGGTCACCATTGAATTTCAGATTTGTTTAAAAATTTAATTCAAATTCCAGCATATGCTGTGATGAGATTTGACCCGGGCCCCCAGAATATTGTCTGCAACTCTGGATTAACAACAATAATACCACTAGACCATTGCCTCCCCATGAAAGGCTTAGGGAGATAGAGAGATCAATAGCAACCAATCTCAAGAAATGGAGGGCACAGATTTATGGTGACTGTCAAAAACACCCCTCACACCAGCGAGTGGCTACAATCTCGAATACATTTGCTGAAAACTCAGGGAAGAAAACAAACAAGCAAACACAGTGATACTTGGAAGTGAACATACAGGCTGTTCTGGAGCTGGACAAGCCAGACCAGTGTGTATCATTCACAGCTTTTACTAGTATTTCTTCCTGTGAAGTTAGAGGGAGACAGTTTGAACTGTGACTTTCAAATGGAATTGGATAAATACCTGAGAGACATAAAGGGTTTGCAGGGCTAAGGGAAATGTGCAGGGAGTGTGAATAGATAAATTCTTGATGCAGCATGTTATCCTACTGTCAGCTAGTCAGTAGCCTCCTTCCGTGCACCAACATTTTGTCGTAGAGAAAATATTAAAGTACATTCTTAAGGAAGCAATAGAAAAGTTTGACATAATCAAACGGAGTCAACATGGTTTTGTGAAAGAGAAATCATATTTGATAAGTCTACGTTGAGATCCTTGTAGCAGGGTTGTTAAAGGAGAACTGATCAATTTGATGTGCTTGGATTCAGAGAAGGCAGTTAGAAAAGGGGCCGCATGAATGATTATTGCACAAGCCAGGAGCTCATGATACTGGGAGTAATGTCCAAGCATGGATTGGAGATTGATTAATGCACAGAAGACAGAGAGTTGGGAATAATTGTTTTGTCTGAAGGTTGGCAGAAGCATAACTAGTGGAGTGCCACAAGGAATAGTCTGTGCCCTTGATTACTGTCCATATTAATGACTTGGAAAAGAAACAGAGTATAAAGTATTCAAATTTACAGATGATACAAAAATATATAAAATGGAGGCCATCCAGAATCTGCAAGAGGTTCCAGATAGGTTGAGTGAGTGGGCAAAATCGTGGCAGATGCAGCTTAATGTTGGAAAACGTGAGGTCATTCACTTTGGTAGGAAGAATGAAAAGGCAGACAAGAGTACAGCGTAGAATGATCTGGATTTTTCTTGAGCTTAAAATGGTAGCATCAATAAGAAGGAAAAGGGAGTTTTGGCCTTTATTGCTGGGGATTGGGAGTGGTGCTGGAGTTTAAAAATTGAAAATTACTCTTACAATTGTACTGTGTTTTAGTGAGCTGCTGCCTGGAGTATGATGTGCAGTTTTGATCCCTGTATTTAGGAAGAGATGGATGAACAGTTCAAAAGAGATCCATCAGCCTGAATCCTGGAATGAGGGGGTTGACTTATCAAGAACAGCTAAACAAGTTTCAACCTTGATTTATCACAGCCTGAAAGATTGAGGGGTGATCTTATTGAAACATACAAGATTATGTGGTGGGTTAAGGGGGTTATGCATTGACATGTTTCTACTAGTTGGGGAATCTCAACCCAGACTAAGGCAACACTCATTTAAAATTGAGATGCAAATGAATTTCTTCTCCCAGAGGGTAGTGAGTGTCTGGAATGTTCTATCCCAGAGAGGCTAGCTCACTGGATGTATTTAAAAGGGGGTAGACAGATTTCTGAAATGTCAGGGAATTGAGGGCTATAGGAAGTGGAGGCCTGGAGCAGATCAGCCATCATATTATAGTATGGCAGGGCAGACTCGTGGGGTCGAATGGCCTACTCCCTCTCCTATTCCTTCTATTCTTATATAATTATTTGCATACCTCTAAGATTCCCAGTCACCAGAGTCAATTATGAGCAATCTGGATAGGAACTTTAAACTTTCTTTCCTGAAGTGCTTTAGTTGGGTTTTTGCAATAATTTGACAGCATCATGATCACTATTAGCAATTCCCGATCTTAAAAAAAATCCAAATTGAAAACGTGTGTGATAGGATTTGAACTCTGGATTATTAGTTTTGTCAAGGAACTGGATTAGCTGTGCTAACCTAGTGGCATCTTTGGCACTTTTCTGACTCATTGGCAAGAAATAATTCCGCACTAGCTGCTATGATGTTTGTAATCTTGAGCTGCAGCGATCATTAGAGAACCAGCAGAAATTATTTTAAGAAGATCTGGATGTATCCGTTCACAGAAATGTTTGCAGTTTTTTCCCAATTCTTTATATAGTGTGATTAAATGTTTGAAGTAAGTCATCAGCCTAGAGACAGTCAGACAGAAGTGTTAAAATAAATATGAAGTAGGATTTGAATTACAAAAAGTTCACATGTTCAAAAATAACTTGTGTTTTGCATTGATGAAGCAATGGCCTAGCGGTATTATCACTAGACTGTTAATCCAGAGACTCAGATAATGTTCTGGGGACCTGGGTTTGAATCCTGTCATGGTGGAATTTGAATTCAATAAAAATCTGGAACTAAGAGTTTAATGATGTCTATGAATTGGAGTGTTGAAAAAACCCATCTGGTTCACTGATGTCCTTTAGGGAAAAAAACTTGTCATCCTTACCTGGTCTGGCCTACATGTCACTCCTGACCCGCAGCAAGGTGGTTGACTCTTAACTGCTAGATGGACAATAAATGCTACATGCCTGTGAATGAACAAAGGAAAAAAAAATACAGGATCTTTCTGGATATCCCAAAACACTTTGCAATGAATTTTGTCCTTATTGAAGATTTCTCTCTGTTTGCAATATATAGGAAACATT
This sequence comes from Hemiscyllium ocellatum, assembly GCF_020745735.1. Taxonomy (NCBI): domain Eukaryota; kingdom Metazoa; phylum Chordata; class Chondrichthyes; order Orectolobiformes; family Hemiscylliidae; genus Hemiscyllium; species Hemiscyllium ocellatum. The sequence goes on along the minus strand of NC_083405.1, from coordinate 119,965,093 downwards.
GCAGACAAGTTCCTAAGGGTAGTTTCAGCTACATGATCAATGACCTTCCCTCTATCATGGTGTCAGAAGTGAGGATGTTTGCTGATGATTGCACAATGTTCAACGCCATTCATCTCTCCTCAGATACTGAAGCAGTCGGTGCAAAAAATACAGCGAAACATGGACAATGTCCAAGTTTGGGCTGACAAATAGCAAGTGACATTTACACTACACAAAGTACCAGGCAATGGCCATCTCCAATGAGAGGGAATCTGACCCTTGACATTCAGTGGCATTGCTGGCACTGAGCACCCCACTATTAATATCCTGACGGTTACCTTCATCTAGAGTCTGAGGTCGACTAACCATATGAGTACTGTAGCTATAAGAGCAGGTCAGAGGCTATGAAACTTGCAGTGAGTAACTTATCTCCTGATTGCCCACCATCGTCAATGCACTTGTTAGGCGTGTGACAGAACGTTCCACAATTGCCTGGATGAGTGCTGCTTTACAATAATAAACAGTATTGACACTATATCCATAAACATTTGCTCCTCCAGCACTAAGTGGCAGCAGTTTGTACAGTTCATAAACTGCCCTGTAAAAACTGATGAGGCTCCGTAGACAGCACCTCCCAAACCCATGATCGCAGTTGTCTTGAAGGGAAAGAGCAGCAGATTCATGGGAACACCAGCAATTGCAAGTTCCCCTTCAAGCCGCTCACCATCCTGACTTGGACATAAACTGCTATTTTTTTCACTGTCACCAGGTCAAACTCCAAGCCAAAAACACACTCAGGTGGAACATGACATATCCAGCAGTCTGTCCATAGCACCTTTCACTTCCACAGCACCAGTCCATTGAAATTTCACAGCCACTCTGACTGGAACCTCAGTGAAAGTTATCATTCTTCCTTACTGTTTCTTACAGTAGCTGGCTCTCTTACAGTTTTGACAGCCCACACAATTTCAACTGCACACTTTGACACCATGTTCACGTGGTGCGTTTCATGGCTACAGTCAAATTGAAAGAAACTACATTAGATGTCACTTACCTATGGCAAGTCAGAATATACAGTATACGAAAGCATTTCTCCTGACGATGGGGTCATGATATTTTAAGTCTAACCTGTTTATCTTGAGATGCACTATGGTGTAAGAAGCTCAAATAATTCCTTTAAATCTCTGAGGTGGGTTTACATCTCCCCAGGATATCCAGCATGCAACAAAGGAACTTTTATTTTGCTCATTGCAGGCAGTAACAAACCAGAAGTTCTCAATAAATAATTGGAATCAACCTAAACCAAACAAGCGGGGTTTTCTGAATTGTAACTCAAGTGGAGTGACAATATGTTCAGAGTGGGAATAAATTTCCTTTCATTTGTAATCAAGCAAATTAGCAATACCATGTTCTGGTAATAGCTGTAAAGTCAACCATGTTTCACACTGCAATAAAGCTGCAGTGGAGAATATGTTCGATCCCAGCGTTAATGAACTGACTGAGCATCTACAGAACAATAAACAACTTCCTAACAGATGCAAAAAATAAATTAAAAGTGTCTAAGTAAGGAAATAAGGGAACACTCAGAAAAAGGGTATCTATTATTATAATACTCCAATGAGCTAAGCAATATTTCTACGTTGATTAGGAAGTGAGTAGGATGCAGATGACCAATCAAACATGTATCTACATAGAAAGCAGTCAATATGCACAGGAGTTACAGAAAGAAGCCACAAAATTGTGCAGAGTTTTATTTTTCTTTTGCCTCTGAGATGGGATCTGCAGGCTGCAGTGGAGAGCATTTGCTGAGCGTGTTAAGCATATGCGGAGGGGAGCTACGCTGCAAAGGCAGCCTGGGCAAATCATGGCCTCAATCAGCCGGCAATGCAGAGATCACACCAGTGGCACTACTCTCGCGTACACGTTCCAGCTAACACTTGCTTAAACTCCACAACTGAACAAGTGGTCAGCAATGTGAAGGAGACACAAACTGCGTTATTGAAAGAGATCATCATCTACTTTCAGAGTAGAGATAGAGATATGGAGGTCAGGCACTACGTATAAGTTTGTATATCTGGATTGCAGTTTGAATGCATGAAGTGCAGCCGTATACAGGGATTATACACATGGAGTGCAGGTTGTATGTATGAAGTTACATATATGGAGGTCAGAGTGTACAGGGTTATGTACAAGAAGTACAGTCTTTGTACAGGGTTAATTACATGAGTGCAGTCCTGTAAAGGGATAATTATAAATATTGCAGTCCATGTGTACAGGGTTAATTATAAAGATTGCAGTCCATGTATACAGGATTAATTATATGGAGTGTGGTGTGGGTGGACAGGTTTAATTACATCGAGTGCAGTCATAGAGTCATACAGCAGAGAAACAGACCCTCAGCTCCAACTCATCTCGGCTGACCAAGTTTCATAAACTGAACCAGTCCCACTTGTCTGCATTTGGCTCACATTCCTCGAAACCTTTCCAATTCATTTCCTATTTCTGTCCAAATGTCTTTTAAATATTGTATCTTTACTAGCATCAGAGATCATTATATGGAGTGCAGTCCATGTATACAGGGTTCATTACATATGATTCATTCCTGATGAAGGGTTTTTGCCTTAAACACCGCTTTTCCTGCTTCTCGAATTCTGCCTGACTGTTGTGCTTTTCCAGCACCACTCTAATCTAGACTCAGGGTTTATTATATGGAGTGCGGTCAGTGTGTACAGGGTTAATTACAAGGAGAGCAGTCCTTATGTACAGGGTTAATTACAGGCAATACAGTCCATGTGTACAGGGTTAATTACATGGAGAGCAGTCTGTGTTTACAGGGTTAATTACAGGGATTACAGTCCATGTGTACAGGGTTAATTACATGGAGAGCAGACTGTGTTTACAGGGTTAATTACATGGAGAGCAGTCTGTGTGTACAGGGTTAATTACAGGGAATGCAGTCTGTGTGTACAGGGTTAATTACAGGGAATACAGTCTGTGTGTACAGGGTTAATTACTTGGAGAACAGTCTGTGTGTACAGAGTTAATCACATGGAGAGCGGTCTGTGTACACCGTTAATTACATGGAGAGCAGTCTGTGTGTACAGGGTTAATTACAGGGAATGCAGTCTGTGTGTACAGGGTTAATTACATGGAGAGCAGTCTGTGTGTACAGGGTTAATTACAGGGAATACAGTCTGTGTGTAAAGGGTTAATTAAATGCAGAGTAGTCTGTGTACACCGTTAATTACAAGGAGAGCAGTCTGTGTGTACAGGGTTAATTACAAGGAGAGCAGTCTGTGTGTACAGGGTTAATTACATGGAGAGCAGTCTGTGTGTACAGGGTTAATTACAGGGAATACAGTTTGTGTGTACAGGGTTAATTACATGGAGGGCAGTCTGTGTGTACAGGGTTAATTACGTGGAGAGCAGTCTGTGTGTACAGGGTTAATTACAGGGAATACAGTTTGTGTGTACAGGGTTAATTACATGGAGGGCAGTCTGTGTGTACAGGGTTAATTACGTGCAGAGCAGTCTGTGTGTACAGGGTTAATTACAGGGAATACAGTTTGTGTGTACAGGGTTAATTACAGGGAATACAGTCTGTGTGTACATGGTTAGTCACATGGAGAGCAGTCTGTGTGTACATGGTCAATCACATGGAGAGCAGTTTGTGTGTACAGGGTTAATTACGTGGACAGCAGTCTGTGTGTACAGGGTTAATTACATGGAGAGCACTCCGTGTGTATACGGTTAATTACATGGAGTGCTCCCAGTGTGTACATGGTTAATTACATAGAGAGCACTCCGTGTGTACAGGGTTAATTATGAGGAGTGCCGTCTGTATGTATCGCGTTACTTATGTGGAGTGCAGTCCATGTGTACAGGGTTAATTACATGGAATGCAGTCCGTGTGTACAGGGTTAATTATGTGGAGAGCTGTCCGTGTGTACATGGTTAATGACATTGTGAGTTGTCCATGTGTACAGGGTTAATTATGTGCAGTGCAGTCCGTGTGTACAGGGTTAATGACATTGAGAGTTGTCCATGTGTACAGGGTTAATCGTGTGGAGAGCAGTCCATGTGTACAGGGTTAATTACGTGGCGAGCTGTCCGTGTTTACAGGTTTAATTACGTGGAGCGCAGTCCCTGTGTACAGGGTTAATTACGTGGAGCGCAGTCCCTGTGTACAGGGTTAATGACATTGTGAGTTGTCCATGTGTACATGGTTAATTACGTGGAGAGCAGTCTGTGTACACGGGCCTAATTACGTAAACCAAGATTTGTGTGTACAGATCGTATACATGGAGTGCAGTGTGTCCAAAACAAAGATAGTAATTGCTGGAAAACCTCAGCAAGTCTGGCAGCCTATGTGAAGAGAAATTAGAGTTAACATTTTGGGTCCTGTGACCTTTCCTCAGTACACAGTGTGAGAGCAGTGTCTGTATGGGATGCACAGAAAGAGTGTATTTGTACTCTGTTTTGTCATGTAAGGAATAGTAACCAGTACACATACTGCAAGTTCCTATGCAGGGCAATGTAATAATGACCAGGCAATCCGGTTTTGTTTTGAATAAGGGATACATTTTGGCCAGGGCATGGGAAGAACGTGCCTGTTCTTCTTCAAAATAGGGGTCTCTTGTATCCAATTGACAACGCAACTGTATCTTGGGTCTTAGCAACAAACTATTGATGCCAGCATTTCAGCACTCCCCAAGATTGCCACCTGGTGTCAGGCTGGATTAAGTGACCAAGACCCCAGAGTAGACATTAAATCAATGATCTTTCGACTGGGTGCACAAAATTTCTAACTGATGGGCATTGTGACTCACACCAAAGATGATAAGTGGGAGAGAAGATTCCCACTTGCCCTACTTTTCACCCTCTGCAACTCTGAACCCTTCCCCCTACTGACCCTGACCTGTCCAGATAAATTGACAGGATCAACTGAGATTGTTGGTCAGAATTTGCATTGTGATAGGAAGGGAAATAAGGTGTTAGCACCAGTGAGAAATCAGGTCAGTGCAGCATTCTCAATATCTCTTTCTGGCGGCAATTTGCAGTGAGAATCCAGCCCTCAGTTTCCAACAGCAGCTTAAAGCCATATTAAGGGGCCAAATAGCCTACTCTAGCTCCATATTCTTAGATGAACGTAATCTAAGAGGTACTGCACAGATGTGTCAATCTTTCTAATACAGAAACCAATGACTTGTTTGCATTTAGTGTTTGAAGCAAGAACATTGGCTGCTCAATAATGTGATAGGATTTTTCCAAAAATGTCAGTGGGGAGCAAATCTCTGCAGATGACAGCAACTCTGCAGCCACTTAATGACTCCATATGATTTATGGTAAATCTGTGGTTTAATGCAAATACCAGTTTCCATCTGTCCGTTCTGGAGTCTTTCCCCATCCAGAAACCAATCCCGCACTGGGGAAAGACCCAGCTTCTTGTTGTGGTTCTGTTCGCCGAGCTGGGAATTTGCGTTGCAGATGTTTCGTCCCCTGTCTAGGTGACATCTTCAGTGCTGGGACCCAGCTTCTGTTTGTTATAAAGAAACCTACTCAAATCATCCAATTAATAAACATAGGGCAGGGGCGACAGTAACAAAAATATCAAAAAAAGGAGGAAAATACAAAGGGGTTACGATATAAAAAATGGTTTTGGAAGGGGAGGTATTGCATTTCAACCCCGGCAGTGCTCAACTATTGTGAAAGGTTACCAGTGGGTACTGCATGCTCCCTCACCAAGCAGATCCAGGCACAGATGTAACCATGGAACAGAGGCAGGCAGTCAACGCTTGTGACATCAACAACACTGCTCTTTCTTGCTCTGAAGAAACCCATCAGTAAGTTTACCAAACCCTGATGAAGGGCTTTTGCCCGAAACGTCAACTCCCGCTCCTCAAATGCTGCCTGACCTGTTATGCTTTTCCAGCACCACACTCTCAACTCTAATCTCCAGCATCTGTAGTCCTCACTTTCTTCAAATTTACCAAGCGGCCAATGAACAAATTGCAAGCACTGCACACTCAGCGCCAGCTCTTGGCTTGTTTGTAAAATAGACCCAAGACCAGTTTATCAATTCAACTAATGAACAAATTACAAATACTGCCCACCAGGGGCAGTGAAAGACTCAGCTCTGCTTTCATCGACCTGTTCAAACATGAGGAAAAATGTTATTCGGCAGCAAGATGTTGCAATCTGAAATGTAATGCCTGCAAAGACTGTGAACAGAATTTCAATAAAAACTGTCAAAGAGTATTGGACAAATACTGTGGAGAATAAGCAGGAGGCTGAAATTAATTAGATAACTATTTTTTCAAAAAAACCAGAATGGTCACAATAGATAAGATGGCCTCCTTCTCTGCTGCATCATCCTTTGATACCCAATTTGGAACACAGTGAATTGATAACGTTTAGGAGCCTGTACTTGCTTGATAATTGTATGGCATGTAAAGGGCTCCTTTAAAAGGGGCATGTTAACTCTTTATTCCCTCTGTAGACCAGACAAGTCTCAGGTTTTTTTTTGTTTAAATGTTTATTCATGCATGCAGAGGAGCTGTACACATCACAAGATGGCATACAGCTTAAACTTTATTACAATATCAAAGGCGTATACTATTGCTACCAATAGCAAGATTCCAATCAGAAATTAGGTGAGTTGTGTCATTAAACAAGTATTTGTGACAATTTTGGCATCTCAACTCTATCTAGCGAGAATCTCTCCAAGTTGATTGTGAAAAACAGAAAAGATGGAATGAAAATATTTCAACATCAAGATGATGTCATAGATTTGTTGTTCAATTCATGACATAAGCCATGTCATTCAGACCTCTATAAGATTCCACCCAATGTGTTTATCGTGTCCCATTCAAATTACCTAAAATTGAGAATTCCTTTGTGATGACCAACCAGATCATGCATCTTAACCCAAAAAAGAAAGGAAGACTTGCACTTCTTAGACATTTTTCATAATCTCAGGTATCATAAAGCATTTTAAAGTCAATGACATACCAATTTTTTTTATGTTTCCAGATTTCCTTACATTTAATGGAAAATAATTATTGAAAACATTTGCATTTTCATTGATTTGTTCAATTGTGTATTACTTTATGACTTATGCTTCTCTCTCTTCTCACACTCTCTCTCGCTCTCTCTCATACACACACCTACAGTCAGTTCTGCTATAATGCGATAGTTCTGTTCTCATGCAATCCCGTGTTGTAAGAAAATTGACTAATCGCAGCACCATTTTAATTAATGGGGCCAGAATCGCATTATAACCAATGCACACTTTAAAACTTTGCACTTTAGAAACAGTGTCCCCAGTTGGCAATCGTGTTATAGCGAATTGGTGTTAATGGAACACACATTATAACAGAACGTCCTGTAGAGATATTCAATGTATAAAACCTACACACCATGTGAAGGGTAGAAAGAGTGAGTGCTGACAGGTTGGTTAAAAAAGTTTGCTATACTTGCCATCATTGCTCAGTCCTTTGAGTAGAGAAGTTAGGAAGTCATGTTGAGGTTGTACAGGACATTGGTGAGGCCTCTTCTGGAATAATGTGTGCAATGCTGGTCACCCTGTTATTATTAAGCTGGAGAAGGTTCAGAAGAGGTTTACCAGGATGTTACCAGGTATGGAAGATTTAAGTTAGAAAGAAAGGCTGGGACATTTTTCACTGGAGCGAAGGAGATTGAGAGGTGACCTTATAGAAGATTTTAAGATAATGACAAGTATAGATAGAGTGAATGGTATTTGTCTTTTCTCGAGGATGAGGTAATTTCAAGACGAGAGGGCACATTTTTATGGTGAGAGGAGATATTTAAAAAAGACATGGGGGCAAAATGTTTACACAGTGAGCGGTTTGCATGTGGAATGAACTTCCTGAGGAAGTGGTGGATATGGGTATAATTACAACATTTAAAAGATATTTGGATACGTGCATGAATAGGAAAGCAAGCAGGTTAGACTAGTTTAGCTTGGGAATAGGTTCAGCATGGACTGGTTGGACCAAAGAGACTGTTTCCCTTCTGTATGACTCTATGGCTCTGTTGTAGATTTACCTACACCCCGTTCACAATAATACTGAGCAAGGAAGGCCAGTGGGACGGGTGCATATCTAGATAGGTCAGCTTTCACTTCAAAAATGCTGAATTTAATTTTATAAAACCTTTAGAGCTAACTCGATCTTTTCTTTCCCCTTCAGAAGTTTTTGAGTTGGAGCTGAATGAGAAGGTGCAAAATGCTACAGAGAGAATGCAAATGCCCAAAATAGAATTCCAGGATGTTCAGATAAAGGATTATTGTAAGTATATGCACCTTCTAATCATTGCCGATCAATAATTGTTCTGTTTATCAATATCCTCATCATCCTGAGATATTTAGTTGAAAAGGTTTTTATTGGATTTTATATGCTTATAGTTTCTGCTGGCCACTCAATGTAAAATGTCCAATAAAATGTTAATGTTTAACTATTTTGCATCTCAGTCACATGCACAACAATACTGGAAGAATATAACCTTGTATCACCTTCCATATGGGTCCAGAATAATTAAAAAGTGTGTCTGGGATGTTTGTCTGTATTTTGTTATGACGAGGCAAGAGGGCTAAACAGGCTCCCATTATCTTAACTGAAAATGTGTTGCTGAAAAAGCGCAGCAGGTCAGGCAGCATCCAAGGAACAGGAGATTTGGCGTTTCGGGCATGAGCCCTTCTTCAGTTCCTTGGATGCTGCCTGACCTGCTGCGCTTTTCCAGCAACACATTTTCAGCTCTGATCTCCAGCATCTGCAGACCTCACTTTTTCCCATTATCTTAAACCAAAAGAGAAAATGCTGGAAAATCTCAGCAGGTCTGGCAGCATCTGTAAGGAGAGAAAAGAGCTGACGTTTCGAGTCTAACTGACACTTTGTCAAAGCTAAAAAAATGGGAGAAATAGGGAGGTATTTATGCGAGGCTGAGAGAAGGTGAGTCATGGCTCCAGAAGCAAAGGTAGCAATAAAGAGTTGATAATGACAGTGCATGGAGAGATTATAGGGAGATTAGGAGCTGTGAATGACCAAGGCTGAAGCCAGTGTTGTGTGACAAAATATGTGGGGGATGGGGGGGGAGGGGTGAAGCAGAGGCAAAATGGAAAATAGGGGAGAAGGGTAACAAAGGGGGAAGAGGAGAGGAAAGGGGTGATGAGAGAATGGGGAGCGAGAGAGAGAGACAATCAAGAAATAAGAGGTACAGAACAGTGAAAAAAAAATTAAAAAGTATAAATAAAATAAATGAAATAAAATTATCTGAAGTTGTTGAATTCAATGTTGAGACTGGCAGGCAGTAATGTGTCTAGTTGGAAGATGAGATACTGTTCCTCCAGTTTGCGTTGAGCTTCACTAGAACATTGCAGCAGGCCAAGGACAGACATCTGGGCATGGGAGCGGGATTGTGTGTTGAAGTGCCAAGCCACAGGAAGGTCCGGGACCTGATTGTGTACAGACTGAAGGTGCTCAGCAAAGTGATCACCCAGTCAGCATTTTGTCTCTCCAATATAGAGGAGACCACATTGGGAGCAACGAATGCAATAGACCAAATTGAAAGAGGTACAAGTGAAACGCTGCTTAATCTGAAATGAGTGTCTGGGGCCTCGGATGGTGAGCATGGAAGAGGTAAAGGGGCAGGTGTTGCACTTTCTACGATTGCATGGGAAGGTGCCGTGTGTGATGGGGGAGGTGTTAGGTGTGATGGGAAGGTGCTGTGTGTGATGGGAGAGGTGTTAGGTGTGATGGAGGAGTGGGCTTGGTTGTCCCGGAGGGAACGATCTCTCCGGAATGCAGACAGGGGGAGAGAAGGGAAGATGTGTTTAGTGATGGCATTGTGTTGGTGTTGGCGAAAATGGCGGAGGATTATTCTTTGCATGTGAAGGCTGATGGGGTGAAAGGTGAGAACAAGGGGGAACCCTATCCTTGTTCTGGGAGGGGAGGGAGGGGGTGAGGGTCATGGTGCGGGAGATGGACCGCATGCTGTCGAGAGCCCTGTCAACAACTGTAGGTGGGAAGCCATGGTTGGAGAAGAAGGAGCACATATTAAGGGCACCACTTTGGAAAGTGGCCTCATCGGAACAAATGCGGCGGAGGCAAAGGAGCTGAGAGAAAGGGATAGAGTCCTTACAGGATGTAGGGTGAGAAGAGCTGTAGTCCAGATAGCTGTGGGAGTCAGTGGGCTTGTAATGGATATTGGTGGATAGACTATTGCCGGAAATGGAAACAGAAAGGTCAAGGAAAGGAAGGCAAGTGTCGGAGATGGACCAGGTGAAGGTGATGGAGGGATGGAAACTGGAAGTGAAGTTGATGAAATTTTCCAAGTCAGGACGAGAGTATGAAGCCGCACCGAAATAGACATCGATGTACCGATAGAGCAGTTGTGGGAGGGACCCGGGTAGACCTGGAACAAGAAATGTTCCACATACCCCATGAAAAGGCAAGCATAGCTAGGACCCATGTGGGTACCCATTGCTACACCTTTGATTTGGAGAAAATGGGATGAGTTGAAGGAGAAGTTGTTGAGAGAGAGAACAAGTTCAGCCAGGTGGAGGAGAGGGCTGGTGGATGGAGATTGTTCAGGCCTCTTTTCGAGAAAGAAGCGAAGAGCTTTCAAGCCAGCTTGGTGTGGGATGGAGGTGAACTGAATGCCGTCAATGAGTCACAAGGCATCAGAGGAATCCCAGATGTAGGTGGGGGGAGGGAGTGCACCAGAGGAGTGAGGATGGAGTCAAGGTAGGAGGAAATAAGTTCAGTGGGGCAGGAGCATGCTGACACAATGGGCCTGCAGGGACAGTCCTTCTTGTGGATTTTGGGGAGTAGGTAGAAACGGGCTGTCCTGGGTTGGGAGATTATGAGGTTGGAAGCTGTGGGGGGGGGAGGCATCCAGAGGAAATGTAATCAGTCACTGTGTTGGAGACAATGGCTTGATGCTCAGTGGTATGGTCATGCTCCAGGGGGAGGGAGGAGGAGGAATCTGAGAGTTGGCGCTCAGCCTCTGCGAGGTAGAGGTCAATACGCCAGACGACAACAGCATCCCCTTTGTCAGCAGATTTGATGACAAGGTTGGGGTTGGACCGAAGGGAGCGAAGGGCAGAAAGTTTGGATAGAGAGAGGTTAGAATGGTAAGAGGGGCAGAGACATTAAGGCGGCCAATGTCCCGTCGACAATTGTCAATGAAAAGATCGAGGGCAGGAAATGGTCCCACACCAAGCTGGCTTGAAAGCTCTTCGCTTCTTTCTCGCAAAGAGGCCTAAACAATCTCCATTCACCACCACTCTCCTCCACCTGGCTGAACTTGTTCTCTCTCTCAACAACTTCTCCTTCAACTCATCCCATTTTCTCCAAATCAAAGGTGTAGCAATGGGTACCCACATGGGTCCCAACTATGCTTGCCTTTTCATGGGGTACATGGAGCATTTCTTGTTCCAGGCCTACTCAGGACCCTCCCACAACTGCTTTATCGGTACATCGATGTCTATTTCGGTGCGGCTTCATGCTCCCGTCCTGACTTGGAAGATTTCATCAACTTCGCTTTGAGTTTCCATCCCTCCATCACCTTCACCTGGTCCATCTCCGACACTTGCCTTCCTTTCCTTGACCTTTCTGTCTCCATTTCTGGCAATTGTCTATCTACTAATATCCATTACAAGCCAACTGACTCCCACAGCTATCTGGACTACAGCTCTTCTCACCCTACATCCTGTAAGGACTCTATCCCTTTCTCTCAGCTCCTTTGCCTCCGCCGCATTTGTTCCGATGAGGCCACTTTCCAAAGTGGTGCCCTTAATATGTGCTCCTTCTTCTCCAATCATGGCTTCCCACCTACAGTTGTTGACAGGGCTCTCGACAGCATGCGGTCCATCTCCCGCACCACGACCCTCACCCCCTCCCTCCCCTCCCAGAACAAGGATAGGGTCCCTCTTGTTCTCACCTTTCACCCCACCAGCCTTCACATGCAACGAATAATCCTCCGGCATTTTCGCCAACAGCAACACGACGCCACCACTAAACACATCCTCCCTTCCCTCCCCCTGTCTGCATTCCGGAGAGATGATTCTCTCCAGGATAACCTAGTCCGCTCCTCTACCACACCTAACGCCTCTCCCATCACACACGGCACCTTCCCATCACACCTAACACCTCTCCCACCACACATGGCACCTTCCCATGAAATCGCAGAAGGTGCAACACCTGCCCCTTTACCTCTTCCATGCTCACCATCCGAGGCCCCAGACACTCATTTCAGATTAAGCAGCATTTCACTTGTGCCACTTTCAATTTGGTCTATTGCATTCGTTGCTCCCAATGTGGTCTCCTCTATATCGGAGAGACAAAACACCGACTGGTTGATCACTTTGCTGAGCACCTTCAGTCTGTACACAATCAGGTCCCGGACCTTCCTGTGGCTTGCCACTTCAACACACAACCCTGCTCCCATGCCCAGATGTCTGTTCTTGGCCTCCTGCAATGTTCCAGTGAAGCTCAACGCAAACTGGAGGAACAGCATCTCATCTTCTGACTAGACACATTACTGCCTGCCAGTCTCAACATTGAATTCAACAACTTCAGATAATTTTATTTCATTTATTTTATTTATACTTTTTAATTTTTTTTCACTGTTCTGTACCTCTTATTTCTTGATTGTCTCTCTCTCGCTCCCCATTCTCTCATCACCCCTTTCCTCTCCTCTTCCCCCTTTGTTACCCTTCTCCCCTATTTTCCATTTTGCCTCTGCTTCACCCCTCCCCCCCCATCCCCCACATATTTTGTCACACAACACTGGCTTCAGCCTTGGTCATTCACAGCTCCTAATCTCCCTATAATCTCTCTATGCATGGTCATTATCATCTCTTTATTGCTACCTTTGCTTCTGGAGCCATGACTCACCTTCTCTCAGCCTCGTATAAATACCTCCCTATTTCTCCCCTTTTTTTTAGCTTTGACAAAGTGTCAGTTAGACTCGAAATGTCAACTCTTTTCTCTCCTTACAGATGTTACCAGACCTGCTGAGATTTTCCAGCATTTTCTCTTTTGGTTTCAGATTCCAGCATCTGCTATAATTTGCTTTTATCCCATTATGTTAACTTTCTCAGTTAGTTGCAATGGAGTTTTAAGTTCTTTTTAATACCTTGTGCAGAATTAAAATTTGGTTAAATAATTTGTACTGTAAGAAATAAGAAGCTATCACAAGACTTTCTTGAGTTAAAGAACAAGTTTATTTCCTCCTACTGTCAAGAAAACAACAAAGACGTGGTATCAAGCAGGAGGTTTTCGGTGCGGTCACTTACAAGCACATGCAGATACTTAGTTAAAAGGAGAAAGTATCCAAGATGGATGAGACAAAAGAATACTTAGTTTTGAGTCCATTTCATGTCTTTGAGGTGGAAGGCTTTAAAATAAGACAATGGGTGCTTTCTTGGTCATCAGCAGTAGTGCATATTACAATTTTTTTTAATATTTGGTACTCTCTGGCTTGTTCTCAGTAAGTAGTGTCAAATTCAGAAAGGTTTCTTCTTGAGGGAGAGAGGCTCTTCAGAATCTCTTTTCAGTTTTCACCCTTAAATCCATTTTAGATTAGATTACTTACAGTGTGGAAACAAGTCCACACCGACCCGCTGAAGCGCCACCCACCCATACCCCTACATTTACCCCTTACTTAATACTACGGGCAATTTAGCATGGCCAATTCACCTGACCCACACATCTTTGTGACTGTGGGAGGAAACTGGAGCACCCGGAGGAAACCCACGCAGACACAGGGAGAACATGCAAACTCCACACAGTCAGTCACCTGAGGCGGGAATTGAACCCAGGTCCCTGGCGCTGTGAGGCAGCAGTGCTAACCACTGTGCCATCTCCCCTTTGTCTAACAACAAGCCCCTAGAATAACTGTTTGTATTTTTACCTAGTTTGTATTCTGTGTCCACTGAGTTTATGTTTTCAGGCTTCACAATTGGAGGCAGTGTTTCATCTGTAACATGTAAAAATTCTCATAATTGTGTAAAGCGAACAGAAAGTGAGGATCTTTTCACATCACACAAAGAAGGGGTGTGGGAGGGGGGGCTGGGTGGAGGTGGACTGGAATTGGTGGTTGTGGCTGTTTGGTGACTGCCCCATCAGGAAAATGTTAATTTCAGCTGAAACTGATTTTAATGTAATCCACGTTAGCTTCATGAAATTTGGAGAGAGCCTGTGTGGGTCAGGTGATGCCTGTGGCCATTTAAAGTCAGTGCTTTGTTCGCTTTTAAAAAAAAAATCACAGTCCTTGAAAGCCCCAGGTATTAAATCGATCTAAAGAATTTGAAGATCTCTAGGCAGTAGTCCATACCATTGTAATGATATATAAACTGAATAATTTAATTTTTGCTCTTCAGTTTTGTGCTTTGCTGCTCATTTCTGACTGACCTATGTGAATTCAGGAGTCAGAGGATGCACACCAAATAGTTAGCAACTTGTTATTGCTTTGTCCCATTGTGAACACAGACTCTGTTTTTCTGTACATATTTCATAGATCAGAGCAATTCTGCAGGCAGTTAGGAGCATATCAATGTCATTGAAATGTAAGATATATTGGTAATACAGTAAACTCAGAAATTCATTGATTAAATTACTGATCCTGATACAGCCTACTGATTTGATAATCTCTTTGGTTTTATAGACAATCACTCTGAGGGATTAATAATGGAAAATAAGGAGGTGAATTGAACATATATTTTGCATTGATCTTCACTGTAGAAGATACATGTAACATCCCGGAAAGAGCTGTAAATTAGGAAATGAAAGAGGAGGAAATCAATTTATTACAATCACCAGAGAAGTGGTACTGAGCAAATTGTTGAAGCTGTTATAGAGTCCTAGAGTCATACAGCATGGAAACAGACCCTTCCACCTAACCAGTCCATGTCAAACATAATCCCAAACTAAACTAGACCTGCCTGCCTGCCTGCTCCTGGTCCATATCTCTCCAAACCTTTCCAATTCATGCATTTATCTAAACGTCTTTTAAGTGTTGTAATTGTATCCATATCCACCACTTCCTCAGGAAGTTCATTCCACACATGAACCACCCTCTGTGTAAAAACAATTTTTCTCCGCATGTCTTTTTTGAATCTCTCTCCTCTCATCTTAAAATGTGCCCCCCCGTCTTGCAATCCCTCAGCCTAGGGAAAAGACAACTACCATTATCACTATCTGTACCTCTCATTATGCAACATATGCCTAACTAATGGATTGCTGACTGCTTTATTAGGTTCATAGAGTTCCTGTAATGGAACTAGAGCACTAAGTTAGACATTGGGTCAATATAGTCAAGTGGAGTCACAGGTAGATAGGATAGTGAAGAAGGCGTTTGGTATGCTTTCCTTTATTGGTCAGAGTATTGAGTACAGGAGTTGGGAGGTCATGTTGCGGCTGTACAGGACATTGGTTAGGCCACTGTTGGAATATTGTGTGCAATTCTGGTCTCCTTCCTGTCGGAAAGATGTTGTGAAACTTGAAAGGGTTCAGAAAAGATTTACAAGAATGTTGCCAGGGTTGGAGGATTTGAGCTACAGGGAGAGGCTGAACAGGCTGGGGCTGTTTTCCCCGGAACATCGGAGGCAGGGGGGTGACCTTATAAAGGTTTACAAAATTGTGAGGGGCATGGATAGGATAAATAGACAAAGTCTTTTCCCTGGAGTTGGGGAGTCCAGAACTAGAGGGCATAGGTTTAGGGTGAGAGGGGAAAGATATAAAAGAGACCTATGGGGCAACGTTTACACACAAAGGGTGGTGGGTGTATGGAATGAGCTATCAGAGGAAGTGTTGAAGGCTGGTACAATTGCAACATTTAAGAGGAATTTGGATGGGTAAATGAATAGGAAGGGTTTGGAGGGATATGGGCCAGCTGCTGGCAGGTGGGACTAGATTGGGTTTGGATATCTGATTGGCATGGACGGGTTGGACCGAAGGGTCTGTTTCCATGCTGTACCTCTCTATGATTCTATGACTCTAAGTCACTTGTGATCTGATCTGTTTCAAGATAAATAAAGATGAATGGGAATGATTTGGTGGTGATTACTGAGACATGGTGGCACTGAGACCAAATTTGGGAATTGAATATCTGAGGGTGCTTTGTGTCAGAAGGATAGACAGGAAGGAAAAGGAGTTTGTGTAGCTTTGACAGTGAAGGAGGAGATTGTTGCTATGGTGAGAAATGTTATACGCATTGGAGATCATGATACAGAATCAGTCTGGGTAGAAATAGGAAATAGCAAGGGAAAGAAGTCTACTGTGGGAGTGACCTATAGGTCCCCAAACAATAATTCCACAGTGGGATATAGTTTAAACCAAGAATACTGTGACCTTCTAAGAAAGTGATTTTAATATGCATATAGACTGGATTAATCAAAGTTGCAAATATGACTTTGAGGGGGTGTTTATTGAAAGCTTTATTGATTGTTTCTTGGAGCAATATTTTGGAGAACTAACCAGGAAGCAGGTGGATCTGTATTTTGGTATTATGTAATAAGATGGGATTAATTAATGAGCTCAGAGCAGAGGGTCCTAAAGGGAAGAGTGATCATAGCATGCTAAAATTTTGAATTCAGTTTGAAGACATGAAACTGGGCTCCCACACTGGCATTTTGGACTTAAATAAAGGTAATTATATAGCCAAAAGGACTCATCTTGGAAATATATTGCCATTCTTCCAGTGTCACTGGGTCAAAATCCTGGAATTCCCTCCCAAAAAATTTTGTGGGTCAACCCACAGCACATGGACTGCAGCAGTTCAAAAAGGTAGCTCACCACCACTTTTTCAAAGGTAACTAGGGACAGGCCAGTGACATAAAGCCAGTGGCACCCACATCGCATGAATGAGTGTATGAAAAAAATTGCAAAGGCCAATGGTAGACTGGAATATTGAGAAACTTCAAGATCAACAGAGGACTACTAAAATGTAATAAAAAGTGCAAAGGTAAATTATGAAAGGAAACTGATGCAAACCAAAATAACAGACAGTATGAGCTTCTATAAGTATATAAAAGGGAAGAGAGTAGCTAAAGTGAAAGCTATTGTTTCTCATAGGAACAGGTGTCGGCCATTCAGTCCCTCGAGCTTGTTCTGTTATTCAATGGGACCATAACTGACCTGTGGTACGTGCCTTTGGCCCATATCCTTCATACATTTGCATAACAAAATGCCTCAGATTTAAAGTTAACAACTGAGCAGCATCCACTGGTCTATTGAAGGATGAGATTGTGGAGGTCTTAATGGGGAACCCAGACATGCGGAGACATGACATCAGTATTTTGCCTCTGTTTTCACAATGGAGGATGCTAATACCATCTCAATAATAACAGGGAATGCAGAGGTTGTGGAAAGGAAAGAACTTAAAGCAATTATCACTAGGCAAAAAGTACAGGGAAAACCATTGGGATTGAAGGCAGACAAGTTCCCAGAGCCTGATGGCTTACATTCTGTGTCTTAAAGGAAAAGGCAGCACAGATATTGGATCCACTGGCTATAATACTCCAAATTTCTTTGGATTCAGGAAAAGATTCTAGTGGATGGGAAAAATGCTAATCTAATGTCTGTATTCAAAAAGGAATGGAGGCAGAGAGTAGGCAACTGTAAAGCAGTTAGTTTAACATCTGTCATTGAGAAAGTGTTAGAATCCATTGTGAAGAAAGTAATAATAGGACATTTGGCAAGTCAAAACAGAATCCATGGTTTTATGAAGAGTAAGTCGTGTTTGATTATTTTACTACAGTGCGGTGGATGCCGAGACATTCAGTAAATTTAAGGAGGAGATGGACCGATTTTCAATTAGTAACAAGTGGAAGGGTTATGGCGGGAAAGTGGAGAGAAATCAGTCCTGGTCACATTGGATGGTGGAGCAGGACCAAGGGACCAAGCTAAATTGCCCATAGTGTTCAGGGATGTGTAGGCTAGGTGCATTAGTCAGGGGTACAATGTAGAGTAATAGGATAAAAGAATGGGTTTGGGTGAGATACTCTTCGGAGGGTAGATGTGGACTTCTTGGGTCAAAGTACCTGTTTCCACACTGTAGAGATTCTATAAAACAGGGCAACCAGAACGGGACACAGTGCTTATCTTCTTTGCCTGTTCTTATCCATGTGATCTCACTGTCTTCCTCATGAGAGAGAGAATTCTAATACCACCTACATTGTGTTATTTATGCTCAGTGTTGTACAGCTCTGTGACAGAAGGGTCCAAATCCCTTTCTTAAGTCGATTGAAACTTCTGATCTGAAATTGATGGTTGTTAGACAAAGTGGAACCAGAGCCAAGAGATGTCATTGGCTATGATATCCTTGCTTGGAGTTGTTAACCTGGGCCATTTAGGAGCCCTGGCTGACAGATATAAATTGGAAACTAGGTGGGAAGGACGGGTGGCTTGTTGGGTTGCTGGGGGGGGGGGGGGGAGGGGAGATCTGTATTCTATACACTGTTTCTTATCTAATTGAACTGCCTTATGTATTTGTTATTGTTACTGTTTTGTGATGTCTGAAAGTGGGATTTGAGATTTACCCTCATTTGCCCTACTGGTTGAACGGTAGGGTGTGGGGCCTGGCTTTGCTGCTCCTCCCCCCTTGTAAATCGCTGTTTCTCTGTGTACAGCTGGTAATGTTAATTGTTTTGTGAGCTGCACTGATTAATAAAATAAAAAAAAACAGAAATCTCATAATGTCTTCTCAGTCAGGTGGCTGGGCAGAGCCCATGGTGATGGGATATCAGCCACTGTGCAGTTACGTCACTGAGATGTTACTGCTACAGAACCAAACATGTAAATTGAGTTAAGATTTGGTGAAGCAGCTGTGAGAGACTGACTGGTCAATTGTTATTCCCAGGTGTTAATGGAATCCAAGCCTGTGGTGAGACAGAAAGAAACTAAGACATGTACTTTTCTTTATGCAGAGAGTTTATTGACTTGCTCAGTCTTAACAGTCGCATTCCTTGTGACAAGTGTCACAAAACTGGTCCCTTTTTCCTAAAATATTTTCCTTTTCTCAAGGATACTGTGTTCTTGAATTTTTTTAGAGAGGGGTCATAAAACTCTCCCAGCTCCAAGGTGACTAGTTTGGTACAGAGATGAGAAAGGATTTTGAGAGGCCTTTTGTTTATATGTAAACAGATGAGCCTTCAGGCCAGGATGGTCATGTTTTAGACCTGACCTGTATAATGAAATGAGAGTGGTCAGCTCTCTAGCTGAGCAGTTCTGTCCAGAACTAGTTAGAAGTTCAGCAGGGGACTATGTGAACATGCTGCAAAGAACTTTCTCTCCTTCTGCTGTTCTAACTTCAACCTGTAAGCATTTGTTCCATTTTTACCTTTTTTAAGGGGTTTGCTTATTCGGATTGTTGTGCATATTCAGAAAAGCATAATTAAGTCTAGTTTGGATAGGCTGAGTTCTGTGGGGTTCTTTATTCTGTTCTTTGTGTTTCATTATGTAATTTTGTGAATAAACTTTTGTCTGTTTTAAAACCTGGTAGTGAACCTCGCTAACTTACTCCAGGTAATTTTCACTGTACACTTACCGAAACAAATTGCAAAGTTATGGTCTGGGGCTGCCTGCTTAAGAAAGGTTTGAGTGGCCTGGCCTAGTCTATAACACAAGTTATATCCCCCAGCTGTTTCTCTTAACCTTAACAAAGGCATTAACAAACCTCAACAATGTGATTGACCAGACATAAATATCAGGCTCCTCTATAATTAGGAGAGTTGACCTTTGCATTTGGATGTATTTAATGGATGCCTTAAATGTTTTTTTCCCTTTCTGTCTAGATGCTGGGGGAAGTGATTACAATATTGCAGGATTTCTATTATTCACTGAACATTGTTATTTGGCAGAAGATTTCCTCCTGTTGATTTTGTCTTTCAGCTCCAGGCAATCTTAAAGAAAAAAACTTAATAGGAAGTACATTCATGGTTCACTGAAACTCAGTCAAGTACTCAAAATATTCACATCAAAGATTTTATTTTTCAAATTGTATTAGAAAAAATTGATGAGCACAACATGCATCTTGTATTTGGGGTTGAAACAAAAAATGAGAAAGAGCCACATAAAACTTTCCTTGAGAGGGTGCAGAGATTTCCGAGAATGGTTCTACGGTAAGCGATTTTAGGGATAAGTTTAAGCTGGAGTAAGAGGTGATTGAGGGCCATTTGGTAGAGGTATTCTAGATTTTTGGCAAAAGGGAGGACTGCAGATGCTTGAGATTAGAGTCAAGAATAGTGTGGTGCTGGAAATGCACAGCAGGTCAGGCAGCATCCGAGGAGCAAGAAAATCGGCATTTTGGGCAGGAGTCCTTCATCAGAAATGAGGTATTCAAGATTTTGGCAGGTTTTATGTTTGGTAGATAAAGAAATGCATCCCCTTAGCTGACAGTGCCAGAACTTGAGGACAGAAATCGAAGGTTGTAGGCACGAGTTGCAGAGGTGATGTGTGGAAAAGTTTTATTACACGCTATCTAGGAATGTCTTAGAAATTGTTGTCTTCAGAAGGTAGTAGGAGTGAAAGCAATTAGTGACTTTCGAAAGAATTTGGAAGGGAGCTTAAGGCAAATAAACTTGCACACATAAAGGCATAGAGTAGATGAATGGGACTGATTGGTTAGCTGCACAGAGAATTAGTTTGGAGACGCTGTGCTGAATGACCTCTTTCTGTGCCATAATGTTTCTGCTGTGCTTCTGTTTGACAACTAAAATCACTTCCTCTGAGTGTAAAATGTTTTTGTGTTCATTTGCAATTTAATCGATTTCCTATGGTTGTAAACATCTTTCCAAGTAAATTTCAATTTGTGTCATTCAAAAGCAGTTGGTGAAATAGACTGTTTAATGCTCCAGAAAGTTGGCGATCTAAGTTGTGAAACTGGGATTAGCAATTAGTAATGCTAATGCAATCTTCACTAGATTACACATGGAAAACTGTACCATGTAAAATAAATGTGATGTGCTATGTTTGTAGTATTATTAATTATAGGTCAATTGTCAGGTGGTCCTTTGGCTCATATGCTCAGCTTATGATGGAAACCAACTTTCTTTTGAAATAAGAAACCAAAAAATCTATGGATGCTGGAAATCAGAGACAAAACCAGAAATTGTTGGAAAAAGTCAGTAGATCTGGCAGCGTCTGTGGAAAGAAATCAGAGTTAAGTCAGGTCCAGTCATCCTTCTTCAGAGCAGGGTCTGTTTATTTATTTTGCACATAAACGTACCTCATGTAAACAAATTCCCATGAGACTCTACAAAGTAGCTCTGCCAATTAAAAACAAAATCACCACAGCTGCAGCAATGTATCAAGTTAGTCATTAAATAAGAAAACCCATATGCCACTCATTCAAAACTCCAAAATAAATGATTTTAAAATATGTAGAAGTTGTGCACCTTATATCACAGTATGTTTTTTTTTAATTCTCTTTCACATTGAATAGTGAACACAGATCTTCTGAGGTAGAGTAGTGGAGTAAAAGCCCAAGAATAATTTAAGAAATGTTAGGATACCTTGTAAGGAGAATCATTTTGATGAGCTATAATGGGCTAAATGACCTCGTTACATGCTGTTGTATGTATCTTGTGATTTGAATCAGAGCAAAGAAATTGGTTTTGGGTACAGATGTGGCACAATAGCAAATGTCACCATGTATTAATATAGCACTTTTAATAGAAGAGCTTTCCAAGGCATTTTACTAGAGCATTCTAGAGTAAAATATTATACTGGGAGAAAGTGAGGACTGCAGATGCTGGAGATCAGAGTCGAAATGTGTGGTGCTGGAAAAACACAGCAGGTCAGGCAGCATGCAAGGAGCAGGAGAGTCAATGTTTCAGGCGTAGTCCATCCGATTTGTAAATTTTGTAAGGAGTTCCCAGGGCAGAGTGGTAGACTTTACAGAGCTGAACTACTCTTGTTACGATGAACAGAGGTTTTCATTATTCTGTGGTTTTCTTCCATGCTTTATTCACTAACTATTGTTAGAATACTTGAAATGCAGGACATGTTCAATGGGTTTGCCAATTTTAATCATCTTGGTGAAATATTTTACTCTTTGATTGTTACAGGCATTGTTAACAGTAACGTGACTGCAACTTTTATGTTTTTCAGCACTGAAAATGCAAATTATGAAGCCATTAGCATTCTCAAATAAGTCCCGGTACCCTTTGTTACTTATCGTGTGAGTATTACTTTAGACATATGATCAAGATGAGGTTTAGTGATGAAAACATTTTCAGTCTCCTGATTATTGTACTCTGTACTCATTTATAGATGCCTATTTTTCCATTACATATGAAATAGGAAAAATGACCCAATGGCTCCCTAAAGATCATCACTATTTTTCCTCAAATTATTTCCGCATCTGTTGTAAGCTAATTAGCAGAGATTGATTTTGGTAATTACTCAAAAACATTATTATCTTTCTACCATGCAACTTCCAGAGTCGACGATGGTGAACTCAATAGATCTTTGATGTTTTTCTTCCATCCTGCAATTCCTATGCAGTTTAATTGTTTGTGAAGGGGGGTATTTTTATGATGCCTGACCATAGAGTCATAGATTCTTCGAGTCATAGAGAGATACAGCACAGAACCAGATCCCTTGGTCCAACTCGTCCGTGCCAATCAGATACCCTAAATTAATCTAATCCCATTTGCCAGCACTTGGCCCATATCCTTCTAAACACTTCCTATTCATATCCCCATCTAAATGTTACAATTGTACCAGCCTCCACCACTTTTTCTGGCAGGTCATTCCATACACGTACCACCCACTGCATGAAAAGGTTGTCCCTTAGGTCTCTTTTAAATTTTTGCTCTCTTACCCTAAACATATGCTCCCTAGTTTTGGACTCCTCTACCCTGGGGAAAATACTTTGTTTATTTACCATACCCATGTCCCTCATGATTTTACAAACATCTATAAGGTCATCCCTAGAGCTCAAACCCTCCAAACCTGGTAACATCCTTGTAAATCATTTCTGAACCCCTTCAAGTTTTCACAACATTCTTCCAATAGCAGGGAAACCAAAACTGAACGCAATATTCCAATTGTGGCCTACCCAATATCCTGTACAGCTGCAACATGACCTCTCAACTCCTGTACTCAATGCCCTGACCAGTAAAGGAATGCATACCAAATGCCTTCTTCACCATCCAATCTATCTGCGACTCTATTTTCAAGGAGCTATGAACCTGCATTCCAAGGTCTTTTTGTTCAGCAACACTCCCCAGGACCTTACCACTAAATGTGTAAATCCTGCCCTGACATGCCTTTCCAAAATGCTCCACCTGACATTTATCTAAATTAAACTCCATCTGCCACTCCTCAGTCCATTGGCCCATCTGATCAAAATCCCGTTGTACTCTGAGATAACCTTCTTCACTGTCCACAACGCCTCCAATTTTGATGTCATCTGCAAACTCACTAACCATGCCTCTGTGTTCACATCAAAATAATATATAAATGACAAATAGCAATTTGATGTTTTGTGCACAAAATAGTGACTATCAAAAACACCTGGATTAATACAGACAACATGTGAAGTTACTTATGGGGGCACACGGGTTATTATCTGGGTGCTACTGTGCCTGGTTCATCCCAATAGAAACAGTGACCCAGATCATTTGCTGACCTCTTTTATTCAATAACATTCTATGAAGGAAGAATGAAGGCTAGTTTGCAGCTGACTGCACAAGATGATAAATGATATTGAAGGTATATTCCTATTTAAAACTAAAACCCAGCAATTCATTCATTATCTGGCAAGTCTGCCATCAGAGTTAGATCAATGTTGTCCAAGCTCCTTTCACTATGAGAGTGCTGTAACCTCCTGGTTGCTCTCCATCTTGACCTGGAAACATATATTGTCGCTCTTTCATTGCCAAAAGCATGAAGCAACTTCCTGCAAAACACTGTGGTTGTCCCTGCACCATTAAAAACTAATGCAGTTCAAGGTGAAGGCTCTCCAACACATTCTCAAGGGCGACTAGCAATGGGCAATAAATTCTGACCTCGCCGGTGAGACTCACATTGCAAGAATGAATAATAAAATATGCATAACTAGTCTGAACACTATTCTAGTGCTCAGGCGTGAATTAAAAAAAAGATTTATCATAGAGTGTATGCCTTTGTGTTGAAAATTTAAAATAAAAAGGTAATTAATAATGCTTTAGAGCCTCCTAAATGTAACAACTTGTACCTTAAGCAGGCTGCTGACTGCACTGAAATAATATGCAACTTAATGAGAAAGTGTTAGCTAGAGTGTAAAACAGCTCTCAGGGGAAATTAAGCCCTACACCCCATTACCTCAGCATTTAATTTGAGGTATATGTAACATTCAGCACCAAAGGAGCTTTTAAGGAATTAAAATGTTAGACTGGAAGAATCTTGAGATGTTTTATGCTGGAGCTATATTTCGGCATTTATGAGATCAATATCTGTGTGACAGTACCACGATTACATGTAATTTCATTATTACAGAGGGGTGTTCATGTGTTTTCATGGATTTGTAATTTTGTTGCTAATTTTGTTTCTGATATAAGGGAGCTGAACTTAATTGCATAACCATCAGGAACTAATTCTAGGATCACACACAATTGGAACTAAAACAATAATAGTGAAATAAGTGACAATAGACCAAATGTTCAGCTGTATCATCATCGAATTATATAGCAATGAAGGAGGCTATTTGGCCTATTGAACCCGTACCAGTGCTTTCCAAATAATCCTACTCCCATGATGCATTCTTTTCCTGCAAATGTTTGCCCAAGTAATTCACTTGTAAAAATTAATATTGGCTATTCTTTCTGTGCCTTCTATTTCCAGCAGTACATTCCTGATCCTAACAGCACCTTGCATAAAAGTAATCACTTCAGCTGGTGAACGAGTTTGTCTTTTCC
The DNA here is from genome assembly GCF_020745735.1 of Hemiscyllium ocellatum. Classification (NCBI taxonomy): domain Eukaryota; kingdom Metazoa; phylum Chordata; class Chondrichthyes; order Orectolobiformes; family Hemiscylliidae; genus Hemiscyllium; species Hemiscyllium ocellatum. The sequence continues at coordinate 119,940,189 of NC_083405.1, read as the reverse complement.
TTTCTTCCAGTGGTGATGGTCCTGGTAGCCAGATTGTCACGGAGCAATTCCAAGTAGATTGGGCGACTGTTCTGGTGAGTTCATTCGACACCATTGTGGTAAAGTTCGACGGACGTGGCAGTGGTTTCCAAGGCACTAAGTTGCTGTACGAAATAAAGAGAAACCTGGGCATAGTGGAAGTAAAGGATCAATTAGATGCTCTAAAGTAAGTACCTTTTGTTGACTACCTCCCATATGCTTTTGAGTTAAATAACAACTTGGTACCAAAGATTATCTCAGATTGTGCTTTCATCATTGATTTTGCTGTTAATGCCTGAGTTTAATGGCAAGCTAAGGTCCATCAGATTTGTAAATTGTGCCTGGGTACCTGATGCCTGAGTCCTATGATCTGGTGGGTAATGTCCCTTCCTCTGAACTAGAAGCTCTGGGTTCAAGACCCACTATGAGGCTTATTCACTTCAAGTTTGATGAGGATTTATAATGTGCATTCAGGCCATGGCCAAACAGATTGAGTATCCACTTTCAAATGGCGTGCTGGAACAGAATATGTACATTGCTGCAAACAGCTGGAAAGTCGAAGATTTTGTGATTAAATTTGCATTTTGTTTGACAAAGAGGAATGTTTTGAACTTAAGTGGACATGGCTATGAAGATGTGAAGGCACTTCTAGCTAAAGTCAAAGTTAGTGGGCGGCACGGTGGCACAGTGGTTAGCACTGCTGCCTCACAGCGACTGACTGTGTGGAGTTTGCACGTTCTCGCCGTGTCTGCGTGGGTTTCCTCTGGGTGCTCCGGTTTCCTCCCACAGTCCAAAGATGTACAGGTCAGGTGAATTGGCCATGCTAAATTGCCCGTAGTGTTAGGTAAGGGGCAAATGTAGGGGTATGGGTGGGTTGCGCTTCGGCGGGTTGGTGTGGACTTGTTGGGTCGAAGGGCCTGTTTCCACACTGTAAGTAATCTAATCTAATCTAAACTGGGAAACTAGGTTATTGCATAGGTAAGTAAAGTTAAAAATCACACAAACACCAGGTTATAGTTCAACAGATTTATTTGGAAGTAGAGGTACCCAATCCTTTATCCGAAACACTCAGGACCAGCTGGTTTTCAGAATTTGGAATTTTTCAAATTTCGGAATAAGTGACAGTTTGACAGTGAAATTTTTAAAAATCTTACTGAACAGACTCACTGTGAGTAACAGGCCCTGAGACAGAATTGAGGCCTGCCAGCGTTGATTCATACCCACCGACATCACATCTGAATGACAGGCATCAAGTGGGTGTGGAGTTGGTTTAACTGCACACCAAACAACCATGTTAATAAGGGAAAACTTCACGACAAAGCCTTCGATTTTCAGAGCTCTTCAGATTTCAGGATTCTGGATAAAGAGTTGTCTACCTGTACTACCTTTTGGAGTACTGCTCCTTCATCAAGTAGCTGTTGTTGTAGCATGGAAACAGACCCTTTGGTCCATCCTGTCCATGCCGACCAGATATCCCAACCCAACCTCGTCCCACCTGCCAATATCGAGCCCATATCCCTCCAAACCCTTCCTGTTCATATTCCCATCCAAATGCCTCTTAAATGTTGCAATTGTACCTGCCTCCAACATTTCCTCTGTCAGCTCATTCCATACACGTATCACCCTCTGTGTAAAAAAGTTGCCCCGTAGATCTCGTTTATATCTCTCTCCTCTCACCCTAAACCTATGCCCTCTAGTTCTGGACTCCCCGATCCCAGGGAAAAGATTTTGCCTATTTACCCTATCCATGCCCCTCATAATTTTGTAAACCTCTATAAGGTCATCCCTCAGCCTCCGATGCTGCAGGTAAAACAGCCCCAGCCTGTTCATTCTCTCCCTATTGCTCAAATCCTCCAACATCCCAACGTCCTTGTAACTCTTTTCTGAACCCTTTCAAGTTTCACAACATCTTTCCGATAGGAAGGAGACCAGAATTGCATGCAATATTCCAACAGTGGCTTAACCAATGTCCTGTACAGCTGCAACATGACCTCCCAACTCCTGTACTCAATACTTTGACTAACAAAGGAAAGCATACCAAACACTTTCTTCACTGTCCTATCTACCTGCGACTCCACTTTCGAGGAGCTATGAACCTGCACTCCCTAGGACCTTACCGTTAAGTGTATAAGTCCTGCTAAGATTTGCTTCCCCAAAATGCAGTACCTCGCATTTATCTGAATTAAACTCCATCTGCCACTTCTCAGCCCACCGCCGATCGGGTCAAGATCCTGTTGTAATCTGAGGAAACCCTCTTCGCTGTCCACTACACCTCCAATTTTGGTGTCATCTGCAAATGTACCTCTTATGCTCACATCCAAATCATTTATGTAAATGACAAAAAGTAGAGGACCCAGCACTGATCCTTGCGGCACTCCACTGGTCACAGGCCTCTAGTCTGAAAAGCATCCCTCCACCACCCTCTGTCTTCTACCTTTGGACCAGTTCTGTATCCAAATGGCTAGTTCTCCCTGCATTCCATGTGATCTAACCTTGCTAATCAGTCTCCCATGGGGAACCTTGTCAAACGCCTTACTGAAGTCCACATAGATCACATCTACCGCTCTGCCCTCATCAATCCTCTTTGTTACTTCTTCAAAAAACCCAATCAAGTTTGTGAGACATGATTTCCAATGCACAAAGCCATGTTGACTATCCCTAATCAGTCCTTGCCTTTCCAAATACATGTACATCATGTCCCTCAGGATTCCCTCTAACAATTTGTCCACCACCAAGATCAGGCTCACTGGTCTATAGTTCTCTGGCTTGTCCTTACCATGCTTCTTAAACAGCGGCACCATGTTAGCCAACCTCCAGTCTTCCAGCACCTCACCTGTGACTATCAGTGATACAAATATCTCAGCAAGAGGCCCAGCAATCACTTCTCTAGCTTCCCACAGAGTTCTAGGGTGCACCTGATCAGGTCCTGGGGATTTATCCATCTTTACCCAGCACATCCTCCTTTGTAATCTGGACATTTGTCACCATCTATTTTCTGACAGTCTATATCTTCTATATCCTTTTCCACAGTAAATACTGATGCAAAATACTCATTTAGTATCTCCCCCATTTTCTGCGGCTCCACACAAAGGCCACCTTGCTGATCTTTGAGGGCCCTATTCTCTCCCTCATTACCCTTTTGTCCTTAATGTATTCGTAAAAACTCTTTGGATTCTCCTTAATTCTATTTGCCAAAGCTAACTCATGTCCTCTTTTTGCCCTCCTGATTTCCCTCTTAAGTATACTCCTACTTACTTTATACTTTTCCAAGGATTCACTCGATTTATCCTGTCTCTACCTTACATATGCAGCCTTCTTTTTCTTAACCAAACCCTCAATTTCTTTAGTCATCCAGCATTCCCTATACCTACCAGCCTTTCCTTTCACCCTAACAGGAATACACTTTCTCTGGATTCTCATTATCTCATTTCTCATGGCTTTCCATTTTCCAGCTGTCCCTTTACCTGCAAACATCTACCCCAATCAGCTTTCGAAAGCTCTTGCAGAGAAACACAACTGTCCTGTTATAGCAGAATGACCTGTATACTCCAAAGATCTGTGGCAGGTCAGAAGAGTTGTAAAAGTATAACAACATCAAAGAATAACTAAATGATGAATAAGGAAGGGGAAATAAATGTATTAGAGAATGCTAACTTGAATTATAAAGACAGAGAGTGAGAGTTCCAATAAGTATTCAAAAATGAAAAGCATAATTAAACATGCATTGCTGCTCTAGAGATAGAGTATGGGTGAGGAATAACAAAAATGTAGGAAATGCTGGGTGATTTAAGTAAGCATTTTGCACCAGCCTTCACTGCAGAGAATCACAGAAATAATTGTGATTCGAAATGTGAGCACAGAACATGGAACAGTACAGCACAGTGCAGGCCCATTGGCCCTCGATGTTGTACTGGCCTTTTATCCTACACTAAGATCAGACTAACCTACAAACTTTCATTGTATTATCTTCCCTGGGCCTATCCAAGATGAGCTTAAATGTCCCTAATGTATTTGACTCTACAACCACTGCTGGCAGCGCATTCCATACACCCACTACTCTCTGTGTAAAGAACCTGCCTCTGACATCTCCCCGAAACCTTCCTCCAATCGCCTTAAAATTGTGACCCCTCGTGACAGACATTTCCACCCTGGGAAAAAGCCCCTGGCTATCCACTGTATGTACGCCCCTTAACAACTTGTAAACCTCTCTCAAGTCACCTCTTATCCTTCTTCGCTCCAATGAGAAAAGCCCTAGCTCTCTCAAACTACCTTCATAAGGCATGCCCTCCAGTCCAGGCAGCATCCTGGTAAATCTCCTCTGCACCCTCTCTAAAGCTTTCACACCTTTCCTATAATGAGGCGAGCAGAACTGAGCACAATACTCCAAGAGTGGTCTAACCAAGACTCTATAGAACTGCAGCATAACCTCACGGCTCTTAAAATCAATCCCCCTGTTAATGAAAGCTAACACAACATACACCATCTTAACAACTCAATCAAAGTTGTGTGGCAACTTTGAAGGATCTATGGTCGTCGACCGCATGATCCCTCTGTTCCACCACACTACCAAAAATCCTGCCTTTAATCCTGTATTCCGCATTCAAAATTGACCTTCCAAAGTGAATAACTTCATACTTTTCCAAGTTGAACTCCATCTGCCACTTAGTAGCCCAGTTCTGCATCCTGTCAATGTCTCGTGGCAACTACAGCAGCCCTTCATACTGTCCACAACTCCACCAACCTTCGTGTCATCGGCAACCTTACCTACTCACCCTTCCACTTCCTCATCCAAGTCATTTATAAAAATCACAAACAGCAGATTTCCCAGAACAGATCCCTGCAGAACACCACTGGTCACCAAGCTCCAGACTGAACACTTTCCATCTACTACTACCCTCTGTATTCTACGGGCCAGCCAATTCTGTATCCAGACAGACAGGTTTCATTGTATCCCATGCCTCCTGACTTTCTGAATGAGCCTACCATTGGGAATCTTATCAAATGCCTTGCTAAAATCCATGTACACCACATCCACTGCTCTACCTTTATCAATGTGTTTTATCGCATCCTCAAAGAATTCAATAAGGTTTGTGAGGCATGACCTGCCCCTCACAAAGCCACACTGACTATCTCTGATCAAATTATGGGTTTCCAAGTAATCATAAATCCTGTCTCTCAGAATCCTCTCCAATGATTTGCCTATCACTTACGTAAGACTGACTGGTTTACAATTCCCAGGGTTATCCCTATTCCCTTTCTTCAACAAGGGAATAACATTTGCCATCCTCCAATCAACTGGCACTGCTCCAATGGACAGTGAGGACGCAAAGATCATCGCCAAAGGCACAGCAATCTCTTCCCTCGCTTTCTGTAGTAACATAAGGTATATCCCGTCTGGCCTGGGGGACTTACCTATCCTTATGTTTTTCAAAGTTCTCAGCACATCTTCCTTCTTAACATTAACCTGTTCTGATATATCAGCCTGTTTCCCACTGAAAAGGTCCCTCTCATTAGTGAATACTGAAACAAAGTATTCATTAAGGACCACTCCTCTCTTCTCTGACTCCAGTCACAAGTTCCCTCCACTATCCTTGATCAGCCCTTCCCTCACTCTGGTAAAAACAATGACTGCAGATGCTGGAAACCAGATTCTGGATCAGTGGTGCTGGAAGAGCACAGCAGTTCAGGCAGCATCCAACGAGCAGCGCTGCTCGTTGGATGCTGCCTGAACTGCTGTGCTCTTCCAGCACCTACCCTCACTCTGACAATTCTCTTGTTCCTCATGTAAATGTAGAATGCCTTGGGGTTTTCCTTAATGCTACCCACTGAAGCTTTTTCATGCCCCCTTCTAGCTCTGCCAAGTCCATTCTTCAGTTCCTTCCTGGCTACCTTATAATCCTCTGGAGCCCTATTTAATCCTTGCCTCCTCAGCCTTCAATAAGCTTCCTTCTTCCTCTTGATTAGTGTTCCACATCCCTTATCACCAAAGATTCTTTCAACCTACCATCCCTTCCATGACCCAGTGGGAGAAACCTGTCCAGAGCTATCAGCAGGTGGTTCAAAAACAACTTCCACATTTCTGTTATGCATTTCCTAAGAACATCTGTTCCCAATGGAAGGGAGGCAATTTCAAATGCTTGAGAAAGAGTGCCACAAGGATTAACTGAACTAAAATCGAACAATCATTCTGGCTTTGAGGCATTCATTCCAGACTGTTAAAAGAAATGGCTGCTGAGGTAATTGATTGAATTGAATTTTCCAGAATTCCCTGGATTCTGTCGAAAAGAATTAAAACTCTTGTTAAATTCTATTCATGATGGAGTTTAATTTCTGATAAAGCCAAGCAGAGGAGTGACAGAGAGGTTTAGATAACTATTTCCATAGCTAAAGAGTCCCCACTAGGGCAGTCTGAATGGAAGTGGCTATGGTCAGAAAGTCAGAGGCAGCTATGTTGAATGGAGAGTCTGCAATCTGATATGAGAATTGGAGATTTGAAGGAGCAGTCTTGCCGGTAGTAAAGAAAACTGAAGGAATCTGAGACTATCAATCACCAACGCAGAATCCAGAACAATTTAGTAATCTTCCAAAAGCAGAAATTGCTGGAACACACTCATCAGGTCTGGTAGCATCTGTGGAGAGAAAACAGTGTCAATGTTCTGGGTCCAGTGACCCTTCTTCAGCACTGTGATTTTTAAAAAATTAATCTTCCAAGTTTTGATAAATTCCAGACTTGATATCATTGAAATATATGTTAAACATTCATAAAAGGAATGTGGGGTTAAGACATCTGATTTATTGTATAATCGAGACAATAAAGTCTAAGAGCAGATGTGGGACCCTCAGCTCATTTAGTTTGTTCCACCATTCAGTGAGATCATGGCTGATTTGACTAACTTCAACTCTACTTTCCTGCCTTTTCCCTACAACCCTTGAGTCCATTAATGTTTAAAAATCTGTCTATCTCAACCTTGAATATACCTAATGACCCAGTCTCAACAACCCTCAACTAAAGAATCCCATAGATTTGTTCCCCGATGAGAGAAGATATCCTTCCTCATCCCTGTCTTAAATGTGTGACTCACTTATCCTAAGGTTATGTTTTCTGGTCCTGGAATCTCCCACAAGGGGAAACAACCTTTCTGCATCAACTCTGTCAAATTCGCTAAGAAGTATTGTGTGTTTCAATGAGGTCACCTCTGATGAAACTCCAATGAATAAAGGCCCAATCTACTCGACATCTCCTCATGAGTCCCTCTGTACCAGGTATCAGCCTGGTGAACTTTCTCTGGTCTACTTCCAAGGCCAGGATATCTTCCCTTAGATAAAGGGCACGGAGCCGTTCATAGTATTCCAGTTGTGGGCTGACAAGTGCCTTGAATAGTTTTAGTAAGACTTTCCTTCTTCTCTACTCTATTCCCTTTGGAATCGAGGCCATTTGCGTTCCCTATTTCTCATGGAATCTGGTTGTTGCCTTTTTGTGATATTTGAACTAGGACCCCCCAAATCCCTCTATGCTGCTACTTTTCATTTAAATAATCTTCTATGCTTCCTACCAAAGTGCATCACCTCACATTTTATATTCCACATGCCAAGTTTTTTGCCCACTAACTCAACCTGTAGATCTGGGTAGCATGATCTTTGGAGGGTCATTGTGGACTCGATGGGCTGAATGGCCGGTTTACACAGTGTAGGAGTTTTATGATTCTAAATAAACATTTCTCTGAGAAAAAGTAGATCTTAAAGCAGACTCTTTGTGTCATCCTATCTATTTTTGTGTCATCCACAAACTTGGCAAAGTCCATTCACATTCTCATTCCATGTCATTAATATATATTGCAAACAATTGAGGCCTTAACACTTTTCACTGTGGCACACTGTGTAATGAAATTGACCCCTTATCCCAACGCTGTGTCTTCCAGACAGATTAGTTAGCTAACCTTTTATCTGTGCTATTATATTACCTCCAACACCATGAGGTGTTACCTTATTAAGCAGTCTAATGTGTGATACCTTATCAAATGCCTCCTGAATGTTCCAATATATCACATCCACAACCTCTCCAAAACTGATCCTGCTTGTTAACCTTTTCAAAGAATTCTAGTAAATTTGTCTGGCATGACTTTCCCTTCATAAACCCATGCTTAATCAGCCTGATCGGAGTCCTCATTTCTAATGTTTTTCTATTACATCTTTTATAATATGCTCAAACATTTTCATACTAGCTGATATGAAGCTGACTGGCCCATAGTAACCATTTTTTTGTCTCCTCTTTTCAAATAGTGGTAATTGTGTTGATTGTATTTGTCATATATGATCATTTACAAAAGCGTATAATTGTTATAATTCATATTCTTTGATTTTTGGGGTGAAAATTGGTTTATTTAATCTCATGGCTTCATTCCTGTGGTGAATATAAGAGTTCATAGATTATTGAAAAACAATGTAATATGTTACTGTTCCAAACCCTCTGTGCTGCCTACTCACTCACTCGGGTGACCTCCCCACCTACACTAACTGTAACAGCTGTGCCACCAACTTTCATCTTCCTTAATATCCGGTTCACACTTGGTTCCTCACTCCTAATGAGGAGAGAACCCTGACGCTGACTACCCCATGTGGCTTACTGACCATGTCCAAGCCCTCGAACCAGTATTGGAGGCCATCTTTGACTTACTGTGCCAGGTTTACAAGTTTATGTTACTGTGCCAGAACTAAAACCACGTGATTCTGCCACATTTCTCAACGTAGCCCACATCGTTCAGGTCCTTACAAAATGAGAGGCACAGCAGCTCAGTGGTCTCCACTGCTGTCTCACAGCGTTGTGGACCTGGGTTAGATTCCATTCTCAGGCAACTTCTGTGGAGTTTGCACATTCTACCCATATCTGTGTGGGTTTCCTCCGGCTGCTCTAGTTTCCTCCCACAATCCAATGATGTACAGGTTAGGTGGATGGGCCATGCTAAATTACCCATAGTGCCCAGAGGTGTGCAGGCTAGGTAGGTTTGCCACGGGAAATGCAGGGATACGGGGTAAAGGGTAGGGGGAATAGGATGGTCTTTGGATGGTCAGTGTGGACTCGATGAGTTGAATGCCCTGTTTCCACACTGTAGGGATACAATGAAAATTCTGCTCGCTATTCTCTGAGCATAGATTTTGGTAACTTCTGTGCATTTTGATACTCAACCAACATGATTGTTATAACCTCACTTTCCTTTCATAAATTTGTATAAAACATTCAATCAGCCTTGACTGGAGTTTCGCATCCAGTTCTGGGCATTGTATTTTCACATGCTTATGGAGGTCATTAGAGAAGGTGCAATAAAGATTCCCAAGGAGATGGTTCCAGAAATGTGGGACAGCAATAAGGTGTTGAAATGGTTTTCCTTCACAAAGAAGAGGTTGTGAGGAGATTCAGTGGAAGTTTTCAAAATCACAAAGGCTCTGGAGATTAAAAATTGTTCTCCTGATGAAAAGAATTGAGAACCAGAGGGTACAGACTTAATGCAGTTGACAAATATGTGAAGAAAAACTGCAAATGGTTACAGTCTATAATGCAGTGCCTGAGAGTGTAATGGAGGCAGGTTCAATCTAGGCATTCAAAAGGCAATTATTAGAAAATGAAGAATGTGCAGGGGTTATGAAAAGATGTGATTTTATGAGATTTACAAGGCATGATTAGTGAATTTGCAGATAACGCTAAAATAGGAGGTATCATGGCCAGTGATGAAGGTTATCAGAAATTGCATCAGCTGGGGAATTGGGCCAAGAAATAGCAAATGGAGTTAGATGATTAGATTTTCAACAGTATGGAAACAGGTCTGTTGGCCCAACAATTCCACACTGACCCTCTGAAGAGGAACCCACCAAGACCCATTCCCTTGTCCTATATTTACCTCTGACTCATGCACCAAACACCACAGGCAATTTAGCATGGCCAATTCACCTGGCCTGCACATCTTTGAATTGTGGGAGGAAACACACACAGACACAGGGAGAATGTGCAAACTCCAATGTAGACAGTTGCCTGAGGCTGGAATTGAACCTGGGTCCCTAGTGCTGTCAGGCAGCAGTGCTAACCTCTGAGCATGAGGTCTTGCATTTTGGAAAGTCAAATCAAGGTGAGAGTTTTGTGGTGAATGGTAGGGCCTTAAGGAGTATGGTGGAATAGGGGACTTAGAGTTCAGGTGTACGGTTCTCTGAAAGTGCAGTCACAGGTAGACAGGGCAGTGAAGAAGGCTTTTAACACACTGGCCTTCATCAGTCAGAGCATTAAATATAGATGTTGGGAAGTTATGTTGCAGGATGCTGATGAGGCCGCACTTGGAGAATTGCATCACCTTGCTATAGAAAGAATGTTATTAAACTGGAAAGAGTGTCGAAGAAATTTACAAAGATTTTGCCAGGACTCAATGGTCTGAGTTATAGGGAGAGGATTTTTTTCTTTAGAGTATTGGAGACAAAGGTGGGATCTTATAGAGGTGTATAAGATCAGGAGAGGCATGGATAGGGTGAATGCACTGAGTCTTTTTTTTCTCAGAGTTGGAGAGTCAAGGACTAGAGGGCATCAGTTTTAAGGTTAGAGGGGCAAGAATAAAAGGGAACCTGAGGGGCAACATTTTTACACAGAGGGTGGTATACAAATAGCCTAAGCTGCCAGTGGAAGTGGTTGAGGTGGGTACATTAACAACATTTAAAAGTCATTTGGACAAATACATGGATAGGAAAGGTTTAGAAGGATATGAGCCAAGTGCAGGGAAATGGGGTTAACGTAGATGGACATTTTGGTCAGCATGGACCAGTTTGGGTCGAAGGGCCCATCTCCATGCTGTAAGACTCTGCGAAGAGAAGGCAAGGGATTGGCACTGGGTGGGATTGCACCTTTAGAGGTTCAGCACAGACACCATTCTAAGATTCTATAATGGAATGTATCAGCCTAAGGACACCATTCCTGATCCCACAGATTTTTAAAAGGTAATGGCCTATGCAACTGTGATTTCCTTTTGTATTTCTTCCAATACTATGAGGGTGAAAATCAGTCATTGTTGGAAAGTTCTCTAAATCTCTAAAGCTATTATTTTCTCCATAACGTTTTTTAAAAGTTATATTCAAACCATTGAGATTATCTCATAGACTTATTTCTCCGCCCTCTTATACCACTGTTATGTTATGCAACTCTGAAACATCTGTTATGACATTTGACAAAATTAAACTGACTCCTTTAGATTTCTCCATTTGAGTTTTTCTGTATTTGCATTTCAGGAGCCTTTTGAAGGAAGATTACATTGACCCGAACAGAGTTGGTGTTTTTGGAGAGGTAATGTTTTTAATGTCAAAATGTTTTTAACAACACATATTTTCTTCATCTAATTTTGATGTGGATCCAGGAGCTGGAAGAACATGTTGCTTGGTTGTCCAGCACTCCAGACAGCTGTCCTCCCCTTTCCCACCTCCCTCACCCACTCCCTCTGGCACTTATCAGAGAGCCCTGCCAGTAATGCAGCCAGCCTATAATTACTTGCTGTCGAAGGAAAAGCTACTGTGTGTGTGTGTGTGTGTGTGTGTGTGTGTGTATGGGTGTGTGTAGGTATGAGGGTATATGTGTGTGAGAGAGAGGGAACGTTATGGGTGTATGGGGGTATGGGTGTGTGAGAGTCTGAAAATATGCATCTGTCTGTGTGTGCGAGACAAATGTGTGGGTCAGTGTGTGTATGTGAGAGAGGATGTGTGTGGGCGTGTATATGAGAAGGTATTGTGTGTGCCTGTCTGTGTATGTGTGGGTGTGTTTGTGTGTGTGTCAATGTGCGTATGTGAGAGAGAGGGTGTGTATGGGTAGGTATATGAGAAGATATGTGTGTGAGAGAGTGTGTATGTGTCAGTGTGCGTATGTGAGTAAGGTGTGTGTATATGAGAGGGTGTGTGTGAGTATGTGTTTCTGTATGTGTGTGTGAGAGTTTGTGAGAGAGAGAGTTTGTCTGTGCATGCACGTGACTGTGTGTGGGTATGCGTGTGTACGTCTTGTGGCAATATAGCCAAGACCATGTAGCACAATGGAATTCCTACCACTCAGGAGAGACTTGTCTTCTGTCTACTTTGTGATCCCTAAAAGGCACATCAAATGCTGCTGAACAAATCACCTTATAAATAGAAATGTCCCCTTGTGAATGAAGATTGCTGCTGACGGAATGAATTTTAATGCCCATCTCTGAAATCGTATACACAAAGGAGGGAGGGGGTTTGCTAAATCTCTATAAATGGTCAAGGAAGGCTCCTGCATTGCACGATGGGGTCTCCCTGCATTGCACGATGGGGTCTCCCCACATGCACCCTGTGCTCCTAAGCCACCCATGTCTTCTGACATCAGTGAACCAGATGACAATTACCGGTGGATTCATGGCCATCATTAAATTCTTAATTTCAGATTTTTAATTGAATTCCAATTCTACCATCTGCCATGGTGAGATTGGAACACAGTTCCCCAGAACATTACCTGGGTCTCTGGATTAACAGTCCAGCAATTGTACCACAAGGCCATCACTGATTTGGCCACCTTGATTTCCATGCTTTCAGGAGAAGTTAATGCCAGTTGGGGTAGAATGGGCCTGTTCACTGTTGCAGAGGGGTACAGCAGTGGTAAAAGGGATGTGTTGTCCTGCAGAAAGAACACTTAACTTCCCCTGTTCCTAAAACAAACCATTTTAGGACCAAGAGTTCAAGCACTCAGGTTGATTCTTCCAACTGCAATCCTCTCATGGGCTAGTCATGTTCCCCCGAGGGCTGTGCACAAATGGACTTCCTGGTATTTCAAGTCCTCAGCCCCACAGACTGCACCCCTCTCCCCCCTCACCCTGCTGCCAGAAATTAGCTTGGAATAAGGACTCTGCAGCCCAAAAGGCCCCACAGTAACTCCAAATCATTATGCCAGAGTTACAGAATGTACCAGTAGACTTGTGAACATTCAGCGCCAATTTCTTCTTCTGCACTAACAAAGGCCATCTTACACAATTGTGTGAAAATAAAATGATCACTGGCAGTGTCATGGCACAGTGTGCACGATAACCATTTTTACTCCCCCCCACCTCCAAAACATGATGGTAATCATTTGAACCATCTACAAAGTGGCATCATTCTCATCAATCTGCTTGGTCTGAGGTTAATCAGCTTATTAAAATTGACAGTTGTCATGTCACCAATGGTCCAACCTTTTGTAATATTTGAATAAATTGGTGATCCCTTTCTAAATTTGATTTCTTGTATCCTGATCCAGATGAGTGCTTTGATCGCGTCGCTTTTATGCAGTGCTTAAGTTCTGCACTACCCAGCAATTATTTCATCTGTTGGATGCACTGCAGCAACTCACCAAGTTTCTGTTGACAACACTTTTCAAACCTGCTAGTTACACCATCTAAAAAAATCAAGAGCACCAGATACATGAAAACACTGCCGTCTGCAACTTTCCCTTCTGGTTAAATGTTTCGGAACTAACTTGCCATTCTTTCATTATTATCACATCAAAATCCTGGAACTCTGTATCCAATACCTCAACTGTTCCAGCAGTTGTAAAAGGCACCTTATGACTACCTTTCAAAGGCAACCAAGGGCTGGCAATAAATCCTGGCCTTGCTCAAACTTGAAGAATACATTGAGAAAAATGTCCTATTTAAGAATTGTTCAACATGAGGATCTTGTGCAGGTTCTAGAGACACATTAATAAAGATTAGATTACTTACAGTGTGGAAACAGGCCCTTCAGCCCAACAAGTCCACACCGACCCGCCACCCACCCATGCCCCTACATTTACCCCTTACCTAACACTACGGGCAATTTAGCATGGCCAATTCACCTGACCCACACATCTTTGGACTGTGGGAGGAAACCAGAGCACCTGGAGGAAACCCACGCAGACACGGGGAGAACGTGCAAACTCCACACAGTCTATCGCCTGAGTCGGGAATTGAACCCGGGTCTCAGGCGCTGTGAGGCAGCAGTGCTAACCACTGTGCCACCGTGCTGCCAATAAGGTTCCATGGTGATCCTGTTGGCCAGTGTAAGTTGCTGCAATTATCGTTTACTTATATTCATTCATGATATGTAGGTGTCACTAACTGGCCAGTATTTATTGCTCATCCTTAGTTGCCCTTGAGAAGCTAATGATAAGCTGCTTACTTGAACTGCTGCAGACCATGTGCTGCAGATACACCCACCGGGAAGGAATTCCAGCATTTTGGCTCAACGACAGTGAAGAAACAGTGATTTATTTCTCAGTCAGGATGGTGACTGGCTTGCAGGTGGTGGTTGTCCAATGTATACAATGCCCTTGTCCTTCTAGATGCAAGTGGTAATGTGTCTGGAAAGTGCTGCCTAAGGACCTTTGGTGATTTTCTGCAGTACTGCGGGGCAGCATGGTGGCTCAGTGGTTAGCACTGCTGCCTCACACTGCCTGGGACCCGAGTTCAATTCCAGCTTCGGGCAACTGTGTGGAGTTTGCACGTTTTCCCCGTGTCTGCGTGGGTTTCCTCCTCCGGGTGCTCCAGTTTCCTCCCATGGTCCAATGATATACAGGTTAGGTGAATTGGCCATGGTAAATTGCCCATAGTGTCCAGGGGTGTGTAGGTTAGTTGGATTAGCCTTGGGGAATATAGGCATTGGGTAGAGGGGATGAGTCTGAGTCTGGGTGGGATACTCTTCAGACAGTCGGTGTGGACGTGTTGGGCCAAATGACTTGTTTCTAAATTGGACAGATTCTAAGATCTTCTAGATAGTACACATTGCTGTTACTTAATGTTGGTGGTGGAGAGAGTGGATGTTTGTGGATGTGGTGCCAATCAAGCGGGCTGCTTTGTCCTGGATAGTGTGAAGCATCTTCAGTGTTGTAGCTTCACCCATCCAGGCAAGTGGGGAGTATTCCATCCCAATCTTGACTTGTGCCTTGTAGATGATGAACAGACTTTGGCGAATGAAGAGGGGAGTAACTCACCACAGTATTCCTACCCTCTGACTTGCACTTGTAGCTACTCTGTAAATGTGGCAAGTCCAGTTGAGTTTCAAAGGTAACCTCAAGGATGTTGATAGTAGGGGACTCATAATGCTGTAAGGGTAGTGCCATTAATTATCAAGGGGTGGTGGTTAGATTGCCTCTTATAGGAGATGTTCATTGTCTAGAATTTGTGTGAGGTGAACGTCATCTACCACTTGTCAGGTCAAGTCTGGATATAGTCCAGATCTTGTTGCATTAGACCATGCACTACTTCAGTATCTGAAGAGTTGAGAATGGTGCTGCATATTGTGTAATCATTGGTGAATATCCCCACTTCTGATTGTATGATGGAGGGAAGGTTGTTGCTGAAGATGGTTGGGCTTAGGACATGATCCTGAGGAAGTCCTATAGAGATGCCTGACTCCATAATTAAGGTGACTGACCTCCAAAAAACACAACGATCCTATCAGCAGAGAGGTTGCCCTGATTCCAATAGATTCCATTTTTCTCGGGCTCTTTGATGCCACACTCAGTTGACATAAATGTCAGCAGGAAAGATTTACAAACCAAGAAGAATAGATTGCAGATTAATACAATGACATAAAAATGTCATTTTAATTCCAGTGTGTTCATGAGCAACTTGAACTGAACTTGAGAATTATATATTTGCCTTAACGTGGAATATTGACTCCTTGTGTTTACTTTCTGTAGGCTTATGGTGGTTATCTGAGTTTGATGCTGCTTACCACGGAGAAAGAATTTGATAAAAAAAATCCCCTATTCAAGTGTGGAATAGCACTTTCTCCAATCACAGACTTTAAACTCTATGGTAGGTATCAACTTGCAAAATTGATCTGCAGCCCATCTGAAACTGTAAACTGCCAACTCAACAATGCCAATGTTCTCTTAGTTAACTTCTATTACCCTCAAAACGTTGCTTACTTTCTTCCACCATGCACCCATTATCCCCCAATTTACATTGATTCCCCTCCTCAAACTCAAAACTCTCAATATTTTAACCCCTTTTTGAGTCCCACCCTTTAAGACCTGTATCATCTTCCAGCCGAAGAGCCCCACATAATCCCTGTTTCTTTGACATCTTCCCCTCCCTTCACCTCACCCCTGACAACAAGGGCTTTTGCCCGAAATGTTGATTTTCCTGCTCCTCGGATGCTGCCTGAACTGCTGTGCTTTTCCAGCACCACTCTAATCCAGAATCTGGTTTCCAGTATCTGCAGTCATTGTTTTTACCAACAGTGATTTCAACCTTCCAGGGCTACAATTGAAATTCCTTCCTTAAGCCCCTGCACATCCCTCTCCTGCAGCAAGGCCTTGCTTTCATCAAACTTCTAATTATCCCTCCAGACCTACTTTCTTTTACACCTCCGCAGTCTGGTGTGGTTTGTTTATTTTGATTTTTACAAGGTATGGCTCATTGGCTTGGTTACTGTAAAATAAATGTTTCTGTTCATTTGTACTCTGCTCTGTGGTCTGATGCAAGGTAATTAAGTGGTGGTGGATGACTGCAGTCAGCTAGAACAAAGTCATAAAGACTGTTTTATTTGTTATACTTCATTTTATTTTAATAAAGTATTTATTTGTCTCCTGGATTTACCATATTTTGATAAATATTAGACAGTACAAACATATTCTAGTCTTTAGGAGATGTTAAATCCACTTCCAAGGTTGGATTTCCATGTTGGTTTATGAAAAAAGATGGGAGAGACAATTAGACAATTCCCCCAACCCAAAGGTAAAATATGGGACAGATGATTTTTATGGAGCTCTACCAGATGGATGATGCAGTAGAATTAAATAGTGGCAATAGGACAGGAGCACAATTTAAACCAGTAAAAGGTAAATTTAGAATTGATATCAGTTTTTTTTTAATAAGCAGTGATCAACATATAGAATAAACCTCCAGAGAGCTTAATGAAGACTATAAAACTGGAATCATTTAGGAAGTAATTGGAAACTGAAATGAGCAGCGTTTAACAGTTTTTTGAATGCATGCATTTGTATCAACCAAATGGCCTTTCTTATGTATGGTTGCGTATCCTCTTGTGAGAGTCTCAGCTCTGTTTGACTTCCCTCCTCCCTTCCAGTTTTCTGTTGTTAAACCTGTGTTTCTTGCTTTTAACCCTGTCATCATGACAGGAACATCGGAACAGAAGGAGCTCCTTGAGTCTGTTTCACCATTCAGTGAGATTAAGGCTGATCTGTAGCCTAGCTCCATGTACCTAAGTTTGGCATATATTGCTTTAACATGTTTGCTTAACAAAATAATTCTCTCAGATCTAAAGTTAATGACTGATTTAACATCCACTGCCATTTGTAGAAGAGCATTACAAACATCTACAACCCTTTGCATGTAGACGTTCTTCCTAACATCACTCCTGAATGGTCTGTCCCTAATTCTCAGATTATTCCCCCTAGTTCTAGAATCCCCAACCTGTGAAAATGGCTCATCTTTATCTACCATGTCTTTTCCTGCTAATATCTTGAAGACTTCAATCAGATCACCCTTAACCTTCTAAACTCTGGAGGAAATAGGCCTAATTTGTATAACCTCTCCTGTTGTGGATCAGGCCCGACCCCTCAAAACATTTTTAAGCAGGTAGCCCAGGCGGGAACTTTGCTGGTAAGTGTATAGTGGATATTCCTGGAGTGAATCAGCTGATCTGACTGCCAAGTTTTTAAACAAACAGAATTTATTTACAAAATTATGGAATGAAGCACAAAGAACAGAAAATAGAATACCGGATAACTTATCCTATCCAAACCTGACAGCTTATCCCAACTTCATGATGCTGTTCTGAAGACAGTTGCAACACTCCCCATAAACAGACCCTTTGCATAAAGAGTAAAAATGACACAAAGTGCTTACAGGCTTCAAGTCAGAGAAGAGAGTTCATGAGCCTTTTTCACACATCCCTTACTGCAACTGAATCTAATCTAAGCGAAGGCTAGCTACACAGCTAGCCGGCCACTCCCCTTTGATTATACCAGTTTTTATTAAGACATGAAAGCCTTAGGCCAGAAACATTATCTGTTAGGGGTAAACAGGAAGGCCCCAATGAACCATGCAAACTTCAGACATGATGGAACCTTGGGTTGTTTCAAACCTTGCTGAAGAAGCAACAATTTAACCTTGTCAAAGGAACGGGTTCATCACACTCCTCATAAGTGAATCCCTGAAGTCCAGGTATCAATCTTATTAACCTACAATGCATTCCCTCCAAGATCAGTATTTCCTTTCTAAGGTGTGGTGCCCAGCTCTGCACTGAGCCTTCTATGTGGGGTCTAACAGGGTTTTTGTAGGCATTAGTTCTGCATATTTCTACTCTAGTCCTCTAGATATGATAGACTACTTAATTAGATAAATGATGTGAAGGAAGCCAGTGTTGGACTGGGGTGGACACAGTTAAAAATCACACAACATCAGGTTATCGTCCAACAAGTTTACTTGGAAGTTTTTGCTTCCAGAGCGTTACTCCTTCATCAGGTAAATGTGGAGCAGGACCATAAGACACAGAATCTGTCGCAAAAGATTATCATGTCATGCAACTGAAATGATGTATTGAACAAACCTAGATTGTTGTTAAGTCTTTCGCCATTTAGAATAGGTTGCAGGTTTCGGTTCTCTAATACGTAAATCCCAGAACTTCTTTTAAGTCCCATTCTCGAGATAACTTAAGGTTTTGTAAAAAAAAGTGACATCTCCGCTCAAACAATACATTAAAGGTGTGAGGTTAGAGTCTGTCTGTATCCCAGTCTTGAGTCAGACTGGTTCGATTTCCAAAGTAGGGATTTATAAAATGTTACATGGATTGACTGCCTGCAGATTGTGGTCTTTATGAGCAAAATGGAATGTATCTGCAAATATAATTCTGCAAACCCAAATTCATCTCATAGACTTATGCGCGTGTGTGTGCGCACGCTCATGTGCATGACAGAGAGAGAGTGTGTGTGCGTGTGAGTGTGAGTGCACATGAGAGTGTTTGCGTGTGTGACCCCACTACACTATACACTCATGCACACACACACTCTCACACAGACACATACACTCTTACATCCTCACACACCCATGCAGACCCTCATACACATCCTATCTCTCATACACACACACATACTCTCACCCACCCACACCCATACTCCCACCCACCCACACATCCTCTCACAGGCTCACACTCCATCACGCTCACACGCACACTTTACCAAGCACATTCACACACACACATACACACTCTCTCTCTCTTTCTCATGCACACATATATAAGTCTATGGGGTGAATTTGCATTTGCAGAATTATATTTGCAGCCACATTCTATTTTGCTCAAAAAGCACACAATCTGCAGGCAGTCAATCCATGTAATATTTTATAAATTCCTAATTTGAAAATAGAACCAGTCTGACTCAAGATTGGGAGACAGATATACTCTAACCTCACACCTTTAATGCAGTGCCTCCTTTTTTTTCATGAAACCCTAAATTATCTTGAGAATGTGACTTTAAAGAAGTTGTGGGATTTACATATTAAAGAACCGAAACCTGCAATCCATTCTAAAAGATGAAAGACTTAACAACAATCTAGGTTTGTTCAATATATCATTTCAGTTGCATAACACTGTAATATTTTGCTATAAATTCTGTGTCTTATGGTCCTGCACCACAGCCACCTGATGAAGGAGCAGTGCACAGAAAGCTAGTGCTTCCAAATAAACCTGTTGAACTAAAACCTGGTGTTGTGTGATTTTTAACTTTACCTAGATAAAGGCCTGCCCATTACACTCTCAACCTGCAAAACCTAAACTAAAAAAAGAATGACTTTATTTGCCAAGGCAACAAATTTAATGTATTAGTAAAAGGTTTTCTATTATTATTATCCTGGGGTCTGAATCTTCCAGGCAGTCATTTACTTTATGAATCTGCCCTTTTATGGATTGATGTTCACTTACTCAACGCGACACTCAATCCTAATGTTATGAGTAGCCAGAACCCTGGATGAGTGCTCCCTTCCTATCTCAGGGCACTGAGATCTATTGGTACAACCAGTAACCGAGCTGAAGTCAGCTCAGTGCCAGATAGATCAGCACCATTGAAAAAAACCAGCTGACACATTGGGAAGCTTGTATTCCCACCTTTAACTCCATCCCAACTTTGATCATATGCAATCAGATAACTGGCTTCTCATAATATTAGTGTTTAAACCATATTTTTATGACTTGCTGCTATTTTGATGGAAGCTGTATCTACTGAAAATATGAATGTATGCGTGTATGTGATTTGCCAGTGTATCCAGCCAGTCACACACCATATCCAGCCAGTCACACACCATCATGTTGATTTATAATTTGATACGTCCTCCTTTGCAGCCAAATGTTTGCAGACAAACAAAGGAGGTTATTGTAAAATAAAGAACTGTGGGTGCTGGCAATCTGAAACAAGCAGAAATCACTGGAGAAACTCAGCAGGTCTAGCAGCATCAGAAACGAGAGAAACAGTTAATCTTTCAGGTCCAGTGTCCCTGCTTCAGAACTGATGGTAGTGAGGAAAAGGTTGGTGTATTGTATATGGCTGAAGACAGGAGGGGAGGGGTAAAGAAATAAGCGATAAATGGAGACGGTGACTAAAAGACATGGACAGTTCAGGTCCTAAATTGATTACAGTGCTCCGACAAGACTCATCACAAGCTGAAAGAACAGCATCCCATTCTCCACATTGGGCACCTGCAGCCTTCAGGACTCAATATTGAGTTCAATAATTTTAGAGTATGGACATCTTCTTCCATGTCATCTACACATTCCCACACCCCAGGACCTATCATAACGTAGGCTGCTTTTAGCACATCCAACCCATTTTCACATACTACTGGTTCCCATTATCAATTTTTATTTCTCCATGGCTCACCATTACCAATCCCTTTGTCTAACTGTCTTTCTCTTCCTCTAGGCATTGATCCACCTATCACTTACTCTTTTACCTTCCTGACCTCCACCCCCTGTCTTCAGCACATATACCAATCATTTCCTAGCTACCATCAGTTCTGAAGAAGAATCATAGAGTCTTAGAGATGTACAGCACTGAAACAGAACCTTTGGTCCAACTCGTCCGTACTGACCAGATATCCTAAATTAATCTAGTTCCATTTGCCAGCACTTGGCCATATCCCTCTGAACCCTTTCTATTCATGCACCCATCCAGATGCCTTGTAATTGTACCAGCCTCCATCACTTCCGCTGGCATCTCATTCCAACCACGCACCACCCTCTCCATGAAAAAATTACCCCTGAGTTCCCTTTTAAATCTTTCCCCTCTCACCTGAAATGTATGTCTTCTAGTTCTAGTCTCGCCCATCCCAGGGAAAAGACCTTGTCTATTGATCCTATCCGTGCCATTCATGATTTTATAAACCTCTATAATAAGGTCCCCTCGCCTCACCACCCCATCACCAACCCCAGCCTCCAATGCTCCAGGGAAAACTGACCTAGCCTATTCAGCCTCTTCCTATAGCTCAAACCTTCCAACCTTGGCAACATCCTTGTAAATCCTTTTTGAACCCTTTCAAGTATCACTGTACCTGAAACATTAACTCTAATTCTCTTGCCACAGATGCTGCCAGGACAGTTGAATTTCTCCAGTAATTTCAATTTTTGAGAAGGTTATAGTTTTAGTTCTTTTTAGATCTGTGGCATTTCTTTGCACATCTGACCTGCTATTTCTTTCTTCACAGCCTCTGCATTCACTGAGCGCTATTTTGGTACACTCAGCAGAGCTGACAGAGGGTATGGGGTAAGTAAAAAGAAACTTCACCTAGATTTTTGGACTCTTTTCCACTAGTTAATCATGCCTTTTACAGGGGTTTTCATTCAGTGTGCTGCACCTGAGCACAAAGCCTAGACAAGCCCCCTTTAGTGCGAGTTTGATAATAGAGTGGGTGTCTCAATCTCCACAATATACCCAACGGCAAATTCTCTTAATCATACTGATGTGCTGGCCTGCCTATGATTATATCTTTCCTTTTCTTCTTGGCATTTCAGCCCCTGAAGAGATAATAAACATTTCATGAAGTATATGAAGCCTTCCATTTGTTAATAGTTCTGCATTCTTCTCTGATATCCCTTTAATTAAGAAGATTTGGCAGATAGCTTTAATCCACTTTGCTTGGACATTTAGCTCAGTGTTCCGAATGGGTCAGTGAGTTTAATTGAATATCATTGAAGCCAACATAGTACTTGCCAATAATCATGAATGCCACATTAAGACTATTACTTTGTTGAATTACACAAAGCAGGGGCATGCAGTAATCTTTCTGACTTCTACAGTAATTCATTGCTCGCTGTTCCAAAAGACCTTTTTAAAAGTTTGAGCTATTAAACCATCTGCCTGTTCAAATAGATTTTACAGATTCCATGGTGCTATTTCAAAGGAGAGCTGGAGAGTTACCGCCAATGTGCTTGCCAGTATTTATCCCTCAATTAACACCACTTGCAACACAATTATCTGGTCATTAGCACATGCTGTTTGGGAGCTTTGCATCATAAAATCATAATGAAGAGACCCTTGAGCCCATCAAGTCTAGGCCATCATTCTACTGGAATTTTCCGAGGACATAATATAATGGAGTTGATAATGGGAAACCAATGGATGTGGTTTATTTGGACTTTCAGAAGACCTTTGATAAGGTCCCATGTGAGAGATTAACACTTAAACTGAAAGCACATGGAATTGGAGGTAATGTTCGTGGATAGCAAACTGCGATATTGGCAAGCAAGGAAACAAAGAGCATGAAAAACAGGTCTTTTTCAGGCAATGACTGGTGTGGAGCCACAGAGATCAGTGCTTGAACTCCTATTCACACGTTGAATGAATGATTTAGATGAAGGAACTCAATGTATTATCTTCACACAAAACTGAGTTGGAAGATGCAGAGATGCTTCATTGTAATTTGGGCAGGCTGAGTGAATGTGTAAATGCATGGCAGATGCAGTATCATGTGAATAAGTATGAGCTTAGCCACTTCGGTAGCAAAAACAGGGAAGCAAATTATTATATGAATAGCAGTCGATTAGAAAAGGGCAAGATGCGATGATCCCTGTGTGTCCTTGTACACCCGAGGCTGCAGGAGCAGCAGGCAATGAAAATGGCAAATGTTGTCCTTCATGGTGAGATGATTCGAGTACAGGAGTAGGGGGGCCTGATTGCAATTCTATAGTACCTTGGGGAGACCATACTGGAGTATTGAGTACAGTCGTGTGGGCGGCACGGTGGCACAGTGGTTAGCACTGCTGTCTCACAGCGTCTGAGACCCGGGTTCAATTCCCGACTCAGGCGACTGTGTGGAGTTTGCACGTTCTCCCCGTGTCTGCGTGGGTTTCCTCCGGGTGCTCCGGTTTCCTCCCACAGTCCAAAAATGTGCGGGTCAGGTGAATTGGCCATGCTAAATTGCCCGTAGTGTTAGGTAAGGGGTAAATGTAGGGGTATGGGTGGGTTGCGCTTCGGCGGGTCGGTGTGGACTTGTTGGGCTGAAGGGCCTGTTTTCACACTGTAAGTAATCTAATTTAATCTATCTAATCCTTATCTGAGGAAGGCTGCGCTGGCAATAGAGGGAGTGCAACAAAGGTTTACCAGACTGATTTCTGGGATAGCAGGACTGGTATATGAGGAGAGACTGGATCAGTTAGGGCTATATTTACTTGAGTTTAGAAGACTCAAAGGGAGGTCTCACAAAAATGTATAAAATTCTAACAGAATACGATAGGGTAAGCACAGGATGTTCTCAATAGCCCAGGAGCCTAGAACCATAGGCCACAGTCTAAAGATGCAGAGTAGGCCATTTAGGACTTAGATGAGGAGAAACTTCTTCACCCAGAGAATGGAATTCTCTGCCACAAAAAGCTGAAGCATCAAATATTTTCAAGAAGGCAATAGAAATAATTCTTAATGCTAAAGGGATCAATGAGTATCGGGAGAAAGCAGGAACTGGGTTGGATGTTTGGCAATGATCATATTGAATGGTGGAACAGGCTTGAGGAGCTAAGTAACCTACACCTGCTCCTGGTTTCTGTATTTCTATGTGCCTCATCTTATGCACAGATGAACTGTATGCTGCAAATTTATTAAGTATGTTCTTAAGGCTGTTTGATGGGTTAATTTTTATGCAGTTTTAGCTTGGTGAAGGTAAAGATGCCAGAATCCTACCAGACCATAGAACTGCTCTCTCATTTGAGAGTGACAAATGGTTGTGGTGAGTGGAGAGGTTGAAAAAGAGAATCCTTCATAATAACATCAGCCAATGCAGAAATTAAACCAATGCTATTGGCATCATTCTGTATTGCAAGCCAGCTATCCAGTCAACTGAGCTAACCAATCTCCTTTTCTAGCTTGCTAGACTTTCTCAAAAAAGTTTATTTCTTTTAAAAACTGATCCCATGAGGTTCAGCTCCCTTGAATTCATCTGCTAAGAATGGAAGTGATTTGATTTCCAGACAGCAAGTTGTTACCTGCCCATTGTACCCATTACAAAAGCTCCCTTTCCACCCCCCCCCCCCCCCCCCCCCCCAGAGTGGATATATCTGTTTTGCTGAGTGAGAGAGATTAAAGTGAATGTATGTAGAGCTGGTGAATGGTTATTTGGCTAAAAACAAATTGCAGCCTGCATAGAATTATGGGACACTGGCAGGAAGAGGTTAAAGGGGTGAAGAATATTCTTTGGAAAGTTAAAAGTGCATTAGACAATATAAGTAAAGGTAGCAATTACTACCATATCAGTTTGGTATAGTGAGCAGGTAGAAGTCCTTGTATCTCAGTAGGGATTTGATTTTCCTGCGCAAAAGACCATAATAAATAACTAGTCACATTTGCTCAAGAACTGCTGACTACAGGGGTAACTTTTACAGGCAAGGGGAGGTGGGTTTGCATATATTCAGGGAGTTAGGTCCCCTAAAGGTGACATCAGTTTGGGATCCTAGCATTATCCTGCCGTCTCCCAGGTTTATGTGAATTAAAGAGGAGAGGGGCATTTTCTTGTGGGGATGAAAAGAAAGAGCAGTTAAAAGCACTGAGCTTTAGTGTTAGCTGCAGCTTTAGCATCAACCTTACCCATGCATTCTGGATTTCCCAAGCAGAGCAGATGGCCTGGGAACTGTCAGCAGGGTCAGAATCACTGTGGGGCCAGCTTCCTCAGTGAAACTGACAGGTTGCGGAGACTTTGATCAGTGACATTGAAGTGCTCCAGCCATGGTCAGTGATGGGCCTCTGTTCCAGAGCTCCCATAGCCGCAAATACAGCTTGGAGGTCCCAACCAACTGCCTGGAAGGCATTACACAAATGTTTGGTTCCACTTCCCTGCACGGGAGCAGCTGGAACACTCCACTGTCCATCTCTGACGAGGGACAAGAGAAGCAACAGAGGTAAAAACAATGACTGCAGATTCTGGATTAGTGGTGCTGGAAGAGCACAGCAGTTCAGGCAGCATCCAAAGTGCAGCCCAAAAGCCTGAAACCTCGATTTCGCTGCACTTTGGATGCTACCTGAACTGCTGTGCTCTTCCAGCACCACTAATCCAGAAAGAGAAGCGACAGTACTGCCCATAGCAGCAATTCTCCTCCTCCTCCACAGGGCAAAGGGGGTGAGAGTCCCTGCTTGATTGTTGCCACATTTACAGTGAAGAGTGTTGTTTTGCATCCTATGTAGCCAGAGTGTACCATACAAAGTGCATCAAGGTAGCAGAACAAAGTGCAGCCTACAGTGTTACAGCCACAAAGAAGGTGCAGCGAGAGAGATCAGAATTAACATTTGAGAGGTTCATTCAAAAATCTGATGAAAGCAGGGAAGAAGCCATTCTTGAATCTGTTTAGTGGCAGTTAAGGGTCAGTTTTCCCCAAGTGTCCACGCACTGGCGCCTCAACTGTCACAGCAGGAGGCCACTGGCATTTGTAACCCTCCTAGGATATCATCGCTTCCTGGTGGAGCAACTGGATCAGCACTGCCACCCTCCCCCAGACTCCATTCACTTCAACCCTCGACCTTGCAATGCACCAGGTTGAATGTATTCTTCGCCTGCAGAGAGAGAGACAGAAAGAGACTAGAGAGGTGTAAGTGTTTGTAATGACTTGTATAGGGAGAAGGGACTATGACTGTGAGGCATGTGAAAGGGCAATGACAATAGGTAAGCGTTGGCTGTTCAGATGGGGAGGTGAGAGAGTTCTTCAAGAAAGAGGAATGAATGGAACTGCAAGATGTGTCAATCTGAACAGTGCTACGTAGGAGAATACTGATATAATAACATTGAACCCACTTCCATTTTGAAGGATGAGGGCAGCAGATACATGGGAACACCACCATCAACAAGTCATTCACCATCCTGACTTAGAAATATATCTTCCCCTTGGGGATCAGAGGATGAGGGGTAACCATAAAGAAGTTTAAAAAAATCAGCGGAGGGGGGATGGATAGGGTGAATATTCTGTTCCCCAGGGTAGGAGAGTCTAAAACATAGAGAGCCTAGGTTTAAGGTGAGAGGAGAAAAATTTAAAAGGGACCTAAACGGCAACTTTTTTCACATCGAGGGTGGTGCATGTATGGAATGAGCTGCCAGAGGAAGTGGTGGAAGCTGGTCCAATTACAACATTTAAAAGGCATCTGGCTGGGTTGATGAACAGGAAGGGTTTATCATAGAATCATAGAATCGCTACAGTGTGGAAACAGGCCATTTGACCAAACAAGTATAAATGAATAGGAAGGATTTGGAGGGATATGAGCCAGGTGCTGGTAGGTGGGACTAGATTGGGTTGGGATATCTGGTCGGCATGGACAAGTTGGACCGAAGGGTCTGTTTCCATGCTGTACATCTCTCTGACTCTATGACTCTAAGTCCACACTGACCCTCCAAAGAGTATCCAGAGAGTTTAGAGGGATATGGGCCAAGTGCTGGCAAATGGGACTAGACTAATGTAGAATATCTGGTTGGCATGGACAAGTTGGACAGAAGGGTCTGTTTCCGTGCTGTACACCTCCGTGACTGAATCTATATCAAGATTTGTTTATAATTGTTGGGTTAAAATCCTGAAATTCCCTCCCTAACAACATTTTGGGTCAACCTACAGTGTATGGACTGCATTGGCATGAGAAGACAGTTCATCATCACCAGTTAACTCGCATTGGGCAATAAATAAATATTGGACATCCATATCCCATGAGCGAACAAGCGAAATGCTCACCTGGTCTGGCCTACATGTGAGTCAAGACCCACAGCAATGGGGTTGGCTCTTAATAATGAGAGATGGACAAGAAATGGTGGTCTAGTCAGCAATCCCACCTCCCATTGACAGATAAAACATAAACAAATGGTTCCACTATTCCAGTTGGAACCAATATTCGAGGATTTCAGCCTTCCTGTCTAACAGGAGCTCCCTCCTCAGGACACTTGCTTCGGTGTGAACTTTGATTTGTTTATTCAAAGCAATCTGTTGGAGCCAACCAGTGAAGGTATCTTAACATTTCTGACACTTCAACATTTCTCCTTTTGCAAAGAAATCCCTATAGCCTTCAATGTTTTGTTTCTAAGAATGGGGGTTCTTGTGGAGGGATAAATTGCTGCAAAATGGAAATTTACTTTTAGTTTACGATATGAAAGGGACAGTAGACGTAGAAGCAGCAAATGGGGACAAGACAGCATCTGTGAAAATACAGTGTTAATATTTCAGGCTACACTAATACATTACAATATCAGTAATTAGATGGATCTACTCAGTGTATCTGGTCTCAATTAGATCGACTTATGTTGCTTGGCTAGAATAGAAAAGCCTGAAGAAGGGCTTATGCCCGAAACGTCGATTCTCCTGCTCCTCGGATGCTGCCTGGCCTGCTGTGTTTTTCCGACACCACATTTTTCAACTTTGGTCTCCAGCATCTGCAGTCCTCACTTTGTCCTAGAAAAGAAAGGCTTCAGATTCAAGCTGGTAACTTCCGATCACTAATTATAGACACATTGCATCATCAAGCACCAACATGTCTTCCTGCTTCATTTGTAGATGTCGGAATTAGAATATCGAGTAACCCGACTCCAAGAGGAGGAATTGCTGCTAATCCATGGAACTGCAGATGGTAAGAGTGTGGACAAGTGAAATTCCATGAGTTCTCAGTAACAATCTCTGACCTGAAATCGTGTGGGGAGGGTTTCTGTGGGAGGGCTCAGACATCTGCTCACTGTCGGGGTGATCAATCGGTGCTGATCTATCACGGCTGAACCTTAGCAATGCTTGGCTGTTCCTCAAATGGTGACTATTTGGGGTTTTTGAGGTTCAGTTGCAAGCAATCATTTTGCTCAGAATTCCTCTGCTCTTTGACCATTCAGCCTCAATTGTCAGCTAACACACAGCCAGCATGGAGAGCACAGCTCAGGTACAATGAGCCAAAGGCCACTTGCTGCTCTGTCATGATTTTGTGATTCTGAGGAAGAGTTAGAGACAAGGGTTAAAATTGAGAGAGCAAGAAATTTTCCGACATCGAACTTTCTTTAACACAATTAAGATAAGGACCTAAAATCACTAGACATAGGCTATCGAGTCTGTTCCTCCATTCAGTGAGTTTGTGCTGATCTGATAATGTTCAACTCCACTTTCCTGCTTTTTCCCTATAACTTGATTAGATTAGATTACTCACAGTGTGGAAACAGGTCCTTCGGCCCAACAAATCCACACCAACTCTCTGAAGAGCAACCCACCCATGATCCATTTCCCTAACATTACGAGTAATTTAGCATGGCCAATTCACCTAACCCGCTCATCTTTGGACTGTGAGAGGAAACCGGAGCACCTGGAGGAAACCCACACAAACACGGGGAGAATGTGCAAACTCCACACAGACAATTGCCTGAGACGGGAATTGAACCTAGGTCTCTGACCCTGTGAGGCAGCAGTACTAACCACTGTGCCACCGTGCCACTTTGATTCATTTACTAATTAAAACCCTGTCTCTCTCACCCTCAAAAACACATCATGGCTCAATGTCAGTACTCTTCTGCGGTACTCGTGTGAGGCATTACAGAGGGCCCTGGATAAGTTTGTGGATCAACATTGTTTACAAGGGGATGGGGAAGAGGCAGGAGATTTACACTGGGTAATCATGATTGTTTAAAGAGCCAATGCAAACAAATGGCTGAATGGCTTTCTTCTGCTCTACTCCACTGCTGTGATTGAGTGTGATGGTGTAGGTGCCAAACCACTTCCTGCCATTTCTGGATGCAGTAGAGAGGGAGAACAACATCTTGGGAAAACTCTGCCTCCATGCAAGTCCTATTACATGGACATGGGATGCCCAGCAGCAAGTAGGAAGCATGAGAACTTGGCTCCAGAGGTATTGTGCTTTTTATGGCTGTTCCCATGGACATGGAAGAGAAGGAATGCTCTCCTTCCCTCATGTCCTTCAGGAAAGCCCAATGACTCCTTGCTGCCCACAGCAGCCTCTCATAGTAACAGTGACTTGTTCTCAGCCACGCCCCAGGCTCTTATACCATTGTCACTGCAGGCAAGGGAAACAGAAGGAGAAATGTTCAATGAGAACTGTTTGTAAATTAGCCAAGCCATTCTTTCCCCTCACCCTCCCAAAACCCTAGGGACGTCAGGGTTCATTGATCCAGGTCCATGAGATGGATTCCCAAGGCTTTCACCCTTAAATGTTAAACTTCTCTTGACTCAGCAGCTGACGCCAAGTTTACCTGAATGAGACCAAAGGCTCTTACAGCACTGCAGTAGTATCCCTCCCCCTGAGCCTGGGTTCAAGTCCCACCTGCTCCAGAGATGTGTAATAACACACCTGGAGAGGATGATCAATAATACATGGAGGTATTTTGTGGTGAAATGGTTGTGTCCCTGCCTCTAGACCAAGAAACCTGGATTATAGTCCCACGCGCTCCAGATGTGTGTGGTAATGTCTCTGAACAGATTGATGAGAAACATCTAAGCTTGAGACTCAGCAGTGGAAAACAGATTAAACAGCATTAAAGCTATGGTCAAACTCTCTGATGTTTGGTTGCAAGAATCTTGATTGAAATATCCTTCAAAGAAACTCACAGCTGCCTAGCGAAAAACTCACTTCCACAGCCAACAGATACATAAATAATGCAGCAAGTTAGTCCCGATGTCAAATAGGCCTTGCTGGCTTCTTGTCCAATTGTGCTGCAAATCTCAACACTGCCCCCAACATTCAGACCACTATAAGATTCCGCCCTAAGACTCTATGCACTGTATTTCCTCTCAGATTTGCAGGATTAATCTAGATCACGACTAGATTTTGGGGTACAGAGGGTAAAGTGCTGACTTCAAGTCCCACCCAAGGACCTGGTTATCACAGAAATTGTGTTAATAATCTGGCCTAATAAGTTGGACATCATTCTGCAAATCTTTCCAATGTGTTCTGCTCTTGTGTTGAGTCTTGATTGAACAGACCTCAATTTCTTGAAGCAAGACTTGTTCCAGATTCTCCTCCATCACTGAGCTGCCTTTGGGTACGCTGAACCCTAAGTTTAAAATATTCAGCCCTATTGCACACTCAAGCTCTGTGTTTATCCTGCTTCGAATGAAGTAGACTGAATTTGTTGTGAGAACCTCTTCAATCGATCTGTACTCTCCAAACAAGATATAAATGAACAGGATAATGGCAGACAACTGGAAATGGCCATTTTAGATTCACACATTGAAATGTTCAGAAGTGTTAGACCTACTCACTGACAGTCAAATGATAATTATCTCACTAAGTCTCAACAGTTTGCTAAGAAAAGCAAGCTATCGTCCAATTACAGAAGTTTTAGTAATTTTCAGATATAGTGATATATCACTATATATTTGGCTGCATTTTCTGATACAAGAAATGATAGAATCTTAGTTTGAACAGCAGTTCATTAAATGATAGATTACATCAAACTCAAGTCAGAAGTCTATTTCTCTTACAGGATGATGGTAAATTTATATTTTACAAGCACAGCACATGGAAGCCTACAACAGGTTGTCCATGTTATGGACCAGATCATACCCCCTCAAAATATTTTTAAGAAGGTAACCTAGACCCCAATGTTTTCTTATTTTACAGGTGGATGTGAAGTACTATGTTCCAGATGCAATGTGACTGATTAAACTATTCTGTGTTAGGCAAAACACAATTTATTTAAAAACTATAGTTAAAATACAAACAAAAGAAGGAGGAAATTAAAATAACTTAACTATTGGAAAACTTAACAGAATTATACATATAGTTCCGATTACTAATTAGCTGGTCTAATAGAGTAGCATCCCATAAACATACCCCTTGGAAAAAAGACAAATTCAGAAATATATTCTTGCATGCAGTTCTCCAATCTAGGAAGAAAAAAACATCCAGAGAAAATAGCAGCCAAGAGTCATTCACTGAAGTTTCCAACATGTTTGATATCCCAAAGAGGCAGCATGGTGGCTCAGTAGTTAGCACAGCTGCCTCACAGAGCCAGGGACTTGGGTTCGATTCTGGCCTTGGGTGACTGCATGGAGTTTGCACATTCTCCCCATGTCCGGGTGCTCCGCTTTCCTCCTGCAGTCCAAAGATGTGCAGGTTTGGTGGATTGGCCATGCTAAATTGCCCATAATGTTCAGGGATGAGTAGGTTAGGTGCATTAGTCAGGGGTGATGGTAGGGAAATGGGTTTGGGTGGGTTACTCTTTTGAGGGTCAGTGTGGACTTGTTGGGCCGAAGGGCCTGATTCCATGCTGTTGGGATTCCATAAAACTGAATCTAAAATTAGAAAGCCTGATCTGTGAGAGCTGGCCACACCCAGAGGCTGCTTCTAATGTTCTAACTTTAAAAATATCCCAAAACTTCACAAATTGTTTACTTTCTTAGAGACAACTTATTTCAACCTCTGCCTTACAATCTCTCTTCAAAAATAAAAACCAGGACAAAATAATTTCTTAAATTGACAGCAACATCACATCCAGCATTGAAAGGAAGATGGTTTTGGTCACAGCACCCCAGTAAAGGATTTATTGGGAGAGGGTACCATTCAGATCTTCTAGAATGGCTCCTGGAGCAAAAGAATTATAAGATGATGTTGCACGGGCAGGGCTTCTGTTTCCCAGAGTATGAAAGGTTCCTGCGTAATATTATTGAGGGGTTAAAGATGACCGAAAGAATTGATTGGGGACTTGGGCAGAAGCTATTCATTTGGGCAGTGACAAAAGGAAAAAATATGTTAAAATTGAAGCCAGAACATTCATGGCTGTCATCGGGAAGCATTTCTTCACAAGGAAGATGGTGAAAATCTGGAACTCCATCCAAAAATGTTGTTGAATCAATTGAAAATGTCAAATCTGAAATAATTATATTTTAGTTAAGCCAAGGGTATTAAGTGGTGGTGGAACTGCAGCAGGTAACTGGAGATTAACATACGGATCAGTCAGAATTGAAATGAATGGAGGAGGGGGTTTGAAAGGCTGAATGAACCATTGGTATACTCCTCACATTTTGTCGACCTTCCTTGCTATTTGTTTTTTCTTCAAATCCTGATAATCTTGCTGTTTACTTCCACTATTTGTTTCCTTTACTTCAGCTTGCAGGACTTAGTTTGTATTGTTTTTCTATCTCATGGCCGCGTCTTTTCCTTTTTCAGAAACTGTCCATTTCCAACATACAGCAGACCTTATAACCCATTTAATCAGTGCAAAGGCTAACTATTCATTGCAGGTATGTTATGTTTGCAGTGCCTTACAGAGTTACTATTTTGAATTATAAAGGATGGCTTTCCTTCGCAATCTACATGGTGGGATTTGAACTTGTGTACGCTGATTAATAATTTAGCTTGCTAGTTCACCAAAAACCCACAACCTCATGGGAGATATGGTGGCACAGTGGTAATGTGACTGGGTCAGTAATCTTGAGGTTCAAACTGATGCTTAATGCTAATTCAGAGAAGCTGGTGGAATTTGAATTCTTAATAAATCTGGAATATGAAGGTTGTCCCAGTCATGGTGATCATGGCAACTATTGCTAGTTGTTATATTAAGAACAGATTGGTTCACTAAAGTTATTTGGGGTAGGAAATCTGCCATCCTTACATGGTCTGGCCTACATATAACTCTAGATACACATCAATAGAGTAGATTGCTAAAGTACCCTCTGAAATGGCCTGATAAGCCACTCAGCTCAAGTTCAATTAGGGATGGACAGCCAATGCCAACCTAGACAATGATACATTCCATGAAAGAATAAATGGAGGACCTAGATTGTTCTCCTTGGAACAATGAAGGCTGAGGGGAGATGCGATAGAGATGTTTCAAGTCGTTAAGGGTTTGGAGACCATAAATAAGGAGAAGCTGTTTCCATTGGCTGAGGGGACAAAAACAAAAGGGGACAGATTAACACTGATTGGCTGAAAAACCTGAGGGAACATGAGGAAAACAATGTAGTCAAACAACGTTTAGGATTTGTAATGACTGCCTGAAGACCAACAGAAAAATAATGTGTACAGCAAACTTTGTTTTAACTGGCACCTTAAATGAACCAGAACCCTTGATAAACCAGCATAAATTACATACCTCAAATAAAGCAAAGTGTACTGTATTACCGCAATCTCCAAGTAGTCCGTTGAGAATATGAGTGAGGAGGCTCTCTGCCAGAATGTTTTATTTAAGGCACAGTTGTATTGTCATTTAAATGACTTATGCTGTAACTAAAGCATAACAGTGATCAGCATAGCTTCCTGCATTACATCTCTATTACTGAGTGTGTGTTTTTGTGTGGACCCTTGACTAATCGGAATATTTGATTTAGTTGCACATTCATGGTCCCATAGGTGCCAGTTAATAAAAAGATGTGGTTCATCTCTAAAATGTGTATGCTTGAAGGAGAAAGAAAATCTTGGTTATACAATAAAGAGAGGGAGAGGGAGATTAACTGGACATGCTCTAAGAAGTTTCATAGATTCCCTACAGAGTGGAAGCAGACCACTCAGCCCAGTGTGTCCACACTGCCCCTATGAAGAGCATCCCAACCATAGAGTTAGACAGCACATAAATTGACCCTTTGGTCCAACCAGCCCATGCCAAACATAATCCGAAACTAAAAGAGTCCCATCTGCCTGCTCCTGGCCCATATCCCTACAAACCTTCCCTATTTATGTAACCACAAAATATCTTTTAAACATTGTAACTGTATCCACATCCAACACTTCCTCAGGAAGGTCATTCCACACTCGAACCTCCATCTGTGTAAAAGGATTTATCTCTTAGGTCTTTCTTAAATCTCTCTCCTGTCACCTTAAGAATGTGCCCCCTAGACTTGAAATTCCCCAACTTATGGAAAGACAATTACCATTAGCTCTATCCATACCTCTCTTTATTTTATAAACTTCTGTCAGGTCA
Source organism: Hemiscyllium ocellatum (assembly GCF_020745735.1). NCBI lineage: Eukaryota > Metazoa > Chordata > Chondrichthyes > Orectolobiformes > Hemiscylliidae > Hemiscyllium > Hemiscyllium ocellatum. The sequence goes on along the minus strand of NC_083405.1, from coordinate 119,905,810 downwards.
CTCCTCAACCCCCTATGCTCCAGGGAAAAATGTCCCAGCCTTCCTTTATAACTTGAGCCTTCTACACCCAGCAACATCCTGGTAAGTCTCTTCTGAAACCTCTCCAGCTTGATAATATCCTTCCTATAACTGGGTGACCAAAACTAGTACTTACCCCTTTACAGTATCCTTGTATTTCCCATGGTTAGCCCACCTAGTCTGCACACTGTGGACAATTTAGCAATGGCCAATTGACCTAGCCTGCACATCCTTGGACATTATAGCAATGGCAATTCAACTAACCTGCACATCTTTGGACTGTGGGATGGAACCAGAGCACCCTGAAGAAACCCATGCAGGCACAGAAAGAATGTGAAAGCTCCACACAGACAATAGCCCAAGGCTGGAATTGAACCCAAGTCCCTGACATTGTGAGGCAGTAGTGCTAACCACTGAGGCACCTTGCCACCTGTAAGAACTCTGTCCGATTTCCTCTTTCATAAAAATGAGCAGTGATAACCTCACGGGTAAAAATGAGGCCTGCAGATGCTGGAGATCACAGCTGAAAATGTGTTGCTGGTTAAAGCACAGCAGGTTAGGCAGCATCCAAGGAATAGGAAATCCGCCGTTTCGGGCATAAGCCCTTCATCAGGAATTCCTGATGAAGGGCTTATGCCCGAAACGTCGGATTTCCTATTCCTTGGATGCTGCCTAACCAGTGATAACCTCACGCCTGCTTTAAGTTAAAATCTAGGCCTCGCTATACGAGGCAAGGTATTAGTGTTGATTGATTAAACCCATTGCGGAGCAGCGTGGGAATGGCACAGGCACCATATGAATGTCAGTTGTTATTGTCATTGTCATTAATTTCCTGCAGTGCATTACTCAGGTGTAAATCTAACCCTTCTGCAGATATATCCCGATGAAGGCCATTACATGGAGAAACCCACAGTCTGGCTGCACCTACACAAAACCATTATCAGGTTCTTCGAGAAGTGCTTCAGGTGCCCAAACAAGGACACAGAGACATCGAAAGTGGGGGACGAAGAGGATGACTAGATCGTTTTTGAGCAGCTTGCCAAGCACAAACATCTCTTTTATAAAACACAACTGATTTTGTTTTCCAGAACAGTGTTATGTTTAGCATGTTACAAAGACTGAGAGCAGTAACTGCCTGCTTCACTGACATCACTGCGGTCTCATCAGAAGAACTTCCAGCATGAAATTAACAATCAGAGTGGTTGACTGTTCCAGTGTATCTGACGTTCCCACCCCTCCCCACCCCTCTGCCTCTTTCCCCCCAACCCCTCCCTCTCCAACCCATTTTTCTGCCCCTTCCTGGAAAACTAAAGTGTCAACCTTTGTAATTTCTCACATGCCAGGGGGGAGCATGAAAGAATACACTTAATGGAAGATGGAGGAGAGCGCCGCCAGGTTCAGAGGTCGAGTAAATCAAGAGGGCCCAACTTGCTCTGCAAACGCCTTGTCAGGGTCACTCTAGATGTTGAGAAGAGCAGCAAAACCACCCCCTTTCCCCCCAACCCCAGTATATCAGCGAATGTTTCATGGCGTGAGGTGGAAACCTAACTGCACAAGCAGCAGTTTCAGAGCACAACCTGTAGGACAAGAAAATCCTTTCACTTGAAGTGGAGCCTCCATTATTTGTATTTCAATTATCCTCCTGCACCCATCCCACACCTCCTCCCTATTTGGATTTTCATGGAACAAATCTGCAGGTGGGATATAGCCTCCTCACTGTATATGCCCCTCCTCCCTGATTATGTCAACCACATACCCCAAGAATGATTAAAATTCACTATATTTTGTATATATAGCTCTCGCCTCCATTCTCACCTCTAAGGTATTGTCAGGACCTTGGTGATTTGCAATTACCTCTGTCCATAAGCGGTTCCATTGCTATCATGGCAGATGTTTAAGGTTTTGCTTGTAATTCCGCAGTTTGAAGCCATTTGGTTTTACTCAACGTGGGGCTGCATTGTCCAAATAAACTCAGCTGCCATTCCTTTGTTGTACGAACGTGAAGTTTTTTCTTTTCTTCTCTTCTGAATGTGTGCACAAAGTTCCACGTTCATCTCCAGTTCACCCCATTCCAGCAGGAACATGGAAAGCCAGCTGTGAAGTTCAGAGTTCCTTTGCTGTTACTTTAATGAATGTATATCCTTAATGCTGACAATAATGTTGCAGGTTTCCAAATGCCTTTCTTCTTTGTATGTTGCGTGACAGTCTTATAACATTCATGTGTGCATGGCAACACACCTCACCATCTCCGGAATGATTGCAAAGTGCTTGCTTTCAGTGTACAGTTGCAATGTTGCTCTTATTTAGCAATGTGAACTTTTATTTTTACATATCCCTGTTTTCTTTGCTCTATAGCTATCATACATCAACAGAGTTGCCTTCTCCATCTCCATCACATTTCTCATTGAATTAGTGTTGATGTTCGGTAATATTCCTTTAACGGTCTGTATGCAATAATTACATTGCAAGTTCAAGTCACTCATTGATTTGATCTCTGCACCCCGGAGAAACTGTATCCATCGTCTAATTTGCCCCAGTTAATCTTGTTATTTTGCAATACAACTTTATGCTTAGCCATCATAAGTGACAAGGATAGACGGACAACAATAATCAAGTCATTAAGGTTTTGTATATGTTCTTAAATAAAATGGCAAAAAAAGCATCCTAACATATTTTACGTACAAGTTACTGTTGGAGCTCACGTACTGAATATTGTTGTGATTTGTGAAAAATATTATTGGTTATATTTTTTAATTATTCTGAAAATAAATGAGGGTGGAGAGGGGGTGAAAAATATTGTCATTCGTGGAAAAAAAGAAAAGGTTGATGTAGCGCTCAGACGATCAACTATGTGGACAATTCCTCATGAAATCATCTCCGATTTATGGGTTTTTGTGTTCCGACTACAGGTTTAGTAAATGGCTCATTTTGCAATGTAACCCTCCCATCTAGGAATCTCAATGTCTCCCCTTTGCTTAAGCTCCTTTGATTTCAGGACCATGAGGATACCGGTTGTAAAATTAGACTAGACAACCAAGGGCTGGATTTTCTTGCTGGAGTTCAGACCTCAACACCAGGCCTGTACTGGGGGTTTTCAAGCCCATCGCTTCCTAGTGGCCTCCTAACCGACTACTTCAATGTTTGACGTTTTATTAGAGAAGAGGAGTGAACGATCAAGGCTCCAGGTGAAATCAAAGGGCCCGCAGTAAAGTCAGGCTGGCAGAGCTGGCAGCTACCATGGAGCACTCTTGGCTGCCGACATATATTTAATGGAACCATGATGCCCACAGCCCGGGATAATGAAAGATGGTGGAAAGCTTTCGACCTGCCGTAGTCCCTGTCATTTGGCCTTGGAGCCTCTGGTGCTGGTGGCTGCTGTTGGGAGGCTGCTTCACATGGGCATTTACCACCTTGGTAAAGGGAGGAAGGTGGTGAGGAGTGATCTGATTTAGACTGCCATTTTCTTTGCCCCACAACCCTTGTCTCCAAGGTTGGGAAAACCTAGCCCTTGTGTCCTTATCCTCATTCTGAAAAGCACCCTCATAGCATCAGTCTATTGCTTAAATTACTCCTGATCTTGGTCATCTGGCCCAAGAGTCCTTCACAACACAGACTGTGTGAAGGAACCCATATGAATGATGACAGTTAATCCTGTTTTTTGGAGTAATTACATCCAATATCCTTTTAGACCTTTAAACATTGGCACTTTCATACTGGTTCATCTAATTACAAAATATTCTCTGACAGTTTCACCATTGTGATGAAGACAGAAGCTTGGGAACTAAGAAAGAAATGTGAAACAATGGAAGTACTAATGCATTGCCATCAAAGTACTAACACGTTGCCATATGACTACCGAGCCTGTACTACAACTTTACAGTTTAGCACCGGTCACAGTAGAAAACCATATTATAAAATCTTGCTGTCAAAGTATCAATAACTCTTCATATAAGGTGCAATTACAATGTTGTTTTAACCATTTCATTTTTCTTATTGCTGTGTACGTAAAACTGTCTCATTGAGTTGATGATATTATCATTTCCTACCAAACTTATTCAATAAATTGTATTGATTTCTGAGATCCCTCAATCCATGGAGCTGGTCTGGAGTTATTTCTGAAAGCAGGAATGTGAGAATAGTGGTGAGGGGTTGAGGGAATCATTCAACTTAATTAACTTCTCCAATAACAGGTTTCCACATCTCTGGAAATTCAAAAACTGAAAAGGTACTGATGACAGTATGAGAAAAAATATATTTCACTCTCAACCCCTTCCCAGTGATTACAAGTGAAGAATCAGTGTCACATCAACCATGTTACCAGTCCGTGGTGAGTGAGTGAGTGACAAAGACCATTCCTTAGACTCGTACTAGCCCACAGACATTCTATGGGCTTTTTTCTTGCATTGCAGCTTGAGCTGATTCGAAAGTCATCTTGGCACATCATCCTCTTGAGGTGGTCGTGATTTGTGTGTGAATAGGGTAAGCAATGATGTGTCCCCTCCAGCAATCAGATTGATGCATTCATAATAAAGCATGCAGAGTCTGAAGCAGGGAGTGCAAGCTAGAATCCTTAATTATTGCCGAATCATCCGCATATAATGAGATAAGGAGAGGAAAGGAAAGGTTGGATTGAGAGCAGAAATAAATGTGACAAGAAGAGAAGGTCAAAAAAAATTATTACATAATTTTATATTTTAAATCTTCAGGAATAATTAAATTCTGAAGGAATCACGACTCGTAAAAAATTCAGATTTGCAGCATACCATTAAACATTTAGTTACACAAATGGACAGGCCTTAACTTTGTAAGTGTTTTGTATCTATTACAGAGCAACTTCATTCTCTTTCAGTGTCATATCTCCCAGCAGGATATCATTTGGGGCAGCGCAGTGGCTCAGTGGTTAGCACTGCTGCCTCGCCAGGGTCCCAGGTTCGATTCCAGCTTTGTGCGACTGTGTGGAGTTTGCACATTCTCCTCGTGTCTGCGTGGGTTTCCTCCGGGTGCTCCGGTTTCCTCCCACAGTCCAAACATGTGCAGGTCAGGTGAATTGGCCACGCTAAATTGCCCATAGTGCTCGGTGCATTAGTTAGAGGGAAATGGGTGGGTGAGTTATTCTTCGGAGGGTCGGTGTGGACTGGTTGGGCCACACTGTCGGGAATTTAATCATTTCCCGAGGAGCAGCACAAATGGGGCTGTGACTCCCTGAGGTCTGCATTTAACTGTGTGTAAGCAGCTGCAAGAACCGGCTGTCTGATTTGCTCTCAAATAATAATGAGCATAGATAGCTTCACTGTTGTTCCTACTGTACGATCTTTGCCATCAATTGATAGAGTGTAAGGAAAATGAAATATTTTACTGCTATTCAATCAAAAGTAATCTCACCACCATCATTCCATGCATTTGAAAAATTTAACAGAACAAAAATTCATCACACCAGTAGCTTTGCCACAGCATTGCTGATCCCTATTTCAGGCATGACACTTCATGTTCATCACCAATCTGCTGCTTACCTCAATGCTCAATACCGAAAATGACTCAGCAAAGTTACTAATTTGGGTACAAGCAATAATCTGGGAGTAAACTGAAAAGTTTTATTTTTCATCGTAGCTCAAAATGACAGCCCATCACCAACACAAAAAAAAGAACTCAGCGACTGTGGAGAGAAAGCAGAATTAATGTTTCAGGTTCAGTGACCCTCCTTCAAAATCAAAGAAGCATCATCATTAGTTCAAAAGTGCAGAAGCCCAGGTAATGTTCTGGAGACCTAGGTTCGAATCCTGCACAGCTTGTGGAATTTGAATTCACTAAAACTTTTGGATTAAGAGCCTAATTATGACCATGAAACCATTGTTGATTTTGGCCAAGGGAAAAAGGGTGTGGTTTATAAATGTCCTTGAAGGAAGGAATCTGCTGTCCTTACCTGGTCTGGCCTACATGTGACTCCAGACCCAGAATACTGTGGTTGACACCTAACTGTCCTCTGGACCTGATCAGCTGTACCCAAGTACTCTGTGGGAAGTTAAAAATCACACAACACTAGCTTATAGTTCATCAGATGGTTGTGCTCTGAAAGCTAGTGCTTCCAATTAAACCTGTTGAACTATAAGCTAGTGTTGTGTGATTTTTAACTTGCATCTCCAAATCATGACTCCGCAGGAAGTTAGAGATTGCTGGACCTCTTGCTGAGATATCTGTATCATCGATAGTCACAAGTGAGGTGCCGGAAGACTGGAGGCTGGCTAATGTAGTGCCACTCTTTAAGAAGGTAGTAAGGACAAGCAAGGGAACTATAGACCAGTGTGCCTGACCTCGGTGGTGGACAAGTTGTTGTAGGGATTCCTGAGGGACAGGATGTACATGTAGTTGGAAAGGCAACAACTAATTAGAGATCATCAATATGGCTTTGTGCGTGGGAAATCACGTCTCACAAACTTAACTGAGTTTTTTGAAGAAGTAACAAAGAGGATCGATGAGGGCAAAGTGGTAGATGCGATCTATATGGACTTCAATAAGGCATTCGACAAGGTTCCCCATGGGAGACTTGTTAGCAAGGTTAGATTTCATGGCATACAGGGAGAACTAGCCATTTGGATACAGGCCAGGCTGTAAGGTAGAAGACAGAGGGTGGTGGTGGAGGGTTGTTTTTCAGACTGGAGACCTGTGACCAGTGGAGTGCCACAAGGATTGGTGCTGGGCCCTCTACTTTTTGTCATTTACATAAATGATTTGGATGCGAGCATAAGAGGTACAATTAGTAAGTTTGCAGATGACACCAAAATTGGAGGTGTAGTGGACAGCGAAGAGGGTTATCTCAGATTACAATAGGATCAGGACCAGATGGGCCAATAGGCTGAGAAGTGGCAGATGGAGTTTAATTCATTTAAGTGCGAAGTGCGGCATTTTGGGAAAGCAAATCTTAACAGGACTTATACACTTAATGGTAAGGTCCTAGGGAGTGTTGCTGAACAAAGAGACCTTGGAGTGCAGGTTCATAGCTCCTTGAAAGTGGAGTCACAGATAGATAGGATAGTGAAGAAGGCGTTTTGTATGCTTTCCTTTATTGGTCAGAGTATTGAGTACAGGAGTTGGGAGGTCATGTTGCAGCTGTACAGGACATTGGTTAGGCCACTGTTGGAATATTATGTGCAATTCTGGTCTCCTTCCTATCGGAAAGATGTTGTGAAACTTGAAAGGGTTCAGAAAAGATTTACAAGGATGTTGCCAGGTTTGGAGGATTTGAGCTATAGGAGAGGCTAGACAGGCTGTGGCTGTTTTCCCTGGAGTGTCAGAGGCTGAGGGGTGACCTTATAGAGGTTTACAAAATTATGAGGGGCATGGATAGGATAAATAGACAAAGTCTTTTCCCTGGGGTGGGGAGTCCAGAACTAGAGGGCATAGGTTTAGGGTGAGAGGAGAAAGTTATAAAAGGGACCTAAGGGGGCAACCTATTCACACAGAGGGTGGTGCGTGTATGGAATGAACTGCCAGAGAAAGTGGTGGAGGCTGGTACAATTGCAACATTTCAAAGGCATTTGGATGGGTGTATGAATTGGAAGGGTTTGGAGGGATATGGGCCGCGTGCTGGCAGGTGGGACTAGATTGGGTTGGGATATCTGGTCAACACGGACAGGTTGGACTGAAGGGTCTGTTTCCATGCTGTACATCTCTATGACTCTAAGTGCTGACCCAGCCAGTGACACCCTCATCAGAGAGGAGAAACATTGAATCCCTACAGTATGGCAAGAAGCCATGCAGCCCATCAAGTCTGCAGCAACCTTCTGAGGATGAGCATCCCACCCAGGCTCAGTCCCTTCACCCTATCTCCATATTTCCCATGGCTAATTCACATTGACTCTACATCGCTGGATACCATGGGGAAATTTAACTTTGCCAATCCACCTTCCCGCACATCTTTGAATTATAGGAGGAAACCCATACAGACACAGGAAGCGTGTACAAACTCCAAACAGACATTTGCCTGAGGGTGGAATCAAACCTGGGTCCCTGGTGCTGTGAGGCAGCAGTGTTAACCACTGAGCCACTGTGACCCTCTACAGCCTGTGAATGAATTTTTAAAAATAACATGTTGCCAAACAGAAAACTTGCTGTGATTTTTCTATGTACATTCTACCCTGTAGGGAAGTGACAGGCTTTGGGGAAGGTGTGAGTTGCTGCTCAGGGTGGGGTTCCTTTCGGGACATGCCCATGATCTGCATCTCACACACCTACTCAACAATCCTCTGCTCCATCTGGGACCATGGGATTCCTCCCCTCCCCCACCAATTTTCCAGCCTTCCTGCTGCTATTCCGGTCTACTTACACTTCCACATGTTGAATCCTTTACATCTCTAATTGCTGTGTCCCTTTGCCTTCAGCTTTTTAAGCACTGCCACCCTCTCACAGTAGCTCAGTGGTTAACACTGCTACCTCACAACACCAGGGACCTGGGTTCCATTCCAGCCTCAGCCGACTGCCTCTGTGTGGAGTTTGCACGTTCTCCCTGTGTCTGCGTGGGTTTCCTCCGGGTGCTCCGGTTTCCTCCCACGATCCAAAGATGTGCCCATAATGTGTTGAGGGATGGGGCGGCGTGATGACTCAGTGGCTAACACTGCTGTCTCACAGCGCCAGGGACCTGGCCTCAGGCAACTGTCTGTGTGGACCTTGCACATTTTCCCCATGTCTGTTTGGGTTTCCTCCCATGGTTCAAAGATGTGCAGGTTAGGTGAATTGGCCATGCTAAATTACTCGTAGTGTTAGGTGCAGGGGTAAATACAGGGGAATGGGTCCGTGTGGTTTGCTCTTTGGAAGGTCGGTGTGGACTTGTTGGGCTGAAGGGCCTGTTTCCATACTGTAGGGAATCTCATCTAATCTAGATTAAGTGCATTAGTTAGGGTAAATGTAGAGTGATGGGGTATGGGAATGGGTTTGGATAGGTTACTCTGTCACAAATCCCTCTGTTTTGATGTTTCACTGGACATCTCTTCTCTTCATTGGACAAAGGTTTCAATATTTAGCTGACCTAATGTAAATAATAATTTCTATAGAAAGATTTGACCTAAAATGGGCAGCTGAACTTAGCATTTTTCATATTCAAGTCACAGTTTAACCAGAAGTTTTTCATGGTTTTAAATATGTTCAGTGACTAGTCTCCACAGCCCTCTGTGACAATGGGTCAACTTCTTTGGAAGCCCGATGACTGACCATGTGATTTATCCCAGACAGTTCTTCAATCATAGAATCATACAAGTGGCCCTTCAGTCCATCAAATCTGTACCACAAAAGGTACAATAAATGCCAAGTGGGTGAAATCCTACTTTAAGGGTGGCATGGTGGTCAGTGGTTAGCACTGCTGCCTCACAGCACCAGGGACCTTATTCAATTCCACTTTCAGGCAACTGTCTGTGTGGAGTTTGCACATTCTGTGCGGGTTTCCTCCCACAGACCAAAGATGTGCAAGTTAGGTGAATTGGCCGTGCTAAATTGCCCACGGTGTTCTGGGATATATAGGGCAGGTGCATTAGTCAGGGGAAATGTAGCATAATAGGGTAGAGAGCTGGGTCTGAGTGGGATACTCTTCAGAGGGTCGGTATGCGCTTGTTGGGCCAAATGGCCTGTTTCCACACTGTAGGGATTCTATGATTGAGATATGGGCCAAGCACAGGCAGGTGGGACTAGTTTAGTTTGGGATTATGGTCAATGTGTAAAAAGTGAGGTCTGCAGATGCTGGAGATCAGAGCTGAAAATGTGTTGCTGGTTAAAGCACAGCAAGTCAGGCAGCATCCAAGGAACAGGAAATTCGACATTTCGGACCAGAGCCTGATGAAGGGCTCTGGCCCGAAACGTCGAATTTCCTGTTCCTTGGGATGCTGCCTGACCTGCTGTGCTTTAACCAGCAACACATTTTCAGCGATTATGGTCAGTGTGGACTGGTTGGACCGTAGGGTCTGTTTCCGTGCTGACTACCCGTTCAGGTAACATAATCCAGGATCCCACCATCCTCTGTGAGAATGTTCTTCCTTCAATCTCCTCTCAGCCTGTTGCCTCTCACCTTAAAATGATGCCACCTTACTATTGACCTTTCTTTCTATCCACTCCTCATCACCTATGTGTCTTTATCAGGCCCCCTCTCCCCACCACCATCTCTGCTCCAAAGAAAATAATCCAAATGATCTTTTTTTAAGTATTTCATAGGAACGTGGAAAGCAGCCCTGGCAAGGCCAACATTTGATGCCCACTTCCAGTTGCCATTCATGAATTGACTTGTTCATGGATTTCACAGGCAAGTTAAGAGTCAACCACATTGCGTTCGGCCAGACCAGGTCAGAATGTCCCCATGCACGTTAGTGAAACAGATGGATTTTTCCAACAATTTGTAGTCACCATTACTGAACTTAGCTGTACATTCTGAATTATTTGTTGCATTTGTTTCTCCAGCTGCATGATGGGATTTTATTACTAACTAGTGACATTACCCAATGCCACTATTTTTTCACCTACCCACCTCCAACTGCCTGGCCCTTCCTACAGTTATCTCTATCACCCTCACAGATGTTAACAACACTTGTAAGGATTTAGATATTTTCTGAATCAATTTGTTCAGAGATATTATTGGACACCTCTAGGAAAAGTAGGAACTGAACCCTATTAATGCTACTCCCCAAGAAGAACCCTTGATTTGTCAGGTCCCATTCTGGCATTTCCCAATGAGAATGCTTCCTGTGGCACAGCTACCTTCCCCTTTGAGTAAATTCTCCTGCCTCGTCTGTTATTAGTTTATGGTAAGTTTTTGTATGGGTCAAATTTACATCAATTACCATTTAAATGCCACTTTCTTAGTTTCTGGTTACAGAGTTTGAAAGTGAGAAACTTGCATTTCTTAAGCAAATTAAATATTTTTAAAACACGCACCATAGGGAAGTGAGGCAGACACTTTGCAAAATCCCGAAATTGAGGTTGAGATAAATAAGAGGATAAACTGTTTTTATTGATTTTGATTCAGGCATAAATGACGGCCAAGACACTTTTGGGACAAAAATGCAACATGATGTTATAAGACTAACATTTCAAACATGCATTAAGTAATGAAGAAATGACAATCTGTAACAATATCTGAAATGCAAAATCACTCCACATTATAAACTACACGCACAGTTTCACTTGCTACTCATGTACTCGTGCTGGTATGAAGGATTTCCCACCTTTTTCAGCTTATTCACTTTTAATCCAACTTTTTTAATTGTCCACATGACATTGCAATCAGTGCTCTCATTAGCTGTGCTCAGTTTGTCAAGCACACAGGTAAGATCTGGCCTGGAGGAGCTTCAAGCTAGCCAATGCATGTTGCCTGTACAATTACAACAATGCTATGCTGCAAGTCCACACACAAACAACACACTATCACCCGAATGTGACGATCAATGTTGTTTCTTCATCAGGCACTTAGCAAATTGATTTCCACCTCACAGCCTCTGAAGCAAAATGAACTTGAAAAGTTCAGGATCACGTTAAATCGTTTCATCAGCTCCTGAATAGAAACTGTCAAATTATTCATAGTTGCAAAACTGACTCCCAGTTTCACCGGTGGCAGAGGGCAGGAAGGTGATATTGACATTTGGGCTCGAAACATCGATTCTCCTGCTCCTTTGATGCTGCCTGACCTGCTGCGCTTTTCCAGCAACACATTTTTAAGCTCTGATCTCCAGCATCTGCAGTCCTCACTTTCTCCTATTTGGTATCAATTCAATGGAAGAGTGAACTGATTAGAATCTGAAGGTGAGTTTATCCACAATTCTTGAACCATCAACTCTGAGAAATGGCATAGGGTTGACTGTAAACTTGGTGGAAAGGATAAGAACATTTTCCACTTTGAGCAGTCCCACCCTACACTATAAATTCAACCAGTTGGGTTGTGAGCTGTGCTGCTGCTGTTGGCATTGCTCATCATGGAATGAAATTGAAGTTCTAGGCAGAATAGCTTAACAACAGAGTAACGATTTGTTCAGTAAGTTGACACAACAACATTTCACATAACAAAACCTTTCTTCTGCAGCATTTGCTTCAACAACATTCTGTCTTTGTAGGTAGAATCCTCATAGACTTGAAACAGGTAATTCAGCCCATTGGGTCCAATCCTTTGAAGGGCATCCCACCCACACCCAAGCCCCTACCCTATTACCCATGGTTAGCCCAACACCATGGGGCAATTTAGCATGGTCAATCTACCTAATCTGTAATCTTTGGACTGTGGGAGAAAATCAGAGCACCCTGAGGAAACCCGCACAGGCACAGGGAGAATGTGCAAACTCCACACGGACAGTCACCCAAGGCTGGAATCGAACCCAGGTCCCTGGTGCTGTGAGGCAGTAGGCACTGAGCAACTGTGCCAACCTGATGCTGTTGCTGCTGTTTTAAAATGGGAGTTCAATTATTGTCGTAAACAATATGTTTCCTCTCCTTTACATTTTCAGGTGTGATTCACCAATGAGTACTCTGTCTCCGAACCAGAGGTTGTGGGTACAAATCCCACTCCAAAGGTAGGAGATAAGTTTTCAGATTTAAACAGCAGCAGGGTGTTTGGGGAGTAACTGGGGTAAAGGAGTATTAATGAAGAGGGTCAAAGAACTTTTCCACTCCTCTACCTGCAGCCTAAGCAGCAATCCTTAAGGCAACCACTGGAGATTGCCACCAAAGTGAACATTCTTTGAAACCGTATTTTTATTTGTTACATTACTGAACTAGAACATAAAACACAGCAGTGTAGTACAGGCCCTTCGGCCCTTGATGTTGTGCTGACCTGTGAAACCAATCTGAAGCCCATCTATCCTCCACTATTCCATTCTCGTCCATATGTTTATCCAATGACCATTTAAATGCCCTTAAAGTTGACGTGTCTACTACTGTTGCACGCTGGGCGTTCCACACCCCTACTACTCTCTGAGTAAAGAAACTACCTCTGCCATCTGTCCTATAACTATCACCCCTCAATTTAAAGCAATGTTCCCGCGTGCTAGTCATCACGATCCGAGGAAAAAGACTGTCCCTGAAATAGCAGCACAGAGGCTGGCATCCCCTCACCAAGTCACCCTGTACTTACATGGGCACTGTACATGGGCTGTGACTAGCCAGCTCAAAGCCAGCCCATGGATCGAGGAGACCTTCTCAAGCTCCTGTTTATTTTTTGTTTTGCTTGTAAAGTCAATTTTATTAAACACAAGACCATGCACAGTTGCTTTTCAATTGTGCCAGTTCCTGTAAATTCAGGTTTTCCCAAGCACAACATCTTTAATCAATGTGTTTAACACCTAGCAACTCTTCTGATTGGACAAACACATTCATATTATTACTATAATCTGATTTTCCCATCTTCTTGAAATTCTTGCATATCACCTTGTGAACGCACGTCCAACCACCTGCTTTGGAAAGCAGGCATCTCCTGTTTATATCTGTCAGCCAGGGCTCCCTGATTGGCCCAGGTTAACAACCCCAACGAAGGACCTCACAGTCAATGAGGCCCTGGTTCCAATCACTACATATACTGTGCTTAAATTCTTCAGTGGGAGGCGTCTTCTCCCAGGGTAAAAACAATGACTGCAGATGCTGGAAACCAGATTCTGGATCAGTGGTGCTGGAAGAGCACAGCAGTTCAGGCAGCATCCAAAGTGCAGCGAAATCGACGTTTCGGGCAAAAGCCCTTCATCAGGAATAAAGGCAGAGAGCCTGAAGCGTGGAGAGATAAACTAGAGGAGGGTGGGGGTGGGGAGAAAGTAGCAGAGAATACAATGGGTGAGTGGGGGAGGGGATGAAGGTGATAGGTCAGGGAGGAGGGTGGAGTGGATAGGTGGAAAAGAAAATAGGCAGGTAGGACAAGCCATGGGGACAGTGCTGAGCTGGAAGTTTGGAACTTAGGGTGAGGTGGGGGAAGGGGAAATGAGGAAACTGTTGAAGTCCACATTGATGCCCTGGGGTTGAAGTGTTCCAAGGCGTTCTTCCTCCAGGCGTCTGGTGGTGAGGGAGCGGTGGTGAAGGAGGCCCAGGACCTCCATGTCCTCAGCAGAGTGGGAGGGGGAGTTGAAATGTTGGGCCACGGGGCGGTGTGGTTGATTGGTGAGGGTGTCCCAGAGATGTTCCATAAAGCTCTCTGTAGGAGGCATCCAGTCTCCCCAATATACAGGAGACCACATCGGGAGCAACGGATACAATAAATGATATTAGTGGATGTGCAGGTATAACTTTGATGGATGTGGAAGGCTCCTTTAGGGCCTTGGATGGAGGTGAGGGAGGAGGTGTGGGTGCAGGTTTTGCAGTTCCTGCGGGGGCAGGGGAAGGTGCCAGGATGGGAGGGTGGGTTGTAGGGGGGCGTGGACCTGACCTGAACGGTCTTTGCAGAAGGCGGAAAGGGGTGAGAAGGGAAATATATCCCTGGTGGTGGGGTCTTTTTGGAGGTGGCAGAAATATCGGCAGATGGGTTGCTTTATGCGAAGGTTGGTAGGGTGGAAGGTAAGCACCAGGGGCGTTCTAACCTTGTTACGGTTGGAGGGGTGGGGTCTGAGGGTGGAGGTGCAGGGTGTGGACGAGATGCGTTGGAGGGCATCTTTAACCACGTGGGAAGGGAAATTGCGGTCTCAAAAGAAGGAGGCCATCTGGTGTGTTCTGTGGTAGGACTGGTCCTCCTGGGAGCAGATATGGCAAAGGCGGAGAAATTGGGAATACGGGATGGCATTTTTGCAGGAGGTAGGGTGGGAAGAGGTGTAATCCAGGTAGCTGTGGGAGTCGGTGGGTTTGTAAAAAATGTCAGTGTCAAGTCGGTCATCATTAATGGAGATGGAGAGGTCCAGGAAGGGGAGGGAGGTGTCAGAGATGGTCCAGGTAAATTTAAGGTCAGGGTGGAATATGTTGGTGAAGTTGATGAATTGCTCAACCTCCTCACGAGAGCATGAGGTGGCACCAATGCAGTCATCAATGTATGGGAGGAAGAGGTGGGGAGTGGTGCCGGTGTAATTACGGAAGATCGACTGTTCTACGTCGCCAACAAAGAGACAGGTATAGCTGGGGCCCATAGGTGTGCCCATGGATACCCTTTTGGTCTCCCAGCTTGGACCTAGTGAGGAGGATTCCAGCCCATCATGGCGGTCTCCAGGTTTTGCAGAGTCTACATTAGAGTGGTGCTGGAAAAGCACAGCAGGTCAGGCAGCATCCAAGGAGCAGGAAAATTGATGTTTTGGGCAAAAGCCCTTCATCTGGTTTCCAGCATCTACAGTACTCACGTTTGCCTAGTCCAGCTTTTACAGTCCAAACCCAGTGTGAAGGTCTCACCAGCATGGAGGTCTTCTTTAGCAGCTGCTTACGGTATTTCAGCATTTGTTAATTTAATCGACTATACCCAAATGGACATTGATCTGAGATGATTTTTTTCTATCTTGATTTTTACTTTTTCTTCTTATCTATGACTTCTGCCATTAATAAGGCAGAAGTTTTTGTTTTTGTTTAGGCAAAAATATGTGACAATAAATTGCTATGCTTTCTAAATGTCTTTTGTATTTAATTCATTGGAGGAGGGTGTTGTTGGTCAAGCCAGTGTTTGTTACCCATCCCTAATTACCCAGAGGGCTGTTAAGAATATACCACATTGCAGTGGGTCTGGAGTCACATGTAGACCAGATTCCTTCCTGAAAAGGGCATTAGTGAACCAGATGGGTTTTTCCAACAATCGACAATGGTCATCATTACATTCTTAATTCCAGATTTTACTGAGTTCAAATTCCACCATCTTCTGTGGTCGGATTCAAACTCAGGTCCCCAAAACGTTACTTGTGTCTCTGGTGTAATAGTCTAGTAAGAATATCCCTCCTCCTAATGCTATGGGCATAGGAAAAGCAGGAGCTGGCCTCCTTGCACCACAGCATCACTGAGAGCCACTGCCTCAGGGCCAAGACCAGGACTAGGAGCTCACCATAGTTATTAAAATCAGGCCTAGTTTCAGGTGACCCTGACTCTTCCAGCTTATAGTCCTACACCTGAAAATGGATCCAGGCCATACATATTTTAAACAACATTCTCTCAAATAGAAGACTTGATCATTCCTGTGAACGATTGCATGAAAAGTCTAATACAGCCCGACCCTATTCCATGGAAAAACCAGCAATGGTAATTGTACACAATTTTGATCCCTTAGTTGAGGAGGGATTTGGTTGTTTTGGAGGCAGTTCACTGGGCTGATTCTAGAGATGATTATAAGATTTTTCTCTTATGAAGGAACATTGAGCAATAAGATAGGCCTACACTCTGGACTTCAGAGGAATGAGAGGAGATCTAATTGAGATGCTAAAGGAGATTGAGAAAAGAGATGTGGACTGGATGCTTCTTCATGTTTTAGGATAAGGGAAGCAGATTAAAAATAAAAATGAGGAGAATTACTTCTCTCAAAATCTGTGGAATTCACTGGCCACAAATTAAGGCGAGTGCAGTAACATTGTGTAAATCTAAGGAGGAGATAGACAAAACTTCTCTGTTTGAAGGGTTATAGAGAGTGGGCTGGAAAGTAGCGTTGAGATGAGAACAGCCATGATCGTATTAAATGGCGGAACAGGTTCAGGGGGCTGAATTATCTTCTTCTGCTCCGATTCTGATATACTTGTGTTCTTATCTAATACCTGGGAATTAATAAGCTGGACCCCAATTTTGTCAGCATTCAAATCACTTGATTGACTGTCTCATTGGCCAGTTTTTAATGGATTACCCTTCTAGGTTAATTAGATCCATTCTCACGTGGACATCAGGGGAAATGGAAAAGGGCCTGTCAGCGGACAAAAGCCTGTGACTGCTCATTTATTCCCAGTGCAGAGTTATAATAGTTGTGTCTACAGGGCATTGCGCAGCATATGGAAATGTTAGCCGGATCTAATGAATCAAGTTAATGTATAATACATTCGAGTAGATAGAGCATCAGCAATTTGTGACCAGAGGGAACAGAACTCTGCTTCAATATTACTGCGCAGTGAGTTATACTGCACTGGAGAGTGAGGGCTTTTAAATTGCTTTTTTCGCATTGATTATATGGTAGAAAGTATAAGTTCTGGACTTGTTTCCACTCTTGAAGATAATCTTAACACAGTCTTCCAAATGTTCTGACAAAAAAACTTGAGATGTTGATCTGAGTGCATCTACTTTGTGCAGCACAGAAACAGACCCTTTGGTCCAACCATTCCATGCCAACCATAATCCCAAACTAAACTAGTCTCACTCATCTGCTCTTGGCTCATCTCCCTCCAAACATTTCCTATTCATGTATTTACCCTTTATGCTTGTCCTCTCAGATGGGCATAGAAGAAATCCCATATCATCCATTTTTTGGAAGAGCAGAGGATTCCCTCACTGCACTAGCCCGTATTTATCTC
Organism: Hemiscyllium ocellatum; assembly: GCF_020745735.1. Classification (NCBI taxonomy): domain Eukaryota; kingdom Metazoa; phylum Chordata; class Chondrichthyes; order Orectolobiformes; family Hemiscylliidae; genus Hemiscyllium; species Hemiscyllium ocellatum. The sequence continues at coordinate 119,888,399 of NC_083405.1, read as the reverse complement.
TCACTCAAAATCATAGTTAAAAAAAAAGACTACTTGTTCATTATCACATTATTCAGTGTGGGACATTTTGGTGAAGGGATTGACTGCTTACAGTACAACAGTTAATACATAACAAACATCCTTGATTGTCTTGAATGTGCTTCTGAATATCTAAAGACAGGTTTTCCTTTACTTCCTTTATGGTGTTTATCGGTGAACTCACCTGCAGTTCAGTATTCTCTTCACACTGTGGTTTTACTGTAAGGACTGAAGTGACCATATTGATGATCAGTTAGGATGCAAAATATGTGAAAATTAATTGTGAAAATGCGAAGTGTGAATAGGGGAGGCAATAGCCCAGTGGTATTATTGCTGAACTGTTAATCAAAAGACTCAGGTAATTTTCTGGGGACCCAGGTTCGAACCTTGCCACATCAGATAGTGGAATTTGAATTAAATAAAAACCTGGAATTAAGACTCCAATGATGACCATGACAGCATTGTCGATTGTCGGAAAAACCCATTCAGTTTACTAATGTCTTTTAGGGAAGGAAACTGCCATCCTTACCTGCTCTGGCCTACATATGACTCCAGACCCACAGCAATTAATTGCCCTCTGGGCAATTAGGGATGGGCAGTGAATGCTGACCCAGCCAGTGATGCTTACATCCCATGAATAAACAAAAAAAGACTTTATTTTCCAACTGGTAAGAGGCGTTCCCATTCTTCCGACCTGACTGTTACCTCTGCTAACCTTTATTTGCTAATGGCTCTTCTTCACTCTGCACATTTATTAATATCCTCCTGCAAGTTGCTGTAGAGCTCCTTGGAATCGATTAGCCCCTTGACTTTGGTGTCACCTGCAAACATGAAAATATAGAAAGTGGCATAAATTAGGAGCAGCAGTGAGCCCAGTGCTGATCCTAGTGGAACACCACTTCCCAACTCCTGCCATGTTCAGTAACTACCCTTTACCCTCCCTATCTGGAAGCCACCCATTCTACCATAGAACCAAAGAGTTGGGACAGCACAGAAGGGGAACCATTGTCAGCCCATCTTGTCTATGTTGACCCAAAGACACTCAGCTGCCGTCTCTAATTCCATTTTCCAGCACACGGCCCACAGCTCTGCAGCTTACAGCTTTAAGGTGCAGATTCAGGTCCTTTTAAAAAGAGGTTAGAGTGTGGATCTAAGATGATGGTGATCTGAGAAGATCGCACTGCAGAGCTTCGCATCACAGCAGGAGCAGGACGGTCCTTTAACCCACCCAACCCAGGTCATCAGGATTTCTTGGGGCGTTGGAAAGATTGTGGAGCCCCAAGAAACATTTAAAAATTGACTTACCTGTATTTTCAGCTGTCCAGAAATACCTAAAAAGGGAGGAGGAGCATCTGAGGCCGGGCCTGCAGCTCAGTCTGCAGCAGCCTCGGAGCCGATTATTCTCCAGGACCTGGTGAACCAGCTCTCGAAATCTCGCGAGATGTTGTGGAAACAGATAAAAGAGAAGCTGGCTCCAGTCTCTCTCATGCTGCAGAAGCATGAGCAGCAGCAGGGAGACCTGAAGAAGGGGATGGATGAGGTGGAGCACAGGGTCACACTGGTGGAAGCTGATGCCAGTTCATTTAAGGAAGAGATCCAATCCCTGAAGACGCAGGTTTGTAATTTGCGTGACCAAGTGGATGATCTTGAAAACAGGGGCAGGAGAAAAAACATGTGGATCATTGGTCTGCCCGAGGGTAAGGAAGGTGAGCAGCCTGTGGAATTTGTTGAAGATTGGCTTCCGAAATTCCTTGACTTGGAGAGTGGCATGAGAGGATTGAAGATAGAGAGGGCTCACCGTGTCGCAGCACGGAGGTCGGGTCTGAGTCAACGCCCTCGTGCTTTCCTGATGCAGTTCCACCATTACCAGGATAAGGAGAGAGTCATGGAGGCTTCCAGACTTCAGGGGAAGGATCCAAAGGCCCTAATTTACGAGGGGTCTAAGATTATGTTTTTTCAGGACTTTTCAGCGGCGGTGATCCAGAAACGAAAATCGTATGATGGTGTCAAGAGAAGATTGAAGGAGCTTGGGATTCAGTACTCCCTGAGATATCCGGCAGTGCTTCAGATCACCTTAGATAGATCCACGCATCTGTTTGACACATCGGAGAAGGCAAGAGTCTTTGTGGACAAACTAACCTAATTTAAACAATTATAGTACGTATAAATATTGTTGCTTGGGTATGCATTTATCATTCTGTAAAAGAAATGGAGGAAATCCGTTTGGAGCTTTGTTTTTTCCCCCCTTTTTTCCCTCTATTGATAATAATTTGGTTCAAACTATGTCTGGCGGTGGTTAAGATGTACATTTTAAATTTCTAAGTTAGGACATACCAAAGGATGGGTGGGGTATTTATTCCCCTTTTTTTAATGAAAGAATTTTTTTCTATTCATTTTGATATTCTATGGGGCATTTATTCTTTTTAGCTTGTGCTTGCGATGCGGCTCTAGCTGGGAGAAGTCAAGGTGATTGAGATGGTTAGATGCTTATTTATGGGCAGTTCGGTACAGATAGTTGCCCCTCTGGGCAGGGGGTGAGTTCCCCTACTCAGCGCTATTGGCCCTTTATATGTTGGTTTGTTTTCTGGTTTTTGTTGTTTTTTATTTGTAATAATTTTGTATGTTTGTTAAATGTGATGGTTTTATATTTGGTGGACCATGCGACACTAAGGCTCAGCAATTTATGGTTCGGGTTCCTCCTCTCTGGAATTTAAATGTAATTGCAGAAGATTATGGCTAATGATTTGACTAAATGGTGTACCTGGAATATCAAGGGAAGTCACTCACCAATTAAGAGGAAGAAGGTATACTTGAGTCTTAGAAAGGAGAAGGTGGATATTGCTTTGTTACAGGAGACACATTTGGATGACAAGAAGGATCTGAAATTACAGTGGAATGGCTTTGACCGAGTTTATTTTTCATCATTTAATACCAGAAGTAGGGGAGTGGTTATATTGGTAAAGAAAAATCTCTCATTTAAGTTGTTGGAATGTGTTAAAGACACATACGGGAGGTTTGTAATTCTTAAAGCCTTGATAAATGGGGAAGAATATGGCATTTTAAATGTTTATTGTCCCCCAGCTCATCCTCTTAAATTCTTGGTAGATGCTTTTTCTAAACTGATAAGTCTCAAGTCTCAGCACATCATTATAGGGGGAGATTTTTACTGCCTCATGGACCCCACAGTAGACAGGTTGCCTAAAGGTCCCTCGATACCCTCTGGACAAACTAAACAGTTATTGGGTCTGTGTGGGGAATTAGGGTGGGTGGACGTCTGGAGGTGTCTCCACCCTACAGGTAGGGATTTCACATTTTTCTCCAATCTGCATAGATGTCACACGAGGATAGATTTTTTTTCTGACCTCTGCGGTAACCCTGGATCTGGTGGCATCCTGTATGATTGGTAATAGTGCCATCTCTGATCATGCTCCAGTGTACCTCATGGTTAAAACTAAGGATGTTACAGCGGATTCAAGGTACTGGTGAATGGACCCCTTTATTCTCATGGACAGCAAATTTGTGGAGTATTTCTCTAGGGAATTTCGAGCATTTGCAGACATCAACATAGGCTCAGTCGATAGCTCATCTGTTCACTGGGAAACTGCCAAAGCTTATGCCAGGGGGTTAGTTATTTCATATTCCACCAGTAGGAAGCGGCAGAAAGGTGAGCAGCAACATCTCCTTGAAGCATGGTTAAAAGCAGCCGAGAAGGCCTATTTTGACAGACCCAAACTACAGAGGATTACGGCACTGCGGTCTGCACTAAATTCCGTGCTCACGCAGACGGCAAAGAAGGAGCTGGCTTTTGCAAAGCAAAGGTTATACGAGCATGGTGATAAGCCAAGCAAATACTTAGCATACCTTGCCAGAAAGAGTAGTGCCCCACAAACCATTACAGCGATTAGGGAAAGGTCTGGGAACCTAACATGTGATTCTAAAAAGATTAATGTCGCGTTCCAGAGATTCTACTCTAAGTTATATCAGTCTGAGAATTGTGAGGAGGGGCAGGCCAAAACGGAATCCTTTTTTAGAGATCTGAAGCTCCTGGGTGTGACTCCCGAACAACAGTCCTTTCTCAATGCTCCTCAGAGCAACAAGTGCAGGAAACTGTAGGCAGATTCAAAGTGGAAAGGCGCCTGGTCCTGATGGACTTCCCAGTGAATTCTATAAGGAATTTATAAGTATACTATCAGGCCCGATGCTGAATATGTTTAATGATTCATACAGTCATGTTTGTCTCCCACCATCTCTGAGAGAGGCCAATATTTCACTTATCCTTAAAAAAGAGAAGGATCCGGAAGACTGTGCTTCATACAGGCCCATCTCGCTCTTAAATGTGGACTTTAAGATCCTCTCTAAGGTTCTTGCATTAAGGCTGGAGACTGTGTTACCGTCTATTATTAAAGAGGATCAGACGGGCTTCATAAAAGGTCGCAGATCCTCCAATAACGTTAGGAGGCTGCTTAACATAATTCAAGCATGCCAACAGCAGTCAATACAGGGATTGGTGATTTCTTCAGATGCAGAGAAGGCATTTGACCGTGTTGAGTGGCCATACCTTTTCTATACTCTGGACCGGTTTGGTCTGGGTGAAGTTTTCATAAGATGGATAAAGGTTATCTACAGTGTACCTCTCGCTGCGGTCATTGCCAACGGGGTACGATCAAGCAAGTTTAATATTTCTAGGGGCAGCCGGCAGGGCTGACCCCTTTCACCATTACTTTTTACGTTGGTGATTGAACCGTTGGCAGAGGCCATTCGTGGGGATCTCAATATATCAGCTCCAGAAGTGGGGTCAAAATTGTATAAGATCTCGCTGTATGCAGATGATGTTCTAATTTTCTTGACAAATCCAGCAGTCTCAGTGCCTTGCCTGATACAATGCATTCACGCGTTTGACACTTTTTCAGGGTAAAAGATTAATTTTGCTAAATCAGAGGCTATGCCTATGGGTGGTCTTACAAAAGAGTTGGCTCTTGAGAGTGACTATAGGTTCCCATTTAGGTGATCACAGCAGGGGTTTGTGTATTTGGGCATATTCATTACTCCAGTTCTGGATTGGCTGTTCAAAGCCAATTTTACTCAATTATTTGAAAAAATTAAACAAGATCTCCAAAGACGGGAGGCACTTCTCACAAATATGGTACACCACAAAACTGAGAATTTTTACAAGACATGGCAACCCTTTTTGTAATAACTGGACACAGATTTATCTGCCACACTAACAAGGGCTTTTATATAGCCGTAACGATTGTGTTTCATGAGTCCAATATCCAGGGAGGAGGAACTGTGAATGTATGAGTGTTTTGTTTGGCTGGGCTGAGTTATTACTATTTATTTGTTTGTTGGTAAGTATTTATCTAGTTAGTTAAATAGCTAGTTTAGGTTTTTTTTTAATTTTATACTTCTCTATATATGTTTATGCATTCGTATAGGAGGGTGGGCTGGCAAATTTCTTTTATTATTTGGGTTTAGTTTTGTACTATTTTTGTACTGTTTTGAATTGCATTGTTTTGTATTTGTTGTAATATTTAAAAATCTATTTTTTCTTAATAAAAATATATTATAAAAAAGAAGAGTTTAGAGTGCCTGACTCCATTCCCAACTCTGGTGGTGATTTGCAGGCACCAACCACCCTCTGAGTAAAACTGTTTTTCCTCATGTGCCCTCCAATCCTTCTGTCACTTGGCTTGAATTAATTAATCCTGGTTTTGAACTCTCAGCCAAGGGATATGGGTTCATCCTGTCTATTCTATTTCTACCCCTCACAATTTTGTATGCCTCAATCATGTCATCCTCAGCCTTTTCTGTTCCCAGGGGAACATGTTTCCCATGGTCTACTTTTGTTGAACTTATTCATTTATTTATTGTGGAGCACCATATTGAAAGACGTTTGAAAATCTTGGTAAATCACATCTACAACATTACCACTGTCTATATTCTCTCTGCTATTCAAAACAATTAATAATGCTATCGATTCATAGAGTTGGACAGTGCAGAATAGGCCCTTCAGTCTATTGAGTCTGTACCAACATAACTATCACTAAAGGCACGCTAATCCCACTTTCCTGCACTTGCCCCATATCCTTGAATGTTATGATATTCGAAGTGCTCAACCAAGTATTTTTTAAAGGTTGCAAGGTTTCCAGCCTCCATGACCTTCCCAGGCAGTGCTCACCAGATTCCTACCAAGATGTGAATGAGAACATTTTCTCTCAAATCCCTCTGAATCTCCTGCCCCTTACTCTATAACTATGTCCCTTGTGATTGACCCCTCAACCAAGGGGTCTCTATTCTCTATTCATCTGCTGCTCTCTATTCATCTTGTCCATACCCCTCATAACCTTATACAACTCAATCATGGCCCCCCACTCAATCTGCTCTGTTCTAAAGAAAACAATCTAAGCCGATCCAGTCTCTCCTGATTGTTCAATTTCTCCATCCCAAACAACATCCTAGTGAAGCTCCGCTGTACCCCGTCCTTCCTGTAGTGAGGTGACCAGAACTGCACACAGTAATCCAGCTGTGGTCTGACCAACGCTCTGTACAACTCCAACATTACCTCACACAGTAATCCAGCTATGGTCTGACCAACACTTTGTACAACTCCAACATCACCTCACACAGTAATCCAGCCGTAGTCTGACCAACGCTCTGTACAACTCCAACATTACCTCACACAGTAATCTAGCTGTGGTCTGACCAACGCTCTGTACAACTCCAACATCACCTCACACAGTAATCCAGTTGTGGTCTGACCAACACTTTGTACAACTCCAACATCACCTCACACAGTAATCCAGCCGTGGTCTGACCAACGCTCTGTACAACTCCAACATTACCTCCTTGCACTTATGCTCTATACCACGACCGATGAAAGTAAGTGTCCCATATCCCTTCTTATAGAGACATAGAGATGTACAGCATAGAAACAGACCCTTCGGTCCAACCCATCCATACCGACCAGATATCTCAACCCAATCTAGTCCCACCTGCCAGCACCTGGCCCATATCCCTCCAACCCTTCCTATTCATATACCCATCCAGATGCCCCTTAAAATGTTGCAATTGTACCAGCCTCCACCACATCCTCTGGCAGCTCATTCCATACACATACCACCCTCTGTGTGAAAAAGTTGCCCCTTTGGTCTCTTTTATATTTTTCCTCTCTCACCCTAAACCTATGCCCTCTAGTTCTGGACTCTCCGACCCCAGAGAAAAGACTTTGTCTATTTATCCTATCCATGCCCCTCATAATTTTGTAAACCTCTATAAGGTCACCCCCTCAGCCTCCGACTCTGCAGGGAAAACAGCCCCAGCCTGTCCAGCCTCTCCCTATAGCTCAAATCCTTCAACCCTGGCAATATCCTTGTAAATCTTTTCTGAACCCTTTCAAGTTTCACAACATCTTTCCGATAGGAAGGAGACCAGAATTGCATGCAATATTCCAACAGTGGCCTAACCAATGTCCTGTACAGCTGCAACATGACCTCCCAGCTCCTGTACTCAATACTCTGACTAATAAAGGAAAGCATACCAAACGCCTTCTTCACTAACCTATCTACCTGTGACTCCACTTTCAAGGAGCTATGAAGCTGTACTCCAAGGTCTCTTCGTTCAGCAACACTCCCTAGGACCTTACCATTAAGTGTATAAGTCCTGCTAAGATTTGCTTTCTCAAAATGCAGTACCTCGCACTTATCTGAATTAAACTCCATCTGCCACTTCTCAGCCCATTGGCCCATCTGGTCCAGATCCTGTTGTAATCTGAGGTAACCCTCTTTGCTGTCCACTACACCTCCAATTTTGGTGTCATCTACAAACTTACTAACTGTACCTCTTATGCTCGCATCCAAATCATTTACGTAAATGACAAAAAGTAGAGGACCCAGCACCGATCCTTGTGGCACTCCACTGGTCACAGGCCTCCAGTCTGAAAAACAACCCTCCACCACTACCTTTGAGCCTTCTGTATCCAAATGGCTAGTTCTCCCTGTATTCCATTAACAATCCTATTCATGTGCTCTGCCAACCTCAGGGATCTGTGAGTAATTCACCCAAGATCCCACAGTTCCTCTAAACAACTCTGTGTCCTGCCATTCATTAAACTCCCCCTCATCATGTTGTTTCATCCAAAGTACATCGTCTTGCACTTATTCGGTTTAAGTCCCATCTGCCACTTTTTAACCCATCTATGTCTTCCTGCAAACTACAGCCATCTTCTTCACTATTAACCACCTGACCAATCTTGGTGCCATCTGCAAATTTGCTTAACATCCCCTCCACATTTTCATCTGCATCATTTCTGTATATATCAATAAATAAAGGTCGCAGTACTGTTCCTTCTGGTACACTGCTGGACACCGGGCTCCAGTCACTCAAACAGCAATCTATCACTATCCTTTATATTCTTTACGAAGCCAGTTTCTGATCCATCTCACCAGGTTTCCCTGAGTTCCATGTGCCCTAACCTTCACAATCAGTCTCCCATTTGGGACTATGGTAGAGTGAGATTTTCTCTTTTGAAATCCATGGTGACTGCTCATTATTTATATCTTTTATTTCTATCTGTTCTTCTATAATCGCCTTTAGTAAGAATTCCATTTTTCTTATCACCAATCTCAATCTGACTGGTCTATAATTCTCTGGTCATTCTCCCTGCTATTGTTCTTTAATATAGGAATTCCTATTAGAATTCCTTGAGTCTTCTGACAATAAACCGTTTTTTCTAACAAGTGAACATGATATAATACCTCTACAAAAAATACAAAAGAGTACGGTAGCACAGTGGTGAGCACTGCTGCCTCACAGCGCTAGAGACCTGGGTTCAAATCCCACCTTGGGCAACTGTCTGTGTGGAGTTTGCACATTCCCCCCGTGTCTGTGTGGGTTTCCTCCAGGTACTTCGGTTTCTTGCCACAGTCCAAAGATGTGCAGGTTAGGTGAATTGGCCATACTAAAATTGCCTGTAGTGTTAGATGAAGCGGTAAATGTACGGGAATGGGTCTGGGTGGGTTGCTCTTTGGAGAGTCGGGTTGGGCCGAAGGGCCTGTTTCCACACTGTAAGTAATCTAATCTAAGTGAGTGACAGATTCAGGTGGTATACAAATGGGGCAGTCATAAGGTCATACAGCATGTGAGAGGCCCTTTGTGCCTGTGTTAACCTATCTACGCCCATCTCACTGTTCAAAACTCAGCCCATAGTCTTGAATGTTATGACACTTCAAGTGGCCAACCAGGAGCTTTTTAATGGTTATGAAGTTTCCCTCCTCAGTTGCCCTCCCAGACTCCCACTACCCTCTGGGTGAAAGTACTTATCCTCAAATCCTCTCTAAACCTCCTACCTTTGGTTTTAAAATTATGCTCCCTTGATATTGACCCTTCAACTAAAGGGAACACTTTCTCTTCACCCTGTCAATGCCCCTCATAATGGCATACACCTCTATCAGATCCCCTCCCCATCAGCCTCCCCTGCTCCAAAGAAAACAACCAGAGCATATTCAACCTCTCTTCGGCGCTCCATCCCAGGCAACATCCTGGTGAATCTTCTCTCCACCCCCCAACAGTGCCATCACATCCTTACTATAGAGTGGGGACCAGAAATACACACATTACTCCAACAGTGGCCTAACCAGAGTTCTGTACAATTCCAACAGAACTTCCCTGTTCCTATAATCTGTGCTGTGACTAGTAAAGGAGGGTGTTCAATTTGCCTTCTTAACCTTCCTATTAACCTGCGGTTCAGGAATCTATGGACAACCCCTTCCAATATCCCATTGCTCTCCCCAGTTTCTTATTTACTGAGTACTCCCTTATCTTGTTACTGCTTCCAAAATGCCTATTTGCAACTTGACTTTGAAGGAACAGACCATGGAGGGAGTTACAGAAAGTCTAGTGTTGGAAAGGTGACTCCTTTCTATAGGACAGTGGCACCAATTCTGGGATGGCCTCCACTGATGGGAACCCCTTAAGGGGAGGAGGGGGTGAGTGAAGTTCTGACAAAGGCTTGAGCCTAGTAAGATGGTGAGAGGGGTCTATAGGAAACATACACCAGCCTAAATAGAAGGAAAGCAGAGGGAAGAATAAAGTAAAAGAAGCTATTGATAAAAAGAGAAGTAGAGTTATGGAATGGCAGTGTGAAATGATATTAAGGATGAAGTGAGAGGAAAACCAGGTAAGAATGAGTAAAAATGGCTCTGCAGCAATGTACACATCACCTGTAATACAACTGGGAAATTGTAGGTAATGGGGGGGTTGTTGGCCTAATGGTATTAACACTGGACTGTCAATCGAGAGACCCAGGTAATGTTCTGGGGACTCCGGTTCAAATCCTGCCAGGAATTTGAATAGGATTTGAATGTGCCAGCTGGAATTAAGAGTCTAATGATGACTATGAATTCATTGTTATGAGAAAAACAACTCATCTGCTTCATTACTGTCTTTAAGGGAAGGAAACTGCCATTCTCTCCCGGTCTGGCCTACAGTAATGTGGTTGGCTCTGAATTGCTGTCTGGGTTTGGCAATGAATGATGGCCTAGCCAGTGATGCCCTCATCCATGAATGAATAAGAAGGCACACATGCATTAGCAGGAATTAGATGTAGTTTGTTTGATTCATTGTTGTCCCGTGTACCAAGACACAGTGAAAATTATTGCTTTGCGAGCACTGAACCATCGGCTTCTCCACTGCCTGATGCTGCCTGACTTGCTGTGTTCTCCCAGCCTCCTGCCTGTCCCTCCTGATGCTGCCTGACTTGCTGTTTCTTCCAGCCTCCTGCCTGTCCATCCTGATGCTGCCTGACTTGCTGTTTCTTCCAGCCTCCTGCCTGTCCATCCTGATGCTGCCTGGCTTGCTGTGTTCTTCCAGCCTCCTACCTGAGGCTGGGTCGAGGAGGGTCGGTGTGGACTGTTTGGGCCGAAGAGCCTGTTTCCACACTCTAGGGAATCTAATCAAAAATGTATAGTAAAGAGGTATTTTACTCAGAAATTGCTGGAAAAGCTCAGCAGGTTTGGCAGTATCTGTAGAGAGAAATCAGAGTTAGCTTTCCGAAATATTGACTCTGATTTCTCTCCACAGATGCTGCCAGATCTGTTGAGTTTTTCAGCAATTTTTGTTTTTGTTTCTGATTTACAGCATCCGCAGCTTTTTAAAAAATTACTTACAGTATGGAGACAGGCCCTTCGTCCCAACAAGTCCACACCAACCCTCCTAAGCGCAACCCACCCAGACCCATTCCCCTACATTTACCCCTTCACCTAACACTACGGGCAATTTAGCGTGGCCAATTCACCTAACCTGCACATTTTTCGATTGTGGGAGGAAACCAGACCGCCCAGAGGAAACGGGGCAGACACAGGGAGAATGTGCAAACTCCACACAACTCCAATTCTACGCCCGAGGCTGGAATTGAACCCGGGTCGCTGGTGCTGTGAGGCAGCCACCGTGCCGCCCTAAATTTCTACCGCCTTCACTCACCGGCACCCCAACCCCACTCACCAACCTGGTACCTTACTCCCATTCTACCTGACATCTTACACACTCATCAACATGGCACCCTAGCCCCTACGCACCCTCTCCCCCTGTCTTAGCTTCTGTCAGCAGCTTTAGATAGAATATGACAGTTATGTGAGATAAAAGTAAAAGAGGGGTAAGGTTCAGCACTGAGCCACTCTGTTGTCCCCTGTGTGGATTGTTGGGCCAGACTGGACCAGACTGACTGAGCTGGGACAGCTCGCAGGTGGAAAACTTCAGTCACGTGAGTGGGTACCTGGTCTGGGAGGAAATTCAGGCTATAAACGCCAAATAATGAAATAAAAAGTGACTGAACCACAGTCTCACAAAAGGCCCATCCCAAGGTAAAACTCCCAAATATAAAAACAGCACAAAACAAACAACCTGAATTCAATGCAGCCTCCAATCCACGCACCATCCTGCCTTGGAATCAGATCACTGTCCCTTCAGGGTTGCTAGGTCAAAATCTTGGAACTCCCTCTGTAATAATAACATTTTGGGTCTACCTACTGCAAAACTTCAAGATACAGCTCAGCATCATTTATAGATGGGTAATCAATTCTAATGACCACCAAATCCCACAAATGATTTATTGAAAATACTTACATTTCTCTAGTTTCATGCCATATACTTTCAAGTGAGGCATTTAATTCTTAAGTTTTAACCTGCATTCACAGACTTATCCAGGTGTTCATTGGCAATTCAACACTGACATTCTTTTGTTAATTAGATTATTCAGGTTTGATACTTCACTGATCTGAAACCTGCCCCAGCCTCACTGAGGCTGTCTATCCTTTCAGCTGCTCGGCTATGGGATAAGCTGCCCTCTGGTGGATTGAGCATTATTACCACCACTGCAGCTACATGTCCAGCAAAATTCAAGGCCTGGCCCTAACTGTGTCTATTTGTGTGTGTGTGAGTCTGCGTGTGTGTGTGTCTGTCTGTGTGTCTGTGTATGTGTGCGTTTGTATGTGCGTGTCTGTGTGTGCGTCTGTGTCTGTGTGTGTGTGTGTGTCTGTGTGTGCGTGTCTGTGTGTGTGCGCACGCACGTGTCTATCTGTGTGTCTGTGAGAGTGTGTGTCTGTGTGCGTATGCATGTGTCTATGTGTGTGTGTCTATGTTGTGCATATGTATATATGTGTGTGTGTGTGTGCGTGTGTCTGTCTCTGTCTGTCATCTCCCAATCAGTGGAGCTGAACATTGACTTGTCCACATTCCCCCTTCTGTTTCACCTGGGGCAATAGAACCCCCAAAACCCACTATCCTGGTTTCCCTGGCATCCTCGCCACATGACATAAGTACCCTCGCCATAGGAAAAGTGGGCAGAGGCCTTTGAGTGGAAAAGTGTGGTGCTGGAAAACACAGCAAGTCAAGCAGCATCCAAGGAGAAGGAGAATCGATGTTTTGGCATAAGCCCTTCATTGGGAATGTGGTGAGGGAAGGGGGCTGAGAGATAAATAGGAGGGTGAAGGTGAGGCTGGGAGGAAGGTAGCTGGGAAGGCGGTAGGTAGATTAAGGTGGGGAGTGATGGTGATAGGTTGGAGGGGAGGGTGGAGTGGATAAGTGGGAAGGAAGATGGACAGGTTAGGACAGTTCAAGAGGGGGATGCTGAGTTGGAGGGTAGGATCTGAGATAAGGTGGGAGGAGGGGAGATGAGGAAACTGGTGAAATCAACATTTATGTCATGTGGTTGGAGGGTCCCAAGGCGCAAGATGAGGCATCCTTCCTCCAGGCGTCAGGTGGTAAGGGTTTGGTGGTGAAGGAGGCCCAGGGTTTGCGTGTCCTTAACGGAGTGAGAGGGAAAGTTGAGGCCTTTGAGTAGTAATTAATTGGTCATTTAAGGGCCTGACTTGTCCCAGGAGTATTCGAATCACCCAAACACCACCATGTCGCTGGTAAAATGCCAGCACAGAAGGGCAAGTAATGGGCACAGTGCCAGCCCCCATACCAGCTGATATAACAACCCTGCAGCCTGTTCTTGGACTGGGAGGAGGACAGTGTATCAGAACAAAAACAGCCCCAGTTCAGAAAAAAAATCACACCTCAAATCTGGCTTCTCAAACATGCTTGTTAATGGGCACATTTAAAACAAACAAAAAATTCATGGCCTTGGTTCTCCACCCACAGCAACAAAACCAAATTAATAAATTGTTGGACTGATTTTGCTTTCTACAGAACAGAATGTTTCTTCCCACTAACGTCCTCCAAGGGGAGATCACTCTTGGTTTTTATATTTGGTGTGAGGCTGCCCTCTGCTGGTAAAGACATGTAATCGTGCTTGGAGAAAGTGAGGATGCAGATGCTGGAGATCAGAGTTGAGAGTCATAGTCATAGAGATGTGCAGCAAGAAAACAAACCCTTCGATCCAACCCGTCCATGCCGACCAGATATCTCAAACCAATCTAGTCCCACCTGCCAGCACCCGGCCCATATCCCTCCAAACCCTTCCTATTCAGATACCCATCCAAATGCCTCTTAAATGTTGCAATTGTACCAACCTCCACCACACCCTATGGCAGTTCATTCCATACATGTACCACCCTCTACGTGAAAAAGTTGCCCCTTAGGTCTCTTTTATATCTTTCCCCTCTCACCCTAAACCTATGCCCCTCTAGTTCTGGACTCCCTGACCCCATGGAAAAGACTTTGCCTATTTACGCTATCCATGCCCCTCATAATTTTGTAAACCTCTATAAGGTCACCCCTCAGCCTCCGACGCTCCAGGGAAAACAGCCCCAACCCTGTTCAGCCTCTCCCTACAGCTCAAATCCTCCAACCCTGACAACGTCTTGTAAATCTTTTCTGAACCCTTTTAAGTTTCACAACATCTTTCCGATAGGAAGGAGACCAGAGTTGCACACAATATTCCAACAGTGGCCTAACCAATGTCCTGTACATCTGCAACATGATCTCCCAACTCCTGTACTCAATACTCTGACCAATAAAGGAAAGATTACCAAATGCCACCATCCTATCTACCTGCAACTCCAATTTCAAAGAACTATGAAACTGCAATCCAAGGTCTCTTTGTTCAGCAAAACTCCCTAGAACCTGACCACTAAGTGTACAAGTCCTGCTCTGATTTGCCTTTCCAAACTGCAGCACCTCGCATTTCTCTCCCTGGAGAAGGTGCTGGCGAACTATCTCTTGAACCACTGCAATCCGTGTGCTGTGGGTAGACCCACAACATCATTAGGGAGGGAATTCCAGGATTTTCACCCAGAGGCACCGAAGTGATGGCGATGCTTTTCCCAATCAGGATGGTGAATGACTCGGGAGGGAACGGGCAGTCCCCATATATTTGCTCCCTTTTCCTTCAAGATGGAAGTGCTTGGGGGTTTGGAAGGTGCTGTTTGAGGATCTTTGGTGCATTTCTGCAGCGCACACTGCTGCTACTGAGCTTCGGTGGTGGAGGGAGTAGATGCTTGTGGATGTGCCACCAAATCTACGGAACGATCTTCTAACAAAGCAAGGACACTGGAGGTGCGTGCTCTGGATTCCATTGGTTACACTATCTCTCCCAGTGTCATGCTTACACACTCAGGGACAAAATAACTGTATAAAGTTCCCCCTCTCCCACCCTCGCACCTTCACTGAGTGGTTTCCTTGATTTGCTCATAACTGTAGGTGAACCAGTTTGCACCAGAACCATTGTCTGGAGAGAACGTGCACAGAGTGAACAATATGGAAGACATTCGGCCCAACTAGTCTATCCTGACATTTGCTAAGCCTGAAAGGAGATGAGTGTAGGATAATGAGAATGGATCATGGTTAACATGATGGAGATGTGTACCATGATATGATGGTCACATCAGCAGGCAGCTGCTTTGAAAAAAAGAGTGTACTAGCCTATATTAGTGAAAGCTGCACTGATAAAGAACAAAAGAGTTTGCAGAAATCTATAGGAACCAGGCAACATTCACTCACAGGAAACCAACGCAGGCTAGTTCTGAAGAAGATCTATATCAGACTTAAAACATTAATTTTCTATTTCTCTCTCCACAGATGCAGTCAGACACGCTGAGTTTCTCCATCCATCCCTACATTTATTACTTTTATGTCCCTTATCTATCTCACCGCAAGACATGCCTGAGTTAGAAAGGATTATTGTAAACTGACCAAAGTTAATCAGGGTACGTTTACCTACACTTTCCCTTTACAAGATTGTAAACTGCTGACAGGGAACAGGATGGCCATCCCATCAGGGAGCACAAAATTGGGTCACAGCTTACGTGGCAAAATAAGCCAAACGGTTCCCATCGGATTTGGCCATCGCTGCCCTGTAGCCCCTTCACACTCGCCATTGTTCCAATGGTGATTGTTGACCCGGTTTTGGAAACTTTTCTTTGTGAATGGGGCAACTGATAACCTGCCTGACTTTGGACTGACGATGATTGTAGCTCTGACTCCTACCCAGCAAGAGGGCAATTTGTGGTGAACGTTCCTGGGCTCACCGTGCATTGTGACCATGATCGACTCTCGTTCAGAAGGTTGTTCAAATCACATCACGCTCAGGAGGCTTCATCTCATCTCGAATTCTCTCACTTGGGTTAATACGGTAGCTCAGTGATTAGCACTGCTTCCTCACAGTGCTAAGGACCTGGGTTTGATTCCCACTTTGGGCAACTGTGTGCAGTTTGCACATTCTCCCTGTGTCTGTGTGGGCTTCCTCCTACAGTCCAAAGATGTGCAGACTAGGTGGATTGGCCATGCTAAGTTGCCCATAGTTTTCAGGGAGAGGTGGCTTAGTGAGCTTTGAGAACATATGTGTCTCAGGTAGAGGTTGGAGATGTAAGTTTGCCTGCTGAGCTGAGAGGTGGGTTAGCTGTGGGGGATTGGGTGGGATGCTCTTTGGAGGCAGACTCAATAAGCCGAATGGCCTCTTTCTGAACTGTAGGGGTTCTAAGTTTCTGCCTGAATCTCAAATCCTGCCAATGAACTTCACCGCTCCAGTGCTCTCAGCAACAGAAGGTTTCTCCTGGGCTCAGCTCAAGATCTCTGACATTTCTGTTTTGTTCTGTGGCCCTTTGGAAGTGATTTGCTTCTACTGACACCATCCCCTCTTTTCAATCGCACAAACGCTTTCAGAAGAAGGCCACTCTGTAGTTGTGCCAGCCCGGTGCATGTGCCACTCTGCAAACTCCCACTATTCCTGTAGACTCTACTTCATGCACACACTCAGGCACTGATCAATAACTACTTGATGTGTGCAAGTGATTGTCCATTCTTTGGCCAGTCACTTCAAAGTGTCGCCCTTTGATTCTCGACCATTTCACCAATGGGACTAATTTCTCCCCGCCTTCTCACGGTGGCTGAGTGGTTAGCACTGCTGCCTCACAGCACCAGGCACCCAGGTTTGATTCCAGCCTCATGCAACTGTCTGTGAGGAGTTTGCACATTCTCCCCCTGTGGCTGTGTGGGTTCCCTCCCACAATCCAAGTTAGGTGAATTGGCCATGCTAAATTGCTCATAATGTTTGGTGCATTAGTCAAGGGTAAATGTAGGGTAGGGGAATGGGTGGGTTACTCTTCGGAGGGTCGGTGTGAACTTGTTGGGCCAAAGGGCCCGTTTCCATACTGCAGGCAATCTAATCAATTATGAGTCATCGAAACGCTAGCTTGCTCCCTCTCCACGGACGCTGTCCTACTCGCTGTGATCTCCAGCTGTTTTTGGTGTCAGTACAGATCCCAGCATCTGCAGACATTTGCTGCTGTCCTGAATTAATCTACTACTGCACCAAAATCTTTTTAAAAACCATGATTCCCTAAGACCTAATCTCTTGCTTGCCCGTTAATTTTATCCAAGTAAACAAATTCCTGAATGCTTCAGTTGACCTTGCCTCCCCCACACCTCCTGGCAGTGCCTTGCTAGCTAGAACATCCTAACTGCTCGCTGTGTGAACATCACTTCCTCCTTTCAGGATATCGCCTGTTAGCCCGTTGCAGGATGGGAGTACAGACATCACTCTGATTCCAGCGCACCAGTGACGTGGGCGGCACAGTGGCACAGTGGTTACCTCTGCTCCCTCACGGCGCTAGAGACCTGGGTTCAATTCCCGCCTCAGGTGACTGACTGTGTGGACGTTGCACGTTGTTCCCCGTGTCTGCGTGGGTTTCCTCCAGGTGTTCCAGTTTTCTCCCACAGTCCAAAAATGTGCAGGTGAGGTGAACTGACCATGTTAAATTGCCCGTGGTGTTAGGTGAAGGGGTAAACGTAGGGGAATGGGTTGCTGTTCGGTGGGTCGGTGTGGACTTGTTGGGCCGAAGGCCTGTTTCCACACTGTAAGTAATCTAAAAAAAGTGCCTTTACCAGAACTGCCCCTTTGGCAGACGGCGTGTTTGGTAAATATCCCATACCATTGCCTAGAATTTCTTTATTCATTTGTGGGATGAGGACTATCTATCCAGCTATCTTTCTTTCAGAACCTGCTAAAAACCAGGCGTGAGGCCTTCAGATCAGGAGACCCCCTCAAATATAAGGAATCCAAGTATGACCTTCGCAGAGCCATTAAGACAGCCAAGGGCAATCCAAACTAGAGACCCAGTGACCTGGTGACTATGGCAAGGATTAAATGATATCACAGGTTCTCAAAAGAGGATATGCAAGATAACAGACAATGACACATCACTCCCAGATCATCTCAATGCCTTCTATGCTCATTTTGAGCAGAATTTCGGTGGAGAGGTAATACCTATTCTGACAAGTCCTGAAGGACCTATCCCAACTGTCACTACGTCAGTGGTCAGATCAGTTTTCCTTTGCGTGAATCCAAGGAAAGCGAAGGGGTGAGACGGAGTACCAGGCCGTGCACTCAGAGCATGCGCGGATCAACTTGCAAGGTCTTCTCCGACATCTTCACCCTCTCCCGGCAGCAGGCCACTGTCCCTGCCTGTTTCAAGAGGGCCAACATCATCCCTGTGCCTAAGAAGACTCATGCAGTGTGTCTCAATGACTACCGCCCAGTGGCCCTAACTTCAGTGGTCATGAAGTGCTTTGAAAGGCTGGTCATGGCATTAATCAACTCCAGCCTCCTCACTCCTCTTGACCCATTCCAATTTGCCTATCAGTCCAACAGATCCACATCAGATGCCATATCACTCCTCCCAAGAATGTCTTGACACCAAGAACAGCTACATAAGAATCCTACTCATTGACTATAATTCAGTCTTCAACACTATTATCCTGGAGGTAAAAACAATGACTGCAGATGCTGGAAACCAGATTCTGGATCAGTGGTGCTGGAAGAGCACAGCAGTTCAGGCAGCATCCAAAGTGCAGCGAAATCGACGTTTCGGGCAAAAGCCCTTCATCAGGAATAAAGGCAGAGAGCCTGAAGCGTGGAGAGATAAGCTAGAGGAGGGTGGGGGTGGGGAGAGAGTAGCATAGAGTACAATGGGTGAGTGGGGGAGGGGATGAAGGTGATAGGTCAGGGAGGAGAGGGTGGAGTGGATAGGTGGAAAAGGAGCTAGGCAGGTCGGACAAGTCTGGACAAGTCATGGGGACAGTGCTGAGCTGGAAGTTTGGAACTAGGGTGAGGTGGGGGAAGGGGAAATGAGGAAACTGTTGAAGTCCACATTGATGCCCTGGGGTTGAAGTGTTCCGAGGCAGAAGATGAGGTGTTCCTCCTCTAGGCATATGTATACTGTACTCACTGTATACCCATGACTGTGAAACCAAATACCAGAGTAATGCCATTTACAAGTTCACTGATGACACCACCATAGTCAGTCAAATCTCAGCTGGTGAAGAAACAGATTACAGGTGGAAGACCTGGAAAAATAGTGCACTGAGATCAACCTAGCTCTCAATGCCGGCAAAACCAAGGAACTCATTATTGACTTTCGGCAGGATGTTACTCATACCCCCCTACACATTAACAGCACAGAGGTGGAACAAGTGGAGAGTATCAAGCTCCTGGGAGTGGTCATCCACAAGAAGCTTTCTTGGTCTTTTCATGTGGACACACTGGTTACAAAGACACAACAACATCTCTTCTTCATCAGGCAGCTGAGAAAATTTGGCATGACAGTGAATACCCTTGCCAACGTTTATAGGTACGCCATCGAGAGCATTCTGTCTGGATGTATCCCTACCTGGTATGGCAACTGTACCTTCAAGATCGGAGACAGTTACAGAGAGTGGTGAACTCAGCCCGGACAATTACAAAGGCCAACCTCCCATCTATAGAATCCATCTCCCAGGCCCACTGTCAAGGAAAGGCCGCCAGCATTCTCAAAAATCCATCCCATCCTGGCCATGCTTTTCTACAACCTCTACCAGGAGGTACAGAAGCCTGAACATACACAACAGCCGGTTTCGAAACAGTTTCTACCCTACTGTTGTTAGAATACTGAATGCACTCACAAACTCTTAACATTCGCCTGTACCTGTGTTTTTGTTTTTGCTGCTGTTTACCTATTAATTACTTATCTATGCTACTTAACTCTGTGATCTGCCTGTATTGCTCACAAGACAGGTACATGTGACAATAAATTCAATTAAATTCAATTTCTTTCTTACTTCCCTTTTCATCTGAGAAATCAGTAAGTGACTCAAAAAATAGTGTTTGACAACTGGATCTAATTCACGAAATTTTGGCTTCAGGCTGATGTTCTGAATTGGTGTCACGAAAAACAAGAATGAAAACACTTAAATGGTGGAAATCTATTTTTGCTCTACCTCTTTTATGACATCAATTCATCTGGAACACTACTCTGAAAGCGAATTAGACCAACACATTGCATTGATGGCTGAATTTATGAAATCAAATTCCAAATGTCTGACACTACCTTTTGAGTCGCGTATTGAACTCTCAGATGAAAAGGAAATGGAAAAAAAAGAGAAAGCAAGAAAGTGAGAAAAAAAGAAAATGAGAAAGCACAGAAAGAAAGAAAGTTGAAATGAAAGAAAGAAAGCCTTCCATTTTTACAGAGCGGCGAGGGGATAAGGTGGAGTGAAGCAAGGTCTTCTGGGAAGGGTAAGTTTTCCCACTTTTTCCTGTCCAGGAGCAGTGGGAGACACAGCCGAGGTGGAGACCAGGAGAGTTGCCAGGAGGGTAAGAACTTAGTATACATTTGGGCAGTGGCTAAACCCAAGATACTACATGCGTAGTATCTCCCTGCCACTCCCCTCCTCTAACCGGGAGAAAAACATTCTAAGGCAAGGCTTTTTTTTAGTTTTTTCTTTCTGTTTCATATATTTAAGTTTGGTTTTTGTTAGTTGATATAAAGCTAAGTTAACAATGGCAGGGGACCTCAGATCCATGGCATGTGCCTCTTGCTTGATGTGGGAGTTCAGAAACGTGTCTGACCTTCCTGACTCTTACACTTGCAGGAGTGTGTCCAGCTGCAGCTCTTGTTTGACCGCATGACAGCTCTGGAGCTGTGGATGGACTCACTGTGGAGCATCCACGATTCTGAGGAGGTCGTGGATAACACGTTTAGTGAACTGGTCACACTGCAGATTAGGATTGCTGAGGGAGACAGTGAATGGGTGACCAAAAGACAGAGAAAGAGTAGGAAGGCAGTGCAGGTGTCCCCTACGGTCATCTCCCTCCACACCAGGTTTACCATTTGGATACTGTTGGGGGAGATGGCTCACCAGAGGAGGGCAGCAGATGTCAAGATCATGGCACCATGATGGGCACTGCTGTTCAGAAAGGCGGGAAAAAGACGCATGGGGCCATAGTCAAAGGGGATTCTATTGGGAGGGGAGTAGATAGGCAGTTCTGTGGCCGAAAACAGGAATCCTGGATGGTATGTTGCCTCCCAGGTGCTCGGGTCAGGGATGTCACTGATCGACTGCAGAGCATTCTAAAAGGGGAGGGTGAACAGCTAGTTGTCTTAATACAAATAGACACCAACAATATGGGTAAAAAACGAGATGAGGTACTGAAAGAAGAATTCAGGGAGCTAGGAGAGAAATTAAAGGGGAGGACCTCAAAGGTAGTGATCTCAGGATTACTACCAGTTCCACGTGCTAGCCAGCGTAGAAATGAAAAAATAGGCAGGTTGAACACATGGCTTGAGGGATGGTGTAGGAGGGAGGGGTTCAGACTTGTGGGACATTGGGACCAGTTCTGGGGAAGGTGGGACTATTACAAAAGAGACGGTCTACACCTGAACCAGACCGGAACCAATGTCCTTGGGGGAGTTTTTGCTACTGCTGTTGGGGTGGTTTTAAACTAAATGTGGCAGAGGACTGGGATCAGAAGAGATAACAAGTAGGCAGCGAGGTGGAGGCTGGAGACTGTTAGAATCATGAAGATAGCATTAATAAAGGGAAGAGTAGGCAGAGAGCAGATGATCACAAAAAAACTGGTGGGGCTGAAGTGCATCTACTTTAATGCGAGGAGTATAGTGTGTAAGGCAGATGAACTTAGGGCTTAGATTGGTGCCTGGGAGTATGATGTTATTGCAATCACAGAGACTCGGTTGAAGGAAGGGTATATGATTGGCAACTAAATGTTCCAGGATATAGACACTTCAGCCAGGACAGGGAGAGAAGTAAAAGGGGGTGAGGAGTTGCATTGCTGGTCAGAGATGTTATCACGGCTGTGCTAAAGGAGGACATTATGGAGGGCTTGAGATGTGAGGCATTCTGGGTGGAGCTAAGAAATAAGAAGGGTGCAGTTACATTGTTGGGGCTGTATTACAGACCTCCCAACAGTGAGTGTGAGGTAGAGGAACAAATAGGTAAACAGATTATGGGAAGATGGCAATAGGGTAGTGGTGATGGGAGATTTTAATTTTCCCAACATTGACTGGGATACATTTAGCGTCAGAGGTCTGGATGGGGTAGAATTTGTAAGGAGCATCCAGAAGAGTTTTTGAGAGCAGTATGTCAATAGTCCGACGAGGGAAGGGGCCATATTGGACCTGGTACTGATAGAAGTTTGATTAGTTTGGATCACGTTGACATAAATATGGAAGCTGTATTGGGCAGGCTAGAGGTTATTAAGGTGGACAAACCCCCAGGACCAGATGGGATCTATTCCAGGTTGCTGAGGGAGGTGAGAGAGGAAATAGCTGGAGCCCTGACAGATATCTTTGTGGTGTCCTTAAATACAAGTGAGGTGCTGGTGGACTGGAAGGTTACTCATGTTGTCCCCCTGTACAAGAAGGGTAGTAGGGATATTCCAGGTAACTACAGACCAGTGAGCCTGACGTCAGCTGTAGGAAAGTTGCTGGAGAAGGTACTGAGGAATAAGATCTATTTATATTTAGAAGAGAATGGGCTTATCAGTAATAGGCAACATGGTTTTGTGCAGGGGAGATCCGTGCCTTACCAACTTAATAGAATTCTTTGAGGAAGTGACCAAGTTGATAGATGAAGGAAGGGCTGTTGATGTCATATACATCGACTTTAGTAAAGCATTTGAAAAGGTTCCCCGTGGTAAACTAATAGAGAAAGTGTAGTCACATGGTGTGCAGGGTGTTCTAGCTAGGTGGATAAAGAACGGTTGAGCAACAGGAGACAGAGAGTAGTAGTTGAAGGAAGTTTCTTGAAATGGAGAAAGGTGACCAGTGGTGTTCCACAGGGATCAGTATTGGGGCCACTGTTGTTTGTAATATTCATCAATGATCTGGAAGAGGGCACTGTTGGTATGATCAGCAAGTTTGCAGATGACATAAAGATTGGTGGAGTAACAGAAAGCATTAAGGACTGTCAGAGAATACAGGCAGATATAGATAGACTGGAGAGCTGGGCGGAGAAGTGGCAGATGGAGTTCAATCCAGACAAATGTGAGATGATGTATTTTGGAAAGACTAATTCTATAGCAAATTATACAATGAACGGAAGAGCCTTGGGAAAAGTTGATGAGCAGAGAGATCTGGGAGTGCAGGTCCGTTGTACCTTGAAGGTTGCTGCACAGGTGGATAGAGTGGTCAAGAAGGCATATGGTATGTTTGCCTTCATTGGATGGGGTATTGAGTATAAGAGCTGGCAGGTCATGTTAAAATTGTACACGACATTGGTTCGGCCACATTTGGAAGACAGTGTACAATTCTGGGCGCCACATTACCAAAAGGATGTGGACACTTTGGAAAGGGTGCAGAGAAGGTTTACGAGGATGTTGCCTGGTATGGAAGGTGCTAGCTATGAAGAGAGGTTGAGTAGGTTAGGTTTATTTTCAGTAGAAAAAAGGAAGTTGAGGGGGGGCCTGATTGAGGTTTACAAACTCATGAAGGGTATAGACAGGGTGGATAGAAATAAGCTTTTCCCCAGGTGAGGGATTCAATAATGAGAGGTCACACTTTCAAGGTGAGAGGTGAAAAGTCTAAGGGGGAAACACTCAGCAAGTACTTTACACAGAGGTTGGTGGGTGTTTGGAACGCATTGCCAGCAGAGGTGGTAGAGGCAGGCTCGGTAGATTCATTTAAGATGCATCTGGACAGATGCATGAGTAGGTGGGGAGCAGAGGGATACAGATGCTTAGGAATTAGGCGACAGGTTTAGACAGTACATTTGGATCGGCTCAGGCTTGGAGGGCCGAAGGACCTGTTCCTGGGCTGTAAATTTTCTTTGTTCTTTATTCTTTGAAAGAATGAACGATCAAGTGGTGGAAATCTATTTCCATCATTTGATGGGTCTTTTGCTATTTTTCTTTCTATCTCTTCCCCTCTTTAGTTCATTATCTCCTTTTCATCAGGGAATTCAACATGTGACTCAAGAAATAGTTTCAGACAAATAGAATTCGATTCACAAAACTCAGGCATTAAATGAAATGTTTTCATCTGATTTGCCTTCAGATTAGTCTTCCGGATGACTTAATGTCACGAAGAAAGGAAAATGATCAAATGGCATTTGACCCCCCTTCCTTCCTTTTTCACCTGAGAATTCATTCTGTGACTCAAAACATACTGTCGGACATTTGGAATTTGATTCACAAAACTCAGGGATTAATGCAATGTGTTCATCTGATCTGCCTTTGGATTGGTGTTCCGGATGAATTGATATCACATAAAAAAATAAAGACCGATTGAATTGACAGATGAATTGATGGTAAAGGATTCAGTCTGGTAAATCTTCAGTGCAGTCCCTCCATGTCCAGAACATGCTTCCACAGATAAGGAAATCAAAACTGCACAAGGTCCTCCATATGTGTTCACACCCTGTAGAGTTGCAGCAAGACATCCCTGCTCCTCTTGTTATGTACATGACATATCATTTGTCGTCTTGACAGCTTAAGACTATAATAAAACCATAACATGTCAGAGTAGAAGTAGGCCATTCAGCCCATCAAATCTGCTTGGTCACACACAGGTCTGCTAATCCTTGACTCCACTTTCCCACTCTGTGCTCTGAATCAGCATTCCAGAATGGAGGGATTTTTAGCGACAGAGTTAGTTTGGAGAAACTATAACTGTCTTCCTTAAAGAGAAGTGGGGTTTCTGCAACAGTCACTAACAGCCTCATATTCAATTTTACAGAGACCAGCTCCCAAAATGAAGTGGAATTCCATTGGCTGTCATAGAGTGTGATTTGAATCCATGATGCGCTTCTGGATCTCCAGCTCAGCGACATAAGCCAGACGTCTGGCCCCTTCTTGAAGGTGCTGAAAATGTGTTGGAAAAGTGCAGCAGGTCAGGTAGCATCCAAAGAGCAGAAGAATCGACGTTTCGGGCATGAGCCCTTCTTCAGGAATGCGCCCTGAAGAAGGGCTCATGCCCGAAACGTCGATACTCCTGCTCTTTGGATGCTGCCTGACCTGCTGCGCTTTTCCAGCAACACATATTCAGCTCTGATCTCCAGCATCTGCAGTCCTCACCTTCTCCTCTTCTTGAAGGTCCCAAAATGTTAGCTCTGCTTTAATCCCTCAGATGCTGCCAGACCGTCTGTGTATTCCCAGCGATTGCTGCATTTGTTTCTGATTTCCAGTATCCACTGCACTTTGCTTCTTTTTTCTAAAACTGCCATGGGTGAGGCTGGCTCCGGAGATCCTCATGTCACCAGCTCAACACAACCATCACCAACTCAACATAACCATCACCAACTCTCATTGGTGTGCAGAGAGGACTGAGGCTCTTGCTCAGTGAGAGAGCGCCAGACCAGGAGCACTGGCGATGGACCCGAAGTGAAATGACACTGTGCATCTAATATAATCTGCATGCTGTCCCAGCAACAGAGAATAATCCCTGAAATTTCCATGGTGATGAGGGATAGCGGGCTATCTTATACTTTGCTGGCAATGGACGACAAGTACCCTCCCCCAAACATCCTTCCCCCACCCCACCCTCAGCCCAATCTTCATAAATTGAACTAAGCTTGAATTCACATCCCCTCAGGGGGCCTGTAACAAAAAAATCAAATTATCGCAGGGGATTTACAAATTCGAATCGACCAATCCTTTTGGCTGATCAGTTATGCACCCAGCCCCTGTGGTGCCCACAAGTTGCTGAAGGTCTATAATGCATCCGTGGATACTGCATGATTCCTCTTCAAGGATGCCCTATCACATGCCCAGACAGACAACAGTAGGCCCCAATTAGTGGGACCTGTTGGCGGCCATTTTGGATATGGCATGGGAGCAGAGGCACCAGGAGGTTGCTGAGCTGCCTGTTCCCTTCTGCACGAGGTGTGACCAAAAATTAAGTAGGAACCCCTTTCAACATACGAAAGACCTTTAAAGACCTACATGAGCCTGATCCACAAACCACGTGCAGGTGGTCAGAGGGTCTTTTCAGGACTAAACACTTCTGACTGACCCTTTGCCTGTTCAGGTTTTTCCTGCACCATTACATCTAACAGGGTGGCTGCTAACTGAACCTCAATTCCTTCATCTTTCTCTTTTGCTTTTGATTCATGCTGTGACTTATGATAGTGGGTTCTTGTCTGGGAAAATACCAGCATATTTTCCTTTTAACTCCTCAGTTTCTTGGTCTTCCTTGGGCTTTTCCACAACAAGAAGTGTCACTCTCATCTTTGCCCCTGTTTAATCATTCCCAAGAACAAACTGGATTCCTGGAACTGACACTCTGTCAATCACTCCCACTGTAACCTCCCCAGTCTTGAGTTAACACTCCAACCTGATCTTACATAGGGAAACGCTAAATTTCTGTCCATCTATCCCACAAATTACCACACAGATAACAGATCAAAAAGAGTGCAAATTCGCTCATCTCTTACTATTAGAGATTGTTTAGATCCTGTATCTCTCAAAATTATAACTTCTTGTCCTTCTCCCCCTGTTCTTTCTGAGTAAACTTTACCCACAGAGGCACATCTTTATAGAAACCGATTACTAACTCCACACCCGGGCCCTGCCTAGGCTGTGCGCTCTCCTGCAGCTCCTCACCTCTTCTTGGGATTTTCTTTACTACCTCCATTAATGCCACTGGCTTAGCTTCTTTTACCACATCTTCTCCCACACTGCCTTTCTCTAATGACCAACACTGTGACTTTATGTGTCCCACTTTACCACCTGAGGCCTTTCACCTCCTTTCCATCCTTTTGGGCTTCATTTTTATCCTGTGGTAAACACTTACCATGCTCTCTACTCTTGGTTTCGTAGTGTAGGATCTCCCCTTCTCCCAACTTCTATCCCACACAGGACAAAATTCTGGCCAGGAGCTTGTGTTATGCACCAACATGTACTCATCTGTTAATTCTGCTGTCCTTACCACTTCCTGAACTTTCTCCTCCCTGCAAATACTTATCAACTCTGGAAGTGAGTTTTTAAACTCCTCCAGCAGAACAATCTCTCTTAGAGCCTCATAGGTCTTATCTATCTTTAAGGCCTGCACTCATCTATCAAAATGACTTAGTTAATTCTTTCAAACTCAACACACGTCTGACTGGTTCCTTTTTTATGCTTCTATACGCTTCTGGTACCAATCCATAAGCACTTAAAATAGCCTGCTTGACCTCTTCATAATCTCTTGACCCCTCATCTGACAGTGCAGCAAATACCTCACTAGCTCTGCCTACCAGTTTAGTCTGAACTAGCATTACCCATAAATTCTCGGACCACTCCATCTGCCCAGCCAATTTTTCAAATGAAATAAAGGTGGCTTCAACATCTTTGTCATCAAAACATGACAGAGCTTTGACATATTTGTATACCTCTGCCTTCTCATTTAATCCTGTTCACTTGACTTTGCTAAATCGCAATGTCTCAAGTTCAAATTCTCTCCCTTTCTTCTCTCCCTTTGCTCAGAGAAGAACCTTCTCTCTCTCTCTCTCTCTTTCCTTTCTCTCCCCTTTTGTTTGTCTTCAACCTCCATTTTCCTCAATTATAATTTAAGTTTTTCTAACTGTACTGCACCTAAGTGTTTGAGTAATTCCCTTACAATTTCCCTTTACTTTCGCCCTTTGTTAAAGCCAATTCTAACCTCTTTGCTAATTTTAAGAATATGGTCTTTTCTTTCTCAACTTTCTTGGCAAATTTGGGGATCATCTTCAAACCCCAGAACCTCTTTAGCTGCTTTATGTGCCATCCCTCTCACTTCTAATTAACAAACCACAAGTAACCAAGATTAAACAATTGTCTCACCTACATTGTATTTAAAGATCTAGGACACTAACCAGCAAGTGTTTAAATCTACTCAGCTTTTTTTTCATACCCCAAATCTATTCAAATCTGTCCAAATCTCTGACTGGATCTCTCTAAATGTGTTCAAGTCATGAACAAAGGCCCCCAAACTCTTATGACACAGGATAAACCCCTCTGCTAATTTAAATCCGACTCACAGAGAAGCTCACCTTGCACCGTAACCTGCTAAATCTCAAGCGGCAAAGAACTACCCCAGATTCCATTATTTAAAGCAAAAATTAACCATTTTATTCTTTACGTCCAACAGAGAACATTAAAATCACTATTTACCACTCCTTTCTCTTAAACCTATCTTTTACCTCCCACTCTGCAATACTGATCCAATAAAATGCCCTGATTAAGATTTACAAAAAAAAAATCACATTACAAAACCAATCAGCTTTGTCAATTCTCCTTTATAGATTTTTCGTTGGGTTTTCCTGGATCATCTCTTGTTCCATCTTCTGCTGCACAACTTCTTATAGATAGGTACCTTTCTGTGAGCTATATGGCCAATGTACCTTGTTGATGGCTTGGCAGTTCGCCCACTAACAGGTCAAAATGTTCGGCTTTATACCCCAAAACATCAGATCATTTCCTTGGTTTGATGTCATCAAAACACTAAATTCAAATTCGATTGGATTTTGGCATCTAGGGCCATAATTTAAACTAATTGGCTGAATTTAAATAATTTCTTGTTCCATGGCAATGCAACTCCAGTTATTTGTTTCAACCAAGTGTTTTACTTTGTTCAGCACTCTCTGTGCTTTCAATCAGTCCTTGCTAGCTTCTTCTCTCTCCTAAAGGTACAGCACACCTTAATAACACCCTCCAAATCCTTCCTATCCATATACCCATATGGATGCCTTTTAAATGTTGTAATTGTACCAGTTTCCAGAACTCTGGCAACTTATTCCATACACGCGCCACCCTCTGCATGAAAAAGTTGCCCCTCAGGTCTCTTTTATATCTTTTCCCTTTCACCTTAAATCTATGCCCCCGAGTTCTGGACTCCACTCCCCTAGGAGAAAGACCTGGCTATTTATCTTATCAATACACCTCACAAATTTATAAATCTCTACAAGGTCAGCCCCTCACCCCCCATGGAAAATAGCCCCACCTTGGGCAACTGTCTTTGTGGAGTTTGCACATTCTCCCTGTGTCTGCATAGGTTTCCTCCTGGTGCTCCAGTATCCTCCCACAATCCAAAGCTGTGCAGGTCAGGTAAATTGGCCAGGCTAAATTGTTCATAGTGTTAGCTGCATTAGTCAGGGGTAAATATAAGGTAGGGGGATGAGTCTGGGTGGGTCTTCAGAGGGCTTGTTGAGCCAAAGGGCCTGTTTCCATACTGTAGGGAATCTAATCAAATCCAATCTACAGCTCAAACCCTCCAACCCTGGCAACATCCTTGTTTAGCTTTTCTGAACCCTTTCAAGATTCACAACATCCTTCCTGTAGCAGGGAGACCAGAATTGAGTGCATGTTCTTATCATCATTCCAACAGAGATGGGCAACAGCACTACACAGAAATCCAGATACACATACCATATAGGAAATGTCCAGGAAGTTTGAAAGTCCAGTGGCCAATCACCTAGAGGCTGGAAGCCTGGGAAGATGTCTACAATCCTGAGTTGAAGTTAATGATTCATTGACCTGAATAGGAACAGAGTGTGGCTTGGCCTTCTGCATGGACCTTGTGCTGGGGAAGGATTCTCAAGAGGCCTGAATCAGAACTAAAGGCCACAAATGTGGAACTTAAGGGAAAGACAAGGCTAGCAACCTTTTTTAATTAATTTGTGGGATGTGGGCAGCACATTGACTGGGCCAGCATTTATTGCCCATCCCTAGTTGCCCTTCAGAAGGCGGAGGCGAGCTATTTTCTTGAACTGCTGCAGTCCAGCTGCTGTGGGTTGATCCACAATGCCATTAGGGAGGGAATTCCAGGATTTTGACCCAACGACAGTGAAGGAACAGCAATGTATTCCCAAGGTAGGATTGTGAGTGGCTTGGAGGGGAGTCATAGAAATGTCCAGCACATAAACAGACCTTTTGGTCCAACTCATCCATGCCAACCAGATATCCCAATCCAATCTAGGCCCACTTGCCAGCGCCTGGCCCATATCCCTCTAAAAGCCTTCTTATTCATATACCCACCCCAATGCCCTTTAAAATGTTGCAATTGAACCAGCCTCCACCTCTTCCTCTGGCAGCTCATTCCATACATGTACCACCCTCTGCGTGATAAAGTTGCCCCTTAGGTCTCTTTTATATCTTTCCCCTCTCACCCTAAGCCTATGCCCTCGAATTCTGGACTCCCTCACCCCAGGAAAAAGACTTTGTCTATTCATCCTAAACATTGTCATTGTCAACGGGAATAGTACCAGAGGACTGGAGGATAGCGAATGTGGTCCCATTGTTCAAGAAAGGGAGTAGGGATAGCCCTAGTAACTATAGGCCAGTGAGTCTGACTTCAGTGGTGGGCAAAGTCTTAGAGAGAATGGTAAGGGATAAGATTTATGAACATCTGGGTAGGAATAACGTGATCAGGGATAGCCAGCATGGTTTTGTGAAGGGCAGGTCGTGCCTCACAAACCTTATTGAGTTCTTTGAGAAGGTGACTATGGAAGTGGATGAGGGTAAAGCAGTAGATGTTGTGTATATGGATTTTAGTAAGGCGTTCGATAAGGTTCCCCATGGTAGGCTAATGCTAAAACTTCGGAGGTATGGCATTGAGGATACATTAGAGGTTTGGATTAGGAATTGGCTGGCTGGAAGGAGACAGAGGGTAGTAGTTGATGGATTATGTTCATCTTGGAGCGCAGTTACTAGCGGTGTACCACAAGGATCTGTTTTGGGACCATTGCTTTTTGTTATCTTTATAAATGATCTAGAGGAAGGACTTGAAAGCTGGGTAAGCAAGTTTGCGGATGACACGAAAGTCGGTGGAGTTGTGGATAGTGAGGAAGGAAGTGGTAGGTTACAGCGGGATATAGATAAGTTGCAGAGCTGGGCGGAAATGTGGCAAATGGAATTCAATGTAGCTAAGTGCGAAGTCGTTCACTTTGGTAGGAATAACAAGATGATGGATTACTGGGCTAATGGTAGGCTACTTGGTAGTGTGGATGAGCAGAGGGATCTTGGTGTCTATGTACACAGATCTCTGAAAGTTGCCACCCAGGTAAATAGTGCTGTGAGGAAGGCATATGGTGTACTGGGCTTTATTGGCAGAGGAATTGAGTTCCGGAGTCCTGAGGTCATGTTGCAGTTGTATAAGACTCTGGTGAGGCCTCATCTGGAGTATTGTGTGCAGTTTTGGTCGCCATACTATAGGAAGGATGTGGAAGCTTTAGAATGAGTGCAGAGGAGGTTTACCAGGATGTTGCCTGGAATGGTAGGAAAATCTTATGAGGAAAGGCTGAGGCACTTGGGGCTGTTCTCATTGGAGAAGTGAAGGTTTAGGGGAGATCTGATAGAAGTGTATAAGATGATTAGGGGTTTAGATAGGGTAGATACTAAGAACCTTTTACCGCTAATGGAGTCAGGTGTTACTAGGGGACATAGCTTTAAATTAAGGGGTGGTAGGTATAGGACAGATGTTAGGGGTAGATTCTTCACACAGCGGGTTGTGAGTTCATGGAATGCCCTGCCCGTATCAGTGGTGAACTCTCCTTCTTTATGTTCATTTAAGCGGGCATTGGATAGGCATTTGGAAGTTATTGGGCTAGTATAGGTTAGGTAGGACTCGGTCGGCGCAACATCGAGGGCCGAAGGGCCTGTACTGCGCTGTATCCTTCTATGTTCTATGTTCTATGTTCTATACCCATCATAATTTTATAAACCTCTTTAAGGTCACCCCTCAGCCTCTGACGTTCCAAGGAAAACAGCCCCAGTCTGTTCAGCCTCTCCCTATGGCTCAAATACTCCAACCCTGGCAACATCTTGGAGCTTGAAGATGGTGGTGTTCCCATATACCTGCTGCCCTTATCCTTCTAGGTGAAAGTGGTTGTGGGTTTGGAAGGTGCTGTCTGAGGATCTTTGGTAAATATCATTGACATTGATTGGAATTCCCAAAGGATTCTGCCATCACTTTCTCAAATCGCAGTCTCATTCTTGTGTGTAGGCACACATCCCACCCCACCCCCAACCCCTTTCCCATTCCCATTTTCTATTTCCACTTTCAATGAGGATCTGCCAGAGGAAACAGAGACTCGGGCTACCACAGATTCCACAGTGTATGTCAAAGGGCTGAACGGTCTACAATCACTCTCATCTTCTTACCTTTGGGCTGTTTCATTTCACCATTACATACTTGGAGCATTAATTCAGCACACGGTTTGGAAGAGGACTTTAATCAAAGGGCTTGAGAAGCAAATCATTGCTCTGTGATGGAGTTGAATAAATCTTAGCGAGCGGCATTGAATGGAACTCTTGAAATGCTGCCTATCACATCATGGTAAATTCAAAGCAACGTTAGACCCATCCTCCCTTCCCTCACTGAAAATAAAAAAACAAATACTTGAGATTTGAAAGTAAATGCAAGTTTCTATTATGCATTCATCTGCTAGTGTCAGCAGTGATACAGCTTATACCAGAAACGGGGTACTTTATATTCCTGAAGGCTAGGTTTAGTAATGATTATGGAACATGGAGGCACTTTCTCTGTCAAGAAAAATTGGCTCTTACAAGCCATGAATGCTTCTGCTGAACAGTCTCCGTCACCACAGAAGCACAACTTCTCTCATATCCACCAAAGGACCCCCGACTTTAATTTGAGTCTTAGCTGAGTTGTAGAAGGATTGATCAATAATCAGCCCGGGTCCAACTGAGTAAATGCTTCACGGCAAGGACATGGAAGGATTCCATGAGGAGAATAACTCAGCCCACGGTTAACCAGGGAAACTAAGGAGAGCATCAAAACTGTAAGAATAAAGATAAAATTTGGCAAAGATTAACGGTAAGGCAGAGGACAGGGAAAGTTTTAAAAATGAACAAAAGCTGACACCAAGGATGTGAAGACAAATTCTGAGGGTAAACTTGCAAGTAATATCAAAATAAGACCATAAACCCATAAGAAATAGGAACAGGAGTAGGCTATTCAGCCCTTCAAGTCTGTTCCACTGTTCAATAGGATCATGGCTGATCCAACATTCCTGACATTCACCCACCTGCCTTTTTTCTATAATCCTTGCTTCTCTTACTGATCTATCTCAGCCCTAAATATGCACAAAGTAGACTATAAATAGAATAAAAGGAACAGAAAAACTAAGGTTTACATAGGCCACTTAGAGAACAGGCTGGGGAAGTAATAATGGGTACCTCAGAAATTGAACATAAAGAAGATAAGAACAGTTTAGGCCATTCAGCCTCTGAAGCCTGTATGATCACGGCTGGTCTCATCTTGGCCTCAAATGAGTTCAGGATGGATAGGTTTAGCCTATACTCATTGGAATTTCGAAGCATGAGAGATAGCTTTTTTGAATGTATAAGGTTTTTAGAGGATTGACAGGGTAGATGCAGAAAAGTGGCTTCCCCTTGTAAGAAAGCCTAGGATCTACAGTATGAAAACAGGTCATTCAACCCATCAGGTTCACACTGACCCTGCAAAGTGCATCCCACTCAAACCACACCCCTACCCTGTCCCCCTGTATTTCCCATGGCTAATCTATCCACCCCTGGACACTACAAACAATCCACCTTAGCTGCTACCCGGGTTCATTTCCCGACTCAGGCGACAGACTGTGTGGAGTTTGCACGTTCTCCCCGTGTCTGCGTGGGTTTCCTCCGGGTTCTCCGGTTTCCTCCCACAGTCCAAAGATGTGCGGGTCAGGTGAATTGGCTATGCTAAGTTGCCCGTAGTGTTAGGTAGGGGTAAATGTAGGGGTATGGGTGGGTTGCGCTTCGGCGGGTCGGTGTGGACTTGTTGGGCCGAAGGGCCTGTTTCCACACTGTAAGTAATCTAATCTAATCTAATATCTTTGGACTGTGGGAAGAAATCCAGAGAAAACCCAGACTGACTCAAAGAAATTGCGCAAACTCCATCAAGATAGTAACACAAGGGTGGAATCGAACCCAGGCCCCTGGTGCTGTGAGGTAGCATCGTTGGCCACTGAGCCACCTTGTCACCACATAGAACAAAGGACATTACAGAGCAATACAGGCCCTTCTGCCCTCGATTTTGCACCAACCTGTGGAACGAACCTGAAGTCTATCTATCCTACACGATAGAAATTTATGATATAGATGAGGAGAGATTCCTTTTCTCAGAGGATCATCTGTAGAACCTGTGGGATTCTTCCTCACAGAGGACTGTTGAGGCTGGGTCAGTAAGAATTCAAAGATTACATAGATAGATTTTTAATCAGTAAGGGAATCAAGAGTTTTGGGGAAAAGGCAGGAAAGTGATGTTAAGGAATATTAATGTTATTAAGAATAATTTTTTTAAAAAATGCTTGGGACTAAACATTGAAGAGTGTTCAGTCTTTAAAAAGGACAGACAAAATGGAAAAGGAGATGTGGTGGTTTTTCTAGTTCAAGACAAAATCAGTTTCAATAGTGTGAAAGGATAATGGCACAGGAATTCCAGACAAGGAATCAGTCTGGGTGGAGTTAAGAAGTGACAAGACACGGAAAATACCAATGGGAGTTATCTACAGACCTCCAAATTGTAAGGTAGGAGGTGGCACTAAACAGGAAATTAGGGATGCAAGCAATGAGAGTGCTATAGTTATTATGGGTGACTTTAATCCCCATGTAGGCAGGGGAAAACACATCAGCAGTAAGGCTGTGGCAGACGAATTCCTGGAGTGTGTATGAGATGGATTTTTAGTCCAGTGCAGTAAAGAAACAACTTAGGATGGCTGTCGTAGATGTGGGTTTGTGCAATGAGAAGGGTCTATTAATAATCCTGTTTTGAGTGGCCTTTTTAGGAAAATGTGATGATAAAATTATAAGATTCTCCATTAGGATTGAAGTGAAGTAGTCCAATCCAAAACTAGGGTCCTGAATCTGACAAAGGAGACTATGAAATAGGAGGGGGTTAGTTGACTATAATAAACTGAATAACTTCATTAAACAGCATAATAGTGGATAAGCAATGGTCAATATTTAAAGGATGGATGAATGCAGCCATTATACTTCCTTTTCAGATGAACAAAAATCAGAGAAAGTGGCCTAACCCTGTTAAAGAAATAAATTACAGATTGTCTTTAATAAAGTTGCTTAAAAAAACGGAAAACCTGAGTACTGGGAACATTTTAGAATTCAGTAAATGAGGACCAAGAGATTGATTATGAGGGAAAAATAGTAAACTTTCAAGGAATATAAAAGGAGATTGCAAGAACTTTTACAAGTAGGCAAAAAGAAAACACTTTGTTGAAAAAAACATTGGAACCTTCCAGTCTGAAATGGGAGAACTGGTAATGGAGAACAAGAAAATGGCAGTGCAATTTAACAACCATGGCCTTCCTATTCTGTTTTAGAGTCATAGAGAAGTACAGCACGGAAACAGACCCTTTGGTCCAACTCGTCCATGCCGACCAGATATCCCAACCCAATTTAGTCCCACCTGCCAGCACCTGTCCCATATCCCTCCAAACCCTTCCTGTCCATACACCTATCCAGATGCCTTTTAAATGTTGCAATTGTACCAGCCTCCACCACTTCCTCTGGCAGCTCATTCCATACACATATCACCTTCTGCATGAAAAAGTTGCCCTTAGATCTCTTATGTCTTTCCCCTCTCACCCTAAACCTCTGCCCTCTAGCTCTAGACTCCCCCACCCCTAGGAGAAAGTGAGGACAGCAGATGCTAGAGATCAGAGCTGAAAATGTGTTGCTGGAAAAGCGCAGCAGGTCAGGCAGCATCCAAGGAGCAGGATATTCGACGTTTCGGGCATGAGCCCTTCTTCAGGAAAGAGGAGAATGTGCCAAGCAGGCTAAGATAAAAGGTAGGGAGAAGGGAGTCAGTTCCCCCACCCCTAGCCATGCCCCTCATGAGTCTTCTTAGAAGAAGATGCAAAAACCGTCCTGAAAATGCAGAGGTGTCTTGGGAAGGGGAAAATGAGGAAAACTTATATTTGCAAAATGAAAATGGTCCTGGAGAAATTAATGGGAGCTGATCAATTGCTCGGGCCTGGTAATCTCCAGGGTACTGAAGGAGGTAATGCTGAACCAGTGGAGAAGTTGGCTGTCGTCTTCCAAAATTCCATAGATTCTGCAGAAGTCCCGTCAGGCAGGAGGGTGCCAAATGTAATCCCAATGTTTAAAAAAGAATGGAAGGGAAAAAGGAAATTCAGCAATTACAGACCAATTAGCCTAACATCAGTACAAGGGAAATTTCAAGTGTCTACTATATAGGCCATTTAAAAAATACCAATGGGATTTCACAAAGTCAATATGGACTTGTGAAAGATAAGTCATGTTTGATAAATCTACTGGGAATTTTTAAGGTTCTAACTGATAGAATAGATGATGGAGAACCTGTGAATGTGGTGAATTTGTAAAGTCAGAAAGTCATAGAACATAAAACATACAGCACAGTACAATCCCTTTGGCCCTTGATGTTGCGCCAATCTTTTATCCTACTTTAAGATCAAACTAACCACATACCCTTCATTTTACTATCATCCGTGTGTCTATCCAAGAGTCACTTAAATGTCCCTAAATACATTCCACACACCCACCACTGTCTGTATAAAGGACCTACCTCTGACATCTCCTCTGAACCTTCCTCCAGTCATCTTAAAATCATGCCCCCTTGTGATAGCCATTTCCACCCTGGGAAAAAGTCTCTGACTATCCAAGTGATCTATATCTCTCATGATCTTGTACGCCTCAATCAAGTCACCTCTCACCCTTCTTCATTCCAACGAGAAAAGCCCTCGTTCCCTCAACCTTTCTTCATAAGACATGCCCTCCAGTCCAGGCAGCATCCTGGTAAAGCTTCACTACACCCTCTGTAAAGTTTCCACATCCTTCCTATAACGAGGAGACCAGAACTGAACACAATATTCCAAGTGTGGTCTAGCCTGCACTCTATAGAGCTGCAGCATAACCTCACAGCTCTTAAACTCAATCCCCCTGCCAATGAAAGCCAACACACCATACACCTCCTTAGCAGCCCTATCAACTTGGGTGGCAATTTTCAGGGATCTGTGGGCTTGGACCCCAAGATCCCTCTGTTCCTCCACACTGCCAAGGATCCTACCTTTAACCCTGTGTTCTGCATTCAAATTCAACCTTCCAAAATGAATCACTTCACTCTTGTCCAGGTTGAACTCTATCTGCTACTTCTCAACCCAGCTCTGCATCTTGGTAATGTCCCATTGCAACATATAATAGCCCTCTACACTATCCACCATGGGCACCTGGAACTACTCAAGAATGCCTTCCTAAGAACGGGGTATGACGCTCAACCCATCAACCGCCAGTTCTGACGTGCCACAGCGAGGAACTATAATGACCTCCTCAGTAGACAGACACCAGCTGCAATCAACAAGGTACCTTTCATTGTCCGGTTCTTCCCAGGAGCTGAAAAACCACGCCATGGTCTTCGCGGCCTGCATCACATTATCAATGGGGATGAGCACCTCGCCAAGACCTTCCCCACACCTCCACCTCTTGCCTTTAAACACCCGCCAACCCACAAACAGATCATTGTTTGTAGCAAACTGCCCGGCTTTCAAGACAACACCGTCCAACATTGTCATGGCAGCCACTGCAAGGCATGTCAGAGTATGGACACGGATACCAACATTACACGTGGGGACACCACCCACCATGTACGCAGCAGGTACTCATATGACTCTGCCAATAGTTTCTATTTCATACGCTGCAGGCAACGATGCCCTGAGACATGGTGCTTTGGTGAGACCGAGCAGAGGCTATGGCAATGGATGAATGGGCACCGCACAACAATCAACAGACAGGAGTGTTACCTTCCAATTGGAGAACACTTCAGAGGTCTTGGATGTTCAACTTTGGACCTTTGGGTGACCGTCCTCCAAGGCAGACTTTGGGACAAGCAACAACACAAAGTGGCCAAGCAAAGGCTGATAGCCAAGTTCGGTGCCCATGGGGATGGCCTCAACTGGGACCTTGGGTTCATGTCACACTACAGGTGACCCCACTGCACCACACACACACACACACACACATACACACACACACACACATTCCTACACACACACTCCTACACTCCTACAGACACACACACACTCATGCAGACCCTCTCTCATACACAGGCTCTCTCATACACTCACACAAACACTCCCACACGCACACACGCACCCTGCCACAGACTGAAACTCCTTTACATTCATACTCGCATATATACACATGCTCTCTCACAGACACTCATAACCCACCCCACTCCACACACACACACCCACATGCACACATACACACTCTCTCACAGACACAGACATTCCTGCACACAGACACTCCTACACACTTACTCCTACAGACACACACACACACACACACACACACACACACACATGCAGATGCTCTCTCTCATACACAAGCTCTCTTTCATAAGCTCACGCAAACAATCCCACACACACGCACACTCACGCCCTGTCACAGACGTAAACTCCTTTACACTCACACTCACATACATACACACGCTCTCTCACAAACAGTCATAACCCACCCCCCCCCCCCCCCACACACACACACACACACGATGTTAATGCCTATTCTGGCCACCTTGTTATCCTCTAGAGCCCTGTCTGATCCTTGCCTCCTCAACCTTAAGTAAGCTTCCTTCTTCCTCTTGATTAGATGTTCTCCCTCCCTTGTCACCCAAGGTTCCTTCACCCTACCATCCCTTCCTTGCTTCCATGGGACAAACCTATCCAACACTCGCAGCAAGTGCTTCCCAACCAATCTCTACATTTCTGTCGTGCATTTTCTTGAGAACATCTGTTCCCAATTTAGGCACCCCAGTTCCTGTCAGAGTCCTTGATAAAGTCACATGTAAGCTGTTAACATACTGGCATGGATTGGGTCACTGACAGGAAGCAGATAGTCAGAATATATAGGTCATTTTTTGAATGAAAGGTAGTGACTACAAGAATCAGTCTTTGGTTGTCTGGAACAAGGTGTCTCTAAGACCTTGTAGACTCCTCAACCAGTGTACACAATATGAATTTACCCCAGGCACATGAGCATGTACCAGGAAAGAACTACACAGCACAAGTCTGCAGTCAGTGAACAGGTCACAACTTTATCTGAAGACAAGGAAGGTTAAGAGTTAAACTTTTAATAGCTCCATTTCTAACTCACAGATTCTTTAGAAACTTAAAATACTTCCCAGATACTCGTAACGTTTGCTGGTCTGTCGAATTGCTCGGTCTGCTCCTCATATCACAGGTTACAATAGCCTTGAGACAATAGTCTTTATTGTCAGGTGCACTCGAATGAAGGCAGTGAAAAGTTTGTCATGTTACCTCTCGGCACCATCTTAGGTACAGGGTACCGAGGTACAGATACTTTAAGTGTTGGTATCGAATTGAAATAGTTAAAATAAGACTAGCACGGGATTACAGACTTTAATAAGTCAAGAATGATAAGAAAACGTATCTTTAAAGTAGTCCTTCTCACCAGGATTCAGAACACAATGTCTCACTGCCTCCACAGACTGGCCTCCATCCCAGACTCATCTCCAGGACTCGGCCCCCAGCAGGCCCACATTCAGTCTGCTCCCAGCCCTGACTCACTTCCTGTGCTGTGCTAGTCTCCAGTGCCAGCCTGGTCTGAGATTCCATTCTCCATTCCCTCCAGGTAAAGTAGTTTAAGGAGTTAAAGGATGGTGGAGTGGGAGGGGGTAAGAAATGCCGCAGCAAAAAGGGAAAAAAGAATGGAATATGGGCTAGCGAGGAGAGGAGCTCCGGCTGGAGCATTTTACTGTGCCGCCATCTTGCTGTCGGTTGATTCTCTCTCTGCTCAGAGGGTGAGCTGATCTAGTCACTGCTGTATCCCAATGTGCCTCGAGGGAGACTGGGGAGTGGGGGAGTACCCCAAGTTCTGCCGAGCTGGGTTCCTATACCCTTCTGGCTACCTTCTGGAACTTTCCAAGGATTTGACCAATCAGATTTATCAAATTAATTGGTTTTATCATTGAGATGTTGCTAATGGCTCTTGATAGCTTGCCTAACAGTGAACCTTTTGACAAGTCTGCTCTTGGGCCTGGAAGTCTGGTTTTGTCCCAGAATATACACCTGCATTTTCTCTTCCTGAGGCATGTCTGTCCCACGCATCTAGTGTTGTTAATTTGTCAGGAAGAGTTGAGTTGCCCTTTCACACTTCTTAATGTGTTCTGGTGCCTCTCCAGTTTTCAGTTGTCTGGACTTAGATCTTACAAGGGCTTGTCCCTCGGCAGAATTGTCTATTCTTCTGTTTTGGCTCACGCATTCCCAGCATTCTTTGCTTTTTGGCTAATTTTGATGTCCTGTTTATTTCAGTTGCTGACCCTGTATATCTTAATGGTTTTTAGTTCCCTTGAGCAGTTACAAGCTGCTTCATTGGGGCCCAGCTATTCACAATATGTATGAATGATTTGGATGAGGGAATTAAATGTAATACTTCAAAGTTTACCGATGACACAAAATGAGGTGTGTGTGCATAATGAGAAGGATATAATGGAACTTCCATTTGCTTCAGGGAAGTTGAGTGAACTGGTAAATACTTGTGAGATAAATGTGACATTTATATTGGTAGGAAAAACAGATTGCAGAGTATTATTTAAATAGTGAGAGCTTGGGGAAGGGGTATCTACAAAGGAATAAAAAAAAGTCCTTGTGTACCAGTCACTGAAAGCCAGCACACAGATTAGGAAAGCAAATGGCATGTTAGCCTTCATTGTAAGAGGCTTGAGTACAGAAGGAAGGAAGTCTTAATGCTGCTGTTCGGAACTTTGTTGAGAACACCCCCGGATATTGTGTGCAGTTTTTGTCTCCTTTCTGAGAAAAGATGTTCCAGCTATGAAGGGAGGGCAGAGAAGGTTTACCAGGCTGAGTCCTGGGATGGCAGGACTGACGTATGAGAGATTGGGTTAATTGGGCCTGTATTCACTGGAGCTTCGAAGAATGGGTGGGGATCTTATTGAAATGTATACAATTCTGACAGGGCTGGATGCTGGGATGATGTTTTCCCTGACCAGGTTCCAGAACAAGGGCTCACAGTCAACGATCGGCCATTTCAGACTAAGATGAGGAAAGCTTCTTTTCTCAGGCAACGGCAGTGATCCGTGGAAGATTGTGAACACTGAAGTCACTGAATGCACTTAAGAAAGAAATAGAGAGTTTTCTTAGAGTCATAGAAAAGTCCTACAACATGGAGACAGGCCCTTTGGCCCACATCGGTCCATGTCGACAAAAACGTCCATCCACACTAACCCCATTTCCCTCCACTTGGCCCATATCCTTCTCATCCTTTCCTATCCATGTATTTGTCCAAATGCCTTTTAAATGTTGTTAATGCACACACTGCAACCACTTCTGCTGGCAGCTCATTCCATATGCATACCTCCCTCTGTGGAAAAAAATTTGCCGCTCAGATTCCCTTTTATTCTTTCCCCTCTAACCTTAAACTGAGGCCTCCTAATCTTCGATTTCCCAATCCTGGGAAAAAGACTGAATGCATTTACTCTATCCATGCCTCTCATGATCTTATACACTTCTATAACATCCCCCCTCAATCTCTACGCTCTTAAAAAAACAGTCTGTGCTTGTCCAACCTCTCCTTATAATTCAGACTCTTGAGTCCTGGCAACATGATTGTAAATTTCCTCTGCACTCTTTCCAATTTAATAACATCCTTCCTGTAACAAGGTGACCAAAACTGAACTCAATAATCCAAGTGCAGCCTCACCAATGTCCTGTATAACTGCAACATAACTTCCCAACTTCTACACCCAATACCCTGATTGATGAAGGCCAAAACCTTCTTCACTGCCCTGTCTACCTGTCACTCCACTTTCAGCGAACTGTGAACCTGAACTCCAAGATCCCTCTGTTCCACTACACTCCTCAAGGCCCTACCATTCACCATAAAATTCCAACCTCAATTTGACTTTCCAAAACGCAAGACCTCACACTTATCTATATTGAACTCCATCTGCTATTTCGTGGCCCACTTCCCCAGCTGATCAAGATCCTACTGCAATTTTTGATCACCTTCCTCACTGTCCACAATAAAGCCTATTTTAGTGTCATCAGTAACCATTCTCATCCAAATCATTGATGTAAATAACAAACAGTAATGGGCCCAGGACTAACCCGTGAGGCACTCCACTAGTCACAGGCCTCCAGTCTGACAAATATCTTTCCAGTATTACCCTCTGCTTCCTACCATCAAGCCAATTTTGTATCTCATAATAGTAGTCATGACTGATTTATCTTCAAGTTTTATTAATGGAACTTTAACATCTGTAGGTGAGATTTGAACCCACGTTCCATGAACAGTAGCGTGGGTTTCTGGCTTACAAGTTAAATGACATTACCACTATACCACCATCTGCCATGTTGAAGCTAAAAGTGACAAGGGAAATGGAGAGAACTTTATACATTAAAGTTAGATATAACAGAGACATGACATGCCAACTTTTATATTCAATGTCCCAACTGATGAAGACAAGCACGACACACACCTTCTTTACCACCTTATCCACTTGTGTATCAGGGACCTATAGACTTGCACCCCAAGACCTCTCTGTATATCAATGCTCCTAAGGGTCCTGCCATTTACTGTATACTTCCTGTTGCATTTGACCTCACGAAATGCACCACCTCACATTTGTCAGGATTAAACTCAATCTGCCACTTCTCTGCCCAACTTTACTTTGATCTTTTCCTGCATCCTTTGACAACCTTCCTCACTATCCACAACTCCACTAATTCGAAGTTACAAAGAACACCACTTGTCACAGATCTCCGAACAGCAAAACACTCTTTCACTGCGACTATCTGTCTTCTGTGACCAAGGCAACGTTATATTCAACTCACTGGGATCGCATGTGACCTAACCTCCTCGACCAGACTGCTACGAGGGACCATGATAAGTGCTTTATAAAGTCCATGTAGACAATATCCACACCTTACCCTCATCATTCATCTTCATTACTTCCCCAAAAAATTCAATTAAATTTGGGAGACTAGACATCCCCTGCACAAAGCCATGCTGACTATCCCTAATAAGTGAGTAAATCCTGTCCCTAAGAATCTTTTCCAATAATTTCCCTACCACTGACATAAGGCTCACCTGCCTTTAATTTCATGGATTACCCGTGTTGCTGTTCTTAAACATAGGGACAGCATTGGCTATTCGCTTGTCTTCTAGGATCTTGTCTGTGTCTAAAGAGGATTCAAAGATCTCTGTCATGGCCCTAGCAATCTCTTCCCATGACTCCATCAGTATCCTCAGATAGATCCCAACAGGCCCTCAGGATTTGTCTACCTTAATGTTTCTCAAACTACCCAACGTCTCCTCCTTCTTATTATGTAGATCAGTCTGGTATAATATTACATGTATCTTATTTATAGTATTTATCTAATGAGCAGTATTATTTGTTAAGTTGGGGGGGAGATGGGGGGTGGCGGGGGGTTGGGGGGAGCGGTGATTGTTGGGGCCTTGACAGAGATCTTTGCATTCCCTTTAGCCACACGTGATT
The DNA here is from genome assembly GCF_020745735.1 of Hemiscyllium ocellatum. Lineage (NCBI taxonomy): Eukaryota > Metazoa > Chordata > Chondrichthyes > Orectolobiformes > Hemiscylliidae > Hemiscyllium > Hemiscyllium ocellatum. The sequence goes on along the minus strand of NC_083405.1, from coordinate 119,844,666 downwards.
TCCCAGAAGACTGAAGAGAAGCCAATGTTGCTCCGTTTGTTTAAGAAGGCCAACAGAGATAACCAATAACAGTGTGACTGACCTCCATAATTATGAAGTGCTTCGAGTGGTTGGTCATAGTTCCCATCAAATCCAGCCTCCCAGGTTGCCTTCATCCCATGCAATTTGCCTACAATTGCAACAGGTCCACAGCAGATGTCATCGAAGGATGGGCCTAAGGATAAGCAACAACACCTCCTCCAAGGAAATCCTCAACAGTCATGCCCAACAAGGCAGTGTGCTCAGCCCCCAGCTATCCTCCTTAAACACACACACACAGAGGCACGCACATACATATGTACGCACACACACATGCACACGCACACACGCATGTGCACACACAGATACAGACACACACACACACAAACACATGCACACACACTCAGACGCAAACACACACACATGCACACACACAGACACAGACACAGACACACGCATGTGTGCACACACACACATGCACACAGACACACCTGTGGGGCAAATTCCACACCAACCCATTAACACGTTTGCTGATGACACCATCATTATAGGTCGGATCTCAAAGGATGACAAGGAAGAGCACAGGAAGGAGCTGGTCATTGACCAGGAAGTGGAGTGGAGGGCACACCGCTGTCTACATCAAAGGTGCTGAGGTGGAGATGGTCCTGGGAGTCACTATCACTGACAATCCTAGTCCACTCTATATTGACACTACAGTCAAGAAAGCGCAGCAACGCCTCGACTTCCTCAGGAGGCTAAGGAAATTTGGCACGTCTGTAAAGATTGTTCCAATTCGTTATAGATGCACCATAGAAAGCATTCTATCGAGATGTCTCACAACTTGGTATGGCAAGTGCTCTTCCCAAAACCGAAAGTAATTGCAGAGAGCTGTGAACACACTCCAGTCTATCACACAAGCCAACCTTCCATCCACTGACTACTGCAGCAGGAAAACAACCGACATCATCAAAGACCTCTCCCACCTCAATTATAAAAGTTTGTGTGCACACACACAAACAAATTTAAGAACAGCTTCTTCCTTGCTGTTGTCAAACTTTTGGACAGACCTCTGAAATGTTAATGTTGATCTCTCTCTCTGCACCTCCTCACTGGCTCTGTGCACTCCGCTCTCTTACCATGATGCACTTTTATTGTATTGTATGATCTGCCCAACGGTAAATCGGATTCAAAGCAAATCCAGCTTGATATCTGTCCTTGACTTCCCTTCTCTTCAATCAATCTGCCATCAAATACACAACACACAAGAACGCTGACCATGGGAGGGAACACAATGGAGGACGCTGCACTGACCTCCTCGATTTTTTCCAGCAGTGTCAGGCTTGTACCAACACACCATCGGTAGCTCGATCAGAGTTCTGGAGGAGGCGCACATCTGATTAGATCCCACCATCTGTACTTGGATTCCCTGACTGTTGTGATTCCCTGATTGGTCACAGATTCCTGGGGCAGGCATTTGGGAAAGTGGGTAGAGTCAACCAGATTACTATCGGTCCTAAGCGACATGGAGCCCAAACCAAGTCAGGGCAACAGCTTCCTTTCTGTAAAATGTCATCAGCTCGAACGTATTTGAACATCTTCTAAACTTGTTGGTTGCTCATTTCCTCCAATGGTGTTTGAAATCATTCTTGCTGGGTTTTTTTTGCTGGCTTCTGGCAATCACTCGGTGATTCAGCGTTTGGTGACTTATTGCTTCCCTAGTCACGGTTTCTGTTCCAAGGCAAAATGAAATCTCGCATTCTTGTAGCGTGTTCCTCATCCTTGAAGTGCTCAGTGCTTTCTGAAGTGCAATTAATGCTGCAAAGTACAAAGAGTGACAGCCAGTGCGTTATGGACCAGGTCAGACCCGCTCAAGACATTTTAAGATGGCAGCCCAGACTCTCACTTTGCCCACTATTTGAAGCAGATGGAAGGTGACTATTCCAGGAGCAATGCAGCTGGTCAAACAAAATAGAATTTATTTACACATGAACAAAAGAAAACTGAATTTACAATAACGTAGCTATTTGAAAACACAACCAACACGAAAACGCAACTTAACAAAGAGCTGTTCCGATTTCCTGCAACATTTGATAAACACATCTCTGAGCAAAAAAAAGTAAATTTGAACACAGGGTCTTACAGTAGAGATTCAGAGAGGGGGGGGAGGGTATCGGCATGGAACTGTTCATTTGGGTCCCTAGATAAAACCTAACCCAAAACTAAAAAGAAACCCTGAACTGACCATTCCCCTATCATTGTACATGGGTTTCCTAAAACAAAAACTGAAAGCCTTTTCTCATTGCTCAACTTAGGCAGCACCTGTTAGCCATTATTAAAACAGCCAGTTCAGACATTTGGGCACTCTGCCTTTATTACCCCTCTCAAAAAATCCAAGGACAGAGTAATGTTGTTAAAGGTGCAGCAGCGTCCCCCACAGCAAATCAGAACAGCGCTTGGTGGAGATCAAAAATAAACAAGAGCAGAAATTGCTGGAGAAGCTCAGCAAGTCTGTCAGTAATGGTGGAGAGAAATCAGAGTTAATGCTTGAAGTCCATAACACCATAAGACCATCAGGGATAGGAGCAGAAATTAGACCTTTCAGCCCATTGAGACTGCTCTGCCATTCAATCATGGCCGATAAGTTTCTCATTCCATTCTCCTGCTATCTCATCATAAACCTTGATCCCCTTAATCCTCAAGAACCTATCTATCTCTGTCTTAACTATACTCAATGACCTGGCCTCCACTACCCTCTGTGGCAGTGAATTCCATAGATTCACCAATCTCGTGTTGAAGAAGTTGAAGAAGGTCTTCCCTTTAATCTAAGGCAGTGCCTTCGGTTCCTAGTCTCTCCTACCAATGGAAACATTTCCCCAACATCTACTCTATCAGGCCATTCAGTATTCTGTATGTTTCAATTAATTCGCCCCCTCATCCTTCTAAACTCTGTTAAGTATAGACCCAGAGTCCTCAAACATTCCTCATTTGTTAAGTTTTTCATTTGTGGGACCATTCTCGTGAAAATCCTCTGAACATGTTCCACGGCCAATACATCCTTCCTGAGATATGGGGCCCAAAACTGCACACAATACTCCAAATGTGGTCTGATCAGAGCCTTACAAAGCCTCAGAAGTACATCCCTGCTTTTATATTCAAGTCCTCTCCAAATATATGTCATAATTGTATTTGTCTTCCTAACTACAAGTGTAAGTTTACCTTGAGAGAATCCTGGACCAGAACTCCCAAGAATCTTTGCACTTCATACTTCTGAGGTTTATCCCCATTTAGAAAATAGTCCATGCCTCTATTCTTCCTACCAAAATGCATGACCTCACACTTTCCCATGTTGTACTCCATCTGACAGTATCCAGTGACATTTCTTCAGTTCAGGTTACTAGATATGGAACACAGTGGCTCAATGGTTAGCACTGCTGCCTCACTGCCCCAGGGACCTTGGTTCGACTTCACCTCATGTCACTGTCTATGGGGAGTTTGCACATTCTGCATGGGTTTGCTGAGCTTTTTGAAGAAGTAACAAAGAGGATTGATGAGGGCTGAGCGGTACATGTGATCTATATGGACTTCCATAAGGCATTCAACAAGGTTCCCCATTGGAGACTGGTTAACAAGGTTAGATCTCATGGAATACAGGGAGAACTAGCCATTGAATACAGAACTGGCTCAAAGGTAGAAGACAGAGGGTGGTGGTGGAGGGTTGTTTTTCAGCCTGGAGGCCTGTGACCATGCTGTACATCTCTATGACTCCATGTGCAGGTTAGGTGAATTGGCTAAATTATGCCATTGTGTGCAGGCAAGGTAGATTAACCATGGGAAATGCAGGTTTATTGGGGAGACATTGGGTCTGGGTGGGATGCTCTTCAGAGGGCTAGTATGGATCTAATGTGCTAAATGGCCTGCATCCACCCTTTCGGGATTCTGTAAAATGCTGCCAGACCTGCTGCGTTTCTTCAGCAATTTCTGTTCTTTTTTTTTAGGCTCCCACGGCGTTGTGGTAATATTGAGTTAATCAATTTCTGATACACTTCCACCAGAGTGCCACCCCCATCTTCACTCTGATTCCCACTGATTCCTACTGATTCTAAAATTTCCTCAGGCTCCTTGATGCTACACCCGTTGAATGCTGTCAAGGGCACCTCAACTCTGGATGTTTCAGTTCTTGTTTCAATGTCTGGACCAAGACTGTAATGGGATCTGGAGCCAACAGCCATGGTGTTCACATGACTTTTCCACAAGCATAAACATTACAAATTGGAAAAATCTTCAAAATTGTTAACTTCAAACTAGAGTGGTGGCTGCCAACCTTTCCTGTTCCAAGTCACATTCCAACAAGACAAACAATTCCACAGCAAAATCACTTCTTTCAGCTGAAGTAACTGTTCAGAAGCGTCACATCCACTTGTGTGCACAGGAACGGAGGTACCGAGTGATTGGTGAGGCCTCCTCACTAACCCCCAGGGCATCCAGCTGCCCTGTCTATCTAAGCCATGCGGCCTAGTCACGGAGAGGAAGCCTAGACAATGGTGACAGCAGCCAACCTATACTCCACAACCCACCCACTCACACCAGTTCCAACAAAGGGCTGGTTCAGCGCAAGGCAGCTCCAGAACTTGCCACATTCTTGCTTCCATTCCAGCACAGCCATGACACCCCGCAGTAGTGGCTCAGTGGTTAGCACCATTACCTCACCGGGTAAGGGACACAGGTTTGGTTCTGCCCTCCAAAAGCTTTGGAGAATAAGATTGTAAATCACAGAATTTATGTGGAGTTTGCACATTCTCCCCGTGTCTACCTGGGTTTCCGCCAGATGCTCCAGTTTCCTCCCACAGTCCTAAGAAGTGCAGTCAGGGTGAATTGACCATGTTAAATTGCCCATAGTGTTCAAGGATGCGCTGACTAGGGGCATTTGCCAGGATTAATGTGGGATCACAGGGATAGGGTGGGATGCTCTTCAGAGGGTTGGTGTGAACTCAGTGGGCCAAATGGCTTCTAACCACACTGTAAGGATTCTGCAATTCTAAGCAGCAGAGGGGTGCAATCCAACTGGCCAAGCCCAGCAAAGGGGCAAAGGCTAAAGGTTACAGGCTCATTGACACAGTCCTGTTCACCAATCAGAGGCTGGAACCTGATCTCCCAAATCCCCACGATATGGTTTGCAGGTATCAACGGATAAAGGGGCACCATGTCCCAAAAAGTCCTTAAGGCCTCTGACCTTGTTACAGCAACCGGCTGTGAACACCACTGAGCTGGAGTCATAAACTGCTCTCTTAAAATTAAAATGGCATCAAAATCACTATAAGCCTTGAAGGTTTAATCACATTCCAATAAATCTTGGTGGATTCAAACCAAGGTCACAGTGCTGGGTGAACGAGAACATAAAACTTGTAAAGAATATTAATCACTAGACAATTGTTAGCCTTTTCGCTACAATCTCTCGTCTGGGAATTGGCAGGGGATTTATCATTCAGTCTTCAAGATGCCCAAACATCATGTTACTTGAACCGGCTAATAAATTCAAAATATATAGATAGCTAGAGGAATAAGCTGCTCTTGAGACAACAATAGAATTTGAACTCAGTTTTAAAAGTCTGAAAATTGAAAATAAGATGGCATCAGTAAAAGAGTCCCCTAAATTATCAGATTAAAACAGCTCCCTCACTTTCTAATCCTGATGAAACGTCATTGAGCTGAAAACGTTAACTAATTTTGTTTTTCTCTCTCCACAGACTCGTTGAGTATTATTGGAATTTTCTGGTTTTATGTCAGATTTCCATGGTCTTGAACCATGCAGGATCATAAATGCCAGAATGGATTAGTTGGGCGGAATGGCCTGACTCTGTGCTTTCTATTTACCTATCAGCCATGCAAGAAACTAAATCATAATACAACTTTCCAGGTTGATTTTAAGAACAAGAACTTATAAAGTACCAGAAGGGAGCACTAGAGGACAGCAGAGAGCCAGCTGACAGACTCCAGCAGCAAATCCGTTTTCTTGTGATTTGGAGAAGCTGGTGTTGGACTGGGGTGTCCAAAGTTAAAAATCACACAACACCAGGTTATAGTCCAACAGTTTATTTGGAAGCACTAGCTTTCGGAGCGCTGCTCCTTCATCAGGTGGTTGTGGAGTATGAGATTGTAAGACACAGGACTTTTTCTATAAATTCGGTGTCTTACAATCTTATACTCCACAACCACCTGATGAAGGAGCAGGGCTCTGAAAGGTAATGCTTCCAAATAAATCTGTTGGACTATTACCTGGTGTTGTGTGATCTTTTTGAATATTTTCCTGTGAGATTTCACTGTTTGAGCTGGGACACTGATGCACGGGATTCATTTGCAGGTGGGAATGCTTTTTTAGCAGGAGGATCATGTAAATGTTTCAACCTTCCATGGAAAGCATGGGTAATTCTACCCCGACACTCAACCACTTGAGGCTGGATTGGGATGAGGCCTATTTTCCCAACTAGAAGCATGTGTCCAGCAGTGTCCAATAGGGGTCAGTGTTGGGACCCTTGCTATTTGTGGTCCACATAAACAATTTAGGCTCAAGGATTGATCAGTAAATTCACAGGTCATACAAAAGTTGATGGGGTGGGAAATAGGGAGGAGAATAAACTTAGATTACAGGAGGATATAGATGGAGCTGCCATATGGCAAATGGATTTTAATGCAGATTAATGTGAGGTGATTTACTTGGGAAAGGCAAACAACGTTTTTCCACGTATGGAGTCAGATATTACGAGGGGGCATAGCTTTAAATTAAGGGGTGGTAGATATAGGACAGACGTTAGGGGTAGATTCTTTACTCAGCGAGTCTTGAGTTCATGGAAAGCCCTGCCAGTAGCAGTGGTGGACTCTCCCTCTTTATGGGCATTTAAACGGGCATTGGATAGTCATATGGAGGAAAGTGGGCTAGTGTAGGTTAGGTGGGCTTGAATCGGCGCAACATTGAGGGCCGAAGGGCCTGTACTGCGCTGTATTTTTCTATGTTCTATGTTCTAAGACAAGAGAATACATAATGACCAGGAAGACCATGGGAAACACCTAGGATCAGAGGGACCTTGGTGTACATTTACACCAGTCCCTTAAGGTATCAGGACAACTGGGTAAAGTGGTTAAGAAAGTCTATCAGATTCTTGGCTTTATTAGTCAAGGCACAGGGTTAATGGGCAGGAATGATTTGGAGATGCCAGTGTTGGACTGGGATCTACAAAGTTAAAAATCACACAACACCAGGTTATAGTCCAACAGGTTTATTGGAGGCACTAGCTTTCGATATGCTGCTCCTTCATCGGGGTGTTTGGCTGATGAAGAAATCACCTAATATAGGGGCAGCGCTCCGTAAGCTAGTGCTTCCAAATAAACCTGTTGGACTATAACCTGGTGTTGTGTGATTTTTCGCTTTGTCCACCCCAGCCCAACACTGTCACCTCCAAATTATTACTGAAGGGAGCATGCTTCGGAAGAGAAGGTTTTCTAGATTGATACCTGGAATGAGCAGAATGTCTCATGAGTAAAGACTGGACAGGGTAGGCCTGTATCCTGTGAGGTTCCGAAGAGTCAGAGTGACTTAATTGAAATGTATAAGATTCTGCAGGGACTTGACCAGGTGGGTGTAGACAGGGCAGTTTCTCGTTTAGATGAATCTAGAACTTGGGGTCATAGTTTAAAAATCAAGAGTGATCCATTGATCACAGGGTGTGGAGGTGCTGGTGTCAGAAGTCACATGACACCAGATTATAATCCAACAGGTTTATTTGAAATCAAAAGCTTCGGAGAATAAGATTGTAAGACACAGAAGTTATAGCAAATGTTTACGTTGCGATGTAACTGAAATAATCTATTGAAAAAGACTGGGATTGTTTGTTAAGTCTCTCATCTTTTAGAATGACAATCTTATTCTCCACAACCACCTGATGAAGGAGCAGCACTCCGAAAGCTAGTGCTTCCAAATAAACCTGTTGGACTATAACCTGGTGTTGTGTGATTTTTAACTTCCTTCAGTAAGGAGACCAAGTGTGTGTACAGTACTCAAGATGTGATCTTATCAGTGCCTTGAATAACTCAGGCATAACCTTCCAACTTCTGTATTCAGTTCCTCTCAGGATAAATGATAACATTCTATTAGCTTTCCTAATGCTTTGCCGTTCACTCATACAAACCTTGTGAGATTCATGGACAAGGACACCAAGAGACTGCTTCCACTGAGTTGTTATGCAGAGGACACAGACTTCAGCCAAATGGGGATAAAAACTGATGTGAACTGAACAAGGCCTTTTGGGGACTGTCATGGTGGTTCAGTGGTTAGCACTGCTACCTCACATCACCAGGTTCAATTCCAACCTTGGGCAACTGTCTGCACATTCTCCGTGTGTCTGTGTGGGTTTCCGCTGGGTGCTCTGGTTTCCTCCCACAATCCAAAGATATGCAGGTCAGGTAAATTAGCCATGCGAACATTGCCCATAGTGTTCAAAGATCTGGAGGTTAGGTGCATTAGTCAGGGGTAACTATAGGGTAGGGGAAAGGGTCTGGGTGGGTTACCCTTCGGAGGATCATTGTGCACTTGTTGGGCCAAAGGGCCTGTTTCCACACTGTAGGGATTCTATGAGATATGAGGATGTGTTGCTCCCACTTGAGTTTTAATGATCTTCAAAATGCTCTGCTTGGAAAATAAGGGTTACACTGAATTGTTAAGACCCCAGCTCCTGGTAAAACTGGAGACTTGCAACCCCAGAGTGAGACCTGGCTTTATCGACCGTAAGTTATATTCCTCAAATCTGTTTGCCATGGTAACCAGTCAGTGCACATATTCAAAGGGCACTGCCAAAGTTCTTTTAACAAAAGAACATTAGAATTATTGCACAGATATGAAAATAAGAACACTAACTTTGTTACATGATAAAATTATCTTAATACAAACACCAGAAATAAAAATTCAACACTTTAACAGTCTATAACTGCCTCAATGATATGCAAATATCAGTGAAGGATCACATTGTTCTTTAGTTCATGTCTTTTCATCATAGAATCCCCTACAGTGTGAAAACAGACTACTTGGCCCAACAAGTCTACACCGAACCTCCAAAGCATATCCCACCCAAACCCATTCCCCTACTCTATTATTCTACATTTACCCCTGACTAGCGAACATAACCTACACACCCCTGAACACTGTGGGCAATTTAGCATGGCCAGGTTACCTAACTTGCACATCTTTGGACCGTGAGAGGAAACCCACACAGCCACAGGGAGAATGTGCAAACTCCACACAGACAGTCTACCAAGTCTGGAATCGAACCTGAGTCTCTGGTACTGTGAGGCAGCAGTGCTAACCACTGAGCCAACCGTGCCATCTCCAATGGTCTTTAAGCAAATACTAACCCAGTTACATTTTAGTTGCTGAATATGGGTTCCCTGAACTCCTCATCCATGGCTTTCTGCTCTGAGACTTTCACTTCCAGACATCAAGAGCATCTCAGAACTCTATTTCTGATTAGACTATTTTGGAGACTGCTAAACTGTACTGTTGTCTGTATAGACCTCTGAGACAAAGTTACACCCTCCTTCACCTGTTCTTTCTCAAAAGGCCTTGTTCCTATCTCTGTCTCCTTATGTCAGGGAGGCTTTCTTATGAAACAAAAGTTCATTTATTTCCTCTCTCCTACCCTTTGCATTGAGTCAATTCAGCTCAAGGGTTTTTAAAAGTCAAAAGGTGTGGTGTTGAAAAAGCACAGTGGGTCATGCAGAATCCGAGGAGCAGGAGAGGAGACATTTTGAGCATAATCTCTTCATCAGGAATGTGGGGGGCATCCAAAGGGGCTGAGAGGTAAATGTGGTTGAAGGGTCCCAAGGTAGAAGATGATGTGTTCTTCCTCCAGGCTAGAATTTGACTGTGGAGGAGGCCCAGGACTTGATTTGGATGCGAGCATAAGAGGTACAGTTAGTAACTTTGCAGATGACACCAAAATTGGAGGTGTAGTGGACAGCGAAGAGAGTTATCTCAGATTACAACAGGATCAGGACCAGATGGGCCAATGGGCTGAGAAGTGGCAGATGGAGTTTAATTCAGATAAATGCAAGGTGTTGCATTTTGGGAAAGCAAATCTTAACAGGACTTATACACTTTATGGTAAGGTCCTAGGGAGTGTTGCTGAACAAAGAGACCTTGGAGTGCAGGTTCATAACTCCTTGAAAGTGGAGTTGCAGATGGATAGGATAGTGAAGAAGGCGTTTGTTATGCTTTCCTTTATTGGTCAGAGTACTGAGTACAGGAGTTGGGAGGTCATGTTGCGGCTGTACTGGACATTGGTTAGGCCACTGATGGAATATTGTGTGCAATTCTGGTCTCCTTCTCATCGGAAAGATGTTGTGAAACTTGAAAGGGTTCAGAAAAGATTTACAAGGATGTTGCCAGGGTTGGAGGATTTGAGTAATAGGGACAGGCTGAACAGGCTGGGGCTGTTTTCCCTGGAGCGTTGGAGGCTGAGGGATGACCTTATAGAGATTAACAAAATTATGAGAGGCATGGATAGGATAAATAGACAAAGTCTTTTCCCTGGGGTCAGGGAGTCCAGAACGAGAGGGCTTAGGCTGAGAGAGGAAAGATACAAAAGAGACCAACGGGCAATTTTTTCATGCAGAGGGTGATACGTGTGTGGAATGAGCTGCTGGAGGAGGTGATGGAGGCTGGTACAATTGCAACATTTACGATGGGTAAATGAATGGGAAGGGTTTGGAGGGATATGGGCCAGGTGCTGGCAGGTGGGACTAGATTGGGTTGGGATATCAGGACGGGATGGACAGGTTTGACCGAAGGGTCTGTTTCCATGCTGTACATCTCTATGACTCTATGACTGTATGTCCTTGGCAGAGTGGGAGGGGGAGTTGAAGTATTCAGCTACAGGGCAGTGTAGTCCGTATGTCCCAGAGATGTTCTCTGAAATGTTCCACAAGTTGGCATCCTGTCTCCCCAATGTAGAGGAAACCACATCAAGAGCAATGGTAGATGGTGTGTTTGGAGGTGCAGGAAAATCTTTACCAGATGTGGAAGGATCTTTTGGAGCCTTGGGTGGAGGTGAGGAGGAGTGTGGGCACAGGTTTTACACTTCCTACGGTGACAAGGGAAGATTTCAGGAGTGAAGGGTGGTTTCGGGGGGGGCATGGACTTAACGAGGGAGTTGCAGAGGGAATGGTCTCTGCAGAATGCTGAAGGTGTGGGGAGGGGAATATAACTCTGGGGGTGGGGTCTGACTGTGGGTGGCAAAAATGGCAGAGAATGATGCACTGCACCTGGAGGTTGGTGGGGTGGAAGGTGAGGACCAGGGGGGTTCTCTTCCTCCCTCTGCAAGGACACATGTACAATTTCAGCATTTTACAATTGACATCCTTGACTTAGATGAGGGCAATGACGGCATTGTGGCTAAATTTGCAGATGCCATAGAGGTACGTAAAAGTTATGTGTGAAAAGAACATAAGGGAGTTGAAATGGATATAAATAGTTTGAGTAAGTGGACAAACATTTGGCAGATGGTGTATCATGTGGAAAAATGTGAGGTAACTTACTTTGGCAGGAAGACAAAGCAAACGGGGTATTATCGAAAAGAGAATGGGTATGGCATTCTCAAGTGCAAAAGGATTGAGGTGCTCCAGTAGTTAGCACTGCTGCCTCACAGCACCAGGGTCCCACATTTGATTCCAGCCTCAGGCGACTGTCTGTGAGGAGTTTGCACGTTCTCCCCGCGTTTGCGTGGGTTTCCTCCGGGTGCTCCCGGTTTCCTCCCACAGTCCAAAGACGTGCAGGTCAGGTGAATTGGCCGTGCTAAATTGCCCATAGTGTTAGCTGCATTAGTCAGAGGGTGAGTTACTCTTCGGAGGGTCAGTATGGACTTGTTGGGCTGAAGGGCCTGTTTCCACACTGAAGAGAATTTAATCATGTGTGAGTTGCTGGCCCATTCCCAGTTGCCCTGGAGAAAGTGATGGTGATCCTGCCCTCCTGAAGTACTGCAGTCCATTTGGTAATCCCACAATGCTAATGGGGACGGAGTTCCAGGATTTTAACCCAGCAACAGAGCTCAGAATTGTATAAGTACATCCCCACCTCAAATCTCTGCAATATGTAAGAATTAGTTGAAAGTCACATTCTTCATTTTAAGGCCAAAATATATTAGTGCACACTTTTCCTGCATTACCTTTGGCAAATGGAGTTTAATTTGTGAGGTACCATGTTTTTCATCTTCTTCATTCATTCACAGGATAACAGTGGCCAGGCAGCATTCATTAGCCCATCTCTAATCACCTAGAGGACATTTAAGAACCGACCACATTGCTCTGCATCTGGAGTACATTACACCAGAACAGGTAAGGATGGCAATTTCCTTCCTTGAAGGACACTAGTGAACCAGATGAGTTTTTCCCCAATGATTGGCAGCAGATTCATGGTCACTGTTAGATTCTTAATTCCTGATTTTTATTGAATTCAAATTCCACCAGCTCCTCAGAAATCTATCTGGATCTCTGGATTAACAGTCTAGTGATAATACCACTAGGCCACCACCTCTCCCAGGAAGGGGAAGCAAACCAAACAAGGGCAGGACTTATACAATTAAAAGTATGGCATTGGGAAGTTTTGTAGAACAGAGAAACCTAGGGGTTCATGTGCATAATTCCTTCACATTTCTCTCACATGTAGATCGGGTGGATAAGAAGGCATTTACCATATTTGCCTTCATCACTCAGACCTTTGAGTACACGAATTGGGACGTCATGTTGATTTTGTACTGGACATTGGTGAGGCCTCCTCTGGAGTACAGTGTCCAGTTCTGTTAAAAGAAGGACATTAATAAACTAGTGAGGGTTCAGAAAAGATTTGCCAGGAATAGAGGGTTTGAGTTAGTCTGGGACTTTTTTCACTGGAACGTAGGAAGTTGAGGGGTGACCTTATAGTGACTTATAAGATCATGAGAGGTAAAGATAAGGTGAATGGAAGGTGTATTTTTCCTAGGGTGAGGGATTTTAAAACTAGGAGTATGTTTTTAAGGTGAAAGGAGAAGAATTTAAATAAAACGTGAGGGGGTAAGTTTATTTGCGCATGGTGTGGTTCATACGTAGAATGAACTTCCAGACGAAGTGATGGATGGGGGTACTGTTACAATGTTTAAAAGACATTGAGTGAAGTACATGAATAAGAAATATTCAGGAGGGTGGGACCAGTTTAGTTTGGAATCATGGTCAGCGTGGACTGGTTGGAGAAAAGGGTCTGTTTCTGTGCTGTATGACGCTAAGACGCAGACACAGAGTAGAAAACATAATGCAAGCAAAAGGAAGACGAGGTGCCCAGTTTGAAGAATGGACTGAAGGTGAAGAGGGTAAATTTCTGGTTCTCAGATTAACCCCGTCGTGGTTTGCAGTGACGGACAGAAACACGTTTGGCAGATCTAGAAGGGAATCAGTGAAATAAACAGAAGGTGAGGCTGGTGCGCAAAAACGAGAGCAAGCTGGAGAACAGAAATGAAGCAATGTTATAGATGTGTTCATCAGGACTTCTCATTGATATTTCTAACGAAATCATAAACCCATTAGAAATTATGTTGGAAGTAATGATCTGTGAAATCGCACACAGACAATAGACTGGTTTAAAATTTCAACCATCATCATTGTTTTGAATACATTGGTGTGTTGATATTAAAATCCTTTAATCTCTTCAATGGTAATTAGTGATAAATAAAATCCACAATGATGGAAAGTAATAGCCAGATGATTCTTTTAGGCCTCTAACCCCTTTCTGGGTAAGTTCTTAATAACTTTGGCAGAAGCTATTGACTCTCCACATCAATATCTGCAGCAAAATGCACACACACAGAACTACTGACTTAATCCCAATATTTCTCCAGATAATAAATCCAAATAAGCCTCTCTGCAGGTGGAGAAAGAAATCCTCACTCCAATATTGACACAGTTAATCTTATAGAAGAAAATAAACTTTCAGTTTAATAATGTAATAGATAAACTCAGTCACAGGAGCAGAATGGAATTCAGTGTGAGTGATGCAACAGCTATTGGTGACACAATCTGAAAGCAAAGACTCAATTGTGGGAATAATTGCAGAAATGTTGTGGAAAAAAAGAACTTTCAAATGTAAGATGGAAAGGAGAAATGAGATATTTGGAAGGAAAGTTACTCTGAGTTTCTATATACAACTCCTCATTTCAAGAGACCCAATTCCCTTCAAGTGCAACAGAAGTCATTGTTTCGAAGGATAATGGCAAAACAACATCACAATATGAGCAAAATGTTGCAGCAGAAAAAGTAAAGACTCCTTCTCTCAGGCTACCTTCTCTTCACAGCTCCACAAATCCCCATACCCTCTCCTCCAATCCAGAGCTGGGTAAAAACCATGGGAGGATTTTCCTGACTTCATCCCTGGATGGAAACACAGTGGTGCAGCCATTACCAGAGCTGTCCCCATTCCTGGAATAGGAAAAGCATACCACCATGGATAGAACATATAACATAGAACGTAGGAAAGTACAGCACAGAACAGGCCCTTTGGCCCACGATGTTGTGTCGAGGATTAATCCTAATGTAAAATGAAATAATTTAACCTATGCACCCCTCAACTCACTGCGATCCATGTGCATGTCCAGCAGACACTTAAATGATTGAAGGTTGATAATTTGACTGAAAATCAAGTGAGAATGAATGTGAATGTCACATTGGCAGGTTGTGACCAATGGGTAGACATATTTAAAGCAATCTTTGAAGAGCAACCTTTAACACACCCCTTGAACCTGGGCCTCCTTGCTTCGAGATAGAGACACTACCTCGGCTCAGCAAGAGCCTTCGTGACCATTGGGGTACTGCATGGATCAATAGCTTGGCCCCAGCTGTTCATAGTCAATATAAGTTATTTGGATACGGGGACCAGGTGATTCTAGCAGATGCAGAGGTTTTGTTCTTATCTCTGGACCAGAAAGCCCAGGTTCAAGTTAAAGTTGTGAATAATGTAAAAGGTTGTCAAAGAATACAGTGGGATATAGATCGGTTGCAGATATGGGTGGAGAAATGGCAGATGGAGTTTAATCCAGGTCAGTGTGAGATGCTGCACTTTGGGAGATCGAATGTTAAGGAAAAGTATACAGTTAATGGCAGGACCCTGAACAGCATTGATGTACAAAGGGATCTTGGGGTTTAAGTCTGTAGCTCTCTGAAAGTAGCTATAGAAGTAAATCGGGTGGTAAAGAAGGCATATAGCATGCTTGCCTTTATTGATCAGGGAATTGAGTATAAGAGACAGGATGTCATGTTGCAGCTTTATAACACTTTGGTTAGGTCACCCTTAGAGTAATGCATTCAATTCTGGTCGCCACATTACAGGAAGGATGTGGAGGCTTTGTGGAGGAGGATGCAGTAGAGGTTTATCACGATGCTGCCTGGATAGCAGGCTGTGAGCTATAAGGAGAGGCTAGAAAAACATGGGTTGTTTTCTCTGGAGTAGGGGAGGCTGAGGGGAGACTTGATAGAAGTCTATAGAATCATGAGATGCATAGGTAGAGTTGATGGTCAGAATCTTTTTCCCAGAGTTGAAAAGTCTAATACTAGGGGACATGCATTTAAGGTGAGAGGGGAAAAATTCAAAAGGTGACGTGAGGGCACGTTTTTTACACAGAGAGTGGTAGGAGTCTGGAACGCACTACTGGGGATGGTGTAGGAGGCAGATATGATAGGGCCATGAATAATAAAGGAATGGAGGGACGTAGATCAAGGGACGTTGGTTAGTACTGTTGCCTCACAGTGCTAGGGACCTGGGTTGGATTCCTGCCTCGGGCAACTGTCTGGGTAGAGTTTGCACATTCTCCCCGTATCTGCGCAGGTTTGCTCCAGTTTCCTCCCACAGTTCAAAGATATGCAGGTTATGTGAATTGGCCATGCTAAATTGCCCATAGTGTTCAAGGGTTGTAGGTTAGGTATATTAGGAGAAAGTGAGGACTGCAGATGCTGCAGATCAGAGCTGAAAAATGTGTTGCTGGAAAAGCGCAGCAGGTCAGGCAGCTTTCAAAGAGCAGGAGAATCGACATTTCGGGCATGAGCCCTTCTTCAGGAATCCTGCTGCACTTTTCCAGCAACACATTTTTCAGGTTAGGTACATTAATCAGGGGGAAATGTGCAGCAGTAAGGGAATGGGTCTGGGTGGGTTACTCTTTAGAGGGTCAGTGTGGACTTGTTGGGCTGAAGGGCCTGTTTCCACACTGTATGGACTTGAGTTGATTCTATAAGAAGGAGATGTTTTAATTTGGCACCATGTTCGGCACAACATCGTGGGCCAAAGGGCCCGTTCTATGTTCTATTTAAGTCCCACCTGCTCCAATAAAACTCCAAACAGATTGATTAGACAACTTCAGTTGTCAGTGGCGGACTGGAAAATTCACGACCCAGCTCAGAAAGCTTTCCCATGGCTTCATCGCTTGTGCCCTGCCGTGAAGAAAATCAGGAGACGACAGGCTCGCGGCCTGGAAACAGAGTGAGCTTTCCAAACAATCCCCTGGGCTCTTGTGGTGAAGTGATAGTGTTCCTACTTCTGGGCCAGAGGCCCTAGGTTCAAGTCCCTCCCCCCAAACCCATTCCAGAGATGTGTCATCTCTGAAAAACATGATTGGAAAATACCTGGGTAGTTTGGAGTTTGTTGATCAAACAAAACTGGGTGGGAAACTGAGTTATGAGAAGGATGTAAAGTGTAGTCATAAGGATTTTGGCGGGCTGACTAAATGGGTAAGAAGGGGCCAGCGGGAATGTGGTGCAGTTCATGTGAGATTATTTGCTTTGCTTGGAGGAACATAGGTGCTGAGTATTTCTTAAATGGTGAGGGATTGGGAACTGTTGATGTCAAAGGATGTCCTTGCTCTTGACTCACTGAAAGCTTTAAGGTAGATACAGCAATCAATTAGAAAGACTTTTAGCTTTTATTGTAAGATGATTTGAATATAGACAATACAATGTATATTGTGCAAGTGAGATTGCACCTGGAGTATTGTATACAGCTTTGCTCATCTTTCCCAAGTAAGGATATATTTTCCATAGAGAAACATATCCTCAGTGGTTAGCACTGCTGCCTCACAACGCCAGGGACCCAGGTTCAATTCTACCTCAGGCGACTGTCTATGTGGATTTTGCACGTTCTCCTGTGTCTGCGTGGGTTTCCTCCCACAGTTCAAAGACATGCAGGTTGGCCATGCTAAATTGCCCATAGTGTCCAGGGATGTGCATGCTAGGTGGATTAGCCATGGGAAATGCAGGGTGGTGGGGCTGCAGGGGTGGGCCTGGGTGGGATGCTCTGCAGAGGGTCAGTGTGGACTCGGGGGGCCGAGTGGGCTGCTTCCATTGGGATTCTATATGAACATACACACAAGGAACAAGAGTTGGTCACTTGGCCCTTCAAGTCTGTCCCATGATTCAATAAGATCATGGCTGATCAGATTTAACCACAACTCTACATTTCTGCAAAGCCACAATAATCTTCGATCCCCTTGGTAATCAATTATCTATCCACCTCTGCCTTAAAAAAATACAAGAAAATGCAATATAGGTTCATCAAACTAATTCTTGGGATGGCAGAATTGTCCACTGAGGAACGATTGTGAAGGATGGACCTGTATTTTCTAACATCTATGAGTGAGAGCTGATCTCATTTAAACATACAATATCCAAGTAGGACTCAACTGAGTAGAGTCAGGAGTGTGGTGCTGGAAAAGCACAGCAGATCAGGCAGCATTTGAAGAACAGGAGAATCAACGTTTCAGGCAAAAGCCCTCAACTGAGCAGATGCAGACAGGATGATCTCCTTATGGCTGAGGGCTCCAAAACAGGGGGACACATTCTCAGAATAAGGGAGAGGCCACTTAGTACTGAGATGAGGAAGAATGTCTTCACTCAGACGATGAAGATTCTTTGGAATTCTCTTCTCCAAATGGCTGTGGATGTTTAGTTGTTGAGTATATTCAAGGCAGACGTCAATAGAATCTGCGTATTAAAAACATTTATGTGGAGGGAATGTGGGAAAATGGTATTGAAGTAGAAATCAGCCGTAGCATAGTCAGATGTAAGACATAAGAAATAGGAACAGGGATAGGGCGCTCATCCCCTTGAACCTGCTCCGCCATTCAATGGGATCATAACTGATCTGACATTCCTCAAATCCACTCTCCCTGTAACCCTTGATTCCCAGACTGATCGGAAATCTATCAATCTTAACCTTATTCCTCCTTATCTGAGTCTCAAGTTGGTGCCCCTTTATTCAGAGACAATGCTGCCTGGTCGTTGACTATCATATTAGGGAAAACATTTTTTCTTAGTGTTTTGAAGCTGTGAAGTCTTTTAAGAATCCCATATGTTTCAATGAGGTCACCTCTCATTCTTCTAAACTTCAGTGAATTAACACCCAACCTGCTTGACCTTTGCTCATAAGACAACCCCTCCATGCCAGGAACATCCTAGTGAACCTTCCCTGAATTGCTTCCAGTGAAATAATATCTTCATGTAAATAAGGGGGTCAAAACAGAGAGCGGGAGGCAAGGCTGGGAGAAGGGCAGAGCGAGGCAATACCAGAGGGAGAGTCGGAAATTGTGGTGCTGGGAAAGCACAGCAGGTCAGGCAGCATCCGCGGAGCGGGAGAATCGGCATTTCGGGCTCATGCCCTCCTGCTCCGCGGATGCTGCCTGACCTGCTGTGCTTTCCCAGCACCACAATTTCCGACTCTCCCTCTGGTATTGCCTCGCTCTGCCCTTCTCCCAGCCCTTGCCTCCCACCCTCTGCTTTTACATTAGGTGCTTCCATAGAACATTGAAGCCATTCCCATCTCTTGGCCGCAGTTGGCAACCTGCACTGAAGGTCACATATTGTGGAAGGGACTGAGCAGATTCCTGCACCAATTGACTGCTGCCATTAGAGGGAGCTTCATCAGTCCAATAACACACTGCTGGTCAGACAAGTAATTGTTTCAAAAATGTTATATATGAATATAGTGAATTACGTTTATTTTATATTTAGTGATGTAATTTATTTTCCAAATTATTCCAGTTCGGTGTGCGAGTGATGTACACATGTGGGACAGGGCAAGAAAATGTCTGAAGGAACCTAACCCTGCCTTTAACATTGATTCCTGTAGGAACAGAGGATTCACTGGAGGATCTTTCACATTAAGTAGCAACTTCCAGGAATGGAACCACTACCTACATTAAGAACTTTACAGAGAACTTCTCCTGATTTCAGGGTGCTTCCAAGTACTTTGCAGCCAATAAAGAGCTCTTTTGAAAGACAGAGAAACGTCACACTCAGGTGGAGGGAACACCTCAAGGAACTCAACATTTGTGGAAAGATTTGTAGCTCGGGTGCCTGTTGCCGTGGTTGTGTGCATGCTTGCTGAGTTGGGAAATTGACTTGCAAGTGTTTTGTCCCCAGTCTAGGTGACATCTTCAGTGCTTTGGAACCTCCTGTGAAACACTGTACTGTCTCTTCTGGAATTTATTTGGTTCCGTTTCTGCTGCTTCCAGTTCCTGTTGTTCGTTGCAGCAGCTGACATATTGTCTCTAGGTCTGCGTGTTTGTTGATGGAATCCTATGGGCTCACCCATCTCCAGGTTCATAGCAGAAGCAGTGATGCAAACACTGGAAGAAACAACCCTACCACAAATCCAACCCAAACTCTGGATCAGGTACGTGGACGACACTTGTAATCATTAAGAGAACAGAAATCGAGAACACACACTGGATTACCAACACCATGATCACAGGGATCAGATTTACGAGAGATGAGGAAACCAACAATCAACTCCCATTCCTGGATATGATGGCAGAAAGAAAACAAAACGATGAATGCACCACAAAAGTGGACAGGAAAGCCACACACATCGGCCAGGTCCTGAACTACAACAGCAGCCACCTGAACACATACAAGAGAAGCTGCATTAGGACCCTGTTCAATAGGGCTACAACACACTGCAGCACTCCCGACCTGCGAAGGGAAGAAGCAGAACACCTCGACCGAGTCTTCACCAAGAACGGATATCCCCACAACTTCATCCGCAGATATCTAACAGACAAACAATATGACGAAGACATGACATAAACCAATACACTAGCCACACTACCTTACATAAATAATGTCTCGGAACTGACAGCCAGACCTCTCTGCCCGCTGGGGATCAATGACAGCCCATCAACCAACAGCTAATCACAGACAACTCACTGGTACAAAAGACCCTATACCCATCATGTACAAGACTAATGTAATTTGCAAGATTCCATGCAAAGATGGCACAAAACACAATGTAGGACAAATGAGCAGGCATCTAGCAATACGCATCCACGAACACTAACTAGCCACTAAATACCACGACTAGTTGTCCCTAGTAGCTACACACACAGATTACAAGGACCACAAATTCAACTGGGACAACACAGTGATCATAGGACAAGCTAAACAGGGGGGAGCCAGAGAATTTTTAGAGGATTGTCACTCATTATGGATTCTATCAACAAGCATATAGACGTAGACCCACCTCCTCCAAGCTTAAACACCAGGGACACATCAGGTAAGCTTCTCTTGTTTTTTACTTTCTGATAAGGGGACTAGCAGGGATGGCAGTGCAGGGAGAGGAATGTTCCTCCTGCATGATGTTCGAGGTGAGGGACACCATTAGTGTCCCATCCAAACGTATCTGCAGGAAGTGCACCCAGCTCTTGCTCCTCCAAGACTGTGATAGGGAACTGGAGTAGGAGCTGGATGAACTTCATATCATTTGGGAAGCAGAGTCTGTGATAGATAAGAGTTACAGGGAAGTAATTACTTGTAGGCATGAAGAAAACTGGGTAACTGTTCGAAGGGGAAAAAACAGTCAGTGGAGGGATGGCCTGTGGTCATGCCCCCGAAAAACAAGTATACTGCTTTAGATACTGTTGGGGGAGGGGTGGAAAATGACTTACCAGGGGTATGCAGTGCAGGTCTCTGGCACAGAGTCTGTCCCTGTTGTACAGAAGGGATGGGGGGAAAGGAGGAGAGTGTTAGTCATTGGGGACTCAATAGTTAGAGGCTCAGATAGAAGGTTTGTTGGGAATGACCGAGACTCATGGTTGGTGTGTTGCCTCCCAGGTGCCATGGTCCGTGATGTATTGGATTGTATCTTTGGGGTCCTGAAGGGAGAGGGTGACCAGCCTCAGGTCATGGTCCACGTAGGTACCAACGACATAGGTAGAAAGAGGGATAGGGATGTAGGCAGGATTTCAGGGAGCTAGGGTGGAAGCTGAGACCTAGAACAAACAGAGTTGCTACCTCTGGTTTGTTACCCGTGCCACGTGATAGCGAGGCAAGAAATAGAGTTATCAGCTGAACATGTGGCTGCAGGGATGATGCAGGAGGGAGGGTTTCAGGTATATGGATAATTGGGGCGCATTCTGGGGAAGGTGGGACCTGTACAAACAGGACGGTCTTCACTTGAACCAGAGGGGTACTAATATCCTGGTGGTGAATAGGAGAGAGTGACCATAATTCGGTTATGTTTAGTTTAACGATGGAAAGGGATAGGTACACACTAAAGGGCAAGAGTTATAGATGAGAGAAAGGTGATTATAATGCGATTAGGCAAGACTTAAAAGACATAGAATGGGGTAGCAAAATACAGGGGGTGGGGACAATCAAAATATGGAGCCGGTTTAAGGAACAGATATTTGGTGTCCTTGATAGGTATGTCCCGGTCAGGCAGGGAGGAGGTAAGGGAACCGTGGTTTACTAAAGAAATGGTATCTCTTGTTAAGCAGAAAAGGGAGGCTTACGTGATGTTGAGATGAGATGGTTAGATAAGGCGATGGAGAGTTACAGATTAGCTAGGGGAGATTTAAAGAGAGAGTAAAGAAGAGCAAGGAGGAGACATGAGCAGTCTTTAGCAAATAGAATAAAGGAGTACCCTGAAGCTTTCTATAGGTATGTGAGGAATAAAAGAATGATTAGGGTAGGAATAGGGCCAGTCAAAGACAGAAATGGGAAGTTGTGTGTGGACCCTGTGGAGATTGGAGAGGTGCTAAATGAATATTTCTCATCTGTTATCATTCAAGAAAAGGAGAATACCTCAGAAGACTGAGGTAAGGGCTATTAGATGAGAAAGGATTGAGGCTAGTAAAGAGGAGGTGTTATCAATTCTAGAAGGTGTGAAAGTGGATAAGTCTCCTGGGCTGGATGGGATTTATCAAGGACTCTCTGGGAAGCTAGGGAGGAGATGGCAGCACCTTTAGCCTCGATCTTTGAGTCGCCATTGTCTACAGGTTTAGTACACAGAGGACTGGAGGATTGCAAATGTTGTGCACTTGTTCAAGGAGGCTAGTACAGATGACTCAGGTGATTATAAACCAGTGAGTCTTACATCTGTTGTAGGAAAAGTTTTGGAAAGGATTATAAGAGATAGGATTTATAATCATCTAGCAAGCAACAATTTAATTGAAAATTGTCAACATGGTTTCATTAAGGGCAGGTCGTGTGTCACAAACTTCATTGGGTTTTTTGAAAAGGTGAACAAGCATGTGGATGAGGGTAGAGCAGTTGATGTGGTGTACATGGACTTCAGTAAAGCAGTTGATAAGATCCCACATTGCAGGCTATTGGAGAAAATGTGAAGGCATGGGATTGAGGGTGATTTAGCAGTTTGGATTAGAAACTGGCTTTCAGTAAGAAGGCAGCGAGTGGTGGTTGATGGCAAATATTCAGCCTGGAGTCTGGTTACTAGTGGTGTGCCACAAGGATCTGTTTTGGGACCACTGTTGTTTGTCATTTTTATAAATGACTTGAATGCACGCATAAGTGGATGTAAGTTTGTTTGCAGATGACACTAAAGTCAGTAGAGTGGTGGACAGTGTGGAAGAATGTTGCAGGTTATAGGAGGACTTGGATAAACTGCAGAATTGGGCTGAGGGGTGGCAAATGGAGTTCATGCAGATAAATGTGGGGTGATTCACTTTGGGAAGAATAACAGGAAGGCAGAGTACTGGGTCAATGGAAAGATTCTTGGTAGTGTGGATGTGCAGAGGGATCTTGGAGTCCATGTACATAGATCCCTGAAAGTTGCCACCTAGGTTGATAAGAAGGCATACAGTGTGTTCAGTTTTATTGGTAGAGGGATTGAGTTCTGGAGCAATGATGTCATGCTGCAACTATACAAAACACTAGTGTGGCCTCACTTGGAATATTGTGTACAGTTTTGGTCACTCCATTACAGGAAGGGTGTGGAAGCATTGGAAAAGGTGCAGAGGAGATTTACCAGGATATTGCCTGGTCTGGAGGGAAGGTCTTATGAGGAAAGGCTGAGGGACTTGGATCTGTTCTCATTGAAGAGAAGAAGGTTAAGAGGGGATTTGATAGAGACAAACAAGATGATCAGAGGATTAGATAGGATGAACAGTGAGAGTTTTTTTCCTAGGATAATGATGTTGGTTTGTGCAAGGGGGCATTGCCACCACGCCACCCGCATGGTATATGAGCTGGACTGTCATTTTCTGCACTGTTACCAATCTATTAGCTGGACTTTACATAATCACAATATAGAATCTGGCTGCCCCCATCATGAGTCTACTCTGGGAGCATTCAGTAATTCAGAGCGGGACTTCTGACCACATTGGGGGATAGCTGTATCCTGTCCCAGAGCTGCTCACCAGTCTGAGAGACTGACCTAACTAATACAAGCCTGACCACCCTGGCCGACCCATTGTCTCAGCATGCTCCTGCCCCACTGAACTCATCTCTACCTACCTTGACACTGTCCTATCCCCCCTAGTCCAGGAACTCCCCACATACGTTCGAGACACCACCCACGCCCTCCGCCTCCTCCAAGACTTCC
The DNA here is from genome assembly GCF_020745735.1 of Hemiscyllium ocellatum. NCBI lineage: Eukaryota > Metazoa > Chordata > Chondrichthyes > Orectolobiformes > Hemiscylliidae > Hemiscyllium > Hemiscyllium ocellatum. The sequence continues at coordinate 119,820,761 of NC_083405.1, read as the reverse complement.
GTTTCCCTGGCCCCCAACACCTCACCTTCACCGTGGATATCCAATCCCTCTACACCTCCATCCGCCATGCCCAAGGCCTCTAAGCCCTCCGTTTTTTCCTCTCCAGATGTCCCCAACAGGACCCTTCCACTGACACTCTCATTCGATTGGCTGAACTGGTCCTCACCCTTAACAATTTCTCCTTCGAATCCTCCCACCTCCTCCAGACCAAAGGGGTAGCCAAGGGCACACGTATGGGCCCCAGCTATGCCTGTCTCTTTGTTGGCTACGTAGAACAGTTGATCTTCCGTAATTACACCGGCACCACTCCCCACCTCTTCCTCCACTACATTGATGACTGCATTGGCGCCACCTCGTGCACCCGCGAGGAGATTGAGCAATTCATCAACTTCACCTTAAATTTACCTGGACCATCTCAGACACCTCCCTCCCCTTCCTGGACCTCTCAATCTCCATTAATGACGACTGACTTGACACTGACCTTTTTTACAAACCCCCCGACTCCCACAGCTACCTGGATTACACCTACTACTTGCAAAAATGCCATCCTGTATTCCCAATTCCTCCGTCTCCACTGTAGCTGCTCCCAGGAGGACCAATTCCACCACAGAACACACCAGATGGCCTCCTTCTTTAGAGACTGCAATTTCTCTTCCCACGTGGTTAAAGGTGCCCTCCAACGCATCTCTTCCACATCCCGCACCTCTGCCCTCAGACTCCACCCCTACAACCGTAACAAGGACAGTACCCCCCTGGTGCTCACCTTCCACCCTACCAACCTTTGCATAAACCAAATCATCCGCCGACATTTCCGCCACCTCCAAAAAGACCCCACACCAGGGATATATTTCCCTCCCCACCCCTTTCCACCTTCAGCAAAGACCGTTCACTCCGTGACTACCTGGTCAGGTCCACGCCCCCCAATAACCCACCCTCCCATCCTGGCAACTTCCCCTGCCACCGCAGGAACTGTAAAACTTGCGCCCACACCTCCTCCCTCACCTCTACTCAAGGCCCTAAAGGAGCCTTCCAAATCCATCAAAGTTTTACCTGCACATCCACTAATATCATTTATTGTATCCGTTGCTCCCGATGCGGTCTCCTCCACATTGGGGAGACTGGGCACCTCCTAGCAGAGCGCTTTAGGGAACATCTCCGGGAGACCTGCACCAATCAACCACACCGCCCTGTGGCCAAACATTTCAACGCCCCCTCCCACTCTGCCGAGGACATGGAGGTCCTGGGCCTCCTTCACCCCCGCTCCCTCACCACCAGATGCCTGGAGGAAGAACGCTTCACCTTCCGCCTTGGAACACTTCAACCCCAGGGCATCAATGTGGACTTCAACAGTTTCCTCATTTTCCCTTCCCCCACCTCACCCTAGTTCCAAACTTCCAGCTCAGCACTGTCCCCATGACTTGTGCGAACTTGTCCTACCTGCCTATCTCCTTTTCCACCTATCCACTCCACCCTCTCCTCCCTGATCTATCACCTTCATCCCCTCCCCCACTCACCTATTGTACTTTATGCTACTTTCTCCCCACCCCCACCCTCCTCTACCTTATCCCTCCACGCTTCAGGCTCTCTGCCTTTATTAGACCATAAGACATAAGACATAGGAGTGGAAGTAAGGCCATTCGGCCCATCGAGTCCACTCCGCCATTCAATCATGGCTGATGGGCATTTCAATTCCACTTACCAGCGTTCTCCCCGTAGCCCTTAATTCCTCGAGACAATAAGAATCTATCAATCTCAGCTTTGAAGACATTTAGCGTCCCGGCCTCCACTGCACTCCGTGGCAATGAATTCCACAGGCCCACCACCCTCTGGCTGAAGAAATGTCTCCGCATTTCTGTTCTGAATTGACCCCCTCTAATTCTAAGGCTGTGTCCACGGGTCCTAGTCTCCTCGCCTAACGGAAACAATTTCCTAGCGTCCACCCTTTCCAAGCCATGTATTATCTTGTACGTCTCTATTAAGACTCCCCTTAATCTTCGAAACTCCAATGAATACAATCCCAGGATCCTCAGCCGTTCCTCATATGTTAGACCTAACATTCCAGGGATCATCCGTGTGAATCTCCGCTGGACACGCTCCAGTGCCAGTATGCCCTTCCTGAGGTGTGGGGACCAAAACTGGACACAGTACTCCAAATGGGGCCTAACCAGAGCTTTATAAAGTCTCAGTAGCACATCTCTGCTTTTATATTCCAACCCTCTTGAGATAAGTGACAACATTGCATTCGCTTTCTTAATCACGGACTCAACCTGCATGTTTACCTTTAGAGAATCCTCGACTAGCACTCCCAGATCCCTTTGTACATTGGCTTTACTAATTTTCTCACCATTTAGAAAGTAGTCTATGCTTTTATTCTTTTTGCCAAAGTGCAAGACCTCGCATTTGCTCATATTGAATTCCATCAGCCATTTCCTGGACCACTCTCCCAAACTGTCTAGATCCTTCTGTAGCCTCCCCACTTCCTCAGTACGACCGGCCTGTCCACCTAACTTCATATCATTGGCAAACTTCGCTAGAATGCCCCCAGTCCCTTCATCCAAATCATTAATATATAAGGCGAACAGCTGTGGCCCCAACACTGAACCCTGTGGGACACCGCTCGTCACCGGCTGCCATTCCGAAAACGAACCTTTATCCCAACTCTCTGCCTTCTGTTAGACAGCCAATCCTCAATCCATCCCAGCAGCTCACCTCGAACACCATGGGCCCTCACCTTGCTCAGCAGCCTCCCGTGTGGCACCTTATCAAAGGCCTTTTGAAAGTCTAGATAGATCACATCCACTGGATTTCCCTGGTCTAACCTACCTGTCACCTCTTCAAAGAATTCCAACAGGTTTGTCAGGCATGACCTCTCCTTACTAAATCCATGTTGACTTGTTCTAATCAGACTCTGCTCTTCTAAGAATTTAGAAACCTCATCCTTAATGATGGATTCTAGAATTTTACCAACAACCGAGGTTAGGCTAATTGGCCTATAATTTTCCATCTTTTGTCTTGATCCTTTCTTGAACAAGGGGGTTACAACAGCTATCTTCCAATCATCCGGGACCTTTCCTGCCTCCAGTGACTCTTGAAAGATCTCAACCAATGCCTCCGCTATTTCCTCAGCCACCTCTTCAGAACTCTAGTGTGTATCCCATCGGGGCCAGGAGATTTATCAATTTTAAGACTTTTTAACTTTTCTAGCACTATCTCTTTTGTAATGGCAACCATACTCAACTCAGCCCCCTGACTCCCTTTAATTGTTGGGATATTACTCATGTCTTCCACTGTGAAAACTGACGCAAAGTAGTTGTTAAGTTCTCCTGCTATTCCCTTATCTCCCATCACTAGGCTTCCAGCATCAGTTTGAAGTGGCCCAATGTCTACTTTTGCCTGTTGTTTGTTTCTTATGTACTGAAAGAAACTTTTACTATCATTTCTAATATTACTGGCTAGCCTACCTTCATATTTGATCCTCTCATTCTTATTACACTCTTTGTTATCCTCTGTTTGTTTTTGTAGCCTTCCCAATCTTCTGATTTCCTACTGTTCTTGGCCACTTTATAGGATCTCTCTTTTTCTTTAATACATTTCCTGACTTCCTTTGTCAGCCATGGCTGTCTAATCCCTCCCCGGATAATCTTTCTTTTCTTGGGGATGAACCTCTGTATAGTGTCCTCAATTACACCCACAAACTCCTGCCATTTTTGCTCTACTGTCTTCCCCGCTAGCCTCTGCTTCCAGTCTATTTTTGTCAGTTCCTCTCTCATGCCCTCATAATTGCCTTTATTTAATGGTAACACCATTACATCTGATTTTGTCTTCTCTCTTTCAAACTGCAGACTGAACTCTAACATATTATGATCACTACTTCCTAAGGGTTCCCTTACTTTAAGATCTTTTATGGAGTCTGGTTCATTGCAAAGCATTAGGTCCAGAATAGCCTGCTCTCTTGTGGGGGCCATGACAAGCTGTTCCAAAAAAGCCATCCTGTAAGCATTCCATGAATTCCCTTTCTTTGGATCCACTAGCAACATTATTTAACCAGTCCACCTGCATGTTGAAGTCTCACATGATCAATGTGACCTTGCCTTTCTGACATGCCTTCTCTATTTCCCGGTACATGTTGCGTCCCTGGTCCTGACCACTGTTCGGAGGTCTGTACATAACTCCCAATAAGGTTTTTTTTGCCTTTGTGGTTCCTCAATTCCACCCACACCGACTCCACATCATCTGACACTATGTCATTCAGTGCCATAGATTTAATTTTGTTCTTAACTAACAAGACAACCCCACCCCCTTTGCCCACCTCCCTGTCTTTTCAATAAGTTGAAAAACCTTGGAGGTTTAACTGCCAGTCCTGACCCCCCTGTAACCACGTCTCTGTGATGCCTACCACATCATAATCATTCACTATTATCTGTGCCATTAGTTCATCTGCTTTGTTATGAATGCTACGAGCATTCAGGTAAAGTGCCTTAATGCTAACTTTCTTATCATTAGAGATATTGGAAGTCATATGATGTCCTAAGTTATCCTTGCTTTTTTCTGCATTCCCAGTCTGCCTCAATTTTAAATCCACCTGGACACATGCTATCCTGCTGCTTATCTTTCCATTTAACTCCATACACCCTGTCGCTTTCACTTTCCCTTCCCCCCAACTCAGAAGTTTAAAGTCCTACTGACCACCCTATTTATCCTCTTCGCTAGAACATTGGTACCTGATCGGTTCAGGTGGAGACAGTCCCAACGGTACAGATCCCCCCTGTTCCAAAACTGATGCCAATGCCCCATGAAGTTGAATCCCTCTTTCCCACACCAATCCCTTAGCCACGTGTTTACTTGCCTAATTTTCTTGTCCCTATGCCAATTGGCACGTGGCTCAGGCAGTAATCCAGAGATTATGACCCTTGAGGACCTGTACTTCAATTTCCTGCCTAGTGCTTTGTAATCCCCAAACAGGTCCTCCACCCTAGTCTTGCCTATGTTGTTAGTACCAACGTGGACTACAACAACTGGATCCTCCCCCTCCCGCTCCAATATCCTTTCAAGCCGGTCGGAGATGTCCCACACCCTGGCACCGGGCAGGCAACACACCATGCGAGACTCCCGATCCGGTTTGCAAAGGATACTATCTGTCCCCCTAATTATAGAATCCCCTATAACCACTACTTGTCTATTAGCTCCCCCCTCTTGAATGGCCTTCTGCACCACGGTGCCTTGGTCAGTTGGCTCATCCTGTCCAGAGCCCTTTTCCTGATCCGAACAGGGAGCAAGAATCTCGTACCTGTTGGACAAGGTCAAGGGCTGAGGCTCCTCCACTCCTGAACTCAGGTTCCCCCTACCTGCCTCACTTACAGTCACACTCTGATGTGCCTGATCACCAGCTGAATGTGAATTACTTAATCTCCCAGGTGTGACTGCCTCCTAAAACAAAGCGTCCAGGTAACTCTCCCCCTCCCGGATGTGCCGCAGTGTTTGAAGCTCAGATTCCAGATCATCAACTCTGATCCAGAGTTCTTCCAGCAACCAACACTTGCTGCAGATGTGGTCACTGCCGTTCACAATGGGATCAGCCAGTTCCCACATCATACAGCTACAGCACATCACCTGCCCAGCCATCTCTGCTTAGTTAGTTAATTACTTAGTTACTTTGTACAATTTGAGTTAGAATACTTTCTGATACCTCTCTGCTATAGTCTTTCCCTAAAAAAAGAATTAATATATATACATACACACAAAAACGAAGTAAATTTTCAACCAGTCACTGGTAAAGAAATATAAAATCCTTACCTTAAAAAAAACAGTGTAATTAAGGAGGTTAGAGGAGGAGGGTGGGTGGGAGATACTACAGGTGTAGAATCTCCAGCACCACTAATCCAGAATCTGGTTTCCAGCATCTGCAGTCATTGTTTTTACCTACCTGACTTGACTAATCGACTGGAATCTGGATCAGTGGTGCTGGAAGCGCACAGCAGTTCAGGCAGCATCCAAGGAGCAGTGAAATCGACGTTTCAGGCAAAAGCCCTTCATCAGGAATAATTGACTATTAGCTCACTAGCCCCTCTGTCACCATGGTGGCTGTTACTGGCACTGCAGGCAATACATGAAGGAAAAGAGCTGGAATTTGGCCTGTGTCTGACAGGGGTGGCCTAGTGAGCAAGGTGAGGTACATAGTGGGGTAAATGCTGGGTTGAAGAGACTGGGAGGTGGGGAGAACTTATAAAGACATAGTGTCATACAACATGGAAATAGACCCATGGTCCAACTCAACCACGCTGACCAGGCATCCCAATCTGACCGAGTCCCATTTGCCAGAATTTGGGTCATATCCCTCTAAACCATTCCTATTCATGTATCTATCCAGATGTCTTTCAAATGTTGTAATTGTATCTGCCTCTACCACTTCCTCTGATAGCTCATTCTATACATGCACCATCTTCTGCTTGAAAAAGTTACACCCCTGGTCCTTTTTAAATCTTTTCCCTCTCACCTTAAACATATGTCCTCTAATTTTGGCCTCCTCTACCCTAAGAAAAGTACATTGACCAGTCACCCTATTTATGGTCCTCATGATTTTCTAAACCTCTTTAAAGTTACCTCTCAGTCTCCAATGCTCCAGGAAAAAAGCCCCAACCTATTCAGCCTCTCCTGTAACTCAAACCCTTCAGCCCTGGCAACACCCTTGTAAACCTTTGCTGCATCCTCTCACATTTAACAACAACATTTAACAGAAGGGCAACCAGATTTGTCAGCTGTATTTCAAAAGTGGCCTCACCAATGTCCTTTATAGCCACAACATGACATCCCCAACTCCTATACTCAATGCACTGACCAATGAAGGCAAGCATATCAAACACTTTCTTCATCACCTTGTCTATCTGTAACTCTAGGAACTATACACTTGCACCCCTCAGTGTCTTTGTTTGGTAACACTCCCGGTGACAAAAAACAGCGGACCCAGCACCAATCCTTGTGGCATATTGCTTGTCTCAGTCTGAGAAACAACCTTCCACCACCACCTTCCGTCTCCCTCCTTCAAGCCAATTTTGTACACAATTGGTTAGCTCCCCCTGGATGCCATGTGATGCGACCTTGGTAACTAGGCTACCATGCAGAACCTTGTTGAACGTTTCTTTGAAGTTCATATGGACAACATTTACCGCTCGACCTCAGCAATCCTCTTTGTCAGCTCTGCTTAAAACTCAATCGAGTTATTGAGACACGAGTTCCATGCACAAAGCCACAGTGACTATTCATAATCAGTCCTTGCCTTTCCAACTACATGTAAATCCTTCAACAGGAGATCTGATTTTGGTGGGGAAGGGGCCTTTTATGGGGATAGGGAAGTCTCTAGAGGAGATATTATCTCTTGGTGTTGACATGTAGCCAGTGTAGATAGAGTTGCCAGGGCCCCCTCCTGTGTTGTGCCAGTGTGTGGGAGAAAAGGTGGGCAAGTGTTGAGGAAGTACGAGCTCCTTAAGTGACCATTAATTGTCCTCAATAATCCTCAGTTCAGGGAAACTACCTGACATTATCCTAGCCACTGGGAGAAAGGTCCGGGGTGGGCAAAAGATGATGGCAAAGAACATGAGCATTACCCAGGGTGGGAGGCGAGGGATGAAGCTAAAATTCAGCCCCATTATTCTATCTGGTAAATTTGTACAAAATTGGTGAAGACCTTGATGTGATTTGATTTGATTAGATTTTGATTTGATTTATTTTTGTCACATACCTAAATACAGTGAAAAGGTTTGTTTTGCGTGCTTCGTGGGCAAATGGTAACATACAAGGTGCATCAGGGTAACAGAACAGAGTGAGGAATACAATGTTATGGATGCAGAGAAAGTCCACAGTGAGCGAGATCAACATTAAATTTAAAATTTGAAAGTTCCATCCATCTAATAGCAGTGGGGAAGACATTCTCAAGTCTGTTTGGAATGTGTGTTTAAGCTACTGTATCTTCTGCCTGATGGAAGAGGTTGGGAGAGATTGTAACCAGGGTGAGAGGGGTCTTTGATGATGTTGGCTGCCTTCCTGAGGCAGTGAGAAGTGTAGATGGTGTTAATGGATGGGAGGTTGGCTTGTGTGATGGACTGGGCTGTGTTCACAACTCTCTGTAGTTTCTTCTAGTCCAGGGCAGTTGCCGTACAAAGCTGCGATGCATCTGGATAGAATGTTTTCTATGGTGGCAACTGTATAAAATTGTTAGGGGTCTTGGATTATTCACAGACTGTGGAAAGGTTGAACTTTATAAATGGCCTTCCAATATTTTGAGCCGTTTATCCAATGATCTACAAACTAGTTGCCAAAATGCTCACTCACTCTGAGAGAAGACAGTTTTTACAGTTTATTACAACAGAAGCTGGAATGTAAATCTGGTCCCAGGCTGCTCTCACCCAACGATGACTGCCCCCACATTGTCTCTACCTCACTTGCTGAAGGGGAACATCAAAACCAGAGTTTTGGATTTTCAAGCCTGCTTCAACTTTCAATAAGTTCAGTGATCCCTCATCAAATCAAATGTGAACAGAAAATAAATCTATTCACCACCGCAGTTGAAAATCCTAGCACAATAGCCCTAAGGAATTCTAACACAAATCACCAATGACAGAGCAAATCAGTGCTCCAAAATACAAAGTACTTATGTTGATGTCAGCCTAACCCTTCAAACCATCCATCCATCAGCCAGAGTGAACTATTGAGAATACAAATCATTATTATGCATGAGTTACCATTTCAATACAGGGTTTTACATTTCACATTTGGGTCTCCTCAAAGAGTTGGAATATAAGTCCGATCTGACTAAAGTATTCCCACTTTGTTCCCTTTTAATGTTTCTGCTGATTTTTTCTTTCTGCTTTTTCCAAAATAAATCCTTACATATTTTATACAAGCATTGCCACAATTTTCATTTTGCTCGGCATTAACTTTACTGATGAATGGGCTGGAGGGCGCCCAGTCTCTCCTGTAATGTGTGACAGAGAATACTCGATGGGCAGCTACCTTTGTAACACAGCCCGAGTCCACCACTGCTGTAGTCCACTTCATGTTGAAAGCCTCGTTTGTGCTTTTGTCACCTCCAGATCCCTGGGCACCATCCCATCCCATATACATGGACAAATCTCTGCTCTCTATATCCTAACTTGTACCAAATTCCTTGACCTCATTTATTTTAATTGTCCATTGGGAGTGGGAGTGGGCCAGTTACCTATCATGAAGTTGGAACCTTCTTCTATGTGGCTTTGTCTCTGTGAGATGTTTGTGAACAAGGTTCATGTCTGCCATCTTGCTTGGCATGATGCAGTGTTGAAAGAATGTACATGCTCAGTTGTATCAGTTAGATGACATTCATCAATTCTGGTGAACATTGATTCTGTGTGCCTCACCTGCAACATCTCATTTATCCCCACAACTCCTCCATGTTTCCCGAAATATCCTTCATAGACACTCACCCAGTATCTTCTATGGACAGATGTTCCAAGCCAGTAAACAATGGTGGGACATTCTTTTGAAAGGGAAAAAAAAATCAAGCCTCTCACAACCTATAGGCTCAGAAGTCACACGACACCAGGTTCTCATCATTTGAAATTGCAAACTTTCAGAGCTGCTCCTTCGTCAGTGAAGTCACCTGATACGGAGCAATACTTCGAAAGCTTACGATTTCAAATAAGCCTGTTGGATTGTAACTTCGCATCGTGTGACTTCTGACCTAGTCCATCCCAATCCAACATTGGCATCTTCACACCAATCTATATAGTGTCATTCAGATATGCCAGCATTCTTACTGCACAGAAAATATTATTCTAGAGCCACTGAAAAATGGTTACATCTCCTCAGATGGCCATTGAGACATTAAAAGATGGCAAGACCTCTTAAACCTGTCATCGAACAAACTACACAACTACCTGCTAAGTGTTTTGTAGCTTTTAAAACTCAGCCAAGTGCTCATAAGGGTCTCAGCTGCCAAAACATGCTACAGAGAATGAAGAATATTGATTTTTTTTTAAAGTCTGTTAGGGTTGTTCTAGATGATGCTAGATAGCCTGTCACTTAAGAATTTCACGAGCAGATGTCTTTTCTCCCCTGTGTTAAAGCAGCAAGCCTTTTTTTCAAAGTTAAAGTACTATGAGCCTTTAAAGCACTTCAAGTCACATCATGAGATTTACCAAGTACTGTTTTCTACAGCTTTGAGTGCATTGTAGCTCCTTTTTTCCAAAGTGGCAAAGTACTCTAATGCATCTAAACATAATATACTGCTAGTTATAGTAATAGTCAACTTCTTTTCCAGAAACTTCCAAAACCCACCTGATATAAGTACACTTGTCCCTTTGGACTTTCACTAGTGACCCCTAAGATGTAAGTGAGGTCACAAACTGAACCGAATCCAATCATTTTTCCCAAACTATGGAATGCTTTGGCAGGGTTCCTGAGAGGAAAGTAGTGGCTCCACAGCCTCAGTTTTGTCAAACCTTACACTCCTTTCCTGATTTTCTTGGGACAACTAAATCCAGCCCAAGGTGCCTCCTAGAAGTTGGTAATTAAGTATTTCTATTGGTTTCCTCTAGGAATAATTCTATGGTCTGATGTATAGCAGCATCCATGATATAGAATTTTGGGCATGGCGTAGGGCAAGGGGTACGGAAAGTACAGTGCACAGTGTAGGCAAGGGGTACGGAAAGGCAATAGCTGAATGGTTTCATTGCTAGACTCTTAATCTACAGCCCCAGGTAATGTTCTGTGACTTAGGTTCAAATCTGGATGGAATATGAATTCAACAAATAAAATATGGTACTAAGAGTCTAATAATGACCATGAAAAGGTTATCATTGAAACCCATCTGGTTCACTAATGTTCTTCAGGGAAGAAAACTGCCATCCTTACCTGGTCTGGCCTGCATATGACTCCAGACTCATAGCAATGTTTAACTTTTAACTCCCCTCTGGGTATTTAGAACATAGAAAAATAGAACATAGTAACATAGAACAAAGAAAAATACAGTGCAGTATAGGCCCCTTGTCCCTTGATGTTGCGCCGACCCAAGCCCACCTAACCTACACTAGCCCACTATCTTCCATATGCCTATCCAAAGCCTGTTTAAATGCCCATAAAGAGGGAGAGTCCACCATAAAGAGGGATGGAAAATGAATGCTAACCTAGCCAGTGATTGAATATAAAAAAAGACAAGCATTCCCAGTGTACTAGTAGTAGTCCACATGCAAGACAATGTTCAAATATAATTCACACTCTATGTTATTGGAAGCAGAAGCTCATAAAACTGGAAAACAACACCTTGCAATTGCTTACGAAGGATGGTGGGTCTAGAGGACAGAAGGCGCTTGGTTCTGCGAAGTGGGAAGATGCCAAATTAGGTTCTAGAGATTCACAAGTCATTGCAAATGTCTTCTTGCTATGAACTTGATTTGTGCTGGATTAAGAAGATTGTAAACACACCATTGTTCTCCCGTAAGGATGTGCCCCAGTTTCTTATTTATTCTCCCCTCAAACCCTGAGTGTTCTGTCGAGTATTTCCAGCAATAATTTTGTCTTTTTTAGAGAAAATCGGATTCTGGGTGTTTTTATTCTAATATAGTGCAAGCTTACAATTTGGCCATATTGGGAAGTGAATAAAATAGTTAAATTAATGAAGTGATCTATGAATTAGTGAGGCTGGAGAGAGAGAGAAAGGAAAAGAGATAGTGCATTTCTCCTGTCTCAATGGTGATGGTGTTTTAAGAGAAATCCCATTCCAACTTCTCAGGGCAGTAGAGGTGGGCATTAAATGCCACCATGGCAATGCCACTCATACCTTGACAAAAAATGTAGCTGGAGATTTGCGAAGTATGATATCAACCTCTCCTGTTGGAATTGCCCTGTTCAGTCCCTTGTTGTGGTGTGGGATTCAAAGTCAATGCTGGTGAATTAATCTTGGCTTGCAATAGGAAAAACGAGCCTATCTTAGTCAGCCTGCCTCAAACAGGTTGATTCAATTCCAGCCTCCAATTCCCAACCACATCATCTGAGAACCAATCAAACCTCAAAACAGGTCACATACCTCCCCAAGAACAATATTTTCTACTTGGTTATTAAATACCTAGAGTCGATAGTAACACTTGGATTCATAAGCAATAAAACTCAACATTAAAATCCATTTCCACTATCCTTCTGACTAAAGAATAGATTGATGTTTGGGGAGACCGTGAGGTAGTGGAAATGTAGTGGTTGTTGGAGATTAGTCATCTCAGCTGGTAACCAAGGAGCCTGGGCTAATGCTTTAAGAAGCTAAAACATAAATTGCTGGAAAAGCTCAGCAAGTCTGGCAGCATCGGTGGAGAGAAATCAGAGTTAACATTTGGTTCAAGTGACCCTTCCTCAGAACCTAATGCTTGAGAATTGTTTGTGACCTCAACTCCCACTGTGGCAGCCAGTGGAATTTCATTTAAGAGCTAGTCTGACAAATGGTGCCATGAAAGTATGATTGATTGCCAGCAAAACCTAGACTCCAGACTCCCCCTCACCTCCTTCCACCTATCGTACTATCACCCTCACCCTCACCTCCTTCCAACTATCGTATTCCCAGTGCTCCTCCCCCAAATTCCCTCCCCCCTACCTTTTATCTCAGCCCACTTGGCACACCAGCCTCATTCCTGAAGAAGGGTTTATGCCCGAAACGTCAATTCTCCTGCTCTTCAGATGCTGCCTGGCCTGCTGTGTTTTTGCAGCACCACATTTTTCAACTCTGGTCTCCAGCATCTGCAGTCCTCACTTTCTCCTAGACTCCAGATCCACAGCTTTCAAGAGATCATGAATTGCTACTGGTTTATGTGAGGAACGCTTCTTGGTCTTGCTGCTGAATGCTCTAACTTCAAGGTTATACCTTCTTGGTTTGGACATCCTCCCCCTCCCACAAGAGAAAATCATTTCTCTTGCCCCCCACATCAAACCTCTGAATCATCTCCATCAACCTCTTCCTTAGAATTCACTTCGCTCAGATTCTATGTTGTTCCAAAACTCTGCATTGCACTCTTCCAAGATGCATAATCTTCGTGAGATGTGTTGTCCATTTCCCTCAATGCACATTCAGAGCCCCAGACCCATAAGACCAACAGAAATAGGAGCAGAATTAGGCCAGTCAGCCCATCGAGTCTGCTCCACCATTCAATCATGGCTGATATGTTTCTCAACCTCATTCTCCTGCATTCTAACGCTAACCCTTGATCCCCTTACTAATCAAGAACCTACCTCTGTCTTAAATACAATTAATAATTTGGTCTCCACAGCCCTCTGTAGCAATGAGTTCCACAGAGTCACCATCCTCTGGCTGAAGAAATTCCTCCTCATCGCAGTTCTGAAGGGTCGTCCCTTCACTCTGTGGCTGTGCCCTCAGGTCCCTAGTCTCTCCTACGAATGGAAACATCTTCTCCATGTCCACTCTGTCCAGACCTCTCAGTATTCTGTAAGTTTCATTCAGATTCCACATCATCCTTTTAAACTCTATCGAGTATAGACCCAGAGTCTTCAACAACTCCTCATATGACAAACTCTTCATCCCCAGGATCATTCTTGTGAACCGCCTGTGGACTCCTTCCAGAGTCAGTCCATCCTTCCTGAGATACAGGGCCTAAAACTGCTCATAATATTCCAAATGCAGTCAATCCAGACCTTTATACAGTCTCAGCTGTACATCCCTGCACCTGTATTCGACCCTTTTGTTCTTGTGCAACTTCTATTAGCTTCTATGACTGGATATTGAGATATCAGGTAGCATGTTTCAATAGCTCTTGTTCCAATTCGAAATGATTGTTTTACTTATCATCCACAGTTTGCAAGTTGGCTGGCATGTCTCCCAAATTAAATCCGTATTTAATTGTCTCTGATGCACTTTAAGACTTGAAAGACCACGGAATAAATATTTGCCTTTGCTTAACCAGAATGATTATAGAATTACTATTGAAATGCTACAGATAGGCACTTTCAGATTATTTGTGTGGCTCTCTGTTAAGCTGCTGGGAAAGTAATTGAAGAAGTAACCTTGCAGGGCTAGGTGTATGAAGCAGAAGAATAGGACTGGCTGGGTTGCTACATAGCCAGCTGGCGTGGAGTCAATAGGCTGAGTGGCCTGCTTCTGTGTTGCAAAGGACTCAAGGCTCAATAATCCTACATCTTTCCTTCCTTCGCACTTTTCCAATTCCTTTCTAAGGAAAAGTGCTTTTTTTTCCTTCTGCTGCACACTGCAAGTCAGCTTATTAATTATAATTGGTACATCAGGGTCAAATGTTCACCTGTAAGTACAGTTAGTTCTGTTCCTAAGAGCCTTTCCATCTGGTGGTGGTTTGAACCCAGACTTTCAGCCTTGTATTATAATCTTTGGCCCCTTTTCAAGCATCATTAAAGCACTAACAGGTCACAGTAAATCAAAGGCTGTCAACCAGAGTAAGAGGCTCCTTTGCCATTTCCTCCAATCATTCCGAAGCTGACTATGAACCATCAAGCTCGAAAATGACACTTCTTTCAAAGGCTAAATTAAATAAAGAACAGCAAAAACAAACCCTGTCATCTTTCAAAGCGGCCTTCTCCTCACAAAAGGAACTCACTCGGTTTATTGAAGGGGAAACTAGAATTTAATAAAAGTAGCATCTTGACAAAGACTCTCTGAGGATAGTTTTCTCATGCTGGCCTTGTATGTCACTATGCAATGAACTCTATTGAATTTGCTCAGCTTTCTTTCCCATTCAAATCAACAGAAGGGAGAATTGATTGTGAGGTACACTAGGCAGCCATTTACACACTGAGACCTCCGCAATGTGCACTCCCAACTCCAACTCTGTATTAAGCACCTAAAGAGACTTGAAAACAATGAGCAGATCACGGGGGTCCTGCTCACCTCATTCGGACATTCAGAACAGAAATCTATCCTATCAGTTCCTGTAAGGGTAAGGGTTACCATCACTGGTCGGACATGTTGACAGGATTACATAGAACTGTAAGCACAAGCAGGCCATTCGGCCCAGTCAGCCAATGCCAGTGTTTATGCTCCACTCGAGCTTCCTCTCATGTCCTCATAGAAACACAAACATGGAAAATAGGATATTCAACCTTTCAAGTCTGCTCCACCATTCAATATGATCCTGGATGATCATCTAGCTCAAAATCCTGTTGCCATGTCCTCCCCACATCCTTTGATCTCTTTCCCCCTTAGAACTGTATCTAAGTCCATCTGGAAAACTAAAGTTGACATCTAAATCAAGCATGGCAAACCTTTATTCCCTTCTCCCTCATATGCTTGTCAACCATGTCCTAAGTTTATCTGCCTTACCATAAGGCCTCGTACATTGAAATAAATGCAGTTTAATCTATCAGTCTTAACTTGCTCTCTGCATTATAGTCTCCGGGAACATTAAAAATGTCCCCAATCTCCCAACATCCAACTGGAAGAGCACCTCACTTTACTAAACGCCATCCCTGCCCTTTTAACCATCCACAGACCCAGAAAGTACCAGAAACAAACACAACGTACTTTGCTCAAAAACTCAGGGTGAGCACAGTCTTACTGCTCAAAACACTGCTCTGGGATAACTTAATACCTACCGATTATTTTAAAGTTCAATCAAGAGACAGATCTCAGTAAAACATCACAAAAAATCTTCACCATACTCACTATCATAGATTTACAAGAAAAAAAGCAGATTAAGATTAATATGTTTTAGAAATCATAAAATCAAACACTTAGCTGATCAGGCTCTGAAATCCTCACTGATCTCTCCCAGTGTAGTGATTCAGTCACTGTGCTGACCAATTTTACACCTTCACCATTCAAGGTCAAGAAGTTTCTTCTGACTCCTTCCACCTTCTTTGTTAAAGAGAGAAAATATACCTGTCAATCTTTGCCTGATGGGTGTACTCACACACTTCTGGTCTCATCAGTATAAATCTATTATCCAAGGTCTCTACATCTTTTTTATTATTGAGTGACCAGAATTATACACAGTACTTGAGGAATGAGCTAACCAAGTTTAGCACAACTTCTCTGCTTTCAATTCTGGAAATAATTTTAATGGTTGCTAACTGGTGTTAAGACAGCTTGACTGATGTATTTGTACTCTGAGATTCCTTTGTTCCTCTATCCCACCCAGACTCACACTCAAGTCATAAGCTGTTCCTCCCAAAATGTATTACCTCAATTTATCAATGTTGAACTTTATTTGCCAATTCTGCCATTTTATTCCTTCTCCAACATTAAACTTATTAGTATTGGCAATCCTGGATATGTCAATCTTAGAATTATAAAGATGTACAGTACGGAAACAGACCCTTCTATGTTGACCAGACATCCTAAAGTGATCTAGTCCCATTTGCCAGCATTTGGCCTATATCCCTTGAAACCCTTTCTATTCATACACTCATCCAGATGCTTTTAAATATTGTAATTGTACCAGCCTCCACCCATTTCCTCTAGCAGATCATTCCATACACACACCGCCCTCTGTGTGAAAAGGTTGCCCCTTAGGTTCCTTTTAAATCTTTCCCCTCTCACCTTAAACTTATGCTATCTAGTTTTGGACTGCCCTACCCTGGGGAGAAGACCTTAACTATCGACCCTGTCCATGCCCCTCATGATTTTATAAACCCCTCCTTCATATTCTGGCCCCAAACTCTGGCCATTGCTCATCTTGCCAACCTTGAAGACGTTCTCCCCCTCTCTCTACAAAGATCTCAGTGAGCCTCTCTCTGTCACTGCAACCCCCAGGTCATCTCCTCTGCCCTGAAGCTCTTCAACCATGTCCTGAAACAGACTAGCAATGTGGACTTCACCAATTTCCTCATTTCCCCTCTTCAACCTTACCCCAGTTCCAAGTTGCCAGCTCAGCACCATCCTCATGAGCTGTCCTATCTGCCAATCTTCCTTCCCACCTATCCACTCCACCCTCCTCTCCGACCTATCACCTTCACCCCCACCTCCATCCACCCATTGCATTCTTAGCTACCTTTTCCCCAGCTCCCCACCCCCCACCCAATTTATCTCTCCACCCCAGAGCCTCTCAGCCTCATTCCTAATGAAGGGCTTTTGCCCGAAATGTTGATTTTCCTGCTTCTCGGATGCTGCCCGACCTGATGTGCCTTTCCAGCACCACTTTAGTCTTGACTCTGATCTCCAACATCTGCAGTCCTCACTTTGGCCATTGGACATCTGCCATGCTCATGTTCACAGAACATCACCTTTCCCCACAATATGCTACAGATGATGCTCTCCATTAGCTGATTGGGTCTCAGAGCTTGCTTTGCTGAAGTTCAATATTTTTGTAACTCATGAAGAAGGACATTCAAAGTGAAGAGCAGAGTTTTTTTAAATTCCTGGGTTTGCTTGCAGCAGTGCTTTGGACAATGCTGGAGGATGGAGAACCTTCGTTTAGGTGGAATCAGGACTGGAGAGCCAAGGTGAAATATGTAACCAAATTCAAGAAACTGCCAGAGCAATCTCAGTGATGAATAAATCTCATTGCAGTGATCATAATGATATAATGGGGCTTCTTACTGGCAGGTGAGGGCATCTATCATAATATCCCTACAGCATGGAAGCAGAGTCCACACTAACCCTCTGAGGAGCATCCCACCCAATCCCTGTAATCCAACATTTCCCTTGTCTTATGCAACTAGCCTGCACTTTCCTCAACATTGTGGGGCAATTTAGCTTTGCCATTCCACCTAACCTGCGCATCCTTGGATTGTGGGAGGAAACCCATGCAAAACTGGGGAGAACGTGCATTCCCCACACAGACAGTCACCTGAGACTGGATTCGAGCCTGGAGTCCTGGTGCTGTGAGGAAGCAGTGCTAACCCACTGAGTCATTGTGCCATGTCATATTTAAAGTAAATAGCCAGAGCTCACAAACAACCATAGGCACCTCTGCCCATTAGAGAAACTAACGAGTGATATAAATCAAAGAATCGCAGGTGCTGGAGGTCTGAAACAAAAACAGAAATTGATGGAGAAACTCAGCAGGTCTGGCAGGATCTATGGAGAGGAAGCAGAGTTACCGTTTTGAGTCCAGTGACACTTCTTCAGAACTGAGTTATATAAAGCTTGTGGGATAGCATTCCTCAATCACAATGCAAGACAGTCCTCTACAAACCATCACAGGGATTGAACCTACACCATGGGTATCAGTAGATTAGATTCCCTACAGTGTGGAAACAGGCCCTTTGGCCCAACAAGTCCACACTGATCCTCCAAAGAGTAACCCACACAGACCCCATTCCCCTTCTGAATGATGCACCTCACACTATGGGCAATTTAGTATGGCCAATTAACCTAACCTGCACATCTTTGGACTGTGGGAGGAAACCCACGCAGACAGGGGGAGTTTGTGCAAACTCTACACAGACAGTTGCCTGAGGCTAGAATCAAACCTGGGACCCTAGTGCTGTGAGGCAGCAGTGCTAACCACTGAGCCACCGTGCCACCCCATCATAGTCTAGCCATCTAGCTGTTTGCCCCCACACTCATACGTGTGGAGCTAGGCCTGGGAGCTGGTCACAGGTGAGCTGTTTTAATGGAAAGGAGGTCACGACTGGAAATGAGATAAGTGTCTAGCTATAGGAATAGCAAACAAGAAATGTTTTGCATTGTTAGAGCACCTTTTACAATATGAGGACACCCATCACACTTTGTTGTCAGTCAAGTAGTTTTGATGTATAGTCACTATTATCTAGTTCCTCCTTAAAGCAAGTCATAGTCAAGGCAAACCTAACCAGAATGTCATGAAAGAATTTGCCCAGGTGTCCCACAATACCAAAGTTGTCAAATCACTACAAACAAAAACGGGCCCAACTTTATTAAGAAACCAATTACAATAGTTTTTACTACAAAACAATACTACCTCTAATCCTATTTGGTCCCTTAAGCTTACAACACTTCCCAAGACTCTTGTAGGTTTGTCTCTGTGGGAATGCCAAGTTGCTTTCTCTCTCTCTCTCTCTCTCTCTCTCCAGACTGTCAGCAGCTCTCAGCCTTTGGTCATGTTGGTCTCCTCAGGAGGTCCAAGAGAGCAGTCTGCCAGTGATCCCTGTTTTTATACTGTTTGAAATGGATTTTCTGTAATTCTGGCCAATCAAGGAGACTCACTTAAAAAGAGTCCATCATTTGGATGGCATACTAGTGTTAGTTTGTACTGTTAGTAGCAGGACTCAGTGCCTTTCCATCTGGACCCTCCTTTGTTTGGTAGATATGTTGTGGAGGATATGTCTGTCTAGGATAACTGGTGCCTTTTACATTATACCAATATCATTAGAACCTGAATGCTCTATTTTCACAGTGTCTGTTGCGGGTTTTTGGATTTCAGAGTTTTACTGGTCAATGTACTCAGAATTCCTTGTTGTTTGGCCAACGTAGCAATGTATCTGTGTTTTAGCAGCTAGGAGGCTGCTGCACTAAAGTAGGGAAGTGGAAGCCAATCTGTACACAGCCAATTCTGACAGACAGCCATATACACTGGACCGTAGGAGGTTGAGAGGTGACCTGATATAAGGTTATAAAATAATGAAGGATATAGATGGAGTTAATGGTAGCTGTCTTTTCCCTAGGATGGGGGATTTCAAAACTAGGTGGCACATTTTTTAAGGTAGGAGGAATGACATTTTAAAAAGACATGTGGTGCAATTTCTTCACACAGAGGGTAGTTCACTTGTGGAGTAAACTTCCTGAGGAAGTGTTGGATGAGGGTACAGTTACAATTTAGAAGACATCTGGAAAGGTTTGGAGGGAGATGGGCCCAGAGCAGGCAGATGGGGCTAGTTTAGTTTGTGATTATGTTCGGCCTGGACTGGTTGGTCCGAAGGGTCTGTTTCTGTGCTATATGACTCAATGATTCTATGTAGTAACCTGTTATTTTCCTTTGCACTGGAGATTGAGGGATAAATGTTGACCAGAACGATAGAGGTTGTTGCCTGGCTCTATTCAAAACAGATTCTCCAATAAATTGGGAAAATAATTGAACACAGATGTGTCTGTGCAGGTTTCCTCTGGGTGCTCCGGTTTCCTCCCACAATCCAAAGATGTACCGGTCAGGTGAATTGACCATGCTAAATTGCCCATAGTGTTAGGTGCATTAGTCAGGAGTAAATGTAGGGGGATGGGTCTGGTTGGGTTACTCTTAGGAGGGTCAGTATGGACTTGTTGGGCCAGATGGCCTGTTTCCACACTGTAGGGAATCTAATCTAATCTAATCTAATCTAACACAGCTAATATGGATTTCCAGAAGGTATATTATACTTGACAAACCTGATCGAGGTCTTTGAGGACTTTAAGTGAGGAGTCGGTCATCCCCACGTGGTGATGATGATGTGGAACTCTCCCACAGAGCTCTGTCAACTGAAATGTTAAAGAATGAAATCGACAGATTTTCATTAGTCAACGGAAGTAAATGACTTTGAGGTGCCGCTACTATAATTGAATGATGAGTCAGGCTGGAGGAGCTGAATGGACAGCCTGCTCTTAAATGCAACACGCCTGCCAATGCAGCACTCTGTCATTATTGCACTGAAGTGTCAGCAACTTCTCGTCCTCAAGTCCCATAGTGTGTCTCCAACCCAGAATCAATGCTACATATTTAGCCATGGCTGACATGTCCCCAACAAGCATCTGACATGGGGAATGCTGTACAAAGTAGCTCTTAATCGCATCCAACAAGTCCCTTTGGGATACCTTGCCAGAGTGTATTTACTTCTATATGCACAGTATTTCCTTGCTCAACATATCTTTCACCTCCTTTGAAGGACAGCTCCTCAGGTCTTTTCTGCTATTCAATTAAATCATCTCTATCTCAAATTCAATTTATCTCCACTCTTGAATTATATCCCTTTCTGAACAAAGTGCTATTGATATTAGGTCTTTAAAACTTTGCAGCTACCTGAAGCGGTGTGGGAGAGTTTTACACCTTCAATAGGATTTGTGTGAGAAACCACTTCCAGATTTCATTTCTCAGTGGCCAGAGCTGAATTTTAAATCCTCAAAGTCAAGTCTGTCAATATTCATTTTTTTTAAATTCGTGTGGCCTGCATCCAATTACTTGTGCTCCATCCTTCTATTTAGTAACATCATCTTTAATTAATGTTTCCAATATTTTCCCTGGTAGAGATATCAAACTAAATGAGTTTTTAATTTCTTGCATTGTTTGAAAAAGAACCTTACATTGCTGATTCTTCTGCTCTGCTCTGGTTCACATCACTCAATACAGAAATTTGAAATAGAAATCCTAATTTTAACTCAATTCATGTGATGTATCACAGCTAAGCATGGTTTAGAGAATTATTTAACAGACCAATGAAGGACTCATGTGGTGCACTGGTAGTGTCCCAATCTCTCAACTAGATGGTCTAAGTTAAAGTCTCACCTGCTCTCGAGGTGTGAAATATCAACAAAACATATTTGTACACGATAGGGGGCTCTCTGATGCAATGGTTGTGTCCTTTTCTCTGATTCAGGAGACCTGAGTTAAAGTCCCACCTCTTCCAGGATTGTATCATAGCTGAAAAATATGTTGCTGGAAAAGCGCAGCAGGTCAGGCAGCATCCAAGGAGCAGGAGAATCGACGTTTCAGGCATTAGCCCTTCTCTTTGGATGCTGCCTGACCTGCTGCGCTTTTCCAGCAACACATTTTCAGCTCTGATCTCCAGCATCTGCAGTCCTCACTTTCTCCCATTTGGATGAGAATGGAATAGTGTAGGTAGATGGACTTCAGATTGGTGATACAGGTCGGTGCAACATTGAGGACTGAAGGGCCTGTACTGTGCTGTTATGTTCTATGTTCAATGTCCTGTACTCTCGTGCAATTTTCCCTGATTTAAGATCAACCAGTTTTCCAAAACCTATAAGTCAGCACATCCCTAAAGGGAACAGATGACAAGTGTAAAGACATAACTGAAAAGATGTTATCTGGTAGATGGCGCATAGAGACACTCAGTGACGCAGGCTCGAGACTCAGCCCACACAATGTGCTGCTGTGTTCATATTTAAGCTGATGCTTCAAAACACCCGAGAGTCTGATTTGAAGGTGCCTCAAGCTAAGGATGAAGTAATAGCAGCTTCTAACAATTTGTCACAGGAGCTCTTCTGTCTTTGAAAAACAATGTTAGAGTATTTAGTTTTCAGTATGTACTGCCTCTGGTCTAAGCATCTAAATCTTAGAGTTTTCATTCTTCAAACTTAAAAAAAAAGCAGGAAGCGTTGGCAAACTGCCACGTCCCATTTCGATTTGCAGTGTGTTGTGTCCTTTGTTCAGTGACTGGCCCTGAGGCCAAAAGTCTTGCCTGCTGAATCAAGACTTCCTAATCAGGCATGATGCCACCCAGAGTTGGCACATAGAGCAAGTCCTGGGTCAGCTGCCTGGTTATCAACAAAGCATTTGTGAAGTGAACTTCTTGAGTAGGGGGAAATGGTTGGGTGAAGAAGCTCGGTACAGCAAACATTATTATTCTGTTCCGCTAATAAATGCAAAATGGACACTACAGCAGCCTAATATTGGAAAGCAGATTATTACCTGAGCCATATATGAGGTGACGTAAGTTTGAAGAAATAAATGGACATTTTAAAGACTGGGGTGGGAAACATAGTTCCAGCTTGTGGAGCACTGTGGCGCCATGCTGAGAAAAGTGGGGCTAATACTTCTGGGCACTGATATATGCTGGGACCCAAAGTAGAGAGCATTTTATGCTGAAATAGTGAGGACAGCATAAGGGATCCAGGTTCGACCTCAGGCAAATGTCTGTGAGGAATTTGCACATTTTCCTCGTGTCTGCTTGAGTTTCCTCCGGGTGCTCTGGTTTCCTTCCACAGTCCAAAGATGTCCAGATCAGGTGAATTGACCATGCTAAATTGCCCATAGTGTTAGCTGCATTGGTCAGAGGGAAGTGGGTCTGGGTGGGTTACTCTTCGGAGGGTCAATGTGGACTTGTTGGGCCGAAGGGCCTGTTTCCACACTGTAGGGGAATCAAATTGAAAAGTTTAGAATCAGGGGTAAGCACAAGGCTAAGAGAAAGGTATTAAGATGGAAAATGATAACCAGACCATGACATGAGGCGATTGAAATTAAAAATCTAAGAATAAATCAACAGGTGAGAACATGGGTTACAAAAATAATAAAAGGACAGAAAACAAGGCTCTGTAACTGAATGTAAATAACATTCAAAGCAAAACAAATGAACTGCCTGTAAAATCTGACAGGCATTACAGGGTGACAAATTGATACCTGAATATTAAGAGTACAGGACATTTAGGAAGGCCAGGAAGCCTGAAGTGTAGTTCTGTTAATTAAGTTGTCTATAGAACAATAACCTAACTTCAGGAAACCAAACCTTGGAGCAGTTTGGGTTGAAATGAGACATAGTAAAGACAAAAAGTCACTTCAACCCCCAATTGGAAATCCCATGCTAGGATAGGTATATAAAGGAAGAAATATTAGAAGCTTGTCGGAAAGGTATGGTGAAAATCACAGGGACCTTAATCTATACATCAACTATAAAAAAATCAGATGTGTAAGGCAGCATAAGAAATAGGAACAGGAATAGGTCCCTCGAACCTGTTCCAACTCACGGTTGACTCTGCAGTCCTCAAGTTCACTTTCCTGCATTTGCCTGTAACCCTTAAATACCCCGACTGATCAAGAATCTATCGATCTCAGCCCTACATATACTGGAGAACGCTGTCCCTACAGCTCTCTTCGGCAAGACATTCTGGACTCACAGCCTTCAGAGTAGAAATACTTATTAATTCTCTCTATTCTGAGATAATGAGAAGTGATTGCTGAGCCCCTTGGTGAGATATTTGTATCATCGATTGTCACAGGTAAGGTGCCGGAAGATTGGAGGTTGGCTAACGTGGTGCCACTGTTTAAGAAGGGTGGTAAGGACAAGCCAGGGAAGTATAAACCGGTGAGCCTGACCTCGGTGGTGGCCAAGTTGATGGAGAAAATCCTGAGGGACAGGATGTACATGTATTTGGAAAGGCAAGGACTGATTCGGGATAGTCAACATGGCTTTTTGCATGGGAAATCATGTCTCACAAACTTGATTGAGTTTTTTGAAGAAGTAACAAAGAAGATTGATGAGGGCAGAGCAGTAGATGTGACCTATATGGACTTCAGTAAGGCATTCGACAAGGTTCCCCATGGGAGACTGATTAGCAAGGTTAGATCTCATGGAATACAGAGAGAACTAGCCATTTGGATACAGAACTGGCTCAAAGGTAGAAGACAGAGGGTGGTGGTGGAGGGTTGTTTCTCAGACTGGAGGCCTGTGACCAGTGGAGTGCCACAAGGATCAGTGCTGGGTCCTCTACTTTTTGTCATTTACATAAATGATTTGGATGTGAGCATAAGAGGTACAGTTAGTAAGTTTGCAGATGACACCAAAATTGGAGGTGTAGTGGACAGCGAAAAGGGTTACCTCAGATTACAACAAGATCTGGACCAGATCGGCCAATGGACTGAGAAGTGGCAGATCGAGTTTAATTCAGATAAATGCGAGGTACTGCATTTTGGGAAAGCAAATCTTAGCAGGACTTATACACTTAATGGTAAGGTCCTAGGGAGTGTTGCTGAACAAAGAGACCTTGGAGTGCAGGTTCATAGCTCCTTCAAAGTGGAATCGCAGGTAGATAGGATAGTGAAGAAGGCGTTTGTTATGCTTTCCTTTATTGGTCAGAGTACTGAGTACAGGAGTTGGGAGGTCATGTTGCAGTTGTGCACGACATTGGTTAGGCCACTGTTGGAATATTGCGTGCAATTCTGGTCTCTTTCCTATCGAAAAGATGTTGTGAAACTTGGAAGGGTTCAGAAAAGATTTACAAGGATGTTGCCAGGGTTGGAGGATCTGAGCTACAGAGAGACGCTGATGAGGCGGGGACTATTTTCCCTGGAGCGTTGGAAGCTGAGGGGTGACCTTATAGAGGTTTACCAAATTCTGAGGGACATGGATAGGATAAATAGGCAAAGTCTTTTCCCTGGGGTCGGGGAGTCCAGAACTAGAGGGCATAGGTTTAGGGTGAGAGGGGAAAGATATAAAAGAGACATAATGGGCAACTTTTTCACGCAGAGGGTAGTACGTGTATGGAATGAGCTGTCAGAGGATGTGGTCCTTTGGGGTCCTTTCTGGGGAAGGTGGGACCTCTATAAAAAGGATGGGCTACACCTGAACCTGAGGGGCACCAGTGTCCTTGGGGGAAGGTTTGCTAGTGCTCTTTGGGAGGGTTTAAACTAACTCCGCGGGGGCATGGGAACCAGGACTGTAGCTTTAGGGTACAGGACCTTGAGTGTTGGGAGGTTAGGAATAATGCAGCGATCTCTAAGGAGGGTGCCTGTAACCAGAAAGGAGGATTGAAGTGTGTATACTTCAATGCCAGAAGTATAAGGAATAAGGTAGGTGAACTTGCAGCGTGGGTTGGTACCTGGGACTTCGATGTTGTGGCCATTACAGAGACGTGGGTAGAACAGGGACAAGAATGGCTGTTGCACGTTCCAGGGTTCAAATGTTTTAGTAGGATCAGACATGGGGGTAAAAAAGGGGGAGGCGTGGCATTACTTGTCAAAGACAGTATCACAGCAGTGGAATGGACGATGGAAGAGGACTTGCCATCTGAGGTAGTTTGGGCTGAGGTTAGAAATAGGAAAGGTGAGGTCACCCTGTTAGGTGTTTTCTACAGGCCTCCTAATAGTCCTAGAGAAGTAGAGGATAATATTGCGAGGATGATTCAGGAAAAGAGTGAAGGTAGCAGGGTGGTTGTTATGGGGGACTTTAACTTCCCAGATATTGACTGGGAGAGCTATAGCTCGAGTTCATTAGATGGGTCGGTGTTTGTACAATGTGTGCAGGAGGGTTTCCTGACACAATATGTCGACAGGCCAACAAGAGGGGAGGCTATATTGGATTTGGTTCTAGGTAATGAACCAGGCCAGGTGTTAGACTTGGAGGTAGGTGAGCACTTCGGGGACAGTGACCACAACTCGGTGACTTTTACTTTAGTGATGGAGAGGGATAATCGTGCGCCGCAGGGCAAGAGCTATAGCTGGGGGCAGGGAAATTATGATGCAGTGAGGCATGACTTAGGTTGTGTGGATTGGAAAAACAGGCTTCAAGAGAAGAACACTAATGAGATGTGGGGATTGTTCAAGGAGCAGCTACTGCGTGTCCTCGATAGGTATGTACCAGTCAGGCATGGTGTAAAGGGCCTTGTGAGGCAGCCGTGGTTTAGTAAGGAATTGGAGTCCCTTGTGAAAGGGAAGAAGGCGGCATATGTAAAGATGAGGCGTGAAGGTTCAGTAGGGGCGATTGAGAGTTATAAGGTAGCCAGGAAGGAGCTAAAGAGGGAGCTAAGAAAAGCGAGAAGGGGACATGAAAAGTCTTTAGCTGGTAGGATTAGGGAAAACCCAAAGGCTTTCTATAGGTATGTCAAGAATAAAAGGATGACTAGGGTAGGTATCGGTCCAGTCAAGGATAGTAGTGGGAAGTTGTGTGTGGAGGCGGAGGAGATTGGAGAGACATTAAATCAGTACTTTTCATCAGTATTCACTCAGGAACAGGACACTGTTGCTGATGTGAATATGGAATCACAAATAATTAGAATGGATGCCCTGGAAATATGCAGGGAAGAGGTTTTGGGAATATTGGAAAGGAGGAATATAGATAAGTCTCCTGGGCCTGATGGCATTTACCCCAGGATCCTATGGGAAGCTAGGGAGGAGATAGCAGAGCCATTGGCCTGGATTTTTATGTCGTCATTGTCAACGGGAATAGTACCAGAGGACCGGAGGATAGCGAATGTGGTCCCATTGTTCAAGAAAGGGAGTAGGGATAGCCCTAGTAACTATAGGCCAGTGAGTCTGACTTCAGTGGTGGGCAAAGTCTTAGAGAGAATGGTAAGGGATAAGATTTATGAACATCTGGGTAGGAATAACGTGATCAGGGATAGCCAGCATGGTTTTGTGAAGGGCAGGTCGTGCCTCACAAACCTTATTGAGTTCTTTGAGAAGGTGACTATGGAAGTGGATGAGGGTAAAGCAGTAGATGTTGTGTATATGGATTTTAGTAAGGCGTTCGATAAGGTTCCCCATGGTAGGCTAATGCTAAAACTTCGGAGGTATGGCATTGAGGATACATTAGAGGTTTGGATTAGGAATTGGCTGGCTGGAAGGAGACAGAGGGTAGTAGTTGATGGATTATGTTCATCTTGGAGCGCAGTTACTAGCGGTGTACCACAAGGATCTGTTTTGGGACCATTGCTTTTTGTTATCTTTATAAATGATCTAGAGGAAGGACTTGAAAGCTGGGTAAGCAAGTTTGCGGATGACACGAAAGTCGGTGGAGTTGTGGATAGTGAGGAAGGAAGTGGTAGGTTACAGCGGGATATAGATAAGTTGCAGAGCTGGGCGGAAATGTGGCAAATGGAATTCAATGTAGCTAAGTGCGAAGTCGTTCACTTTGGTAGGAATAACAAGATGATGGATTACTGGGCTAATGGTAGGCTACTTGGTAGTGTGGATGAGCAGAGGGATCTTGGTGTCTATGTACACAGATCTCTGAAAGTTGCCACCCAGGTAAATAGTGCTGTGAGGAAGGCATATGGTGTACTGGGCTTTATTGGCAGAGGAATTGAGTTCCGGAGTCCTGAGGTCATGTTGCAGTTGTATAAGACTCTGGTGAGGCCTCATCTGGAGTATTGTGTGCAGTTTTGGTCGCCATACTATAGGAAGGATGTGGAAGCTTTAGAACGAGTGCAGAGGAGGTTTACCAGGATGTTGCCTGGAATGGTAGGAAGATCGTATGAGGAAAGGCTGAGGCACTTGGGGCTGTTCTCATTGGAGAAGAGAAGGTTTAGGGGAGATCTGATAGAAGTGTATAAGATGATTAAGGGTTTAGATAGGGTAGATACTAAGAACCTTTTACCGCTAATGGAGTCAGGTGTTACTAGGGGACATAGCTTTAAATTAAGGGGTGGTAGGTATAGGACAGATGTTAGGGGTAGATTCTTCACACAGCGGGTTGTGAGTTCATGGAATGCCCTGCCCGTATCAGTGGTGAACTCTCCTTCTTTATGTTCATTTAAGCGGGCATTGGATAGGCATTTGGAAGTTATTGGGCTAGTATAGGTTAGGTAGGACTCGGTCGGTGCAACATCGAGGGCCGAAGGGCCTGTACTGCGCTGTATCCTTCTATGTTCTATGTTCTATGTGGTGGAGGCTGGTACAATTGCAACATTTAAGAGGCATTTGGATGGGTATATGAATAGGAAGGATTTGGAGGGATATGGGCCGGGTGCTGGCAGGTGGGACTAGATTGGTTTGGGATATCTAGTTGGCATGGATCGGTTGGACTGAAGGGTCTGTTTCCATGCTGTACATCTCTATGACTCTATAATGCTCTCTGGTCCTAGACTCTACCGTATGGAGAAACATCCTCTCAGCATTTACCCTGTCAAGCCCCTAAGAATCCTATGTATTTCAATGAGGTCACCTCTCATTCTTCGAAACTCCAGTGCATGGAGTCTCAACCTGTTTACTCTTTGCTCATAAGACATGCACCCCCCCCCCCCCCCCAACAGAGATTGACAGTTAAGGGATACATTGAAAATAAAAGGAAATATTTGTAATTTTCCAGTTACATTACATAGCCTCAAATGATGAATACCAGGCCTAAAGTCTTTCGACAATAAGTTGTTAACAGGCATATAGAACTGTATATCATGTTCAAATTCCAATGTCATTGGTTAGTGCAATTTCAGCAGACTCTTAGGAATATGTATACATTTCTTTAAAGTGATGTTTTTCTGAGGACTTTCAATAATTTAATAACTGAAGAGAAAGCTAGAGACAGCAAAGCAGAGCTGTTGATTTGGAAGCTTCCAATAAATGGATTATTACCGAAACCACATCTAAATTAGCAGAGACAAATGAGATTTGAGAAATAAATGGGTAGATCAAAGAGTACAATCCAGTTAACGTAATATCTGACATAGGGAAGATGTTAGAAGTTATTAAAAACTTTATAGCAGGACACTTCAAAAAGTGGAAAGTGGTCAGGCAAAGTCAACATGGAAAATAAATCTTGTTTAGTGAATTTATTAACATTCTTGAAAAAGAAACTTGCTGTGAAGAAGGTAAACTTGGGTTGTATTCCGCTTAGAATTCTAAAAGACATTTGATAAGGTCCCATATCAGAGGTTAATGTAGAAAATGAAATGCATGGTGCAGGATGTAACATCTTGGCATGGGTAGAATATTACCCTGTTAATGGGTAATAGAATCTGGATCTCGGTGACCTGGAAGGTTCATTTCCAGATGTTTCGTCATCCTACTAGGTAACATCTTCAGTGGGCCTCCGGCTAAAGCACTGCTGATAATTCCTGCTTTCTATTTATATGTTTGGGTTTCTTTGGGTGGTGATGCCATTTCCTATTCTTTTTCTCAGGGGGTGATAAATGGGGTCTAACTTGATGTGTTTGTTGATAGAGTTCCAGTAGGAATGCTATGCTTCTAGGAATTCTCGTGCGGGTCTCTATTTGACTTGTCCTAGGATGGATGTGTTGTCCCATTCAAAGTAGTGTCCTTCCTTATCTGTATGTAAGGATACTAGTGAGAGAGAGTCATGTCGTTTTGTGGCAGTTAATGTTCATGTATCCTGGTAACTAGTTTTCTGCCTGTTTGTCCAATGTAGTGCTTGTTACAGTTCTTGCACGGTATTTTGTAAACAACATTAGTTTTGTTTGTTGTCTGTATAGGATCTTTCAAGTTTTTTAGCTGCTGTTTTAGTGTATTGGTGGGTTTGTGGGCTACCACAATTCCAAGGGGTCGGAGTAGTCTGACAGTCATTTCTGAGATGTGTTTGAAGTAGGAGAGAGTGGCTAGGGGTTCCGGACATGTTTTGTCTGCTTGTTTGAGTTTGTTGCTGAGAAATCGGCAGACTGTGTCATTGGGTAGGAGAAAGTGAGGACTGCAGATGCTGGAGATCAGAACTGAACAATGTGTTGCTGGAAAAGCGCAGCAGGTCAGGCAGCCTCAAAGGAGCAGGAGAATCGACGTTTTGGGCATAAGCCCTTCTTTAGGACCCATTCTTTTTGAATACACAGTATAGGAGATTTTTGTCTGCTCTGCGTAGTTCCTCTGTGCTGCAGTGTATGGTGGCTCATTGGAATAATGTTTTGATGCAGCTTTGTTTGTGGACGTTGGGATGATTGCTTCTGCAGCTCAATATTTGACCCGTACGTGTTGTTTTCCTGTAGATGCTGGTTTGAAGTTCCCTATTGGCTGTTTGCTGTACTGTGGCATCTAGGAATGGCAGCTTGTTGCTGTTTTCCTCCTCTTTAGTGAATTTCTGTACTATTGGGCCCATGCAGTAGGTTAGTCAACAAAATTGAAATGTATCGGAATGGGCCAACACTGGGTGAATGGATTAACACTCATTGGTTTGAGACAGAGAGATGGCCGGATTGCTCACTTCTTCTTAGGCAGTCCCTACGAGTTGGCAGGGATACTGCATTTTTCAGGGAAGCATTCAAGGAGGCACTTGAATCAATTTCTCACCCTTCCAACGACCCCTTTTTTTGGCAGAGCTTGGAGTAAAGAGTTTGTTTTGGAAATCTGATGTTGGGCATGTGGTTGAAGTGGCCTGCCCACCTAGTTGATCGATAATAAACAGTGCCTCGGTGCTTGAGAGTTTGGTCTGTGAGAAGACGCTGGATATTGGAGCACACACTCTGTGGGTTTGCAGGATTTTGCAGATGCCAGTGATGTGGGGCGGCTCAGTGGTTAGCAATACTGCCTCACAGCGCCAGAGACCCGAGTTCAATTTCCCCTCTCGGGCGATTGCCTGTGTGGAGTTTGCCCGTCCTCCCTGTGTCGGCATGGGCTTCCTCCGGTTTCCTCCCACAATCCAAAGGTGTGGAGATTAGGTGAATTGGATGTGCTAAATTGCTCATTGTGAAGGTTAGGTGCATTGGTTGGGGGAAATGAGTCTGGGTGGGTTAGTGTGGACTTGTTGGGCTGAAGGGCCTGTTTCCACTCTGTGGGAATCTATATTTTCAGGAGGTTTGAGATTTCACAGCACATACAAACGGACTGATGACACTCTGCTCCTCAGACAGCCAAAGGATGTGTTGGCAGATCAGAAACCATGTTGATTTTGAAAAAATGGGAATTGAATCCCTTAACTCAGTGGGAGAACACAGGACTGTACAGTACAGGAACAGGCCCTTTGACACATGATCTTATGCTGAACATGACCATCCCTTCTGCTTGCCCATTATCCATATCCCTCTTTTCCTCACATATTCATGTGCTTATCTAAAAGCCCCTTAAATGTCCCTATCTTATCTGCCTCCATCATTATGTGGCAGTGCGCTGCAGACTCTGAATTAGTGGTGCCAGAAGAGCACAGCAGTTCAGGCAGCATCCGAGGAGAGGTAAAATCGATGTTTCGGGCAAAAGCCCTTCATCATGAATAGAGGCAGAGAGCCTGAAGGGTGAAGAGATAAGCTAGAGGAGGGTGGGGGTGGGGAGAATGTAGCATAGAGTACAATAGGTGAGTGGGGAGGGGATAGGTTGAAAAGAAGATAGGCAGGTAGGACAAGTCATGGGGACAGTGCTGAGCTGGAAGTTTGGAACTAGGGTGAGGTGGGGGAAGGGGAAATGAGGAAACTGTTGAAGTCCACATTGATGCCCTGGGGTTGAAGTGTTCCGAGGCGGAAGACGAGGCGCTCAACCTCCAGGCGTCTGGTGGTGAGGGAGCGGTGGGGGGGAGGGGAAGGAGGCCCAGGACCTCCATGTCCTCGGCAGAGTGGGAGGGGAAGTCGAAATGTTGAGCCACAGGGCGGTATGGTTGATTGGTGTGGGTGCTAGGAGGCGCCCAGTCTCCACAATGTACAGGAGACCGCATCGGGAGCAACAGATACAGTAAATGAATGATATTGGTGGATGTGCAGGTAAAACTTTGATGGACGTGGATGGGGCCTTGGATGGAGGTGAGGGAGGAGGTGTGGGCACAGGTTTTGAAATTCCTGCAGTGGCAGGGGAAGGTGCCAGGATGGAAGGGTGGGTTGTAGGGGGGGCGTGGACCTGACCAGGTAGTCACAGATGGCATGGTCTTTGTGGAAGACTCCTACCACTGTGTAAAAATCTTACCCCTCACATCACCCTGGATGAATGAAGACATCAGAACCTGCTAATAACTAGGCGTGAGGTCTTCATATTAAGACACGCTCTTAAATATAAGGAATCCAAATATGACCTTCGCAGAGCCATTAAGACAGCCAAGGACCAATACTGATCCAAACTGGAGACCCAGACAGACATCTGGCGATTATGGCAAGGACTGAATGACATCACAGGTTCTAAAAAGAGGCAGTGCAAGATAGCAGACAATGACATTTCCCTCCCAGATCATTTTAATACCTTCCATGCTCGCTTTGAGCAGAATTTCAGCGGAGAGGTAACACCTATTCCGACAAGTCCTGATGAACCAATCCCAACAGTCACTGCATCAGAGATCAGATCAGTTTTCCTACATGCGAATCCAAGGAAAGTGTTGTGACCAGATGGAGTACCAGGCCGTGCACTCAGAGCATGTGCACATCAACTGGCAGAGGTCCTCGGACATCTTCAACCTCTCCCTGCAGCTGGCAACTGTACATGCCTGTTTCAAGAGGGCCAACATAGAACAATACAGCACAGAACAGGCCCTTCAGCTCACGATGTTGCGCCAACCTGTGAACTAATCTAAGCTCATTCCCCTACACTATCCCATCGTCATCCATATGCTTATCTAAGGATTGTTTCAATCTCCCCAATGTGGCGGAGTTAACTACAATGGGAGATAGGGCATTCCATGCCCTTACCACTCCCTGACATCTGTTTTAAATCTATCACCCCTCAATTTGTAGTTATACCCCCTTGTACAAGCCAACATCATCATTCTAGGAAAAAGACATTTGCTATCTACCCTGTCTAATCCTCTGATAATCTTGTATGTCTCTACAAATCCTCTCCTAGACTTGGGTCTGTTCTCATTGGAAAGAAGAAGGCTATCAGCCTTTCCTCATAAGAGCTTCCTCCAGATCAGGCAACATCCTGGTAAATCTCCTCTCCCTTTTCCAAGGCTTCCATATCATTCTTGTAATGGGGTGACCAGAACTGTACACAATATTCCAAGCGTGGCCACACTAGCGTTTTGTATAGTTGCAGCATGACATTATGGCCTCCAGAACCCAATCCCTCTCCCAATAAAACCTAACACACCATATGCCTTCTTATCAGCACTATCCACCTGGGTGGCAACCTTCAGGGATTAATGTACAGAGACACCATGATCCCTCTGCACATTCACAATACCAAGAATCTTTCCATTGACCCAGTACTCTGCCTTCCTGTTATTCTTCCCAAAGTGCATCACCTCACATTTAGCTGCATTGAACTCCATTTGCCACCTCTCAGCTCAATTCTGCAGTTTATCCAAGTCCCCCTGCAACCTGTAACATTCTTCCACACTGTCCACTACTCCACCGACTTTAGTGTCATCTGCAAACAAACTTACATCCACTTATGCGTGCGTTCAAGTCATTTATAAAAATGACAAACAGCAGTGGTCCCAAAACAGATCCTTGTGGAACACTAGTAACTGGACTCCAGGCTGAATATTTTCCATTAACCACCATTTGCTGTCTTGTTTCAGAAAGCCGGACTCTAATCCGAACTGCTATATCACCCTCAATCCCATGCCTCTGCATTTTCCCAATAGCCTACCATGTGGAACCTTACCACTTTACTGAAATCCATGTATACCGCAACATCATTCCTGTGCCTAAGACTGCTCTTGCAGCATGTCTCAACGTCTACCGCCCAGTGGCCCCAACTTTGGTGCTCATGAAGTGCTTTGAAAGGCTGGTCATGGCATTAATCAACTCCATCCTCCTCATTACTCTTGACCCACTCCAATTTGCCTATTGGAACAACAGATCCATGTCAGATGCCATATCACTTGCCCTGCATTCCTCCCTAGAGTATCTCAACACCAAGTTGGCGGCACGGTGGCACAGTGGTTAGCACTGCTGCCTCACAGCGCCTGAGACCCGGGTTCAATTCCCGACTCAGGTGACTGACTGTGTGGAGTTTGCACATTCTCCCCGTGTCTGCGTGGGTTTCCTCCAGGTGCTCCGGTTTCCTCCCAAAGTCCAAAGATGTGCAGGTCAGGGTGAATTGGCCATGCTAAATTGCCCGTAGTGTTAGATAAGGGGTAAATGTAGGGGTATGGGTGGGTTGCGCTTCGGCGGCTCGGTGTGAACTTGTTGGGCCGAAGGGCCTGTTTCCACACTGTAAGTAATCTAATCTAATCAAAAAAAGAACAGCTACATAAGAATCCTACTCATTGACTATAGTTCAGCCTTCAACACTATTATTCCCTAGAGACTGATTACTAAACTTAGTGATCTCAGATAAGCCCCACTCTCTGCAACTGGATCCTCAGTTTCCTGACCCACAGGCCACAATCTGAAGAATGGGAACAATATTTCATCCTCTTTAACAATCAATACTGGAGACCCCCTGAGGTGCATACTACTCAGCCCCTACTGTACTCACCGTATACCCAAGACTGTGTCGCCAAATACCAGACTAATGCCATTTACAAGTTTGTTGATAACACCACCATAGTTGGTCGAATCTCAGATGGCGACAAAACAAACTACAGATGGGAGGTGGAAGACCTGGAAAAATGGTGCACTGAGAACAATCTAGCTCTCAACGTCAACAAAACTGATGAACTCCTTGACTTTCGGCAGGATGTTACTTATGGCCCCCCTACACATTAACAGCACAGAGGTGGAACGAGGGGAGAGTGTCAAGCTCCTGGGAGTGGTCATCCACAATAAGCTTTCTTGGATTCTTCATGTGGATGCACTGGTTACAAAGGCCCAACGATGTCTCCTCTTCCTCAGGCAGCTGAAGAAATTTGGCATGATGGCGAATACCCTTGCCAACTTTTATAGGTGTGCCATCGAGATCAATCTGGATGTGTCACTACCTGGTATAGCAACTGATTGCAGACAGTTACAGAGAGTGGTGAACTTGACCCAGACAATCACAAAGACTAACTTCCTATCTATAGAATCCATCCACCAGGCCCGCTGTCAAGGAAACACTGCCAGCATTCTCAAAGATCCATCCCACCCTGGCAATGTTTTTCTACAACCTCAACATCGGGGAGAAGGTACAGAAGCCTGAACACATGCACCAGGCAGTTTCATAACAGTTTCTACCACTGTTGTTAGAATACTGAATGAACTCAAACTCTTAACATTTGCCTGTACCTGCGTTTTTGTCACTGTTTACCCTATTATTTACTTATCTATGCTACTTAACCCTGTGATCTGCTTGTATTACTCGCAAGAGAAAGTTTTTCACTGTGCCTCGGTCCACGTGACATTAAATTCAATTCAAATTCAAATTCAAGCCTCTACCATTCCAGAGAAAACAACTAGAGGTTTTCTAGCCTGCCCTTATAGTTCACATACTCTAATCCGGGCAGCACCCTCTCCAAAGCCTCCACATGCTTCTTTGTAATGTGGTGACTGGAATTGAACTCAATACTCTAAGGGTGGCCTAACTTTAAAAAGCTGCAACATGATATCCTGACTCTTGTACTCAATTCCCCAACCAACAAAGACAAGCTTTTTTTTTAACCACCCCTATCTACTTGTGTGGCAACTTTCAAAGAGCTATGGACTCGAAACCCAAGATCCCTCGATAAATCAATGCTACTCAGGATTCCACCATTCACTGTACACTTTCCCTTAACATTTGATCTCTCCAAGTGTAGCACCTCATACTGTTGACCTTGATAATCGGAGGACGATGGAGGGAGTGTTGTCAAGTGGGAAAAGATGGATAGGAAACCTTTGATTTCTGGATGATTAGCATAAAATCCATTCCATCGATGCCACAGTGAATGTCCCGATGATGGTCTTGGTCCTGGCCTTGGAGCTTGCATACCATTATGTAACCACACTGCAGCTCGATGGGAGGGGTTGCGTCTGTGCGTCAAATTGGGCGAGATACAGGCTGAATAGTTTCTCACTCATCCTGTAGATTAACTCCACACCACGGGACATCTTTGTAGTTAGAGGGTGAGGCGCTATAAGAAAGATATTAAAAAGTATGACGCAGTGACAGCCTCACTTGATCCTACTTTGCATAAACATTGGTGGATCCATTGCTGAGAATTATAGCTTGCACATAATTGTGCAGCAGGCAAGGACTATGATGAGTTTCTACAGATAACCAAATTTCAGTAGGACACTCCATAAAGCCTCTTGGTTGATAAAGCCAAAGACCTTTGGGAGGTCAAAGGTGGCTATGTTTAAGTAGCTGCTGCTGCTTTCTGTAATGGTCTTGTGGTGAAGTTGACGTCCACAGGGCCTTTTGATGGTGGAATCAGTATCCTGACTCCATGATGAGCTCTTCAGCCACTGGAAGGAGACTAACACGGAGAAATATTGAAATGTCTTTCCCAGAGTTGGACATCAGGGAGACCCCTCTGTCGCTAACACAATCCATCTGGTCTACTTTCCCCAAGGTGATCACAATTAAGGTATTTCTGAGATATTCCTGACATGCTCATCTCCTTACAATTTAACCTCAATGAGAGATACGGGGATGATGGGGAAATATGTCGAGACCGACGTTCATCCTCAATCTAGAATTTCCGAAGATAGTTGAAGAGTTGAATAGGCCAGTCCCTCTGTATAGAGAAAAAGGATTAGGTTAGACTAACAAATTTACACGTGGTGGTCAAGGTCAGATTGGAGATTTGTATGGAGCATTAATACCAATGTAGATGCTTTTGGGCAAACAGCCTGTTTGCTCCATAGCTTTCATCAGGAATTGAGGGGGGTGGGGGGGTAAAGGCCTTGTGGGATTATCACTAGACTAATAATCCAGAAACTCAGTGAACATTCCATGAACCCAGGTTCAAATGCCGCCATAGCAGATGATGGATTTGAATTAAAAGAAAAGAATAAAAAATAAAAATCGGGATTTGAGAATCTACAGAGAACCATGAAATCATTGCGGATTGTAGAAAAGAAACCAGCTGGTTCACTAATGTCCTTCATTACCTAGTCTGGCCTACATGGGGCTTCGACCCACAGCAATGGCGCTGACTCTTGACTGCCCTCTGGGCAATAAATATGAGCCTAGCCAGCGACACCGTCATTAAGTGATTTAAAAAAATTAAGGCAGAAGATGAAATGTTACGAACAGGATTATTTTCAAATACTTAGGCTCTTAGGGCCAATGCTTGTCAGAATCTTCCTTCTAATCTGAATTTTAAGAATGTGTAACTGGGGAAAGGTGGAATCTCTCAAATACAAAGCTTGGCATGATGTACTAACTGATCAAGTTAATTTGGTTCTCTACCTTGGTTAGCTGGTAAAATGTAGCAAACATACACCCATGGGTTGACTAACCACAAGTGGAAACTTCTGACAGAGGAACCAAGTCTATTATTACTACATGACTGGCTAAATGAGGGGGTTCCTGCAACAAGAATTAGAAAAAAAACGGTATAGTTACTGTGACATACTCCGAGGGACTACTCTTCAGTGGGTGCACAGATTAGTTTTTAAATGAAGATCATCATTGAGACTGGATGGACAATAATTGACTCCACTACCATCATTATACCTTGAGCAATATACTCAAATTGAAAAAATTCACTGTGCTAGAACAGGGAGGCAGTGGCCTAGTGGTATTATTGCTGGACTATTAATCCAGTGATGTTTCGGGAACTTGGGCTCAAATCACATCATGTGCAGATAGTGGCATTTGAATTCAATAAAAAAAACCAGGAATTAAGAGTGCAATGACATTCAATGTCAGGGGACAAACCCAGTTGGTTCATTAGCAGTTCCTTCAGGGAAGAAAATCTGCCATCCTTACTA
The DNA here is from genome assembly GCF_020745735.1 of Hemiscyllium ocellatum. Taxonomy (NCBI): domain Eukaryota; kingdom Metazoa; phylum Chordata; class Chondrichthyes; order Orectolobiformes; family Hemiscylliidae; genus Hemiscyllium; species Hemiscyllium ocellatum. Next base: position 119,782,789 of record NC_083405.1, on the reverse strand, counting down.
GTCTACCCCAAATATGACACGAGACCCACAGCAATGTGGTCGATTCTGAAATGACCTCCGGCCAGTTAGAAATAAGCAAAAAACACTGATTTAGCTAGCTGCTCACATCGTATAAATTAATAAACTATTGAATTATCTGTCAACATGCTGCGGGTTAAAGGTAAAAGCACCACAATCATCCCAGACTGGAGGCCTGCTCTCTGAAGGCGATATGAAAGGTTGGGGGGGGGGGGGGTGGTAACTTGATGGTCACTTCGTCACAGGTAAAGGGAGAGGTTAGGAAGGAGAGTGGAATCCTGGGATCCTTAGCTGCAGCAGAAATTGAAACCCATGCTGTTGGCATCACACTGCATTACAAACCAGCTGTGCAGCCAAATAAGCTAAATCAACCACCACTGACCAGAAAATGAATTGGACTCACCATATAAATACTGGGACTACAGCAGCAGGTCAGAGGTGAGGAATAATACAACTCACCTCCTGACTCCCCAAAGCTGGTCTTTCATCTACAAGACATAAGTCAGGAGTGTGATAGAATACTCCCTGCTTGCCTGGATAGGATGCAGCTCCAAAAATACTCCAGAAGCTGAACACCATCCAGGACAAAGCAGCCCACTTGATTGGAACCACCTCCACAAGCATCCACTCGCTCCACCACCATCAACACTCAGTAGCAGCAGTGTGTACTATCAACAAGATGTACTGCAGAAATTCACCAAGTATCCTTAGGCAGCACCTTCCAAACCCATAACCATGAACGAGTAAGTCACCGATTGGAAATAAAGTTGCAGATGAGAATTATGTTGCTCGCGGATATAAGGTAAAATCAGAATCTGGCTATATTAGAGAAGGAAGCGGGTGCTTTATCTGCGATAAGAGTTTTAACCTCAGAAATTCAAACGGTGCAAACTTAGTCAATTTAAATTAAGTAGAGAGAAGACGATTGCTCATTGACCGTCTTCTGACTCTATGATAATGTCTAAACATGAAAACCCATGGTAGCTATTCAGCTGTATAGGATAGTACTTCCAGATATATTAAAAAAACACCCAACACTATTCACAGTCGACATCATCCTCACAATTAATTATAGCAAAATGCAATTGATAACATGAACAGTGTAGGCAATGGCCTATTAGTTTTATCACTAGTTTATTCATCCAGAGACCCTGTACTGGGGACTTGGGTTTAAATCCTACCATGGCAGATTATGGAATTACAATTCAAAGTTTGAGAAGATTTGTAGCTCGGGTGCTCGTTGTTGCAGTTCTGTTCGCCGAGCTGGGAGTTTTTGTTGCAAACGTTTCGTCCCCTTTCTAGGTGACATCCTCAGTTCTTGGGAGCCTCCTGTGAAGCGCTTCACAGGAGGCTCCCAAGCACTGAGGATGTCACCTAGAAAGGGGACGAAACGTTTGCATCAAAAACTCCCAGCTCAGCGAACACAATCACAACAATTACAATTCAATTTTTAAAAAAATTAGAATCAAAAGTCTAATGATTACATCAAAGCTTTCCCAATTGTCTGAAAATCCCATTTAAGTCACCAACGTCCTTTAAGCAAGCTGCTATCCTTACCTTGAAAATGTGTTGCTGGTTAAAGCACAGCAGGTTAGGCAGCATCCAAGGAATAGGAAATTCGACGTTTCGGGCATAAGCCCTTCATCAGGAATGAATCCTTACCTTGCCTGGCAGACCCACAGCAATGTGGTCAATTTTTAACTGCCCTCATGGTGAATAGCGATGAACACTAAATGCTGGCCTAGCCACCAACACCCACATCCCATGAATAAATAAAAACCACATCCCTGAAAACCTGAGCTTAAAAATCTCTTGTCCCTGAATCTTTAAGAACGAGAAGTGACTCTGGTAATTTTTAAAACTCATTTATTCAACTCATGCAACTTTGCGTAATAAAAGTAATTCACAAATTAGAAATACAAAACAAAATTTGCATAAAGTCCAGAATTTCAAAACATCCATAATTTATCAGACAACAGCCCTTTATAAAATTTTCATAATAAACAAGAGTTAGAGCTAGATTTTTTTATTTATGGGCTTGTACCACAGTCATAGTTAAAAACAGTTTATTAAAAATAATCGATTACTATCTGAACTGGCTAAAATAATCAGTACAATATTCTACAGTAAGAAAACAAGCCAGCACTGGAGTAAAACATAACAAAATATGTTTCTTAAGTAACACACATCTTAAAAAGATGCAAATTGCTTTTCTTCTTCCTCTCCTGCCTGAATCTGCTTGTTTCACTGAAGACTCTTCAGACTGAACAGTAGAGTGGCAGTCGACAGGAAAGTACAACACACTTGTCCCAGCTCCTCAGTAGTTTGATTCAACACTGTTCTGGCAAATCTGGCTGTGCAACACCATGCACCCAGCATCATTTCAGGTGAATTTATATGTAAGATCGTTAAGGAAAAGTTCTCAATCATAGGCAGGATTTTTGAAGCTGACCCAGACGCACAACACAGTATCAAACATACTTTTCAAATGCTCCCAAATCCCTTTAGAGTCATAAAATCCGAGGTCCATGGTATGAGATATTTTCAGTCTTTTGTTCTTGTTCACTTTTATGGTTCCCCTCCAAAATAGGGACCATTACCTCAGTGATGTCCAACTCAAAGAAATAACCTACAAATTAATGCCACTTAAACTGCTGCATTGTGATGGTTTTAATATGAAAAATATTTTGCTCTTAAAATGAAAGGTAATGTATCCTGTGTTAATAAAGTGCATGTATAACAGGCCCCTGGATTCCCAATTACACGGTACCTTTTGTTCACTAATAAAACACAGCAAGTGATAACAATTCGTGTCAATAAACAACAGGTAGCAACACACCAGGTGGCAGGAACTTTCATTGATACAGCATAATTGGTGACTGTCATTACTCAAAGTGCATCTGGTATCAAGATTTATTGGGCTGTTTAAATTGACTTTCAGAAGCTATCCAGATTGCTTCTCAAAATCAAACAGCGTCATCTATCGAGTGTGTTCACGATAGGTTTGTGAAAACTCATTCTGCCCCCGGGTTTTGCTTAAAACCATAAGATGGTGGAGCAGAATTAGGCCACTCAGCCCATCGAGTCTACTTCACTATTCGATCATGGCCAATTTGTTCCTCAAAATCCCTCCCAACCCTGATCCCCTTACTAATCGAGAATCCATCTATCTCTTTCTTAAAGACACTCAATGACTGGCCTCCACATGATGGTCGTTTGCCCGAAACATCGATTTTCCTGCTCCTCGGATGCTGTCTGACCTGCTGCGCTTTTCCAGCACCATTCTAATCTTGACTGGCCTCCACAGCCTTCTGTGGCAATGAGTTCCACAAAGTCGCTACCCTCTGGCTGAAAAAATTCTTCCTCATCTCAGTTCTCAAGGATTGCCCCTTCATTCGGAGGCCATGCCCCTGGATCATGGTCTCTCCTGCCATTGGAAGCATCTTCTCCATGTCCACTTTATCTAGGTCTCTCAGTATTCTGGACTTTTATGAGATTTCCCCCTTAGCTTCTCTGCAGAATCCTCAGGGTCGAGGGGCATAAAACGGCTCTCAATATTCCAAATGCAGTCTAACCAAGATTGATGAGGGTAGAACAGTAGACATTGCTTACTTGGACTATAGTAAAGCCTTCGACAAGGTTCCACATGGTAGACTAATGATTAGTTAGGTCACATGGGATTCAGGGTGAGCTTGCCAATTGGATACATAATTGGCTTAATGGCAGAAGACAAAATGGCGATGGAGGATTGCATTTCGGACTGGAGGCCTGTTACCCACAATGTTCCACAGGGATCGGTTCTAGGTCCACTTTTGTTTGTTATTTATATAAACGATTTGGATGAGAACATAGAAGACATGGTCAGTAAGTGTGCGGACAACACCAAAATTGGTGGCACAGTAGACAGTGAAAGTGGTTATTTAAGATGACAAAGGGATCTTGATCAAATGGGTCCAAGTGCTGAAAACTGGCAAATGGAGTTCAATCTGGAAAAATGCAAGGTATTACATTTTGGTACAACAGACAATGGTAGGACTTAGACAATTAATTGTAGGGCCTTGGGTAGTGTTATAGGTCAGAAGGACCTAGGGGTTCAGGTACATATTTACATAGAACATAGAAAAATACAGCGCAGTACAGGCCCTTCGGCCCTCGATGTTGCGCCGACCAAATCCTACCTAACCTACACTAGCCCAATAACTTCCATATGCCTATCCAATGCCCGCTTAAATGACCATAAAGAGGGAGAGTTCACCACTGCTACTGGCAGGGCATTCCATAAACTCACAACCCGCTGCGTAAAGAATCTACCCCTAACATCTGTCCTATACCTACCACCCCTTAATTTAAAGCTGTGTCCCCTAGTAACAGCTGACTCCATTAGCGGTAAAAGGTTCTCAGTGTCTACCCTATCTAAACCCCTAATCATCTTATACACCTCTATCAAATCTCCCCTAAACCTTCTTTTCTCCAATGAGAACAGGCCCAAGTGCCTCAGCCTTTCCTCATACGATCTTCCTACCATACCAGGCAACATCCTGGTAAACCTCCTCTGCACTTGTTCCAATGCCTCCACGTCCTTCCTATAGTATGGCGACCAAAACTGCACACAATACTCCAGATGAGGCCGCACCAGAGTCTTATACAACTGCAACATGACCTCAGGACTCCGGAACTCAATTCCTCTACCAATAAAGCCCAGTACACCATATGCCTTCCTCACAGCACAATTTACTTGGGTGGCAACTTTCAGAGATCTGTGTACATGGACACCAAGATCCCTCTGCTCATCCACACTACCAAGTAGCCTACCATTAGCCCAGTAATCCATCTTCTTGTTACTCCTACCAAAGTGAATGACTTCACACTTAGCTACATTGAATTCCATCTGCCACCTTTCTGCCCAGCTCTGCAACCTATCTATATCCCGCTGTAACCTGCTACATCCTTCTTCACTGTCCACAACTCCACCGACCTTTGTGTCATCCGCAAACTTGCTCACCCAGCTTTCAAGCCCCTCCTCTAGATCATTTATAAAGATGACAAACAGCAACGGTCCCAAAACAGATCCCTGTGGTACACCGCTAGTAACTGCACTCCAAGATGAACCTAGTCCATCAACTACTACCCTCTGTCTCCTTCCAGCCAGCCAATTCCTAATCCAAACCTCTAATGCACCCTCAATGCCATACCTCCGTAGTTTTTGCATTAGCCTACCATGGGGTACCTTATCGAACGCCTTGCTAAAATCCATATACACCACATCTACTGCTTTACCCTCATCCACCTCCTTAGTCACCTTCTCAAAGAACTCAATAAGGTTTGTGAGGCACGACCTGCCCTTCACAAAACCATGCTGACTATCCTTGATCACATTATTCCTATCCAGATGTTCATAAATCTTATCCCTTACAATTCTCTCTAAGACTTTGCCCACAACAGAAGTGAGACTCACTGGCCTATAGTTACTCGGGCTGTCCCTACTCCCCTTCTTGAACAAGGGGACCACGTTTGCTATCCTCCAGTCTTCTGGTACTATTCCCGTTGACAATGACAACATAAAAATCAAGGCCAATGGCTCTGCTATCTCCTCCCTAGCTTCCCAGAGGATCCTAGGGTAAATGCCATCAGGCCCAGGAGACTTATCTATTTTCATCCTTTCCAGTACTCCCAAAACCTTCTCCCTACATACTTCAAGGACATCCATTCTAATCACTTGTGACTCAATATTCACACCAGCAACAGAGTCCCGTTCCTGAGTGAATACTGACGAAAAGTATTGATTTAGTGTCTCACCAATCTCCTCCGCCTCCACGCACAACTTCCCACTACTATCCTTGACTGGACCGATACCTACCCTAGTCATCCTTTTATTCCTGACTTACCTATAGAAAGCCTTTGGGTTTTCCCTAATCCTACCAACTAAGGACTTTTCATGTCCCCTTCTCGCTGCTCTTAGCTCTCTCTTCAGATCCTTCCTGGCTACCTTATAACTCTCAATCGCCCCAACTGAACCTTCACACCTCATCCTTACATAGGCCGCCCTCTTCCCTTTCACAAGGGATTCCAATTCCCTATTAAACCACGGCTCCCTCGCAAGACCCTTTACTCCCTGCCTGACTGGTACATACTTATCAAGGACACTCAATAGGTATTCCTTGAACAATCTCCACATATCATTAGTGTTCTTCTCCTGAAGCCTGTTTTTCCAATCCACGCATCCTAAGTCATGCCACACCGCATCATAATTTCCCTGCCCCCAGCTATAGCTCTTGCCCTGCAGTGCACACTTATCCCTCTCCATCACTAAAGTAAAAGTCACCGAGTTGTGGTCACTGTCCCCGAAGTGCTCACCTACCTAGAACCAAATCCAGTATAGCCTCACCTCTTGTTGGCCTGTCTACATATTGTGTCAGGAAACCCTCCTGCACACATTGGACAAACACCAACCCATCTAACGAACTCCAGCTATAGCTTTCCCAGTCAATATCTGGGAAGTTAAAGTCCCCCATAACAACCACCCTGCTACTTTCACTCTTCTCCTGAATCTTCCTCGCAATACTATCTTCTACTTCTCTCGGACTATTGGGAGGCCTGTAGAAAACACCTAACAGGGTGACCTCACCTTTCCTATTTCTAACCTCAGCCCAAACTACCTCATACGGCAAATCTTCCTCCATCGTCCTTTCCACCGCTGTAATGCTATCCTTGACAAGCAATGCCACACCTCCCCCTCTTTTACCCCCATGTCTGACCCTGCTAAAACATTTAAACCCTGGAACCTGCAACAGCCATTCCTGCCCCTGTTCTACCCACGTCTCTGTAATGGCCACAACATCGAAGTCCCAGGTACAAACCCACGCTGCAAGTTCACCTACCTTATTTCTTATACTTCTGGCACTGAAGTATACACACTTCAAGCCACCTTTCTGTTTACAGGCACCCTCCTTCGAAATCGATGCCTTGTTTCTAACCTCCCTACACTCAAGGTCCTGTACCCTGAAGCTACAGTCCAGGTTCCCATGCCCCTGCAGAGTTAGTTTAAACCTTCCATGTATATTTCTTTGAAGTTTGTGTCACATATAGACAGGGTGGTTAAAGGTGCTTGGCATATTTGCCTTCACTGCTCAGTCCTTTGAGTAAAGGAGTTGGGAAGTCACGTCAAGGTTGTACAGGATATTGGTGAGGCTTCTTCTGGAATACTGTGTCCAGTTCTGGTCGCCCAGTTACAGGAAGGATATTATTAAGCTGGAGAGAGTTCGAAAGGGATTTATCAGGATGTCATCAGGTATGGAATGTTTGGGTTATAAAGGAAGTCTGGATAAGCTGGGACTTCTTTCTCTGGAGCGTAGGAGATTGAGGGGCGACATTACAGAAATTAATACAACAATGAGGGGTACAGATAGAGTTAATGGTAGCGGTCTCTTCCCCAGGATGGGGGGGATTTCAAGACTACGGGGCACATTTTGAAGGTGAGAGCACAGAAATTTAAAAAAACATAAAAGTGGCAAAGATATAAGATGGTTCACATGTGGAATGAACTTCCTGTGGAAATGATGGATGCAGGTAAGTTACAACTTTTACAAGACATTTGGATAAGTACATGAATCGGAAAGTTTTGGAGAGTTAGGGGCTAGGAACAGACAGCTGGGACCAGTTTAGTTTGGGACTATGTCTGACATGGACTTGTTGGACTGAGGGTCTGTTTCCGTGCTGTATGACTCTGTGAAGACAGCCTTACACAGTCTCAGCAGTGTACCCTGCTCTTATATTCTAGCCCTCTTGAAATGAAGGCTAACATTGCATTTGCCTTCCTAACTGCCAACTGAACCTGCATGTTAACCTTAAGAGAATCCTGAACTAGGATTCCCAAGCCTCTGTCCTTATCAAAGTGCATAATCTCTCGCTTTCCCACATTGTATTCCACCTGCCATTTCTTTGCCCACTCTTCCAACCTGTCCAAATCCTTCCTTCTCCAGTCTCCCGCTTCCACAATACTACCTGTCCCTCCACTTGTCTTTGTGGCATCTGCAACCTTCGGAACAATGCCCTCGCTCAGTTCCTTTGTCCAGATCGTTATTGTACAATATCAATAGTTGTGGGCTCAACACTGACCCCTGTGGAACTCCACTCATCACCAGCTGCCATCCTGAAAAATACCTCTATGCGCACTCTGCTTTCTGCCAGTCAAGATTAGAATGGTGCTGGAAAAGCACAGCAGGTCAGGCAGCCTCCAAGGAGCAGGGAAATCGATGTTTCCGGCAGGAGCTCTTCATCAGGAATGACACTGGGAGCCTCTGGGATGGAGAGATAAATGGGAGGGGTTGGGGCTGGGGAGAATAGGTGGGAAGGAAGATTGGCAGGTAGGACAGGTCATGAGGATGGTGCTGAGGATTGGGGTCCATCTTCATGACCTGTCCTACCTGCCAATCTTCCTTCCCACCGATCTGCTCCACCTCCTCTCCAACCTATCACATTCAACCCCACCTCCATCCACTTACTGCACTCTTAGTTACCTTCTTCCTACCCCCACCCCCTCCCATTTATCTCTCTACCCCGAGGCTCTCAGCCTCATTCCTGAAGGGCTCCTGCCTGAAACGTGGACTTTCCTGCTCCTTGATGCTGCCTGACCTGTTGTGCGTTTCCAGCACCACTCTAATTTTGATTCTGATCTTCAGTCCTCACTTTAGCCTTCTGTCAGTCAGCCAATCCTCGGTATAGGCCAGTATCTTGCCCCTTACACCATGGACTCTTATCCCATTTTGGAACCCCCAGTGCAGCACCTTGTTAAAGGCCTTCTGAAGCCAAATTGATCACGTCCACTGGCTCTCCTTTGTATAACGTGCTCATTACCTTTTCAAAGAAGTTGAAGATTTGTCAGTCATGACCTCCCCTTGACAAAGCTGTGCTGATTCAGCCCTTTTTTAACATGCACTTCCAAATACTCTGTAATCTCTCCCTTAATAATGGATTCTAAAATCTTACCAATGATTGAGGTCAGGTTACCAGGTTAACCAGTTTTTGGTTTCCTGTGTTGTTGCTCTGCTGATGCTTTGGATGGGAGTGGATTGGTGCAGATAGAGATCTATCAAATGATGATGAAATGGTGAACTGTTCTTAGTCAATTAACTGCTCAAAAGCTAGAGCACAGTGCCAAGTTCTATATTACTGCAGAACAAAATGTTCACATTCCTCTCAAAAATTACACTCAAAACAATTTGTATCAATCCATTTATCACTGTAGTATTGTTTTACCCAAACCACGTCAAGATAACTGTTTAAAAACAAAACAATATAATTTTTCTGTAATGCATCATCTTGGTGGCTTGGTAACGGTAATACTCTACACAAATAGAGCTCTAAATACTAACATACCAATAACGGCAGTCTGAGGATGCAAGACCCAACGATGAGCAACTTAATAAAGACCTTGACTGGCCAACACACTCAATCTCCTGTGGTACTGGAGAATTCTAGCTATGAGAAAAAAATTACTATTCTCTGTCACAACCATCCTGCAAGCACTGTTACTCACCCAAGTGAAAAGCAATACTGAACGCATCTGTTTGAGGTATTTCAAGGTTCCAAGGTAACCACAATGTCTGTTTAACTATACTGTGTTAGAGGACACAGCACAGTACCTTCCATTCAGAGATGCAGACTGTCAAATTCAGATTAATGGCCAGAACTTTAGATGATTTTTAAATTACTGGGTACAGAAAGTAAACAAATTACCCAACATTGGTAAAAGGTATTTTTCAGACGCTTCCACTTGCACTGCAGCCCATATAAAAAAAATTATAATCCAATTTAATTTCTACCTTCGCTAGTAAATAGATAATTTGGTACCTAGGTTTGGTATCCTTTAGATTTAAATTTCCATTTACAATAATGGATGTGCCTCCCATACAAGTGACCATGAACTTTTGCAGCTTTGTTTCATTTTGCCTGCCAGTGATATTCTCCCCCTCCAATCCACTGTGAAGCAGTGAACTACAGGAAGTCAGCCACTTATTGAGTAGCCTGACTGGGAGATCTCATCATGCATAAACACAACCACGGGCAAAGAAATATAAATTTTAACCTAAGCATTAACTTAGAAGGTTTGGCAGATTGGAAAAGAAATCTGGGATACCAGAGGGGTCAGTCTAACAAATCCCTTTAAATACACAAGCCATGTGTGTCATTGCCCCATGGAGAGTGACGATCCCTGAAAGGTGTTAAAAAAGATCAGTGAACCAAGTTAAATAAGCCTTGGCAGCAGGTTTTAGCAGGAGTCAGAACTGGAAGTGTTCACACATGAAAGGATATGACTCATAATCGAGTGTTTGCGTCAGGACACCAGTCAAAACAAACTCTGCGTTGTGAACATCTGGGAAGAACAGAAACAGAAGTTACAAATCAACGACCAAAACTTAACTGCATGGCTGCAAGAAGCATCTCAGGCACAGATAGTTACTCACCGATACTTCGGATAAAATAATCCCGACATAAGTGAAGATCGTTTTCACATGAGATGAGGATTATCTCGGACAAACTCTTAGGAAAAAGAAAAAGCACTTGTAAGTAGGTGAAGGAGTGATATACAGCAACTGAAGAAATCTGTAAATGCAATAGCCCAATTCCATTGCCCAACATTGATTTGCTCTCTTTTCCTATGTTCGAGTGAGTGAAAGAAGCATTTTCAGATGCCAATTGCCAGCAGAGTGCACTCCTATCTCAGACTTAAAGAACCTTATAAAGTGCCATTAACTAACTTCAGAAAAAACATTGCCTTCTCCCTGAGCAAGAGTAGGGATTCGACTTCCAATTTAGTTGTACAGACTGACACATGCTGGGAGCTCAGTTACAATGAACCTCATTTCATGTCAGACCGTCACAGCGAGTAGTTTGGGCTGCATTTGAAGCCAGAAGGTGAAGGGAAGAGAGTGCGAGCTCATTGCACCATCCAATCTCCCTAAACAAAAGAATGGAACAGGGGACTTTAATTACTTTTACCGTTAGCATTATTATGCTCGGTTTCTGCTCATTTTTAAAAAAATTCAGACTCTGATCTAGTTTGAGGAGCCGAGGAAGCAAATGCCCTGGTGGTTTTCTTTTTGAAAACGGGGCCAGTGTCTGCTTCAAGGGCAAAGCCTGGGGTTTCTGCAGCCACAAAGCTCATTCAACAAAAGTGCACATGGACGACCAACCTTGTTCTGTTTATGCTCCATGATTTTGCGATAGGAAGGTTGTTTAGGCAGCAGTTTACCACCCGCACACTCTATGATGGCTTTCATCGTTGCGTGACTGGGGCAAATCCCAGGAGTGATGTAGAAATACTTGCCCTGAAAGAGAGCAGGCAATAAACAGGAAGCTGTGGCAAAAATTACATCCCAGAGTCAAGCTACTTGGCCTACGCGAGCCAAAACTGAGCAACAAGCCACCTCATCTAATCGCATTTCCCAGCATTTGGCTGTAGCCTTGCAGGTTACATAAGAACACCAGAAATAGGAGTAACGCCATTCAGGCCTGCCATTCCATGAGATCTTGGCTGATGTGCCAGATGACTCATTTCCTCTTTTATTTGTTGCAGCTCTTCCTAGCCCTCAATATCTCCATATTTAAAATCTACCTCCTCTTTAAACACTATCAGTGACCTAACTTCCAGGAGTTAGAGGATTCCATACTATGCATGACTGCAACAGGACTACATTTAGGTTCTTCTACTATTAATGCAACAGGAACTTTTCACAGCATGGGAGGTGGCCATTTGACCCACTGTACTTCGGTCTACTTGAGAGCTTTGCTCCAAATGCCCTGCAAAAGTTCATTTCTGAGGTGATATAATTAATTCCCAGGTTCCGTCTGATTCTTTAAAGCAAGTTTACCCCTTTAGGGACCTCGCTCAACAATACTTTGGTTCTGTTCATCCTTGCAGCTTCTCAACTCGTCTTCGTTTTCAGTGTCAACACGTACATGTAGAAGATAAACAATAGCTACAGTTCTTTTCCTTTCTCGGAAGAGATTTGGATAAAGCCTCAGCATGGCTGGCTGCTGTGTGTGTGCAGGTCCACCCGTGACGCTTATTAATGTGCATTGAAATACAACACGCACAGACATAATACACAGAGGGAAGCATATGAACCTTGCCTTGAATAAAGGAGCATTCTGCGCCCTCTTAAGTGACTCCTCCAAACTAAAACAGAAGAGAACTTCTGCTTCTGCGTCTCTCAGGACAAAACTCTGCTCGTCTGTAGGAAAAAAAATACTGCCTGTTAGAAAAGACTGCAGCTTTCGGATGCTCAGGTTAAAAACAAATCTACAAGCATTGAGCTTAACTCAAATCTCTTGCACAACAGAGACTGGCTTCTGGCTAAGACATTGTAGGGGGTCAGCAAACTGCATCCATGCACTGATATCACAAGTAAGTGGGATTGGATTTGTTAATCCAATCTCAACTGTTCTTAACTGTCTTGAGGCACTGCATAGAGGTGGCTAACTCCTCACCGGGGGAACAGCACAGCAGGAGGAGAAGTGGCCCAGAAAAAGTCAACATGTTGGGTAGTTCACCGCTAAGAGGGGGCATTACTCACCAGCCCAGCAAGTGCAGAATTGTGATGAGAATCCCTGGAGAAATGTGGGGGGGGGTGGCGGGATGGAGTGGATACACGGGTTGGTGTAAACACAACAATTTGAAGACATGCTACACATTAAGTTAAAAAAAATCCTCCTAAGCTTGCTATCTGTTATTTGTAGATAAAAGCACAATAAACAAATTCCAGCCGACAACACATTGCCAGTTATTTTTAAGGAAACAGAGTCATACAACGTGGAAACAGACCCTTCAGTCCAACCTGTCCACGCCGACCATGCTCCCAAACTAAACTAGTCCCACCATCCTGCATTAGCCCATATCCCTCCAAACATTCCCTATTCACATACTTATCCAAATGTCTTTTCAACATTGTAACTGCCCCTACTCCACCACTTCCTCTGGCAGTTCATTTGACAAACTAACCACTCTCTGCATAAAAGAGTTGCCGCCCCCATGTCCTTTTTAAACCTTTCTCCTCTCACCTTAAAAATCTACTCCCTAATTTTGAACTCTCCCACCCCAGGGAAAAGCCCTTTGCCATTCACCTTATCTATGCCCCTCATGATTTTATAAACCTCAATAATGTCACCCCTCAACCTTTTACATTTCAGTGACAAAAGGTCTCAGCCTTTCAGCCTATTTTCCTGTCTCGCAACTCTCTAATCCCGGCAACATCTTGGTAAATCTGTCCTGAATGCTGCCCAGTTTAGTTATATCCTTCCAATAACAGGACGACCAGTACGGCACACAGTACTCTAGACAAGGCCTCCCCAACACACTGTACAACCTCAGTATGACGTCCCAGTTCCTATACGCCAACGGTCATAAAAGACATTACATTTTTTTAAAAATTATTTTTGAAACGCAAATGTTCAAAGGCACTTTGGATAGTGAGGGACTGCGTAAATCAAGAAACTTGTTTGGAAAAATTGACTGTGGAAGAATAAAAACAGCAACTGTAACTGAAAATGCAGATTATCCAGCTCTAAACTTATTTTTTATAAGTATGAGAAATACACATTCAATGGAATCAAATCAGCACACGAACAGGAGCTAAGCATATCCAATGATATTGTTCCAAGGTAAAACATGGATTTCATTTAGGGGCTTGCAGTAGACTGTTCCAATATGGACTGAGCAAAAGTGGGCTGCTCCCTCGTTTTCTGGAACATTTCCATAAAGAATACCGTTACGGTGCTATCTTTCTCCTCCAAAGTAATGACATGAAAATAGTATTTTTCTTACAAAATCAGTCTTAGTTTTAAGAGACATGTTGCGTGGTATACAATGCTCCCCTAAGGTTCAAATGAACCCTCCAAACCTTATAATGAGCACATCTAAACTCCGGAAAATTCAAAACACTGAAAGAAAAGGTTGTGCCCCTATCCCGTGTGTTTCGATAGGAGTATTAGCAAGAAGTGACGAGGCAAAGGCACTCTATGCACGCTAGCAATCACAGGCCCCTCTCTGAGGCACTGACTGGAGGAGTAGTAAGGGGCTTGGTTATTCTGGACAATCACGCTGCCACCATGCAGGAAATTTCCGGCTCTGCCATCAGCCATCACCCATTGCCGTGAACAACAACTGGAGGGTGAGAATAGGGAGCCACACATCCAGAAACGGGCATGGGGTCACATGCAGTGTCATCCAAAATTCTTCCATTTCTAGAACTTTGTTATCCCCACTCTAATTCTGACTTCAACACTACTTGATCTCATATCTCAGATGTCGAGGCTAAGGGAAGGCAAGCTGTCTAGAGGCAAGGGAATCAGTGGGAATGGAACTTGGCTGCCCCAGCCCAGAGACACCAGGCCTGTTGGGAACCTCTCATTTTACATCATCTATCCCACAACGGATTGGTGCAGATGGCATGGCGTTGACCTTTCTGCCCACAGAGTAGAAGGTATGGTCAGGTCACACATGCACAAACATTTAATGCAATCGTGTTACATTGTGGCATCCATGACTTAGTTGGCACCAATGTAGGTACGCATGTTCTGCGCTTTGAATGGGTCAGCAGAGTCATGGAGATGTACAGCATCGAAACAGACCTTTCGGTTCAACTCGTCCATGCTGGCTAGATATTCCAGCCCAATCTTGTCCCATTTGCATGCATTTGGCCCATAATCCCCGTAAACCCTTACTATTCATACACCCATCCAAATGCCTTTTAAATGTTGCAACTGTACAAGCCTCTACCACTTCCTCTGGCAGCTCATTCCATACATACACCACCCTCCGCATGGAAACGTTGCCCCTGAGGTCTCTCTTATATCTTTCCTTCTCACCTTAAACCTACGCCCTGTAGTTTTGGACTTTGCCATCCCCAGGGCAAAGACCTTGGCTACTCACCCTATCCACGCCCCTCATTTTGTAAACCTCTATAAGGTCGCCCCTCAGCATCGACGCTCCAGGGAAAACAGCCCCAGCCTGTTCATCCTCTCCCTGTAGCTCAAATCCTCCAACCCTGGCAACATCCTTGTAAATCTTTTCTGAACCCTTTCAAGTTTCACAGCATCTCTCCTATAGGAGGGAGATCAGAATTCCATGCAATATTCTAAAAGTAACAGCTGCAACATGTCCCTCCCAACTCCTAAACTTAATGCACTGACCAATAAAGGCAAGCATACCACACACATTCACCATCCTAGCTACCTGTGAGTCCACTTTCAAGGAACTATGAACCTGCACTCCAAAGTCTCTTTGTTCAGCAACCCTTCCCAAGACCTTACTATTAAATGTCTAAACACTGCCCTGATTTCCCTTCCCAAAATGCAGCACCTCACACAACCTGCACATTAGCAATTAAGCTCTGGGAGACATGGCCTGAAAGGGCTGGGGAGCAAAGTTCAGTCGAGGCTTTTGAATGGAGAGTATTTGTAAAAAGCAGAATGCTTGGGTCTGTGGGGAGAATGCCACGAAGAGAAAGGCTCATTCAGTGAGCACCACCACGATGAGACAAATAGCCTCCTTCTGCACTGTAAGCATTTACACCCTATCAACATACAAAAGTATCAGTACAAGATGTGGAGACCCTATATTAGAGATGTGCATATTCATGCTATGGTCACCTCAAAACTGAAGCAGCCACGGTGCGGTGAGATAACCGAGAGCTCTGAAATCAGTGCCAGTAGCAATTACTGGCACGGTGACTTACCAATAAACTTCTGACTTTTAAAGCTCTCCTCTAACCACTCAGGTGTGACAATGTGATTTACGATGGAGATGGCAGTCAAGAACTTCACTGTACGTGTCACTTTATTTGCCACCAGATGGGTACATTTCTGAGCAGACTCGGCAACTTCACCACCAAGTACATAGAGTTTCTGAAATAAAGGTAGAAAAATGAAGTTGTGCTTTCACAAAAAACCCTGACGTCCGTCAGAAGTGCTGAATATGCACTTACACAGGCACAAACAATGTAGTAACATAGCCAAAGAGGATTAACGCTAGCAATTTTAACGGAAATCCTTGACCTATCATGGCAGGGCACCAAAAGCATCTCTAAACAGGTAGGCGTTAGGAAGTGTGTTGAAGCGAGAGAAGCTGAGAAATAGAGGGGTTGAAAGGAGAGAACTGCTGGGTTTGGGAATATACCGCCCGAAGAGAATGCGGCAGACAGGCAAGGTCATTAGAAGGCAGGGCGACAGGCCATTTCCGAGAGGCATGGAGATAGATCAGCGAATGCTTAGGAGCTGGAGCAGATTACGTGGATAAGGAACCGTGAGATTCTAGAGATCTGAAAACAAAGACCAGGAATTTCAAAATTGAGAGGTGAGGCCACCGTGCGTGCGGGTGGGGGGAGGTGGCATTGTGGGTAAGCAGGTATAAGAGGCACAATGGGTGACCATGACTAGCTAAGAATTCAATCCAGTTTTGTTGTGGATAAGCTTAACTTTGTGCAAGTTGGAAGATGTGAAGCTAACCAGGTGTGCACTGGAGGAATCATGTCTTGAAGTAACAAAGACATGAATGGAGAAAATCTTCTCGATTCTCGAAAAGAAATTCATCATTTGGTTACCAATGTATGTAGACAGTTTGATGACAACTGATATAATGGCTGACAAAATAAAACACAAGAAAGATTTCCCCTGAGAGAAGGTTCTAACTTTGATGTATATTTTTTTTTCCCTGATTGTCTTTCATGGGCTGCCAGAATTGGTTGCATACCCGTAAATTTCCCTGAACTGTGTGGGCTGCTGGGTCAGCAATGAGTTAACTATGTCACACGTAGGCCAGACCAGGTAAGGACAGCAGTAGCCATCGCCCCGAATCACAGAAAGCTAGCATTTGAGTTCAGCACGTAACAGGGAATGGAAAATGTCAGCTTATGTTTCGAATGGAATGGACCAAAAAACTCGGGAGGTTTTGCTAAAATCATTCAAGGCATGAGTCAGAGTAGACCTGGAATACTGCAAACAGTTCTGGTTCCAAATCTAAGGAAAGGTATATTGGCATTGAAGGCAGTGGGCTGATACCAGGTACGGAGGGACCGAATTGTGAGGAGTCAGAGTCCTACTGACCAAAATCTCCATCCACGCTAACCCCATCTCCCTGCACTTAGCCCATATCCTTCTAAACCTTTCCTCTCCATGTATTTATCTAAATGCCTTTTAAATATTGTTAATGTATCTGCCTCAACCACTTCCGCTGGCAGCTCATTACCCTCTTGTGTAAAAAAGGTTGCCCCTCAGGTTCCCTTTTATGCTTTCCCCTCTAACCTTGAACTGTTGCCCTCAACTGAGCAATCGAGTAGATTGGGCCCAGTCATTAGAATTTAGAAGAATGAGAGGCAGCCTTATTGAAGCAAATAGAATACACAGGGGACTTGACGGCATGGAGGTGAAAATGTGTTTCCCCCTGTGGGAGAGTCTGGAATCAGAGTGCATAATTTCAGGATAAGGGGTTGCATATTTAAGACAGACCGAGACGAGGCAGAATTCTCAAAGGGTAGTGAATTTGTGGACTTCTTTACCTCAGACTGCCATCAATGCTGGGTCATGACCTATATTCAGGGCTGAGGTAGATTTTGAGTCAGTAAAGGGAATCAAGGGTTATAGACAACAGGCAGGAAAGTGGAGTTCAGGATTATCAGATCAGCCATGACCTCACCCAAATGGCAGAACAGACCCATTGAACACAATGGCCCACTTTTCTTTGTATGTTTTGTAGAGTTAAAGGAAAAGTGTGTCAGACGGATTTTTACAGCAACTGACAATAGCTTCATAGTCACCATCACGGAGATGAGTATTACATTTCAGATATTATTAATTAAACTCAAATCCCACCATCCGTCTGGGTAAGATTTGAACCCAGTATTAGTTTGGGGCTCTCAATTACAAGCCCTGTGACATTACCGGTACGCCTCAACCTCCTTGATGGCTATTAAGAGATTTTAGGAATAATTTTCTTACAAATTTGCAAACATCACTAACTCCCTTCATCACAGCCAAAGACTATCTTACCAATGGTCTTGCTTTAAGATGCGTGAATAGATCATTTACACTTTGTATACACTGCACTAAAAGTCTCTCAGGGTGATGGCAAGGAGTGGTTCCCACTTGGCCCAGCAGTGTCCTGCTTGAAGACACCAACAATATTCTCAAGGACCAAGACTGTGACACCTTAGACCTCCTTTGTGGTTTCCAGTCAATAGCTCCATTTCACTGGCCTATAGGTGTTGTTTTACCCCCCTTGTGCTCACAGTGTTACCTACATTATCATGGCCCCAGAACACCATTTACTATGTTCTCCACAGGTGACAAACTTGGACATTCCTTCCAATCCTAACTGACGTAAGGCTACTCTGTGATATTATCTACAAGTGTTGCACAGATTTTACCCCTTAATCATTACCCCGGTTTCAATCCAAAGTTTTGTTTAAATCCCATAGCATAGAAGTCATTCAACCCACATTCCGAGGGAAACTAGGGGTAGGGAATAAACACTAGCCTTGCCAAGGAGACCCATGTGCTAGGATGAGGGCAAAATGCTCTCATTACCTGTGATCCTGCACAGATTCACAAGTCAGATTCCACAACGCTATTTCGGGGTTCCATTAGTTATTGGATTCCTGATTAGGTTTTCAATTTTTCATTTTTGTTTGGTGCTCTGATAGCAGATCATTACAGGTGCTAAGTACATTGGGATCATAATTGATCATTTTGAAACACGAGGCAGGAAATTCTCACTTCCCACTTCAAATGCCTTCATCCGACCTACACTACATTCGACAGGACAATGCACTATTTCTAAACAATTCCAGTCAACCACTAGCCCACCCAACCACATCGCAGTATCTAGTAGCATCTTGCATATACGTCTGAGGTTAAGTGGAACTTGGGGAAAGGTGATGGTTATACGTCAATTGTGAGTAATTGGGTGAGAAACCAATTGGGTGTTTTATATAGAGGGAGTTAGTAATCAATGCAGTTAGAGCTGATGGCGAGACAGTTGGAAAGAAGCTCTAACTGGAAAAAACAAAAACATATGCCTAGACTCCATTTAACCAACAGCTTTACCTCTGGTGTTTATCACCCTAAATCTGTCTAGAGTTGGCAGAGATCTCCAGAAATTGCAATCTGTCATTTCAGAATTGTGAATTAATGCCCCTCCAACCTTACTGACACTGTTTGGGGTGAATAGCATGCGGGAGTCTAAACCTAGAGGGCATCAGTTTAGGGGGAGAGGGGAAAGATTTAAAAAGGGACCTGAGGGGGTAACTTTTTCATGCAGAGGGTGGTACGTGTATGGAATGAGCTGACAGAGGGAGTGGTGGAGGCTGGTACAATTACAACATTTAAAAGGCATCTGGATGGGTATCAATAGGAAGGATTTAGAAAGATATAGCCTAAATGCTGGCAAATGGAACTAGATTAATTTAGGATATCTGGTTGGCAAAGACAAGTTGGACTTAGAGGTCTCTTTCCGTGCTGTATGACTGACACTTCAGAACCGACCTCCCTGGTTAAATCCATCTTTAGATTTTCCAATTCACCCGGAATCTCTTTTCAGCTGCACTGCAATGAGGTAGTTAGTTATTGTAACACAGTAAGAGGCTGTACAGTGCAAACTTTCAGGTTGCTGTTGATACTGATGTTTTAGCCATTTATTCCCCCACATTCCCCTCTTCTCCCAATTCAGGGAGGCACCTCAGATGGTTTTGACTGAAGAACGGCAACCTGAGTGTACCACCCGTTAAATGAATGTCAAGACGAACAGAAAGCCAAGTCAACAAATAACCCCGTGGTAAAGGGCATCTGCTGATATGCTGTCCCTAAGCTTTCACCACATTACAAAACTAAAAGACTGCATCCACTTAATGGTTAGAATAAATCACAGGGCTCATCTGATTGGCTGCTCAACGGAAGACCCCTTCAAGTATTACACAGAACAAGAAGTGAGAGACGAGGCGCAGGGAAGGGTTACCTTGATGTACTGCTGAACCTGGGCAGGCTCAAATCCTGTGAACAGCACTGCTGGTGTTGACTCTGGAGGGAGCTTTTTTGATGGTGGTGGCAGATCCTCAATCCTGGTTAGACAGATGACTTGCCGAGTCAGAAACTGTGATCATATCGATGGGAGATAAAAAAAAACCACACAAAGCTACCCAGGTCATCTAGCTCTCTCACCCCGATACCACATGAAGCGCTCTTTTTATTTTCTCTCTCTCTCGAAGACACCGAGTACTGCTCCACAGGCAGACTACAAACATATATAGCAGGAGCAAGCAGGCTATTTTGGTCCACTCCACCATTCAAGATGATCATGGGCAAACTCATTTTAACCTTAAATCCACATTCCCATCTACCCCAGGTAATGTTTCGGCCTCCCTTGTTGAACAAGGAATTAAACGACTGGATTATTAAAGCTGAGGGATAACAGCATACCATTCCTTTTAAAATAAACATTCAGGCGATGACGGGGTCACTTTCTAGGCCAGCATTTATTGCCCATCCCTAATTGCCCAGAAGGCCGGTAAGAGACAACCATATTGTTGTGGGTTAGGCCAGACCAAGTAAGGATGGCAGTTTCCTTTGGTCTTTCTGAATATCGGCAATAGAGTTATGACCATCATTAGACTCTTAATCCCAAATATTTATTGAATTCAAATTCCACCACCTGCCACGATAGGATTCGAACCCAGGTCCTCAGAATATTAGCTGGGTCTGTGAATTAATACCACTAGGCCATGGCCTCCCCTGAAGCTATCAGGATTCAATCCCCACACACATGCACATTGGGTTTGAGTTTGTTTTTCTTTAAAACCATGCGGCTGGTTTGCAATGCAGTGACGTCAGGGTTCAATTCCCACACTGGCTGAGGATACCACAAAGGTTTCCACCTTCTCAACCTTTCTTTTTGAAAGGATTGTAGATGACACTAAACTTGGAAGTGCAATAAACGGGGTGCGGAGGATAATACGTGACTTCAGGACACCACAGAAAGGATGGTAAAACGGGTGGCCCATGCAATGCGGTGCAGTAAGAAGTGAGGTGATAATGGAATGAGGAGCAACGATATGAGTTAAAGGGGATTGAAGAAAAGAGAGACATTAGCATATGTGTGTACAAATCACTGAAGTTGGCAGGACACTTTAACAAAGAAATGACTAAATATACAGGATCCTGGGTACTAAAGCAACAAAGTTCTGCTAAACGGAGATAAAACTGGAGGCTGGTTGCGGCCGGAGCACTGTGTCCAACTGTGAGTATCTCTCTTTGCGGAGGGACGTTCAGACTTTGTAGGGGATGCAGATGAGATTTACATGAATGAGCGGTAAGGTCATACAGTAACTTAGTAGGAAGTGCTGAAGAGATTTGATGGACGTGTTTAGTATCGTGAAAGATTCAAATAGAGTAAATAAAGGGAGGCTACTTCTAACTGATAAAGGGTAGGAACCAGAGGGCTAAAGCCAAGTGCCACATGAACCAAAGATAACAGTGGGGGAAACCTTTCTTAAGAAATGTGGTGATAGGATTTGGAATGCACTACTTGAGGTTAGTGGAAACAGATTCAAAAATGAGGAAATTGGATAAATGCAAAAAGGAGAAAAAAATTGCAGGAAGAGTGGGGAGTGGGAACAAATGGATTGTGTCTTGAAAGGGCTAGCACATATTTGATGGGCAGAGGGGCCTCCTTCTGTACTAGTTTTGTTCTGCATCTCGTCAAGAGTAGGCCAATGTCTGATCCATCAATTTAACATTTAAAAAGTTAATGACAAATACATTATGTAGCATTGTGATTACTTGAATTGCAATTTTTAAAAATGCATTCCATTAAATTCCAAAAGCACTCAAGTTGAGGACAGCAAGAGTTTAAGACAACAATTTGGAGATTTGTGTAATGCAAGTTGTTTCACATTTGTGTCGGTAAAAACAAGGAATGCAGATGCTGAAACCAGAGTCTAGATTAGAGTGGTGCTAGAAAAGCACAGCAGGTCAGGCAGCATCGGAGGATGCTGCCTGACCTGCTGTGCTTTTCCAGCACCACTCTAATCTAGACTCCGGTTTCAAATCTGTGTTGTATTTCAGAGGCACTGAATGGAGAGTTAAGGAAAACCACAAAACAAACCAAACACGGACAACAGTAACTGGAGACACCAAATAACAGCAGTCTGTCACAGACAGACCTGGGTAACTGGCCAAGTCTCCTGAAGTCTATAATTGCGCATTCTCCACCACACAGGCCAACGCAACAATAAATCTCAAACTCAATGAGAAAAGCTATGGTCATAGTCACCTTACCTTGCTCTTTTCACAGGAGGTGGAACGTTATAATCATTTTGTTTCTGTTTAATCTGGAGACGTACATTCTGCAAGGTAAAAGACAGATCACCAGGACACCTTTAGCAGGTTCACAGAGGAAAGAAACATCACTCATCTCAATGGGAGCTACGCCAGCAACGATGTTCCACACAAGTCCTAGCACCCTTCATCTCATACCCAATACTCCTGACACTGTCTTTCATTTATGTTCCCCTTGCACTTATGTAATTTCCTCATGAAGAGGATCTACACAATTGATCTAATCTACACCCCGAGGTAGGAACTTACCTGGTTGGGTCAGGAAATCTCTCCTGAACCCCTTTAGTTAGACCACACCACACTTCAAATATTGTGTACAATTCTGGTCACCCCACTACGAAAAGGATGTAGATGCTTTCGAGAGGGTACAGAAAAGGTTTACCAGGATGCTGCCTTGTAATGGGGGATTTTAGCTCTGAAGAAAGATTGGATCGACTGGGTTTGTTATCACTGGAATGCAGCAGGTTGAGGGGCTGCCTGAAAGAAGTTTAGAAGATTGTGAATGGCATGGACAGTGGCAAGTATGAGGCTTTTTCCCGGGGGGGGGGGGGGGGGTGGTCTCACACACAAAAAGGGTGATGAGTGCTTGCAATGCATTGCCAGAGGTGGTGGTGGAAGCAGACAGAATAGCAGCTTTCAAATAGCACCTAGACAAATATGTGGTTAAAAAGGGAATAGAGGGAAATGGATCCTCTAAGTGAAGACAGTTACAGCATAAAAGGGCATGATGTGTCAGCTTGGAGGGCCAAAGGATCTGTTCCTGCACTGTGTTCCATGTTCTTTCACAGTTATCACAGGATATTTTCCATTTATGGCCCTAACTCTCCATTGCAGATGAAAACATCTATTCTACATGTCTAGGAGAAAGTGAGGACTGCAGATGCTGGAGATCAGAGTAAAGAGTGTGATGCTGGAAAAGCACAGCAGGTCAGGCAGCATCCCAGGAGCAGGAGCAGTTTCAGGCATAAACCCTTCGCCAGTTTCCTGATGCTCAAAACATCGATTCTTCTGCTCCTCGGATACTGCCTGACGTGCTGTGCTGTTCTATGTCTACCTTTACAAAGAGCTCTCCAAGGTCGAGAAGGCATCACATTTGCAAGCTCCATTCCTGAGAGAGATGTGGACATCACCACTTGGCCAGCATTTATTGCCCATCCCTGGTTACCCTCAAGAAGAAATCTGAACCACTGTGGGTAGACCCACAATGCTGTCTGGGAAGGAATTTCTAAGTGAAGTCTATCAACTTGCTAACTCAACTACAAGTTACCAATGTACAATGCAATTTACTCGATATTGTTGTGACTCAAAACATTAAAGTTTTCTCCCCATCAATGTGCCAGACCTGTTGAAGTTTTCCAGCACTTTCTGCCTTACTTCCAGAATTCCAACATCCGCGGTCTTCATTTTCATTTACTATTGCCTCAGTTTATAGGGGAAGTGATGGCCTAATGGCATTATTGCTAGACTCTCAATGCAGAAATCCTGCCATGGCAGATGATGGAATCTGAATTCAATTTTTAAAAATCTGGAGTTCTAATGATGTCCATGAAACTGTTGACAATGATTAGGAAAAAAACATATCCATCTGGTTCACTAATATCATTTAGGGAAGGAAATCTGCCAGACTCATCTAGTCTGGCCTACATGTGAGTCCAGTTCCACAGCAACGGGCTGACTCTCAACTGCTTTCAAGGGAATTATGGCTGGGCAATAAACCCTGACCAAGCCACACCCCATCTTAATTCATCAAGGAACAGCGCAATTAAAGATGCTGGCGGTAGGCACTATTGGAACAGGGAATTGGTGTAGAATGCTAACACCTCCCAGAAACATCGCCAAAAGCTATCATATGCTTGACACAAAGCTGCTCACTGGCATTCAGTTCAGGTTATGCAAGGGTTACTTGGCTCATGATTCTGCAGCCTGGGTATAAAAACGGACAAAAAAAAACTGAGGGACGAAAGTAATTGCTCTTGACAGTGAAGCTGCCTTGGATGAGATTGCGGCATCGGGGAGCTCTGAAAACCTGCAGCCTATGGGAACTGGGGGAAACACACTGCAGACTGAAGCCCGAAGTAGCAGAGAGGGAGATAATGGTGGCTACAGTCAGGCACCAGCAAAGGGTCCTCAGCTGAAACACCTTCAGCTCTTTCAATAATGACCCTCTCTTGATCCTAAGGTCGAGAGTGGGGCTGGTTGCTGATGACAGCACAACAGTCTCAACGGTTTCCTGTGTCAGAGAACTCCACAGGCTCACCAATCTCTGGGCGAAGAAATTCCTCCTCATCTCAGCCCTAAAAAGGCCCATCCTTGAGCGTTAAGAATCTGAACCCCGGGTTCTGGATTCTGCAGTCGTCAGGAACATCCTTCCACCCTGTTAGAATTTTTTTACGTTTCTATGAGGTATATCTCCCGATTTTCTCAATCCGGTAAATACAAGCCTAACCGATTCAGTCTCTTCCCAATATGTCAGTCCTGCCATCCCAGGAATCGGTTTGGTAATCCTTCTTTGCAGTCCCTCAATGCCATTCCTCAGACACTGAAGTTAAATTCCACCAGCTACCATGGTGGGACTCGAGTCCATGCCCCAGTGCATTGCCTGGGCCCCTGGATTATTCGGGCAATTTTTATCACTATGCCACCATATCCTCTTAAGATAAATGCAAATGCTTTCTTTAGCCAAGGTATTTTGATGTACATCATTTGCATTGAAATAATAAACCTGCTTTGGTTTGATTAAAGCAAATCTACTCAATCTCCCACAAGTCTACACGCATGGCTTTTAGACTTAGATTACTTACAGTGTGGAAACAGGCCCTTCGGCCCAACAAGTCCACACCGACCCACCGAAGCGCAACCCACCCATACCCCTACATTTACCCCTTACCTAACACTACGGGCAATTTAGCATGGCCAATTCACCTGACCCGCACATCTTTGGACTGTGGGAGGAAACCCACGCAGACATGGGGAGAACGTGCAAACTCCACACAGTCAGTCGCCTGAGTCGGGAACTGAACCTGGGTCTCAGGCACTGTGAGGCAGCAGTGCTAACCACTGTGCCACCGTGCCGCCCCCACTTATTCTGGGGGAAAAGGACAAAATTCAGGAGGGGGTGAAAAAGGGGTAAAAACTACATAGTAGCAGTCAACACTTGAGACAGAGGGTAAGTAAACATGGTCATACCATCAACAACTCCGGAGAGATCTTCAGTGGCATCCGCCAAGCAGCTGGAAACAAAAATGGAACAGAATTTAACCAAATCTTTATCTGCCAATGATACAAATGCCACAGAAAATATTGCATGCAGTTCTGGTTGCCACATTAACAGAAGGACGTGGATGCTTTGGAGAGGATACAGAGAAGGTTTACCAGGATGTTGCTTGGTCTGGAGGGTTTTAGTTACGGAGGAGAGGTTGGATAAACTCATTGTTTTCACTGGAAATTGAAAGACCGAGGGGCTCCATTTACAAGTCTACAAAATTATGAGGGGCACAGAAAGGGAGGAAAGTCAGATGGCGTTACCTAGTTTTGTTCTGTTCTATTCTCTATTTTCCATTAATATTTTCACAGGAAGGATGGATAAGTTAATCACCTTTTCAAAAAATAAGAATGGCAACTTACAGATATTTAACTACCTTTAAATTTGGCACAAAGGATGATAGCACAGTACTAGAGCGCTGGCGGTGCTTTTGGAATTTAGGGTTTGTTTAATTTTATCTGAAATAGGAGTAGCTGATCTACTGCTTCCATTAAGAAGCTGAGCTTTGTCAACACGGGCTACAACAAAACCGTGGAAAATGGAATTGTGGGGAGAGGGAGAGGGAGAGGGAGAGGGAGAGGGAAAGGGAAAGGGAGAGGGAGAGGGAGAGGGAGAGGGAGAGGGAAAGGGAGAGAAGTTCTTGAAATGCATTGTGTTGGTCAGGGTTCAATATGTCAACTCCACTTACAAACTGGTGAGGATGTCTAGCTGAAGAATAGCAAAATAAGTCCACTCGGACTTTATTCATGAGGCAGCTACGGGGTTGGGAGGGGGGTAAAGTTTTAAGGAGCTTTTAGATAAGCACATGAATATGCAAGGAATGGAGGGATAATGGACCAAGGGCAGGCAGAAGGGACTAGTTTAACTTGGCATCATGTTCGGCACAACATTGTGGGCTGGAGGGCCTGTTCCTGCCCTGCACTATTCTGCCAGTGATGGTGAAAATTCAACATGGCAACCAGCTTGGGTTTCAACTTGGCTGAGGGATCCGGATGAACCTCTCAGCTTTTGCCATTCCATAAAAACCAGATGAATTTGGCAGCTGAAAATTTCACGTACGATACCTAAAAGGTTTGAAACCAGTTGTGGATTGGGGGCAAGAGGGTCCTGGAGGTTGAACACTGTGTAGCGACTGTGCTGAATCTGTCGCAATGCGTCGAAGTTCCCGAGGAGAATGTCACAGAGCCACTGAGCGTTCACACACGGTATCCTCCACTCCTTCGCCTTCTCGTATTTCAATCCACACGGTCTGTTCTCAAGACAAGCCACCGGGAAAGTAGAGTCAGTTCACTTTCAAATCAAACACCAAGAGGAAATCTCACCATACTGTACCCTGCCCCACCACAATCTCCATCCTCTCACTCCACAACTCACTGAGTCAGTACTTTAGAATTGCATAATCAGCTCTTTGTAAAACGTCAAACACTGACTCCATGTTACCAACATGCAATGGCAGACTTACTGAAAATGAATTCTCAACAGTGTCTATTACATGACATTTTGGAGAAATTTGGGGGCAACAGTCATTTTATGAATTCAATATTTTTTTGTAAAGTTGTCCGATAATCATTGAAAACAAATTCAGCTTGTTTACCAGTGTCCTTCAGGATTAGGAAGCCACTGTCCTTACCAATGGCAGAGCCAAAACACCAGAAAGATCTGGCAACTGCAAGGTGGTGTCATATACAGACCGTACAGTACCTAGGCGAATTTCCTCATGTTAGAACTTCCTCAATAATTATGAATAAAAATCTGATTAAGAAATTTTCAGGGATCAGATCATAGAATTATGCAGTAGAGAGCCTTCAACCCATCAAGGCTGTCCCACCCAAAATGCACCACAATCCTCACGAGTCCCACTGTCCCACACTGGGCTCAGCAGCTTGAATGATAAAGCATTTCAAGAGCTCATCAAGTACTTATTAAAGTTTGTGAACTTTTCCACCTCCACTACCCTTGCAGGCAGTGCATCCCAGACCTCCATCACCTTACTCCCTTGTTACGGACCTTTTGACTAAGGGCACCAGCTGCTTTCGGTTTACACCGCCCAAACGCCTCATTATCTTATACACCTTGATGTACTCCAGCCTCTCTTCATAGCTGAGACACTCCATCCCAGGCAATACCTTGGTGTGGTATCCATTGTTCTTGCCTGCACAACAGAAATAAGTCCACCACACTACATTGAGTTGGTTTGCTTTTGAAAATAAATAACTTTTCTAATATTGTTTCATATTACAGGCAACTCGACTTTCTTACCGTTGGCTGCATGCATGTAATTGGTTTGCGCCAGCAATTGCATTGTCAGAGATCACTTTATCAAGTAAAATCATAAGGAGCACAGATAAGGTGACCAGCAAAGGTCTTCTGGGACTGCAGATGCTGGAGATCAGAGTCTAGATTAGAGCGGTGCTAGAAATGCACAGCAGGTCAGGCAGCATCCGAGGAGCAGGAGAATCGACGTTTTGGGCAAAAGCCCTTCATCAGCAAATGTCATTTCCCAAGGGTGGGAGCATTCAAAAGTAGGGGGCATAGGCTTATGGTTCCAGGAAACAAGATTTAAACAGGACCCGAGGGGTAACTTTTTCCACACTGAGTCTGGTGCATGCATAGGATGAGTGAGAGGAGGTGCTGGAGGTTGGTATAATTACAACATTTAAAAGGCTGGGTACATGAATAGGAAAGGTTTAGAGGGATATAGGCTCATTTGTCAGCATTTGGCCCAAGTCAGATTAGGATGTCTGGTCAAGGTAGACGAGTCGGGCCGAGGGGTCTGTTTCTGTGCTGTATGACTCTCACATATTGGAATTCTCCTGACTAGGACACTTTCCCAGCAATTTTTCAAAACTTTGCGTTGATTTGCAGGCAAGGTAACTCTAAACAAACCTCTGAGCCAAGTGTTAATGAAGCCTAAAGTCACTTAGTGAATCTTACGTGGTATGCATTTGTGTGGCTACAGTACAAAAGGTAAACAGTAGCAATTTGTAAGAAATATTGCAGGCCAGCTGCTTATCCGTTAGCGAGACAGCAGATGGTCTCGAACAGTTGGCGGTTCTGCTTGCGAGCAATCCATGGCAGACAGCAACTGATATCTTTAGAAACAAAGATCTTTAGCTTTTAGAAGGAGAATGCAATGGAGTGTCACTGAATTAACCCCAAGTGTTATATACAGCTTGAATGCAAAATCAACTGTGGTACTTATCCTATTTTCCAACTAAAACGTACATCGCTATCCTGTGCCCCATTAGCATATATCCCCCACTTGCCAGTTTATTATCACCAATAATTGTGAACATATGATGCTCTAACACAAAGGACTGGGATCCTTCACTACAAAATGCAGAGGTTCTGTGCTTGTGCATCAAGGTCAGCACTAAATGCAGAAAAAATGATTCCAACCATTCACCATTCTTGAAGCACTCGGTCTTGGCCGGACATTTGTCTTCACAGTATGCTATTCTTTTCTACAAGCTGCACAGAACGGTAGCTGTAATAATGGTGCAAAATACAATACCATCAAGTGTCTCCCCTGTCCTAGAGACAGAACAGTTGTGGACCAGATTTGCAATAAAAGTGCAAATCCCAATTGCAGTAAGCCCCATTCAGACTGCTTGTAGTCACAAGCTAGTTCCTAACCACTGAGACCTGCTCACTAGCCAATACTGCCCAAAAAACTGTCTCCAGGACCTCACTGCTCCTTACTTCTGTCAGCTCCTCCAGCCTCTCAACTGTTCACGACCTCAGCTTTCCTGCAATTCTGGCCTCTTGCATATCCTTGAGTGTAATAACTAAAACTAAAATCATTGAATTGCGGGTGCTAAAAATCAGGAACAGTAACTGCTGGAAAAACTCAGCAGGTCTGGCAGCATCCGTGGAGAGAAAGCAGAGTTAACTTTTCCAGTCCAACAATCGCTCTTCAGAACAGATGCCTGGGACTAAAGCTCTGGAATTGTCTCACCAAATCATTGTTACAAGACACTCCTCATGAGCTACTCCTGTGTTGAAGGCTTGGTTGACTTGCACACCTTCTAGTGGAATCACATCCTTCCCATAGTGAGGCTGTGACCCGAACTGCAAATAGTACTCCAGTTATAGTCTAACCAAAGTCCTGTATAGCTCCAACATGACTACCCTGTTCTTATAATCTATGCCTACCACTTATAAAGGTCAGCATCCCATATGAATCATAGAATCCCTACAGTGTGGAAATAGGCCCTTCAACTCAACAAGTCCACACTGACCCACAGAAGAGTAACCCACCCAGACCCATTCTCCTACTATTCTACATATACCTGACTAATACGCCTAACCTACACGTCCCTGAACACTGTGGGCAATTTAGCACGGCCAATTCACCTAACCTGCACAGCTTTGGACCGTGGGAGGAAACTGGAGCACCCGGAGGAAACTGACACAGACACAGGGAGAACGTACAAACTCCACACAGACAGTCACCCGAAGCTGGAATCAAACCCAGATCCCTGGTGCTGAGGCAACAGTACTAACCACTGAGCCACTGTGCCCTTTTAATTACCCAATTAACCTGTTCTGTCATCTTCAGGGATCAGTGGACAAGCACTCCAAGATATCTCTGTTCTTCTGAGCTTGCAAGTGTCTTGCCATTAATTGAGTACTCTCTTGTCTCATTCCTCCTCCCATTTATCAGGGTTAAATTCCATCTGGCATTGAGTTGGCCATCTGACCAAACCATTGATATAGGAATGGATGGTCATCAATAAACCTAAATTGAGAACTCAGAATAAGAAAATGTGTAACATGTTACCGTAATTTGAATTTTTATATAGAGATAAAATAGGTCCTGTGAAGCTAACTTTTAAAACAAAGTTCAAAAGGTGTTTTGAAGAGTTAACTAATCAAATCATTTCAAGAAGGCATGTGATTTGAATAGTCTCCAACAGGATACTTGTGACATTCATTGACGAAGCTGAAGTTTTGATATGTACAGAAAGCCAGTAAGGCTCTGACGGATTTGAGTTTAGTTCAGAAGATGCAAGTTTCAGTACAGAAAGGTTTCATCACAGCAGAAGGGTAGTACGTGCAAGCCAAGCTACAAAACCTCAAACTGAAAGAGTTTTTCTGTAACAGTGTGTGTCGTGGTTTTTAAGCTGCCAAAACTGGGGAAAAAAGTGGAAGCCATAAGAAACGAATAAAGATTTCAAGGCCATCAAAATCAGTAAGTCAGTAAAGTAAGAGGGCGTCATGGTGGCTCAGTGGTTAGCATTGCTGCCTCACAGCGTCAGGGACCTGGGTGACTCAGGTGACTATCTGTGTGGAGTTTGCACATTCGCCCCGTGTCTGCGTGGGTTTCCTCTGGTTTCCTCCCACAGTCCAAAGATGTGCACACTAGGCAAATTAGCCACAATGATGGGTGTGAGTGTCAGAGGAAAATGGGTCTGGGTGGGTTAATCCGAGGGTCGGTGTATACTTGTTGGGCCAAATGGCCTATCTCCACACTGTAGGGAATCGAATTGAATCGAATCTAACAAATCGAAGGATTAAGATAGAAGTGACATTTTGCAGGGATTGAGAATCTATAAAGGATGCTGCTAGGAAAAAAAAGGTTAAAACTTTGCTTTGCAGTTTACCTTAGTATTATTTTGAACTGTTTGTTCCAGTTATAAACATATTATTCCAGCAATAAACTCATTGTTCTTTTGTGGAAGAATACTGCCAACCTTGTATGAATATATTCAATGACTAACAAATCACAAAAAATTAAACTCATTATCTATCAAGCCAGTTTTCATTCAGGGATCAGACTTGGTCAGTATTACCATCAGCTGAGATAATAAGAGGAAAACGTTTCACCCAAAGAATGATGAGAATGTGGAGTTCAATAAAACTTGAAGGTTGAAACGAATTGTATAGGTGTATTTATGAGGAAGCCAGGCAAGCATACAAAAGAGGAAGGGAACAGAGAATAATAAATGATAGATTCAGATGAGTAAAGATAGAAGCTAGAATGCAGCAGAAACATTAATATGGACTGGTTGGGCAGAAATGCCCTACCTCTGTGCCATTTATCTTAAGTAAAGGTCCTGTTTGCTTAGTTCCGCGCCCCCCCAACCCCGATTTTAAAATTCTGTACAAATAGAATCAAATGTCTTTCAGTTTAGAACTTGACAAAGCATCACGTGACTAAAGACTGAAGCCCGTTACAAAAACATTCTCGGCTAGCCCAGATCAAAAGCAAATGTTCAAAATTGAATCAAATTTACTGTCAAAACAAGCTCGAAACAATGGGTTGCACGAGCAAAGTGTCCAGCATAAATCAGTCAAAGACACACGCTCACCACCAGCACCAGCAAATTCTCTTATTGAGGTCCAAACATCTGAGCAAATGGGACTTCAGTTAGAGAGACTGTGGAAGTGATTCTAATTCAAGTAGAGTTAAAAATAAAAATCGCTCAACACTTGGCTATAGTCCAACAAATCCTTGTACTTCCAATTAAACCTGTTGGGGTATAACCTGGTATTATGTTATTTTTAAACTTTGTCAACCTCAGTCCAACACCAGTACCCCCATATTATACTTCCAGCAGGTCAGCGAATGTCAAAAGAAGATTTCATTGGGATATTTTCAAAAACGCAGTAGTTTTGATACTTCCTCCTTATTCAGTCTTTACAATATCAAGATGGTTGGTCCTCAGAGGTCACAGATATTAAAAAAAAGCAGGGACAAGATGAAGAAAAGTAAAATAAAAGAGTTATGATCTGGAAGAGTTAAAATCTGTAAAGCACCGCCTGAAAGGGTTGCTGGAGCAGATCGAATTGCAACTTTTAGGATGTTAAATACCTGATGGAGGAAAAATAAACTTTGCATGCTGAAGGTTAAGTGAAATTGCATGGGTCAATTTGGATTGGTCATTCAAAAGGACTAACATAGGCATAATGGGACTAATCCTGAGCTCTACCCATTCAATAAAACCTTAAGCGAGAAGTATTTTTAGTTTAGCATTCCGACCGAATTGCATTCTGCCACATTAGCTCCATCACTGCCACTTAGAATTGTCTCCCATTAATTCCCAGTGCTCTCCTCACCCACTCCTCAACTGCTCCAGCCCACAAATACTTGAAACTTATGACAGGTAGTCTTTGGAAAAAAAGACAGGGAATCATGATGAACCATAATTAGAGCAAATGTACCTTTGACTACCAATTATTTCACTCAAGAAAGCAGTTGACCATCATTGCTCTCAAGAGTACCAGACCTTCAGGCATGTAACTGTAATAATTCACTCCAGATGACCTTGATACTCTCCATAAAAGGATTCTGTACAAAAGTGCTTGCCGTCATTTTAAAGGTGTACTCAACCAAACACATTACAAGCCAATGAAATACTAAAAAAAACTTGGCAGACAGCACATCAGAATTAAGCTGCTGAAAGCCAATGTCTTTTTCTTTTGCGGTGACAAACAGTACCCTTCACTAACAATCACCGCCATTTCACATTAACAATCAGAACTTACTCTTTGCAGATGAGGACAGTGTTGCTGCGGCAGAGGTATCCCGTATACTTGGCCCCGGCTAAATAACCCATCAGCTTCAAGTCAGCTCGATCGTTATCCATGAAGCCAGTGACAGAAATCATCTGCAAAGTCACAGGAAACAGTTCAGTTTGTTTTTCCAGACCTGCTGCATCAAAGCAGCTTTCATCCATGGACAGCAGAGAGAGAGGTGAAGAAAAAGACAGCACAAAAATAGGAAACCAATCTTTCCCACCATGCCAGCTTACTTAAGACAAAGGACCTTTCTGATCCTCAGACACACTATACACCGCACTGGTGTTTAAGTGCAGCATTCTGGAATCGCCAGTTAAATTGAGGATTTATTTCTTGATCTGTCCGATACATTGGTAAACCTGCCTCTGGGTTTGGTATTTCACATGATTATTTGTTAGTCTGGTCGTTGCCAAAGTGAAACTGTGCACCAAAAGTGAAAAAAATAAATCAGACGTTATCATTGCGATGGGGAGCTGGTGAGGCCACAATAGAAATGCTTTGTGCAATTTTAATTTTGGTTACCCTTACCTTTGAGTAAAAAGTGAGGTCAGCAGATGCTGGAGATCAGAGCTGAAAATGTGTTGCTGGTTAAAGTGCAGCAGGTCAGGCAGCATCCAAGGAACAGGAAATTCGACGTTTCGGGCAAAAGCCATTCCTGATGAAGGGCTTTTGCCCGAAACGCCGAATTTCCTGTTCCTTGGATGCTGCCTGAACTGCTGCGCTTTAACCAGCAACACGTTTTCTACCCTTACCTTTGACAAGCACGATCCAATGTTGGGCTCAAGGACTCGGGATGTTGGTGAGTAATTGAGACACTCCATCAAAGCTTTGCTTTTCAAAGTTCGGATGCACACCAGCTTATTTAAAATGTTGTGAAGAACACAATTGTCAGTAAAGGGATCATGAGTTACAGGGATAAGGATACAGGAAAATGCAGATGTGGATAATCAAGTCAGCCGCACTCTCCCTGAAAGGTGTAGAAGACTCTATAGGCTGAATGACCTCCTTCTGTCCCCTATGTTTCGAGGGAGAGGGCCAGCTAGTTACCTTATATTATTTTGGAGATTTACTGGCAACATGTGGAGGCTTCTTGAGCTCCTTAACTTCCCATTTTACAGATTTCACAGCCCCACTTCAGCTGGGGGATCACCACAACCACAGAGCTCCTCGGCCATTGTGATGAAGCAACTGTAGCTCGTTGAGCTTTGTCAGCTCGGGAAGGTCCGGATTGGAAGATTATGCAGGCGGCAGTACAAAAACTGGCCCATGGGCTAACAGACGTGACTCCTGGGTACAGCTCATCCCAGGACATGACTACTGTCTAGTCCCCCACCATCCACCTCCCAACACTGAGGAACTATGACACACTCTCTTGTGCTCTCTCAGGACATTATTGCTAATGCACTCAAAAATAGACCATGCACAAAGCACAATCTTTCTTGAACACAAGACAGCTATTACTTCAGCCAACTGAACTTGTCAGTAGCAATGCTTCAACAAGACCGACAGCTTTCATTAGGATTCTGATTCAGGACCCCTCTATAATTGCTTTCCAAAGAGAATAGATGAAATGAATGGTTTGAAAAGTTTAAATAATTAAATCAGTTCTGGACACAGGCTCTGTTGCGCCTCGATTCTATTATGGCCATCTGTCTAATATTAAACTGTCAAATGGACCTTTGAGTAATAGCTGTTCCTCTGGCAATGTGTCTAAAAGGACAGTAAAATGCAAGCAATCCTCAAAGATAAAAATCAGGGTTCAAAATCAGAATAAATAACAGAATAAATTAAGTACACAGTGACAGCACTGATACTTTTCAGAGGAAGATAGAGGCAAATTTTCTATTTTATTAACCATTGTTAAATTGAATTTAAATCAAACTGAACCAATTCATCATTTTACAGCTAGGTGCAAGTTACCAATGATGCAACAGCTTTAAAATTAGTGTTTCTAAGTCAGTGCTTCTAAGTTAGCGTTTCTAAGAACTGAGTTCGTCACTCTCTCATTTTCAATCACAGGGTTCCAGGATCAAACCCTACTTCACTGCCCTCAGAAAAAATTCCAGGTTGATATCCAGGGGAGTACTGAGGCACACTGCACTGTCAGAGGTGCCTCGTTTTGGATGAATCATTAAACACAGGATTTAAGGGTGTTGCCAGGGTTGGAGGGTTTGAGCTATAGGGAGAGGCTGAATAGGCTGGAGCTGTTTTCCCTGGAATGTTGGAGGCTGAGGGGTGACCTTATAGAGGTTTATAAAATGATGAGGGGCATGGATAAGGTAAACAGTCAAGGTCTTTTCTCCAGTGTACAGGAGTCCAAAACTAAGTGAGAAAGAGAAGATTTAAAAGGGAACTCTGGGGCAACTTTTTCACACAGAGGGTGATGCATGTATGGAATGAGCTGCCAGAGGAAGTGGTGGAGGTTGATACAATTGCACCATTTAAAAGGCAAGGAGAAAGTGAGGACTGCAGATGCTGGAGATCAGAGCTGAAAATGTGTTGCAGGAAAAGCGCAACAGGTCAGGCAGCATTCAAGGAGCAGGAGAGTCGACGTTTCGGGCATGAGCCCTTCTTCAGGAATAATGCCCGAAACGTCGACTCTCCTACTCCTTGGATGCTGCCTGACCTGCTGCGCTTTTCCAGCAACACATTTTCAACATTTAAAAGGCATCTGGTACATGAATAGGAAGGGTTTTGACGGATATGGGCCACATGCTGTCAAATGGGACTATATTAATTTAGGATATCTGGTCGGCATGGACGAGTTGGACCGAAGGGTCTGTTTCTGTATTGTACATCCCCATGACTAGCTTGAATGGATGCAGAAGAAGTCATTGTGCTATTTTGAACAAGGGAAGGGAAGTTATTCCTGGCATCTTGGTCAATATTTAGCCCTCAATCAATGTCGCAAAAATAAAATCTGTTGGTCATCATCACATAGTTGCTTGAGAGAGCTTGATGGGTCTCAAATAGGCCACTGTGTTTCTGACATTACAACAACTACGCTACCCTGAACTGCTTCTTTAGCTCTGATGATCTTCACAAAGTCCAGTAGTGATGCCAAGCGCCAGATAAATGCAATCTTTCTGTGCTTATTGAGTCCTCATTTTATGATTAAGATGTCAGAAAAGTAATGTCAATGGAAGAGAGAGCAGGAAATCCATTATGAAAGAATACTGAAGGCAAAAGACAAAGGTTTTATACCAGTGACTCAGTCAGCTTTAGCACCAGGCTCTTATCTCCTGTTTAAATGTCATCATGCCGTTAGACTCTAACTCAAACAAAAACAAAAAAAAATCGGCATGAAGCGCATGGTCACAGAGACTGAATGAGGCAACTGATGCTATGCATCGACTTATTATCCACTCTGAATTACTGAGCTCACCAATTGTTCTGAGTGTCGGTACAAACAAGAGTAGCTGACAACAATAAACCCGATTTCTGAACATGCGCAGTAGGTTATACTGCATTGCGAATTAGCAAACATTCGCTGTTTCCCACTCTATCTAGAGTACTGCATTCGCTGCTAACAATGTGGTCTCCCCTACATTGGGGAAACGAAGCATAGACTGGGTAACCACTTCACAGAACATCTACAGTGTGCAAAAAGACCCTGAGCTTCCAATTTCCTGCCACTTCAATATCCCACCCTGCTCCCTTACCAACATCTCTGTCCCAGGTTTGCTGCAGTGTTCCAGCAAAACTCAGCACAAACTGGAAGGGCAGCACCTCATTTTCTGTTTGGGGACTCTACAGCCATCTGGATTCAGTGTCGAATTTAACAATATTAGGGTTTGAGGCCCCTACCACCAAACCCCACTACTACATAAAATCCATCATTAGCTACAAATAGTCCCCATTAGCAGCCATTCATTCTCCTAGGGTGACTGCTATCCAATCTTTTGTCCGCCAAAGGTTCTTCTCCCTCTTTAGGTTCCACCTCCACTTGTCACTTACTCCTTAACCCCTCTGACAGTCTGTCAATTTTCAGTCTCACTAGTCCCCACGGCATATTTCCCACAAACTGGACCTCTTTCTAGCTCACAATTAATAAAATTAACGAAAATTTCCCAAGCAGCCATCTTTTGGACAGACTTGAAAGAGGCCAAAGCGGTCAGATCAAACCCAATATTAAACGTCCCCAGGCATGACTGAAGGAAGGGCAGAGGGAAATTTCCCTGTGGTCCCAGTCCATATTACCCAATGTATTGACCCCTCAAATCTAATGGTTATCATACCTCGCTTTCTGGAGTTTTCGGTGTACAAACTGGTTGACATGTTTATGGCATTACAAGTGACAACACTTCTGAAGTACATCATTGGGTGCACCGTCCTGTGGGAAGTCAAATGTTTTTTTAAATGTATCCATGGTTAATGGAGGAATTGCTGGCTAGGCTGGTCAGTTTGCTGGGGCAACATATAATTTGGAAGGCAAATGGAATGTTATCTTTCATTGCTAAAAGGATTGAATTTAAAAGCAGGGAGATTATGTTGCAGCTGTATAGGTTGCTGGTGAGGCCACACTTGGAGTACTGCGTGCAGTTTTGGTCTCCTTACCTGAGGAAGGATGCACTGGCACTGGAGGGGGAGCAGAGGAGGTTCACTAGGTCGATTCTGGAGTTGAGGGGATTGGCGTGTGAGGACAGTGTAGACAGGGATTATATTCATTGGAGAAGAATGAGGGGAAATCTTACAGAAACATAAAATTATGAAGAGAATAGATAAGATAGAAGCAGGGAGGATGTTTCCACTGGCAGGTGAAAATAGAACAGGAAGGTAATTGGGGGGGGCAGGGGGCAGATTTAGGACTGAATTAAGAAGGAATTTCGTCACCCAGAGAGGGTTGTGAATCTGTGGAATTCCCTGCCCGGTGAAGTAGTTGAGGCTTCCTCATTGAATGTTTTTAAAGCGAAGATAGATAACATTTTGAATAGTAAAGGAATTAAGGGTTATGGTGAGAGGTTGGGTACGTGGAGCTGAGGCCATGAAAAGATCAGCCATGATCTTAGGGAATGGTGGAGTGGGCCCAAAAGGCCGGACGGCCTACTCCTGCTCCTTAATGTTCTTATTTATTGCTCGGAGAGCAATGAAGAGGTAACCATTCCGCTGGGAGTCTGGAATCACACGCACACCCAGACCAGGTAAAGATAGCAGATTTCCTTCCTTAAGTTTCGTGAACCAGATGACTTCTTACAATAATAATTGACAGTGGTTGCCATTAGCTCAGTTCTTCAGCCTACATTTTACCGAACACAGATTTTACCACATGCCATAGTGGGATTCAAACTCTCCGTTACCAGAAGCTTATAGTCTGGGCTCTGGATTCTCAGCCCAGTGACATTATCACCATGCCACGGAAAGTGCAATATATATGCTCCATTTCTTTTTAAAACGTGTATTGCTCAAGAAACATGAGGAGACCACTTGAGTTCTAGCAATCCCAGTCACTCAACGGCACACGTCGCCTGGTGATAGGTTACTCACGTGCTGTGAACACGGCTTGCCTCCTGGCGGGAAAGCGACAGGAAAATGCAGCCCTCGATGAGGTGGAATCATTTTCTTCTTCTTTAAAATGGTGTTCAACCAATGAGCGGTGATGCATCGCTTTCCTTCTCTCAAGGCCTAGTAACAGAAGGACAACGTTAAATGTTAAGAAAACAATGGTCCCAAAATGATGGTGTTGAAGTACTGCCAACAGGACATGCAAGACAATGAAAACAAAAGAGGGAAGATCATAACTCTGTGGCTACTGGACTAGGCTTCAACTGAGCTCATCAATGCTGCACTTAAGTTTCAAGTACACCATTGCCACTGAAACCCAGCCTGCCAAAGCTTGGTGAAGGATGCTGATAAATCTCAGGCCAACTGCATTGACCAGGAAGGTTACCAACACAGGAAACATCTGGAAATAAAACCTCCTATATCTGCAAACTCAACTTCGATATCAATGTGAAGCTCTTCACATTCTAAAGCCCATCCTCTTGGTTGGAGGAAACTGCAATTCTAAGAAATCCCAAAAGAATACTGTTTTGGACTGAGGTCAGGAGACAGAAATAAGGGGAAATAAATTGTCAGCTAGGAAAATGTTATGTTGAACAGCCTGCAGAAAGATGCAATCTATCCTTGTCTGTGTGCAGTTGAGTAAAGGCGAAAGCTGCGTGCTTTATTTGACAAAGAAGGTCATTAAAGGATGAATAACATTGATTGGGCTGGGTGGGGGAGGGGGGAGAGAACAGCGACGCTAATGAGTGGAATCGGAGGGGATGCGCTAAAAGGAATTAAAGTGGAAAGAAGAAATGCTTCATGGTGCAGAATGATTCAAATTAACTGCTTCAAATTCTAAAAGGATGCCTTCTATCATTGGAACTGCTGTGATCAATTCTCTCAAGAGTACAGGACTAACTAATGAGTCACAGTCAGGAACCGGAATTATTCTTTTGTCAAATGCTTCTGTAACAGTATTGACTGTGGCTCACCAGGGATCAACCAGAAAAGGTTAATTACATCCCAGAAAGGTTACCCAGTATCCCAAAATATTGAGATCAGATAGAACACCGTTGATATTAAATGGAAGTGTAACATTCAGATTTCTTCTTATTGTGGTTCTTGGCAAACACCATTGGCATTTGCAGTTCCTTCCCTCAAAATCGCCTTAACTTGGATGCGTCGCAGAAGTTTACAAAGACAAACCCATGTGGGACCAATAGTCCATGTTTCACACAAGTGTCCCGCCACTTTCCTTCATCTTGCTCTATCTAGACATCTGTCTATTCCTTCCTCCCTCAAGTATTTAACTGCGTTAGTGCTTGTTGCCTTCATTACTTCATGTGACCTGGGGGTGAATTTCCCATTCTGAGTAAATCAAGGTCTCTCTCAAATTCCTGACTGGATTTGAGAGTGATTGATTAATATTTAATCATGTATAGTATTGGACTCTCACTCCCAAATTACATTGGCTTCAGGCTACCAGGACCAAAAATTACATTTTTTTTTCATTCTGCTTACTCTTACAGATAGAAGATTATCCCACAATTATGGGCCAACAGTTTTAAGAATGGAAGAATGAGGAGCAGGAGGAGGCAATTCAGCCCCTTGAGCCTGCTCCGCCATTTAATAAAATCATGCCTGATCTCATCTCTGCTTCAACTCCTCTTTCCTACCAGTTCCCCACAATCCTTCAACCCATTTTTAGAATTCCCCCCTATTTTTGCCAAATAAAATCTCCAATGCCCTGCCTCTACAAACTTCACTGGTTTTCCAGTAAATTGAACAACCCTACTCACTTTGCTTCCTAAAGTTAACGTCAGTACATCCCACCTCTATCCACCTACCCACCCAATAACATTATGAATCTAAATGTAATTAAATGCCCATTAAGAAAAACAACATGGGAATGATCACTAAAAATAACTAACGTCCTCTGGGGTCACCCAAGGATGGAAACTTGTCTATTTCTGCATTTGTTTTTAATTTGAGTCAGACCAAGCAGTCCATGCTGACCATGTTCCCAAACTAGACCCATCTACCTGCGCTTGGCCCATATCCCTCCCAACCTTTCCCACCCATGTACTTATCCAAATATCTTTTAAACATTGTAACTGTACCCATATCCATCACTTCTTCTGGAAGTTTATTTCACACTCTAACCATTCTCCGTAAAAATAAATTTGCCCCTCAGGTCCTTTTCAAGTCTTTCAGGTGGTGTTTTGCTTGCTCTTAAAATACACTTGACTTTAGGACACTTCATCACAGAACTGAGGTCCAACACACCTAGTCATGTGCCATTTAACTAATCAAACAAGCTCCACAACTGTTTCTTCTAACACCAACACTCTAAGCACCA
The DNA here is from genome assembly GCF_020745735.1 of Hemiscyllium ocellatum. Classification (NCBI taxonomy): domain Eukaryota; kingdom Metazoa; phylum Chordata; class Chondrichthyes; order Orectolobiformes; family Hemiscylliidae; genus Hemiscyllium; species Hemiscyllium ocellatum. The sequence goes on along the minus strand of NC_083405.1, from coordinate 119,741,759 downwards.
ACTTGAAATTACTCCACACGTATGTTACTTAATGGCGAAATCAACATAAAGCCAGTGAAGTCTAACTTGCCAATCTTAAATTCCATTTCAATCTCAGTAAGACCACTTCTCAATATCCACAGCATCACCCCACAAGGAATCACCAACATTTATCATTCAGAAGCCTGAATCCCTCCCAATTTGGCATCAACAATATATCATGGAAGCTGCTTTATGGATAGAGCTGTCAGTCAATAATACAATCCAACAGATTACCATTGTCCTCAGATTGGAGGAGGAGTAACAGTCTTGGATTACCATACAGGCTTGGTATTGAAGACAAAAGTGTTCAACAAGGTTCCGAAAGATAGATTGATTATAAAAGTTAGATCACCTGAAGTACAGTCATTCAGATACAAAATTAGCTCTGAGGTAAAAGACAGTGGTGGAGGAAAGTTGTTTTGCAGTATGGAGTCCTGTGATTAGTGGTGTGCCACAAGGATCAGTGCTGGGTGCATTGTTTTTTGTCATTTATATAAATGATTTGGATGTGAACATAAAAAGGTATAGTTAGCAAATTTGCAGATGACACCAAAATTGGAGGTGTAGTGGACAGCGAAGGAGGTTACCTCAGATGACAACAGGATCTTGATCAGATGGGTCAATGGGCTGAGAAGTAGTAGATGGATTAAATCTAGATACATGTGAGATACTGCATTTTGGAAAGGCAAATCAGAGCAGGACTTATATACTTAATGGTAAGGTCCTAGGGAGTGTTGCTGAACAAAGAGACCTTGGAGTCGTAGGCTCATAGCTCTTTGAAAGTAAAGTCGCAAGTAGACAGAATAGTAAAGGCAGTATTTGGTATGTTTTCCTTTACTGGTCAGAGCATGGAGTATAGGAGTTGGGAGATTATGCTGCAGCTGTATAGGACATTGGTCAGACCACTTTTGGAATACTGCCTGCATTTTTGATCCCCTGGCTCTAGGAAGGAAGTTGTGAAACTTGAAAGCGCTCAGAAAAGATTTGCAAGGACATTGCCAGGAATGGTGGGTTTGAGCTATAGGAAGAGGCGGAGGCTATTTTCTCTGAAGCGTCAGAGACTGAGAAGTGACTTTATAAGATCTTGAGGGGCATAGATAGAGTGAATAATCAAGATGTTTTCCTCAGGGTAAGCAAGTCCAAAACTGGAGGGCATTGGTTTAGGGTGAGAGGAGAAAGATTAAACAGGGACCTCTGGGCTAATAGAACATAGAACATAGAACAATACAGCACAGAACAGGCCCTTCGGCCCATGATGTTGTGCCGAACATCTATCCTAGATTAAGCACCCATCCATGTACCTATCCAATTGCCGCTTAAAGGTCGCCAATGATTCTGACTCTACCACTCCCACGGGCAATGCATTCCATGCCCCCATCACTCTCTGGGTAAAGAACCCACCCCTGACATCTCCCCTATACCTTCCACCCTTCACCTTAAATTTATGTCCCCTTGTAACACTCTGTTGTACCTGGGGAAAAAGTTTCTGACTGTCTACTCTATCTATTCCTCTGATCATCTTATAAACCTCTATCAAGTCACCCCTCATCCTTCGCCGTTCCAACGAGAAAAGGCCGAGAACTCTCAATCTATCCTCGTATGACCTATTCTCCATTCCAGGCAACATCCTGGTAAATCTTCTCTGCACCCTCTCCAAAGCTTCCACATCTTTCCTAAAGTGAGGCGACCAGAACTGCACACAGTACTCCAAATGTGGCCAAACCAAAGTCCTGTACAGCTGCAACATCACTTCACGACTCTTGAATTCAATCCCTCTGCTAATGAACGGTAATACACCATAGGCCTTCTTACAAGCTCTATCCACCTGAGTGGCAACTTTCAAAGATCTATGTACATAGGCCCCAAGGTCCCTCTGTTCCTCCACCTGACTAAGAACCCTACCGTTAACCCTGTATTCCGCATTCTTATTTGTTCTTCCAAAATGGACAACCTCACACTTGGCAGGGTTGAACGCCATCTGCCACTCCTCAGCCCAGCTCTGCATCATATCTAAGTCCCTTTGCAGCCGACAACAGCCCTCCTCACTGTCCACAACTCCACCAATCTTCGTATCATCTGCAAATTTACTGACCCACCCTACGACTCCCTCATCCAAGTCATTAATAAAAATTACAAACAGCAGAGGACCCAGAACTGATCCCTGCGGAACTCCACTTGTAACTGGGCTCCAGGCTGAATATTTACCATCTACCATCACTCTCTGACTTCGACCGGTTAGCCAGTTTTCTATCCAATTGGCCAAATTTCCCTCTATCCCATGCCCCCTGACTTTCCGCATAAGCCTACCATGGGGAACCTTATCAAATACCTTACTAAAATCTATGTACACTACATCCACTGCTCTACCCTCATCCACATGGTTGGTCACATCCTCAAAGAATTCAATAAGACTAGTAAGGCAAGACCTACCTTCACAAATCCGTGCTGGCTGTCCCTAATCAAGCAGTGTCTTTCCAGATATTCATAAATCCTATCCCTCAGGACCCTTTCCATTACTTTGCCTACCACAGAAGTAAGACTAACTGGCCTGTAATTCCCGGGGTTATCTCTATTCCCTTTTTTGAACAGGGGCACAACATTCGCTACTCTCCAGTCCCCTGGTACCACCCCCGTTGACAGTGAAGACGAAAAGATCATTGCCAACGGTACTGCAATTTCCTCTCTTGCTTCCCACATAATCCTAGGATATATCCCGTCAGGCCCGGGGGACTTGTCTATCCTCAAGTTGCTTAAAATGTCCAACACATCTTCCTTCCTAACAAGTATCTCTTCTAGCTTACCAGTCCGTTTCACACTCTCCTCTTCAACAATACGGTCCCTCTCGTTCGTAAATACTGAAGAAAAGTACTCATTCAAGACCTCTCCTATCTCTTCCGACTCAATACACAATCTCCCACTACTGTCCTTGATCGGACCTACCCTCGTTCTCGTCATTCTCATGTTTCTCACATACGCATAAAATGCCTTGGGGTTATCCTTGATCCTATCCGCCAAGGATTTTTCATGCCCTCTCTTAGCTCTCCTAATCCCTTTCTTCAGGTCCCTTCTGGCTATCCTGTATCCCTCCACTGCTCTGTCCGAACCCTGTTTCCTCAACCTTATGTAAGCCTCCTTCTTCCTCTTTACTAGACATTCAACCTCCCTTGTCAACCAAGGCTCCCTCACACGACCATTTCTTTCCTGCCTGATAGCTACATACATATCAAGGACACGTCGTATCTGCTCCTTGAAAAAGTTCCACATCCTTCCCTGACAGCCTATGCTCCCAACTTATGCTCCTCAAATCCTGTCTTACAGCATCGTAATTTCCCTTCCCCCAATTGTAAAATCTACCCTGTTGTGCGCACCTATCTCTCTCCATAACCAAGATGAAAGTCACAGAATTGTGGTCACCATCACCAAAATGTTCACCCACTAACAAGCCCATCACTTGTCCCGGTTCATTACCGAGTACCAAATCCAATATGGCCTCCCCTCTGGTTGGACAATCTACATACTGAGTTAGAAAAGCTTCCTGGACACACTGCACAAACACCGCCCCATCCAATCTACTTGATCTAAAGAGCTTCCAATCAATATTTGGGAAGTTGAAGTCGCCCATGACTACTACCCTGTGGCTTCTGCACCTTTCCAAAATCTGTTTCCCAATCTGTTTCTCCACATCTCTGCTGCTATTGGGGGGCCTATAGTAAACATCCAACAAGGTGACTGCTCCTTTCCTATTTCTGACTTCAGCCCATACTACCTCCAAAGGCAGATCCCCCTCGAACTTCCTTTCTGCAGCCGTTATACCATTCCTAATTAGCAATGCCACCCCTCCTCCTTTTTTACCACCCTCCCTAATCTTACTGAAACATCTGTAACCAGGAACCTCCAACAACCATTCCTGTCCCTCATCTATCCATGTTTCCGTGATGGCCACAACATCATAGTCCCAGGTACCGATCCACGCCTTAAGTTCACCCACCTTATTTCTGATACTCCTTGCGTTGAAGTATACGCACTTGAGCCCATCTCTGTGTCTGCAAGTATTCCCTGTCCGTGCTACCTTCTCACTGCCTCCCTACATTCTTGGACATCCTGACAAACAGCTAGCTTACTTGCTGGACTACAAGTCCGGATCCCATCCCCCTGCCAAATTAGTTTAAACCTCCCCGAAGAGTGTTAGCAAACCTCCCCCCCCAGGATATTGGTGCTCTTCTGGTTCAGGTGCAACCCGTCCTGTTTGTACAGGTCCCACCTTTCCCAGAATGCAGTCCAATTGTCCAAATATCTGAAGCCCTCCCTCCTACACCATCCTTGCAGCCACGTGTTCAACTGCACTCTCTCCCTATTCCTTGCCTCACTGTCACTAATGTTTTGACAGATGGTGGTGTGTACGGACAGAGCTGCCAGAGGAAGTGGAGGAGGCTGATACAATTACAACATTTAAAAGGCATTTGGAGGAGATCATGAAAAGGAAGGGTTTAGAGGGTCAAGTGCTGGCAAATGTGACTAGATTAATTTAGGATATCTGGTCAGCACAGACGAGTTGGACAAAAGGGTCTGTTTCCATGCTGTATACCTATGACTTTATGAATGTAGCTAAACCCAGACTAGTTTCTACAAAACTGAGCTCTGAAAAAAAAAATGCCATAACCTCGAAGCATCATTCGGGCCACAAACGCTTGTTTACTTTTCATTAGTTTCCCTTCTGTATCCCTCACCTCAAGGTGATTTCGGAAACACTTCCCTCTGAGATTTTTCACTCTGCAGTAAGGTGGCTTTCACACCAATTGCTCTGGATTCTCAATGAAATGGGAAGTGGCCAAATAGGGTTTAAAACAAGAGCCTTTCTTTTCGGCGTTCGGACAGTCCACTCTTCGTCCAAACTACACTGTTCTTTCCCTCCTCAAAATACCAGAGGAACATGCATTGCTACAGCCTCAATTCTTCCTGTAAGTGCCTTTTCTGGACGAACTGATCCATGCAACTATGGAAGCGTGGTATCTGGTACTTCAGAATAAACTCCAAAATTTCTCAAAATGTTATTCCCTTGAAGCATTCAGATATTCCACAATCTGAGCACCATCCAGCAGTTAATTGGCACTGAATTGAGTTTTCTTTTTTTAGTCAGAGTGGTTGGTAACTGGAGAGGAGTGGTGACCTGGGAAGTATAGGAAAGGCAGACTGTGCTTCGGACTTCCCTCAGATGGAGGGAAAGAGTCGGACTCTTTCGAAAAACATGCACAATGTCACGTTAGCAGGCTTTAAGCACGATATCAACACCAACCTGTGGACGAACACCAACTAGTGTAGAGAGTGAGGACCAAAACATTGTCACTAACATCCCTTACCTGCATCTGCCTCCACTTCCCCACTGTCACAGCAATTAGCAGTCTAGGCAGCTGCACAAGTGCCAGAAAATGACCAATCTACCCAACCACCCCGTGGCTCAACACTTTAACTCTCCCTCCCACTCCACCGAGGACATGCAGGTCCTTGGACTCCTCCACCGGCAGAACATAACAACACGACGGCTGGAGGAGGAGCGCCTCATCTTCCGCCTGGGAACCCTCCAACCACAAGGTATGAATTCAGATTTCTCCAGTTTCCTCATTTCCCCTCCCCCCCACCTTGTCTCAGTCGGTTCCCTCAACTCAGCACCGCCCTCCTAACCTGCAATCTCCTTCCTGACCTCTCCGCCCCCCACCCCACTCCGGCCTATCACCCTCACCTTGACCTCCTTCCACCTATCCCACCTCCATCGCCCCTCCCCCAAGTCCCTCCTCCCTACCTTTTATCTTAGCCTGCTTGGCTACTCTCTCTCATTCCTGATGAAGGGCTTATGCTCGAAACGTCGAATTCCCTATTCCTGAGATGCTGCCTAACCTGCTGTGCTTTAACCAGCAACACATTTTCAACCAGAAAATGACCATCTCAATGGTACTGAATAGGCCACTTACATCATCCTAGGAGGTACAAGTGCTGAAAGACTGAACTGGACTAACCATTTGATCGCTGTGGCAACAAGAGCAGACTAAAGCCTTATCACCATCTACAAGACGCAAGTCAGGGAACATGACAGGATAACTAGGAGAAAGTGAGGACTGCAGATGCTGGAGATCAGCGTCGACAGTGGTGCTGGAAAAGCACAGCAGGTCAGGCAGCATCCAAGGGGCAGCAGAGTCGACGTTTCAGGCAAGAGCCCTTCATCAGCAATATCATCAGGATTCCTGATGAAGGGCTTTTGCCCGAAACGGAGATTTTCCTGCTCCTCTGATGCTGCCTGACATGATTGGATATGCTCTAATTGCCCAGATGCTCCAACAAGACTACAGACTCCCCAACTTGGAGAAAGTGAGGACTGCAGATGCTGGGGATCAGAACTTAAAAATGCGTTGCTGGAAAAGCGCAGCAGGTCAGGCAGTATCAAAGGAGAAGGAGAATCGACGTTTCGGGAATAAGCCCTTCATCAGGAATGAGGAGGGTGTGCCAAGCAGGCTAAGATAAAAGGTAGGGATGAAGGATTTGGGGGAGGGACGTTGGGAATGCGATAGGTGGAATAAGGTTAAGGTAAGGGTGATAGGCCGGAGAGGTCGGGAAGAAGATTGCAGGTCAAGACAGCGGTGCTGAGTCTGAGGATTGGGACTGAGAAAAGGTTGGGGGGGGGGGGGGGGGGGGGGGGGGGAAAGAGAAGGGAAATAAGGAAGCTGGAGAAATCTGCATTCATCCCTTGTGGTTGGAGGGTTCCTAGGCAGAAGATGAGTCGCTCTTCCTCCAGGCATCGTGTTGCCATGGTCTGGCGATGGAGGCGGCCAAGGACCTGCATGTCCTTGGCAGAGTGGGAGGGGGAGTTAAAAGTGTTCAGCCACGGGGCGGTTGGGTTAGTTGGTGCGGGTGTCCTAGAGGTGTTCTGAAACGTTACGCAAGTAGGCGGCCTGTCTCCCCAATGTATAGGGTGCAACGGATGGAGTAAATGGTGAGTGTGGAGGTGCAGGAGAATTTCTGATGGATATTGTAGGATCCCTTGGGGCCTTGGAGGGAAGTGAGGGGGGAGGTGTGGGTTTTGCATTTTTTGCAGTTGCAGGGGAAGGTGCCGGAGTGGAGGTTGGGTTGGTGGGGGGGTGTGGATCTGACAAGGGAGTCACGGAGGGATTGGTCTTTCTGGAATGCTGATAGGGGTGGGGAGGGAAATATACCCCTGGCGGTGAGGTCCGTTTGGAGGTGGCGGAAATGACGAAGGATGATCCGATGTATCTGGAGGTTGGTGGGGTGGAAGGTGAGGACGAGTGGGGTTCTGTCCTGATGGCGACTGGAGGGGCGGGGTTCAAGGGCGGAGGAGCGGGAAGTGGAGGAGATGCGGTGGAGAGCATCGTCAACCACGTCTGAGGGGAAATTGTGGTCTTTGAAAAAGGAAGCCACCTGGGTTGTTCGGTATTGAAATTAGTCCTCCTGGGAACAGATGCGGCGGAGACAAAGGAATTGGGAATGTGGGATGGCATTTTTACAGGGTGCAGGGTGGGAAGAGGTGTAATCTAGGTAGCTGTGGGAGTCAGTCGGTTTATAGTATACGTCTGTGTTGAGTCGGTCGTCCGAGATAGAGATGGAGAGGTCTAGGAAGGGGAGGGAGGAGTCTGAGACGATCCAGATAAATTTGAGGTCGGGGTGGAAGGTGTTGGTAAAGTGGATGAACTGTTCAACCTCCTCGTAGGAGCACAGTCATCAATGTAGCGGAGGAAAAGGTGGGGAGTGGTGCCAGTGCAGCTGCGGAAGATGGACTGTTCCACATATCCAATGAAGAGGCAGGCATAGCTAGGCCCATACTGTGCCCATGGCTACTCCTTTGGTTTGGAGGAAGTGGGAGGATTGGAAGGAGAAGTTGTTAAGAGTGAGGACCAGTTCAGTCAGTTGAAGGAGGGTGTCAGTGGAAGGGTACTGGTTGGTTCGGCGGGAAAGGAAGAGGTGGAGGCTTTGAGGCCTTCGTGATGGGGGATGGAGGTGTGTAGGGACTGGATGTCCATGATGACGATAAGGCGTTGGTGGCCGGGGAAGCAAAAATCATGGAGGAGGTGGAGGGCATGGGTGGTGTCCCAAATGTAGGTGGGGAGTTCTTAGACTAAGGGGGACAGGACCGTGTCAAGGTATGCAGAAATTAGTTCGGTGGGGCAGGAGCAGGCTGAGACAATGGGTCGCCGGGGCAGTCAGGTTTGTGGATTTTGGGCAGGAGGTAGAAACGGGCGGTGCGGGGTTGTGGGATTATGAGGTTGGAGGCAGTGGATGGGAGATCTCCTGAGGTGATGAGGTTATGGATGGTCTGGGAGATGATGGTTTGGTGGCGGAGACTCCCCAAGGTGCTAGAGCCAATATCACTCTCTGACCCAGTTTCCTTACCGGGCACACTAACACAAACTGTCCAAAGCAGAGACTGAAACACCTTGTCAATGGATCAACTCATGCTATCCACTCAGCGCAGAAACTCTTCAACAACATTAAGATCGACGATGAAGAAATCATGGTTTCATTTGACCTCACAGCAGTTTACCTCCATTGACATACCACTGGAGGAAGAACCATCCACAGCACAGCTGAAAGAACTGGAAACGTTGACCCCCAACACAATATACTCAAACCACTTGACTTATGCCTCACCACTTACTTCAGCTTCAACTGCCAAGTATATCAACAATGGCACACCCATGGGACCACCCATATCAGGGCTTCGAGCCAAAGCAGTCATGGAAAGACTAGAACCCACAGCCCTCCCCATAATCCAACCCAAACTATTGTCATCAAATGTACAAGCTAGAAAAAACACAACAGCCCATCAACACCACATTCACTGGAGAGCAGGAAAACAACAATCGACTCCCATTGCGAGTCATCACTGTAGAACGATGGGCAGCACGGTGGCACAGTGGTTAGCACTGCTGCCTCACAGCGCCTGTAGACCCGGGTTCAATTCCCGACTCAGGCGACTGACTGTGTGGAGTTTGCACGTTCTCCCCGTGTCTGCGTGGGTTTCCTCCGGGTGCTCCGGTTTCCTCCCACAGTCCAAAGATGTGCGGGTCAGGTGAATTGGCCAAGCTAAATTGCCCGTAGTGTTAGGTAAGGGGTAAATGTAGGGGTATGGGTGGGTTGCGCTTCGGCGGGTCGGTGTGGACTTGTTGGGCCGAAGGGCCTGTTTCCACACTAAGTCTAATCTAAAAAAAAAACGAAGGACTGATGGAGAATTTGTACCAAAGGTATACAGAAAGGCCACCCACAGAATCAAATCCTCAGCCACAACGGCAACCACCCCAATGTCCATGAATGGAGCTGTGCCAGGACATTTAAGACAAGCTACTCCGCACGGCAACACCAGAATGATGCAAGAATAAGGACGAATGCCTATACAAGCTCGTCACAAACAATTGATACCCGAACGGCTTCATCCGCCAATGCCTATCGGACAGCTAACACCAGAGAGACACCGTATGTCCCAACACACTAGTCACCCCACCCTATATCAAAAACCTATCAGAAATAACAACTAGGAATCATGACACAGGGCCACACTACACCAGCTACTCACGAACAAAACACCCCATACCCGTATTGTGCAGGACCAACGTGATACCACAAAATTCCATCTAACAACTGCGACAAATATTACATCGGACATACCAGCAGAAAACTAACAATCCAGATACATGAACACCAACTAGCAGCAAAACAGGATGGCCAATTCTCCCTCGTTTCAACACACGCAGACGAAGAGGACTACCAGTTTGACTGGGACAATGTAACGATCCTAGGACAAGCTAACCAAAGGCACGCACAGGAATTCGTAGAGGCCTGGTTTTCAATCCGCAATAACATCAACAAGCATGTCGACATAGATCCCACTTACAAACCACTGCATAGGAAAACCGGAAGTGACAGCACCCACCTTAACAGACCAGGGCAAATATCAGAGTGGAATTACAACGTTTCACTTACGTCGCGTTGATGTTGTTACCTATCGTGCTGATGAAACGTTTGCACGACAATGCACCAGCTCAGTGGGCTAACCTGTAACCACACGTGCCCCCCTAGTCTTGAAATCCCCCATCCTCAGGAAAAGACAACTACTATGAACTCTATCTTTACCCCTCATTATTTTATAAACTTCTATCACATTGCCTCTCAACCTCCTGCACTCTACAGAAAAAGTCCCAGCTTATCCAAATTTTCTTTATAACCTAAACATTCCATGCCTGGCAACATCCTGGTAAATCTCTTCAGAACCCTCTCCATCTTAATAATATCCTGCCTATAACTGGGCGACCAGCACTGACACAGTCTTCCAGAAGAGGTCTCACCAATGTCCTGTACTACCTCAACATGACTTCCCAACTCCTATACTCAAAGGACTGAGCAATGAAGGCAAGTGTGCCAAACACCTTTAACTACCCTGTCTATATGCGATGCAAATTTTAAAGAATTACGTACCAGAATAAAGAGGTCCTTCTGTCCTGTAACACTACCCAAGGCCTTAGCCTGGTTTGTTGTACCAACATGCAATAACTTGCATTTATCCAGATTGAACTCCATTTGCTATTTTTCAGCCCATTGATCAAGATCCCTTTGCAATCTCAGAAAACCTTCTTCACTGTCTATTATGCCACCACTTTTGGTGTCGTCTACAAAGTTACTAACCATGTCTCTATATTCGCATCCAAATCATTTTTAAAAAAAAAATGACATATAAAAGAGGACCCAGAACTCATCCCTGTGGAACACCACTGGTAACAGACCTCCAGTCCAAAAAGCAACTCTCCCCACTATTCTGTCTCCCGCCATTTAAGCCAATTATGTATTCAATTGGCGAGCTCACCCTAAATCCCATGTGACCCAACTTTAGTCTACCATGCTGAACCCTGTCAAAGGTTTTACTAAAATCCAAATAAACAATATTTACTGCTCTGTCGTCATCAATCTTCTTGATAGCTTCCTCAAAAAACTCAAGTTTGTGGGACATGATTTTCCTCACACAAAACCATGCTGACTATCCCTCATCAATTTTTGCCTTTATAAAACATAGGATTTATGAACATTTTGAATCACCTCCAACAATTTGCCCACAACCAAACAGTTTACCCACTCACAGGTCTATAGTTTTCTGGTTTTCCCCTACAACCTTTTTTTGACACAAAGGTACATTAGCCATCCTCCAGAAATCAGGCACCTCACCCATAGTTATGGATGATGCAAATATTTCTGCAAGGGATCTCGCAATTTCCTCCCTTACTTCCCACAACATTCTGGGATACTTTAGATCAGGTCCCAGAGATTTATCCAAAGATCCTCTGATAGCGCCTTCCAAACCCATGACCACTTCCATCTAGAAGGATAAGATACATGAGAACACCACCACCTGCAAGTCCTCTTCCCAACAACCCACCATCCTGACTTGGAAATATATCGCTGGTCCCTCGGTGTCATTAGGTCAAATCATGGAACTCACTCCCAAGTGCATTGTGGGTCAATCCAGGGTACATGGACTGCAGCAATTCAAGAAGACAGCTCACCATCGCCTTCTCAAGGGCAACTAGGGACGGGCAATAAATGCTGGCACATCGGTCATGAATATATTAAACAATCTTGCTTGGACTGTACAGGAGATTGGTCAAAGCACAATTACAGTACTGTGTGCAGTACTGGTTTATTTACCCGAGGAAGGATATTATTGCCATTGAGGGAGTGCAAAAAAGATTCACCTGACATGGGATTGTCCCATGAATAGAGATTTGGGAAACTGGGCCTGTATTCTCTTTCTCTCAGAACATTCCTACTTAACTTTGTATCCTCTTATCAACCTGACCATTACTTGAATTGTATACACACTTGAATGCAAAGGCTTATTCAAAGCTTCTTGCAAACTGGAACACACTACACCGGTGGAGCTTTTGCAGATTTGCTGCAACTGGACAGCCCAACACGGCAGAGTTTCTGTTAACTCTGAAACTGAAGCTGAAGCTGGCAAAGAAAATAAAACAGAGTTTTAACATTTCATCTTCTCACTTCCTTCTCAACTAACCTTGCAGTGAATGCGCAAACCTCTCCAACCATAACTCCCACTCAGCAGCTTTTAAAAAGAGTCACCAGCAATAAGCCAAGGGACCCTGAGACACAGCAACAATTCCAAAAGGAACTATTACAAGCTTTAGTGCTTGAGCATGGATTCAAATGTGCTTGAACACAGGGGTCACTGTTCTGTGGGGGAGTGCCATTCAATTATGGCGCATCAACTACGGTTGAAAAACTATTAGCCAAGTTACTCAATAAACTTAGGGGAAAGCCTTGTGAGACAGCCTCTGCAGAACAAAGTGGACAGGTAATTGTGCAGCTGACCCTACAACGCAGTTTGTCTAATGAAGTACTGAACTGGCAAAAAGTTTTATGCATGATCACTCACTGAACACAGGAGGTGCAGCATCAGTTAACCTCCAATCTCTCACTGTTGCTGACTAGTTCAGTGCTGAGTCATGGCTGTTTGACCTGCACCTGTGAGGAATGGATTTTAAGATTAGTCAGAGTACTGTCACACTCATGTCATTTAGTGAAGAAAGGGATCTTTGGTACACTCAATTAAGAGGGAAAGGAAGATCCTTAGTTCACTTACTCATTCTCCTTGAGAGACAGAGCACTCTGTTTGTATTTTATAGAACATAGCACTTAGGGATAAAGGGCCTGAGGTGAAAGCTGGACAAGGGTATGGTGTTGGATGAGCAGCTGAGATCACAGGCTCAAAGAGCTAGATCAACTACACTTGCCTACTTTATCATTGGATATTAATTCAGATTTTATTGTCGTGTGTACTCAAGTACAGATGCGCAGGAGTACAGTGAGAAGTGTACAATGTCACCACACACAGTCCCATCTTACGTACAAAGGTACCTTTTGTTTCTTTTTTTTTAAAAACTACTTTGCACCCAAGTTAAAAAGTTAAGCATTACAGGCCATTATAGTATAAAAATAAAGAAATTAAGGTAATAGTTAATATTATCTTTCTTAATATAAACTAGAAAGATAAAGAAATCAAGTTAAAAGCTTGTTTGACTGTTTAGCCATAATACAGCCCCAAGTTCCTCCACTTAGCTCACTCTTTGGGAGACCTCAGCTATCTGTTCTCAATGCGGCCGCCACCACAGACTGGGGGACTTCCCTCAACGCTCACTTCTCCCGCGTTAGGCTCAATTCCAAATGACAAAAATCCATGCCCTGGACCGGACGAATATGACTGGCTCCTCAAATCCCAAGCATCTCCCCTAAATATTTCCCCACTGCAGATTCATGACGGCATTCAAACCACAGTCAAAGCTCAGAATGAGACGCAAGTTACTGGTCATGATCTGCTGAAAGACTGACCCAGCAGCAGGTTTTGAAATTATTAAATGGCGCAAGTTGATATTCTGTAAATCAAATAAGGCCAAAAAGAAACTTATGCAGGGAAACCAGGAGGAAGCCTTCCATCACATTGCTTGTACTGACATTCCACGGCTTTAGGAAGTAAAATACAGCAACCTACAGCAGCACAGAGCTGGAAATATGCATCGATATGTAAATTGGGGAAATTATCAGGATGTTACATTCCTACTATTTTACTCTCAACATCTGGATGGAAATACCAGAGGCAAAATGTTATGAAGGATTGATTTTACTCATGCACCAATTACATAGCAAAGAATCGGAGATTGAAGATAATACATTTATTAAACAAATTGGTGAACAGTAATGAGCCATCAAAAGATGTTGCATTAAAAACTAATTTCTTTCATCAATACAGCGCTCAAAACAAGCTGGGAGGCTGAGTGAGGCTGCATAATGTTTTCACAAAACTAGCTTGATAACATGCATGTAACGAAGGGAAAAGGCAAGTAAATGTCTGTGCACTTACCTGGGTGTACATATTGCTGACCTGACTTTCACACAGAAGGTGTGTGCATCTATTGGTCAGGGTGGGATCTACAATTCCACCATGGGCTTGGATAATCTGGACAATAAACATAAAAACACATCATTTATACACCATATGAATTTCTACTACAGCTACAATCAGGAGATTCTTCCAACAGTTAAACCATGTCATCGCATCGCTTAGTTTGTCAGCTTTGATTAAATTGCATCACCTCATTATTAAAGTTACCCGTTTAACTTTTGCCTTATATTTAATGCACCACAGCACAGCTGAGATGGGAATGACTGGTTCAGTACAAATCAGGAATGGAATGGATCTGCTTCGGGTTCCATAGCTTTCCATGATGCACACTGAACACGAGATGAGACAGGGAAGCAATCTGACTGAACTACTTTTGCTAAATCTATAAAAGGAAAGAGTCAGACCACAGCTGAAATACTGTCAACAGTACCTCGGATTTACCTAAATTAAACTCCATCTGCCACTCCTCAGTCCATTAGCCCACCTGATCAAGATCCCATTGCACTCTTCACTGTGCACTACACCTCCAATTTTGGTGTCATCTGCAAACTTACTAACCATACCTCCTATGTTCACTTTCAAACCATTTATGTAAATGACAAAAGCAGTGGTCCCAGCACCGATTCTTGTGGCACTCCACTGGTCACAAACTCCAGTCTGAAAAGCAACCCTTCACCACCATCCTCTGTCTTCTCCCTTCCGCGGATACTGCCTGACCTGCCTTAGTTTTTCCAGCAACACACACTCAACGCTGACCTCCAGCATCTGCGGACCTCACTGTCTCCTTCTGCTCCTATGTCTTATGGTTTTTTAAATAGACTTTAAATCATTACAACACTCCACTGGTTATAACCTATGCTCCGGAAAATGAGGGGAGGGCTGGGTCTGGGTGGGATGTTGTTCGGAGAGTTGGTGCTGACCTGATGGGCCAAATAGCCTCTTTCCGCACTATAGCGATTCTATGATTCAATGACGATGAATGCTTATCATATTAAGCCACTTTCAGGTATGTAACACCTAATGATTCCCCTTTATCTGTAATGCTTGTTACCTCCTCAAAAAAACTTGAATAAAACTGTCAGGCTTGATTTCCCCTTCACGAAGCAATGCTGATTCGGCTTGCTTAAATTATGCATTTCTCAAATTAAAATGAATTCCAGCATTTGCCTAATAACTATTTAGCCGTTTGTCTCCCTCCCCTTTTGCAGGAGAGTTTTGCCTTGTATAAGGGTGCAATCTTCCAAGAGCTGTACAGCACGGAAAGAGACCCTTCAGTTCGAATCGTCCATGCCGACCAAGTTTCCCAAAATAAACTAGTCCCATTCGCTTGAATTTGGTCCATATCCCTTTAAATCTTTCCTTTTCATGTACTAATCCAAACAGCTTTTAAATACTGTAATTGGAACATCCTCAACCACTTCTTCTGGCAGTTCACTCCACACAAACTACCCGCTGTTTGAAAAAGTTGCCCCTCAGGCAAAATTCTTCTCCTCTCACCTTAAAAATATGCCCCCGAGTTTTGAACTCCTCTATCATCGGGAAAAGACCTTTGCTATTCACTTTATCTTTATAAACCTTTCTCAGTTCACCCTCAATCTCCTATGCTCCAGTGAAAGAGGTTCCAGCCTTTACTGATAACTCTCACCGTCCAGTGCTAGCAACATCCTGGTAAAACGTTTCCCTCTCCAATTTAATAACACCCTCCCTATAGCATGGTGACCAGAACTATACACAGTACTCCAAAATTAGCCTCACCAACATTCTGTATACTCTCAATGGGATGCCCCCACTTCTATACACAATGGTGTGTGCAAGAAAGACAAGAGTTCTAAACGCCTTCTTAACAACCTGACTACTTGTGACACAACTTGCAAAGAACTACGTACCTGAAACCCTAGGTCTCTCTGTTCAACAACACTGCCAAGGGCCCTAGCATTAACTATCTAAGTCCTGCCCTTGTTCATCTTACCAAAAATCATCTGTGATTTTGCCAGAATCTAAGGATTCTTACAAGATTACATTGATTATCTCTGTCCCTATTTTGTTTAAAATCCTGGGATGCTATCCTCACATACAAGGGATGTTTTCGCCTTTCATCCCATTAATTTCCCGAGTTACTGCTCTCACGATAGTCATGATGCTATTTCCTCCCTCTTGTTTCTTAATTATTTGGTAATCTAGGAATGCTAATTAGCACAGCATGGTGGTTCAGTGGTTACACTGCTGCCTCACGGTCCCAGGTTCGATTTCAGCCTCAGGTGACTGTGTGTGTGGAGTTTGCACATTCTCCCAGCGTCTGCGTGGGTTCCCTCCGGGTGCTCCGGTTTCTTCCCACAGTCCAAAGATGTGCAGGTCAGGTGAATTGGCTGTGCTAAATTGTCCATAGTTTTAGGTGCATTAGTCAGAGAGGGGGGGGGTGAGTCTGGGCGGGTCATTCTTCAGAGGGTTGGTGTGGACTTGTTGGGCAGAACGGATTGTTTCCACACTGTAGGGAATTTAATCTAACCTAATATTCCCTGTAGTGAAAACTATTACTTAGCTCTTCTGCCATTCTCTAACTTCCCCAATACTTCCTCAGATACTCTTTCGAAGGAGCAGATAATCATAGGTACCCCTTTTTTTTAAAACTCAAAGAAGCTCTCACTATCCGCTTTTATGATGCTTGCTCCATTGGACTCATAGTTAAGTTTCTCCACCATTTTTCTGTCATTTTCTGTTGGCTTTACCACTTGTCTGTGCCAAATTGTATGCTTTTTCTTTCAATTTGATAACTTAGTTTTCCTTAATAACCACGATCAGTTTAGCCTGTCCCTAGTACCCCTCTTCCTCCCTGGAATATTTCTTTGCTGTGTGTGGTGAACTGTTTTCTTAAATGTCTGTCACTGTTCCTCAACCATCTCTTCTCTAAAATATTCCCCAGTCCACTCCAGACAGCCCTGCCCCAGTCCCATGTAATTATCTTTAAAGTTTAGCACAGTTGTTTCCAACCCAATTCTGTTCCATTATTGTCACTGTTGCTGAGGGAATCTTTTATTCTCGGATCATCTATTAAGCCCACCTCATCACACATTACCAGATCTGAAACACTCTGATCCAATGGTGGATCCACAAGATATTGTTATGGGGAAAAATATCAAAGAATCCTTACAGTGTGGAAACAGGCCCTTCGGTCCAACAAGTCCACACCAACCTTCTGAACAGTAACCAACCTACGAATACCCTATGAATTCTTCCAAAGTAAATTGTCTGGTCATTGCAGGATTGTACTTGCAAGATCCCATAACTAGCAATCACTAGTCTCAAAATAAACTGAGACAGTAAGGACTGCAGAGGCTGGAAACCAGAGTCAATAGATGTGAAGCTAGAAAACGCAGCAGGTCAGACAGCATCCGAGGAACAGGAAAGTCAACGTTTCGGGACGAAACCCTTCCTTCTGATAAGTGTTTTGGGATGAAATGTTGGCTTTCCTGCTCCTCGGATACTGTCTGACCTGCTGTGCTTTTCCAGCTTCACATCTATTGACTTAAAATGAACTTCATTGGTTTGAACACTCTTTGGGACAGCCCAAGGTCAGTGTTAAAATCCTTTCTCACTCATTTAAATCGATACTTCCTGGTCCTCGAAACCCTGAGGCATTATCTCAGATTGGAATTAGAATTAGATTTATTGTCATATGTACTCAAGCACAGAATTACAGTGAAAAGTGTACAAAGATGCCATTCCTGGCGCCATCGTGCATCTGGTACAAAATCTTTGGTACAAATTAGGAAACCAAAGAAAAACTTCATCATAGTTCTCCAAGGGCGTGGGCCTGAAGCTGCTCCACGCTGGGCTGTCCTGAGACCTTCTCCCCCACCCCAGCTGGCTGGGACCCTCCCTGTCAATCACCATCAGTTCACTCACTGTTCTGCTTCAACATCCTAGTTTAAATTTATACTCTCAGACAGTACCGTTCAAGGATAAAGTGCTTAGGTTCTGCAGTTCTTCTGCTTAATCAAGTGAAGATGAATTTACTACAATTCAACAATAGATTACATCGAACATAAATGAGCCATTCTTCAACCCAACAAGCCTGTGCCAGTGACTATACTCCGTACTAGCCTCCTCCCACATCTCTGTAGCTAACTCCAACAACTACAGAGGAACCTCAATTATCCGAACGACACAGGCGAGGAGTATTTTGTTCGGATAATCAAACGTTCTGATAACACAGTTTAGCCAAGCATCGGGATCTTGTTTGGATAATCCGAAATTCGGATAAATCGAATGACAGATGATTGAGGCTCCTCTGTATACAGAACAGAATGGCCAAGAGGTCACACAGTGATCATTGCCAATGCAAACTCCCTGCCTTTCCCCTTAGCCTGACAGTTGTTCAGATTGTTGTCCAATTCCCTTTGCGAGCCATTATTGAAGTTGTTTCCACCACATGAACAAACGACTCAGAAGCAGCAGCATATTTGGTTCCTTGAGCCTGCTTCACCATTTAATAAGGTCATAGCTCGTGTGACTGTAGTCTCAGCTACACTCTCCCATCTGAGCCCCATAAGCCTGGACGCCTGTATTTGTCAAAAATCTAACTCACACTGCCTTCAATAAACTTAAAGACTTAGCCTCCACTAGCTTCTGGGGAAGAGAATATCACACACTAATAATCCTGAGAGAAACAGTCTGTTTTTAAGACGGCAACCTCTTGTCCTTAAATTAGGACTGCTTGTTTTAGTTTTACAACAGGAAATGTCTTCCCAGTATCAAGCCTCCCAGACCCCACCTCAGGATCCGAGACATTAGCTGGAACAAGTAACTGATTGATAACTTGTCATTAGTCCACTGACCAATGACAATGGCCTTCTGTCTGCCAACAATGGTGCGTTCGGACGATATGGTGGCTCAGTGGTCAGCACTGCTGCCTCACAGTGTCACAGACCCAGGTTCGATTCCACCCTCGGATGATTGCCAGTGGACAGTCTGCAAGGGTTTCCTGCGGCTGCTCCCACAGTCCAAAGATATGCAGGTTAGGTGGATTGGCCTTGCTAAATTGCCCATAGTGTCCAGAGATTTTCAGGCTAGGTGGATTAACAAAGGGAATGCAGTATTACAGGGATAGGGTAGGGGGTTAGGTCTGGGTGGGATGCTCTTCGGAGCGTCGGTCAATGGGTTGAATGGCCTGTTTCCATACTGCAGGGATTCTATGACTACAAGAAAGCCTCACATTCTCGTTAGCTCCGGCGAGTAAACATTTAACTTGTTTCACATTTCTTCAAAAGGGAAGCCCTGCATCTCAGGAACGAGTTGAGTCGGCCTTCACTGAAGGGTTCTCAAACTCCTTTCCCTCCTGTCCTTAGCTGGCTTCCCATGAAAAGCCATCTACCATTCAGGTAAGCAACTCCGTGCAGCGACAAACTTGCAATTCTGACCCAGGTCTGTGGTAAAATGTCACCTTTGAATGCCCCATTAAACTCAATGGTGATCTCTTTTCATTTGTCACTCCCTGCCAGTTCTGGATCACCTCAACACTCGCAAACAAGTGGGGACATCAACAATTTTTTTTTTAAAAAGCACCAATTGTCCACAGCAGAAGTGCAAATCCGCAATCTATTTTGTCACCTAGCAACGCGTGAGGTATTACCTTTTTCCAAGTTGCCAACAGTTGTTTATCTGACATTTGCTCAGGGTAGTCAGCAATTGCAAAAACGCAACCCAATAAAAAGGACTCTTCTGGGACTGAAAAGGAAAGAGGAAGGAAACTGAGCAGTTGATAGCTGAAAGTATACAATAATTCATGACTACACAGATGCACTGAGATGTTCAGAAGCAGTACTAAATAAGGAATAACTAAAAATATTTCAGTAATGTAGTTTATGCCCTCACAATTAATCCTGTGCAGTCCCTTAATCTAATTTTATAGCAATCAAGAGTCAGAAATTAATCCAACTCCCACTTGCAGATGCACACTATATACACAAATTAACATTTACATGGCGCCTTTAAAATAATCAAACATCCTAAAGTACTTTCACAGGAGCATCATAAATCAACATCAGATACAGGGGACTAAAGACACTTTACAGCTAATGGACATAAGCTCAGGCGAAGATTTTGGTTTTCAGAACCATCTTAAAAGGAAGAGGGACAGGGATTTAGGGAACTCCAGAGTTTAGGGGCTTAAACACATGGACGTACAGCCATCAATGGTGGAGCAATTCAAGTCACCAGAGTTAAATAAACTGCTGAAAATGTGTTGCTGGAAAAGCGCAGCAGGTCAGGCAGCATCCAAGGAGCACGAGAATCGACATTTTGGGCATGAGCCCTTCTTCAGGAATAAATAAACTGATACCTTGTAAAGTTGTAGAGATAAGAGGAGGCAGACAACAGAGGGATTTGAAAAGGGCAAGAATTTTACAATAGTGGCATCTGAGAACCAGCATGTGTCATAGGGGTACAATTAGCTACCATTAGTTCTGAGGAGAGGTCCTTGGACCTAAAACGTTAACTTGAATTTGAACGAGCTTTATTGTCACGTGTACTCACATGAGTACAACGCAAAGTTTACAAGATGGCCCTGTCACTGGCGACTTAAGGACCAGGTTACCCAGGTACAACTTCTTAAAAGCTAGAGGTGGTGAGAGGTAACTCTGATTTCTCTCCACAGATACTTCCAGACCTGCTGAGCTTTTCTAGCAATTTCTATTTTTGTCTTTACAAAATATGGAACTTTTTTAAAAAAGTAACACTGTTGTACAAATTATTGCAGTAATTTATACATCTAGCACTTGTCTTGATAACTACCTCTCAACTCTTTTTTTTGCCTCATTTACAAAAGCAATTTCAGTCAGTTCCCATATTCTCATCTGTTACTGAAATTCCAAACATCAAACCTGCCATCACTAATCTAAGACAAATATTTTAGTTTCTCAATTTAAATATTAAGGACAGACACCGTCAGATTAGCGAATGCATCAGAATAAAAAAGGGTGCACTTCAGTGGTGATTTAATTTGGATTTGCCCCTTTGACAAGTGTTTGTTTCCACTTGACCTGCTTAGCGAAGACCTTTAGCAGGGAATATCTTTGTTCTGCTCTTTTATCCTCTCAGGTTAATACAGGCCCTTTAAAATTAATTGAGGAGCTGTCCAGGGTGAGCTGTTGCAACTGTTAATGACTAAGACTGCTCAATTAACCAGGGAGGCAGAAGGCGATGGTCAATATGTTTAGACATGTTGTGACTAGAAAGCTACAGTGGTGGAATATTAACCTTATACAGTCATTTTATTCATGAACACCCTGGCTTCGAAGGCTCAAGGGAATAAAAGTATAACTGCCCACAAAAATAAACTTTAAACTAAAACTGAAGCAGGAGAAAGTGGGTACTGTAGATGCTTGGAGATTAGAGTCAAGATTAGAGTGGTGCTGGAAAAGTACAGCAGGTCAGGCAGCATCCGAGGAGCAGGAAAATCAAAGTTTCGGGCATAAGCCCTTCATCAGGAATGAGCTTTCGCCTGATGAAGAGCTTTTGCCCAAAACGTCGATTTTCCTGCTCCTCGGATGCTGCCTGGCCTGCTGCACTTTTCCAGCACCACTCTAAAACTGAAGCGGTTAATCATCCATAAATCATAAAAATACTGCATCCAAATTCATATTGGTTAATTGGAAAGGCAAATGAAATATTGACCTTAATCTCAAAGAGAACGGAACATTAAAATAGAGAGGTTTTACAATAATAGAGGAGAAAGTGAGGACTGCAGATGCTAGAGATCAGAGCTGAAAATGTGTTGCTGGAAAAGCGCAGCAGGTCAGGCAGCATCCAAAGAGCAGGAGAATCGACGTTTCGGGCAGAAGCCTGAAGAAGGGCTCATGCCCGAAATGTTGATTCTCTTGCTCTTTGGATGTTGCCTGACCTGCTGCGCTTTTCCAGCAACACATTTTCAGGTTTTACAAGAATGACAAGTTTAGCAAAATTCGGCACTAACTAGTCAGACCACAGCTGGAATACTGTGAACAGTTTTGGGGCCCTTACCCAAGGAAAGATACACCGGCATTGGGAGGCATCAGAAGACGACCACAAGACTGATAACAGTCCCTCCCTGCCTGATACGAGGAAAGTTTGAGTAGGGTGGACCTATACGCATCGAAATATACAACATGGAAACAGACTCTTTGATCCAACTTGACCCAATGCTGACGAGATACCCTCAATAAATCTCATCCCATTGACCAGGATTTGGCCCGTATCCCACTAAACCCATCCTATTCATATACCTATCCAGATGCCTTTTAAATGCTGTGATTGTACCAGCCTCCACAACTTCCTCTGGCAGCTCATTCCATACATGTACCACCCTCCACATGAAAAACTTGCCCCTTAGGTCCTTTTCAAATCTTTCCTCTCTCACCTTATACGTATGCTGTCTAGTTTTGGACTATCCCCCCACCTCAAGGAAAAGACCTTGTCTATTCACCTTATCTACGCCCCTCATGATTTTATAAACCTCCATAAGGTCACCCCTCAACCTCAGATACTCCAGGGAAAATAGCCCCACCTAATCAGCCTCTCCCTACAGCTCAAATCCTCCAACCTTGGTAACACCCTTGTAAATCTTTTCTGCAATCTTTCAAGTTTCACAACATCTTCCTTACAAAGAGATCAGAATTGCACGCAATATTCCAAAAGTGGTCTAACCAATGTCCTGTACACATGCAACATGACCTCCCAATTCCTATACTCAATGCTGTGGTCAATAAAGACAAGCATACCAAACACCTTCTTCACTACTCTATCTACCTGCAACTCCACTCATTGGAATTTACGAGAAAGACGTGATCTATTGAAAGGTATTAGGGGGCTTTACAGGATAGAGGTGGGAAGATTGTTTCCTCCTGGGGAGAGTCTAGGAGAAGACAGCATCATCCCAGAAGAAGTGACTGTCCTGTTAAGACTGAGATGAGGAGGAATTTCTTCTCTCAGAGGGTAATGAAGCCCTCTTTACTGCAGAGGTGGGATCCTTAAGTACAATAAAAGCTGAGACAGAGAGGATTTCAATCAGTAAGGGCATCAAGGGTTAATGGGAAAACGCACAAAAATGGAGTTGAGGATCATCAGATCAATCATAATCTCATTGAATGATGGAACAGACACAATGGGCTTGAATGGCCTACTTCTCCTATATCTTATGATTAGATGCCCTACAGTATGGAAACAGGCCCTTCAGCCCAACAACTCCACATCGACCCTCCAAAGAGTAACCCACCCAGACCATCTCCCTCTGACTAATGCACCTAACACTATGGACAATTTAGCATGTCCAATTCACCTGACCTACATATCTTTGGACTGTGGGAGGAAACCGGAGCACCCACAGACATGGGGAGAATGTGCAAACTCCACACAGACAGTTGCCCAAGGCTGGAATCGAACCTGGGACCCTGGTGCTATGAGCCACTGTGCTGCCCTACTTCAGTGATGATTAATTATATTTACACAACTACTAATAGATGGTCAGAAAATATCTTGCTGACTCATTATACTGGGCCCCCTCCTTGCTTCTGCTAACTGTCTCAGAAAAGGTCTGTTTGTAGGTCTTTATTTAACACGGAAATGAACTTCTGACCTCATGTTGATTACCTTCTTTCCACTTTATCACAGCCTGAGGACTTCAGTATGTTTTCTTATTTCTGTTGAAACCCTCCTGTCATCAAGCTCTGGACTCAACTATTCCAATGCATCCTTGATTCATCTTCCACATTCTACACCCGTAAATGAAAGATTATCCATAAGACCATTAGACAGAGGAGCAGAATTAGGCCATTCAGCCCACTGAGTTTGCTCTGCCATTTAAATCATGGCTGATACGTTTCTCAACCCCAGTCTCCTGCCTTCTGTCTGTAACCATTGATCCCCTTTCTAATCAGGAACCTATCTACCCCGGTCTTAAATACACTCAATGACTTGGCCTCCACAGCCCCCTTTGGCAATGAGTTCCACAGAGTCACCACCCTCTGGCTGAAGAAATCTCTCCTCGTTTCAGTTCGAAAGGGTCATCCCTTCACTCTGAGGCTCTGCCCTCTGGTCCTCACCTCTTCTACTAATGAAAACATCTTCGCCATTTCCATTCTGTCCAGGCCTCTTGAATATTCTGTAGGTTTCAATAAAATGCACTCCCCTGCACCCCTTATTCTCCTGAACTCCAAAGTACAGACCCAGAGTCCTCAACCGCTCCTTGTATGGCAAGCCCTCCATCCTTGTAAACCTCCTCCGAACCCTCCCCACCACCACATCCTTCCTTAGATACAGGGCCCGAGGCTTCTCAATATTCTAAACGCAGTCTAACAAAAGTCTTGTACAGCCTCAGCAGTACAGC
The DNA here is from genome assembly GCF_020745735.1 of Hemiscyllium ocellatum. NCBI lineage: Eukaryota > Metazoa > Chordata > Chondrichthyes > Orectolobiformes > Hemiscylliidae > Hemiscyllium > Hemiscyllium ocellatum. Next base: position 119,717,418 of record NC_083405.1, on the reverse strand, counting down.
TCTGCTCCTGTATTCTAGCCCTTTTGAAATAAATGCTAACATTGCATTTGCCTTCCAAACTGTCCAATGAACCTGCATGTTAACCTAAAGAGAATCCTGAACTAGGACACTCAAGTCCATTTGTGCTTCAGATTTCTGAAGCATATCCCTGCTCAGAAAATAGTCTATGCCTCTATTCTTCTCACCAAATTGGAAAAACCTCACTTTTCTGCAGCGTATTCCATCTGCCACTTCTTTGCCCACTCCTTGAGCCTGTCTACGTCCTTCTGCAGCCAACCTGCTTCCTCAGCACTACCTGTTCCTCCATCTACCTTTGCGTCTTCTGCAAATTTAGCAACAATGCCCTCAGTTCCTTTGTCCAGATGGTTAATGTATGATGTAAATAGTTGTGGTCCCAACACAGACCCCTATGGACCTCCGCTAGTCACTGGCTGCCATCCTGAAAAAAAAACCCTTTAACCCCATTCTCTAGTCTTCTGCCAGTCAGCCAATCCTCCCTAAACACTACTACCTGCATCTCAACACAAGTCCAGCTCAAACCCGTTACACCCCTGTGCTCACTGACCTGTAGCAGCTTACAGTCAATTTTCAGCCTGGTTTTCAAATCCCTCCTGGGCATCACCCAGCTGACTCCCGTAACTTCCTTCAGCCCCACAACCCAACATGAGACTGGAGATCCTCTAACACCAGTTTTGCGTACACCCCAATTTTAATCGTTCCACCAATGGTGGCCGTGACTTCAGCTGCATACAATTCCAGCTTTGGAACTCTGTCTCTAAACCTCGCTGCTCTCTCTCTCTTTACCTCAGTTTTCACCTTAAAAGCAACCTCTTTGACTAAAGCCTTCTATCACCTCACCTAACGCCTCGTCACATGGCTGAGTGTCAGAATTTGCTTTATAATGGTTCTGTGAAGCAGCTTGGGATGTTTCATTATGTTAAAGGTATTTTCCAAATATATGTCGGGGTTCTTTGTGATCAAACAATTCTCTGGTCCAACACCTGTGGCTTTATTCAAGATGGACATCCACAATTATATTGACCGAGTTCCAGGCACATGAAATACATGGCTACACAAAAGGAATTGTAAACTTGTGTTTCAAACAACTTCACAACTGCAGTGGAATCAAAGATTCTACACTGATGAGAAACTGCACAAAGCTAGTGAGGTTGATGAGTATTTAAAAGGGACAAACTTTTCAGAGACTTTTGAGTTGACAGAGGGTGCAGTAGACAGCGAAAGGATTGAGGAGGAGGAGGAGGAGGAGGAGGAGGAGGAGGAGGAAGAAATGAGCTGTTGCCTTTCTGAGGCACAATGAGATCTACAAAATATTTTATTTTCAGTAAGGCAGCGTTTACGAGAGCGCTGGAATTTAGACAGGTGGGTGAGGTAGCTTGGAGCAAAGCTGTGGATGGCTTACGACACAGGGGCAGCTTCAACAACCTGACAATGGAGATGGGGTATTGTGAGCATAAAAAGGACATAGGAACCAGAAGCAGGAGTAGGCCATCTGGCCCTTTGAGCCTGCTCCGCCATTCTGATCTTCTCTGGCCTCAGCTCCACTTTACCCACCCTCTGACCATAACCCTTCATTCCTGTATGAACATAAGAGCTGGCCTCAAAGTATGGAAAACATTCCACATGTAACTCTGGTGGGTTTCCCTTTATCTTTGGGGGAAGGGGCATGCGGGGAGTGTCTATGTATAACCAGCAGCTTGATGAATACAAATCTGCAAAATGGTAAATGTGAGTTTGTGGACTTTAAAGAAGCCCATCCTACATTATCACCAAGCGGCTACAGCCTGCAATTACCCTGCTGCAGGCAAAACCGAAATCAGATACGTTGACATATATTTTTTAAAAGTTCAGTCAGAGGATGTGGGCATCACTGGATAGGCCAGCATTCATTGCCCATCCCTAATTGCCCAGGGGGCAATGAAGAGTCAACCACATTGCTGTGGGTCTGGAGTCACATATAGGCTAAAGCAGGGAAGGATGGCTGTTTCTTTCCCTAAAGGACATAAGTGAACCAGATGAACTTTTCCTGACAACTGACAATGGCTTCATCGTCATCATTAGACTTTTAATTCCAGATTTTCACTGAATTCAAACTTCCAGGGCACGGTGGTTCAGTGGTTAGTACATTAGAACATTATAGCGCAGTACAGGCCTTTCGGCCCTCAATGTACTGCTGCCTCACAGCACCAGGGACCCGGGTTCAATTCCTGCCTCAGGTGACTGCCTGTGTGGAGTTTGCACATTTTCCCCGTGACTGCATAGGTTTCCTCCAGGTGCTCCGGTTTCCTCCCACAATCCAAAGATGTGCAGGTTAGGTGAAGTGACCATGCTAAATTGCCCACAGTGTTAGGTGCGTTAGTCAGGGGTAAATATAGGGTAGGGGAATGGGTCCGGGTGGGTTACTCTTCGGAGGGTCAGTGTGGACCTGTTGGGCCGAAGGGCCTGTTTCCATACTGTAGGGAATCTAATCTAATCTTCCACTAAGTGCTGTGATGGGATTCGAACCCAGGTCACTAGAACATTACCAGAGTCTCCAGGTTATGAGTCTTTAGGCCATCGCCTCCCCTCAGAATTTACAAGGGTAAAAGCAGAGGAGAGGGCGTAATCAAGAACTGCAGCAACCGGACTTGACACGTACAGACAGGAAATGCATTCTCGACATCAAGGTCATAATGAGGTGTGCGGATGTACTTGGAAAGACGCAAAAGGGAAAACATGTGACGTAATGACTGCGAACGAAACGCTTCATCGACTTACTTTCTAGCCCTGGATCGTGCCCGAAGATTGGCAGCTGCTGCAGTGGGACATGGTGCTGCTGCTGCTGCTGTAACTGTTGTAGATGCTGCTGCTGCTGCTGTTGTAGATGTTGCTGTTGTAACCTCTGGAGGTGCTGCTGCTGTAGTTGCTGCTGTAAGTGATGGTGCTGCTGCTGTTGGGAGAACCCGTGCTGCTGTTGCTGCTGGAACGGATGCTGGTGCAATTGAGGATGGTGTTGCTGCTGCTGCTGCTGCTGTAGCTGCAGTTGCATCAGATGCTGCTGTTGGAGCTGCAGCAGTTGGTGCTGCTGTGCCTCGGGGGTCAACTGCTTAACCTGTGTGAACAAGATGGCACTGGGATGTCTTGGGTCCGGGCCTTGCTGGTTCTGACTAGCGGCTTCCAGGTTTTTGGTCGGAGCGGAAAGGGACTGTAAGATCTGCAAAAACAATCCCACAAATTTTTTTTTAACAAGTGCCAAGACTAAAGAGATTGAAATATAGTCACGATGCGGAGGGAATGATGTTTAGAGTTTGCTGTTCAATTATCTGGGTGCAAAGGGGAAAAAAATCAAGTTGAGAAGGGGGTGGTGAGTAGTCTTGGTTCAACCCAGTTAATTTTCTGCCGATTCGCTTTACTGGTCAATAACTTGAGAAACTCTGCACCAGCCCCATGCACATAAATACAACACATCCATCGGTTTTAAATGCACCTTTGACTTATCTAAATACAATACTGCACAAGCAGCAAAATGAAATGAGTCTCGTGTGACCAAAATCTTACACAAGCCCCATCTTTTAAATGACAGAAGCTACAGTAGCTGAAAGCTCTAATTATCATCGATCTGTAACGCTGTACAGTCCAAGCAGATTGGATACTAACCTGTAAATGGGAACTGCGGTGGGGAAAGGACATTGCACGGGTATAGCGAAAAGGCAGAGAAGTGAAGCTAATTGAATAGCTATTGCAAAGAGACAATGTAGGAGTTTTCATTAAAGACAAATGGCTACATTCACTGCAGCTGACAAGTTAGGAAGGCAGGCTGTACTCGCTGTAAAGGGTTTGGCATCCGGCTTACAACTGATTCCAGGATCTCTCTTCCTGGCAGTGATCTGGTAAATAACCTTGTCCAATTTCAACAAGAGGAGGAAGAATAAATATTAAGCACCCAAGGCTGGAAGCAGAGATAACATTTTGAATCCAGCATGAGTCTCCTTCCAAACTTCTGAAGTCATTTGGGACTTGAAACACAAACGCTGTTTCTCTCTCCACAGATGCTACCAGACCTGCTGAGTTTCTCCAATGTTCCCCATATTTGTTTCAGATTTCCAGCATCCACAGTATTTTGTCTTAGAGGAAGACTAAATTGTTTCTTCCCCCACCATTGCCGATGCATTTTTAGAGGCCAAGTATCCCTGCCGTTTTGGTATACTTCAGACACAGCGGGATAAAGATGATTAATAGGGACCACTAAATTAGTGCTGGGGAGTGGTTCACATTCCTGGGGTATTGGAACCTGGACCAAACAAAAACGATGCTCCTGAAAGACTGAGCACACTGGCATAGTATTACACGGCACAGAAACAGACCCTTTGGTCCAACTCATCCATGCAGATTACGTTTCCAAAACTAAACTAGTCTCCTTTACCTGCATTTGACCCACATCCCTCTGAACTGATTGAAGATTTGTAGCTCGGGTATCCGTTGTTGTGGTTCTGCTCGCCGAGCTGGAAGTTTTTGCTGCAAACGTTTCGTTCCCTGGCTAGGGAACATCATCAGTGCTGTTGGAGTCTCGTGTAAAGCGCTGCTTTGATGTTTCTTCCGGTATTTATATTGGTTTGTTCTTGCCGCTTCCGGGTGTCAGTTTCAGCTGCAGTGATTTGTGTGTGGGGTCCAGGTCGATGTGTCTGTTGATGGATGTTCTTGCCGCTTCCGGCTGTCAGTTTCAGCTGTAGTGGTTTGTATATGGTGTCCAGGTCAATGTGTCTGTTGATGGAGTTTGGGGATGAATGCCATGCTTCTAGGAATTCTCTGGCTGTTCTCTGTCTGGCTTGTCCTATGATAGTGGTGTTTTCCCAGTCAAATTCATGTTGCTGGTTGTCTGAGTGTATGGCTACTAGAGATAGCTGGTCGTGTCGTTTTGTGGCTAGCTGATGTTCATGGATGCGGATTGTTAGCTGTCTTCCTGTTTGTCCTATATAGTGTTTTGTGCAGTCCTTGCATGGTATTTTGTAAACTACATTAGTTTGGCTCATGCTGGGTATTGGGTCCTTTGTTCTAGTGAGTTGTTGTCTGAGCGTGGATGTTGGCTTGTGTGCTGTTATGAGTCCTAAGGGTCGCAGTAGTCTGGCTGTCAGTTCTGAGACGCTCCTGACGTATGGTAGAGTGGCTAGTCCTTTTGGTTGTGGCATGTCCTCGTTCCTCGGTCTATCTCTTAGGCATCTGGTGATAAAGTTGCGTGGGTATCCGTTTTTGGCGAATACCTTGTATAGATGTTCCTCTTCCTCTTTTCGCATGGGTGATCCCATGGGTGTTCCGTTGATTTGTTTGTATATCTGATTGTTGAATGTAAAGTGTGTGGTGAGGCACAGGTCCAGTAGTTTAAGTATGCCGTCCTTGTTGATAGGTTCGGCCTCCTGTGTTCTGTTATGTATGTCCAGTAGGTTGGCTATTGTTTCTCTGGCTAGGGTTTTGTCAATTGAAGTGAACAGTGCCGTCACGTTGAATGATACCATGGTTTCTTCTTTGTCTATGTGTGTATTCCTGATGAACGGAGCACCCATGGGATCACCAATCTCGGGACTCAAAGCAGAGGCAGTTATGCAAAGGTTAGAACATACAGCCATACCACAAATCCAACCCAAACTCTGGATCAGATATGTTGGTGACACCTTTGTAATCATCAAAAACACAGATATAGAAAAAACACACCGAATCATCAACGCCACACTCACAGGAATCCGATTCACACGAGAAGAGGAAAAGGATAGCCAACTCCCATTCCTAGACGTGTTAGTAGAGCGAACACCCAACGGAGAATTCACCACAAGGGTACACAGGAAACCAACACACACAGACCAAGTCCTAAACTATGAATGTAACCACCCTAACACACACAAACGAAGCTGCATCAGGACACTATTCAAAAGGGCCACAACACACTGCAGTACACCAGAACTGCGAAAAGAGGAAGAGGAACATCTATACAAGGTATTCGCCAAAAACGGATACCCACGCAACTTTATCACCAGATGCCTAAGAGATAGACTGAGGAACGAGGACATGCCACAACCAAAAGGACTAGCCACTCTACCATACGTCAGGAGCGTCTCAGAACTGACAGCCAGACTACTGCGACCCTTAGGACTCATAACAGCACACAAGCCAACATCCACGCTCAGACAACAACTCACTAGAACAAAGGACCCAATACCCAGCATGAGCCAAACTAACGTAGTTTACAAAATACCATGCAAGGACTGCACAAAACACTATATAGGACAAACAGGAAGACAGCTAACAATCCGCATCCATGAACATCAGCTAGCCACAAAACGACACGACCAGCTATCTCTAGTAGCCATACACTCAGACAACCAGCAACATGAATTTGACTGGGAAAACACCACTATCATAGGACAAGCCAGACAGAGAACAGCCAGAGAATTCCTAGAAGCATGGCATTCATCCCCAAACTCCATCAACAGACACATTGACCTGGACACCATATACAAACCACTACAGCTGAAACTGACACCCGGAAGCGGCAAGAACATCCATCAACAGACACATCGACCTGGACCCCACATACAAATCACTGCAGCTGAAACTGACACCCGGAAGCGGCAAGAACAAACCAATATAAATACCGGAAGAAACATCAAAGCAGCGCTTCACACGAGGCTCCAACAGCACTGATGATGTTCCCTAGCCAGGGAACGAAACGTTTGCAGCAAAAACTTCCAGCTCGGCGAGCAGAACCACAACATCCCTCTGAACCTTTCCTATTCATGTACCTGCTCAAATGTCTTTGTGGGCGGCACGGTGGCACAGTGGTTAGCACTGCTGCCTCACAGCACCAGAGACCCGGGTTCAATTCCCGCCTCAGGTGACTGACTGTGTGGAGTTTGCACGTTCTCCCCGTGTCTGCGTGGGTTTCCTCCGGGTGCTCCGGTTTCCTCCCACAGTCCAAAGATGTGCGGGTCAGGTGAATTGGCCATGCTAAATTGCCCAGATAAGGGGTAAATGTAAGAGTATGGGTGGGTTGCGCTTCGGCGGGTCAGTGTGGACTTGTTGGGCCGAAGGGCCTGTTTCTAAAGTAATCTAAATGTTGTAACTGTATCTGCATCTACCACTTCCATCTGGCAGTTCATTCCACATATGAACCACCTTCTGTGTGAAACTTTGCCCCTCTCTGTCTCGTCTCATTTTAACATTAGTTTTGAACTCCCCCACCCTCGGGAAAAGACCTTTGCTATTCACCTTATTGATGTCCTGCATGATTTTATAAACCTGTATAAGGTCAGCCCTAGATCTCCTACACTCCAGGGGGAAAAGTCTCAGCCTACTCATCCTCTCTTTTTAACTCAAACCCTCTAGTCTCCATAACATCTTTGTAAATCGTTTCTGAACCCTCCTGAAATTAATAATATCCTTCCTGTCACAGGATAACCAGAACTGCATACTGTACTCCAAAAACGGCCTCATCAACAGGATGCCTGGTTAGGAGGCGGCACAGTGGTTAGCACTTCTGCCTCACAGCGCCAGGGACCCAGATTAGAGTCCCACCTCGGGCATCTGTCTGTGTGGGTTTCCTCCGGGAGCTCCGGTTTCTTCACACAATCCAAAGATGTGCAGGTCAGGTGAACTGGCTATGCTAAATTGCCCATAGTGTTAGGTGCGTTAGTCAGGGGTAAATATAGGGTTGGGGAACAGTTCTGGATGGGTGCATTAGTCAGGGGTAAATATAGGGTTGGGGAACAGTTCTGGATGGGTTACTCTTCAGAGGGTCGGTGTGGACTTGTTAGGCCGAAGGGAGTGTTTCCATACTGTAGGAATCTAATCTCAACAAGCAATGGGAGACCAAACAGGAAGTCCAGGTCCAGAACAGTCACTGTACTAAAACAAAGAAATGTGGAAGCTGGAAATCAGCAATAAAACAAAAATTGCTGGGAAAAGCTCAGTTGGTCAACCAGGATCTGGGGAGAGAATTCAGAATTAACATTTCAGATCCATTGACCTTTCTACAGAGCTGAACTCTTCCGAAAAAGTCGCCAGACCCCAAACATCAAGTGTTTTCTCTGCACAGATGCTAACAGACACACTAAGTTTCCCCAGTAATTTGTATTTTTATTCCGAAATAGAAACATTTCTAGCAGGAAGAGAAGTACAGCATCATTGGCCAGAACCCATGAAGTGTAAATATAGACATCAAATGGAACTGATAAAGGTGGCTAAAAGCATTGGACTTAATACAGTGAAGAAACAAGGGGAATCTGAAAAATACTACACACAGGAGAGAACTGAAATAGAAGGCATTCCTCAGGTCCAGATGGGTTATTGACGGAATTAAGGTCAGAGATAGTGAAGCTCTGGCAATGATTTCATGAATAAGGTTAGAGATTGCAGAGACAGAGTGGAATGTCTGGACGGTAACTTGGATGAGGAGACCGTGGGGTCTGCAGATGCTGGAAATCAGAGTTGAGAGTGCACTGCTGGAAAAGCACAGCAGGTCGGGCAGTGTCAGAGGAGCAGGAAAATCGACCTTTCGGGAGGGCTCCGGCCTGAAACGACGCTTTTCCTTTTCCTTCGATGTTGCCTGACCTGCTGTGTTTTCCCAGCAACACACTCCCAACAGTAACTTGGATGATTTTGCTTTCCTCAGATTGAAGTCCATACACGCAGTACAAGACAGAGATGGAACAGAGTACGGCCTCCCTCTCTCTGACCCAGCTCAGAAAGGCTCACCCCTGTTATGGTCCAAACAGCAACATTACAGAAGGACTTAGATTTGGATATGGGAAGCTTTACCCAATCTGATAAACAATACTCAAATATTAAGCACAGTTAAGAACTCAGAAGGTCGAAGAAAAAGTGTCATAAGGTGAAATGGACAAACTTACAGGTGGAATTCACTTTGAAAGGGCAAAAGGTGTGGCAAGATACATAGTGAAGGGGAGGAGGAGGAGGAGGATTTGGAAGCTCAAGTTCGCAAGTTGCAACCAGAGTACATTAATATGTACGTGCATACAGATTCCATGACAAGAGCTACTATGAAAGGTAGCCCTAGGAAGGTGATTATTAAACTGGAGAGGGCACAGGAAAGATTTACCTGAATGCTGCCAGGAATGGAGGATTTGAGTTACAGGGAGAGGCTAGGACTTCTTTCACTGGAGCATAAGAGGTTGAAGGGTAACCTTATGCAGAGGTTTATAAAATCATGAGGGGCACCGATAAAGTGAATAGCAATTGTCTTTGCCCAGAGTGGGGGTCTTCAAAACTAGAGGGCAGATGTTTCAGGGGAGAGGAGAAAGATTTAAAAAAGACATGAGGGGGATCTTTTACAGGCAGAGGGTGATTCATATGTGGAAAGAACTGCCAGAGGGGAGTGGTAGGTGTAGATACAGTTACAACATTTAAAAGACATTTGGACATAAATAGGAAAGCTTTAGAAGGATATGGGTCACGTGTACGTAGGTGGGACTCGTTTAAATTTGGGAAACTTGACAGGCATGGATGAGTTGGACTAAAGGGTCTGTTTCCATGCTGTATGATTCTAGGAAATGCTTGATCCATATAAACTGTAACAATGCTACACTTTCAGCCTGCGCGATGTGTGGAACATATTGAGGAAACATGGGCGTGACTAAAATCGGGTGCTGCTGATTCGGAAAATACAGAAGCGAAGGGCAGACTGTGGCTGGTTTCATGAGTACCGATGAGGCTGCTGGGTGATTTGATAAAGAAATGTTGTATAATGACTAGTTGGAAAGCTGGAACACTACTTTCAGTGACTGAAAGATCATAAATGAATACAGATCGAAAACTAAAGGGAAGAGAGTAGATGAAGCTATTTTGGTTCCCCAAAGAGGGGTCTGTTGGTGCACTGTGGCCGTACAGGACTTAGTGACGAAAACAGGGACTGCAGAAACATAAATGAATACAGTGGTTCAGTGGTTAACACTACTGCCTCACAGCACCAGGGTCCCAGGTTCGATTCCAGCCTCGGGTCACTGTCTGTGTGGAGCTTACACATTCTCCCCGTGCCTGCATGGGTTTTCACCCACAGTCCAAAGATGTGCAGGTTAGGTGAATTGGCCAAGCTAGTGTTTAGGTGCATTAATCAGAGGGAAATGGACCTGGTTGGGCTGAAGAGCCTGTTTCTACACTGTAGGGAATCTAATCTACTCAATAAATAGTGCAGGAATAAAGCCAAAAGACCTTGAGGAACAGGTACATGGGATTAGGATTACTATGTGTGGAAGTTAAACACCAGCACAAGTGTACTAACAGTGAATTAGGGGACATTAACCTGCTCCTTATTCAACAGCTACAATTCCACATGCCACACCACCCCCCACTCCGTTAGCCATGATCCAATCTACCTCGGCCTTCAAATTACTTCATGGTTTTCACCGTTGTCTGGGGAACGGTGTTCCAAAGACTCGTTACCCTCCAACGAAGAAATGTTTTAAATCTTTCTCATTGGGCAATGCCATATTTTAAAACAATGACCCTTAGAATCATAAAAACCCAGAGTGCAGACACAGGCCATTTGGCCCATCAGATCTGCAGCAACCTGCCCAACAGCATCTCATCCTATCCCTGTAATCCCACATTTAATCGTTGTAAACCCACCTAGCCGGCACAGGACAGGGCAACCTGCATCCCTTTGGACTGTGGGAGGAAACCCACACAGACAGGGGGAGAATGTGCAAACTCCAGACAGACAGTCGCCCGAGGCAGGAATCAAACCCAGGACCCTGGCGCTGAGAGGCAGCAGTGCTAATGAATGAGCCACCCCGCTTTAGGTTTACTAAGGGTTTCAGTGATTGGCTAAACAGTTTGCTTCTCTGTTGCCATTCAAAGGGGTCAAATATACAAAAGGCTCAGGAAATAGTCACAGCAATGTCTTCCTCCATTGTCTGTAACTCCCCACCCCTCTTCAGTTCTTCTTGCCTGGCCACGAGCCAGGTACCAGTTGGTGTGACTGACCATAACATTATCAGAGAGCCTGAGAAACTCAAATGTCCCAGGATTTGGGATGTTGGATTGCGTCACTGACCTATGAGGACATTCACTGTCGCTGCAAAAGCTGAGACTCATTTAACCCTGCCACACCTGAAACCATTTACCCCAATACCACAAGATGATGAAAAACTTAGTTCCTGCTGGAACAGGCCATTTCGCTATTAGCTCCCTCACCTTTCAGCTGAAAAAGCTGTTTTATTGTTTAAATGAATGCTGTCAGAGGCAATAATGAGTGTGAAGACAACAGGTCAACAAGGAGAATAGTGAATGACAGGACCAACAGCAGCTCTCGCACATCAAAGAGAAATGAGAATCAAGAAAGAATACAGGGGAATGACTAAGAAAGCAGATGAATTACAGTCAAATCAGACACAAAGAAACTGACTGGACTGAGAGGGAAGATCAGGTGAAAAAGTGCAAATTTGACTTTGTAAGAATAAAAGCAATTTACCACTTGGAAGGAATGAGCTCCACAGTTAAACTGTTCAATTGCTGGGGCATTGCATAAATAATTAACTCATCGTCAGACTCCAACACCTTGCACTTCCATAGCGCCGACCATGTAGTTAAAATGTCCCTCGGTGGTTTAACAAAGGGTTATCAAGTAAAATTGGATGCTAGGTCACAAAAATGATATTTGGCCAGACGATGAAAAACATGGTAAAGAGAAGCAATTATGACACTGGAGGCCATTCGACCCCTCAAATCCACGCTGAGCTCTGCAGAGCTATCCAGACAATCCCATTGCTCAGCTCCATCGTCCTAGACCTACGTGCTTACTTCTCTCAGGAACCAATCCAATTGCATTCCAAATCAATTATTTGCACACTCACCAGCAAACTTCGGGACATTACCGTCCACTGCACAAAACGACTTCCACCTCACACTTTTGCCCGAAATCTTAAACCTGCTTTGCCCAGTCCACGAGCCAGCAGCAAATGGGAACAGCTTTATTGTCTACGTTATTTAAGGGCATATTTTAAAATGAGCAGTGACAGAAAGCCTAGTTGAGCTGTGACCAGCAAGGTTCCACAGGGCTCAGTGTTGCAAACACAACTGTTTGCCAGATATATTAATGACTTGGAAGAAGGAAGTGAATGCACTGTAGCCAAACTTGCAGACGACACAAAATAGGTGCAATGATAGGTTGCTAGGGGGAGACAAATACACAGTTTGGAGAGAGACAAAACTAGAAACTACTCAAAGCTCAGCAGGTCTGGCAGCATCTGTGGAGAGAAGTTAGAGTTAACGTTTCAGATTGAGTGACCCTTTCTCAAAACCTGCTGAACTTTTTGCTTCTGATTGACACCATTTGGCGTTCTTTTGGTTTTTAGTATGGAGAGGCATCAATAGGTCAAATAAGTTTAGATTACTTACTTACATTGTGGAAACAGGCCCTTCGGCCCAACAAGTCCACACCGACCTGCTGAAGCGCAATCCATCCAGACCCATTCCCCTACATTTACCCCTTCACCTAACACTACGGGCAATTGAACATGGCCAATTCACCTGACCTGCACATTTTTGGACTGTGGGAGGAAACCAGAGCACCCGGAGGAAACCCACGCAGACACATGGAGAATGTGCAAACTCCACTGACACAGGGAGTAAGTGGGCAAGTTGTTAGTAAATGGAGTACAATACAGGAAAACATGAAGTTGTTTGTTTTGAAAGGGAGAACAGGAAATCAGAGTGCTATTTACATAGAGAAAAACTGCAGCAATCTGGAACATCAAAGGACACAGGGGTACTTGTGCACAGAAAGCTAGCACACTCGTATACAGCCGGTCATCAGGAAGGTTAGTGGAATGTTAACTCTTATTTCAAAGGGCTGAATACATGTGTAAGGAAACCTTACTGCAATTGTATACGGTGAGACCACATCTGTAATACTGCGAACAGTCTGGCCCCATTCTTTAAGGGAAAAATGTCACTTCATTGGAGGCAATTCAAAGACAGTTCACGATGTTGATCTCTCAAATGGAAGGATTGTCCTATGAGCAAAAGCTAAACATGTTGGGACTCTACTCACTGGAATTTAGAAGGATAAGAGGTGATTTCATTCAAACATATTGGATTCTTGACAGGATAAATGTTGAAAGGATGTCCAGATCCAAAGGGTCTTGAGTAGGGAGGCACTCATTTTAGACTGAGTAGAAGGAAGAATTTTCTGAGAGTTGAGCGCCTTTGTAAGGGCAGAGCCCTTGTGTACATTTAAGGCTAAGATAGATCCTTGATCAGTTGGACTCGAAGGTTACAGGGAAAGGGCGGAAAAGTGGATTGAGGAATGTTAGATGAGCCACGATCCTACTGAATGGCAGACCAGGCTCAACGGACTGAACGGCCCACTCCAATTGCTTCCGGTGTTATAGTCAGTTTGATTAGAGTTAGGGACGTGTAAGATTAAAGAGTGATTCACTTACAAATCCAACACGGCTTTAACAACAACGAAAGGTTCAGGATGAAGTGCCATTTGTGAGAAACGAACAGCAGGGAACAGTAAACCAACCAACAAACTCTGGAGATTCACACTTCATAGCATCTTCCTCAACCCCATAAACTTGCCGCTTTTGATTTACGAATCAATGACAGCGTGTGTCATTAACAAACAGCCTCCCCAGCAGAATCCATTGTTACCAAGCTAAGGATCCATTTTATTCCAAAGGCCATTTTAACCTGGTAGTTCTGACTGACTAACCTGATAAATACAGAAAGGAGTGACCATTCAACCCATCAGCTACTCCTCTCCTTCCACAACTCCCCCATTCACAGTAACAGACTGGTTTCTGAACAAGGTTAGAGTGGTGCTGGAAAGCTCAGCACTGTCCCCATGACCTGTCCTAGCTGCCAATCTCCCTTCCCACTTATCCGCTCCACCCTCCTCTGACCTATCACCTCCATCCCCATCCCCATTCACCTATTGTACTCTTGGCTACCTTCCCCCCGCCTCCCCCAGCCCCACCCCCTCCCATTTATCTCTCCACCCCGAAGGCTCCCTGCCTTTATTCCGGATGAAGGGCTTTTGCCCGATATGTCAGTTTTCCTGCTCCTCGGATGCTGCCTGACCTGCTGTACTTTTCCAGCACCACTCTAATCTAGACTGAGCTATAGGGAGAGGCTGAACAGGATGGGGCTGTTTTCCCTGGAGCGTCGGAGGCGGAGGGGTGAGCTTATAGAGGTTTACAAAATAGTGATTGAATGGATAGGATTAATCGGCAAGGTCTTTTCCCTGGGGTGGGGCATCCAGAACTAGAGGGCATAGATTTAGGGTGAGAGAGGCAAGACTTAAAAAGGACCCAAGGGGCAAGTTTTTCACGTGGAGGGTGGTGTGTGTATGGAATGAGCTGCCAGAGGAAGTGGTGGAGGCTGGTACAATTGCAACATTTAAGAGGCATCGGGATGGGTATATGAATAGGAAGGGTTTGGAGGGATATGGGCCGGGTGCTGGCAGGTGGGACTAGATTGGGTTGGGATATCTGGTCGGCATGGACTGGTTGGACCGAAGGGTCTGTTTTCATGCTGTACATCTCTATGACTCTACCTGCAGTCCTCACTTTTGCCTGGTTTCTGAACAAGTTTCAATATTCTCCCTTTTACCAAACCCAGTCTCTGCTTGAAGCACTGCATGCTAACAATGAATTTTAATCTCAAGCACACCTTTAACCTGCACCTCTCAGGAAGGGTGTAAGAGCAAGAGGAGAGATGCAGTGCTGAAGTCAGAACAAAGTGCAGTAGAAGCTCAGCAAGCATCTGTGGATAAAGAGAAATATTGAATCCAGGATGACTCTTCTTCCGGAGAGTCAAGTCTATTTTTCTCCCCACATATAGGGCAGACCAGCTGAGTTTCTTCAGCAATTTCCTTCTTTATTTCAACTTGAACTGCTTGTTTCTCAGCAGACTAGCATCCACAGTACTCTGCTTTCAGAAGATGCTGTGCTGACCAAGACGGTAGCTGGGTCAACGTCATGAAGATGGTTAGGAACATTGTACCATTCCCAGAATTACCCAGGAGAGGGATCTGATGGTGGCTCACAATTCTACAGAGCAGACCTATCCCCACACTGGTTAGGGGAATACAGAGAAACAGAAGCTTCAATTTAGCTGGAACACACAGACATTAGAGGTCATCTTGCAGCAAGAGCAGAAATGCAGAATTTTAGATTCAGAGCTGTACAGCATGGAAACACACCTTTCAGAGCAACTTATCCACGCTGACCAGGTATCCTGGCCCAATACAAAGATGTGCAAGTGAATTGGCCATGGTAAATTGCCCACTGTTCAGGAATGTGTAAGATAGGTGCATTGGGAAATGTAGGAAATGGATTTGGGTGGGATGGTCAGTGTGGACTTGTTGGGCCAAAGAGCCTGTTTCCATGCTGGAGGGATTCTATGATCCTAAATTAATCTAGCCCCATTTGCCAGCATTTGGCCCATACCCCTCTACACCCTTCCTTTTCATATCCCCATCCAGATGCCTTTTAAAATGTGTAATTGTACCAACTTCCACCACATCCCCTGGCAGCTCATTCTACACACCCACCATCCTCTGCATGGAATAGGTGCCCCTTAGGTCCCTTTTAAATCTTTCCCTTCTCACCTTAAACCTATGCCCTCTAGTTTGAACTCCCCTAGTGCAGGGAAAAGCCCTTGTCTGTTCACTGTATCCACGCCCCTCATGATTTTATAAACCTCTGTAAGGTTTATATAAACCACCGCTCAGCCTCCGATGCTCCAGAGAAAACAACCCCAGCCGATTCCTATAAACCCTCCAACCCCAGCAGCACCCTTTGTAAAGCTTTCCTGAACGCTTTCAAGTTTCACAACATCCCTCCTGTAGTAAGGAGGCCAGAACTGAACGCAATATTCCAAAAGTGCCCAACCAATGCCCTTTACGGCCTGAACATGACCTCCCAACTCCGACTCAATGCACTGACCAATAAACATACTGAATTCTTCACTATCCCATCTACCTCAGATTCTATTTTCAAGGAGCTATGAACCTGCACTCCAAGGTCTCTTTGAAGCAAACACTATAACCTCTGTTAAGGGAAAAACAGAAAAAGCTCAAAAGAAGATTGAGAGCAATGAAGCAATTTAGGTCTATACAGGAGGAGATCTAATGGAGGTGCACAAAATGCTTTCGGGATCAAAAATGTAGGTCTAGAGATGAGGTTTCTCTCTGAGGCACAATCTAAGATGAGAGGCCAGAGTTTTAGGCTAAGGGCTAGCAGGTTTAGTACAGAGATAAGAAATTATTTATCTCACAGGGTCACAAATCTGTGGAATGCACTACCCCAGAATGAGGTGGATGCTGGGACAGTGAATAAGGAGGAGATGGACAGATTTTTGATTAGCAAATGGGGGAGGGACAGGAAGTGGAGTTGAGGCTGAGAGGAGATCACAAACATACTGATTAGGGGAGCAGATGTGAGGGGCTGACCTGCCTACTCCTGCTCCGACTTCATACATTTGGAGGTGGATCAGGCAGCACAGACAGAGAAAGGTGGATTATCATTTCAGATTGCTAAAATCCTGGAGTGGGGTGAGACAAGGGGACCGTGTCACAGATGATACGAAAGCAGATCAGACTGGCCGACTGGCTAACTTGTGACTCAACAGTGTTGCTTCCCTGTCGTTACACTTTTAAACAGAAAGGCCGGGCTCCGCGTTAACCCCACCTGCTTCACTTCAAGAGATGCCGCGTGCCCCAGCAGGAATGACAAGCCACTTACCTGCGCTACATTCGACGGTCTGGAGATCTGCTGAATGTCAGCGTTATTCGTTATATTCCGCAGAGTCCTGACGGCGGGACTCCAGGCAGTCGCCATCTCAGGGCCCGGAGGCCCCTGGCCAGGCGTCACCAAGCCAACTCTGGCCTCAGGGTGAGAGACGGAGCTGGGCACCGGCGGGACGTTGGCGCACAGGTTAATGAGGGCAGACTCCTTCCCGTGAGCCAGCCGGCGCTTCGCGGCGCTGGGAGGCGGGATTTCCGCCGGGGTCCAGTTCAGGTTCCTCTCCTGCTTCTCGGGTGAGGAGTCCGAGGAGTCGTCGAACATGATCTCGCTGGTGGCCTTCTGGGCCTTCTCACCCCCCCGCCTGTGGGGCGAGCCCGGCACGCTGAGCGGAGAGCCTGCCCGCGATGACCCAGCGCTGCTCTTGGCCGAACACTTGTTGTCCATCTCAGGCTCCTCGTCGTTTCCGGCCAGCTCCTCCTCGTCCTCCTCCTCCGGAATGACAAGGCGAGGGTGATACGTGCACTCATCCTTCCTGGATTTTGCCACGACACTGTCCTCCACCCAGTCTGGCGTCACTATCTTAATGCTGCTTCGACTCAAAGCACAGTTGTACTTCTCCTGTCAAAACAAAACAGAGTTTAAACCTTTCTGCCACTGACATTAAGAAAACTTATCACTTGTACCTTGCTTTTCCACAAGAAGGTCTCAAAATTGGAACCTAGTAAGAGCCAGAATTGTTTTTTGGAGGGACACTACAACTTTGCCACAACTGGTCCTTTATTCAGCATGCCCCCCCACCCCAATTTTAAAATTCATATCGAGACAGAAAATGAAGACACTGTTGCGAACAGTGTGTTTTTCTTCATTATATCTACAAACAGACCTCTCTGTCTAACTCATCCATGACAACAAAGTTTCCCCAAACTAAACTAGTCCCACATGCCTGTATTTGGCCTATATCCCTCTCAACCCATCCAATTTATGTGCCTGTCCAAGTGTATTTTTAATGCTGTAACTGTACCAGCCTCCACCACTTCCTTTGGCAGCTCATTCCAGACAAGCACCACCCTCTGCGTGAAAAAGTTGCCCCTCAGGTCTTTTTAAAACCTTTCCCCTATCACTTTGAACCTATGCCCTCTAGTTTTGAACTCACCTATCCTGGGGACAAGTCCTTTGCCATTCACCTTATCTTTACGTCATGTTTTTTTTAAAACATCTAAAGGCCAGCCCTTAGCCTCTGACACTCCAGTGAAAAAGATCCTAGGCTACAGGCCTTATCTTGTAACTTTGCACCTAAACCCAGAGGGATTGGGCAGAGGTTTAGAGAAAGGTCTGGGAGAACCTTTTTTTTTTAATTTTGAATGGGTCATGTTGTGGGAAGGTTGAAAAACAGTATGTTAGCCTTTCAGGAGTAATTGCAGTTATTCTATAAAGAAAGACAGTGCAAATCTTTGAAATATACAGGTGGTTTATCAGTCAGCACCTGATAAACAAAATAGCAGCTTCATACTTTCGATACAGAATTAGTTCCTAACTTTCATAGACTCCCTAATGTGGAAACAGGACTTCGGCCCAACAAGAATTAAGGTATGCAGCCAAACTAGTTGATAATACTGATATTTAAAACCAAACAAATTTGCAATACTGTTATTTAAAACCCAACTAGTTTACAGTACTGATATTTGCATTCTACACCAGTCTCTTGCCACATCACATGATCCCACCTTATCCTCACACCCCTTAGCCAGTAGCTCATTCCAGTCCCACCACAGCAGGTGAAATTTAAATTCAGATTAATACATCTGGAATTGAACAGATTTCCCTCCATAATGGTACCATAGCACGACCACTGATTACTGTAAATAGCCAGCAGGTTCACTAATGCCCTTTCAGGAAGGGCACCTGCCATCCTTAGCTAGTCTGGCCTACATGTGACTCCAGACCCTGAGCAATGCTGCTGACCCTTAACTGCCTTCTGGAAATGGCCTCAGTTCCAGGGTAATTAGGGATTTAAAAAAATGCTGGCTTTGTTAGCAAAACCCATACCCTATGAAAGGATACAGAGAAAATTCCTGGGCTCTTATTTTTAAAGAAGACATTTTTGTAGAAAAATTACATTTTAGCATATTTTAAAAATTATGTCACTGATTAAAGGAACGCACAGATTTAACGTTAATTCTGTAGGACTTTGGGAGAAGCAATTACCGTTTGGATCAATCTGGCAGTTGTTTAATATTTATTCAGTTGGTAATTATAAAGTTCAAAGACAGCCTATTAAGGTATGGATCTGAGGCTTTAATGCATTAAGCTTTGTGAAAATGCTGATGGGGCTACCCTAATCCCATTCGTCTCAAGGTCTGTATTCAATGTAAACATATAGCTCCTTAGTAATACACATGTTTACAGGAGAGAAGGCCCATCATCAGTCCCTCACCCATCAAAGAACTGACTACACTGATTCCAGCTTTCACTTTTCTATACATAGCTCTGGGGGCTATGGCTGGGCAAGGGACTAGCTAAATGTAACTTAATTGTTACAGAAACTTCTCACTCAACCACCCTTTTAGACAGTGAGCTTCTGACTCTCTCCAAAAGCACAGCGGGTCAAGCAGTGTCAAAGAAGAAGGGGAGCGATGAAAGGTTACAACATCGACTCCCCGTTTCCTCTATGCGGCTTGACCTGCTATGCTCTTCCAGCTCCACTCTTTATCCACTCTGACTCTCCAGCATCTGCCGTTCTCATGATCTCCAGTGAAGTGTATTCTCTTCTCACCTTACATCGATGTCCCTCTACCAACACAAAAAATGCCTTCCTATCCATCAGAGACAGGCAAGAGGCTGGAAGAACACACAGCAAGCCAAGCAGCATCAAGAGGTGGAGAAGTTAATGTTTCGGGTGTAACCCTTCTTCAGGATTGAGGGCGGGTGTGAGGGGAGCTGCAGATAAATGAGTAGAAAAGCCAGGGTGAAGTGGCGATAGGTGAAGAGACAGGTAGAGGGTACGACCTAGTTTGTCAATGGGATGAATTAACCTGGTAGGTGGCAGGGAGGGGTAAAGGAAGGTGGAGGGGCTTGGAAGGGAGTTGGGAGATGGGAAGAGAGCTTATTAGAAATTGGAGAATTCAATGTTGAGCTCTCCGGGCTGTCGGCTGTCCGGTGGAAGATGAGGAACTGTTCCTCCAATTTGCAGTGTGGTTCGTTGTGGCAATGGAAAAGGCCAAGGATGGTCATGTCAGAAAGAGAATGGGAAGGGGAATGAAGTCTTCAACCAAGTTTGATCCTATCCATCCTGGCTACAACCTTTGCGCACCAGTTGTGGTCTAACCAGTGTTTTGTACAGTTCCAGAATAACTTCCTTCCTCTTGTATGCTCTACCTCTGCTAATAAAGCCAAGTCTCCTATATCGTAACTACAGGAGGTGGAACACCTGCCCATTCACTTCCTCCCACTTACACACTTAAAGCCCCAAACTCACCTTCCAGGTGAAACAGCATTTCACTTGCAGTTCACTGCTCACAATATGGTTTCCTCTTCACTGGGGAGTCGAAGCATAAACTGGGTGACTGTTTTGCAGAACACCCATATTCAGTCTGCAAAAAAGACCCTGAGCTTCCAGTCACTTGCCACCTTAACACCCCACCCCAGACGTTCGTTCCCTGGCCAACATCTCTGATCTCAGGCTTGCTCCGGTGCTCCAGTGAAGCTTGGTGCAAGCTGGAAGAATAGCACCTTATATTCCACTTGGAGACCCTGCAGCCTTCTGGACTCAGTATTATGTTCAACAATATTAGGACTCGAGACACCTTTTCCCAAGCTGCACACATTAGGCCTTGCCATTACATGCTAATACACACAACCCATTGTTAGCCACTAGTTCACATTAGGATCTCTTCATTCCCAAGTTAATCATTAACTACTCCTGTCTTTCCAACTGTTCTGTCTCTTAGTAATTTTTGAGAAGATTTGTAGCTCAGGTTAATGATAAGTAAGTAAGTTAGCTCACTGAGCTGGAAGGTTTGTTTTCAGACGTTTCGTCACCATGACTAGGTCATATCATCAGTGAGCATCTCTGGTAAAGTGCTGGTAGTATGCCCTTCCTCTCTATTTATAGGTCTTGGTTTCTTAAGGTGGGTGATGTCATTTGCGTTTTTCTCTTTTCAAGGGAAGATTGATAGGGTCTAAATTGATGTGAAGGGCTTTTGCTCGAAACGTCAACTTTCCTCCTCCACAGATGCTGCTTGATCTAGTGTGTTTTTCCAGCACCATGCTCTTGACGCTAAATTGATGCGTTTATTGATGGAGTTCTGGTTAGAATGCCATGCCTCCAAGAATTCTCATGCATGTCTTTGCTTCACCTGCTCGAGGATGCGTGCGTTGTCCCAAAGTGGTGTCCTTCTTTGTCTGTATGTATGGAAGCTGG
Source organism: Hemiscyllium ocellatum (assembly GCF_020745735.1). Classification (NCBI taxonomy): domain Eukaryota; kingdom Metazoa; phylum Chordata; class Chondrichthyes; order Orectolobiformes; family Hemiscylliidae; genus Hemiscyllium; species Hemiscyllium ocellatum. Next base: position 119,696,241 of record NC_083405.1, on the reverse strand, counting down.
TGACAGTGGATTGTGTCTCGGTGGCCAGTTGCTGTTCATGTATCCTGGTGGCAAATTTCCTGCTAGTTTGTTCTCTCTCTTTGGGCACTAACCCTAACTATCATTTACACCTTACCCCCTCCCCACACTTCCGCATAAAAAACAACTTTTTTCCTAGCTACCATCAGTTTTAAGGCAGGGACACTGGACCTGAAAAGTTAACTTTGATTTCTCTCCACAGTTGCTACCAGACCTGCTGAATTTTTCTGGTAATTTCTGTTTTTGTGTTGTATAAGTCTTCTCAACCATCTTATTCTTCCTGCCCTATCTTGACTGTTCTGATATGCACACCAAGGTTCTTATGGTCTCCATAACTTCCCAGGGTCTACCATTCACACAATAATTGCTTGCCTTGTTAGGCCTCCCCAGGTGCATTACCGCGCACTTTTCCAGGTTGAATTCCATTTGCCACTGCTCTGCCTAGCTAACCAGTCGGGTCCATTGATATCCTTCAGTAGTTTACAGCTATCCACCTTATATTTAAATGCGGAGGAATGGGAATATGGGAGATATAGCAGTTTGGTTCAGTAATTGGCTGGCTGAAAGAAGACAGAGGGCAGTGGTTGATGGGAAATGTGAGTCCAGTTACCAGTGGTGTACCGCAAGGATCAGTGTTACGTCCACTGCTGTTCATCATTTTTATGAGCGGCCTGGATGAGGGTGTAGAAGGGTGGGTTAGTAAATTTGCAGACGACACTAAGGTCGGTGCAGTTGTGGATAGTGACGAAGGATGTTGTAGATTGCAGAGACACATAAATAAGCTGCACAGCAACGTTGAGAGGTGGCAAATGGAGTTTAATGCAAACAAGTGTGAGGTGATTCTCTTCGGTCGGAGTAACCGGAATGCAAAGTACTGGGCTAATGGTAAGATTCTTGGTAGTGTAGATGAGCAGAGAGATCTCAGTGTCCAGGTACACAGATCCTTGAAAGTTGCCACCCAGATTGACAGGGTTGTTAAGAAGGCATTCAGTGTTTTAGCTTTTATTAATAGTGGGATCAAGTTCCGGAACCATGAGGTTATGCTACAGCTATACAAAACTCTAGTGCGGCCGCACTTGGAGTACTGTGTACAGTTCTGGTCACCGCATTATAAGAAGGATGTGGAAGCTTTGGAAAGGGTGCAGAGGTGATTTACTGGGATATTGCCTGGTATGGAGGGAAGGTCTTATGAGGAAAGGCTGAGGGACTTGAGGCTGTTTTCGTTAGAGAGAATGAGGTTGAGAGGTGACTTAATAGAGACATATAAGATAATCAGAGGGTTAGATAGGGTGGACAGGGAGAGCCTTTTTCCAAGTATAGTGACGGTGACCATGAAGAGGCATAGCTTTAAATTGAGGGGTGATAGATATAGGACAGACGTCAGAGGTACTTTCTTTACTCAGAGAGTAGTAAGGGTATGGAATGCTTTGCCTGCAACGGTAGTAGATTCGCCAACTTTAAGTCGTCATTGGACAAGCATATGGACGTACATGGAATAGTGTAGGTTAGATGGGCTTCAGACTGGTATGACAGGTCGGCGCAACATCGAGGGCCGAAGGGCCTGTACTGCGCTGTAATGTTCTATGTCCTGTTTACCACACAACCTTTTCTCTCTGAGATCTAAAGGACGTTTACTTGGTGGAGGAGAGATTTGTTTTGGGAATAGTGCTGGAAGGGACACAGGTGTGAGGCAAGAGAGAGATTTGGAAACAGGGAGGTGATTTTTTTTTGTTTCAAAATTACAGCTTTGCCAGAAAAGAAGCCATACTGGGTCAGCAAGTACAGGAGTTACTTCCAGCTTCAGATATAACAAAATAAACAACATTAGGACTAGGAGCAGGAGTGGGCTTCAGTCTGCTCAATTATTCAATACAGCAACAGGTGATCTCATTGCGGCCTCAACTCCACTTTTCTGCCCGCTCCACAGACCCCATCACTAATTAAAAATCTGTCCACCTCCTCTAGACATATGCTCAATGTTCCAGCACCCACTGCACTCTGGGGCAGTGAATTCAAAAGATTCATCACCTTTGAGAGAAGGATAGAAAGAGAGGAGGGGAAGTGACGTTTTTGATAAGGGATAGCATTACAGCTGCACTGAGGGAGGATATTCCTGGAAATACATCCAGGGAAATTATTTGGGTGGAACTGAGAAATGAGAAAGGATGATCACCTTATTGGAATTGTATTATAGACCCCCCCAATGGTCAGAGGGAAATTGAGAAACAAACTTGTAAGGAGATCTCAGCTATCTGTAAGAATAATAGGGTGGTTGTGGTAGGGGATTTTAACTTTCCAAACATAGACTGGGACTGCCATAGTGTTAAGGGTTGAGATGGAGAGAAATTTGTTAAGTGTGCACAAGAAAATTTTCTGATTCAGTATGTGGATGTACTTACCAGAGAAGGTGCAAAACTTGACCGACTCTTGGGAAATAAGGCAGGGCAGGTGACTGAGGTATCAGTGGGAGAGTACATTGGGGCCAGCGACCATAATTCTATTAGTTTTAAAATAGTGATGGAAAAGGATAGACCAGATCTAAAAGTTGAAGTTCTAAATTGGAGAAAGGCCACTTTTGATGGCATTAGATTAGTACCTTCAAAAGCAGCTTGGGGGCAGATGTTCGCAGGTAAAGGGATAGCAGGAAAATGGGAAGCCTTCAGAAATGAGATAACGAGAATCGAAAGAAAGTATGTTCTGTCATGGTGAAAGGAAAGGCTGGTAGGTATACAGAATGCTGGATGACTAAAGAAATTGAGGGTTTGGTTAAGGAAAAGAAGGAAGCCTATATCAGGTATAGACAGGATAGATTGAGTGAATCCTTAGAGTATAAAGGCAGTAGGAATATATTTAAGAGGGAAATCAGGAGGGCAAAACGGGGACATGAGATAGCTTTGGAAAATAGAATTAAGGAGAATCCAAAGGGTTTTTACAAACACATTAAGGACAAAAGGGTAACTAGGGAGAGAATAGGGCCCCTCAAAGATCAGCAAAGCGTTCGACAAGGTTCCCCGTGGGAGACTGATTAGCAAGGTTAGATCTCATGGAATACAGGGAGAACTAGCCATTCGGATACAGACCTGGCTCAAAGTTAGAAGACAGAGGGTGGTGGTGGAGGGTTGTTTTTCAGACTGGAGGTCTGTGATCAATGGAGTGCCACAAGGATCGGTGCTGGGTCCTCTACTTTTTGTCATTTATCTAAATGATTTGTATGTGAACAGAAGAAGGATAGTTAGTAAGTTTGCAGATGACACCAAAATTGGAGGTGTAGTGGACAGCAAAGAGGGTTACCTCAGATTACAACAGGAGCTTGATCAGATGGGACAAATGGGCTGAGAAGTGGCAGATGGAGTTTAATTCAGATAAATGAGAGGTGCTGCATTTTGGGAAAGCAAATCGTAGCAGGACTTATACACTTAGTGGTAAGGTTCTAGGGAGTGTTGCTGAACAAAGAGACCTTGGAGTGCTGGCTCACAGCTCCTTGAAAGTAGAGCCACAGGTAGATAGGATAAATTAGATTACTTAGTGTGGAAACAGGCCCTTCGGCCCAACAAGTCCACACCGACCTCCTGAAGCGCAACCCACCCAGACCAAATCCCCTACATTTCCCCCTTCACCTAACACTACAGGCAATTTAGCATGGCCAATTCACCTGACCTGCACATTTTTGGACTGTGGGAGGAAACCGGAGCACCTGTAGGAAACTCACGCAGACATGGGAGAATGTGCTAACTCCACACAGACACAGTTACCTGAGGCGGGAATTGAAACCGGATCTCTGGCGCTGTGAGGCAGCAGTGCTAACCACTGTGCCACCCATAGCGAAAAAGGCGTATGCTTTTCTTTATTGGTCAACGTATTGAGTACAGGAGTTGGGAGGTCATGTTGTGGCTGTACAGGACATTGGTTAGGCCACTGTTGGAATATTGTGTGCAATTCTGGTCTCCTTCCTATCAGAAAGATGCTGGGAAACTTGAAAAGGTTCAGAAAAGATTTACAAGAATGTTGCCAGGGTTGGAAGATTTGAGCTATAGGGAGAGGCTGAACAGGCCGGGGCTGCTTTCCCTGGAGCATTGGAGGCTGAGGAGTGACCTTATAGAAGTTTACAAAATTATGAGGGGCATGGATAGGATAAATAGACAAAGTCTTTTCCCTGGGGTCGAGGAGTCCAGAACTAGAGGGCATAGGATTAGGGTGAGGGGAGAAAGATATAAAAGAGACCTAAGGGGCAACTTTTTCATACAGAGGGTGGAACGTGTATGGAATGAGCTGCCAGAGGAAGTGGTGGAGGTGGGTACAATTGCAACATTTAAGAGGCATTTGGATGTGTACATGAATAGGAAGGGTTTGGACAGATATGGGCTGGGTGTTGGCAGGTGGGACTAGATTGAGTTGGGATATCTGGTCAGCATGGATGGGTTGGACCGACAGGTCAGTTTCCATGCTGTACATCTCTATGACTCTATAATCTGCTCTCCTTTATCCTAAACCTGTGACCTCCCATTCTCGACTGCCCCACACAAGGAAGCATTCGTTCGGTCTACGTTGTTCATCCCCTTCGGCACCTTGCGCACCAGTTACAGCTTGAAGCTGACATGGCAGATGGAGATACTGCAACAGCAAGCTCCGTGGAACCAGGAACACCAAAAAAAACTGGCCAGAGGACTGTAAAGCTTTACTGCTGCTCGGAGGTGAACCAGTATTAACAACAGCACCATAAACATGAAGCAGTTTCCTGCAGGAATGGAGAAACCTTCAGTTATAGCTAATAAATTCTTTTTAAGACTGCAGATGCTCCCACAGAATCACCATCACTGGGACTGGCATTGTTCCCCAGTGAACTCAGACAACCCCCACCTCGGAGACAAATGGCTATTAAGTAGATATTTACGGCCACTGCAAAGCAGCACAATTTAGTCTGCCCATTTGCTTTTAACAACTGGCTGTAAAAAGATTTTACGAGCCTGACACAGACTGCCCTATTGAAACATGCCCACAAGGCAAGTTCCGTGGATCTAAGCCTTTCAGAGATCTGTCTTCAACGAGAGCAATAAATCTCTTACATTAAAAGAAAGATCAGGGAGGGTGATATCCCCTTCATCTGCTTTCTCCTTTCTCCTTCCAAGAAAGGATAAACTCAAACCATTCCAGCTGAATAAATGAAAGTCAGAGTGCGAGATCTCCCATTTCTCACTCAGCAGTTGACCAGTGGCTCAGTAAATATACCAGTAAGACATTTCCAAACCAGAACAAGCAATATAATACCACCTCAGAAGGGCTGCAAGCCCGGGCAACCATATTTAAGCAAACTGGCAGAAAAGTCCGGGCAGGGAAAAGGAGGAGAGTTATTCTGATGCACCAAATAGTCAAGGTGCCAGGTGCTTTCACAAAGTTGCTGAATAGTTTCTCAAGGCATTGTGTGGCCTCCTCCTGAAACATACCTGCCCGATTCAGCCTAACTTCCAACTGGGAAAGACCACGGACATTGTGTGGCCTCCTCCTCCTGAAACATACCTGCCCGATTCGGCCTAACTTCCAACTGGGAAAGACTAGGGACGTTGTGGGATGAAAAGGGGAAGAAAGAAGAGGTTAAACCAGTCAATGACAGAGGCAGTTTGCGGGCCAGGGCTGAAAGGCCCCCAGTACGAAATGATCAGACTCACCACACTTCTCCAGCTTCATCCCATCCCCCGCCACACCACTCCCAAACTCAGGGCCGTTATGATGCCATGCCTCGGAAAACCCCTCCCCTACACAACACGCCCCACCAATTCCTCTCGTGAATTTACTTCCCAACACGCTCCGCTGATATCCATCTTGCCTCACCCCCTCCTTTCAGCTGGTCACCAATGCTCCCTCGAAGGTTACGTGCCTGCATGCCGATCATGGCCATGACCTTCAATTCCGAAGACAGTGCCACACTCAGAGGCCTAGGCAGCTGGAACAAGAATGAGAAAACACGCTGCTGGTCCCCGTCTGACCAGTGAACACCGAAGTCAGCCATTCGGCCCGTCGAGTCTGCTCTGCCATTTAACGGAGATCATGATGGATCTAGCCAAACTCCACTCCATTTCCCCTTCTCCCCAGAACGCACCCTCCACTTGCTAATTAAAAATCGGACTCTCTCAGCACTGAGTACACGTGATGATCCCAAGAGCTCTCTGAAGATGACAATGTCATAGACGCACGACTCACCAAGAGGAATCTCCTCCTCACCTCTGCATTAAAGATGTGACCCTTTATTCTGAGATCAGGTGCTTGAGTCGCCCATAACTATCGCCATCCACTTCTGTCACCCGCTTACCTCACACTACATCCTCACATGCACACTCAGGCATTCGCCAACACCAAAGGGTTGCTCACACATCTGAAAGCTGGTCAGCAGGTAGTGAATGAGCTGACCAGAAAACAGAACTTTGTAACAAGGAGCAGCCTGGCTTAGCTAACATTTAAGAGGAAAGATTTAAATGGGACCCAACGGGCAGAGGGTGGTGCGTGTTTGGAATGAGCTGCCAGATAAAATGGTGGAGGCTGTACAATTACAGCATTTAAAAGGCAGCTGGGTGGTATCTGAATAGGAAGGGTTTGGAGGGATATGAGCCAAATGTGACTAGATTAGTTTAGGATATCAGGTTAGCATAGAGGTGTTGGGCCGAAGGATCTGTTTCCGTGTTGTACAACTCTATGCCTCTAAGTCCTGACCAGAAATATCTAATGCCATCAAAGGCAGTGGAAAGTAGTGACTGTTCCAGGACAATGCTCATCTAGTGTGCTTACAATTAAACCTGTTGGACTATAACCAAGTGTTGCGTGATTTTCATCTAAATGGAGTACATTCCAGACTGCTCTGGCAAATGTGACTCACTTACCCCCTGAGGTTCAGGCACGATTAAGTGGGTGCAAGCTTTGTTGAGTTTGAGTTGGCAGTCCCCTCCGTAAAACGTTATTAAAGCCCATAGTGTTTTGCGGTCTTCAGTGGAAACCTGGAACAGAGAAATGGAAAGAGAGACATACTTTTCAGTGTTCATTAAATATAATTTTTATGTATTTTCTTATTACACACTTGTTGCTCTATATAAACGACAGTGAAGTCTCACTTCTCGAACCAGTAATCTAATCAAACTAGAAGCATTCACCTAGAATGGAACATTCCTTCCCAGAAGCTGACAACTCCTCAGCATAGAAATGGTAGATGGAATACAATGTAGGAAAGTGAGGTTGTGCACTTTAGCAGAAAGATCAGAGGCATACACTATTTTCTAAATGGGGAGAGATCTCACAAATCTGAAGCACAGAGGGACTTGGGAGTCCTAGTTCAGGATTCTCTTTAGGATACTATGTAAGTTCAGTTGGCGGTTAGGAAGGCAAATACAGTGTCAGCATTCATCTCCGGAAGGCGAGAATGCAAGAGCAAAGATGTATTGCACACACTGTATAACGTTCTGGCCAGACTACATTTGGAATATTGTGAGCAGTTTAGGGCCTCGCATCTGAGGAAGGATGTGCTGGCCTTGGAGGGAGATCCAGAAAAAGCTTACATAACCAATCCCAGGAATCAAGGGCTTGAAGATCCTGGGTCTGAGCTCAATGGAGTTAGCAGAATGAGGAGGAGGAATCTCAACGAAATTTACAGAATACTGTGAATGTGGAGAAGATATTTCCACTTGTAGGAGAGACTGGGGACCCAAGGGCACAGCCTCAGAGTGAAGGGGACAACCTTGTAGCATTGAGCGGAGGAGGAATTTCTTCAGCCAGAGGCTGGTGACTCTGTGGAACTCATTGCTACGGGGGACTGTGGATGCCAGGTCATTGAGTGTATTTGAGAAAGATAGATAGGTTCTTGATTAGAAAAGGGATCAATTGTTAAGGACAGAACAATGGCATTGAGAAATAGATCAGCCATGATCAAATGGCACAGCAGACTTGATGGGCTGAATAGCCTACTTCTACTCATATCTTTTGGTCTTAAATGTAAGATTTTACACAAAGTAAAGAACCTGGCCTGTTTCTGAAGTGTTCGGTCATGAATGGATCCTTTACTGGTTCAAATCTGACAACTCCTAAGAACATACTGTTTCCATGGAAACACAAGACAGTTGGCCCAATTTCTACTGTCTGTGGGGATTTCCCTCCCAATTTAGTGTTCATACCAACCCCAAAATTGCACAGCCAGCCTCCACACTTAAACATTACACTGTTTCTTTTGTTTACTTAACCTATTTTTCTAACCAACCTATTGAGATGTTATTACACATCTCTGGAGCAGGTGGAACTTGACCCCAGGCCTCCAGGTCCAAGGGTAGGGACACTACTACTGTGCTACAAGAGGGCCCATTACATATCGAAGTTCTGGGAAAATAAACTTCCTCAAAATCGCATTATTCCACCGCCAGAAGGAACATCCCAGGCTTCCAAGTTTAATAACATCTAATAAATGTACAACCGACGAAACGAAATACATGGGATCACTGCTCCTCCTCTAACTGTGTTCCTAATTAGCAACAATGCAAACAGAGAACTCTGGTAACACACTTGACCACTGAGTCATATGCAGAGCCTCCTCCACTGCCTATCTCTCCTTAACCAGGAGCAAGCGAGGACTGCAGGTGCTGGAGATCAGAGTTGAGTGTGGGGTACTGGGAAAGCACAGCAGATCAGGCAGTATCCGAGGAGCAAGAGAATCAACGTTTCACAGGTAAGCCTTTCATCATTGAGTCCACACCGCCCCTCTGAACAGCATCCCACACAGAGCAACTCACCACCCTATCGGGGTCACCTTACATTTTCCATGGGTAATCCACCCAGCCTGTACATCGGTGGGCACTATGGACAATTTACCTAACTGGCACATCTTTGGATTATGGGAGGAAATCCATACAGGCAGACCGAGGGATGGAATTGAACCCAGGTCCCTGGCGCTGTCCCTCATTGCTAACCACTAAGCCACTGTGCCATTCTGTACTTTACAGATTCTTGCACAAAATAAGTTTCTTAAAAAGCAAAATTGAGGAACAGAAAAAACAACAACCGTACCAATATTGTTTCTTCATACAAGAAATTCCTTTTCATAAAAAAGGAACAAATTTTCTGTATTATAGAATCAAGTGTAGGCCATTCATCTCCACGAGTCTGTTTTATCAGATTTTGAACCAATCCATATCTTAATTCCACCAACTAACTTTGGTTCCATAAACTTACAGCAGAGATGGTTAGAGGGCACTGACAACAGAGGTGTTCAAAACCAGAAGGAATTTTGACAGAGCGATGGGTTTGTCCCTTCTGTCATGTGGCGCAGTAATCAGAGCCTACAGACTGAGCTAACTGGCAGAGGAAACTATAGGGGATGAGAGAACATTGCTCCCCATATGATGGGGGTGTGGTTGGGGTGGGGAAGCTGAGAAGATCTGGAGCATTACCTTAACAAGTTGTGTAGGAACACATGGCGACGCTGCTCCTTTAACAAAAGTTATTCCGTCCTTGTTTTTTTGAGAGGTTGTAAAGGTAGAGGTTTCGATATGTCTGGAAGTCTCTACTTGAAAAGGTTCTTAAGTTCTTTTAAAAAACACTTGCACAATAAAGGGGGGCTGCCAGTTCTCCCAATTCAGAGATTTTTCTGGTTTGTTTGATTTCACCAAGTAGACTGTCTGAAGCTGCTGGTTAAGTTATTAGCCGGGGACCAAAAGAACCCGCTCCACACTGATCCCCCCCCCCCCCTCTCTCTGCCGTCTCTCTCCTTTAAGACCCTGTGTTTGAATTTACCTTTTTGCCATGGGGGGGGGTTTGATTATGGGATGGTGCAGGAAATCGTAACAGCTCTTTGTTAAGTTGTACTTTCATGTCGGTTGGGTTTTCAAGTCGTTATGTTATTGTAAATTTGGTTTCCTTTGGTTAGTGTGTGAATAAATTGTGTTTTTTTTTAAACTGAGTGGTTGGGCCAGCTGCATTCCTCCTGAAATATCCACTGTACACCGGCTTAAAACAACTAGAAACGTTAGAGCCTGGGCTATCTTTTCGAGGGGGTCTGACCTGGTCCATAACAAAACATCCAAAAGACAACTTCGAAATCTGCTTTATTGTCACGATCACTCGAATGAGTGCTGTGAAGAATCTTATATAGCCACAATCCTAAAGGACTAATGGGCAGGGTTAAGGGGAAAAGGCAGAGTTGGGACTGGATATATGGATAGCTCTTTCATGGGGAGGTGATGGCCAAATCATATTATTACTGGACTGTTAATCCTGAAACCCAGTAAAATGTTCTATGGACCTGGGTTCAAAACCTGCCATTGCCGACAGTGAAATTTGAATTCAATTTTTAAAAATTCTGGAGCTAAGAATCTAGCAATGATTAGGAATCCAATGCAGATGGTCAGAAAACCCATCTGGTTCACTAGTGTCCTTCAGGGACCCTCATCTGGTCTGGCCTGCACGTGACTCCTGACCCACAGCAATGTGGCTGACTCTTAACTGCCCTCTGAGCGATTAGGGATGGGCAATAAATGCTGGCCTACCGAAAACGCCCTCATACCATGAGTGAATTACAAAAGAAAACCCACTGCACTAGCCCAACTGGCATGGGGGGGTATCCTTCAGATCCAAATCCAAATATGCTGTTTGAAAATAAAATGCAAATGAAATTAAAAGCAATAAACATACTCCCCACGTAAAGTCTTTTCAACTACTCGAAGAGCATTAAAGAACAGGAGGTATCAACATGTGTGTTACAGGACAGCACATGCTCGAGGGGGCTAAGTGATATCACCATAGCATCAGTCCACAGTCTATCATGGCATGAAAGGAATATACAGTCGAACGCAAATAATCGCGGATTTGGTTTCCAGGGTTTGTTATCCGCTGCCTAAAACAATTAAATGGAAAATTCCAGAAATAAACTAATCATTTCTCTTCATTGCACAATCATCCCTTGAGGGTCAAGCTAAAACGCCAGAATCCCGTTCATTTGACGGCACGCTCGCATGGATAATAATGTACAAGGTATTTATTATTTAATATTGGTAATGAATTATTGCATGTAATTTATCAACTAAACTTTATCATTGGTATGTATGTAAACAAACAAAGTGACATATATAGGGTTCACTATTATCCGTGGTTTCAGGTATCTGCGATAGGTCTTGAAACACATCACCTGCGGATGGGGGCGTGGGGGGGGGGGGGGGGGGGGGAAATGGGACTACTCTACAAGGAAATTAGAGACACAGTTCAGATGATCCAACAGGAAAAAGGAAAGACTTAACAGCACATTGATGAACTATATTCAGCAAAAAGACAGCCTTGGGTCAGAAAGTGAAGACCCCTATCTGAAGAAACAGTTTCTGCTCTTCATTTCAAGGTGAATTGACTGGAAGCAATTTAAACTGGGATGAAGCACTAATGCATTTTCCTTTGCACACATGGATAAATGATTGGCCATATTCTACATCAATGGTTTCAACATAGCCAGCCTGTTGTACACCTCCATTCCTTCTTCTAAAACAGTACAATTCACGTCTTCGCTACAAACAAAGAAAAAGGGAGAAAGTGCGAATCCTTTAACAGCAGTTACCGAGAAAAGAGTTTTCTCTGCCTTGAGGAGCAGGCGCAGGGCAGTGAAAATTGCGAGGACGTACCCGTGATAGGCAGGCTGCAACTCCCGAGAATACCTGTCCTCCTTCTGGAGAGAAGCCAGCTACTCTGTGTGCGTTATGTCAAGGAAATGAGCTGCACAGTTCATTATTCTGGATCAAACATTAAAAGTGTCAGTGACAGTGTATGACAAAGACGGACCAGTTCACTCGGAGATATGAGGTGCTGGTTTACAGTGGTGAGAGAAAACCAAGGACCACGTTAGCTCACTGCACTCAGAGGGTCCCTCAAGAGCTGCAGAACATAGAAAAGTACAGCACAGAACAGGCCCTTTGGCCCATGATGTTGTACCGAGGTTTAATTCTAATGTAAAATATAACAACATAACCTACACACCCCTCAACTTGCTGCTATCCATGTGCATGCCCAGCAGTCGCTTATATGTCCCGAATGACTCTGCTTTCACCACCACCACTGGCAAGGCATTCCAAGCGTTCGCAACTCTCTGCATAAAGAACCTACCTCTGACGTCCCCTCTATACCTTTCTCCTAATATCTTAAAATTAAGACTCCTTGTACCCGTCAATCCTGCCCTGGGGAAAAGTCTCTGGTTATTAACTCCTTGTGCAGGCAATAGGCTGTAGCTAATGAGCAGGTTACCCTGGGCCAATACACTCACGGAGACACTTACTGCACAGCGAGAAAGTATTCCTGAAAATAATCACTATCACTCCATTGCTACCTGAGAAGATTCAAGGTCGGCTGATCAGGAGTTTGGTCAAGGAGGGAGGTTTTAAGGAATGCCCGAGTTAGAGGAGCTCAAATACTGTTGGGTTGAGGGTGTAGCAGATCACATCAAGAAAATGAGCAAGTCATGAAGACTTCACCAGGGGTTGTGCGCCGTAAATGGGATGGTGGAAGGGGCAGGTGGGAGGTAACCCTGAAAAGTATGAGATGATGCACTTGAAAAGAGTAATGTAACATGGAAGTGTTCAATGAACGGCATGATGCTAGGAACAAAAGGACCTTGGCATGTTTGTCCATAAATCACTGGTGAAAAATATACATTGGATGCTTGCCTTTATGAATCAAGATTAGAAAAGTAGGGAAATCATGTTGGAGTTGTACAGAGCCTTGCTGATACCACAGCAAAAGTACTCTGTGCAGATCAGGTCTCCACATTACAGCAAGGATGTACTGGAGGAGCAGCACTGGAGGAGGTGCACAGGAGATCCACCAGGATGCTGCCTGGGATGGAAAACTGCAGTCTGAGGGAAGGTTGGATAGGCTTGGGTTGTTTTCATTGGAGCTGAGTAGACAAAGGGGTGATCCCAAAGATGTGCAGGTCAGGTGAATTGGCCATTCTAAATTGCCCATAGTGTTAGGTGCATTAGTCAGAGGGAAATGGGTCTGGGTGGGTTATTCTTCTGAGGTTGGTGTGGACTTGCTGGGCCGAAGGGCCTGTTTCCGCACTGTCGGGAATCTAATCGAGGGGTACAGGATTACGAGGGGTATGAACAGGGTGAAGAGTCAGTCATATGGAGACACGGGTTCAAGGTGAGGGGCAGGAGGTTTTGAAGGAATGTGAAGAAAGGTTTGTTAACCCAGAGGGTGCTGACAGTCTAGAAGTACTGCCTGGGAGGGTAACAGAGGTGAGTTGTCTCATGTCCTTCAGAAACTACCTGGATGACCACTTGGCACATCATCACATTTAAGGCTTTGGGCCAAGTGCTGGTAAATGGGATTAGGTTGAAGGTGTTTCTCATGTCAGTGCAGACTTGGTGGGCCCATAGGGCCCTACGTGGACAAATATCCAGGAGGGAGATGCACAGAGGTATGGTGAGTACAGTAACCCCCAAAACACCAAGTTTGGAGGGGGGTTTAGGGCCAGTGACGTAGGAAGGAAGACTGAGAAGGCTAACTTTCAATGGGCCGTAGGTTAGAGAGAAAAGCACAGAGGCAAGTTACAGACTAACACAAGAGGAAGTCAGAGAGGTCTACAGCACAGAAAAAGGCCCTCAGCCCATCGACTTAGCACCGGTCAAAGAGAGCCAATTATTCCAAACCAATTTCCTGCACTCAGTCATGGCCTTAAATATATCACAACTAAAACATTTAAATACTTTCCGAAATTGAGGGTTTCTGTCATTTATAGACAGAGCTCAGATTCCCAAAAGGATTTCCCCTTGTCTCAACTTTGTGCCTCTTTCCTTAAATCTACAATGGAAGGATCAGTGGCCAGGGATCGAAAAGGAAAGGTTGCTTCCTATCTGCCCCACCTACACCACTCAGAATTTTACGCAGCTCAATCATGTCCTCTCTGTTCAAGCCTGGGATGGCAGTAGGCAGAGGAAGATCGAGGAATACTGAAGGGGTGTTGTGAAGAGATGGAAACACACTGTACTGAGAGTGGAGGAGTGAAGGAGCCAAGCAGGGGGAATCTCAGCAGAAAGGCAAAAATGGAAATGGAATGAAGGGCTTGGATCCAGAGCAGCGATCACCAATGAGCACTCAAACGGAACCAGGGAAGAGAAGGCAAGGCACAAAGCTACAAAGGAAACCTTCCATTCCCCTGGCTGTTACAATACTTCACTCCTGAATTTCACTGCAGAATCGCCTCATGTTGACTGGGCGCAAAATGCAATCCATCGACCTGCGTGGGTGAAACATCTGAGCATGGAAAGGATACGGAAGAAGCTGGCCACACCGTACTGACAAAAACACCCAGGACGGCTGCAAGAGAGAGGAGAGAGAAAAAAAAGAGTCACAAAATATATACGTAACTTTCTTAATACTGCATACTCTTCCACTTCGCAGATTAACCATCACCCACGTCTGGCACAAGACTCCCATTACCTCTGCAGTTAATCTCAGACACACCAGCTCATTTAAGTGGGTTCAGCAGCATTGTGTACTATACGCCTGGACTCTAGGATTAGATTAGATTAGATTACTTACAGTATGGAAACAGGCCCTTCGGCCCAACAAGTCCACACCGACCCACTGAAGCCCAACCCACCCAGACCCATTCCCCTACATTTACCCCATCACCTAACACTACAGGCAATTTAGCATGGCCAATTCACCTGACCTGCACATTTTTGGACTGTGGGAGGAAACCGGAGCACCTGGAGGAAACCCACGCAGACACGGGGAGAATGTGCAAAGACATGTGTCACAGACAGTCTCCTGAGGTGGGAATTGAACTCGGGTCTCTGGTGCTGTGAGGTAGCAGTGCTAACCACTGTGCCACCGTCTACGACTGGTGATTCACAGGAATTGACCAATTATCGGGAAACCCATGTTAAGACCCCAGTGAGGAAGTGGGCAAATTGCAGTTAATTGAATAAATCTGGGAGGAGCTGGTGAAAGTCACCATGAAAACTACCCATTAAAAATCCAACTGATTCATTAAAGGTGCCTTATTTAGATAAAGTTGCTGTCTTTCCCAGTCTGGTCTCCAGCAATGTGCTTGAATCCGAGCTCTAAAATGAGTCTGTGAATTATACCAAGGGACTAAACCATCACTTTAAAAAACATCTCTACGATTAACAATAGTTCGAGCTGCTTCACAAGGTCAATTCATGGCAGGCAATAAATGCTGTCCCACCCCCCCCTCTACCCACATCACCTCCCCAGAAAACAACACTCACATCAGTGAAAACCAACCCAATAGATCTTGTGAAGAATAGGTATGGAATTGTTTTCCATCCGCCCAAGTACTTTCTGGTCTCCCATTTATTTAGACTTGTGTAAGGACGAGTATAATAAAGGGCTTAGAGTTCTCAATTGTTTTTACGTAGCTTTAAAACAACCTGTAACTAGAAAAGGATGACTTGCAACAAATCGCAATTTCTCGTTAAGTACAGAAGCCTGATCCATGCTTTCTACCAACCTGGGACTAACAGAAAAAGCAGACAGTTGGGGGATTTTACATATTTATTTTAAAACTAACTTCTGTGATGATTTGAGCAGCAGCAGGGCTTGATTTCCTGGGGCGCTACCCCAATGCAGTACAACAGCGCTCCTCAAAGTGCAGCTCACCCTGGGTTACGTGCTCAGGCACTGGGATGCGCGGGGTGAAGGGACTGAACCAATGATCTTGGGGAACGTGGATCCCAGCACTGACTTCCAGTTCCAGATGCAGAGTTCAGAGGCACACGGGTAAGATATAAACCAAGGAGGGCTGCTAACCCACCACTCCACTCTCCTGTTCCGTGGGCACCTCAGACACAAGTCAAATCCTCAAGGATTCTCCAAGCTGGATATTCAAGCTGAACAGAGTGAAGTAATTGAAATATAGGAACAGAAGTAGGCCATTCAGCCCCTTGAGGCTGTTCCAGGATTCTTTAAGATCACGCAGCCTAACTCCATTTACCTGCCTTTGGCCCATTCCCCTTAATACCTGCTCTTCACAAAAAATCATCTCCAATTTAAAATTAAGAACTGACCCAGCAGCCACTACTATTTGTGAGAGAGAGTGGAAAACATCAACCATTTTTTTTTGTGTGGAAGTGATTCCCAAGATTGCTCCCTGGACACTCTAGCCCTAATTTCCTAGTTTTGGAATCCCCAACAGTGGGGATAGTTTATCATTATCTATCCTGCCTTTTCCGGTTTATCTTGAAGACTTCAATCAGATCACCCCAGAACCTTCCAAAGTCATTAGAAATTCTAGAGAATATCAATTATATGGAGTCAGGAATGAAGTCACTTTCACTAAGCCTTCCAGAACCATGGTCAGTGGTAAAATCCAATGGTGTGGAGAAACGTTCTAATGTCCTGGCCAGCCTTGACCTGTCCGTTCCCTCCTCTCCAGTTCCATTGATTGTTGGATGTAGTCTGGAATGAAACCCACTGGAGAGTGATCAAGAAGCTTCATTCTCTCTCACCTATGATTTCATCAATAAAATGTGACCGAGCCCATTGTTATGAAACGTAGAAAATGTACTGAGAAGGCCATTTGAGTAAAAAGTGAGGCCTGCAGATGCTGGAGATCAGAGCTGAAAATGTGTTGCTGGTTAAAGCGCAGCAGGTCAGGCAGCATCCAAGGAACAGGAAATTTGATGTTTCGGGCACAAGCCCTTCATCAGAAATCATCATTCCTGATGAAGGGCTTGTGCCCGAAACGTCGAATTTCCTGTTCCTTGGATGCTGCCTGACCTGCTGCGCTTTAACCAGCAACACATTTTCAGCTGAGAAGGCCATTTGGCCCATCAAGTGGGTGCTGATTGGAAAAGCTCTCCAGCTGTTGGTCCATAGCCTTGTCTGTGTTTTACTTCAAACTGTGTCAAGGCTCCCTTTAGGGAGTGAGCCCTAACCACCCACTGTGCGGTGGAGTGAAAACAAAATTCTCAGCTCCCCTCCAATGCTTTCATCTCAACCTCTTGGCTATCAATCTCTGTGCTCTGCACACCTCCATGCACTCCCCTTCAGCTTTCACTCTTCCAAGGAGGGCGGCTCTAACCTGTCCAATCTACCCTCATGTCACAGCCTTTGGATGACAGCAGAATTCATCGTGGGTAGATGGGAACATGGGATTCGAAAGACCAGTGGGTCAACCATGATCTTATTGAACGACAGAGCAGGCTGGAGGGGCTGAATTGGCCTCTGCTGCTCCCAATCTGTACGTACATATCAGATAGCATTGTCGAATGGCCTCCCCAGGTGAGGTCCCTTAGCTGACCAATACAAAAAGAAAGTGCTGGCTTTTAATTCTTCCACACTGGAGAGATCCGTACAAGGAAGTGCACAATATCGATGTGAGTCGACCATCGTTGTTCAGAGCATTGAGTATAAGAGTTGGGACATTACGTTGCGGTTGTATAAGACTTTGATGAGTCCACTTGTAGAACACTGCATTCAATTCTGGTCAAAAACAAAAGTTGCTGGAAAAGCTCAACAGGTCTGGCAGCATCTGAGAAGAGAAATCAAAGTTAACATTTCGGGGCTGGTGACCCTTGCCCAGAAAGGTTCGAGAAAAACCTTACAAGGATGCTGCCAGGTCTGGAGGGTTTCAGTTATTAGGAGAGTCTAGATAGGCTGGGACTACGTCCCGAGAGCATCAGAAGCTGAGGAGGGACATTACAAAGGTTTATAAAGTCACGAGGGACATGGATTGGGTGAATAGCCAGGGTTTTTTTCTCCCCAGGGTAGGTGAGTCCAAAACTAGAGGACATAGGTTTAATGTGAGAGGGAGAAAAGATTTAAAAAGGGACTGCCAACTTTTTCCACGTAGAGGGTGGTGCGTCTATGGATGTGCTGCTAGAGAAAATGGTGGAGGCTGATACAATTGCAACATTTGAAAGGCATCTGGATGGGTATATGAATAGAAAGGGTTGAGAGGGATTTGGGCCAAGTGCTGGCAAATGGGACTAGTTCAGTTTAGGATACCTGGTCAGCATGGATGAGTTGGAGTGAAGGGTCTGTCCCAGTGCTGTATGACTGTACAATCAGTGCACAAGGTACCAACATCTCCCTATTCCTAGCAATGGAAAACATCACTGCAAACTGGGAAGTGCTGCACACTGCTACTGAAACCTGTGGCACAATTTGCCGTCCTGAAGGGCAACTTTGAATCACACGGAACTGCAGGTTCCAGCAGTGGGTAATGATTTCAGATACTGCAGGACATTAAATATTAGGGTTTTTTTTTCCCTTAGAGTGCTGCAGAACTGGACATGTGCTTATATTAGGGCTTTAGCTAATTCATGAGAAAAAAAATTGCAAGCTAAGGAGTGAACACAGCATTTTAATTACAATATTATACGAAGTGGATGATGCATTAAGAGCTGGATTGACAAGGGAATAACAGAAAGACCATTTCAAAAGAGTCCTGATTCAAGACTTCCCTTCACTGCCTCTCCTTCAAATGCCCTTCCAAACTAAAGATCTTATCTCTGACTTTGATACCCTACTCACGGATCTCCTAAATTATTGAATGATTCAGGGCTTTCCAAAGATAGAAGGAAATTTTTATTTCATACAACTGCACTGTGCTCAAAAGCACAGAGTGCATAAATTATTGAAAACTGAGATACAGGAATAATCACAATTATCACAAGTCAGAAAGGAAAAAAAAATCAGCACCCATCCCCTTGCAAAACAAACTCCGAGAAAAATGGTGGGGGTGTGGGTAGTGGATACATTTAATATTGGCTGAAAATTTGATCACTGGACATTTCAGCTCAAAATCGAGAAAGAAAACAAGTTAAGCCAAACTTGCTGAGACCCCCCCCACCCCAGGATTGTGTGGGAAGTGGCAGAGGAATAGGGATTGTCTCCCCCAGCACAACGAGAGATCTACTCTGCACTGGGCGCCTGATCAAGGGAGGATTGAGGTGTAAATCAGCATCGCACAGAGAAAGTCAGTCCCAGTCACAGCACCAACACCCATCAGCTGCTCCACTGAATCAAGGAGCACCACTTGACCACTCCACAGCCAACAAGCTGAATGCACTGAGACGTCTTAAGGGGTACTGCATTTGTAAACCCATTACCTCACACAGCGCAAACAGCACAAATTAGGGGACCAAAATCAACCTGCAGTTACCACCATCCCCCCCCCCGCCCCCCCCCCCCCCCCCCCCCCCCCCCCCATATCGTCAAGGAAGTGTTTGTATAAACAGGAAGTTGTCCAAGCGAGGACTGACCTTGCTCATTCCTCCTCGATGTGGAAGTACCAGTGTTGGACTGGGGTGGACACGACACCAGGTTATAGTCCAACAGGTTTATTTGAAATCATAAGCTTTTGCAGCAAGTGACTTCACCCGATGAAG
Source organism: Hemiscyllium ocellatum (assembly GCF_020745735.1). Lineage (NCBI taxonomy): Eukaryota > Metazoa > Chordata > Chondrichthyes > Orectolobiformes > Hemiscylliidae > Hemiscyllium > Hemiscyllium ocellatum. The sequence continues at coordinate 119,676,859 of NC_083405.1, read as the reverse complement.
GAGCATCGCTCCGAAAGCTTGCGATTTCAAATAAACCTGTTGGACTATAACCTGACGAAGTGTGGCTTCTGACTTCAGTATTCCTCAAGGGAGATGGAGAGCAATGTTTCCCCTTTGGGAGCCAAAATGACAACAGGTCATAGCTCTATGCGAAAGGGGTGTCAGATTTAAAACAGAGATGAGGAGAAATTACCTCTCTCTAAGGTTCATGAATCTGTGAAAGTCACTGCCCCCAAATGCACTGGATGCTGGGACACTAAATAAATTTAAAAAGGAGTTAGACGGATTTTTCATTAGGAACAGGTTGAAGGATTATAGAGAGCAAGGTGATGTTGAGGTGGAGGGGAGGACAGCCATGATCATGCTGAATGACCGAGCAGGCTCAGGTAGAAGTGGGGAACTGAAACAAACACAGCACTGAGAGAATGCATTGTTCAAACACGTGGTCAAGGCAGATTCAATCACCTTTTCCAAAGGGAAAGTGGACGGGCTAACACAACAACGTAGGGGAGAGATCCTGGGCAAATACTGGCTGGGCCAAATAGTTTCCTTGCTAGGGTGCAACCATTTCATAACTGATTTATATTGTACATCCAAGTCATTCTGCAGCGACATGCCCTTCAGATTGAAAAGGCGAATTTGCCGTGCAGGACAGAGAGAGAATATAAAGCTCACCTTAACCACTGGCAGGTCAAACACTTCCCGAGCCTCGCCAACCTCTGGGTTGTCACCATCTTCCGCAATAATGTGCGTCGCCAATGCGTTATATGAAACCTCTTTCGCCTTGCCAGCTTTCAGCAGCTGAATCACCTAAAGAAACAAAGAGACAGCTGTAAACACACACTAGACACAGGATGAGCTGACTGCTAAAGGTACAGACACACACAGGAACGATGCGTCTTCTTAACCAATGAGCTATTGAAAAAGAAACAGAGCAATGAAGGGGAATGGAATTAGAGTGAACTGCAATCCCAGAGGAAGAAAAGAAAGGGGTAAAAGTTAGAAGAACGAACAAAATTACAATATTGAAATTGCACATTGCTGTGAATTTACGATCCATGAGGGTTTAGAGTTGACAGTCACACTGCATTAACAATTGCCACACTGATAAACTCAACTTGGTCTAAGTTTAACCGGTAGAACCAGCACTTTTTTTTTTAAGAATAACAGGGTAAGCTGTCCCTTTCTTGTAAGGCTCAGAGCGGAGTATTATCAAAATCACAGTAATCTGCAGCGATTTTCCAAAAGCTCAGGGATGTCTGGATCCTAGCCACAGGCTGCTGTATAACCCACACTCTTCAACCAGAACACCACAGAACTCACCATCAAACTGACACCAACCACGGCTTCAGTTCAGCATGTAGTAAATGCACAAGAGTGATCAACATCGAGTCATAGAGATATACAGCAGGGAACCCAACCCTTGGGTCCAACCCAGCCATGCCGACCAGATATCGAACCCAATCTCGTCCCACCTGCCAGCACCTAGCCCATATCCCTCTAAACCCTTCCTATTCACATACCCATCCAAATACCTCTTTAATGTTGCAATTATACCGGCCTCCACCACTTCCTCTGGCAACTCATTCCATATACATACCATTCTCTGCATGAAAACGTTGCCCCTTGGTTCTATTTTGTATCTTTCCCCCTCACCCTAAACCTATGCCCTCTAGTTCCGGACTCCCCCACAGGGAAAAGACCTTGTCTATTTATCCTATCCATGCCCCTCACGATTTTTATGAGCTTCTATAAGGTCACCCCTCAGCCTCCAACACTCCAGGGAAAACAGCCCCAGCCTGTTCAACCTCTCCTTATAGCTCAAATCTTCCAACCCTGGCAACATTATCGTAATTTTTTTGTGAACCCTTGTGAGGCCAGAATCGCACGCAGTATTCCAACAGTGGCCTAACCAATGTCCTGGGCAGCCACAACATGACCTCCCGACTCCCAATACACTGACCAATAAAGGAAAGCATACCAAACACCGTCTTCACTATCCTATCTACCTGTGACTCTCTTTGTTCAGGAAGACTCTCCAGCATCTTACCATTAAAAGTGTACAAGTCCTGCTACAATTTGCTTTCACAAAATACAGCACCTTGCATTTATCTAAATTAAAGTCCATCTGCCACTCCTCAGCTCATTGGCCCATCTGATCAAGATCCTGTTGTACTCTGGGGTAACCTTTTCCACTATCCACTGCACCTCTAATTTTGGTGTCATCTGCAAACCTACTAACTATACCTCTTCTGCTCACATCCAAATCATTTAAATAAATGACAAAAAGTCGTGGACCCAGCAACAAACATGAAGCAACCTGCGGAAACTTACACAGGAGACAATATTGCAGCAGGTTTTCACTGAGCAACAAGGACAAATGGAACTAGAGCAGTCCTCCATAGAAGCTCCCGTGTAGTTTGAAACTGTAGTGGGCACTGGGAATATGATAAAGCCATTCAAGACCATGTGCTCTACAAATATGCCCATCATCAATACACAATAAACAACAGAAGACTCTTAAAAGAGTTTGCTAAATGGCAGAGTGGAACATCAGCCTAGAAAGGATCAGCTTTAATAACAAATGAATTAAGGTAATGTCACTAACTACATAACAAACCATAGGGCTACTCTCTCATTAGAGGGAGATGACTGGTGTTGGGGTAACCGCAGGGTCACCACATCTCAGGAGAGGGGAATGGTTGAGACGGAGAATCCTTCATTAGAACCCCTTGGGAACTGAAGTCACACTGTTGGTAGCAGCGTGCATCACAAAGCTGCCAACTGAGCTTTGGCCAGTGGTGCCTCAGCTCAATGGTCAAAACAGGAAAACGGTTACAAGAGGACAGGCTCCTTCGAAGGTTCAGGCAGCCATGGGCTGAATGGCCTCCTTCTGTGCTGTATGAGTCCATCCAAGCACCCACCGTCAATCAGACTCCTGAATGAACCAGAATAGCTGCAACAATGATCAAATGCACTGGAGGATGCCGGCTTCCACACTGTAACTTGCAGCTCAGCAAGCAAACCTACATCCAGTGGTGTTGGAATGGGGATAGCAGGGACAGCATGGCAAGATGGGAACACGGGGTGGGGCTTTAACAATGTACTACTGCTATAAAAAGGGATTAATTTTGACAATGTTTTGCATTCAATACTTGAGCATCAAGCTTCTGCAAAAGTACTTCCCTTTAAATTCGAGGACCTAAAATTAACACACTTGGGAAAGATGCTTACAATTTTTACCTGTCCTTAAGCTCCACTTTTATAGCAACTTTAGCCCTGCGTTGCTTCAGCCAAGAATGGGGTGGCTCAGTCATTAGCACTGCTGCCTCACAGTACCAGGGACCTGGGTTCGAATCCACCCTTGGGCAACTTTGTGTGGAGCTTGCACATTCTTCCCGTGTCTATCCGGTGGATTGGCTGGGCTAAACTGCCCAACGTGTCCAGGGATTAGCCATGGGGATGCATGGTTGCGGGGAGGGGGGCATCTGGGTCAGTGTGGACTCGATGGGCTGAATGGCCTGCTTCCACACTGTAGGGATTCTATGAAAGTTATGTCTGGGAAGGCAGTTACAAATTAATCTTGGAGGTTTTACAATCTATTCTACAGCTTCAGCTGACTCAAGGTAAACGGCTGCGATATCACCAGGGTCGGGATCTTAGAAGTCAGAGCTCAGAGTGAGTACGATGGTCCAGACATGAACAAGTGCAGCCATAGTTGAAGATATTACTTGTGTCCCATAGAGGGAGCAAAGAGCCCTACCTAACCCAGGACATCCTCACATTGTCATGTGCTGGCCAAATTTTCCAGGCAAAGTTGAAACCTGGGACTTGGCCACTTGGGTAGTGGGAGCAGGCCAATCAAGATTAGGCTGGGTGTTCATGGGGAGCAGTGCATGATCTGACAAAGTGTACAACTGCAGCCTACCCAGCCAGGCTCTGCATTGCGACATTTTGCCTTTAACATACAGTTCACACAGCGTTTTCATTTTACCAGTATTTCACAACTGCCTTATTTTCCTAATCAGATCTAATCAGATAAAACTCAAGTATGGGTAGAGCACTCAGCCACCCGAACCTATCCTACTGTTAAAGCAAATCATGGATTGTGGCTTTAACTCCGCCTTCTTGTCCGCTACTGTTCCCTCCCCCACCCAATTCCCGAATTCCTTCATCGATCAACGATCGGGGAGACATTTTCGATCAGCCACTCTCCACTGCTCGACAGGCATTTTGGACCAGGCCAGATCCCCTCAAAACAGAAAGTAGCCAAGACCCTAACTTATTTTTCTTAAAAAGGAAGACAGAGTGGATACTCCAGAGGTGATGCAGCTGGTCAAACCACAACTCCAAAGAAAACAGAATTTATTTACACACAACGGTTGTTGAAACATAAAAAGAAAAAAACAGAATTTAGAACAACTTACTTCATAACGCATCTGACTCTACTGCAACTTAAAGCTGTTCCAATCCCTGCAACATCCCATAAACACACCATTGTTCCAAGTAATCAGAACCAGACAAATCGACACCTCTGCCTTTACAACCCTTCTTGAAGAATAACAAGGTTATGTTGTCCTTTGGTTAAGGGGCAGCATCATCACAATGAGGAAGATAATTCCACATGCTAACAAGGCTCAGAAGCAATTCTTCCTCATCTTCATTTAAATGGAAACTCTCATTTCGAGATTGTGCTTCCCAGAACTAGACCTCTCCAAATGAAGGGGGGGTGGGGGGAATTACCCTCTGTGCCCACCCATCCTTCTCAACACTGTATACTCCAACATGATCGTCCCTCATTCTTCTGAGCTCTAATCAGTAACGGCCCACCTTGTGTAAGCTTCCTCCATAATGCAACCTTTCAGGGCAGGAAGCAGTGAAGGGAACCTTCACAAAGTTACATCCAACGTAATTCTAACCTAGCGTAAAACTGTATGCCGTATTCCAAGTGCAGTCTCAGTAAAACCTCGCAGTACAATTCCCATGTGTGTGTATATACTCCATGCAATGAACACCAACAATCCATCTTCTTTACTTCTTGCTGTATCTGTACGGTAACTATTTGTTTTTAATATATAAAGACACCAATCTGTACATTCCTCTCTAGTAACATTTCATGCTCTCTCCATTTGAATAACATTTTGCTTTTCTATGCGTTCTGTAAATAAGTTTACATTTTTCAACATACTCCATCCGTCAGATCTGTGCTTACTCATATACTCTACTGAAATCCCTTTGCGACTTGATTCCTTACCTATCTTCACATTGTCAAAGGATTTGGCTGCAAAGCAACCAGTCCCTGCAAGTGATTACTAATGATCTTCATCAGTCGAGACCAAGGTATTGATTTTATTTTTATTCTGGCACAGAATGTAGACATTGGTGCAAGGCCAGTATGGTGCCCCCCCCATGTAATTGGCCTCGAACTGGGTAACCTACAAGGCTGTTTCAAAGGGCAGCTAAGATTCAGTGACACTGATGTGGTTTGAAGTCATGGGGAGGCCAGCCTACACAAGGCTAGCAGATTTTCTTCTCTCAAAAGGCACTAGTGACCCAGTTGTGCATTTAACAATCACGATTCTGCTGAATCTGAAAGGGCACAGAAAAGATTTACAAGGATGTTGCCAGGGTCAGTGGGTTTGATCACGAGGGAGTGGCTGAATAGACAGGGACTATTTCCCCTGGAGCATCAGATGCTGAAGGGTGACCTTGTACAGATTTATAAAATCATGAGAGGCACGGATAGGGTGAGTAGCCAAGGTCTTTTCTCTTGACATGACCACCAACTCCCTTTACCAAGGATCGCTATAGCACTCCACTAAATCTAGATTGTTCACCTGTAAAATGACAGAGTTAACTGTCTATTCCTGTGAATCAGCCAATCCTCTATCCTTGCTTATCACATCACTTCCCATTACTCCATGACATCATGAGATCTTGTGGAATAATATTTTACGTATCAGCCCATCAAATCGCCATTGGAAATCCAAATACAGTACAGATCCTGTTTTCCATGAACCATCTGAGTTGCTATGTTCTCAAACAACTCTAATAAATTCACCAAGAAAGATTTTCCCCTGTCAAGAAACCATGTTGACTCTGCCTGATTACGGTATGGTTTGTTCTTATCGCCTTAAAAATTAGATTCCTGTACCTTCCCAACTACAGTTGATTTATTAACGCGACATGTACCTAGCTACAGCAAAAGGTTGTGTTTTGCGTGCAACATTGGCAGATCGCAGCATGCAAAGTGTATCGGGTAACAGAACACAGCGTGGAATACAACATTATAGCTGCAAGAACATATACAAAGAGCAAGATAAAGATTAAATTTAAAATTTGAGAGGTTGTTCAGAAGTCTAATAGCAGCGAGGAAAAAGCTGTTCTTGAATCTGTTGGTACGTGTGTTTAAGCTTTTGAATCTGCTGTCCAATGGAAGAGGTTGGAACCGGGGTGGGAGGGGTCTTTGATGATGTTGGCTGCCTTCCCGAAACAGTGAGAAGTATAGATGGAGTCAATAGATGGAAGGTTGGCTTGTGAGATGGACTGAGCTGTGTTCACAACTCCCTGTAGTTTATGGTCCTGGGCAGAGCAGTTGCCATACCAAGCCATCATGCAACTGATTAGGATGCTTTCTATAACGTACCTATAAAAACCGGCAAACGTCTTCACAGGCATGCTGCATTTCCTAGCCTCCTGAGGAAGTGTAGGCAATGTTCAGCTCTGTGGCTGCATTGCCTCTGCCATTTCTTTTCTTGAATAAGATTTTCAGTTCTCCAATCCACTGGGATGGTTTCAGAATCAAGGAAATTTTGGAACATTGCAATACATCTATCATTGCTGCAGTCACTTCCTTTAAGTCCCAAGGACAGTAATAGCGATTGTTACATGATCCTGGCTCCCAACAGCCAGACTCCTGAAGTGCTTTGGGACACTTTCCTATGTAACAGGCACTGAATAAATGCAGAGTGCTGTTGTACGTTCCCTCTTGCACTCACGTTACAATTCCATGAACCTGTCACACCAGCGATCAAGCTGCCTCCTGTCACATTGACGCCATTTCTCCAGCAACAGGAAATAAAAACATCAAAGGCAAAAATCTAACAGAAAGGTTAGAAATCATTGGCAAAGGTTAGGAAGCATCAGCAAAGCTCCTCCCACCAGCACTGCTCTCAAGAACAGGAAGATTCAATTTAGCCTCTGAATGATGGAACAACACGCAGAGATCTGATACATGTTTACACACCCAGCTGTGGCCTGTATCTCCCGATACCTGATTAAAAGAAATTTCTCAACCACAGAATAAAAATCAACTCACTTTGCAACAAATGCCGTTGGCCAAAGAGAGTTTTACCCCTTGTGCAAAGTCATTGTTTTCCAATGTCAATCTGGAAGGCTTTGGCTTTCATGTCAAGGCCCATGTGAACTGGTCTCAGGCTCCCACCTAGGGAGGTGGCCACACAATAATCCGTCTCTCTGGCCTGGCAATCCAGAACTCCAGGCTGACGTTCTGTGGTTTGGACCCAAATCCCAATGTAGCTGGTCACATTCAATAAAATTCTAGAATATGGCATTCCTGTGACCTTTGTTGTCAGAAAATTGAACAAAATTTTTAAAAAGCAACGAATGACAAATAAAATTAGAGGGAAAGATTTATTCAAGAGAAAGCAAGCTAGAAATATTTGAACAGATTCTATGATTTTCTATAAATATTTAAAGATGAAAAAAGGCGTTAACAAAGTGTGCATCAGTCCCATAGAAAGAGAGACCAGGCAATAATAACCAAAAGTAAGGAATGGCAGATGAGTTGAACAGCTATTTACCCGAGTCTTCACAATATTATAGACAATAAAAATCCCAGACATATAAATCAGGATATCAAAAGGTGAAAGGAACTCAGGAAAATCACAATCATGAAAGAAATGGTGCTGTGTAAACTGTTGGAGCTGCAGACTGGTAAGTGTCTGGGTTCCTTTTTATTCATGGGATGTGGCCATTGCTGGCTGGGCTGGTATTTATTGCCCATTGCTAGTTACCCTCGAGAAGGCGCTGGTGAGCTGTCTCCTTGAACCACTGCAGTAAGTTGACCCACAATGCTGTTCGGGAGAAAATTCCAGGATTTTGACCAGCAACAGTGAAGGAACAGTGATATATTTCCAAGTCAAGATTGGGAGAAACTTGGAGGGGAACTTGCAGGTGGTAGTGTTCCACTGTACCGGTTGCCCCCTGTCCTAAATGATAATGATCATGGGATTTGGAGGGTGCTGTCTGAGGAGCCTTGAAGAATTTCTCCAAAGCGTCTTGTAGATGGTACACATTGATGATATCGAGATCAGTGGAGGAGGGAGCGGATGCTTGTGGATGTGATGCCCCACTATGCAGGCTGCTTTGTCCTGGATGGTGCACCTATCCAAGTTACTGGGGAGTATTCCCTCACACTCCTGATGTGCACTCTGGAGATGGCAGACAGGTTTTGAGGAGGCAGGAAGTGAGTTACTTGCTGCAGGATTCCAAGTCTGACCTGCTCCAAGTGTGTTCACCTGACGAACCCATTTGAGTTTCTAGTCAATAGCATCCCCCAACGTTGCTGCTCGTGGGGAATTCAATGATGGAAATGCCACTGAATGTCAAGGGGCATTGGGTAGATTGTATCTTGTTGGAGATAGTTATTGACTAGCATTTGTGTAGCACAAATGTTCCTTGCCACCTTTCAGGCCAAACCTGGCTACGTTTCGACATGGACTGCTTCAGTACCTTAGAATTTACAAATGGAGCTGAACATTATTCACCAACAGCAGCACATCTCCATTCCTAACCTGATGAAGATGAAGCAGCTGAAGCTGGTTGAGCCTGGGACAATGCCCTGAGGAACTCCGACAGAGGTATCCTGGAGCTGAGGTGAGATGACTCAGGAAGGATGGTTCTTCTGGCCGAGGGGTAGAGGTGGGAGATGGAGGAAGAGGCAGGCCAATTTAGGACTGAGGAGGAGGAATTTCTTCACTCCCCCAGAGGACGGTGAATCATTGGGATTCTCCATCCCAACGGCTGTGGAGGCTCAGTCAATGAGTACATTTAATACAGACAGCAATAGATTTCCACACACTAAAAACATCACTGGATACAGTGATAAGACCATAAGACATAGGATTGGAGTAGGTCACTCAGCCCAACTGGGTCTGCTTTTTGAGATAATGGTTAATCTGATTATCCTCAACTCCAATGTCAGGTCTTTTCACCATAAGTTTCAATTCTCGCAGTGACTAAAAACCTGGTGTCTTAAATATTCTTAACAACTAAACTTTGACAGCCTTCTGCAGCAAAGAATTTCACAGACCTGCAGAGAAATAACTATCGTATGAACCTTTATTCTGAGATTAGGCCCTCGGTCCCAGACCCTCCCACAAAGGGAAACAAATTTGCAGCACCTAGCCCATCAGGCGCATCCTAAAGATTCTTCTCTTCAACAGGTCACCTACCATTCTCTCCTATTCCAATGAGTAGGTCCCAATCTACTCAACCTCTCCTTCAAACCTGATAGCAACCAAGTGAGTCTCTTCTCGACTGCCCCCCGATGCCAGTGTATCTTCCCTCAGATAAGGAATCCAAAATCAGTGTTCCAGCTGTGTTCCGACTAGTGTCTTGTACAGTTTTTAGTAACAATCTCCCAACTTTTATGCGCCATACCCTTTGAAATAAAGATCAACATTCCATTTGCATTCCCAATCACCCATTGAACTCAGATGCTAGCTTTTTGAAGTTCATGCAAAAGGACCACCAAAAGTCTCCATTTTGTAGCTTTCTGCAGTGCTTCGCCATTTGAATAACAATCAGATCCTCTCGTGTTCCTCAAAGATTGTGGTGCTGGAAAAGCACAGCCAGTCAGGCAGCATCCAAGCATCAGAAGAATTAATGTTTCCGGCATAAGCCCTTCATCAGGAATGTCGCTGGGCTTATACCCGAAACGTCGTTTCTACTGCTCCTCAGATGCTGCCTGACCTGCTGTGCTTTTCCAGCACCACACTCTTTGACTCTGATCTACAGCACCTGCAGTCCTCACCTTCTCCTCTCGTCTTCCTGTCAGCGTACAGACTTTATATCTTTCTATATTATATTGTACACTCACTCAACAAGTAAATATACCTCTATTTTGTTAGTATCACCCTCACTACTTGCATTCCCAACTATTTTTGTCTCATCCGCAAACTGGGTGATAGTACATTCACATCTGTCATTAACATATTACAAATAATTGTGGTCCCAGCACTGACAGCACAAGAAAATGATGTTGAAGTCGAAGATCAGCCATGATCTCATTTGAATGGGTGTGTGCTCTTGAACAGGTGAATGGCAGACTCCTGCTCCTCATTCTTACGCTCTCTGCGAAGGCGAAGATCACCCAGCTCTAGTCCTTGTCCAACCCAAATGGGCAACATGGTGGCTCAGTGGTTAGCACTGCTGCTTCACAATGCCAGGGACCTGGGTTCAATTCCACTCTCAGATGACTGTGTGGAGTTTGCACATTCTCCGTGTCTGTGTGGGGTTGCTCTGGTTTATTCCCACAGTCCAAAGATGTGCGGGTTAGGTGGATTGGCCACGGGAAATGCACGAATAGGGTGGGCTGCTCACCGAAGGTTCTTATGGACTTCATGGGCTGAGTGGCCTGCTGCCATACTGTCAGGATTCTGTAATTCAAAGCCATCTGCAGGTACTGCCAGGAACTGGCTTTTTAAGTCCCTGTTTACCAGGCTCCATATTAACTGCCACCAGGTTATAGTCCAACAGGTTTATTTGGAAGCACTAGCTTTCGGAGTGCAGCTCCTTCATGAAGTGATTGTGGAGAATAAGAGTGTATCGCAAAAGTTTACAGTGTGATGTAACTGAAATATTTAAAATATATATATTTCAATATATAATCACCACAAACACCTGATGAAGGAGCAGCATATCGAAAGTTAGTGCTTCCAAATAAACCTGTTGTACTATAACTTGGTGTTGTGCGATTTTTAACTTTGCACACCCCAGCCCAACACCGGCATCTCCAAATCATCCCAGAAGAGCAGTTTATAACATCTGACCAGACTCCTTTCAAACAAAAAAAGGATTGGAAATGAAATACAACAAAAACAGTGACAAACGTACTTTGCCCATATACAATCAGAGTGTGCAAGTACACACATGAAGTTCATGTTTAATCACATCACTTACAGCAACTTAGCTGTGAGTTGTCAAAACTGCAAAGGTATGACTTTGGGCTAACTGAACTCTTCGGGCTCCTAAAAGGGCCATCAAACTACTACCAGGTCATGTGCAACAGCCACATGGGAGTTTTATTGTCATCAAATACCTGGACTTATCACAGGTTAAATATTAGCCAACTCAAATCAGAATGGCAGTAAAATTGGAGCAGGTTTACAGCACCTGGGTCTGTGTGAAAATTCTTTGTAAGATCATGAGAAACGAGGTCCAACTCATTGAAAGTAAACATTATTTCGGAAGAAAATGAAGAGATGGGTGGGAGTTGGGAGAGGGGGAAGAAGAGAGGAGTTTAAACACTCACCGCCAAGTGAAAACCTGGCAAAGTATCTGGTGGGAAAAAATGAGGGTCATCCACTTTGGCAAGAGCAGAGCTTTATTGGACTGCGATGGAACAACTTCTACTGCAGGGGAAATAGAATGTCAAAGTAGGGAAGTATTGCTTCCACTCCAAGGACACTGGTGAGACTGCACTTGGAGTACTGCATACAATTGTGATCGTACTTCAGGAGGGATAGTCTACTGTTGGAAACACCTCAGGAAAGACTTAATCGAGTGACTTCAGGAACAAAGAGCATATCTCATGAGGAAAGGTTCAGTAGGCCAGGCATACACATTGGAGCCTCAGTGATGTGATCTTATTGAAACCCAAGGTGCTGAGTGCACTTGGCTAAGTGACTGATCTGCAATTGTTTCCTGTTGGAAGGGAGGCTAGAATGGGGGCATTGTTTCAAAACAGAGGTCTCTCATTTAAGATGGGGACAAGGAATTGTCTCAGAGATGTCACAGTGCAATGACACCAAAATAGTGGACAGTGAAAAAGGTTATGCAAGATTATAAAAAGATCCCGTTATAGACCAGTGAGCCTTACTTTGGTTGTGGGTAAAGTGTTGGAAAGGGTTATAAGAGATAGGATTTATAATCATCTAGAGAGGAATAAGTTGATTTGGGATAGTCACCTAATTACCAGGGTTGTCTCTACTCCCCTTCTTGTTTTCAATGTCATGCCTTCCCAGGAATTGCTGCAATTTATTATCGTACACTGATAGTACTTTGGTAAGGGAGAAGTTTCGTCAAACCCCTTTGCTACAGAAAAGCTGGACAGTCGCTAACAAAACAAAAGACTCTGAGATGACAAAGACAGGGAAGCACAAGGCCATGGAGATTCCATAGGTGATGACTGAGGCGTTTTCTGGAATACTGTGTACAGCTCAGGTTGCCCAGCTATAGGAAGGACATTATTAAATTGGAGTGGGTCCAGAGAAGATTTACCAGGGCATTGCCAGGAACGAAGGGTTTGAATTATAAGGAGAGGCTAGAACTTTTTCACTGGAATGTAGGAAGTTGAAGGGTGACCTTATAGATATTTATAAAATCATGAGGGGCATGGATAAGGTGAATTGCAAGAGTCTTTTCCCTAGGGGGAAGGAGTTCAAAACTAGGGGGCAAAGTTTTAAAGGTGAGAGAACAAAGATTTAAAAAGAACACTAGGGACAACCTTTTCCTTACAGAGTGCTGTGTGCGTGGAATGAACTGCCAGAGGAAGTCGAGGGTGCAGATACAGTTGCAACATTTAAAACATAATTTGGACAGGTACATGAATAGGAAAGGTTCAGAGGGACTTGAGCAAAACACAGACAGGTGGGACTAGTTTAGCTTGGGCACACGATCAGCGTGGACTATTTGGACCGAAGGGTCTATGGCTGAGCACTGTACTGAGGGTCCATTATTCTAAAGTTGGTTAATAACTCCGCAGGTGTATTTGTTTTGCTAAAAGCAATTTTTGTGGTCAAACACACAGCAAGTTGATCACAGAAACGCAGGGTCTGGTTTGCTGTGTACAGAGGGCAATGCCAAACACGATGAAAATTAGTGTGTTTTGATAAGATCTGTAGCTCAGGTTGAGGTTCTGGATGTAGGTTTGCTCACTGAGTTGGAAGGTTCATTTTCAGGAACCTTCCAGCTCAATGAACAAACCTACATCCACGAGTTAAAAATAAACAAAGACTTCACCAATATTTAATATGGGAGATGGATACAAAAGCACTCATTAGTGCCAGCAAAATAGGTCATTACAAATTAAAAACAACCTCCCAATTCAATGTTTACACAGGTTCACTGGCTAGACACCTAATCGCAATGACAGATTATTTCTCAGTCTCTGAAAGCGGCTTAATACTTCTACCTTTTCATATAATCTGGGTATAAACTCATCAATTGGCAGACAAATACATCATAATAACTTTACACATGTATTTCACAACTGATAAAGAGTCAAATGCAAATAACAACATTCAAAAACCTCATTCCAAGTAATTTTTCCATCCATTTGAGACAAAAGGAAGGAGAATTCACTTGAAAAGAAAAATTCTATATTCCACAGTGCTTAAAAAAAGTCTTTCAGAAATAACAGTACTGATTGGAGGTACCCCAGCTCTCCAGACTGAGCTGTGTTAGGCTTGTCCTTACATACACAACAGGGGGGCTGATCCCTCAGGCAGGGATTACAAGGCTGGGCCTACTATACAATACGAAGTGCAAAACCAGGCAATCGTCCACACAAACACATTCCCACAGGCAGCTCAGTCCAGAGCACAAGCGAGAAAAACAAAAACAATCACACAAAACACAGAGATTCAAAGACAACATTGTAAAGGAGCTGATCAGAAAAAAAACACGAATGATCTACTTCCAGGTCAAATCCTGAAAAGTTGCAGAAGGCCATGAGTAACTGCAGCAGCTTGCAGGCCCAGGCTGCTAGCACCAAGTATCAGTCCCTCTCCTGTGGGGGATGGAGCAGAGACCCTCCAGACCCAGGACCATTCCTCTCCTCAACCCCCTCAGCCCAATCCTCACACCCTTGCTCCCATCAACCCCTCATCTTGTACTCTCAAACCCTCACCCCAGCTCTCTAACCTCCAACCCCTCACCTTCAACCCCTCACCCCCACCACCCCTTTCCAATCCTCCATTCCTCCTCCTCCTCCCCCCCTCAGTTTGGAACCTTCAACACCTCACCCCCTCCCAACCTTCTCGCCGCCAACCCCCCCCCCCCAACCTTCAACCCGTCACCTTTAGCCCCTTACCCCTTCTCTCCAGTACTCACACACCCCTCTCCCCCTCCAATCCTCAATCCCCCTCCAGCCCAGGCCTTTCCTCACCTGCTGATCGATGTCTCCCACCGCGAAGAACTTGATCTCCTTAAACAGATCCGGGGCGACTGCCGGCTCCTCACTGCGAGGCGTCTCCGACATGCCGGGGAGTGATCTGGGGCTGGGGCTGCTCCTGCTGCCTGGGTACAAACTGCTTCCCTTTCCCTGTCTCCGGAGCTCCCCCTCGATACATCCATCAGCCCGCGCCTGCGCACCTCCCTCCCCTTCTTCCTGGGGATCCCCCAGCCATCTGAGCAGAACAATCCTGGGAGAGCCGGGGGAGGGGGGGGTGAAATTTCCTAACCTTATTAAAATCACCCCCTGGCTCAGACCAATCCCGACACCCCACACATGCGCACAGTATTGAGGATATGACTGATAACAATATCCACGGAGCTGTTTTATTCTTTGCTTCCGTGTAGTTTTCCGAGAACTTCAGTCTCTTCACTTTCTGAACACCCCTCTCCGAAGCCATGGTCGGGTCCGCCTTCCAATGGGCGGGGCCTGGTTGGAACGCGGGGCGCGCGCGGGTTCCAGGCGGCGATTGTTACAAATAACGCGGGAAATGTTGCCACTTTGCAAACATTGAGTCTTCTGCTCCCTGACTCAGTACTGGCTGGGGCGTGGGGAGGGTAGTTTGTTATGTAGACTCACAAATATCACTGAGAGTCAGTGACAACAGGCTAATACAAGGATGTGCAACATCAAAATAAACTAAACTGTTTGTGATAATATTTACCCCTTCAAAATAAAACACGAACGAAACATTTTGCGGCTGCTGGAATCTGAAGTAATGATTTGAATGCTTTTCTTGGTCTAGCAGTTTCTGTTCCCCCAGAGGATATCTTTCCCCAGCCCCAACTTAATGCCTGAAAGATTTTCAGGTTATTTGAAAAAGCAATTGTAAAATATTCATGGTATTTCAGTTGATTGCAAAATGTTCATTTTGTAATAAAAACATTGTTGAAAAGCTGGTTGAATTGTTTTATTGTTTATTTTATAATTTAAGTATATGCTGGGAGAGAATGGGGGGGGGGCTTATACAAAATTTCACGATTTTATGATAGTGTTTTCAAACTCCAAAAAAAGTTTAAAATCCCTAGTGTCCAGGAAAATGAATTTCCGTTTCAGAATGTTAAATGTTTCTCTCCACAGCTGCGGTCAAGCTTGTGGAGTTCTTAAGCAGTGTCTATTTATGTGAAAATTTGGCATTTCTGTTACGTTAGACTGACTACCAAATGTTATAGCCGGAGAGTGTGGTGCTGGAAAAGCACAGCCGTTCAGGCAGCATCCGAGGAGCAGCAGAATCGAGCATAAAGCCTTCATCAGGAATGAGGGGGTGGCTTAAGAGGGGGGGGGGAGCTGAGAGATAAATGGGAAGGGGGTGGTGGGGCTGAGGGAAAGGTAGCTGGGAAAGAAGGGATAGGTAGATGAAGTTGGGTGTGAAGATGAAAGGTCAGAGAGGAGGGTGGAGCAGATTGCTGGGAAGGAAGATGGATAGGTCGGACAGGTCATGAGGGCGATGCCCGAACTGGAAGGTCAGATCTGGGATAAGGTCAGGGGAGGGGAAATTAGGGACCTGGTGAAATCCACATTGATCCCACGTGGTTGGAGGGTCCCAAGGCAGAAGATGAGGCATTCTTCCTCTGGGTATTGAGTGGTTAGGTTTTGGCAATGGAAGAGGCCCGGGACTTTCATGTCCTTGGGCGAGTGGGAGGGGGTGTTAAAGTTGTTGTGGTTCTGTTCGCTGAGCTGGGAGTTTTTGTTGCAAATGTTTTGTCCCCTTTCTAGGTGACATCCTCAGTGCTTGGGAGCCTCACGTGAAGCGCTTCTGTTCTGATTCCTCCGGCATTTATAGTGAGTTAAAGTGTTTGGCCACAGCGCAGTGGGTGTTTTGTGTGTGTGTGTGTGTGTGTGTCCTGGAGATCTTCTCTGAAACGTCCTGCAAGTTGGCGTCTTGTCTCCCCAATGTAGAGCAGACCACGTTGGGAGAAATGGATACAGTAGATGGTGTGTGTGGATGTGCAGGTAAACATCTGACGGATGTGGAAGGCTCCTTTGGGGCCTTGGACGGCAGTGAGAGGGGAGGTATGGGCACAGGTTTTGCAATTCTTGCTGTGACAGGGGAAGGTGCTAGGAGGGGAGCGGTGAGTACCTAACAAGGAAGTTGCGGAGGGATTGGTCTTTATGAAACGCTGATAGGAGTGGGAAGGGAAATATATCCATGGTGGTGAGGTCTGTTTGTAGGTGGCAGAAATGGCAGAGGATAATGCGGTGTAACTGGAGGTTGGTGTGGTGTGTGTGAGGACCAGGGGGGTTCTGTTATTGTGCTGGCCTGTTACCCGCCCTCGATCTCTTCATTTCAAACTGTCGCCGGGACATTGACTGCCTCAACCTGTCTACTTCCCTCACCACTCCAACCTCTCACCCTAACAAAGCGCAGCCCTCCACTCCAACCCAAACATCACCATCAAACCAGCAGACAAGGGGGGGGGGGGGAGGGTGCGGTGGTAGTTTGGCACTCTGACCTCTACACCGCTGAAGCCAGACGCCAACTCGCAGACACCTCCTGCTACTGCCCCCTCGACCATGACCTCACCTCCAATCACCAAACCATCATCTCCCAGACCTTACACAACCTCATCACCTCAAGGGATCTCCCATCCACAGCCTCCAACCTCATAGTCCTGGAAACCCACACCGCCCGGTTCTACCTCCTACCCAAAATTCACAAACCATGACTTTCCTGGTTGACCCATTGTTTCAGCCTGCTCCTGCCCCACTGAACTCATCAATGCATACCTTGACATCGTCCTGTCCCCCCTTGGTCCAGGAACTTCCCACTTACGTTCGGGACACCATCCACGCCTACACCTGTTATGGAATAGGCCAGGCCACTCAAAACATTCTTAAGCAGGCAGCCCAGACCATAACTTTGCAATTTGTTTTGGTAAGTGTACAGTGAAAATTACCTGGAGTAAAACAGCTAAGTTGACTATTAGATTTTAAAACGGACAAAAATGTATTCACAAAATCACACAATGAAACACAAAAAACAAATAAAGAACCCCTCCAGAACTCAACCTCACCAGCTAGACGTAATTATGCTGTTCCGAATATATACAACAGT
Organism: Hemiscyllium ocellatum; assembly: GCF_020745735.1. Taxonomy (NCBI): domain Eukaryota; kingdom Metazoa; phylum Chordata; class Chondrichthyes; order Orectolobiformes; family Hemiscylliidae; genus Hemiscyllium; species Hemiscyllium ocellatum. Next base: position 119,659,325 of record NC_083405.1, on the reverse strand, counting down.
CCCAATGAGCAAATTCCCTTTAAAAACCTGTCTCAATGGAACACATGCTTACAGGTTGAAGTTGAAGGCAGGAAGAGAGAGAGAGAGAGAGAGTTTCCATACAGCTCCCTATTGAATTTGCAACCAGTCCAAGACTGAACTAAAACAGCTCAGCTCAGCTAGAGAGCTGACCACTCCCCTCTCTTTAGACAGGTCATGTCTAAAGCGTGACCATTCTGGCCTGAAGTCTCATCTGTTTACATATAAACAAAAGGCCTCTCAAAATCCTTTTCATCTCTGTACCAAACCAGACTGATTGGAGCCCAGCCCACTTTATTACCCCCGTGAAAAAATATCAAAGACAGAGTCTCCTTGAACCAAGGAACAGCTGTTAGAAAAAAAGGTTTGTGACACACCACCTCCATGATTTTAGTTTCCCTGGCCCCCAACGCCTCATGTCCAGTCTCAATATACATCTATCCGCCATGACGAGGGTCTCCATTTCTTCCACTCCCGTCAACCCCACCAGTATCCTATCACTGACCCTCTTATTCATCTTTACTGGTCCTCACCCTCAATAATTTCTGCTTTGGATCCTCCCACAGCCTCCAGACCAAAGGGGTAGCCATGGGCACCTGCATGGGCCCCAGCTATGCTGGTTTCTTCGTCGGGTATGTGGAACAGTCCATCTTCTGCAGTTACACCAGCACCATTTCTGTTACATAAGACTGACTACCAAATGTTATAGTCGGAGAGTGTGGTGCTGGAAAAACACAGCCGTTCAGGCAGCATCCGAGGAGCAGCAGAATTGAGCATAAAGCCTTCATCAGGAATGAAAGGGTGGCTTAAGGGGTGGGGGGGGGAGGTGAGAGATAAATGGGAAGGGGGTGGTGGGGCTGGGGGAAAGGTAGCTGGGAAAGAAGGGATAGGTAGATGAAGTTGGGTGTGAAGATGAAAGGTCAGAGAGGAGGGTGGAGCAGATTGGTGGGAAGGAAGATGGATAGGTCGGACAGGTCATGAGGGCGATGCCGAGCTGGAAGGTCAGATCTGGGATAAGGTGAGGGGGAGGGGAAATTAGGGAACTGGTGAAATCCACATTGATCCCATGTGGTTGGAGGGTCCCAAGGCAGAAGATGAGGCATTCTTCCTCTGGGTGTTGAGTGGTTAAGTTTTGGAATGGAAGAGGCCCAGGACCTGCATGTCCTTGGGCGAGTGGGAGGGGGAGTTAAAGTGTTTGGCCACGACAAACCTTTTCCTCTATTACATCGATGGCTGTATCGGCACCACCTCATGCTCCCACAAGGAGGGTGAACAGTTCATCACTTTCACTAATACATTTATATGTAGACAGGCCAACAAGAGTTGAGGCCATACTGGATTTGGTTCTGGGTAACGAACCAGGCCAGGTGTTAGAATTGGAGGTAGGTGAGCACTTTGGGGACAGTGACCACAATTCAGTGACTTTTACTCTAGTGATGGAGAGGGATAAATGTGCACTGCAGGGCAAGAGTTATAGCTGGGGACAGGGAAATTATGATGCGGTGAGGCATGACCTAGGATGCGTGGCTTGGAAAAGTAGGCATCAAGGGAAGGGTGCAATCGATATGTGGAGCTTGTTCAAGGAGCAACTATTGAGTGTCCTTGATAAGTATGTACCTGTCAGGCAGGGAGGAAAGGGTCGTGTGAGGGAGCCGTGGTTTAATAAGGAATTGGAATCCCTTGTTAAAGGGAAGAGGGCGGCTTATGTAAAGATGAGGCGTGAAGGTTCAATTGGGGCGATTGAGAGTTATAAGGTAGCCAGGAAGGATCTAAAGAAAGAGCTAAGAGCAGCAAGGAGGGGACATGATTGGTAGGATTAGTAGAGTAGATTGGTAGAGATAAGAGAAAATCCAAAAGCTTTCTATAGGTATGTTAGGAATAAAAGAATGATTAGGGTAGGAATAGGTCCAGTCAAGGATAGTAGTGGGAAGTTGCGTGGGAGGCTGAAGAGATTGGGGAGACACTGAATGAATACTTTTCGTCAGTATTCACTCGGGAACAGGACATTGTTGCCGATGTGAATATTGAGTCATAATTAATTAGAATGGATGGCTTTGAGGTATGTAGGGAAGAGGTGTTGGAAATTCTGGAAAGGGTGAAAGTAGATAAGTCCCCTGGGCCTGATGGCATTTATCCTAGGATTCTCTGGGAAGCAAGGGAGCAGATTGCAGAGCCATTGGCCTTGATTTTTATGTCCTCGTTGTCTACAGGAATAGTGCCAGAAGACTGGAGGATAGCAAATGTGGTTCCCTTGTTCAAGAAGGGGAGTAGGGATAACCCTAGTAACTATAGGCCGGTGAGTCTCACTGCTGTTAGAGAGAATTGTAAGGGATAGGATTTATGAACATCTGGATAGGAATAATGTGATCAAGGATAGTCAGCATGGTTTTGTGAAGGACAGGTCGTGCCTCACAAACCTTATTGAATTCTTTGAGAAGGTGACGAAGGAGGTGGACGAGAGTAAAGCGGTAGATGTGGTGTATATGGATTTTAGCAAGGCGTTCGATAAGGTACCCCATGGTAGGCTACTGCAAAAACTACGGAGGTATGGCATTGAGGGTGAGTTGGAGGTTTGGATTAGGAAGTGGCTGGCTGGAAGAAGACAGAGGGTAGTAGTTGATGGTAAAGGTTCATCTTGGAGTGCAGTTACCAGCGGTGTTCCGCAAGGATCTGTTTTGGGACCATTGCTGTTTGTCATTTTTATAAATGACCTGGAGGAGGGGTTAGAAGGTTGGGTGAGCAAGTTTGTGGATGATATGAAAGTCGGTGGAGTTGTTGACAGTGAGGAAGGATGTGGCAGGTTACAGCGGGATATAGATAAGCTGCAGAGCTGGGCAGAAAGGTGGCAAATGGAGTTCAATGTAGCTAAGTGTGAAGTGATTCACTTTGGTAAGAGTAACAAGAAGATGGGGTACTGGGCTAATGGTCGGATACTTGGTAGTGTGGATGAGCAGAGGGATCTTGGTGTCCATGTACACAGATCTCTGAAAGTTGCCACCCAGGTAAATAGTGCTGTGAAGGAGGCATATGACGTACTGGCTTTTATTGGTAGAGGAATTGAGTTCCGGAGTCCTGAGGTCATGTTGCAGTTGTATAAGCCTCTGGTGCGGTCACATCTGGAGTATTGTGTGCAGTTTTGGTCGCCATACTATAGGAAAGATGTGGAGGAACTGGAACGGGTGCAGAGGAGGTTTATCAGGATGTTGCCTGGTATGGTAGGAAGATCGTATGAGGAAAGGCTGAGGCACTTGGGGCTGTTTTCATTGGAGAAAAGAAGGTTTAGGGGTGACTTGATAGAGGTGTACAAGATGATTAGGGGTTTAGATAGGGTTGACCATGAGAACCTTTTTCTACGTATGGAGTCAGCTATTATGAGGGGGCATAGCTTTAAATTAAGGGGTGGTAGGTATAGGACAGATATTAGGGGTACATTCTTTACTCAGTGAGTCGTGAGTTCATGGAATGCCCTGCCAGTAGCAGTGGTGGACTCGCCCTCTTTATGGGCATTTAAACAGACATTGGATAGATATATGGAGGAGAGTGGGCTAGTGTAGGTCAGGTGGGCTTGGATCGGCGCAACATCGAGGGCCAAAGGGTCTGTACTGTGCTTTAATTTTCTATGTTCTATGTTCTATTCCACCCCGACTTTAAGTTCACCTGGACCATCTTGGACACCTCCCTCCCCTTCCTGGACCTCTCCATCTCCATTAATGGCGACCAGCACAGCACGGACATCTACTATACCAATTCCCACAGCTACCTGGATTACACCTCCTCCCATCCTGTCTCCTGTAACAACACGACCCCTTATTTCCAATCCCTCTACCTCTACCGCATCTGCTCCCAGGAGGCCCAATTCCACCATAGAACACACCAGATGGTCTCCTTCTTGAAAGACTGTAATTTCCCCTCCAACGTAGTTGACAATGCCCTCCAGCGCATCTCATCCACTTCCCGTATCTCCACCCTTGAACCTCACCTCTCCAACCGGAACAAGGACAGAACCCCCTGGTCCTTACCTTCGAGCTTGTGCTTGAACCATCGATTCTCCTGTTCCTCAGATGCTGCCTGACCGGCTGTGTCTTTGATCTCCATCATCTGCAGTGCTCACTTTCTCTCTACCAAATGTTATAATCAGGTGAGGAGGGATAGGGTGGCTTCCCTTTTAATTACTTACCCTCCAGTAACTGGTCTCTTCCAAAGAAGGACTTGCCAATCCAGTGTATGTACTTAAGGAATTAGCCAGGCAAGTTTTCTTGAGCTTTTACTGAAGTAAAGGTAAAGTTTATTCTGAACCGATGTAAGTAAATGCAGGAATAGACCCCTAGAACCTCCTCCACCATCCAATAAAATTGTAGCTGGTCACATGACTCCACAATCCCTTCTCCCCTCTTTCTCATCAAGAATATATTTGTATCATAGGTCATAGGTCATAGGTCATAGACTCCCTACAGTGTGGAAACAGCTCATTAGGCCCAACAAATCCACATTGACTCTCCAAAGAGTATCCCACCCAGACTCATTCTCCTACCCTATAACTCTACATTTCCGAATATTAAAAATTTTCAGGGATTGTTAAAGTTCACTTGAGAATGTAACTTTTAAATGTTCTGCAATTTACATATGAAAGAACTGAAACCAGCATGGTCGTTCTAAAAGATAAGAGACGTAACAAACAAACTAGGTTTTTTTTCAATATATAATTTCAGTTACATCACACTAACCTTTTGCTCTAAATTCTGTGTCTTACGATCTTATACTCCACAACCACCTGATGAACGATTAAATTAGATTACTTCCAGTGTGGAAATAGGCCCTTCGGCCCAACAAGTCCACACCGACCCTCTGAAGAGCAACCTACCCCCCTACATTTAACCCTTCACCTAACACTACAGGCAATTTAGCATGGCCAATTCACCTAACCTGCACATCTTTGGACTGTGGGAGGAAACCTGAGCACCCGGAGGAAACCCACGCAGACAAGGGGAGAATATGCAAACTCCCCACAGACAGTTGCCCAAGGCAGGAATTGAACCCGGCGCTGTGAGGCAACAGTGCTAACCACTGTGCCACCGTTCGGAGCAGTCCTCTGAAAGCTAGTGCTTCCAAATAAACCTGTTGGACTATAACCTGGTGTCATGTGATTTTTAACTTTGCATCCATAACATAATTCCAAGACATGGCACTCAGTGGCGTAGTGGCTCAGTAGTTTGATTCCAACCCTTGGATGACTGCGTGAAGCTTGTACATTCTCCCTATGTCTGAGTCAGTTTCCTCCCACAGTCCAAAGGTATGCAGGTTAGGTGGATTGCTCATGTTAAATGGCCCATAGTGTCCAGGGATGTGTTAGCTAGGTGGATTGGCCATGGGAAATGCAGGGCTACATGGATGGGGGTCTGGGTGGGATGCTCTTTGGAGGGTCAGTGCGGACTGGATGGACTGAATGACCTGTTTCCACACTCTAGGAATTCTATGATTCTTGGGATCATCCTAGTTGAAGCTTCTTTGAACTGCAGCGAATGAAATCATTTCATTTCCCCTCTCCCCACCTTAAATAAGGAGACCAAAACTCCTCTCAGTGCTCCCAAACAGTAACTCACCAGCACCTTGTCCAGTTGCAGTAACACATCCTCACTCTTACAGTCCAAACCTTTAAAATAAGGGGCAACACTCATAAAATCATCGAGTCATAGAGATATACAGCACAGAAACAGACCCTTTGGTCCAATCCGTCCATGCCAACCAGATATCCCAACTCAGTCTAGTCCCACCTGCCAGCACCCGGCCCATATCCCTCCAAACCCTTCCTATTCATATACACATCCAAATGCCTTTTTAAATATTGCAATTGTACCAGCCTCCACCACATCCTCTGGCAGCTCATTCCATACACGTACCACCCTCTACGTGAAAATGTTGTCCCTTAGGTCTCTTTTATATCTTTTCTGTCTCGTCCTAAACCTATGCCCTCTAGTTCTGGACTCCCTCACCCCAGGGAAAAGACTTTGCCTCCTTATCCTATCCATGCTCCTCATGATTTTATAAACGTTTATAAGGCCACTCCCCAGTCTCCGACACTCCAGGGAAAACAGCCCCACCCTATTCAACCTCTCTCTGCAGCTCAAATCCTCCAACCCTGGCAACATCCTTGTAAACATTTTCTGAACCCTTTCAAGTTTTACAACATCTTTCTGATAGGAGAGAGACCAGAATTGCACGCAATATTCCAAAAGTGGCCTAACCAATGTCCTGTACAGCCGCAACATGACGTCCCAACTCCTGCACTCAATACTCTGACCAACAAAGGAAAGCATACCAAATGCCTTCTTCACTATCCTATCTACCTGCGATTCTATTTTCAAGGAGCTATGAATGTACACTCCAACCCTCCCTCGGATCTTACCATCAAATGTATAAGTCCTACTCAGATTTGATTTCCCAAAATGCTGCACCTCACATTTATCTCACTTAAACTCCATCTGCCACCCCTCAACCCATTGGCCCATCTGATCAAGATCCTGTTGTACTCTGAGGTAACCTTCTTCGCTGTCCACTACACCTTCAATTTTGGTGTCATCTGCAAACTTACTAACTATACCTCTTATGCTCACATCCAAATCATTTATATAAATGACAAAAAGTAGTGGACCCAGCACCGATCCTTGTGGCACTCCACTGGTCATAGGGCTCCATTATAAAAACAACCCTCCACCACCACCCTCTGTCTTCTACCTTTGAGCCAGTTCTGTATCCAAATGACTAGTTCTCCCTGTATCCATGAGATCATAAGTTGCTAATCAGTCTCCCATGGGGAACCTTGTCGAATATCTTACTGAAGTCCATATAGATCATGTCCACCACTCTGCCCTCATCAATCCTCTTTGTTACTTCTTCAAAAAACTCAATCAATTTTGTGAGATATGATTTTCCACACAAAAGGCAATCAGTCCTTGCCTTTCCAAATACATGTGCATCCTGTCCCTCAGGATTCCCTCCAACAACTTGCACCACCACCAATGTCAGGCTCACTGGTCTATAGTTCCCTTGTCCTTACCGTGTTTCTTACATAGTGGCACCACGTTAGCCAATCTCCAGTCTTCCAGCACCTCACCTGTGACTATTGGTGATACAAATATCTCAGTAAGAGGCCCAGCAATCACTTCCCTACCTTCCCACAAAGTTCTGGGGTACACCTGATCGGGTCCTGGGGATTAATCCACTTTTATGCATTTCAAGATATCTAGCATTTCCTCCCCTGTAATATGGGCATTTTTCAAGATGTCACCGTCTATTTACCTACCTTCTGTTGAAGGCTGCAAAGAACATGGGTTAGTTTCTTCGTTCAAAGGCGACGAAGGGCACTCTGTCATCATGAATGTGTCTGTCCTCTGAAGAGGTCATTGCAGTTTCTCATTGTGGCATGTTGGAACTGCTGATCAATGAGCTGAGCATCGTATCCCATTCTTATGAGGGCATCCTTCAGCATCTTTAGGTGTCCTTCACATTCCTCCTCATCTGAGCAGATCTTGTGTGTACACTGGGCTTGTCCATAGGGGATGGCTTCTTTAAATTGTTTTGGGTGGAAGCTAGAGAAGTGCAGCATCATGAGGGTCTCCCTGGGCCTGCGGTAGAGTGAGGTACTGATAGAGATGCATGTGCCCATGAGTGAGCCTGATTCTGAAAAGTAGCCCATGGTGGTTGTCACAAACCCTTGATGAAGAAGCAGCGCTCCGAAAGCTAGTGCTTCCAAATAAACCTGTTGGACTATAATGCGGTGTTGTGTGATTTTTTAACTTTGTACATCACAGTCCAATGCCGGCACCTCCACAACATCTAACTTGTTGATATCATTGTGTAGTTGTTTGGGTAACTCCTTGCCATGAGTCCAGAGGAAAAAAAATGTTGTCCATATATCTAGTGTACAGCATTGGTTGAAGTTCCTGTGCAGCAAAGAAGTCCTGCTTGAACTTGTGCTTGAGAATATTGGCGTATTGGTGTACAGCTTTGGCCCCCATGGCTGTTCCGTGTGTCTGGGTGAAGAGCTGGTTATCGTAGGTGAAGACATTGTGTTTGAGAATGAAGCAGATGAGTTGCAGGATGGTGTCTGGAGAGTGGTAGTTGTTGGTACTATGTGCTGAGGCTATTGCCGTAATGCTGTTGTCCTGGGGTGCTGGCGTAGTGTGCCGAAATGTCCATTGGGATGAGGAATGTTCCTGGTTCAATGGTCTATGGGTGCTGAGTTTCTGTTAAAAATCTGTAGTGTCACAACAGAAGTTGGGGGTTCTTTGTGCAATGGGTTTCATGATGCCTTCGACATAGCCAGAGTGGTTCTCACACAGGGTCCCATTGCTTGATACAATAGGACAGGTGTGTTGGCTTTGTGTATCTTCGGAAGGCAGTAGAAGTCCCCAAGCGAGAAGCATGTGGAATGTGAGTGTGCAAGATACTTTGAAGGTCTGGATCAATCTGTTGAGTTGATGGGTATGTTCTTTGGTCGGATCGGGAGGTAGTTGCCTGTAATATTTCTGGTTAGGCATAGAGTCATAGTGTTCTACAGCACGGAGACTGACCCTTTGGCTGAAACCAGTCCATGCCGACCAAAATGTCCATCCACGCTAATCCCATTTCCTTGCATTTGGTCCATATCCTTCTAAACCTTTCCTATCCGTGTATCTGTCCAAATATCTTTTCAGTGTTGTCAATGTATCCGCTTCAACCACTTCTGCTGGCAGCTCATTCCATATGCATACCTCCCACTGTGTCAAAAGCACTGCCTCTCAGGTTCCCTGTTTTCTTTCCCTAGAACCTTACACTGATGTCCTTGAGTCCTCAATTCCCCGCGCCTGGGAAAATGCCTGAGTGCATTCACCCTCTTCATACCTCTCATATTCTTATATACTTCAATAAGATCCCCCCTCAGTCTCCTATACCCTAAAGAGAAAAGTCCTAGCTTGTCCAACCTCTCCTGGTTGTTCAGTTGACAGTGCACTTCTTTGCGGTAGTCTGTTCTCTTCTTTATGATGAGGGCTTCCCCTTTGTCTGCTGGTTTGATGACGATGTTGCAATTGGTCATGAGAGCCTGAATGGGTTGCGTTGTGTTCTGCACTACCTTGTGACATTAAGCCATCTCCTGAAGGCTTGAACATACATGTCAATAACCCCACCATACTGTTCTGTATTTGTAAAATCATGCTTACCATCCTGTTTTGACACCATCAACTTGATAACTTGTTATGATCTCTCTGCCATAATTAGTTTATCCAGTTTTTGATTACTTGTTACTTTGGTTAGACCCTCTGCATGTGACTCTTATACCTATTTTGTTATTCCAGCCATTTGGTTTATCTCCAGCACCACTTTATTTTTAATTCCTTGTGTCTCTCTCTGCCTCAATTAATCAGATTATAGGTCATCCCTTCACTTGTCATTCAACTGTTGACACTTTACTCACACTGTCTGATACTTTTAATTACCTCAGAGAGAGTGAGGACTGCAGATGCTGGAGATCAGAGTCGAGAGTGTGCTGCTGAACTAGAAAACTATTAAGAACCCCAAATTCTAGTCTAATCAACTCCAATTCCTAAGTGCCAGCCAGGAACACTTGCTGGAGGTATATGATCATTGTGCGAGGGCAGGATCTAATTACTCGTAAAAACTATTTTACTGATTACATACATGAGTAATGATCATTTAGTTGAGGAGTTTTTAAACCAACATATTGAGGGGTGAAAAAATGCAATGAATAGCTATGAGTCAACATGATTCTCATAGAAGCCCATTTTTCATCACTGACTTGTACCTTGGGTCTTGGTTGTGCTGTTAATAAAAATAATAAGGCTCCCTATTGTCATTTGGATTTTAAAACCATATCTGATTTTAATTTTGTGGTGGATTATGAAAAGTCAATGCAGAAAGCTGTTTGTAATTGGTAAATGAAAATAAAATCATTTCATTTTTGGGAGGAAAATGAAGTTGCAATATAGTATAACGTGAATGGTAATATCAGTGGACTATCAGTCCCTCCGCCCAGGCTAAAACTGTGGGGACATGGGTTCAAAGGAGTGAAAATCTGCAATTGAAGCCTTTTCCTAGCAATGGAGACCATGAATCGATCAGCTTTTGCTAGAAAACCCCATCTTGCGCGCTGATGTCCTTTTGAGAAGGAACATGACCATCCTAATGCAGTCTGGCCTACATATGACCCTGAACCCAGTAACTGCCCTCTGACACGGCCTTGCACTCAGTTCAAGGGCAATCAGGAATGGGCAACAAATGCTGGCCTTTCCAGTGACACCCAAATAACGGGAAAGAAAATATAAGCTTCATTGTACATGATTAAACAGCAGAGAGGTTTGGGTGTTGATGCATACAGAACTTTGGAAGTTGCAGATCAAGCTGAGAAATTGTTCAGAAAAATTTGAGATCTGGGGCTTTAGAATCCCTACGTGCAGAAAGCAAATTTGAGTGTGCACTGAGCCTCCAAAGAGTCTGCCACCCAGATTAGCACCCTCCACACCCGATTCTCATAAACCCACATTCAGCTGGCTGAGCCATCTGACCTGCACATTTTTGGACTGTGGGAGCACCTAGAGGAAACATGCGCAGACATGGGAAGAACATGCAAACTCCAGACAGACTGTCGCCCGAGGCTGGAATCAAACCTGGGACCCTGGCACTGTGAGGCTAACCACTGTGTCATCATCCCACCCAAGTTTACACACAGAAGTTTCTAATACAAAGTCAAGGAAGTTGTACAAAAGCTTTACAAATGGCTGATTTACTGGAGTATTTTGTCCAGTTTTGGACATTGTACCTTTGAAAAAAAATGTTGACCCCTCTAGGTCACTCCTCCATTCATTGGCATCAGTTGGATCTGACCCTGTTCACATCCACTTTCCATCCCTTTCCCCATAATTCTTGGTTCACAACTGATCAAGCATCTACCTATCTCAGCCTTAAATATCCACAAGATGAGCAGCTTCACATTTTCCCACATTATATTCAATTTGCCAATTTTATTGCCCTTTAATTTAACTTGTGTAAACTGTCTGTGTCCCTCTCGCAGCCTGCTTTTCTACCTACTTTTGTGTTGTCTGCAAATTTGGCTACATTTGCTTCCTTCCTCCAAGACATTGATATAGATTGTAATGATATAGATAGTTATGATCCCAACATATCTCAGAACTGAGGAATGGTCACTCGAACCAAAACATTAACTCTGATTTCTCTTCAGAGATGCTACCAGATCCAACAATTTCTATTTTTGACTCAGATTTACCAGGATGTTGCCTGGATTGGGGTGATAAAGAGGGATTGGACAAATTTGGGTTGTTTTCGCTAGAACATCTGAGGCTGAGGGGTGATCTGATCAAAGTGTATAAAATTGTCAGAGCCATGGATAGGGTGGATAGTCAAAATCTTCCCGGGTGGACACGCCAAATTCTAGGTTTAAGGTAAGGGGGGAAATGTTTAAAAGCAGATGTGTATAGAAAATGTTTTACAGAGAGAGTGGTAAGTTTCGAGAAAGTGCTGCCAGGGGATGTGGTAGAAGCAGATATGATAGCAATGTTTAACAGACATTTTGACAGACTCATAAACAAGTGGGTCATAGAGGGATACAGACCACGTGCAGACAAATGGGATTGGCTCAGAATAGCATCATGGTCGGCACAAACATTGTGGGCTGAAGGGCCTGTTTCTGTGCTATAGTATTCAACTTTCTAATATGAGATGCTCGGCTAATCAGCCTATAGTTACCCACTTCTTGCCCCCCTTCCTTTTGAACAGGGGTTTGTTTGTCACATTGACAGTTTTTCAATCCTCCAGCATCCCAAGACTTTTGGAAAATTACAGCCAATGTACCCAGTATCTGTATACTTACCTCTTTTGGGTTTCTAAGATGCAAACTGTCAGAGTCAGAAGACATAACTGCCTTGAGCCACATTAATTTGTTCAATATTATTTCTCTTGTAATTGTGTTGGTGCTTAATTTCTCCCTGAATTTTTTAGGTTAATGAAGCATCTTCCTTTTGGATAGACTGTTGCAAATTGTTTCCCATAACCATCTCCCCAGTTTCATTTTTCTAAGGGGTCTATGTTCACTTGGACCTCTCTCTGCCTTTTTATATATCTACAGAAGCTCTTATTGTCCATTTTTATATACCTTGGTAGTTTGGCCTCATAGTTTATTTTCTCTCTCTTCATTATCTTTCTAGTCCTCCTTTGCTGGATTCTGAATTTATTCCAGTCTTTGGGACTATCACCGACTTCTGCCTCCTTGCATGCCTTCTCTTTTGACTTAATATTCTTTTTAACTTCCATGGTTAGCCATGGTTGGTTTATCCTCTTAGTGTCTCTCCCTCTTAGTGGAATGTATTTTTGCTGACAGTCTTGAAATACTTCCTTGAATGTCTGCCACTGCTTACTTATTGTGCAGAATGAACCATGTTACACAAGACAAGAACCAATTGAGAATATCATAGTAGAAATAGCAGAGCAATTCAACCCTTCTATTCCCAACAGAATGTCTAACCTCATTGAAAGGTTACTGCTTTTTCTGTGGTGACATTCTTTGTTGACATGGCATAGCTTAAATCAGTTTCCTTTCAGCAGGTTTCTGTATTCGCTCAGTGCTATTTTCTTTATTAAATGCCTCGGGATGAGATCCTTAAACAAACTGCTAATGTAGCTCACTTACTACCTGATATGTGTTGCCTAAACCCATGTCTCCAACATTTTCTGTCTCTGAAGGTACTCGGTAGAGTCATAGAAATGTACAGCATGGAAAAAGACCATTCAGTCCAACTCAGCCATACCAACCAGATATCCTAAATTAAACTAGATTGATTTGCCAGCACTTGGCCCATATTCCTCTAAACCCTTCCTATTCATGTACCCATCCAGATTTCTGTTAAATGTTGTAATTGTACCAGCCTCCACCACTTCCTCTAGCAGCACATTCCATACGTACACCATCCTTTACAACTGTTTGGACATGACTGGACTATTCTTGCAGCTTTTTGATGGCTATGGGGAGGCCTCCGAGAATGTTGACCAATACCTTGGAAGTGTCCTGTCGGTCACAGTAGGTATTGATGAAGAGGTCCAGCATCGCCTTCAGTGTGCTAGAACAGTCTTCAGCTGCCTGAGGTGAAGGATGGTTGAGGACACAAACATCAGATCCAACAGCAAGCTCATGGTTGACAGAGCTCTGAGATCTGGTCTGTCTATAGCAGACACCTCAAGGAGTTGGAGCAGTATCACTAATGCTGCCTGTGCAAGATCCTGAGAATCCACTGGGAAGAATGACACACCAACACCAGCCTCTTTGACCAGGCCAACATCCCCAGCATCAAGGCACTGACCCCCACTTGATTGGTTGCGATGGGCTGGGCACATTGTTCACATAAGCAACACGAGACTCCCCAAGCAGGTGCTCTACTTCCAGCTCCGAAATGGCAGACGAGCCCCAGGTGGACAGAGGAAGTGCTTCAGGGATACTCTCAAGGCCTCACTGGTGAAGTGCGGCATTCCCACAGACACCTGGGAATCACTGGCCCAAGACCGTCCAAAGCGGGGGGCAGAGCATCTGGGAAGGCACCGAGCACCTGGAGACTTGCCGTCAGGAAAAAGTGAAAGCCAGAAGCAAACAGTGTGAGGAGCGCGCTGCCACACCTACACCCACCCTCCCAGAGTCTGCAGTAGCCGCACCGGTCTGTACAGTCAACTACGGGCTCACCCTGAGAGTGGAAGAGAGTCATCCTCATCTGCGAGGGACCACCAGTGACGATGATGGTTTTTGAAGCTGCTCAACTACCAGCACGTCTGCTGTTCCAGGTCTTTTATCTCGAAATGAAACATGAACCCTACCTCACTCCTTCTGGATGGTTCTAACTTTCTGCACCTTTGGATTAATCAGGCAGCAGATGTTTCTCTCTTCCAACCTTGATTTGTAATGCGTTGTTATTTCAAGAGTTTTAAAAGACACGTGGACAAAACAAGTGTCCAAACCACTCTCCAAGCACATCTAAAATGAAACAAAAAAAAAATCAACTGTTTTAATACATACAATGTAGAAAAACAAATCAAACTTCAAGGTAAATATAGCTCCAATACTTTAGAACTGTTATTCTTAAACAATAATGTAATGAATCTTCATTATACCCATTCTGAAAGGGTTAAAAACCTTGCAGAATTATATTAAAGGGTATATAGTTGTGATCTGCAGGTTGTTAGCTCTGAATAGATATACAAAGACACAAAATTACAAGTTCAAACAATAAGGGATTGATTGTACACTACCTACCATGAGCTCTTATGCCACGTTGCCTATGAGATGGCAAAAAAGTGATAACCTTGAAAGAAATAATTAAAACAGCAGGGGCATCAGATGGGAGAGGATAATTGATACACATGAGCTCGACATAAATCGTTATGTTAAGAACAAATTGTAGCTGGTTGTAAGATTAGATTTGACAGTATGTGTGTGCCTTCACATCCAATTGTATGTTAGAATTAAGTAGGCATACCCATGTTGTGATTAGTTAAGATTAGATTAGATTACGTACAGTGTGGAAACAGGCCCTTCGGCCAACAAGTCCACACCGACCCGCCGAAGCGCAACCCACCCATACCCCTATATTTACCCCTTATCTAACACTACGGGCAATTTAGCATGGCCAATTCACCTGACCCGCACATCTTTGGACTGTGGGAGGAAACCGGAGCACCTGGAGGAAACCCACGAAATGTACAATATAAAGCTAATTGCTCATAGTGATTGGTTTTAAATGATTGTATGTTTTAATTGGTATGCGCTAATTTCTTGGAACTGAATCCAAGAGTGTAAATGACGCTTTAGTCCTTAGTTTGAGATCTCCTGCAGGTCATGGTCTGATATTCGGCGTTGCTACAGCATGCGATAAAGACCATTTTAGACACTCTGAAGATCTCTGTCTGGTCACTCCCTGTGGAGAAGGGTCAGAGGATAGCTGAGAGGCTGTTGGATCCTGAAAATTCCCTCAGCACCTTAGAACAAAGAAGACCAAGATTAATCAGTTATCCAGGATTTCAATAGACTATTGTTCAAGAAAACAGAGACCCTCAATTCAAATCCTTCCATTTGGTGGGAAAAATTGGCGCTTACTGCAGGAGAGTCAGTGACCAGAGGATATAGGTTTAAGGCAATTGAGAAAAATAACATAGGTGAGAGCAGGGGAGGTTTCTTTATGCAGCAAGTTGTTATGATTTGGAAATTATCTACAGAAAGGGCAGTGAAAGCTGATTCATCATTGATTTCCAAAAGCTAACCAAATAAATATTTGAACAGGAAAGAAAAAGCATAGAGCCATGGGGAAATAAATTGAGAACTTTTTACTACAAAGTGATGTGACCACTAAAACCTATTTAAACCAGCTCTTTCTTACATCAGTAATTTTTGCACCAGCCCTATTCCCAAGTGCCCTGTTTTCCTTTTATAAATCAGAGTCCAGCTCCTGTTTGACAGCAACTGAATCAGTGTAACCTGGTAATTCTGAGGGTAAAGTGTATAAAATCCATTTTCAGGATTCCCTGGGAATATAACATTCCGAGAACAGACCCTTCCAAAGGTGCTAGATGGCAACTAACTGCCCTGAGATCAAGGCGGGAATTAGTATAGGGGTTTCAATAGCTCAGGACAGTTCAGAAAAGCAGTTGGAGAAAGACAGACAGAGAGAGACAGAGTCTCCATCTTAAGCACAATTGCAGGGGCTGTGCTGCTGGGAAGGAGTCCAGAGCAGTTGGATGGCTCTATACCATTGGAATGAGCTCAGGGCAAAATTCTAGGATTAAGTAGGCAGCTCAGAGTTGTAGGAAAAAGTGAGGTCTGCAGATGCTGGAGATCAGAGCTGAAAATGTGTTGCTGGAAAAGTTTCCTGAAGAAGGGCTTATGCCCGAAACGTTGAATTTCCTGTTCCTTGGATGCTGCCTGACCTGCTGCGCTTTAACCAGCAACACATTTTTCAGCTCAGAGTTGTAGTCCAGATTCAATAGATGTCCTGGGGAACTGGGAAGGTGGGCAAGTTTCTGGCTATGTGTAGCTGGATCTTTGGGGAAAAGACTGTGGGAAAGTGGCCGTCGTGAGCTTGATCAAGCTAGTTTTCGATGAACAACTGGAGTTGGGCTGGTCAATGAGCTTTGGGGTGCAGTTTCAGAGACGAGGTGAGCATGACCCGGATAGGATGGTGATTGCCTAGAACAGGAGCAGACATCGGGACAGTCCATGACAGGGGAGTTCTTGAAGGAGGGGATGTCAAGTCCTGATTGACAGGAGTGAAGAATTGTAATTCTCTCATGAGGTGTATGTGAGAGAAAGGGTCTGTGTGAGTGTGTTTGTGTGAGAGAGTGTGTGTGTGAGACTTTAAACATCACATGAATTTGGTGAATTGGTCTTGGATCATGATATAAATGTTTTGTCAGTGCTCTTTACTGGAGTTTTCTGGCTTGAGAAAATACATCACATGACAAAAATTCCTTACAAAACCAGAAAATAAAGTTTTTTTCTGTTTGTTATCTGTTTACGTCACCAGGAAGTAATGTCCATGTGGTATTATTGTTTGATTATTATTTGAGAAAACAGATTTAAATCCTTCCATTTGGTGAAATTTGAATTCAACATTAAAAATGTCTGGAATTAAGAGCTTAATGGTGGTTGTGAAGCCATTGTCGAAAAGAAAACCCGTCTGGTTCACTAATGTCCTTCAAGGAAGGAAACTGCAGTCTAGGAAATTTCCTAGACTGGTCTACGTGTGACTCCAAACCCATAGCAAATTGGTTGACTCTGCACAACCTCTGGGTAATTAGCAATAGACAGTAAATGCTGGCATTTATTGAGCTCTATTATTGGGGACATTTATCACCTGTAATAAAAATAGAGGTTAGGTCAGATTCGCAACTGCTATCTTATTTGTATTCTGGAGAGTTTTGAAATAATTCTTTGATTGACAGACAAGGGTGTTGACCTGCATCCATTAATATTTGCTTTCCTTTGTCATATCATGTTTTATTTGACTTCTGATGAATTCACTGACAACGCTTCCCTTCATACCTTCCTTTTGTGCGCTGCCTCACTCTTTGTGTCTGTTGGTCTTAAGTTGCAGAATCGATTTGGATCCTGGATTTTATTTTAGGTTGAGATATCAAGAATGAATACAAAGTCTTTCACAGAATTTTTTTTTCCTTTAACACAGGAACACACTGCAGAACCAAACAATGATTCCATATCACTCAGGAAGCAATGATTAAGAACGTACAAAATTGGAGCAGGAATGGACCACACAGTCTGTTTAAGTACCAGTGCATGAGCATTCTGGAGATAGTGACCAAAGTTTCAAAGACATTATGGAAAAGGATAAGGATATTGCAGACGTTAGGTGCCTAAATTGGGGCAATGCCAGTTTCAACATCTTTCAACAGCATCTGGCAAACCGAGAGCAGTTCCTTGCAGGTAAGTCAACATTTGGAAAGAGGGAGTCTTTTAAAAGTAGTATAGTGAGAATTCAGAGCCAGCATGTTCCTCTGAGAGTAAAGGGTAAGTGCAGCAAGTCCAGGGAACCCTAATGTCGAGGGATATCAAGAGTTTGACCAAAAAAAGAAGCAAATGTCTAGTCAAGCACATTCAAAACAGGGGAGGCCTTTCTCAAGCATAGAGAGTGCAGGGAGTTGCTTAAAAAGGAAATTAGTAGGGAAAATGTGGGCCACAAAATAACTTTGGCAAGTAGGATCAAATAAAACCCCAAGGCATTTTGTAAATATATTAAGAGTTACAAGGCTTACCAGGGAAAGAATGGGAGCACTTAGAGACCAAAGGGGCAACAGGTACATGGAGACAGTGTTGTGGTCTTGAATAAATACTTACCATCAGTATTCACAGAGGAGATAGACATTGTAGCCGGGGATTTCAGTTGGGATGGTGAGGTTCTAGAACACATTAAGATTTACAAGGAGGAAGGATGCAATGTTTTAGTAGACAAAAGGTGCATAAGGTCCCAGGGTCTAATGAGATGTATCCTAGGCTGCTATGAGAGGAGATTGTTGGGGCCCTGATAGAGATATTTAATCCTTCGCTGGCCACGGATGAAGTGCCAGATGACTTGAGGATAACTAACATAGTTCCTTTGTTCAAGAAGGGCCTGGTAATTACAGACCAGTTAGTCTCATTTCAGAAATAGGGAAATGATTGGAAACTTTCTGAAGGATAGGATTAATCAATAGTTGTAAAGGTAGGGATTGATCAGAAATAGTCAGCATAGACTTGTTAGAGAGAGATCCTGTCTGACTAATTTGAGTTTTTTGAAAAGGTGATGAAATATATTGATGAGGGCAGTGATGTGGTTTACATTGACTTCTCTAAATGATTTGACAAAGTCCCACATGGAAGGCTGGTCCAAAAGGTAAGAGCCCATGGGATGCAAGATAATTTGGCAAAATGGTTCCAAACTTGGCTCAGGTGGTCTTTGGAACAGCTCCCGCTTCTAGCTCAGTCATGGGCCTGGATCCAGGCTGCTCCACCCTGATATCTTGAGTCCCTGCTTCTCGATGACACTGCTACCATTGCACTTCACCACGCCACCACCACTGGGACGAAGAGTCACCACTCTTCGGCACCATCTTGCCACCACCAATGCCATGATGAGTTCACGCTGAACCAACCTCACCACTGCAGTCACCACTAGTGCTGCAGACTCCTGTGCTGGGACTAACATTGCCACCATCGCTGCCTCCGCAGTCAGGCCCCTCCAACTAGGGCTTTGCCTGGGATCTCACTCGCCGGGAGACCTCTGACTGAGGTGGAACCATGTCTGCCTCACCCTGGCATTGCTGCTGCCTTCAGTTGCCTTCCCTTTCAATACTTACTCAACCTTGCCCCTCCCTGGGGCTATGGTGCCGCCATCTTTATAAAGTCAATTACAATGGACCACTTAGCTAAGGTACTAAGGCAGACTCAGCATGGTTTTGTGAATGGGAAATCATATTTAACCAATCCATTGGAATTATATGACAGAAAAATGCAATGTACTTAGATTTCCAGAAGGCATTTGGTAAGGTTTCATTTTGAAAACTATTGTGGAAAGCATTAGCTCATGGTATGGGGGTAGCATAGTGACAGGGGTCGAAGATTGGGAGACAAACAGAATAGGCATGGATAAGTCTTTTTAGGTTGACAGCACGTAAGAAGTGAAATCAAATACAAAAATAAGAAAGATTTTCTTCAGTTAGATAGGACACTGGTGAGACCTTATCTGAAATATTGTGTACGGCACTGATCACCTCATTTAAGAAAGAATGTCAATGCATTGATGGAAGTCCAGAGATGGTTTAACTAGACTAAAGCCAGGAATGAGTAGTTTGTCTTCTCAGGAATGGTTGGAGGAAAGGTCAGATGAGCCATCTTTGTATCCACTAGAGTTTGAAATAGATTAGATTAGATTACTTACAGTGTGGAAACAGGCCCTTCGGCGCAACAAGTCCACACCGACCCGCCGAAGTGCAACCCACCCATACCACTACATTTACCCCTTACCTAACACTACGGGCAATTTAGCATGGCCAATTCACCTGACCCGCACATCTTTGGTCTGTGGGAGGAAACCGGAGCACCCGGAGGAAACCCACGCAGACACGGGGAGAACGTGCAAACTCCACACAGTCAGTCGCCTGAGGCGGGAATTGAACCCAGGTCCCTGGCGCTGTGAGGCAGCAGTGCTAACCACTGTGCCACCGTGCCGCCCAAAGCTAGAGGCAACTTGATTGAAACATATCAGATTCTGAGGGGTCTTGACAGGGTAGATATGGAGAGGATGCTTTCTCTTAAGGGAGAATCTAGAACTGGGTAACTTTTAAAAATAAGATATCATCGATTTAAAACAAATGAGATAAATGTTGTGCTCTGAGAGTTTTGAATCTTGGGAACTCTGTTCCTGAATAAGCTGAATATTTAAGTATGTTTAAGGCAAAGCTTGATAGATTATTTGTAAGCTACGGAATGAAAAGGGAATGGTTGAGGAATAAGCAGAAATCTGAATTTGAGGTTGTATTCAGATTGGCCATGAGCTTATTGAAAGGTGGATGAGTCAAGAGGTCAAATCGACTTGTTCCATATTCGTATGTATGCGGCTACAAGAGCAGGTCAGAGGCTAGGAATTCTGTGGCAAGTGATTCTCCTCTTGACACCATAAGGTCTGTCTAATGTACTCAAAGCACAAATCAGGAGTGAGATGGCTACCTCCCACTTGTCTGGATGGACCAGCTCCAAAAACCCTCAAGAATCTCGACCAGGATAAAACAGCCCACTTCATTGGCATCCACCACCTTCAGCATTCACTCCCTTCAACACTGTGGCAGCAATGTGTATAATGTATATCAAGCAGGTGCTCGGCCTTCCAAACCCCTGATCTCCAATGCCTAAACAAAGGTAGCAGATGCATGGAAATACTGTCACCTTCAAGTTCCCTCCAAGCCAACACCATCCTGATGAGGAACTATATTCCTATTCTTTGACTATCACTTGGTCAAAACCATTTTCTAACCACACTCCCTACACCTATAGTAGTTCAAAAAGGCAGCTCATCATCATGTTTTTCAGGAAAATTAGGGATTTTCAATATTATAAATGCTGGCTTAGTCACCAAAGTCTACATCCCAAGAACGAAGAATAAAACTTAGGACTAAGTGACTTAAACCAAGTCCAAGCCAAAATGATCTAGGATGCGGCAATTATTATTAGTGCTCTGAAGCACTTATGTGAAAAGCTTGCTGGAGCACCACTTCAATGCAACAGAAAAAACACAACAGCCCATCAACACCACATTCACTGGAGAGCAGGAAAACAACAATCGACTCCCATTGCGAGTCATCACTGTAGAACGATGGGCAGCACGGTGGCACAGTGGTT
The DNA here is from genome assembly GCF_020745735.1 of Hemiscyllium ocellatum. Lineage (NCBI taxonomy): Eukaryota > Metazoa > Chordata > Chondrichthyes > Orectolobiformes > Hemiscylliidae > Hemiscyllium > Hemiscyllium ocellatum. The sequence goes on along the minus strand of NC_083405.1, from coordinate 119,638,375 downwards.
AGCACTGCTGCCTCACAGCGCCTGTAGACCCGGGTTCAATTCCCGACTCAGGCGACTGACTGTGTGGAGTTTGCACGTTCTCCCCGTGTCTGCGTGGGTTTCCTCCGGGTGCTCCGGTTTCCTCCCACAGTCCAAAGATGTGCGGGTCAGGTGAATTGGCCATGCTAAGTTGCCCGTAGTGTTAGGTAAGGGGTAATGTAGGGGTATGGGTGGGTTTCGCTTCGGCGGGTCGGTGTGGACTTGTTGGGCCGAAGGGCCTGTTTCCACACTGTAAGTCTAATCTAATCTAAATCTAAAATTGTTTGGCATCCACTTTCTGCTCAGCAGATATCATGACAATCATGAAATATCGCTGAAAATGTATTGCTGGAAAAGCGCAGCAGGTCAGGCAGCATCCAAGGAGCAGGAGAATTGACGTTTCGGGCATAAGCCCTTCTTCAGGAAGAGCTGCCTGATCTGCTGCCTGACCTGCTGCGCTTTTCCAGCCAGACATTTTCAGCTCTGATCTCTAGCATCTGCAGTCCTCACTTTCTCCTAATCGTGAAATATCATTGTGCTGAAAAACACTATCAGGATGTTGTGACTAATGCAATTCTAATGAAGAAGATACAGGACAAAACATTCACATTTACTGTAATGTGTCAGAGTGTATCACACAGAAGATGACCTTTTGGAGTTTAACAATTTTCAATGAGGCAGTCAATTAGCAATAGCCAAGTTCTACAAAATACAGTGAGATGAGTAATGAAGTTTCTCTCATATTATGGTGAAGGGAAGAATTTTTCCCTGTGTGCTACTGGACGCTGGGACGTTGAGTGAATTTAAGGAGGAGGTAGACAGTTTATAATTAGTAATATTCAAAATTCTGCTAGCGTTTGATTCACGCATTGGACTCTGTGAGGTAACGTTGTGTTGTCTTTGATTTGGCAATGTATAACCTGGATGGAATCCTGCATCTTCTCTGGTGGTGAGTTTGGTGGTGGGAGGATATTTATTCAAGCAGAAGGTGAAAGGTGATGACTTAGGGCAGGAAAGTGGAGTTGAAGCTTAGGTGAGATCAGCCATGATTGTATCAAACGACATAGCAGACTCGAGGGGCTAATTGCCTGCTTCCATTCCCAGTTTTTACATTCTTATGGGGCAGCACACCCCACCCCCAAGCGGTTGTGATGGCCTGAGGAACATCTGCTTCTACAATAAAGAGGAGTCTCCGCCATCCTCTGTCCAAGATTCGGTTCTGAAGTGAGGGACGTTCCAACAAAATTCAATCTACGCCAATCTTAAGCTGCAAAGTATTTCTCCTTCCAAGGAGAGGTATGGTACCAGATATGGGGCGGAACCTTCCGGAAGCGATATGGATCTTGGCTGCCATCAGGGAACCAACCAGAAGTCCTCGTTGCATCTTTTTGCTAAGTTCCTTTTTTTTCTGATCTTGGCCCCAGACCAGTGTCAGGCTAACCATAGGGAAGGCGACAGAAGGTTCAGAATTGGCCATGGGGTGCCAGGCCATGTGAGGGATGATAGTTGGATTTGGGAAAGAAGAGGCCACCATTAGGAATGACTCTCAGTAGCAAGATTTCTTCCAGTCCCAGGAATCCATCTACACGGAGTGAACACCTCTCCCCAGACACTTCTAGTGAAGTCAAAATATGTGGTGCTGGAAAAACACAGCAGGTCAGGCAGCATCTGAGGAGCAGCAGAAATTATGCTTGGGGCATAATTAAATTGAATTTGAATTTATTGTCACGTGTACCAAGGCACAGTGAAAAGCGTTGCCTTGTGAGCAATACAGACAGATCACAGGGTTAAGTTGCATAGATAATAAATAATAGGTAAACAGTGGCAAAAACAAAAATAAAGGTACAGGTGAAGGTTAAGAGTTTGTGATTCCATTCAGTATTCTAACAGCAGTAAGGTAGAAACTGTTTTAAACCGGCTGTTGTGTGTGTAGGGCGTCTGTGCTTTCCCCCTGATGGTAGAGGTTGTAGGGATGGATCTTTGAGAATGCTGGCGGCCTTTCCTTGACAGCGGGCCTGGTAAATGGATTCTATAGATGGGAGGTTGGCCTTTGTGATTGTCTGGGCTGAGTTCACCACTCTCTGTAACCGCCTCCGATCTTGAATGGTACAGGTAGTGATACATCCGCACAGAAGGCTCTCGATGGCGCACCAATAAAAGTTGGCAAGGGTGTTCACCGTCAGGCCAAATTTCCTCAGCTGTCTGAAGAAGAGGAGATGCTGTTGGGCCTTTGTAACCAGTGCATTCACATGAAGAGTCCTAGAAAGCTGGTGTGGATGACCACTCACGGGAGCTTGACACTTTCCACTCGTTCCACCTCTGTGATGTTAATGTATAGGGAGGCATGAGTAACATCCTGCTGAATGTCAATAATGAGTTCCTTGGTTTTGCCGGCATTGAGAGCTAGGTTGTTCTCAGTGCACCATTTTTCCAGGTCTTCCAGCTCCCGTCTGTAATCTGTTTCATCGCCATCTGAGATTCGACCAACTATGGTGGCACCATTAGTGAACTTTTAATGGCATTAGTCTGGTATTTGGCGACGCAGTCATGGGTATACAGTGAGTACAGTAGGGGGCTCCAGTGTTGGGTGTTAGTGAGGATGAAATATTGTCCCCAGTACTCACTGATTGTGGCCCGTGGGTCAGGAAACTGAGGACCCAGTTGCAGAGAGTAGGGCTTAGTCCAAGATCACTAAGTTTAGTAATCAGTCTCAAGGGGATAATAGCATTGAAGGCTGAACTGTAGTCGATGTGTAGGATTCTTAGGTAGCTGTTCTTGGTGTCGGGATGTTCTCGGGAGGAGTGAAGGGAAAGTGATATAGCATCTGATGTGGATCTGTTAGACTGATAGGCAAATTGAAATTGGTCAAGAGTAGTGGGGAGGCTGGAGTTGATTAAAGCCATGACCAGCCTTTCAAAGGACTTCATGACCACTGAAGTTAGGGTCACTGGGTGGTAGTCATTGAGACATGCTGCATGAGCCTTCTTAGGCACCGGGATGATGTTGGCCCTCTTGAAACAGGCAGGGACAGTGGCCTGCTGCAGGGAGAGACATCTGCCAGTTGATCTGTGCATGCTCTGAGTGCATGGCCTGGTACTCCATCTGGTCCCTTCGCTTTCCTTGGATTCACACAAAGGAAAATGATCTGACCTCTGACGCGGTGACTGTTGGGATAGGTTCGTCAGGACCTGTCAGAATAGGTGCTCCATCTCTGCCGAAATTCTGCTCAATGCGAGCAGAAAAGGTGTTGAGACAATCTGGGAGAGATATATCATCATCTGCTATCTTGCACAGTCTCTTTTTAGAACCTGTGATGTCATTCAGGCCCAGAAGCATTCCTGATGAAGGGCTTATGTCAAAATGTCGATTCTCCTGCTCCTCGGATGCTGCCTGACCAGCCAGGCTTTTCGAAACCTGAGCTCCAGCATCTGCAGTCCTCACTTTCTCCAATTATGGGTGAGTAACAGCAATGATGGGAATGGGGTCCCAGCTGGCATTGATGACACACTTGAAGGCCCCAATTGGCAACAGGACAGCTTCAAGATGGCAGAATGTATGACTCCAAGTCATCACCCTTCCCCCTCTGCTTGAATAAATGCCCTCCCACCACCAAACTCCCCACCGGAGAGGATGCAGGATTCCCACCCAGAGTGATACATTGCCAAATCAATGTCACTTCTCAGGATCCAATGTGTGAGTCAGATGTCAACAGAATAAAACAACATCCTGCAGATGCTGAAAACCTGTATGAATAGTTGCAGACTGACCTTTAAAATTGCCACCATTCATCATCCAGTGAGGACTACCTCCTACCCGCTGCTAGGCATTGATCATACCCACTGTCCCCCACCTGAACTGTGAGCGAGGTGGGGTTAATTGCTGAAGACTGTCACAGAACCCCCAAACAACACCCCCCCACCCCTCATTCTGTCTATGCAACCTGCAAATGACCCTGCATCAGGACTACGCTTCATTCGATAGAATCCAGCCCAGAGTTTCGGCTTGATGTTCTGTCGAAAGGGGTTTGTGTACTTGCAGCACTGTCTGTTTTCCTTTCTGACTAACAGAGTACAGTTTCTTACAGTCAAGTATTCTTGATTCGCAAACTCGGCCCAAAGTTTATTTGGGCATCAAATCTATAATAGCAAGTTGGTACATTGCTCCTGATTGCAATCAAGTTAAAGTCTTTGGAGAAATGCATAAAGGCATGGCTGCTGCAGTGTGATGAGCATTATAAAATGCACAATTTAGTGAGTCAGTGCCTTGTGCAACTTATCAAAGAAGAAATTGTCAATTTTCTTGATGGATATATCACTAATGGTGGAGAGCTCAGTGACTTGGGTAATTATTGCTCCTACCATCTCATAATAAATTGTCATAATGTTGCAGTGAAAACCTCTGTGTGTTCACCAGGGCGATGCCAGGCTCAATTAACATTTCGGCCTTAATTACAAACGCCGGGATGTTCATTGAGAAGTAATTTACCAGGTCGTAGGCTTGCCTTTATATAGCACCTTCCATAGTATATCAGTGTTCCCTTTGCCAATTAAATACTTCTGAAGTAGTCACTGAAGTAATGTAGTAAACTTTACTGTAAAAAATGAGGTCTGCAGATGCTGGAGATCACAGCTGCAAATGTGTTGCTGGTCAAAGCACAGCAGGTTAGGCAGCATCTCAGGAATAGAGAATTCAACGTTTCGAGCATAAGCCCTTCATCAGGAATAAGAGAGAGAGAGCCAAGCAGGCTGAGATAAAAGGTAGGGAGGAGGGACTAGGGGGAGGGGCGATGGAGGTGGGATAGGTGGAAGGAGGTCAAGGTGAGGGTGATAGGCCGGAGTGGGGTGGGGGCGGAGAGGTCAGGAAGAGGATTGCAGGTTAGGAGGGCGGTGCTGAGTTGAGGGAACCGACTGAGACAAGGTGGGGGGAGGGGAAATGAGGAAGCTGGAGAAATCTGAATTCATACCTTGTGGTTGGAGGGTTCCCAGGCGGAAGATGAGGCGCTCCTCCTCCAGCCGTCGTGTAGTTGTGTTCTGCCGGTGGAGGAGTCCGAGGACCTGCATGTCCTCGGTGGAGTGGGAGGGGGAGTTAAAGTGTTGAGCCACGGGGTGATTGGGTTGGTTGGTTCGGGCGGCCCAGAGGTGTTCTCTGAAGCGTTCCGCAAGTAAGCGGCCTGTCTCACCAATATAGAGGAGGCCACATCGGGTGCAGCGGATGCAATAGATGATGTGTGTGGAGGTACAGGTGAACTTGTGGCGGATATGGAAGGATCCCTTGGGGCCTTGGAGGGAAGTGAGTGTGGAGGTGTGGGCGCAAGTTTTACATTTCCTGCGGTTGCAGGGGAAGGTGCCGGGGGTGGAGGTTGGGTTGGTGGGGGGTGTGGATCTGACAAGGGAGTCACGAAGGGAGTGGTCCTTGCGGAACGCTGATAGGGGAGGGGAGGGAAATATATCCTTGGTGGTGGGGTCCGTTTGGAGGTGGCGGAAATGGCGGCGGATAATACGTTGTATGCGCAGGTTGGTGGGGTGGTAGGTGAGAACCAGTGGGGTTCTGTCTTGGTGGCGGTTGGAGGAGCGGGGCTCAAGGGCGGAGGAGCGGGAAGTGGAGGAGATGCGGTGGAGGGCATCGTCGATCACGTCTGGGGGGAATCTGCGGTCCTTGAAGAAGGAGGCCATCTGGGTTGTGCGGTGTTGACCCTCCCCTTCCTAGACCTTTCCATTTCTATCTCGGGCGACCGACTCAACACAGACATCTATTATAAACCGACTGACTCCCACAGCTACCTGGACTACACCTCCTCCCACCCTGCCCCCTGTAAAAACGCCATCCCATATTCCCAATTCCTTCGTCTCCGCCGCATCTGCTCCCAGGAGGACCAATTCCAACACCGCACAACCCAGATGGCCTCCTTCTTCAAGGACCGCAGATTCCCCCCAGACGTGATCGACGATGCCCTCCACCGCATCTCCTCCACTTCCCGCTCCTCCGCCCTTGAGCCCCGCTCCTCCAACCGCCACCAAGACAGAACCCCACTGGTTCTCACCTACCACCCCACCAACCTGCGCATACAACGTATTATCCGCCGCCATTTCCGCCACCTCCAAACGGACCCCACCACCAAGGATATATTTCCCTCCCCTCCCCTATCAGCGTTCCGCAAGGACCACTCCCTTCGTGACTCCCTTGTCAGATCCACACCCCCCACCAACCCAACCTCCACCCCCGGCACCTTCCCCTGCAACCGCAGGAAATGTAAAACTTGCGCCCACACCTCCACACTCACTTCCCTCCAAGGCCCCAAGGGATCCTTCCATATCCGCCACAAGTTCACCTGTACCTCCACACACATCATCTATTGCATCCGCTGCACCCGATGTGGCCTCCTCTATATTGGTGAGACAGGCCGCTTACTTGCGGAACGCTTCAGAGAACACCTCTGGGCCGCCCGAACCAACCAACCCAATCACCCCGTGGCTCAACACTTTAACTCCCCCTCCCACTCCACCGAGGACATGCAGGTCCTCGGACTCCTCCACCGGCAGAACACAACTACACGACGGCTGGAGGAGGAGCGCCTCATCTTCCGCCTGGGAACCCTCCAACCACAAGGTATGAATTCAGATTTCTCCAGCTTCCTCATTTCCCCTCCCCCCACCTTGTCTCAGTCGGTTCCCTCAACTCAGCACCGCCCTCCTAACCTGCAATCCTCTTCCTGACCTCTCCGCCCCCACCCCACTCCGGCCTATCACCCTCACCTTGACCTCCTTCCACCTATCCCACCTCCATCGCCCCTCCCCCTAGTCCCTCCTCCCTACCTTTTATCTCAGCCTGCTTGGCTCTCTCTCTCTTATTCCTGATGAAGGGCTTATGCTCGAAACGTTGAATTCTCTATTCCTGAGATGCTGCCTAACCTGCTGTGCTTTGACCAGCAACACATTTGCAGCAGTAAACTTTACTGTCAATTTTCATACAACATGTTCCAACATATACTAACAAGTTAATTTGTTATTGTGTCTTGGTTGAGGGATAAATATTGACCTGGAGACTGAGAACTCCCCCCTCAATGATATAATGGAGGATCTATCTGAATTGATTTCAACTATGTAACATTAACAGCAAACTGACATCACGAATTCTTCCTACTCTATCCTGGTGAGGGGATTTGCAGCTGATTGTTAGTTTGGGGCATTCAAGTTAAAGTTTGGCTATTCCGCAGTAAGAAGAAGTTTCTTCCATCAAAAGATAGTGGAAATCTGACACCCTTGTGATGGCACTGTGCTTTTAAGAGAGATGTGTTCTGAACTGTTTCTCTTGCAGAGAGGTGGTGCTGGAATGCTTACTTCAGAAGCAGTGGGGAGACAGCTTTGGGATTCTAGACTTTTTTTAAAAATTACATAAAAGCAGCATGAGTGGATGGAGTCAGCTTTGCTTTCATTTGGGGGTTTGAAGTTGGCTGTTGAATCTGATAGATACTGCTTTCTCTCTCTGCTTCATGAGAAAAATCTGTTTTGCTGAACTTGCCTTTGCCAAAGGTGTGCTTATAGGATGCTGCTACATTGTAACAGTTGATGATTAGTAGATAAATAATATATTATTTTATTAAGTATTCAGTAAAGTTATGCCAATTCTTTTTTTATTTTATTTTAACTGTGTTGTGAGAATAAAGTGGCAGCATGGTGGTTTAGTGGTTAGCACTGCTGCCTCACAGCACCAAGTTCCTGGATTTGATTCCACTCTTAGGCGACTGTGTGGAGTTTGCATGTTCTCCCTGTGTCTGCATGGTTTTCCTCCAAGTGTTTCAGTTTCTTCCCATAGTCCAATTGTGCAGGCTAGGTGGATTGGTCACGTAAAATTGCCCACAGTATCCAGCGATGTGCAGGCTAGGTGGATTGGCCATGCTAAATTGCCCACAGTATCTAGCGATGTGCAGGCTAGGTTCATTGGCCATGTTAAATTGCCCACAGTATCTAGCGATGTGCAGGCTAGGTTCATTGGCCATGTTAAATTGCCCACTGTATCCAGCGATGTGCAGGCAAGGTGGATTGGCCATGCTAAATTGCCCACAGTATCTAGCGATGTGCAGGCTAGGTGGATTAGCCATGCTAAATTGCCCACAGTATCTAGTGATGTGCAGGCAAGGTGGATTGGCCATGCTAAATTGCCCACAGTATCTAGCGATGTGTGCAGGCTAGGTGGATTGGTCCTGTTAAATTGCCTACAGTATCCAGCAATGTGCAGGCTAGGTGGATTGGCCACGCTAAATTACCCACAGTATCCAATGATGTACAGGCAAGGTGGATTGGCCATGCTAAATTGCCCACAGTATCTAGCAATGTGTGCAGGTTAGGTGGATTGGTCCCGTTAAATTGCCCACAGTATCTAGCAATGTGTGCAGGTTAGGTGGATTGGTCCCGTTAAATTGCCCACAGTATCCAGCAATGTGCAGGCTAGGTGGATTGGCCATGTTAAATTGCCCACAGTATCCTGCAATGTGCAGGCTAGGTGGATTGGCCACGCTAATTTACCCAGAGTATCCAATGATGTGCAGGCTAGGTGGATTGGCATGCTAAATTACCCACAGTATCCAGCAATGTGCAGGCTAGGTGGATTGGCCATGCTAAGTTGCCTACAGTATCCGGCGATGTGCAGGCCAGGTTCATTGGCCATGCTAAATTGCCCACAGTATTCAGCGAAGTGCAGGCTAGGTGGATTGGCCACGTTAAGTTGCCTACAGTATCCAGCGAAGTGCAGACTAGGTGGATTGGCCATGCTAAATTGCCCACAGTATCCAGTGATGTGCAGGCTAGGTGGATTGGCCATGCTAAATTGCCCACAGTATCCAGCGAAGTGCAGACTAGGTGGATTGGCCATGCTAAATTGCCCACAGTATCCAGCGATGTGCAGGCTAGGTGGATTGGCCATGCTAAATTGCCCACAGTATCCAATGATGTGCAGGCAAGGTGGATTGGCCACGCTAAATTACCCACAGTATCCAATGATGTGCAGGCAAGGTGGATTGGCCATGCTAAATTGCCCACAGTATCCAGCGATGTGCAGGCGAGGGGGGGATTACCAATGGGAAATATGGGGTTACACAGATAAAGTACGGGGTTGCGTCTGGGTAGGATCCTCTTCAGAGGGACAGTCAAGCCAAATAGCCTGCTTCCACACTGTAGGCATTCTGTGATTCTAAGTGTATTTTATTAAAGCCTACTAATGGACCAATTAGAACACAGAGCCTTCAAATAAAATAAAACGTTAGCATCTAGACTATCTCCTTTATATATTTTGAGGGTGTGTGGTAAATCTTCGTCAGTTGAAAGTTTTAAGATAGAGATGAATAAACTTTTGTGAGGTAAGGGTGTTATGGATTACAGAGCCAATTCAGGTCTGCTGAGTTGAAATACATATCAGCCAGAATTTGATAGACTGGAACGAGATCTGACAGCCAAATAACTGGTGCCTTGTTCAAATGTTCCAACGATGGACAGCTCGATTTGTAGGTTCTGTCTCAGCACACACATAATGGTTTACAGACAAAGAGAACAACTCAAAAGCAATTTCATTGTTTCTGTCCACAGAGAACCACACTCAGCAACGCAATTATTCGGATATTTAAATTAGAATTACCTCAGCCCTCCAATGCACAGGCAGTCCATCACGTGGGCATCTTAGAGGCTAACACTGGGAATGATACTAACCATATAACAGAGAATGTTTGCATCTATTCTCCATAAGAATTGTTTGAAATACTGGAGCAGGGAAAGTGGAGAGCAGCGCCCGACAGAAGTGCATATGATTATGAAGAGCATAGACAGGCTGAATAGAAAGCAACTGTTTCCCCTTCGCCAAAGGGATCGTAATCTTAAAGTGAAGGACAGGAGATTCACAGAGGATTTGAGGAAACTCTGTTTCATCCAGGGTGTGTTGGGTTCTGGAACACACTGGCTGGGAGGTTAGTTGAGATGGGAAACCTCATAACCTTTAAACTGTACTTGCATGGGCACTTGAAGTGTCATACAAATCAAACTACTGCCCCAGTTCAGGATAGCAGGGCTGGGATCAGTAATATATTTTCGGCAGTACAAACTCAATGGGACAAAGGATCTTTTCTGTCCTCAATAGTTCTATAAACTCTTTAACTCCTTTATAATTAACTTTTTTTTTATTGTACTGAAAACAAAATTATATTGTTCAATCTGTCATATTTTGTACATTTGGGATGAAGCTACAATCATGGTAGTTCAATCTCTCTATCTCGCTCTCTCATAGCATATTTATGTCAGTGGCACTGCTATTGATGGTACAGATGTATACCCATTTTTATTCCCAGGATCAATTCCATTTCAGTCAGTGGGGATGATGATATCTGCCACTTCCTTCACTGATAACAGGCAGACAGAGATGAGAATTTCTTCAAAGCTGGCACTAAAGTGGCACTCAAAATGAAGACTTGCAGCAGGGATGTAAGTGCAGAACTGAAAGTAAAAGGAGAAGGAAAAGGTACTAAAGGGGGTGGGGGAAATCGATGGTGAGAATGAAGACGGTGGAAGTGGTGATTTGAGGGCAAAATCCTGGAATAATATTTTGGAATGGAGGGGGAAGGAATGTTCAAATTCTAATTTAAATGAGGAGGAAGAATGACCACATTATCTAAGGGCCGGACAGGTCAAAAAAAGACAAACCAGGTTAAAGGAGAAGAAGTTCCGAGAGGGAGTCCAGAACTAGAGGGCATGGGTTTAGGATGAGAGGGGAAAGATATAAAAGAGACCTAAGGGGCAACTTTTTCATGCAGAAGGTGGTACGTGTATGGAATGCGCTGCCAGAGAAAGTGGTGGAGGCTGGTACAATTGCAAATTTAAGACGCATTTGGATGGGTATGTGAATGGGAAGGGTTTGGAGTGATATGGGCCAGGTGCTGGCAGGTGGGACTAGATTGGGTTGGGACATCTGGTCGGCATGGACAGGTTGGACCGAAGGTTCTGTTTCCATGCTGTACATCTCTATGACTCTATGAGGATGGAGACAATTGTATTAAGATGATTAAGTTGAACCAGTCTGCTGGTTTTGTGGCAAACACAGAAAGGCTTGCATTTTTATAGCTTCTTTCATGTCTAGAATGTCCAAAGCCATTTTCTTTAATTCACTCACACAATATGGGCATCACTGGGCAGATCAGCATTTATTACCCTGGAGAAGGTGGTGGTGAGCTGTCTTCTTGAACTGCTTTAGTCCATGTGGCATAGGGGCACCCACACTGCTGTTAGGGAGGGAATTCCCCAATGTTGACCCAGCAACAGCGAAGGAATAGTGATATAGCTCCAAGTCAGGAGGGTGGACAGGTTTTGAGATGTTAGCAAGTGCTTCAGAATTCCAAGTCTCTGACCTGTCTCTGGTAGCCTCAGCATTTACATGGCTAGTTCCTGGCCAATGATCAGCCCTCGGGTAATGGTCATGGCAGATTCAGTAATGGTAATGGTTTGATTCTCTTTTGTTGGAGATAGTCATTGCCAGGCACTTGTGTGGCATGAATTTTATTTGTAACTTGCCAACCCAAACCTAGATGTTGTTCAGGTCTTGTTTTGAAGAGTAGTTGCTTCTATAATGGAGGGAAGTGTGTTAATACATTCGCAAAGACAACAAGAAGCCAATGGCCAGATGTTCTTAATGATATAGGGTGAGGGACAGTCAATGACCTAGAAGTTGGGAAGACGTCATAGAAAAAGCCCAAATGCTCAGCGGGCCAAGCCTTAACTGTGGAGAGACAAAGAGTGAGTAGGTGGAATTTTATCAGTGTCAGATGGAACATTTTGTGTGTCCCCAACCCCCTGCACCAGTCAAAAAGTTAGTCAGCACCTCACTAGCTCTGGGGCTAACTGCTCTGCTCCACCACTGAAGTGATAGTAGGCCATTTGTGGCCTCAGTGAGGTGAGAAAGGGGCTTCAGCACTTCTGGGACAGGAAATTTGCCAACATGCAGCAAGAGCTGTACTCCCAGTGCAGCACCAGAATAAAGTAGTGGCTGCTGTTGGGACTACACACAGGAAGGAAGTGGCTGGACACTGGACTTTAAGAAAAGTTTGGGCCCTTTGGTAGAGGAAGGATTGGAGATCTCAGTGAGGTAGGGGTGGGGTTTTGGGGTTTAGAGGCTGGGGGATCCACAAAGATTGAGGGAATGGGGGAGCACTTAAAAGCACGCACAGGGGACCATTCCACCCAACTTTCCTTCCATCCTTTGCTAACACAGTTAAACTTGATTTTCCTTTCAACTTCCCATGATCTTTTTGGATGGCAAAACTTTAACTTAAGACACCCTGAAATCAGCCAGATAGAAGAGGAAAGATCAGTCAAAATGAACCAAGACATTTACTTAAATGTATTGAAATTTTATTAATCCATTATTGTTATTATTATTATTGTTCAACAGGGTGATGTCTGGTATTCGCAGTTGACATGAGTCCAAATATTTTAGTTATTGACGTACATAACTCAGCAAGGGTTGTGATCAGGTGCATTTCCTTGGTGCTGCCATAATAATATCATCGACTCGAAGGTTCATTTCAGTTGCTTCTGCTACATTCAACAGAACTTGTCTCTTCAGTTTGATGCTCTCCGAAATACCCATTGCTGCCATGTCTCTAATGGTGCCATTTCTCATATCCAATCCAAATGCTGTTCTCCCTTTGCTATGAGCAGCTCGAAACTGAGCTACTAAATTGGCAGTCATGCCCAGCATTATCAGCTATAACAGTGGGACACATTCCTAATACTTTAGTGAAAGACCCCATTGCTACAGCTCCCTCACCTGGTGTTGTGACAGCACATTCAGAACACCTTTTGCCAATAACATCTCTGAACAGTCTCCACCACAAACAGTTCTGCACAGAAAGCATCTGGTAACGATTGTTCAGCCTCATCTGGAATTTGCTGAGTAGCTCCGCAAAGAACATTATGTCAGGAGGGAAATTGGATCCTTAAGCCAGGCTACCTAAAGCCTACATACATAATCAGCTACCTCAACAGGGACCTCCTGTTGTACAGTGTTAGGGTCCCTTTCCATGCCTGAACCAGGAGGCCAGAGTTCAAATCCCACCTGCTCCATAACAGGCTGATTAGGAAATAATAAGGCCATCCACAGCCCCAAGTGACCTCTCACACATGCACCTATAACAATAGGGTGGGTGAGAAGAAGGTCTGAAGACTACTTGCTTGTATTTTGCATGTTCCCTCCCATCTACTTTCAGAGACGTTTTTACAATAATGGTTGCAAGGTCACCATTGGGCTCTTTGTTTTTATTCCAGATTTTTGTTTGTTCAAATTTCACCATTTACCATGGTGGGATTTGAACTCAGGACCCCAGAATATCAGCCATGGATTTGTGACTGTACAATGGTAATGGTATTGGACCCATGGTCCACGCTAATAATCTGGGGACACGGGCTCAACTCCCAGCATGGTAAAATTCAGTTAAGGAGCTGGCCCCACAGCAAGCAATATCAATGGTTGTTAAAACCCATCTGCTTGTCTAATGCTCTTGAGGTCAAATCTGCCATCCTTACTTGCTATGACCTATGTTATTCCAAATCCATAGCAATGTGGTTTACTCTTTACTGGCCTCTGGCCAATTTGGTGGTGGTGGGGTGGGGGGCAGGGGTTTGGTCTAGCCAGTAACACCCACACCCCAGCTTTTCAACTCACTGACCTTTCATCAGAATCCATCACTGCAGCCACAGTATTTTTGTATTTACTCTGGGAGGGTCTCAGCTGCTCTTCATAGAATCATAGAATCCCGAGTGTGGAAACAGGCCCTTCAGCCCAACAAGTCCACACCAACCCGCCGAAGAGTAATCCACCCAGACCCAGTCCCCTACTTTACCCCTTACTAATGTACCTAACCCACACATCCCTGAATACTATGGGCAATTTAGCATGGCCAATTCATCTAAACTGCACATCTTTGGATTGCTGGGGGGAAACTGGAACACCTGGAGGACACCCACACAGACACAGGGAGAAGGTGCAAACTCCATGCAGTTGCCCAAGGTTGGAATCGAACCCAGGTCCCTGGCGCTGTGAGGCAGCAGTGCAAACCACTGAGCCAGTGTGCTGCCCCTTGTTCAAAAAAATATGAATTATAGGATAAATCATCTCCCACATGCAGAAATCTTTCACTGGAATTTCAGCATAAGATTCATGCCGAAGCCCTTGGTGTGTGATTTGTACCCACAATCTTATGATGCAGAAGTTAGCACGCACCCAAGCGAGTTGCAATGGGCACTGCTCAAGGCAAGTACATCCCTGGCATGACTGGGCTTATGCCCAAAACGTCGAATCTCCTGCTCCTTGGATGCTGCCTGACCTGCTGCGCTTTTCCAGCAACACATTTTCAGCTCTGATCTCCAGCATCTGCAGACCTCACTTTCTCCTGACAAAAATTAGGAGAAAGGGTACATTGGTTCGAGGTATGGTGTCTCTTTGATCTATAGGAATGGGTATAAATGAGGAAAAGCGACTCATTGGGGTAATGTTTGGAGGAGGCGTGGCTCTGGCTGATCTGTTCAAAATCCAAACGTGACTCCAGGAGTCGCAGGCGTGCCTCAATTGGGTAATTGCAGCATTTGAAGCTCCCAAGCTGGGTTCCCTGCCATGCCACTCCGTGCTGGGAGCTCCTTATGTTTCCAAGTACTTGGAAGAATCACCTTCACAACTGTCAAAAATAACTAGAGGCAAGCTGTTAATTGGCAACAAATGCAACACGACTGAAATAGCAACAGGAGGAATGCATTGCAGTTTGACAAAGACCTTAAAGATTCTGCCTCAGGAACTGCTATTAATGGCCAACATGTATCACAAATAATAAGAGAAAATACTGGCAGGTCAGTCAGCAGAGAGAACTGATGAGTTAATATTTCAATTATAAATCCTTCAGCAAAATAAAATGCTGCTATTTTTGTTTCAGATTTCCAGCCCTTGTAGTTCTCTGCTGTTTTGTCACTAATGATGAGTTTGTCTTTAGAATTAACAGCGGACTTAACTTTAGTTTCTCCCAGATTCTTCTGCAAATCTTAATGAGCAGGACATTGAACTTGGCCATACTGTGTAGAAGTCTGATCTCTGATGTTCCTTAACTGTGTCACCCCAGTGTTTCCTGGTTACCTAATGAGTTGATGCAACCCACACAATCAAAGAGTTTTATTTGGAAGGATTTTATTCTTGAGATACTCCCGACAATCATTACTTTTCCACCATGCAACATTGTGCCAAAGCCATCAGAAAAGCTTGACTCTGTTACTAAAAATATAAAAACACATCTGCTTTAAGAGATATATGCAAATTTCAACACTTGCTATTCAGTATTGACAGTTTAAATGTGGTACGTACTAGCTTTCTTTATTCCTGGAGCATTGCGTTCCACTTAAAGCAACCACAAAGCTGTCAGATCCTCAGAATAACCCAGTTGATTCATTATTAGACAAAAAGATGGTGAAGACGACAGGGTGGGAAGTATTTGGGCACTGTGCCCATTCGCTCCTGCTCAACTGGCCAGCTGCATTGTCTTTGCTCTCTAACTATTTATCTGTCTGTCTGTTTATCTATCTATTGTTTTCTCATTCCTTTTTTATTATCAATGTTCACTTTTTCTTGTTTTCTGTGGTGACAGCACAGGAAGACAGTTGTGAGGCCTACTGTGATGGCAGCAGTGCAGTGGATCTGGATGTTCAGTCCTCGTGGCTTCCTCATTGGTGGGTCTGGTCCATTCCTCCTGGCTGGGGTGCAATGGTTTTTTTTTATTGTACTAGCTTAGGGCTGCACAGTGGCTCAGGGGTTAGCACTGCTGCCGCACAGTACCAGGGACCTGGGTTCAATTCCACCCTCGGGTTATTGTCTGTGTGGAGTTTGCACGTTCTCCTGGTGTCTGTGTGCATTTCCTCCCACGGTCCAAAGATGTCCTAGTTTGGTGGATTGACTGTGCTAAATTGCCCATAGTGTTCAGGGACATGCAGGCTAGATGAGATAGCCATGGGAAATGTAATGTTACGAGAGTGGTGTGTGGATCTGGTGGGATGGTCTTCAGATGGTCAATGTGGACTTGATGGGCTGAATAGCCTCTTTCCACACTGTTGGGATTCTATGATTCTAGTTTGGGAATTCAGATCCTTCACTCGAGGGATTGTGAACCTAACGAATTCTCTACCCTTGAACGTTTTGGATGCTCCATTGATGAATATTCATTCAGGTCAAGACAGACTAATCTACATATGTCCAGGGAATCAACAGATATGGCAAAGTGGCAGAAAAGTGGATCTGAAATCCTAAATTAGCAATGATCATATTGGATGATGGTGCAGGTTTGATGGGCTCTATGTTCTATTGCTGTTCCCAATTCTCATCTTCCTGTGTTTTTGTATCATTCAGATTAGAACTTATGTGTTTAAGTCTGTGTATAGACTTGAGTCGATCACATTAGCAGATCCTTCACATTGGTGCTGAGGACATCTATATTGTTGGAGGTGCCACCTTTGAAATAATAAGATACTCAAAGACTGGGAAGATCACATGATACTTTATAAAAAAAGCCATCTTTCCTAATATCTTGGCCAACAATCATTCCCATATATATGAGTTGTTAAAATAAATAATCAAATCATTTCTTTCACTGCTGTTTGTGACTCCTTACTATTCACAGATCAGCTGCTACATTTTCTGACATAATAATTATTACAGAATCCCTACAATTTGGAAACAGGCCCTTCAGCACAACAAGCCCACACCGATCCTCTTAAGAGTAACCCACCCAGACCCACACCCCTATTATCATATATTTACCACCAACTAATGCACCTAACCTACACATCCCTGAATACTATGGGCAACTTAGCATGGCCAATTCACCCAACCTGCAAAGCTTTGGGTTGAGGGAGGAAGTCGGAGTATCTGGAGGAAACCCACGTAGACACAGGGAGAATGTGCAAACTCTACACAGACAGTCGCCTGAGGCTGGAATTGAACCCAGGTCCCTGGTGCTGTGAGGAAGCAGTGCTAACCACTGAGTCCCATGCCACCCCTTGCCAGTAATTCCTCAAGGTTCCTTAGACAGCATCATCCAAACCTGCAACCTCTATCATCTAGAAGGACAAAGGCAGCAGATACATGAAGACATCACCACCTGCAATTTCCTTCATTGCAAATGTGCTAAAATCCTACAAGGCTGTCCTTAACAGCACTACGAGTGTCGCGAAACTCGAAGGACTACACCTGTTCGAGAACATGTGTGCCATTACTTTCTCAAGGGTAACCTGTGGAGTGTTACTGAACAGAGAGCCCTTGGGGAGCAGGTTCATAGTTCCTTGATAGTGGAGTTGCAGGCACACAGAGTAGTGAAGAATGATTGCCTGTATTGATTAGTGCATTGAGTTTAAGAGTTGGAAGGTCATGTTGGGGCTGTACAGGACATTAGTGAGGCCACTGTTACAATACTGCATTCAATTCTGGTCTCCCTACTATAGGAAGGATTTGTGAAACTTGAAAAGATTCCGAAAAGATTTAGATAAATGATGCCAGGGTTGGAGGATTTGAGCTATATGGAGAGGCTGATTCGTCTGGGGCTGTTTTCCCTGGAGCATCGCAGGCTGAGGGGTGGCCTTATATATCCATGAAAGGCCTGGATAAATAGAGGACATAGATTTAAGGTGAGAGGGGAAAGATTTAAAAGGGATCTCAGGAGCAACTTATTTATGCAGAGGGTGGTGAGTGTATAGAATGAGCTGCCAGAGGACGTGATGGAGGCTGGAACAATTATAATGTTTAAAAGGCATGTATTACATGAGTAGGAATGGTTTAGAGGGATATGGGCCAAATGCTGCCAGATGGAACTAGATTAATATAGGATATCTGGTCGGTATGGATGGGTTGGACCGAAGTGTCTGTTTCATGTTGTAAATCTCTATGATTCTAATTAGGGATGGGCAATAAATGCTGGCCTAGCCAGCGATACTGTTACACAGTGAACGAACATAAAATATTCTGTGAACACACTCAAAAAAATGATTCACCAAGGGCAAAGCACTTTGGGACGTTAACACTTCAGAGCAACGTCCTTTCACCAGACCAGGTTAGAAATGAACTGTTGTGAAGAAGGGTCATTGGACTGAAGCATTAAGTCAGCTTTCTCTCTGCCGACACTGCCAGAGCTGCTATGTTTCTCTAGCAATCTGTTTTTATTTGTGTTAGAAATGAACTGAAAAGATGTGGTTGTGTTGCAGGTGGAACAAGGGGATAAGGATGTGTAAACAGTTGACTGGCAGGAATAAGCTGAAGTTGAATGACATGGTACTACAAGCTATGGCTAGACGGGGGTGGATCTGGAATCCTTCCAATTAAAAGAACACCTTGCTGGAAGCGAGTGGTATTAATTGTCCTCCTACAATTTTATCAAACTATTCCCCATCCAAGAATCTTGTGTTTATGGAGATTTTTTTTATAGCTCCACTCCCATGCCATGACATGCTTCTTTCCTCTTTCTAACCACTCTCCTCAATCCCATCATATCCCTCCCCAGCCCGGGTGACTTTGATCCTGGGTTACTCATTAACCACTGCTGCTTCTCTCTCTCTGATCCACAACTAATCTAACTCCACCATCAGCATCCGCACAAGTGTTATCTCTCATCCACCAAACACCTCATCATTTTCTCTCTCTCTCTTTCTCCACCTATCCACCTCCTCCTGTTCCCTCTAACACCCCACCCCCCCCATTCAAACCCCCTGTCACCAGCTTAAATACCACCTTTTCCTACCTACCATCAATTATGGAGAGGCTCCCTGGACTCAAAGCATGAACTCTGCTTTCCTCCCATAGGTGCTACCAGACCTGCTGAGTTTCACCAGCCATTTCTGTGTTTTTTTCAGATCTTCAGCATATGTAGTGTTTTGTTCTATTCTGTCTTTGTACGTGCTTGGCACTGCCCACCGAATAAGTAACCACTGCCTCTAATGGATGTGCCCCTTCAGTTAACTAACTGAAGCAATCCAGGCAGACAACAGCTGAGTACTATTAGAAATCTCAGTAAAACGTACAGGGTGGCACGGTGGCTCATTGCTGCCTCACAGTGCTAGGAACCTTGGTTCGTTTCCAGCTCGGGCGACTGTGTGGAGTTTGCACATTCTCCCCCTTGCCTGCATGGGTTTCTTGTGGGTGCTCCATTTTCCTCTCACAATCGAAAGATGTGCAGGTCAGGTGAATTGGCCATGCTAAATCGCCCATAATGTCCAGGACTATGCTGGTTATGTGGGTTAGCCATGGGAAATGTAGGTATAGAGTAGGAAGTGGTCTGGGAGAGATGCTCTTCACAGAGTTGTGTGGGCTCAATGGGCTAAATGGCCTGTTTCCACACTGTAGGAGACTGGCAGTGAAACTAACTTAAAGAAGAGTTCTTTCAAACAGTCATACAGGTCAGAAACAGACCCTTCAATCTAACCAGTCCACGCCAAACGTAACCCCAAACTAAACTAGTCCCATCTGCCTGCTCCTGGCCCATATCCCTCCAAACCTTTCCTGTTTATGTATCCACCCAAATGATTTTTAAATGTTGTAATTGTATCTGCATCCACCACTCCCTCATGAAGCCATCAAGAGCATTCTGTCTGGATGTATCACTCCCTGGGATGGCAACTGTACCATTCAAGATCGGAGACGGTTTACAGAGAGTGGTGAACTCAGCCCAGACAATCACAAAGGCCAACCTCCCATCTATGGAATCCATCTACTAGGCCTGCTGTCAAGGAAAGGCTGCCAGCATTCTCAAAGCTCCATCCCACCCTGGCAATGTTTTTCTACAACCTCTACCAGCGGGGAGAAGGTACAGAAACCTAAACACACGCACCAGCCTGTTTCAAAACAGTTTCCACCCTACTGTTGTTAGAATGTTGAATGGACTCACAAACTCTTCACATTCGCCTGTACCTGTGGTTTTGTTTTTGCTGCTGTTTACCTATTACTTACTTATCTACACTACTTGTCTACGTGATCTGCCTGTATTGCTCTCAAGACACAGCTTTTCACTGTGTCTCGGTACACGTGACAATAAATTCAATTCAATTCAGTTCAAGTACATTCCACCACCTTTTTTTAAAAAAAAGTCCTTTGCGTCTTTTTTAAAATCTCTTTCCTTTCACCTTTAAAATGTGCCCCCTGGTTTTGAAATCCCCCATCCTGGGGAAAAGACAACCACCATTAACCCTTCCTATACCCTTCATTATTTTATAAACTTCCATCAGGTTGTCTTCAACCCCCTGCGCACCAGTGAAAAATTCCCAACCTTTCTTTATAACTCAGTCCATAAGACCATAAGACATAGGAGTGGAAGTAAGGCCATTCGGCCCATCGAGTCCACTCTGCCATTCAATCATGGCTGATGGGCATTTCAACTCCACTTACCAGCGTTCTCCCGTAGCCCTTAATTCCTCGAGACAACAAGAATCTATCAATCTCGGCCTTGAAGACATTTAGCGTCCCGGCCTCCACTGCACTCCGTGGCAATGAATTCCACAGGCCCACCACCCTCTGGCTGAAGAAATGTCTCCGCATTTCTGTTCTGAATTGACCCCCTCTAATTCTAAGGCTGTGTCCACGAGTCCTAGTCTCCTCACCTAACGGAAACAATTTCCTAGCGTCCACCTTTTCCAAGCCACGTATTATCTTGTACGTCTCTATTAAGTCTCCCCTCAATCTTCTAAACTCCAATGAATACAATCCCAGCATCCTCAGCTGTTCCTCATATGTTAGACCTGCCATTCCAGGGATCATCTGCGTGAATCTCCGCTGGACACGCTCCAGTGCCGTTATGTCCTTCCTGAGGTGTGGGGACCAAAACTGGACACAGTACTCCAAAGGGTCCTAACCAGAGCTTTATAGAGTCTCAGTAGCACATCTCTGCTTTTGTATTCCAACCCTCTTGAGATAAGAGACAACATTGCATTTGCTTTCTTAATCACGGACTCAACTTGCATGTTTACCTTTAGAGAGTCCTTCTATATCTGACAAAACCCTGGTAAATCTCTTCAGAACCCTCTCCAAATTGATATCATCCTTCCTATAAAGTAAAAAATGAGGTCTGCAGATGCTGGAGATCACAGCTGCAAATGTGTTGCTGGTCAAAGCACAGCAGGCCAGGCAGCATCTCAGGAATAGAGAATTCGACGTTTCGAGCATAAGCCCTTCATCAGGAATAAGAGAGAGAGAGCCAAGCAGGCTGAGATAAAAGGTAGGGAGGAGGGACTAGGGGGAGGGGCGATGGAGGTGGGATAGGTGGAAGGAGGTCAAGGTGAGGGTGATAGGCCGGAGTGGGGTGGGGGCGGAGAGGTCAGGAAGAGGATTGCAGGTTAGGAGGGCGGTGCTGAGTTGAGGGAACCGACTGAGACAAGGTGGGGGGAGGGGAAATGAGGAAGCTGGAGAAATCTGAATTCATACCTTGTGGTTGGAGGGTTCCCAGGCGGAAGATGAGGCGCTCCTCCTCCAGCCGTCGTGTAGTTGTGTTCTGCCGGTGGAGGAGTCCAAGGACCTGCATGTCGTCGGTGGAATGGGAGGGGGAGTTAAAGTGTTGAGCCACGGGGTGATTGGGTTGGTTGGTTCGGGCGGCCCAGAGGTGTTCTCTGAAGCGTTCCGCAAGTAAGCGGCCTGTCTCACCAATATAGAGGAGGCCACATCGGGTGCAGCGGATGCAATAGATGATGTGTGTGGAGGTACAGGTGAACTTGTGGCGGATATGGAAGGATCCCTTGGGGCCTTGGAGGGAAGTGAGTGTGGAGGTGTGGGCGCAAGTTTTACATTTCCTGCGGTTGCAGGGGAAGGTGCCGGGGGTGGAGGTTGGGTTGGTGGGGGGTGTGGATCTGACAAGGGAGTCACGAAGGGAGTGGTCCTTGCGGAACGCTGATAGGGGAGGGGAGGGAAATATATCCTTGGTGGTGGGGTCCGTTTGGAGGTGGCGGAAATGGCGGCGGATAATACGTTGTATGCGCAGGTTGGTGGGGTGGTAGGTGAGAACCAGTGGGGTTCTGTCTTGGTGGCGGTTGGAGGAGCGGGGCTCAAGGGCGGAGGAGCGGGAAGTGGAGGAGATGCGGTGGAGGGCATCGTCGATCACGTCTGGGGGGAATCTGCGGTCCTTGAAGAAGGAGGCCATCTGGGCTGTGCGGTGTTGGAATTGGTCCTCCTGGGAGCAGATGTGGCGGAGACGAAGGAATTGGGAATATGGGATGGCGTTTTTGCAGGGGGCAGGGTGGGAGGATGTGTAGTCCAGGTAGCTGTGGGAGTCAGTCGGTTTATAATAGATGTCTGTGTTGAGTCGGTCGCCCGAGATAGAAATGGAAAGGTCTAGGAAGGGGAGGGAGGAGTCTGAGACAGTCCAGGTGAATTTCAGGTCGGGATGGAAGGTGTTAGTAAAGTTGATGAACTGTTCAACCTCCTCGTGGGAGCACGAGGCAGCGCCGATACAGTCATCGATGTAGCGGAGGAAAAGGTGGGGGGTGGTGCCAGTGTAGTTGCGGAAGATGGACTGTTCCACATATCCTACGAAGAGGCAGGCATAGCTGGGGCCCATGCGGGTGCCCATGGCAACTCCTTTAGTTTGGAGGAAGTGGGAGGATTGAAAAGAGAGGTTATTCAGGGTGAGGACCAGTTCAGTCAGTCGAAGGAGGGTGTCAGTGGAAGGGTACTGGTTGGTGCGGCGGGAAAGGAAGAAGCGGAGGGCTTTGAGTCCTTCGTGATGGGGGATGGAGGTGGGAAAGGAAGAAGCGGAGGGCTTTGAGTCCTTCGTGATGGGGGATGGAGCACCGCCCTCCTAACCTGCAATCCTCTTCCTGACCTCTCCGCCCCCACCCCACTCCGGCCTATCACCCTCACCTTGACCTCCTTCCTCCTATCCCACCTCCATCGCCCCTCCCCCTAGTCCCTCCTCCCTACCTTTTATCTCAGCCTGCTTGGCTCTCTCTCTCTTATTCCTGATGAAGGGCTTATGCTCGAAACGTCGAATTCTCTATTCCTGAGATGCTGCCTGGCCTGCTGTGCTTTGACCAGCAACACATTTGCAGCATCATCCTTCCTATAGCTGGGTGACCAGAACTGGACGCACCCTGTATCACCTCAACATGACTTTTTCTCATTCACTGAGACAAGAGCAGCAGAATGGTCTCCCTCGGGGCTGACGTGCTTCGAAGATCCAATAAACGAGTGGTCATTCCACACGAACCCCGTGTTCCTGGGTGTACTGGCCCAGGGACTGAGGGAGGTGGGAGCAGAGCGCCTCGGGGGGTTGTACAAGGTACAGAAAGCCTTTGGCTTTTCCCCAGCCGGAACAGCACGGGGTGCTGGCTGGGCTCGGGGCCAGTTCGAACATCTCAAACTCCACCGAGCAGCCGCTGGGTTGAACGGGAAAACAATCAGAAGGGAGGGATGGAAGGGAGAGTCAACCGCGCGACACAGACACAATATTGACCTCGGATGCTGCCTGAACTGCTGTGCTCTTCCAGCACCACTGATCCAGAATCTGGTTTCCAGCATCTGCAGTCCTTGTTTTTATCTACAATATTGACACATTTGCAAATGGGGGGGGGGGGGCAGATTTTTTTTTAAAACAGCCTTGTTCTGCGTGGTGTTGTAGGAATGGAGAATCTCTTAGCAGCTGAATTACAACTCCAGTTCTGCAGAGACAACGGTCCTGAGCAGCATCCTCGGCGTGACAGAGAAACTGAACGGGAGACTGAAATCCCAAATAGGGATTATTTTAACATAAGTGTGTGAATATATACACACACATAAAACTGCCTGTGTGCAGTACCAAAAGAGAAGCTGCATTAAATCCCCACAGAGCAACATCCCACTTGCCGATGTACAAATTAGTTTCAGCAGAATTTGTGAAATGGCAGTATTTTTGTTTAATTGCTTATGCATGTATTAAAGTGCTCAGTCAGGAAACTGTGGTCTTTGCAATCACTAGCTTCCTAGTTCTACTCTAAATAAAACCTCCTGGTGCCCAGAAGTGGAATTATCTCCCATTCAGCCCAAACTGGCTAGTTCTGACGAAGGGTCACTCGACTGGAAGCGCTAACCGTGTTCCTTTCTGTCGACAGATGTGAGCAAAGCCGCTGAATTTCTATAGCACCTTGTGTGTGTGTTTTTGCTTCTTGTTTCCGCTATTTTAACCTATTTGGATGTGTCAGGTGGTATCTTTGGGTCAGAAGGAGAGTCGAACCCGGTCCATCGGTCTCACGGGGGTGGAAGCACCCTCCCCGCTCCACAAAGACCCCTCAGTGTTCATCAGAACCCGCCCTCGCGTCCCGGGGACACCGCCCCACCTCCAGCCCACCCCGAGTATGGAGATTTCAAACACACAGGAGGGCAGGCACATAAATGAACAAAACCGATTTATTTTAGTTTTAAAACATCAGAAAGAACCGCAGATGCTGGAAATCAGAAACAGGCATTGCTGGAGAAACTCAGCAGGTCTGGCTGCGAATGTGGAGAGAAAGCAGAGTTTACGTTTCGGGTCCGGGAGCCCTTTTTCTTCAGTCTTTTTTGTTTCTGAAACTTGATTTATCGATTTTTTTTTTAAAAAAGGAACTCTTACCTGGAGAAATCTGGACAGTGGGGAACTCCACAGCTGAGGGGTGACCCTCTCACTAAGCTTTAAGCGGTGGCACTCTGCTCCTGGTTAAAAAAAAGGGGTCTTTTTTTACTCCCCTCCCCCTCGGTGTTGAGCTGCTCCCAGAAGGGGTGTTGTTAAAGAGCCCTCCAGGAAGAGAAGGCGGGATTGGGGAAGGATTGCACAGTTTGACTGTGAGGAGATCTCTTTAAATCCAGAGCCAGCCTCCTGTCTCTCTGACACACACACGTTTCTCTAGCTCCCTCTCCCTGCATGGCTTGTCAGAGGGTGGAGGCTGAAGGAATAAAGCGGGAGTTGCTGAGCTTCCCGGCTCCAGTTCGTGAGCAGAGGAGTGGGGACGGGAAGGAGAGGAGAGCTTTCTGAGTGGGCAACTCTCCCACGCCCCTGCACGGAGCTCCCTGCTGCTTTGCTGCCGAGAACAGCCCGCTGTCTCCCTTTCCGAGCCGGGACAGAAGGTGTTGAAGATGTTCAGGAGGGGACGGGTGACTCACTGAGAGAGCGGTGTTCCTGAAGAGCTCAGAGGACACGGTAAATGCTGGGCGATTATTTCAGGAGCTTTTGCGCGGTTCAGGGGCAGCCTTCAGGAACCCGTCAAACATGAGTCGATTTTCTTTTTTCATTATGAAAAGCTAAGGCATGGGGGTCTGCAGGTTTCGGTGATTGCAACTGACCTGCCTCACTGGCCCCTGTGTGCAGTGGGTGCCCTGCCCCCCTGTGTGCAGTGGGTGCCCTGCCCCCCTGTGTGCAGTGGGTGCCCTGCCCCCCTGTGTGCAGTGGGTGCCCTGCCCCCCTGTGTGCAGTGGGTGCCCTGCCCCCCTGTGTGCAGTGGGTGCCCTGCCCCCCTGTGTGCAGTGGGTACCCGGCCCCCCTGTGTGCAGTGGGTACCCGGCCCCCCTGTGTGCAGTGGGTGCCCGGCCCCCCTGTGTGCAGTGGGTGCCCGGCCCCCCTGTGTGCAGTGGGTGCCCGGCCCCCCTGTGTGCAGTGGGTGCCCGGCCCCTCTTTGCTCAGTGGGTGCCCTGCCCCTCTTTGCTCAGTGGGTGCCCTGCCCCTCTCTGTGCAGTGGGAGCCCTGCCCCTCTCTGTGCAGTGGGAGCCCTGCCCCTCTCTGTGCAGTGGGTGCCCTGCCCCCTGTGTGCAGTGGGTGCCCTGCCCCCTCGTGTGCAGTGGGTGCCCTGCTCCCTTTGTGCACTGACTGACCGGCCCACTGTGTGCAGTGGGCATCTGGCCCCCCCCCCCCGGGTGCAGTGGGTGCCTGGCTCGCCTGTGTGCAGCATGTGCCCTGCCTCCCTGTGTGCAGCGGGTGACCAGCCCCTCTGTGTGCAGCGTGTGCCCTGCCTCCCTTTGTGCAGTGGGTGCCCGGCCCCACTGTGTGCAGTGGGTGCCTGGCTCGCCTGTGTGCAGCGTGTGCCCTGCCTCCCTGTGTGCAGCGGGTGACCAGCCCCTCTGTGTGCAGCGGGTGACCAGCCCCTCTGTGTGCAGCGTGTGCCCTGCCTCCCTTTGTGCAGTGGGTGCCCTGCCCCACTGTGTGCAGTGGGTGCCCGGCCCCACTGTGTGCAGTGGGTGCCCGGCCCCACTGTGTGCAGTGGGTGCCCGGCCCCACTGTGTGCAGTGGGTGCCCGGCCCCACTGTGTGCAGTGGGTGCCCGGCCCCACTGTGTGCAGTGGGTGCCCGGCCCCACTGTGTGCAGTGGGTGCCCGGCCCCACTGTGTGCAGTGGGTGCCCGGCCCCACTGTGTGCAGTGGGTGCCCGGCCCCACTGTGTGCAGTGGGTGCCCGGCCCCACTGTGTGCAGTGGGTACCCGGCCCCCCTTTGTGCAGTGGGTGCCCGGCCCCCCTGTGTGCAGTGGGTGCCCGGCCCCCCTGTGTGCAGTGGGTGCCCTGCCCCCCTGTGTGCAGTGGGTGCCCGGCCCCTCTTTGCTCAGTGGGTGCCCTGCCCCTCTTTGCTCAGTGGGTGCCTGGCCCCACTGTGTGCAGTGGGTGCCCGGCCCCACTGTGTGCAGTGGGTGCCCGGCCCCACTGTGTGCAGTGGGTGCCCGGCCCCACTGTGTGCAGTGGGTGCCCGGCCCCACTGTGTGCAGTGGGTGCCCGGCCCCACTGTGTGCAGTGGGTGCCCGGCCCCACTGTGTGCAGTGGGTGCCCGGCCCCACTGTGTGCAGTGGGTGCCCGGCCCCACTGTGTGCAGTGGGTGCCCGGCCCCACTGTGTGCAGTGGGTGCCCGGCCCCACTGTGTGCAGTGGGTGCCCGGCCCCCCTTTGTGCAGTGGGTGCCCGGCCCCCCTTTGTGCAGTGGGTGCCCTGCCCCCCTGTGTGCAGTGGGTGCCCTGCCCTCCTGTGTGCAGTGGGTGCCCTGCCCCCCTGTGTGCAGTGGGTGCCCTGCCCCCCTGTGTGCAGTGGGTGCCCTGCCCCCCTGTGTGCAGTGGGTGCCCTGCCCCCCTGTGTGCAGTGGGTGCCCTGCCCCCCTGTGTGCAGTGGGTGCCCTGCCCCCTGTGTGCAGTGGGTGCCCTGCCCCCCTGTGTGCAGTGGGTGCCCTGCCCCCCTGTGCTCAGTGGGTGCCCTGCCCCCCTGTGCTCAGTGGGTGCCCGGCCCCTCTTTGCTCAGTGGGTGCCCGGCCCCTCTTTGCTCAGTGGGTGCCCTGCCCCTCTTTGCTCAGTGGGTGCCCTGCCCCCCTTTGTGCAGTGGGTGCCCTGCCTCTCTCTGTGCAGTGGGTGCCCTGCCCCCTGTGTGCAGTGGGTGCCCTGCCCCCTCGTGTGCAGTGGGTGCCCTGCTCCCTTTGTGCACTGACTGACCAGCCCACTGTGTGCAGTGGGCATCTGGCACCCCCCCGGGTGCAGTGGGTGCCTGGCTCGCCTGTGTGCAGCGTGTGCCCTGCCTCCCTGTGTGCAGCGGGTGACCAGCCCCTCTGTATGCAGCGTGTGCTCTGCCTCCCTTTGTGCAGCGTGTGCCCTGCCTCCCTTTGTGCAGTGGGTGCCCGGCCCCACTGTGTGCAGTGGGTGCCTGGCTCGCCTGTGTGCAGCGTGTGCCCTGCCTCCCTGTGTGCAGCGGGTGACCAGCCCCTCTGTGTGCAGCGTGTGCCCTGCCTCCCTGTGTGCAGTGACTGACCTGCCCACCTGTGTACAGTGAGTGACCTACCCCCACTGTGTGCAGTGAGTGACCTACCCCCACTGTGTGCAGTGAGTGACCTACCCCCACTGTGTGCAGTGGGTGCCCGGCCCCACTGTGTGCAGTGGGTGCCCGGCCCCACTGTGTGCAGTGGGTGCCCGGCCCCACTGTGTGCAGTGGGTGCCCGGCCCCACTGTGTGCAGTGGGTGCCCGGCCCCACTGTGTGCAGTGGGTGCCCGGCCCCACTGTGTGCAGTGGGTGCCCGGCCCCACTGTGTGCAGTGGGTGCCCGGCCCCACTGTGTGCAGTGGGTGCCCGGCCCCACTGTGTGCAGTGGGTGCCCGGCCCCACTGTGTGCAGTGGGTGCCCGGCCCCACTGTGTGCAGTGGGTGCCCGGCCCCACTGTGTGCAGTGGGTGCCCGGCCCCACTGTGTGCAGTGGGTGCCCGGCCCCACTGTGTGCAGTGGGTGCCCGGCCCCACTGTGTGCAGTGGGTGCCCGGCCCCACTGTGTGCAGTGGGTGCCCGGCCCCACTGTGTGCAGTGGGTGCCCGGCCCCACTGTGTGCAGTGGGTGCCCGGCCCCACTGTGTGCAGTGGGTGCCCGGCCCCACTGTGTGCAGTGGGTGCCCGGCCCCACTGTGTGCAGTGGGTGCCCGGCCCCACTGTGTGCAGTGGGTGCCCGGCCCCACTGTGTGCAGTGGGTGCCCGGCCCCACTGTGTGCAGTGGGTGCCCGGCCCCACTGTGTGCCGTGGGTGCCCGGCCCCACTGTGTGCCGTGGGTGCCCGGCCCCACTGTGTGCCGTGGGTGCCCGGCCCCCCTTTGTGCAGTGGGTGCCCGGCCCCCCTTTGTGCAGTGGGTGCCCTGCCCCCCTGTGTGCAGTGGGTGCCCTGCCCTCCTGTGTGCAGTGGGTGCCCTGCCCCCCTGTGTGCAGTGGGTGCCCTGCCCCCCTGTGTGCAGTGGGTGCCCTGCCCCCCTGTGTGCAGTGGGTGCCCTGCCCCCCTGTGTGCAGTGGGTGCCCGGCCCCCCTGTGTGCAGTGGGTGCCCTGCCCCCCTGTGTGCAGTGGGTGCCCTGCCCCCCTGTGTGCAGTGGGTGCCCTGCCCCCCTGTGCTCAGTGGGTGCCCTGCCCCCCTGTGCTCAGTGGGTGCCCGGCCCCTCTTTGCTCAGTGGGTGCCCGGCCCCTCTTTGCTCAGTGGGTGCCCTGCCCCTCTTTGCTCAGTGGGTGCCCTGCCCCCCTTTGTGCAGTGGGTGCCCTGCCTCTCTCTGTGCAGTGGGTGCCCTGCCCCCTGTGTGCAGTGGGTGCCCTGCCCCCTCGTGTGCAGTGGGTGCCCTGCTCCCTTTGTGCACTGACTGACCAGCCCACTGTGTGCAGTGGGCATCTGGCACCCCCCCGGGTGCAGTGGGTGCCTGGCTCGCCTGTGTGCAGCGTGTGCCCTGCCTCCCTGTGTGCAGCGGGTGACCAGCCCCTCTGTATGCAGCGTGTGCTCTGCCTCCCTTTGTGCAGCGTGTGCCCTGCCTCCCTTTGTGCAGTGGGTGCCCGGCCCCACTGTGTGCAGTGGGTGCCTGGCTCGCCTGTGTGCAGCGTGTGCCCTGCCTCCCTGTGTGCAGCGGGTGACCAGCCCCTCTGTGTGCAGCGTGTGCCCTGCCTCCCTGTGTGCAGTGACTGACCTGCCCACCTGTGTACAGTGAGTGACCTACCCCCACTGTGTGCAGTGAGTGACCTACCCCCACTGTGTGCAGTGAGTGACCTACCCCCACTGTGTGCAGTGGGTGCCCGGCCCCACTGTGTGCAGTGGGTGCCCGGCCCCACTGTGTGCAGTGGGTGCCCGGCCCCACTGTGTGCAGTGGGTGCCCGGCCCCACTGTGTGCAGTGGGTGCCCGGCCCCACTGTGTGCAGTGGGTGCCCGGCCCCACTGTGTGCAGTGGGTGCCCGGCCCCACTGTGTGCAGTGGGTGCCCGGCCCCACTGTGTGCAGTGGGTGCCCGGCCCCACTGTGTGCAGTGGGTGCCCGGCCCCACTGTGTGCAGTGGGTGCCCGGCCCCACTGTGTGCAGTGGGTGCCCGGCCCCACTGTGTGCAGTGGGTGCCCGGCCCCACTGTGTGCAGTGGGTGCCCGGCCCCACTGTGTGCAGTGGGTGCCCGGCCCCACTGTGTGCAGTGGGTGCCCGGCCCCACTGTGTGCAGTGGGTGCCCGGCCCCACTGTGTGCAGTGGGTGCCCGGCCCCACTGTGTGCAGTGGGTGCCCGGCCCCACTGTGTGCAGTGGGTGCCCGGCCCCACTGTGTGCAGTGGGTGCCCGGCCCCACTGTGTGCAGTGGGTGCCCGGCCCCACTGTGTGCCGTGGGTGCCCGGCCCCACTGTGTGCCGTGGGTGCCCGGCCCCACTGTGTGCCGTGGGTGCCCGGCCCCACTGTGTGCCGTGGGTGCCCGGCCCCACTGTGTGCCGTGGGTGCCCGGCCCCACTGTGTGCCGTGGGTGCCCGGCCCCCCTGTGTGCCGTGGGTGCCCGGCCCCCCTGTGTGCCGTGGGTGCCCGGCCCCCCTGTGTGCCGTGGGTGCCCGGCCCCCCTGTGTGCCGTGAGTGCCCGGCCCCCCTGTGTGCCGTGAGTGCCCGGCCCCCCCTGTGTGCCGTGGGTGCCCTGACCCCCGTGTGCAGTGGTTGCCCTGCCCTCCTATCTGCAGCGGGTGACCTGCACCCCTGTGGGCAGTGGGTGCCCTGCCCCCTGTGGGCAGTGGGTGCCCGGCCCTCCTGTGTGCAGCGGGTGCCCGGCCCCCCTGTGTGCATTGTGTGACCTGCCCCCCTGTGTGCATTGTGTGACTTGCCCCCCTGTGTGCAGTGTGTGACTTGCCCCCCTGTGTGCAGCGGGTGCCCTGCCCCCCTGTGTGCAGCGGGTGCCCTGCCCCCCTGTGTGCAGCGGGTGCCCTGCCCCCCTGTGTGCAGCGGGTGCCCTGCCCCCCTGTGTGCAGCGGGTGCCCTGCCCCCCTGTGTGCAGCGGGTGCCCTGCCCCTGTGTGCAGTGACTGGCCTGCCCCCTTACACCAGCTAATTAGATTTCAAAGAAATGAAAGAGACAGAAGTGTTGGAGGGAACTGAGGGGAACAGTTCTGGAGAAGTCACAGGGATTGGGAAGCTCTAACTCTCTCTTTGTATATCCACAGATGCTGTTGCCTCGCGTCTCCAGGGTCCTACTACCCACCTGCTCCTCGCCTTGGTGAGCCCGGTTTGGCCTTGTCGTCCCGAGAAATGGAGAGTCCGAGTGGGGCTGGATTTGAAGCTCACTCCCCTCGGGGCAAGGGGTGTCTGTGAGAGGCAGAAAGGGAGGGGGCGTTAAAGGGGACTTATCCACCCCCTCCGTCTCCCCACCACTTCGCTCTGGACAGTGGGGAGGAATAAGCATGGATGTATCCAACAGCTCGTTGCAGTGGGGCAACAGGAGCGAAGGGCATCTGCCCCCTGGAGGGGTATCCGTATTCAGCATCCTGGCCCTGACGCTGCTGGCTGGCCTGGTGCTGGCCACGCTGCTGTGGAACGGCCTGGTGCTGGTCACCATTCTGAGGGTGCGCGCGTTCCACCGAGTCCCACACAACCTAGTGGCCTCCATGGCGGTGTCGGACGTGCTGGTGGCGGCGCTGGTCATGCCCCTGAGCCTGGTGCACGAGCTGCACGGGCGTCGCTGGCTGCTGGGCCGGCCACTCTGCCAGCTGTGGGTCAGCCTGGATGTGCTGTGCTGCACCGCCAGCATCTGGAACGTGACCGCCATCGCCCTGGACCGCTACTGGTCCATCAGCCGGCACCTGGAGTACACAGTGCAGGTTCGGCGCCGCCTCTCCAACCTCATGATCGGCCTGACCTGGGCGCTGTCCGCTGTCATCTCCCTCTCGCCGCTGTTCGGCTGGGGGGGCAATGCCTACTCGGAGCGAGACGGCCGTTGCCAGGTCAGCCAGGAGCCCTCCTACACCATCTTCTCCACCTTTGGCGCCTTCTACCTGCCCCTCTGCGTGGTGCTCTTTGTCTACTGGAAGATCTACAAGGCTGCCAAGTTCCGCATTGGCTCCCGCAAAGCCAACACCGTCAGCCCCATGCCCCAAGTGGTCGAGGTAAGCTCCCTCTGCGCAATACACACCCTCTGGCATCAGCATCATCCCCAGATGTGGTTGTGGGAGGGTTAAGAGACAGAGGGTGCAGGCAACAGTGGATCCAGGCGTGAGAAAGACGGAGACCTGTTTAAAAAAAACTTCAGTGAAATAACCCAAGGAAAGAGTGCAGACAGACAGAGAGAGAGAGAGAAAGAGATATTCGCCGAGAAGAGAAAAGAGAATTATCAGGGAAAATGAGTGAGAAAGACATCCCATGGAAAGAGAGAGATCCCATGGCAGAAAGAGACCAGAGGGAGAGAGAAGGGAGCCCCAGGAAAGTGTGTGTGTGTATGAGAGAAAGATAGAAGGGTGAGTAAGTGACCTCAGGGGAGAGAGAGAGAGAGAGAGAGAGATCCCACAGAAAGAGACAAAATGTACTTCTCAGGGACAGTGAGTCAGAAAGACATCGGCCAGAAAGTCAAAAAGAAACCAGATGGAGAGAGGGTCTCCCAGGAAAGTGTGTGTGAGTGAGAGAGAAAGAGACCAGAGGGGGAGTGAGTGTCCTGAGAGAGAGAGAGCATGAGATATCCCACAGAAAGAGAGAGAGAGAGAGAGAGAGATTCCGAGGAAAGTGTGCATGTGTGTGCTTGATGGAGAGAGAGAGAGAGAGAGGAAGATGCCATGGGAAGAGAGAGAAAGAGATTTGAGGCGGAGACAGAGACCTCCAGGGAAGTATGGATGTGAGAGAGAAATGTGTCTGTGAGATGCCACAGAAACAGAGAGAATGAGACCAGAGGGAGAGAGCCTCAGGGGAAGAGAGAGATGTGGGGATTTAGAGAGAGCCATTCCTGTGAAAGAGAGAGAGAGATATCTCAGGGAATGTGAGTGAGTGAGACAATCCAAGGAAAGTGTGTGTCTGAAAGAGATATAAAGAGGGAGAGAAAAAGACCTAAGGAAATGTATGTGAGAGGAAAAGAGAGGGGAAAAGAAGGATAGGTGGATCCTAAGGAGAGACATGTATATCCAAAGGAAAGAGAGATGGAGGGGGGACAACATTAGAGATCATGAACATTAGAGATAAACTGACAAAGGAAGAGAGGTGCTGACAATGGGCTGAACCTGTCTTGTTCTATAGCGTAACCATTCAGTGACTCTGAAGAGGAAGGTTTGTCTACATGCAGTGCTGTCCGAGTGGACAGTGAGACAGTGAGGAATGAGAGAATGAGACTGCCCAGGAGCACCTACACTGGGAAAAGCAGGGAGAGGTGGGGAAATAGTGCAGAGCAGAAACAACACGGATGCAAGGAGAGCAGTTTCAAAGACAGCTGAAAAAAAAACAACAGAATGAAAGGAAAAGAAACACAGGAAAATAGGGAGCAAGATCATGGAGAAAGCGGGAAAACTGACAGGGTAGAAAAGTGGGGCCATAGACAGGGAGGGGAAAATGGTTGGAAATAATATTAAAATCATAGAACAAATCTGAGAGGGAACAAGTAGACAGTAAATAGAATAACCAATATGAGGAGGGGAAAGAGAGAGGGAAAAAATAGTCATAAAGAAAACAATGGGGTGAAAGAGAAAGATGGAGAGATCAAAACAGAAAGACAGAGAATGAAGCAATGCATTTAGTAGAGAATGCTTGGGGGGACAGGGTAAAGATGGGACAGGGAAAAAGAGCAGGAGAAAGTGTGAGGGGACGGGGAATGTGTGAGAGGAGGGGGATGTTTGGGGGAAAGGGCAATGTGTGAGAACAAGGAGTGGATGTGAGGGGAATGTGTGAGGGGAGGGAGGATGTGTGGGGGTAAGGGGGATATGGGGGAGGGGGATGCGTGAAGAGGATGGGAATGGGGAGGGGGGATATGTGAGGAAGAGGGGATGGGGAGGGGGGATGGGAGGGGGAGGGGCGATGTGTGAAGCGACTGGGATGTGTGAGGGGAGATGGAGGAGGGACATGTGTGAGGGGGATGGGGAGGTGGGGGATTGGAATGGGAAGGTGGGGGGATGTGTAAGGGGGTGGGGAGATGTATGAGGGGAAGAGGGGATGTGGGAGGAGGGATGGGGAGAGGGAGGGGTTGGGGGGGAAGGGGGATATGTAAGGGGGAGGGGGAATGGGAAGGCGGATTGGGGGAGGGCGGTATAAGAGGGGAAGGTTTGAATAGAAGGGAGGGAAACAAAAGAAATTAGGGAAGTGTCAGTGTGATTTTGCAGCCAATGAAAGATTGGAAAAATAAATGGGTCAGTCAGAGACAAATCGGGAACAGAAACAGTGAGAAAAAAGTTGAAAGGATGAGAAAGGAGATAGTTGAAGGAATGCTATTACAATCGTTCGTTGTATTAACTTCTGTCCAGTGAAAGTGCCGACAGTCTGCTTTAAGGAGCAGCACCGATGCTGTGCTGAAAGGTGGGGGTTGGAGATCTGCTGCTGACTGATGCCTCCACCCTGTCTGTCCAGGTGAAAGAGGCGAGCCAGCAACCTCAGATGGTGTTCACTGTGCGACACGCCACGGTCACCTTCCAGACTGATGGGGATACCTGGCGGGAGCAGAAGGAGAAGAAGGCAGCGCTGATGGTCGGCATCCTGATCGGGGTCTTCGTGCTGTGCTGGATCCCATTCTTCATCACCGAGCTGATCAACCCGCTGTGCTCCTGTGACATCCCGCCCATCTGGAAGAGTATCTTCCTCTGGCTGGGCTACTCCAACTCCTTCTTCAACCCCCTGATCTACACCGCCTTCAACAAGAACTACAATAACGCCTTCAGGAACCTCTTCTCCCGGCAGAGGTAGAGCTTTGGCCGGCTGCTGTCACAGCCTTCTGTCCAGTTTGAGTCAAGACTAATGAACACACACACAACACACACACACACACAGACCGAGAGTGCATGGCCAATATGAAACAAAAAAGCTGCAGTGATTTGGAGATGCCGGTGTTGGACTGGGGTGTACCAAGTTAAAAATCACACAACACCAGGTTATAGTCCAACAGGTTTAATTGGAAGCACTAGCTTTCGGAGCGACGCTCCTTCATCAGGTGATAGTGGAGGGCTAACACAGAATTTATAGCAAAAGTTTTGTGTGATGTAACTGTAATTGTACATTGAAAAATTGATTGCCTGTTAAGCCTTTCATCTGTTAGAGTACAGTGAAACTAACAGATGAAAGGCTTAACAATCAATTTTTCAATGTATAATTTCAGTTACATCACACTGTAAATTTTTGCTATAAATTCTGTGTTAGGATCGAGCCCTCCACCTGATGGAGGAACGTCGCTCCGAAAGCTAGTGCTTCCAATTAAACCTGTTGGACTATAACCTGGTATTGTGTGATTTTTTTAAAAAAAGCTGCACCGATACCTTGGAAATTAGGAGGGGCGCAGGGGGGAGAGGTGCATGCACTGCCACGTTAGCCAAACCTATTTAGCAGCTCCGACGCTGTTTCTTGTACAAACCGAAACAGCACTTGTGGTACCGAGCGTTTGCAATCGTATATTCCCTTGTAAAGTATCTGTACATATTTCAGTTGTACATACATTGCCATCCTGCACACAGACTGGCCAGCCAGTGTATCTGCCCTCACTGGGTCCACTGTGGGACTGACCAGAAACGAACGCCGTCACGATATTTTATATTGAACTGCCGTTTCCATCTGTCTTCATTCTGTGTGACCTCTGGCAATAGTAAAGATCCTCTTGAAAATGGTAACTTTGTTCATTGCTCGGCATAACTCACATGTACTTTCTCTTTGGTTTAGAGATAGCTGTGTCAGAAACAAAAGCAGAGGAACCCACACGCTAAACCATAAACGATCGAAATGTAGAGAGCCGGGAGCGGGCCATTCAGCCCATTGTCACTGTCCCTTTGATACTGTTTTCCTGTATTTGCCTATTTTTCGGCAAAAACCCATTCCCCAAGATCTGCTTTGTTTCCTCCCCAAATAAAAGGGAGAGAGATATGAACCAAGCACATTTTTGAAAAGGCAGACTGTCCCTTTGGGGACCTGGACCTTGCTCGTATGGTGTGGAGTTCTGTTGAAACATTAATTTCTTAAATATTTTCATCACTCTCCTTTTTGGAATGAGCAGGTACAAAAGCTCAATGGCCCAGGTCTAATCATTTTCAGTATTGGGCTGAGATTACATAAAATGCTGCATGGCTGCTGTACAATCACATCAAGCAGCTTGGCAATATGTGAGGTGTATGTAACCCGCATCATTAGGACGCTCACATCCAAGGAATCTCATTCAATTTAGGGTGGTTTGTGGCAGCAGGGAGCTGGAGGGGGAAAGGGCCTCAAAACCAACAGGACTACACACATTGCAACAGTGAACCTGCATAACATGGGAAATAATTGGCAAATTAAATTTACCATCTGCAGACCTCACTTTAGATTAGACTTACAGTGTGGAAACAGGCCCTTCGGCCCAACAAGTCCACATCGACCCGCCGAAGCGCAACCCACCCATACCCCTACATTTACCCCTTACCTAACACTACGGGCAATTTAGCTTGGCCACTTCACCTGACCCGCACATCTTTGGACTGTGGGAGGAAACCGGAGCACCCGGAGGAAACCCACGCAGACACGGGGAGAACGTGCAAACTCCACACAGTCAGTCGCCTGAGTCAGGAATTGAACCCGGGTCTACAGGCGCTGTGAGGCAGCAGTGCTAACCACTGTGCCACCGTGCCGCCCATTTCTCCCCAAATAAAATTCCCCGCCAAGAAATGCAAGGTCACGTGTTTGTGGTGGAAGGAAATGACGTCACTTATGCCTTGGGAAGTGCAAGGGTAAATGGGGGAGTGAAACTGGGAGCTGAAAATGTGTTGCTGGTTAAAGCACAGCAGGTTAGGCGGCATACCTTTAGTGAAACTGGTAGATCAGCAATCAGTGACAGTTGCAAAGCAAGCCAAATGCTACGATTTTATTGTGAGCAGATAGAATTAAGAAATAGTTCGGCTAAACCTGTCTCAAACCTCAAGTGGACCACAGAGTACTGTCTACTGTTCAGGTCTCTCCATGTTACAAAAGAGCAGATTGAGGCACTGGACAGGACGTAGAGAAGACTTGCAAAGATCGTATCAGGAATGCGTGGGTGCATATATCCGGCAAGGATTGACAGACTGCAGACTGTCTGGGGGATGGGGGGGGGGGAAGAAGACGAGAGGCAACCTAACAGAAGATCATATAACGTTTTGATCGTGTGTGGATAGAAAAGGAGGAAATTGGCCTTGTGCAGGCACGATGGTCTGGATAGCACCTTAGCAATTCTGTGCTGCTGTTACGAAGAGAGAGAGTGCTTTGTCTTCTGAGAAAGTACATTGCCAGAGGCCCATCCATAGAAGATAGTTTACAAGGACTCTGAAAGGGAAACGTCTTTACCCAAAGAACATGGGACTCACTACTACAGGGAGTGGTTGATACAAATAGTTATAATGGATTTACGGTAAAGCTATACAGGCATATAAGGGAAAAGGAATAAGATATCTATGATGATAGATTTAGGTCAGGAAGTATATGAGGAGGTTAGCATGGAATGTTCAACCTTAAAAACTCTTAATTTGAGGTGTTGGCTGAGATCTTTTATATTACCAGCATTTCTTACTTTTATTTCAGATTTTTTTGTTATATTATGAGAGTGTCTGTCGACAGTTCAATCTGCAGTGCCAAACAGATATTTTCAGGGATCTTGAGGATTACAAAGTGCTGCTGTTAGTCAGACCTTCTCTCAGAAAGTCCAAGAAGGCTTGGAGCAAGTGTACAGGTCAAAGGACCTACTCTCCAATCAATCGCTGCCTTTCAAATCAAATCGAATCACCGTTGGGGTTACAGGGTCATCCAATCTGTCTCTTGCCAGGATTGCTTGTATATTGTAAGTAGCTGCCTGTCTTATTGTGAGGCATCTCTCGGCAGATTGACATTCAGTGGCAAAAGAGAGGAGATCGGGGTGGGGAGTTTTGTTTTGTCGTTATCATCCGGAATTCACTGCTGGGAATTGTGACAGAAGCAGGTTCAGAAATGCTGTCAAATGGAGAATTGGAGAAATTCCTGAAGAGGAGAAATTTGTGGGGGGTTGTGGTGAAAGAGCAGGGGAATTGGTCTAATTGGGAGCTGTTTCAAAGAATGGGCACAGATGCAGCAGACTGAATGATCTGTCTCTGTGGGGCAACAATATCAAGTTGCATGGGTTTAAAGCACTGAACAGACCATTTGCCCAACTGGTCTATGATACCTCATCAACCCTGGCTTCTAATTCAGAGCAGATAATTGCCAGATAATACGCTGGGAGGCTGCCTACCAACTTGCAATTTACTTTTTAATTGGATAGATAGACTTGGATCTGCACCAGCATTGTCCATCTTTCTGGTGGGAGAGGTCACATTTCAATCTTGTGTCGGCGGGACCAATGAGTGTATTGTGGAAATGGATGGTAATACACAGTTGGAAATTTAGCTTGATATTGTTGAAACAAAGTATTTTCATGCACTTAGCCTCAAGGAAGGTGATGCCCTTCTGTAAGGGTTAGCCAATGTGGGACAATAAAGTTTCCAGACACCTACCCCCACCCCACCCAACACACACCATATAGCCTCACTGTCTCACGGCGTCTATCTACCTGCTGCACTCTCTTTCCCATGGCAATTTCTTTCACCTAGCCTTTCCTTCTCAAGTTTGCTCTCTCTCTCTCTCCCAAGCCCAATGCCCCATTCTAAAACGCAGGAACATTGGAATTAGGAACAGAATTCAGCTCTTTGAGTCTTGCCTTGCCTTTCAACAGTATGAGGGCTGACATGGTTGTGGTCTCAACTCTGCCGTCCTCTCTCCACAATAACTAATGACCCTCTCATCTGTCAAACATCAGTCTGACTGAGTTTTGAATATATTCAATGACTCAGCCTTCATCACCTTCTGAAGAGAATACCAGACTTAGATTGACATGTCAACTGGATTAAACTGGAACTTGCAGCTTTCAGTCACCACTTGGGAAAAATATGGCCCTCATCACAATGACAATTTTTTCAGAAACACAGAACCATGCAAACATTAGATTTTTTGCATTAGCCTTTTCGTCATTGTGTACGGAACATACAAATTTATAACCACAGTGAGAAACATGATCTATCAGGCTATGTTGTTATTTCTGAGTACGGATGTTTTGTTTGAATGGTGACATGGATATTTTAATGTACAATTTAATCAAAATGTTGGATTTATCATGTTTTTCAGACATTCTACAGTGGCAACCCTAACCAAACTGTTGCTCTTTCCCCAAAGTATTCTTTCCTCTCTTGTCTGATATAAATCTTTCCCACAATTTTATTCAATCTTCCAAAAGTTGATCTGTACAGGTTGGACCTAAAGTCACTTTTTAAACAAAATAGTGCCTTCTAAGAAAGATCAGATTTTTAAATTTCATTGGGTATTAATG
The DNA here is from genome assembly GCF_020745735.1 of Hemiscyllium ocellatum. NCBI lineage: Eukaryota > Metazoa > Chordata > Chondrichthyes > Orectolobiformes > Hemiscylliidae > Hemiscyllium > Hemiscyllium ocellatum. Next base: position 119,599,116 of record NC_083405.1, on the reverse strand, counting down.
ATTGTTATTCCATAAGATTATCCACATTTCTGGTATTTAAACAGTGTCTATGCACCATGCTTCTTGATATTTAAAATTGCCTGCCCCTGGAACAAGGTTAGATTGTCCTTGTTTCTTTCAGAGGGGTTTATAGAGACAGAAGGTCTGTTTTGTCTGCGTTTACCTACTTGAAGAAGCTTTTATGTTTCTCAAAAAAAGCACTTGAATGATGAAAGGGGAGTGGCCCGTTCTCCCAGCTCAGCTTTTCTCTGGTTTGATTTGATGTTTAGCAGGAGAAAATGAGGACTGCAGATGCTGGAGATCAGAGCTGAAAATGTGTTGCTGGAAAAGCGCAGCAGGTCAGGCAGCATCCAAGGAGCAGGAGAGTCGACGTTTCAGGCATGAGGGTTCCTAAGCGGAAGATGAGGCGCTCTTCTTCCAGCCGTCATGTTGCTATGGTCTGGCGATGGAGGGGTCCAAGGACCTGCATGTCCTTGGTGGAGTGGGAGAGTGGAGTGAAAGATCAGTCCTCGGCAGAGGCCTCATCTTCATTCCTCTACGCTCTCGGATTAACGAGTTCAACACGCAGCGGGACGTCGAACAATTTTTCCGCCGCCTTCGCCTCCCCGCCTACTTCTTCAACTAGGATTCTTGTCCACCCTCTGACGGTCCCTTCTCCCGCTTCCAACACACCCCATCCACCTGGACACCCCGTGCTGGCCTCTTACCTGCCCTTGATCTCTTCATAGCCAACTGCCGCTGCGACATTAACCGCCTCAACCTCTCCACCCTCTCAGCCACTCCAATCTCTCTCCCTCGGAACGTGCAGCCCTCCACTCCCTCCGTTCCAACCCCAACCTCACTATCAAACCGGCAGACAAGGGAGGCGTGGCAGTAGTTTGGCGCACTGACCTTTACATCCCTGAGGCTAAATGCCAGATCGCGGACACCTCCTCCTACTGCCCCCTTGACCATGACCCCATCTCCCACCACCAAACCGTCATCTCCGAGACCATCCACAACCTCATCACCTCAGGGGATCTCCCATCCACTGCCTCCAACCTCATAGTCCCACAATCCTGCACCGCCCGTTTCTACCTCCTGCCCAAAATCCACAAACCTGACCGCTTCAGCCGACCCATTGTCTCAGCCTGCTCCTGCCCCACCGAACTCATCTCTGCATACCTCGACACAGTCCTGTCCCCCTTAGTCCAAGAACTCCCCACCTACATTCAGGATACCACCCATGCCCTCCACATCCTCCATGATTTTCGCTTCCCCGGTCCCAACGCCTTATCGTCACCATGGACATCCAGTCCCTGTACACTTCCATCCCCCATCACGAAGGCCTCAAAGCCCTCTACTTCTTCCTTTCCTGCCATACCAACCAGTGCCCTTCCACTGACACCCTCCTTTGACTGACTGAACTGGTCCTCACTCTGAACAATCTCTCTTTCCAATCCTCCCACTTCCTCCAAACCAAAGGAGCAGCCATGGTCACCCACCTGCCTCTTCATAGGATATATGGAACAGTCCATTTTCCTCTGCTACATCGATGACTGTATCGGTGCTGCCTCGTGTTCCCATGAGGAGGTTGAACAGTTCATCCACTTTACCAACACCTTCCACCCTGACCTCAAATTTACCTGAACCGTCTCAGACTCCTCCCTCCCCTTCCTAAACCTCTCCATTTCTATCTCGGGCAACCGAATCAACATGGACAGTTACTATAAACTGACCGACCCCCACAGCTACTTAGACTACACCTCCTCCCACTCTGCCCCCTGTAAAAACGCCATCCCATATTTCCAATTCCTTCGTCTCCGCCGCATCTGCTCCGAACACCAGTTCCAACACTGAACAACCCAGATGGCCTCCTTTTTCAAAGACCGCAATTTCCCCCCAGTCGTGATCGACGATGCTCTCCACCGCATCTCCTCCACTTCCTGCTCCTCCGCCCTTGAGCCCCACTCCTTCAATCGCCACCAGGACAGAACCCCACTGGTCCTCACCTACCACCCCACCAACCTCCATATACAACGTATCATCCGTCGTCATTTCTGCCCCCTCCAAACGAACCCCACCACCAGGGATATATTTCCCTCCCCTCCCCTATCAGCATTCCAAAAAGACCACTCCCTCCGTGACTCCCTTGTCAGGTCCAAACCCCCCCACCAACACAACCTTCACTCCCGGCACCTTCCCCTGCAACCGCAGGAAATGCAAAACTTGCGCTCACACCTCCTCCCTTACTTTCCTCCAAGGCCTCAAGGGATCCTTCAATATCCGCCACAAATTCACCTGCACCTCCACACACATCATTTACTGCATCTGCTGCACCCGATGTGGCCTCCTCTATATTGGGGAGACAGGCCGCCTACTTGCGGAACGTTTCAGAGAACACCTCTGGGACACCCACAAACCAACCCAACCACCCCGTGGCTCAACACTTCAACTCCCCCAAGGACATGCAGGTCCTTGGACTCCTCCATCGCCAGACCATAGCAACACGACGGCTGGAGGAAGAGCACCTCATCTTCTGCTTAGGAACCCTCCAACCACAAGGGATGAACTCAGATTTCTCCAGTTTCCTCACTTCCCCTCCCCCCACCTTGTCTCAGTCCCAACCCTCGAACTCAGCACCGCCCTCCTAACCTGCAATCTTCTTCCTGACCTCTCCACCCCCACTCCCACTTTGGTCTATCACCCTCACCTTAATCTCCTTCCACCTATTGTATTTCCAATGCCCCTCCTCAAGTCCCTCCTCCCTACCTTTTATCTTAGCCCGCTTGGCACACTCTCCTCATTCCTGAAGAAGAGCTCATGCCCGAAACCTCGATTCTCCTGCTCCTTGGATGCTGCCTGACCTGCTGCACTTTTCCAGCAACACATTTTCAGCTCTGATGTTTAGCAGTCTGGCTGTTTTGCAGCTGCGAGTCAGTTTTTAAGGCTACTGGCCAAAGCAGCAGCTCCATGCTGATCCTCTCTCTTTCTCTGACATCTCTCCTGTAAGAACCAGTGTTTGATTTTAACCTTTTTGCCAAGGGGGTGTTTTTGGTAATGCTACAAGTATTTGGAACAGCATCACTGAGTTGCGATAGAGTCGATTGGGATTTAAAACAGTTATTTTAAATTCTTTTATTCATGTGTAAATAAATGACTATTGGCTGCCCAGTTTAAAGAAATGGAGTGCGATACAATGTTTGTTATTTCTCTCCTTTTACTTTTTCCTTTTTTTCTGTTTCCCTTTTCATTTGCTGCTCCATGACTCACCTTAGTCTCTTTTAGAGTACTGTTTGAGGAACTTATGGTTCAAAGATCGCAGGCCCACAGTTGTCTCTCGATAGCATTGGCATCAAATAAGGAGGGACCATGGCATGTAGACTTTATGGAAAGATGAGTTTTAGTGTTGTAATAATCTGTATATTCTTTCAGGAGAGCTGTGCTGTGGTGGGCATTCAACGGCTGTTTCCTTAAAAAATCAGACATGCAGGCACTTGGATTTTATTTAAAGGAAAGTCAAGTCTTCACTTTTTAAGTAACTTGGGTTTTAGTGGACGTGGCTGTCTAATGGTTGATTAATGCCGCTTATACAGATATGTACTCACAAATCCTTAACATTGCTAATTGTCCAAATTTCTTCATGTTGTTGGACTCGGGGGCACATTTTTAAGGTGAGAGGAGAGAGATTTGAAAAAGACATAAGAGGCAAATTATTTTAGACAAAGGATGGTTTGCGTGTGGAATGAACTTCCTGAGGAAGTTGTCGGCGTGGGAACAATTACAACATTTAAAAGTCATTTGGATAGATACATGAATAGGAAAGGTTTGGAGGGATATTGGGCAGGAGCAGGCAGGTAGCACTAGTTTACTTTGGGATTATATTCGGCATGGACTGGTTGGATCGAAGGGTCTGTTACTGTGCTCTATGACTCTATGATTCCATAAAATACTGTTTTGTTTAAAACTGAGTGGTTGGGCCAGCTGCATCACTCCTGGAATATCCACTTTACACCTGCTTAAAGCAGCAAGAAAAATTAGGGTCTGGGCTACTTTCTTCAAATGTTTTGAGGGAGTCTGGCCTGGTCTATAACACCAAGAAATGGTGGATTTTTCCAGAGAGATGTGCATTTGTGGATTTTTGGACACTACATTTTGTCAATGAGTTTAATGCTGAAAGGGGAACGATTTGAACTCTAGTTGTCAAGCAGACCTACCCTTACTTTGAACTCCTAGCACTGCACCAAATTCTGACCAATCGCCTGGTTCAAATATGCAAAAAAAAAAGTAGAGCTCAGATGTTTGGCTTAACATGATGAGAAATGTAAGAGAAAATCATGATGTCTAGTTTTTTTGTGGAAGGTGTAGTCCATTTTGCAGGCTGGAACTTAGTAAATTAGTCAGCTATGCAAAGTTTAAAAACGGTAAGTTTAAAATTATTTCTTTTAGATTAGGATAAGCACTCATGCAAACCCACAGTTGTACTGTCAACTCCTATTGCCCTATTGAACCACCACCAGCCCTCACTCATGGTTAGCCCTACTCTCTGAGCTTTGCCACCAGATCAAAGTCAGAGATTAGCAGTTTGGCCCCTCCCATACCAGGCTTCCCACTGTTAACAGTCGGCTGGGATTCTTTGTCACTCAGTGGTTAAAATCTACCAGAGTCGGTTGAAGAAAGAGGCTGCAGGGTCCTCTCCACATCACACCCTCCTTCCCCCCTCCCTCTTAACACCTTGATCTCATCTTAAATCTCCTTGCCTTCAATCTCAGCCACTAGTCAAGCATTGCCTGGTGCTTACCGACCCTCAGAACTGGTTCTGTCCCATGTATGCTGCTCGTAGACTTAATAATGTTAGTGGGAAACATCCAGGGTTTGGACAAACAGCTCCAAACAGAAACTCTTCCACCTGTTTGCAAAATGAAATATTTTTAATCAATCTGTTGGGATACTTTGGGTTATTCTCTTTGTGCGTTAATGTATCGTAGAAACTGGTTGGCAGGCATTTGGTGGAATGGATGGAAATCTTTGGTGGGGTCGTTGTCGGCCCGTGCGCTGCATGTTGTCTTTGTGTCCTCTTTCTTTACAATTGATGACTTATTCTGATGGCACCAATCTTGTTCAGAAGCTATTGCCATTTTTGCCTACTTCTGTGCCCCCATTCTTGCATCATCACCATGCTCATTGAAAAGTAAGGTTTACATAATCAGAATTATAGTTAAAGAAGAAATAGTTTCTAAAGTAAGTATTGTGCAGTTGAGCAGAGAACTCCCCTGCTCTTTTCAAAGAGTTCATGAAAGCTCTTATATGTTCCAAAGTGTGGCAACCTCAACAGGGCATTACTTACCTAAAAGCACCCTTCTGCAATGCCACAACACCCAAAGATTTCAGGTATGATTACAGACCTGGAGCCATGTGCAACGTGGTGTCAGAGAACATTAACATTAGATTCCTGGATAGATTTGAGGCACCCTACAATCCTCCCCACATAAGAGTGCATCACTGTTTAATGCTGCATACAAACACCAACCTAGCAATATTGAAAGGATAGCGGTTGGAAGATATAGAACAATAGGAAGAAGTAGCAGACAATAAGGAAGCAGACAATAAGTGAAATCTAGGAAGATGCATTGCAGCCAGTGATGCAATGGCACGTAACAAAAGCACACATTGGCCAAGCAGCTTTAATGTTGAAAAATAAACCAAAATGCTATAAGGAGCATAATCAGTGAACTAAAATGACAGTGGGCCAGAAGTGGGGATATTAGGACAGGTTTCTCAAAGTTTGGGCAAAGCGGTAGATTTTAGGAACTTGGGAGCTGAGAGAGATGAAAAGAATGGAACGAGAGCATTAATGTTTCATTTTCTTATTATTGAATGAGTAATATCACTTATCAAAATGCCAACCACTCCAACTGGATTATTAAATTCAACTGTAGATCTTTACTCATGAAGATTGTTATCCTAAAGAGCTTTTAATAACATGCCTTATTTAGATGATGTGGAGGTGTAGATGTTGAACTGGGGTGGATAAGGTCAGAAGTCACATGACATCAGGATATAATCCAACAGGTTTATTTGAAATCACAAACCTCTGAAGCATTGCTGAAGAAGCAGTGCTCCAAAAGCTTGTGATTTCAAATAAACCTGTTGGACTATAACCTGGTGTTGTGTGACTTCTGACCTTATTTAGATGAATATACACTCCAGACTGTTGTACTGTGCTCCAATATATTAATCACAACTTTGGATGTAGGTTAGCTCGCTGAGCTGGGAGGTTCATTTCATCACCCTATAGGTAACATCTTCAGTGGGCTTCAGGTAAAGTAGTGTACGTGATTTCTGCTTTCTGTTTATATGTTTGAGTTTCTTTGGGTTGGTGTTATTATTTCCTATGGTGGTGTCATTTCCTGCGGTGATGTCATATCCTGTTCTTTTGCCCAGGGGATGGTAAATGGGGTCTAACTCGATGTATTTGTTGATAGAGTTCCAGTTGGAATGCCATGCTTCTAGGAATTCTCATGCGTGTCTCTGTTTGGCTTGTCCTAAGATGGATGTGTTGTCCCAGTCGAAGTATTGTCCTTCCTTACCTGTATGTGAGGATACTAGTGAGAGAGAGTCATGTTGTTTTGTGGCTAATTGGTTTTCATGTATCCTGGTGGCTACTTTTCTGTCTGTTTGTCCAATGTCGTGTTTGTTACAGTTCTTGCACGGTATTTTGTAAATGACATTAGTTTTGTTAACCCCTGAGAAAAAGAAGAGGAAATGACACCACAGGAAATAATAACACCAACCCAAAGAAACTCAAACATATAAATACAAAGCAGGAATCGTGTACACTGCTTCATCTGAGGCCCACTGAAGATGTTACCTCGTAGGGTGATGAAATGTCTGGTAATGAATGTCCCAGATCAGTGAGCTAACCTTCATCCAGAACCTCAACCTGAGCAACAAATCTTCTCAAAACTCGCTAATCACAACTTTTGTTCGGAAAATGGGCATCAATCTTAGTTGAATGTAATTTTAAGAGGGTGGACGATGAGAGGCCAGTCAAGAGGACATTGGAATATTGAGTCTGAAGGTAACAGGCATCAATGAGGGTTTCACATTCAGATAGCTGAAGAAATACAGGTTGATCTGGTATAACATGCGTTTCATCAACACAAATTGGCTATTATGTGATTGATGAATTGTGGGTGATGTTCGGATAATGTGAACTTTCTGTTGAACGGATACAGCGATTTTCTGTAGCAATCTTCTACAGTGCGATATTCTACAGCAGCTTTCCATTGCACGATTTTCTCTAGTGTGGGACGGCAGAAGAACACAATTGTTGCATTATGTAGCAGAACGGCCTGTAACAGAGATAGAATAAAAATGTGTTTTTAAAGGGTAAATGAAAGGGTTCGGGAGTGCGTCAGCAAAATATCCATAAGCCTTTTTGTTAGAATTGATGTCTGCAAGTCCATGGCTTTCAGACATTTAGGATTACATAAAATCATACGTGGCCCTGTAATTGCAAAGAAAAATGAATTATTATTGTTCAAAATGAGAAAAAAAATGACAAGGTGAATGTGGAGCTATCAACAACATTGTTTTCATTCTCTTTATGAATGCACAAAGCTTTGCAATTTGCTGAAATATAATTCAACATGAATTCACAAATTGCCTTTCCTTTCCTTTTGTTGTTCATCACTATTAAGCTTTGTTCAAGTGCAGTTTCATTTTCAAGGTTGTTAGTCTATGGATTGTTGTGATCGATTTGCAGGCTTTCTCTCGTTCCACTGGTCACAACATACATTTAAAATGTTGTATCCAGGTCGCCATAATGGTCAATTATATACTCAATCTATTTTAGCTTATGAATACAAAACAGTCCATTGGCTAGATTTGTTTAATAAGCAACAAAATTATTGATTTCCTGGATCAACCAGGCTTATTGGACAGTGATGCAAAGCATCAAAGAACTTTGAAAACAGGAAAATATAAATAGTCACTCTTAAATAACCAATTTTGCACACACACAGACACACACACACACAATGGTGAACAGATAGTAAAACAACTTTCTCTACAGTAATTAAGATTTATAAAAAATGGCAAAATAATTATTAATTCTCGAAGAAAAAATGTAAGGATATGAAATGCTCCAGATGGTTTTTTGTCTGACATCCACTTACTTGTGGATGAGTCACTTGACTCACGCAGGGAGACATACAGTAACGGGTATGATGTGCAGAAGAAGTAATGAGAGCAATTGTTGGATAATATATCAACAGAAAATTCATTTGGAGGCTGCCATGAATGTAGCAAGGAGGAAACGTTCATAATCTTAATGAGAGGTAATTAAACATAGCCTTGTGAAGGATATGATGCAAGGTGGGGTGTGTGCAAGGTGCTGGGGAAGAAGAGTGGGAAAGAATGACTGAATGTGATAGGGTCAAGTGGAGAGATGCAGAACTACATTCATGCTTTGTACCACTGGACACATCCTGCATTGGAAAGCTGCCATTATAACACATTTATTCAAAAAGAGGAGACAATATACAGGTAAATATATTAACTTGTTATTGGGAAAATGTGAATCTATTATAGAGGATGTAATAAGTAACATGCTTAAGCAGGGTCAGCATGGTTTCATAAAGGGGAAACCACGTTTAACACATTTACTGGGATTCTTCAAGGAGGTAGCAAGCAGGATAGGTAAAGGGGAAGCAATTGATGTGATATATTTAAATCTTCATGAGCTACTCAGTAAGGTACCTCACATTAGGTTACTTAATAAAATAAGAGCCCATGGTGTTGGATGTAGCATATTAGCACATTTAGAGGATTGGCCAGCTAAGAGAAGACAAAGAATTGAGCCATGGGGCGCATTTTCAGAATGATAATGTATTAACAGTGGAGTGACACAGAGTTCAGTGCTGGGGCCACAGTTAAATGTATGTGACTTTGACGAGGAATATAAATACACTTGAGTCAAGTTTGTAGATGACACAAAAATAGCTTAGAAGGCAAGTGGTGAGGATAACACAGAGTCTGCAAGAAGTGGGCAAAAAGTTTGCAGATGGAATGTTGTGTGTGAAAGTCTGTGATTATGTACTTTGGCATGAAGAATAGAGGAGTTGAGCAATGTTTAAATGGAGAAAGACTGCAGAAAGATGCAGAAGAGAGGGATTTGACGGTCCTCATCAATGAATCACAAAAAGCTAGCATCCATGTTCAGTGGGTTAGAGGGAAAGCAAATGGAATGTTAGTCTTTAGTGCAACGGGAATGGAGTATAACTAAAAGGAGGTTGTGCTACAACTGGACAGATTTTTAATTGGGAGGGGAATCAAGTGTTCTGCAGAAAAGGCTGGAAAATGAAGTTGAGGATTAGCAGATCAACCATGATCTCACTGAATGATGTAATAGAGTCAATGGGCTGATTGATTGACCTGCATCTGCTCCTATGATCTTATGGACGCATGGTCTAATTATGGATCCAGGGAGTAACTTGCCTTGACCTAATGCTTTCAGCCTCCTTCCTTCAGAATCAAGAAATCTTAGGTTTGAGAATTCTCCCACTCATTGTAAAGTGAAGTTTGCCTCTTGATCCACGTTAGCTGCAGGAAGGACTCTGAGAACCAGCAGCCTGCCTGAAACTCTACAAAGTCAAGCACTGAAGTCCTGTAAGGATATCTACTGAATATCAGTCCAGTTCCTGGGCACCTGCTGGAGATTACATAATTACTATTCCCAACCTGATGAGATGAAATCCATTGTTGACAAAACCCAAGATATGAGATGGGTCAGCATTAAAACTAAGGTCAGTGGAGTGCATTTACTCTGGTATTCCACTCCCTTCACCCCCACCCCAACCACCGAAAACCTGTCCTATTGAAAGTTGGATCATTTACTGATTGTCTATATTCATGGGGTGGGGGGTTGCCCACCCTAGTGTGCCAGGTAAAAGAAGGAGAATAAATGCCATGCTGGAATAAAAACCTCTTGCCCTTCTTCCACCACCTTCATGTTCTATAGATTTGACCTGTGTCCATTTGGTGGAGATTAGCGCCAGTTTCTGAGCAGATTACTGTGTAATTATTGCACAATCTAGAATTATCCTGAATTATTGCACAGTTACAATTACTAGGTGTCACAACTTACTGCAGATGGGAAATTAAGCTACAATGCATTTGAGCTGGACTGTAAATAGTCACACTGAGCACCAGCAGATTGTCACGAATATATTTGTCCCTGAGAGTTGGGATATTTATTCCTGCTTTGTTCCTCATTAACACTTGCCTTTAGTAGTGCAATATGTTGCACCTCTATTAATATAAGAACCACCAAAGACAAAAAATAGCCATTCAACTCCTGTTAGACTTGTCTCTCTAAGTCTCTGCATTGAATGAACCAAGTGTTTCATTCTCTACAATCACGCTTGGCAATTATTCTGAGTATTAATTTTGCTTTCCAGATGCTGCTAAGATTCTGTTTGCAAGTTATTTCACTGACCAAGGTGATGCTATTTAATTGGTATCCTGCTCACCATAAGCACTCTCCCTCTGCCACTAATGCACTGTGACAAGAGAGCGTAACAGAATGAAAGTGTACTTGCCTAGGCTCCTTCGACAGCTTTTTCCAAATCTGTGATGTCTATTGAAGCACATGGGTGGCAGATACGTGGCAGCACCTGCGCATGCAAACTCCCCTCTAGGCCACACGCCATCCAAACTATCACAGTTTCTTCACTGTCACTGGGTTAAAATCCAGGTACTCCCATCAAACAGTATTGTGGGTATAACTGCACCAAATGGACACCACTGTTTCAAGATGGAGTTCACCACCACCTTCTCAAGGGCAATTGGGAATGAGCAACATTTGTTGGCCTAGCCAGTAATACTCATCCTGAGACCAAGTGCATTTTAAACCTCAATCTTGTTCTCTATCCTGTCATGACTAGGAACTGTTTCTCCATATAAATTCTGAAAACACCCCTCCCCCCCAAGCCAAATATCCTCTCAGCCTTGTTTTTTCCATGGAAAACAATCCTAACTTCTTCAATCGATAGGACAATCAAAGGCCTTACTCCTCCGCTATGGAAGGGAAGCACTGGAAGATATTCTTTAGATACTTATGCCTGGGTAAAACTCTAATCTAACAGCCTAATATGTGACTCCCTCCCCCACCCATCTGATGGACCCTGAATCTGACCACCATTGACTCAAAATGAGCTGACAGCCAACAGAATTTCCCCCACTCCCCACCTGATCACCTCCTCCATCTTAACTAGACAGCTCTTCCTCAGTCGGCCTGCCCACCCATCTTAAAGCATACCCTACCCACACATACGCACACACATCTCCTAGAGCCAACCATCCCTCCAAAATCACCTGGCACCCTAGACCCATTCATTCACCTGGCACAGGACCCTTGTCAACTCACCTGGCACCCTAAAACCCCTCACCCATCTGGCTATAGCTCCAAGTTGACCTTACATACTTAGCCTTTCTCTGGATCTATCAAAGGATTGCTGGATGCTTAAATCTCAGAAGGTGAGAGCTGCAAAAAGGAGGGGGAGGGAGAGGAATGCTTTCCATGCTGATGTTCTTCTTTGTGGAATCTTCAACACTTTTGTGACTGGAGTCCCCCATCTGGGCCTACAAAGCAATTGTCTTCAGACGCATTCAGTGAAGAGCAAGAAGCAGTGGAAGGTTTGCAGAAGACCCAACCTCATCGCTCATGCTCTTCACTCATCAACAAAGTCTAATTCTAGTGGGCATGCATTTAAGGTGAGGGGAAGAAAGTTCAAAGATGTGAGGGGCAACGTTTTTTACACAGAGAGTGGGAGGAGTCTGGAACACGATGCTGGTGGGGGGGGGTGGTGGTGTTGGAGGCAGATACGATAAGGTGTTTAAGGGGCTTTTATATAAGCACAGGAATATGCAAGGAATGGAGAGATGTGGACCAAGGGCAGGCAGAAGGGATCCGTTTAATTTGGCGTCGTGTTCAGCATAACATTGCGGGCCGAAGGTCCCATTCCTATGCTGTCCTGTTCAATGTTCTATCAACAAAGTCAACTGCAGAGACCAATCCTGCCAGCAGGGGGCCACACAGGCACAATGTGTGTAACCGGTGTGGAGTTGACTGACCCTCCCCGCTCCCCCCCCAGTAAACTTTGGTACCATTGTTCAGTCACATGTGACTGCGGCCACTGGCCACTCGGAAGGAGATGCTCTCACAGATGTAGGAACACCAATCAACATCATGGGAGACGAAATGTTCAACAATCTTCAGGATTGCATAATTCTCTGCAAAACAGAGGCTAGGGGGCAGAGGAACAGTGACAATGTCACAGAACTAATCATCCGGATCCCCAGGCTACATTCTTGGGACATGCATTCAAATCCCATCACAGCAGATGGTGAAATTTGAATTCAATAAAATCTGGGATAATAAACCAGCGCAATGGTGACCATATAACCATGACAGATTGGTGTAAAATCGCATCTCGTTCACTAATAGCCTTCAGGGAGCCAATTCTGCCAGCCTCACCCAGTCTAGGCTATGTGTGACTCCAGACCCACAGCCATGGACTCTTAACTGCCCCCTGAAGTGGCCCAATGAGCCAGTCAATTCAATCTAATTCAAGGGCAGTTAGGGAAGGGTGATAGTTGCTGGCCTGGTTAGCAACATTCACAGTCGATATATAGGGGAACTAGGGAATTCAAAAACAATATCCCAGACAGCAGCAAGAAACCTTAAGACCTTTGAAATGCCAGTCTCACTCACAGACTCCAGAACAAATGCTGTACATTGTTTCAAATGTGATGTGCTGAACAGTTTCCATGCGACAGATCTACAGCAGTCACATGTGTAATTCCTATACATGCCACCAGCATTCTGGAGCTGAAAGCTGACCACTTTGTACGTAGACCCTAACACTTCCCCATCATGCAGCAACAACAGTGAAAAATATTTCATGTTAGAAATGAGGGAGAGAAGGACAATCAAAGCCGACTTGACTTGAGATACAAAGTTGGGAATGAGTTTACTCTTCCCATCTTACCTACAGGAGTCATCAAGAAATGTGAGAACAAGAATGATAACTATCTTACCCAGAGAACAGTGGAGGCAGGATCATTGGGGGTCTTTAAGGCCGGTTTTGATGGAACTTTGATCAGCAAATGTGTCAAGCGTATGCGGCGTGTCAAAGGGCAAGTGGAGTTGGGGTCATAGACAGCTCAACCATGATCATATCAAATGGTGGAGCATGTTTGAGGAGCCAGTTGGCCTGGTCCTGTTCCTAATTTATGCATAATCCATTAAAAGGTGAAAGGGCAAGTCACCATAGTCCCACTCTCGCAACAGAGAGAGAGAGAGAGAGAGACACACACACACACAGCTGGTGATGGTTTAACTTGAGGGTCACTACACCGCAGGCATGGTGGTGCGGGGGTGCAGGAGATTGAGAAGGAGAGTCCTTCACAGTACCATCAGCCAGTGCAGGGATTGAACTCATGCTTTTGTTGGTATTCCACATTGCATACCAGCCAATTGGGCCTACCAACCTTCTGTAGGCTATTAAATTCATACTAATTCCCTTGAGGCTCAGTTTAGTGTGCTGCCTACCAAAACCAACCTGCATTTTTTAAATTCACTGATGGGACAGTGGGCATCCCTAGCTGCCCTTGAGAAGGGGACAGTGTGCTTATAATCCATGTGCTGTAATGGATGTAAAGGAATAAAGTTATAACTAATTACAAAAGGAGGACGTGTGATAGACTTGTTGTTCATCCCAGACAGTTCTTTTTATCTACAATTACTCCTTTCCAATCCAATGATGCAAGAGGTGGCTTGAATACAAATATTAGACTGTGTTAAATAGAAGGCTTAATCCACTTAGATATTCAGGGGCTCTGTACAAATATACGCACACTGGATGTAATAGAATGTCATGCATGTTTCTATGCAATTATTTGGGTAGTTACTGCTTCACTCAACTGTGCCTGATCTTTCGCAATGTTAGGAAAAAATGTACTTATCACTGGGATTGTTATCTTGTCCCCAAGCCCTGAAATTTGCAGGCGGGTGTAGGGGACATTGAAGTGGCTCAGGGCAAGTCTTCCACCCTTCGCCCCCAACTCAGAAACATCCCTCACTTCCAATCAGGTCGACGAGACCAATCAGTTCTCTGGTCCCACGCTGCCATCTGGAGCTGTGGCCATTTCTGAAACTGCAGGCCACCCCACAGTGCAAGAGGGACCTGGATGGAGAGGTTCACCACTCCGAGGGAGGATGGCCGCCAATGTCTCAGGTGTCCCAAAATGAAGAACCACTTGCCCCCTTTTCCCCTACACTCCCAAACTCCTACTGTTCCCCCCCACCCCAACTCGTCTGGGAAGAGGGACTGGCAGTCTTCAAACCTGGATTGCTGCTTTGCCTGCCATTTAATGACTTGCAGTAGGGTGGGAGGTGGCCTACCAGTTGCCACCGTAGGGCATATGGGCTGCCTAAAACCTCCCCCGCAGTGGTTTAAAAGATCCTCACAGTGTCGGGCAGGCCTGGCAGCATTGCCATGACACCCAAATGCACCTTTCCCCTGCCTTCCATCCTATCTCCTCTGTGGTTGGTGCTGGGACACAAAGTACAGCCGCCCCTTATGTGACTGAGTGTCAAATTTTCTCCCGCGAAGAAACTTGGGGCCTCACACTCAGTTAAGGATGTACATGAATGCAAAGTGACATTGTTGGATTCCCAAAGCTGAGATCACATGTAATTGGTAGCAGGTGGAGAAAAAGCGCAGCATCATCTATGAGCCCAGCATCAATGGATGGCTCAGGATAATCCTCTTTGGAGACGGTAAACTGAGGGGGGAGAACCATAGATTTTCCTTCACTATCTAAGCTGCCACAGAGAGAATCTCCAATTTCCATGACTGCACAATCATGTAAACGCTGCACTTAATTTGTGTCGATTCACTCTTGGCTGAATGCTTCTCAGTTATGTGCCATACGTATTAATACAAGCCTTATTCAAATCCTCATTTGAATTGTGAATTGTTTCGTAGTTGGACATTGGCTGAATTCATGACCGAATGATGGTCCATCGGTTCCATGTGGAAAAGTTTAGGTCGATGAGGCTGTTTTATATCACAGTGCACCATCAAACAGAAATACATTTGATGAGCATCAGGCTTCTCTGGAACACTTATGCCCTTAGCAGTGGACACAATAATGCTGTAATAAACACCATAAAGTCAGGTATCTTCAGGTTGGAAATTGCTACTCACTCACATCCCAGAATGGTTCTATAGCATTGAGCATCAATAATTTCTCATTCATCCCACGAGGGTAGCCTTGGAACGAAAGGTTATGACACCAAAGAAAGTAAATTGCAACTGTTATTTTCAATTTCTTCAGCCAGTTTAACGCCTTTGCTAAAATCTCATCCAACAAGATATTGAAGACAGCCTCCTGACAGGTGACATAACGCCTCATGTCTGCCTGTTACAGACCCAACTTGATTTTCATTTGCGTTGCTGTGTTCATATCTTTGGCTGGAGCCAATGGATGTAAGTTAAACTCCCGATGCATAATCTTACAACTGAGTGCACCAAAATGGCACATCCTGATGCAATTGACAAAAGAAGTAGTGTCATCGAGTAATAGTGTTGTACATTATGGAAACAGACCCTTCGGTCCAACTCATCCATGCCGACATATCTTATATGTTATGGACCAGGCCAGACGTCCTCAAAACAAGCAAGTAGCCCAGTTTGTTAGTTGT
Organism: Hemiscyllium ocellatum; assembly: GCF_020745735.1. Classification (NCBI taxonomy): domain Eukaryota; kingdom Metazoa; phylum Chordata; class Chondrichthyes; order Orectolobiformes; family Hemiscylliidae; genus Hemiscyllium; species Hemiscyllium ocellatum. Next base: position 119,583,362 of record NC_083405.1, on the reverse strand, counting down.
TTTAAGCAGGTGTGAAGTGGATATTCCAGGAGAGATGCAGCCGGTCAAACCACTTAGTTTTAAACAAAACAGAATTTATTTACAGGATTACCGAATGAAATGCAAACAAAAGAGAACACTATGTAGAATAACTTAACCTATCCGAAAACCCAATAGATTATCCCAACTTAATCATACTGTTCCCAATATGTGCAACAATCCCCATAAACACCCCTTAACACAAAAGGTAAAATCAAACATAGGGTCTTACAGGAGAGAAGGAGATGGCAGAGGGACTCAGCATGGACCACCTTCTTCCAGGTAGCAGTTTCATGGACCAGCAGCCTCATAAAACTGACTGATTGCTTTCAGTGAAGAGCCAGACTGCTAAAACCAAATCAAACCAGAGGAAAGCTGAGCTGGGGAGAACTGGCTACTCACCTTTCATTGTACAAGTTTTTTTAAAAACTTGAAAGCATTCTCAAGTATTTCAACCTCAGACATTTTAGAGACTGTGTCTTTACTGCCTTGTGAAAAAGAATCAAGAACAACCCAACCTTGCTAAAGGAGCAGCATCATCACACTGAGTAAATCTGGTCCCGTTTCTGGACCCATATCTCTGCTTGTCACACAGGGCAGTGGGGTTCAATTCCCTGACAGGGAATACAGTATGTGCAATATCTGAGCAAGGCAATGCACAAGTAAGGGGATGTTCTTTTGGGCTAAGGAGTGGCAGATAGAGTTTAATCTTGATAAATGTAAGGTGCAAACCAGGGCAGCACTCATATACTTAAGGCCCACGGGAGTATTGACAAAGAAAGAGACCTTGGAGTACAGTTTTTTTGTTGCATGAAAGAGAGACAGGGTAGTGAAGAATGCATTGGATACGTTTGTTTTTATTGATCAGTACATTGAACATAGGAGCTGGGACATCATGTTGTGGTTGCACAGCACATTAGTTAGGCCACTTTTGGAATTCTGCCTTCAATTCTGGTCTTCCTCCTATCAGATGTCGTGAATCCTGAAAGGATTCAGTAAAGATTTACAAGGATGTTGCTCAGGTTGAGGGTTTGAGCCAGCAGGAGAGGTTGAATAGGCTGAGGCTATTTTCTTTGGAATTTCAGAGGCTGAGGAGTGGCCTTATAGAGGTTTATAAAATAACGAGGGGCATGGGAAGGGTAAATAGACAAGGTCTTTTCCCTGGGGTGGGGTGTCCAGAACTAGAGGGCATAGGTTTAAGTTGAGAGGGGAAAGATTTAAACGGGATCTAAGGGGAAACCTTTTCAGGCAAAGGGTGGTATGTGTATAGAATGAGCTGCCAGAGGAACTGGTGGAGACTGGGACAATTGCATCATTTAAAAGGCATCTGGATAGGTATATGAATAGGAAGAGTTTGGGGGGATATGGGCCTGGCAGGTGGGACTAGATTGGATTAGGATATCTGGTTGGCATGGATGAGTTGGACTGAAGGGTCTGTTTTCGTGCTGTACATCTCTATGACTCTATGATAATCATGCAGTCATAGAGATGTACAGGACAGAAACCGACCCTTCGGTCCAACTTGTCCATGCCAAGCAGATATCCTAACCTAATCTAATCCTGTTTGCCATACATTTAGTCAAGGAGCTAGCTAGAACATTGGTGCTTTCAGACAGCAATAGGTTCCACGGATTTCAAAGAGTGAACTGGAAGTTTTCTCAAGAATCGAGAGATCTTTGTTGTGACAGGAGTCATTCAGACAGATAAGAGATTTTTCTGAAGAGTTACACAGTCTCATTAGTAATCAAGAAACACTAACTGCATTAACAGTGAGTTACTGCACTTGATCAGTGAACGTTGCTAGATGGAGGAATTGAAAAGAATGCAGATTATAAAGCAGAAACTAAGTGACCAATGAATTATTACCTGATAGAGGTAATACATGTTGGGGGCACTCCATGGCACTTTTAAAAAAATGGCATGTGGGCCCTAACTGCAGCAGCACTTCCTTCATTGTTGACAGATGCATTTTTAACCAGAGAAACAATTGGAGTGGGAGAGGAACCATACAGGAAAGAACTGCAACCTCATCAGAGTGAGATGAATCTAGTACTGAGTTTGAACAGACTCCATTTCAGCTATTCCAAGGGTCACAAATTGATGGGTTGGATGTAACTGCTCTTTAAAGTAGATAAAGTCTGCTTAGAATCCCCTACAATGTGGAAGCAGGCCATTTAGCCCATCAAGTCCACACTGACCCTCTGAAGAGCATTTTACCCAGACCCACCCTAATCATGTATTTCCCATGGCTAATCCATCTAGGCTGCATATCACTGGACATTATGGGCAATGTAGCATCTGCAAATATTAGGACTGTGAGAGGAAACTGGGAGCACCCGGAGGAAACCCACGCAGACAAAGAGAGGATGTGGAAATTGCACACAATCACCTGAGGCTGGAATCAAACCTGGGTCCTTGATGCTGTGGGGCAGCAGTGCTAACCATTGAGCCATTGTGTTGCCCCTTAACCATTTTTAAAATCCCTCCTCTCTTTAAACTGTAAGCAAAAAGCTGATTCCAATATCTCTGATTATTAGAAAATATGGAATATTTTGAGTGACAGGCAATTGGCATATCATCTGTGCAGTTTCAATAGGAATCTTTGTTTATGTTTATCCCTGGGCTAATTTTTATGTCTTTAGGAATGATTGGCTAGGTTTCAAAAGCTAAAGTTGCTTCTGTACAAGGTTCTGAATTCACAGTTTGATGAACTGTTTAAAGAGGTCATTAAAAAGTTTGTGGGAATGACCAGAATTTTTATTTTATATAAGGTACTAACCATTTAAGGACATTTAAACACTTAGATACTTTCGAGGGCCAGAGTTTTTTCTTCACTATCAAGCACGTTTAATGAGATTTTTTGGAAGTTTTGTTTTAGATCTCCACGTAATTCCTTAAATATATCTAAAATGAATACTTGGTGGTATGGCATTGTGTTAGCATGGATGATATAAGGAGGCATGGGGGATTGTGGTTAGGGTATGCTTGTGGGAGTGTGAGAGTTGATGATTAGAGGACATAAAATCTTCTAAATCAACTGGAATCAGTTTCCAGAGGTATGTCTTCTAATAAACCAACCTGAGCATTCATTAGCACGGTATCCTCCACCACTTGTCCCTGAGTTGGTGTGTCCAAATTAATTTCTCGTAACAGTTTCAGGGAGTTTCTCTTTACTAAGGCAGGCATAACTAGGCTTATCATCAAGATCTAGCTCTATTTGTCTGTTCTTTAATTCATCAAAACTATTCCCATTAAACTGCTTGCAGATGACAATGAAGAATATTCATTTAAGTAATTGTAACTTTCTTCCATTCATTTTTCTTTGGAGAACGCAACCAAAGAAAGGCACAATTTGTTTCCATTTGGAATGATATGAGCCCGAGGGATGATGGTTATCAACATGGAGGAAGTCAAATTACAGGATGAAGCAAAGTGGCAGAAGGGTTGTTTAAACAGCGGAAACAATTCTCACAGCCTCTGAGAATAGTTTGACACAGTTTATACAGAGCTGCCACCTTCAGAAAGTATAACTAGTGAAAATCTTGGTGATTCCAAAACAAGTTGCGTGGTACATTTATTCTTTGGGAAAACACATTATAAATAGGACGGGATTGTGTTAGAATCATAGAATTTTACAGTACAAAAGGAGATCATTCGGTGGTGTGAAACAGTTGCTGCTTGTATCCCTTTCATATCTTTCTCCTTTCTGTTTAATAATATGACCCGTAGTTTTGAAGTTGCCCACCCCAGCGAAAAGACCTTCAGGATTCACCTTATCTATGCTCCTCATGATTTTATAAACCTCTATAAGGTCACCCCTCAAACTCATACGCTCCAGTGAGAAAGGTCCCAGCCTATCCAGCCTTTCCTTATAATTCAAACTCTCCAGTCCAAGGAACATTCTGGTAAATCATTTCTGAACCCTCGTCAATTTAATAGGTATCTTCTTTTCGTAGCTTTTTTTTTCCTTATGGACACTATTTTAGACAGTAGGTCTATAACTTGTGGTGGTTCTGTTCGCCGAGCTGGGAGTTTTTGTTGCAAACGTTTCGTCCCCTTTCTAGGTGACATCCTCAGTACTTGGGAGCCTCCTGTGAAGCGCTTCTGTCATGTTTCCTTCGGCATTTATAGTGGCTTGTCTCTGCCGCTTCCAGTTGTCAGTTGCTGTCCGCTGCAGTGGCCGGTATATTGGGTCCAGGTCGATGTGTTTGTTGATAGAATCAGTGGATGAGTGCCATGCCTCTAGGAATTCCCTGGCTGTTCTGTTTGGCTTGCGCTATAATAGTAGTGTTGTCCCAGTCGAATTCATGTTGTTTGTCATCTGTGTGTGTGGCTACTCAGGATAGCTGTCGTGTCGTTTCGTGGCTAGTTGGTGTTCATGGATGCGGGTTGTTAGCTGTCTTTCTGTTTGTCCTACGTAGTGTTTTGTGCAGTCCTTGCATGGGATTTTGTACACTACATTGGTTTTGCTCATGTTTTGTGTGCTGTTATGAGTCCTAGTGGTCATAGCAGTCTGGCTGTCAGTTCGGAAATGCTCCTGATGTATGGTAGTGTGGCTAGTCCTTTGGGTTGAGGCATGTCCTCGTTCTGTTGTCTTTCCCTTAGGCATCTGTTGATGAAATTGCGTGGGTATCCGTTTTTGGCGAATACATTATAGAGGTGTTCTTCTTCCTCTTTTTGCAGTTCTGGTGTACTGCAGTGTGTTGTGACCCTTTTGAATAGTGTCCTGATGCAACTTTGTTTGTGTGTGTTGGGGTGGTTGCTTTCATAGTTCAGGACTTGGTCTGTGTGTGTGGTTTTTCTGTATACCTTCGTGCTGAATTCTCCGTTCGGTGTTCTCTGTACCATCACATCTAGGAATGGGAGCTGGTTGTCCTTTTCTTCCTCTCTCGTGAATCGGATTCCTGTGAGTGTGGCGTTGATGATCCGGTGTGTGTTCTCTGTTTCTGTGTTTTTAATGATTACAAAGGTGTCATCCACATATCTGACCCAGAGTTTGGGTTGTATTTGCGGGAAGATGTTTGTTCTAACCTTTGCATTACTGCTTCTGCTATGAGTCCAGAGATCGGTGAGCCCATGGGTGTTCCGTTGATTTGTTCGTATATCTGGTTGTTGAATGTGAAGTGTGTTGTGAGGCACAGGTCCAGTAGTTTAAGTATGCCGTCTTTGTTAATAGGTTCAACGTCCTGTTGTCTGTTGTGTATGTCCAGCAGGTTGGATATTGTTTCTCTGGCTAGGGTTTTGTCGATAGAGGTGAACAGTGCTGTTACACCCACTCAGACCCATAGTATCACTACCAGGGACACCATCACACAAACTGGCTAAAGAGCTACAGCAGAAACTGAAACACCTGATCAGAGGATCCAGACACTCTATACAATCAACACAAGAATTCTTGGACATCATCAGAAATATACACATAGACAAGGAAGAAACCATGGTCTTATTCGGTGTAACGGCACTGTTCACCTCTATCGACAAAACGTTTGCAACAAAAACTCCCAGCTTGGCGAACAGAACCACAACAATGAGCACCCGAGCTACAAATCTTCTCCCAAACTTTGAAGGTCTATAACTTGGCACAACAGCCACAGGATCACTCAAAGAGACGGGAAGGAGTGACAAATGTTGGAAAAGCAAATGAAGTACCAGAGGATTAGAAAACTTTTCTCCTCATCTCACTCATGCCGTGCCTGCCATGAGTACTTAATCACTTTGTATAGATCGAAAAAGGAAATAATTCTATTCTTCAATGCCACAAAATACTTTCAGCAGATAATATAGGCCAGTTAGCTCATTTGGCTGGTTTAAAATGCAGAATGTTACCGATTGCAACAGGTTCAATTCCTGCACCAGTTGTGGTTACCATGAAATTCCTGCCTTCCCGTGGCTGAGGTCCGGTGACCCTCAGGTTAAACTCACCACCCATCATCTCTCTCAACAGTGCGACTATGGTAACATTACCCATTATTATATATAAGCAATAACATGAGTGTGAATGAGAATATCAGAAAAATGTTGAAAGTCATCAGCAGATCACTTAATATCTGTGGAGAGAACAGGTACCTTTCCTTTCTTGAACAGCAATCTAGGTTTGTTCAATATATCATTCTAGTTGCATGACACTGTGATCTTTTACTATAAATTCTGTGTCTTATATTCCTGTCCCAGTAGTTACCTGATGAAGGAGCAGCGCTCCGAAAGCTAGTGCTTCCAAATAAACCTGCTGGACTATAACCTGGTGCTGTGTGATTTTTATCTTTGTACACCCCAGTCCAACATCGGCATCTCCACATAATCTTTTGAAGAGAAAAAGGTTAAAGATAGATCTCGTTAAACAAACAACATAAGGAGGCTAGAAAATTGGAGGTTGAAGGGTGGCCCAGTGGAGGACTTTAAAATTACTAAAGGTTTTGATAAGGTTGACTTAGGGAAAATGTTTTCACTACAGGAGAGACAAAATCCAGGACCCATGACTATAAGATAGTCAGCAGTAATTTCATAATAAAATTCAGGACAGGAATCTTCACCAGCGAATGGTGAGAGTGAGAAACTCGCTGTCACGAGAAGTGGTTGATGTGGTACTACAGATGCATGTATAGGGCAAGCTGGATAAAGACATGAGGGGCAAGGGAACGAAAAGGATTTGCTTTTAGAGGAAGATGGAAAAGGCTGGGAGGAGACGTGGCAATGTGGGCACAGAACTCCTTACAGCAGCAAGGCATCTTGGGAATGTGGCCACAGTTTTACATTCTTTCAGTAAGAGGTCAATAAAAAATATTGGGAAAAGGAAAGAGCAAATCAATAATATTATGTGGTGGTTTGACAGTAAAAGAATGATTTTTTTTGGACATTGTGTTGCTTTCTCAGCTACTTATCAAACATTCTGTGAAAATTCATTTTTATATTATTTATGAAGTAGAAACTCAAAGCTCTTATCCTTGAGATTTCCTTTTGTTCCTGCTGATAAAATCATTATGAATATTAAAACTGTACACAGCCAAACCAGTGATATTTAAAATAAAAATTGATTTGTAGGTAAGTTCGTTCTTGAGTTGCTGGTGTGATGCTGTTTAACTGTGTACTGTTGTAAAGAAAGAACAACAAACAAGAAAACTTTCAGCCCAGGAACAGGCTCTTTGGCCCTCCAAGCCTGAACCAATCCTAAACCACTGTCTAAACCTGTCACCCAATTCCTAAGCATCTGTATCCCTTTGCTCCCCACCTAGTCATGCATCTTGTCCAGATGCATCTTAAATGAACCTACAATGCCTGTCTCTATTACCTCTGCTAGCAACGCATTCCAGGCACCTAACACCCTCTGTGTAAAGGACTTGGTGCTTGTATCCCCCTTAAACTTTTCACCTCTCACCTTGAAAGTGTGACCTCTCGTTATTGAATCCTTCACCCTGGGAAAAAACTTATCTCTATCTCCCCTGTTTATTTCCTTCATGATTTTGTAGACCTCAATCAGGTCCCCTTCAATGTTCTTTTGTCTAATGAAAACAATCCTAACCTAATCAACCTCTTTTCATAGCTAGCACCTTCCATACCAGGCAACACCCTCGTAAGCTTTCTCTGCACGCTCTCCAAAGCGTCCACATTCTTTTGGCAATATGGCGACCAGAACTGTACACAGTATTCTAAATGCAGCCGAACCAATGTCTTGCACAATTTTAACATGACCTGCTAGCTCTTATACTCAATACTCCATCTGATGAAGGCAAGCATACCATATGCCTTCTTGACCACCCTATCTACCTGTGTAGCAATCTTCAGGGTACAATGGACCTGAACTCCCAGATCTCTCTGCTCATCAACTTTTCCCAAGGCTCTTCCGTTCATTGTATAATTTGCTCTAGAATTAGACTTCCCAATATGCATCACCTCACATTTGTCTGGATTGAATTCCATCTGCCACTCCTCCGCCCAACTCTCAAGTCTATCTATATACTCCTGTATTCTTTGACAGGCACCTATGCTTTCTGCTACTCCACCAATCTTCATGCCATCTGCAAACTTGCTGATTATACCAACAATGCCCTCTTCCCGGTAATTTATTGTACAATGGAAAGCTGTTGACATTTCCTATTCCTTCATGGAATGTTGATGTTGCTGATAAGGCCAACATTTATTTTTCTATCTCTCATTGCCCGTGCAAACTGTGAACCGCTTTCTTGAACCCCCTTATGTCCACAGGGTGTGGACAGACTTACACTGGTAATGAGTTTTGAGAAGATTTGTAGCTCAGGTTGAGGTTCTGGATGCAAGTTTGCTCACTGAGCTGGAACGTTCATTTTCAGACGTTTTGTCACCATACTAGGTAACATCATCAGTGAGCCTCTGGATGAAGCACTGGCCCACTTTCTATTTATGTGTTTGGGTTTCTTTGGGTTGCTGATGTTATTTCCTGTGGTGACATCATTTCCTGTGGTGATGCCGTTTCTTGTTATTTTTCTCAGGGGGTGGTAAATGGGATCCAAGTCAATGTATTTGTTGATGGAGTTCTGGTTGGAATGCCATGCTTCTAGGAATTCTCATGTGTGTCCCTGTTTGGCTTGTCCTAGGAATATCCTAAACATCTGAAAATGAACCTTCCAGCTCAGTGAGCAAACCTACATCCAGAACTTACACTTGTGTTGGGCAGGGAGTTCCAGGACTATGACTCAGATCACTTCAATTGAATCCCACACAATTTATCCCTCATTTTTAAAAAAAAGCCCAAAGTATCTGCATTAAAATAGCACTGATAGTAATCTAGCACTCACTCATCAACACCAGGCATCTTCTTACTAAAAATTGATGTGCAGAGAGAATTTATCTTGTATTGAGCTTACCAATGATTTTTTTTCTTCCTTTGAATCTCTGAGTAACAGACAATTCAATGGGCTCAGAAGGCTTCAGTGTGTTTGTGTTTGCCTCAAGACAAATGTACTGAGTGGGCGATCCTGCTCTGCTCCTTCCCACATCTCTCACTATCAGAGGTGCCAGCGGCTGACTGAATTGTCTCACTCTGTGTCATGTTGGAAAGTGGCTAAGTGTGTAGGAAATAAAGAAGCCTTTGGACGGAGAAAAGACAAATGCAAGACAATATTATGAGGCAAGCCAGGGTAGCAAGACAAGGAAATATTGATGGAGCATTGCGGAGGGCAAATTTAGGAAGTGTTTATCTGCAAAAACAATCGATCATCAGCTGAAATGGGAACAGCGGAGAATCTTGAAAGTTTTGGTTTCTGCTTGAACCTTCTGCAGAGCCGTGGATAGATTCATTGCTACCATTCCTTCTTACTAGCTTCAGTTTAAACTACTCATACCATGCGGGCAAGTGGGCACTTAGGAAAGCAAGTACAAAGTTAGCATTCTTTTCACAAGGGCTAAAATACAAGAGCAGAGTTGTATTACTGAGGCTGTAAAAGGCTCTGGTCAGACCACACTTGGAATATTGTGAGCAGATTGGGCTCTGTATCTGAGAAAGGATGGGCTGGCTTTGAAGCCGGTCTAGATTAAGTTCACAAGAATTAACCCAGGAATGTTATATGAGGAGCAGTTGAAGTTTCTGGGTGTCTGATACAAAGCCTGTCCCTGTTGCACAGAAGGGAAGGAGGGAAAAGAGGAGAGTGTTCGTCATTGGTGACTCAATAGTTAGAGGGTCAGATAGAAGGTTTGCTGGGAACAACTGAGACTCACGGTTGGTGTGTTGCCTCCCAGGTGCCATGGTCCGTGATGTCTCAGATCGTATCTTTGGGGTCCTGAAGGGAGAGGGTGACCAGCCTCAGGTCATGGTCCACATAGGTACCAACGACACAGGTAGAAAGAGGGATAGGGATGTAAGGCAGGATTTCAGAGAGCTAGGGTGGAAGCTGAGAGCTAGAACAAACAGAGTTGCTATCTCTGGTTTGTTACCATGCCACATGATTGTGAGGCAAGGAATAGGGAGAGGTATCAGCTGAACACGTGGCTGCAGGGATGGTGCAGGAGAGAGGGTTTCAGGTGTTGGATAATTGGGGCGTATTCTGGGGAAGGTGGGACTTGTACAAACAGGATGGTCTTCACTTGAACCAGAGGGGTACTAATATCCTGGGGGGGATATTTTCTGGTGCTATTCAGGTGGGTTTAAATTAGCTCAGCAGGGTAATGGGAACTGGAAGTGTATTTGCAGTGCACAGGAGGATGAAAGTAGGAAGGACAGGGACAGGATTTCAGGGTCACAGGAATGTGCTGGCAGACAGCGAAGTGGTTTGAAATGTGTTACTTCAACACCAGAAGTATCCGAAATAAGGTAGGTGAGTTTGCAGCATGGATAGTCACCTGGGACTTTGATGTAGTGGCCATTTCGGAGACATGGATAGAACAGGGTGAGGAATGGATGTTGCAGGTTCCAGGGTTTAGATCTTTCATTAAGAACAGGCAAGGTGGTAAAAGAGGGGGAGGTGTGACCTTGTTAGTCAAGGATAGTATGGGCTGAGGTTAGAAACAGGAGAGGAGAGGTCACACTGCTTGGAGATTTTTATAGGCCTCTGCAGAGTTCCAGGGAGGTGGAAGAGAGGATTGGCAAAATTATTCTGGGTAGGAGTGAAAGGAACAGGGTCGTCATTATTGGGGACTTTAACTTCCCCAACATTGACTGGAAATGCTATAAATCCAGTACGTCAGATGGATTAGTTTTTATTCAGTGTGTACGGGAGGGTTTCCTGACACAGTATGTCAAAGGGCCGACAAGAGGGGAGGCCACACTGGATCTGGTGCTTGGTAATGAACCAGGCCAGGTGTTTGATTTAGTTGTAGGTGAGCACTTTGGAGAGAGTGACCATAATTCAGTTACGTTTAGTTTAGCGATGGAAAGGGATAGGTACATGCCGCAGATCAAGAGTTATCAATGGGGCAAGGGCAATTATAATGCGATTAGGCAAGAATTAGGATGCATAGAATGGGGTAGCAAAATACAAGGGATGCAGATAATGGAAATGTGGAGCTGGGTTAAGGAACAGATATTGCGTATCCTTGATAGGTATGTCCCTGTCAGGCAGGGAGGAAGTGACAAGGTAAGGGAACCGTGGTTTACAACAGAAATTGCATCTCTTGTTATGAAGAAGAAGGAGGCTTATGTGTTGATGAGACAAGATGGTTCAGATGTGGCGATGGAGAGTTACAGATTAGCTAGGAAGGATTTAAAGAGAGAGTTAAGAAGAGCAAAGAGAGGATATGAGCAGTCTTCAGCAAATAGAATAAAGGAGAACCCTAAAACTTTCTATAGGTATGTGAGGAATAAAATGATGATTAGGGTAGGAATAGAGCCAGTCAAAGACAGAAGTGGGAAGTTGAGTGTGGACCCTGTGGAGATTGGAGAGGTGCTAAATGAACATTTCTCATCAGTGTTCACTCAGAAAAAGGAGAATATTGTAGAGGAGAAGAATGAGGGACGAGATATTAGACTAGAAAGGCTTGAGGTTAGTTCCGCACAGGTGTTATCAATTCTAGAAGAAGTGAAAGTAGACAAGTCCCCTGGGCCGGATGGGATTTATCTGAGGATTCTCAGGGAAGCTAGGAAGGAGAGCCTTTGGCTTTGATATTTGAGTCCTCGTTGTCTACAGGTTTGGTACCAGAGGACTGGAGGATTGCAAATATTGTGCCCTTGTTCAAGGAGGGCAGTTGAGTTGACCCAGATAATTATAGATCAGTGAGCCTTACTTCTGTTGTTGGAAAGGTTTTGGAAAGGATTATAAGAGATAAGATTTTTAAACATCTAGCAAGTAACAATTTGATTTCAGATAGTCAACATGTTTTCGTCAAGGGCAGGTCATGTCTCACAAACCTCATTGAGTTTTTTGAGAAGGTGACCAAGCATGTAGATGAGGGTAGAGCAGTGGACTTCAGTAAAGCCTTTGATAAGGTTCCACATGGTAGGCTGTTGGAGAAAATGCAGAGGCATGGAATTGAGGGTGATTTGGCAGTTTGGATTAGAAATTGGCTTTCTGAAAGAAGGCAGCAAGTGGTGGTTGACAGAAAATATTCAGTCTGGAGTCCGGTTACTAGTGGTGTGCCACAAGTGTTTGTTTTGGGACCACTGCTGTTTGTCATTTTTATAAATGACTTAGACGCAGGCATAGTTGGATGAATTAGTAAATTTGCAGATGACACTAAAGTCAGTGGAGTAGTGGACAGTGTGGAAGAATGTTACAGGTTGCAGGGGGGCTTGGATAAACTGCAGAATTGGACTGAGAGGTGGCAAATGGAATTCAATGCAGCTAAATGTGAGGTGATGCACTTTGGGAAGAATAACAGGAAGGCAAAGTACTGTGTCAATGGAAAGATTCTTGGTAGTGTGGATGTGCAGAGGGATCTTGGAGTCCATGTACATAGATCCCTGAAAGTTGCCATCCAGATGGATAGTGCTGTTAAGAAGGCATATGATATGTTACGTTTCATTCATAGAGGGATTGAGTTTCAAAGCCGCAATATCATGCTGCAACTATACAAAATACTGGTGCGGCCGCACTTGGAATATTGTGTAGAGTTCTGGTCCCCATATTTTGGAAGGATGTGGAAGCATTGGAAAAGGTGCAGAGGAGATTTACCAGGATGTTGCCTGGTCTGGAGGGAAAGTCTTATGAGGAAAGGCTGAGAGACTTGAACCTGTTCGCATTGGAGTGAATAAGACTGAGGGGATTTGATAGAGACATACAAGATGATCAGAGGATTAGATAGGGAGACAGTGACAGTCTTTTTCCTAGGATGATGACATCAGCGTGTACAAAGGGACATAACTACAAATTGAGGGGTGATAGATTTAAGACAGATGTCAGAGGCAGATTCTTTACTCAGAGAGTGGTGAGGGCGTGGAATGCCTTACCTGCCAATGTAGTTAACTCAGCATCATTAGGGAGATTTAAACAATCCTTGGATAAGCACATGGATGATGATGGGATAGTTAGTGGGACGAGCTGAAAATAGTTCACAGGTTGGTGCAACAACAAGGGCCGAAGGGCCTGTTCTGCGCTGTATTGTTCTCTGTTCTATGTACTCAATGAAGTTTAGAAGGATTATTGGATTGGATTTGATTTATTATTGCTTTGTGTTCAGTATAGGCAGATCATCCTACATTAAGTGCATCAGGATAATCGAACAGAGCAGAGAGTACAATGTTATGGCTGCAGAGAAAGTGCACAGAGAACGAGATCAACATTAAATTTTAAATTTGAGAGGTTCATCCAGAAGTCTAACAACAGCGGGGAAGAAGCTGTTCTCAAATCTGTTGGTGTGCGTGTTTAAAATTTTATATCTTCTGCCCAATGGAAGAGGTTGAAAGAGTTTGTAACCAGGGTGGGAGGGATCTTTGATGATGTTGGCTGCCTTCCCGAGGCGGTGAGAAGTGTAGACGGAGTCAATGGATGGAAGGTTGGCTCGTGTGATGGACTGGGCTGTGTTCACAACTCTCTGTCGTTTCCTGGGCAAAATTGTTGCCAAACCACGCTGTGATACTGATCAGGGCACGTTGATGATGATCATCACTCCCACAAACTTGATGTCCTCGATCATCTCCATCTCAGCACCACAGATCCAGACATGGGTGTCCCCTCCACTGTACTTCCTGAAGTCAATGACAAGATCTTTCATTTTGTTGACATTAATGGATGGATTGTTGGCTTTACACCACATCAGCAAGCACTCTATCTTTTTCCTGTGTTCTGTCTCTTCGTTGTTTGAGACTCCCCCCTACAACTGTGGTGTCATCAGCAAACTTGTAAATGGAGTAATTAGGTTTCACCAGGTTGTCTAGGTTCACTAGAAGACAGAGATAAGGAGGAACATCTTCTGTCAGAGAGGAGTGAATGTGTAGAATTTGTTACTCCAGAGGACAATCGAAGCTGGGTGATCAAGTGTATTCAAGGCTGAAACAGACAGATTTTTAACTAGGAAGTGGATCGAGGGTTATAAGGAATAGGCAGGAAAGTGGTGTTGGCATCTGACATGATCTCATCAAATGGCAGAGCAAACCCAATGGGCTGAATGACCTACTCCTGCTCCGACATACTGTGGTCTTTGGGTTATTACATATTAATGAGTAGCTCCTTATATCTGACATAACATGATTCTGAAGAAGAGTCGTAATGGAATTGAAACAGTATGTTTTGTTTCTCTGCTTCCCCAGTTTCTACCAGCCCTGCTGATGTTCTCCAGCACTTTCTGTTTTTATTTTTAAAAGTTATCCAGCACCCTGCTTTTATTCGAAGTACATTATTGTCTCTTGTGGGATTCGTAACAATAAGTGAACATTATTACTTAAATTACCTGCTGTTAACTCAAAACACAAGTGCTGTCAGAACAATATACCTGATCGTAGAGTCTTAGAGATGTACAGCCCATAAACAGACCCTGAGTCCAACTTGTCCATGCTGATCAGATATCCTAAATTAGTCCCATTTGCTAGCACTTGGTCCATATCCTTCCAAACCCTTCTTATTCATGTACTCATCCAGATGACTTTTAAATGTTGTCATTATATCAGCCTCCACCACTTCCTCTGGCAGCTCATTCCATACATGCACCACCCTCTGCGTGAAACAAGTTGCCCCTCAGATCTATTTTAAATCTTTCTCCTCTCACTTTAAACCTGAGCCCTCTAGTTCTGGACTCCCCCACTCCAGGGAAAAGATCTTATTTATCTGTCCACGACACCTCCAATGTTGGTGTCATCTGCAAACTTACTAACTATATCTGAATGTATTCAGACCTTGTACGGCTTTCCACACACACACCCTGAGTAACTCACCTCCTGCCTCTCCAAAGCCTGCCTACCACCTACAAGGCACCAGTCAGGAGTGGGATGGGAAACACTCCAGTTGCCTGGACTCCATCAACTCAAGAAGCTTGACACCATCCAGGACAAAGCAGGCCACTCAATTGTTGCTACATCCACATATATCCCTTTTGATGTGCAGAGTGTATCTTTTGACACCAGTTAACTCTTTCGGGTGCTAACTGCCCTTACAGTCAATGATACAGGCAACTGGCAACCTTGTAGGAGAGGCTCATATTGTGTTAGGAAGACGGACTGGGCCAGTGAGATTAAATGCATCCAAGGAACTACAGGGCCCAGCTGGTGATTTTGTCTAACTTCATACGTCTTCAGATTTGATTGACATAAGACTTTGTTTCTTCTTTTTTTGCATATTTACCTTTTAAAATGAATGAACAAACACTTCACTTCAACTCCATGCAAGAAAGCCTCTTATTCAAAATGCTGCTGGGGCAGGCACTTTCAATATCTAACCTTTCTATGTAATCTCATTGCCTAGAAATACATTCCATTGTCACAGAATCCTGCTCTTAGTGCAGAGATCAACTCTAAGTATGTGTTTAAGCTCCAAGGGTAGGAGTACCACTTCCATTATTTGCTGACCTGCAATTTTCCATCCATTACAATGAAAGAGTAGAAAAGTCGAGCACTGGGGATTGAATGCTTCTCCTGCCATTTTGTCAGGACGCTTAGCTGGCAACAAACTAGGAAAGAGCACACAGCATGGACGCCCCACCGTTTGCTTTCAGCAGTCACCTTAGCACACAGCATGTGGCCATCAATCATTTCCTTGTCTGAAGCAGCAGTCAGAGAGTCTCCTGATGTCGTACACACATCCGATATCCCGGTTAGAACCACCCGGACCCGTATGCTGGGAAATTTCAATCTTAGATTTTCCAGATTGGAAGGGATTCCTAAAACCTCAATCGTGGACAGAAATGAAGGAAGGGAAAGAACTTGCATTAATATAGCAGCTTTCCAGACCTGACTATTGCTGTGGTCTCCTGCCCAGTCCTCCACACTCACACTCTTTATACATGAGTTTCTCCACGACTTTGAAGCTCATGTATTAACACAGATCAAGTCCTGTTCCCCTACCACTTCAGTGAGCTACAGCTAGGAGCATAGGAACAAGATTAGGCCATTCAGCCCTCAAGTTTGTTCCACTATTCAATGAGATCATGGCTAATCTGTGATCTAATCCCAAATACTTGCCTTAGGCCCATATCTCTTCATACTTTTGCTTAACATCACATTCCACAAATATCCACTCCCTCCATCACCAGCACTCTGTAGCAGCAATGTGTACTATCTACAAGATGCACTGCACAAATTCACCATAGATCTTTAGACAGTACCCTCCAAACACATAACCATTTCCATCTAGAAGGGCAAGGGCAGCAGATACATGGGAACATCATCACCTGCAAGCTCCCTCCAAGCCCCTCACTATCCTGACTTGGAAATCTATTGCTATTTCTTCACCGTCCTGAGATCAAAATCCTGGAACTCCCACCCAAATGGCCTTGTGGGTCAATTCACAGCAGATGGACTGCAGGGGTTCAAGAAGGCAGCTCAGCCCCACCTTCTCAAGGGCCACTAAATACTGGCCCAGCCAACAATGTCCACGTCCTATGAGTGACTAAAAGTCAAAATTATCTTCCTCAGATTTAGAAGTAACAACAGATCCTGCATCCTTTGCTGTTTGTGTAAGACAGAATATTCAAGACAGTGGTGGAGTAGCAGGCCTGTGTGTGGTCTCTTGAGCATGGGGCTCATCCTCTTCTGTTTACTTTCCTACTTTTTTCTTCTTACTTTAGCCCATATTCTTTCCTTTTCTTTAATCTTTTTTATTTGTTTTACTTTTCCGTAAAACGTTTTCTGCGGGTTAATTGGCGACATTGGCACAACAGCAAGAGCAGGCCAGTTGTGGTGAAAGAGGAAGCCTCCTGGCAGTTAGAGGAGGTGGTGGCGAATGTGGATCCTCCTGGCAATTGGAGACAGGAGCAACAGCAAGGATATCCTCCTGGCATTTGGAGTCGGCAGCGGCAGCCAAGCTACTTCAGCGATTGGAGGCAGCAGCTAACTTTTCAAGATGTCGGTGTTGGCAAGGCAACATTTTGGAGGAGGGCTGCTGGGACAGGACTCTTGGTGAGGCAGCAGTGGCAGCCTGGTTTATCAATGGGGCCAGACTGCAGTAGGCCCAGAACAGGGACTCCTGTGGTTAGCAAGGTGGCAGCAGTGGCCTGGTTTGTCAATGGGGCCTGACTGCAGTAGGCACAGAACAGAGACTCCTACAGCAAACAAGGCAGCAGCAGTGGCCTGGTTTGTCAATGGAGCCTGACTGCAGTAGGCCCAGAGCAGGGACTCCTGTGGTTAGCAAGGTGGCAGCAGTGGCCTGGTTTGTCAATGGAGCCTGACTGCAGTAGGCTAAGAGCAGGGACTCCTGCTAATGATGAGGTTTCAGCAGCAGCAGTGTGGTATGCCCAAACAGGGACTCCTGGTTGCAGTCAATGAAGCCAGATGCCAACTTGAGGATACCTCCTCCTATCGCCCCCTCGACCATGACCCCACCCCCCCATCACCAAACCATCATCTCCCAGACCATACAGAACATCATCACATCTGGAGATCTCCCATCCATAGCTTTCAACCTCATAGTCCGGGAACCCTGCACTGCCCGGTTCTATCTCCTTCCCAAGATCCACAAGCCTGACCACCGTGGCCAACCCATCATCCCAGCATGCTCCTGCCCCACTGAACTTAACTCTATCTACCTCGACACTGTCCTATCCCCCCTAGTCCAGGAACTCGCCACATTTGTTCGAGACACCACCCACACCCTCCACCTTCTCCAAGACCTCCGTTTCCCTGGCCCCCAACGCCTCATCTTCACCATGGATATCCAATCCCTCTACACCTCCATCCGCCATGGCCAGGGCCTCCAAGCCAAGTTTCTTCCTCTCCCGACGTCCCCAACAGGACCCTTCCACCGATGCTCTCATTCATTTGGCTGAACTGGTCCTCACCCTTAACAATTTCTCCTTTGAATCCTCCCACTTCCTCCAGCCCAAAGGAGTAGCCATGGGCTCCTGTATGGGCCCCAGCTATGCCTGTTTCTTTGTTGGCTACGTAGAACAGTCCACCTTCCGTAATTACACCGGCATCACTCCCCACCTCTTCCTCCGCTACTTTGATGACTGCATTAGCGCCACCTCGTGCTCCCGCGAGGAAGTTGAGCAATTCATCAACCTCACCAACACATTTCACCCTGACCTTAAAATTACCTGGACCATCTCTGACACCTCCCTCCCCTTCCTGGACCTCTCCATCTCCATTAATGATGACCGACTTGACACCAACATTTTTTACAAACCCCCCCGACTCCCACAGCTACCTGGATTACACCTCTTCTCACCCTACATCCTGCAAAAATCCCACATTCCCAATTCCTCCCCCTCCGCCGGATTTGCTCCCATTAGAACCAGTTCCACCACAGAACACACCAGATGGCCTCCTTCTTTAGAGACCGCAATTTCCCTTCCCACGTGATTAAAGATACCCTCCAACACATCCTGTCCACATCCCACACCTCCGTCCTCAGACCCCACCCCTCCAACCGTAACAAGGACAGAACCCCCCGGTGCTCACCTTCCACCCTACTAGCCTTCGTATAAACTAAATCATCTGCCGACATTTTTGCCACCTCCAAATGGACCCCACCACCAGGGGTATATTTCCCTCCCAACCTTTTCCGCCTTCCACAAAGACCGTTCCCTCCGTGACTACCTGGTCAGGTCCACGCCCCCCAACAACCCACCCTCCTTGTCCTGGCACCTTCCCCTGCCACCGCAGGAATTGCAAAACCTGCACCCACACCATCTCCCTCACCTCCATCCAAGGCCCTAAAGGAGCCTTCCACATCCATCAAAGTTTTATCTGCACATCCACTAATATCATTTATCGTATCTGTTGCTCCCGATGTGGTCTCCTCTACATTGGGGAGACTGAACGCCTCCTAGCAGAGTGCTTTAGGGAACATCTCCAGGACACCTAAACCAATCAACCACACCGCCCTATGGCCCAACATTTCAAGTCCCCCCCCCACTTAGCCAAGGACATGGAGGTCCTGGGCCTCCTTCACAACCGCTCCCTCACCACCCGATACCCGGAGAAAGAACGCCTCATCTTCCGCCTCGGAACACTTCAACCCCAGGGCATCAATGTAGACTTCACCAGTTTCCTCATTTCCCCTTCCCCCACCTCAACCCGTTCCAAACTTCAAGCTCAGCACTGTCCCCATGACTTGTCCTACCTGCCTATCTTCCTTTCCACCTATCCACTCCACCCTCCTCACTGACCTATCACTTTCATCCCTCCCGCTTTCACCCATTGTACTCTTTGCTACCTTCCCCCCCTCCTCCTTGACCTATCATCTTTATCCCCACCCCCACTCACCTATTGTTCTCTATGCTACTTTATCCCCACCCCCACCCTCCTCTCATTTATCTCTCCACCCTTCAGGCACTCTGCCTCTTTCCTGATGGAGGGCTTTTGCCTGAAACGTCGATTTCCCTGCTCCTCAGATGCTGCCTGAACTGCTGTGCTTTTCCAGCACCAATCTAATCCAGAATCTGGTTTCCAGTATCTGCAGTCATTGTTTTTACCTGGTTACAGTCACGCCAGGCCCAGAATGGGGAGTCCTCCTGATTATCAGTGAGGCAATGACAGCAGCTCCTGGCTGTGATAGGCCTGGAGACAGGGCCTGCTGCTTGCAGGGTGAGTATGGCCACAGCATGGGTCCTGATATTGATGGCAAGTGGGCCCAGCGATGAAGAGATGGCGCCTGAAGAGTAGTGACTCCTAGATTGGTGGGTCTGGTGTGGGCAATGATGATGCTTTGGAGGAGGGATGGAGGCACAGATGAGCCAGCTCAGGACTCATCATGGAGGCAGAGGAATGAAGATCGACTCTCTTTCAGCTCTATCTTTTCATGTTCTTATACAACACAAATGGTACCGGGTTGTGGGGACAGTTGAAGACTTTCACTGTATGTTACTGTATTCTTTGCTGTAAAATGCAAGTGATAATAAATTATTCAATTCAGCTCAAAAGCCCCAAACATCTCCTGTGCTTTGTGTGTAGGAGTGCTTCCTAAAATCACTCCTGGTCTGAATTCTCAGACTGTGCTTCCTAGTTCTAGAATGTCTAGACAGCGGAAATAATTTATCTTTATCCAATCTATCTTTTCTTGCCTTGAAGTCCTCAATCAGGTCACCCATTGAATTTCTAAATTTCAGAGAAAACTGGCCAAACCTGTATAATCTCTCCTCATAATTTAGCCCCCGAAGTCTAGGCCTCGTTCTTGTGTATCAATGTTGTACTCCCTTCAAAGCCAAGATGTCCTTCCTAAGGCCTGGTGTCTTGGTCTGCTTCCAGTATTCTCAGTGGGGTTTAACCAGCGTTTTCTATAGCTGTGAAGTAACTTCTGCATCCTTGCACTCTAGTCCTCTAGATATAAAGGTGAGCCCTCCATTAATTTCTTAATTATTTTCTGCACTTGTTCATGACATTTTAAAAATCTCTGCACCTGAACCCCAAAACTCTTTGGACATCCATTGTGTCTAACTTTGTACCATCTCGAAAGTACCCTCATCAATAGTTGACCTACGTTGTCTTTGCAAAAAAGTCTTAATTTTAAAATTCTCCTCATTTGACCTACCGTATATACCCATGTAAAAGTCAATCTCATGTAAAAGTCGACCCCTTATTTTTGGCCAAAAATCTTGTATTTTCCATATTTCTCATTTAAAATTTGATCCTAAATATCACATTATAAACTTCTTACAAAGGAACTGTATGTTCCCATTAACCCACTTGAACAAAGTCACTTTCATTCATTCATTCATACAGGTAACTCTACTCATTGTTTTTTGTTTACTGTATTGCGTCTCTATTCATTCCTTCATTCATTCATTCATTCATTCATACGGGTAACTCTATTCATTGCTCTTTGTTCACTGTATTGCATCTCTATTCATTCATTCATTCATTCATTCATTCATTCGTTCATAACTCAATTTAATCCACCTGGTTTACTACAGCACATTTTGATTAATCGTTTATTCAGACAGGTACTAAGTCTATCAGTACTTATCATATTTTGTTCATTATACATCCAAAAGTTGGTATTGCTCAAAGTTAATCATTTTTATTGTGCTGTTATATCTGAATAAAAATGAGACATATTAGCTACATAAATCTTTAATTCTTTGACAAATTTGTTAATGTTGCTGAGGTTCATTACATATGAAAGTAAATGGGAGGGAAATGGAAGAATCTGGTGTGATAGTTCATGATGGTTACACATTCAGAATTGAAAAATGTTTCATTTTAAGTGTGCCATTATACCAGGTCATGACGATGGTGAACAGTGTGATTTTGCAGAACTTTAATGAATCTTTGACATGTTAAATTTTTGTACCACTATGTATAAATAAAATTTCGTACCAGTGATGCATTTTTGTTTCTCTTGCTTTTGGCCGGTAATTATCTTTACCGTAATTCACTTAATTTTTCTTATTTACCCCGGATTGGTTATGCAATCAAATTGACTTCGGCTAATAATACAGTATTTCGAACTGCAGCACGAACTTCAGCCCCTCAAAACTGGTACCCATGTAACAGTCAACTTTATACATTGAACCTATAAAAATAGCCTAAAAAATTCGACTTTTACATGAGTATATACAGCAATTGTTCCTTACGTGGTTCAATGTCACATTTTGTTTTGTAATGCTCTTGTGATGTGCCTTTGGACATTTTCTTGCATTTAAAGGCACTCCATAAATAAAAGTCGTTGTTGCTTTGAGATTCAGGACATCTCAAAGTGTGTTACAGCCAATGAAGTATTTTGATGGTGGAGTCGCTAATGTAATGTAGTAATGCACCAGATTATTTGCTGGTAAATAATCAACTCTCACAGACAGCAATGATCGGAAAATCTGAATGAGGTTGGGGTTGAATGTTAAATTTTAGGTGGGACGCAGGGGCAGATCTGATTTTCTTCAATGTAAATGCTGCAGAATTGCATTCATCTGAAACGGACAGAGAAGGCGTCAGTTTAACTTCACGAGTGAAAGATAGCACAGCCTCACGACGAGGCTGGAATGTGTCATTCTGTGTTGATGTGGACCTGCATTGCCAGACCTTGTCCTCAGAGTCAAGCACATGAACAACTGCTTGTAGAAGCTTCACGTGTGCCTTTGAGATGAAGGAGTAAGAAATAAATTGCTGGCCAGCCATATCTCTCCAGGCTACTTCCCTGCCATGGATTTCCAGAACAAGATGGGATGGACCAAAGGGTCTCACTGTACTAGATGATTCAGTGATTCCAAATGCAGAAAATGCTGTAAATACTCAGCGAGCCAAGAAGCACGGTTGGAGACAGAAACCAAGCTGAGGTCTCAGGTCTGCATCCTGCTCAGGAGTCTCGTCCCTGGCCCCACCTTATCAAATACAAACAACCTTATTTGGAGTCAATGGAACTGTACTATAGTGTCATAGAGCATGAGAAAGGCCCATTGTGTCCTCACGCCTTTCAGCAGTGAATTCCATATACCTATAACTCTCTGGGTGGAAATACCTTTCTTAAATCCCTTCCAACCTCATGCTGCTTATCTTAAATCTGTGCCCCTGAGTTATTGATCCCTTTATTAAGTGAGACGTTTCTTCCTACCTATGCTTTCCTATGCCCCTCAGTCAGATCCTGCCTTAGACCTTCTCTGTTCTCAGGAGTACAACCCTAGCCTATCAAGTCTCTCTTCATAGCTGAATTGCTTCAGCTCAAACAATTGCCTGGTGAATCTCTTCCATTCTCTGTGCAGTGCAATCACATCCATCCTATAGTGTGATGACTGGAACTGCACACAGTACTCCAACTGGGGCCTGAACTAACATTATGCACAGCTCCATAGTAACCTTGTTGCTCTTATATTTGTTATGGACCAGCCCAGACCCCCTCAAACCATTTTGAGAAGGTAGCCTAGATGCTAACATTACTCGTTGTTTTAAGCAGGTGTAACGTGGATATTCCAGGAGAGATGCAGCTGGTCAAACCACTGAGTTTTAAATAAAACATAATTATTTACAAGATTACCGAATGAAACACAGACAAAAGAAAACAGGATACAGAATAACTTAACCTATCCGAAAACCCAACAGATCATCCCACTTAATGATGCTGTTCCCAATACTTGCAAGACCCCTTGGCATAAAAGGTAAAATCAATCACAAGTTCTTAGAGGAGAGATGTCAGAGAGAGAGAGGGCCAGCCTGGACCTTGCAGACTACGATGGCTCTTTTCCCCTCTCAGACTGAGTCTGCAGGTGTCTGTACAGACTGATGCAGCTACCGCAGGCTCTGTTGGGGCAGAGAATGGTCAGGGGAAGGGGTGGGTGGGTGTAGGTTTGGCAGCGCGCTCCTCTCGCTGTTTGTGCCTGGCCTTTGCTTTATCCCGACGGCAAGTCTCCAGGTGCTCGATGCCTTCCCGGATGCTCCTCCTCCTCCACTTTGGACGGTCTTGGGTCAGTTATTCCCAGGTGTCTGTTGGGAAAGCTGCACTTCACCAGTGAGGCCTTGAGGGTATTTCTGAAGCACTTCATCTGTCTCGTCTGCTGTTTCGGAGCTGGGAGTAGAGCACTTGCTTGGGGAGTCTTGTGTCGGTCATGTGGACAAGGTGCCCAGCTCATTGCAACCAATCAAGATGGCGGTGGGGGTCAGTGCCTCAGTGCTGGGGATGTTGGCCTACTTGAAGAGGCTAGTGTTGGTGTGTCTTTCTTCCCAATGGATTCGAAGGATCTTGCACAGGCAGCATTAGTGATACTGCTCCAGCTCCTTGAGATGGCTGCCGTAGACAGTCCACATCTTAGAGCCACATAAGTGGACAGGAACCACCACAGCTCTGCAAACCGTGATCTTGCTGTCAGATTTGATTTTGCTGTTCTTGAACGCCCTTATCTGTAGGTGGCTGAAGGCCTCGCAAAGACCCAGAAAAATAGCTTCGTGCAAACAACTCATCCTTTCAGTATCTCTGCCGATACAGGGAAGCCTCTCTTAATCCAAAGTAGCCATCATTCTTGTGGAGACATAAAGAACTGTAGATCTTGAAAATCTGAAACAGTCCAGTGGACTCAGAACTCTGCTTCTCTCACTCTACAGATGCTGCCAGACCTGCTGAGCTTCTCCAGCACTTCCCGTTTCAGTCTCCATCATTCTTTGAGGGGTTAATACAGGTGAAATGCTCTCTGGCAAGATTGAAACCAGCCAGTGACTAATCACAAATAAAAATTCCTCACAGCCTGTGTAATGGCAAATGCAATAGCTGTAGCTGTCACAAGACATTCACAATTACCTGAGACTTATCAGTAAGTGCATCGTGAACGAATTATATTAAAGTAGAGCTGCCTGATGTGATTGAAATGTGTCTGATAGTCTAGCAACATGTGAAGGAGCAGTGCAATGGATGAACTGTTGTGGGTCTGTTCGCCGAGCTGGGAATTTGTGTTGGCAGTCATTTTGTCCCCTGTCTAGGTGACATCCTAGACAAACAAAAAACATAATGGGAGTTATGTACAGACCTCCTAACAGTGGTCAGGACCAGGGGCGCAACATGTACCAGGAAATAGAGAAGGCATGTCAGAAAGGCAAGGTCACGGTGATCATGGGAGACTTCAATATGCAGGTGGGCAGGGTAAATAATGTTGCCAGTGGATCCAAAGAAAGGGAATTCATGGAATGCTTACAGGGTGGCTTTTTGGAACAGCTTGTCATGGAGCCCACAAGGGAGCAGGCTATTCTGGACCTAGTGCTATATAATGAACCAGACTTTATAAAAAATCTTAAAGTAAGGGAACACTTAGGAAGCAGTGATCATAATATGGTAGAGTTCAGTCTGCAGTTTGAAAGAGAGAAGGCAAAATCGGATGTAATGGTGTTACAGTTAAATAAAGGTAATTATGAGGGCGTGAGAGAGGAACTGACGAAAATAGACTGGAAGCAGAGCCTAGCGGAGAAGACAGTAGAGCAAAAATGGCAGGATTATCTGGGTATAATTGAGGACACTGTACAGAGGTTCATCCCCAAGAAAAGACAGATTATCCGGGGAGGGATTAGACAGCCATGGCTGACAAAGGAAGTCAGGAAATCTATTAAAGAAAAAGAGAGATCCTATAAAGTGGCCAAGAACAGTGGGAAATCAGAAGATTGGGAAGGATACAAAAACAAACAGAGAATAACAAAGAGAGAAATAAGGAAGGAGAGGATCAAATATGAAGGTAGGCTAGCCAGTAATATTAGAAATGAAAGCAAAAGTTTCTTTCAATACATAAGAAACAAACGACAGGCAAAAGTAGACATTGGGCCACTTCAAACTGATGCTGGAAGCCTAGTGATGGAAGATAAGGAAATAGCAGGATCTTCACAGTGGAAGACATGAGTAATATCCCAACAATTAAAGAGAGTCAGGGGGCTGAGTTGAATATGGTTGCCATTGAGTATGGTCGCCATACAAAAGAGAAAGTGCTAGAAAAGCTAAAAGGTCTTAAAATTGATAAATCTCCTGGCCCCAATGGGATACATCCTAGAGTTCCGAGGGAGGTGGCTGAGGAAATAGCGGAGGCGTTGGTTGCGATCTTTCATAAGTCACTGGAGTCACGGAAAGTCCAGGATGATTGGAAGATCGCTGTTGTAACCCCTTTGTTCAAGAAAGGATCTAGACAAAAGATGGAAAATTATAGGCCAATTAGCCTAACCTCGGTTGTTAGTAAAATTCTAGAATCCATCGTTAAGGGTGAGATTTCTAAATTCTTGGAAGAGCAGAGTCGGATTAGAACAAGTCAACATGGATTTAGTAAGGGGAGGTTGTGCCTGACAAACCTGTTGGAATTCTTTGAAGAGATGACAAGTGGGTTAGACCAGGAAAACCCAGTGGATGTGATCTATCTAGACTTCCAAAAGGCCTTTGATAAGGTGCCACATGGGAGGCTGCTGAGCAAGGTGAGGGCCCATGGTGTTTGAGGTGAGCTGCTGGTATGGATTGAGGATCGGCTGTCTGACAGAAGGCAGAGAGTTGGGATAAAAGGTTCTTTTTCGGAATGGCAGCCAGTAACACAGGGTTCAATGTTTGGGCTGCAGCTGTTCACGTTATATATTAATGATCTAGATAAAGGGACTGGGGGCATTCTAGCGAAGTTTGCCGATGATACAAAGTTAGGTAGACAGGCAGGTAGTACTGAGGAAGTGGGGAGGCTCAGAAAGATCTAGACAGTTTGGGAGAGTGGTCCAGGAAATGGCTGATGGAATTCAATGTGAGCAAATGCGAGGTCTTACACTTTGGAAAAAAGAATACAAGCATGGACTACTTTCTAAACGGTGAGAAAATTCGTAAAGCCAAAGTACAAAGGGATCTGGGAGTGCTAGTCGAGGATTCTCTCAAGGTAAACATGCAGGTTGAGTCCGTGATTAAGAAAGCGAATGCAATGTTGTCATTTATTCAAGAGGGTTGGAATATAAAAGCACCGTTGTGCTACTGAGACTTTATAAAGCTCTGGTTAGGTCCCATTTGGTGTACTGTGTCCAATTTTGGTCCCCACACCTCAGGAAGGGCATACTGGCACTGGAACGTGTCCAGCGGAGATTCAGACAGATGATCCCTGGAATGGTAGGTCTAACATATGAGGAACGGCTGAGGATCCTGGGATTGTATTCATTGGAATTTAGAAGATTAAGGGGAGATCTAATAGAAACTTACAAGATAATACATGGCTTGGAAAGGGTGGACGCTAGGAAATTGTTTCCGTTAGACAAGGAGACTAGGACCCGTGGACACAGCCTTAGAATTAGAGGGGGTCAATTCAGAACAGAAATGTGGAGACATTTCTTCAGCCAGAGAGTGGTGGGCCTGTGGAATTCATTGCCGCAGAGTGCAGTGGAGGCTGGGACGCTAAATGTCTTCAAGGCAGAGATTGATAAATTCTTGATGTCACAAGGAATTAAGGGCTACGGGGAGAATGCGGGTAAGTGGAGTTGAAATGCCCATCAGCCATGATTGAATGGCAGAGTGGACTTGATGGACCGAATGGCCTTACTTCCACTCCTATGTCTTATGGTCTTATGGTCTTATTCTCAGTGCTTGGGAGCCTCCTGTGAAGCGCTTCTGTGATCTTTCCTCCGGCATTTGTAGTGGTTTGAATCTGCCGCTTCTGGTCGTCAGTTCCAGCTGTCCATTGCAGTGGTCAGTATATTGGGTCCAGGTCGATGTGCTGATTGATTCAATCTGTGGATGAGTGCCATGCCTCTAGAAATTCCCTGGCTGTTCTCTGTTTGGCTTGTCCTATAATAGTAGTGTTGTCCCAGTCGAATTCATGTTGCTTGTCATCTGTGTGTGTGTGGCTACTTAGGATAGCTGGTCGTGTCGTTTCGTGGCTAGTTGGCGTTCATGGATGAACTGTCACTCGTGAATAGAAATTACTGTTGTTTGGCAAATGGTAGTTCATTTAGATAAACGTAGTGTTACACGTGTTAACTGGAACATTGCCAACTACACTTGTACTCTCCAGGGTCAAGAGCTCAAGCATATTTGCAAAGGAAAAGCATCTCGGTATTTCAGTATAATATTCCCTTAAGGTTTACTGTGAGTTCTATTAACTGACAAACGAAGTAAGTAGGGGATTATGATGCATTGCCAGAATGATTCGATATAAAATAAAAAATCTTTAAAATGCTACAAATAGGTACAGAAAATAATCAAGAAAGTTAATGGGATGTTAGAGTACAAGAATGCAGAAGTCATTCTGCAGCTATGGGGAGAAAATGAGGTCTGCAGATGCTGGAGATCAGAGATGAAAATGTGTCGCTGGAAAAGCGCAGCAGGTCAGGCAGCATCCAAGGAACAGGAAATTCTACGTTTCGGGCTGATTCCTGATGAAGGGCTTATACCCGAAACGTCAAATTTCCTGTTCCTTGGATGCTGCCGGACCTGCTGCGCTTTTCCAGCAATACATTTTCAGCTCATTCTGCAGCTATGCTAAACCTTGTTAGACTCTACTTGCAGTCCTGAGAGCAGAACTGGGCACTATACCTCAGGAAGGATATATTGGCCTTGGACAACGTAGGTTTATAAGAATGATACCTGGACTTCAGGGGTTATTATTATGAGACAGATGATACAAATCAGACAGTTTTCTCCGGAATTTAAAATATTAAGGGGTGATCTAATTGAAGTCTTCAAGATATTACCAGGAAAAGACTTGGCAGATAAAGATGGTCTATTTTCACTGTTTGGGGATTCCTAAACAAGGGGGCATAATCTGAGAATTAGGGCCTGACTGTTGAGGAGAGATGTTATGGACCCCCTCTTAATACAAGGGTGGTAGATGTCTCTTCTACTCTTGTAGAACCCTCTGCCACAAACAGCAGTGAACGTAGGATATGTTGCTATTTCTGAATCCGAGATAGATAACTTTTTGTGAAGCAAAGACATTAAGGGATATTTGTCAAAGATAGATGTATGAAATTAGGCCACAGATCAGTGATGGTCTCATTGAATGGTGAAACTCGAGGGACTGAATGGCCTTTTCCTGTATCCATGTATCATTCCAATGAAAAGCAAGTTTTCCTCTGATTCTCACTAACTCCACTTTTGTTGCTTCATTGCTGCCACATTTGGTCAATTGCTGCGTCACTCCAACATAGTCGAGAGTGTGATGCTGAAAAAACACAGCAGGTCAGGCAGCATCCAAGGAGCAGGAGAATCGACGTTTCGGGCATAAGCCCTTCATCAAACGTAGTCACTCACCTCACTGCTTCAAGTTAATCTCTTTGTCCATGTTTGGACCAAAGCTATAATGAACTAAACATTGACTGGCCTCACTAGGATACAAAGTGAGAACCAAGTGATCAGTTTATTACTGGCTAGGTGGTTGCTTGATAGCACTGTCGATGACACCTTCCATCAGCTTGATGCTCATGAGAAGTCTGATGGGATCTAGCCAGAGTGGATTTGCCCGTTTTTGAACTGACACACCTGAGGAACGCCCTGCAGGTAGATTTCCAGTTTTATAGCTGTATTGAAACAGATTGGTTGGAGTGTAACTTGTTGTGGAGCATATGTCTTCAGTACTATTGCAGGAATGTCGCCAGGATCCTTAGTCTTTGTGCTATCCAGTACCTTGAGCTACTTCTTGATACAATATTTAAAAGGCATCTGGCTGAGTATATAAATAGCAAGGCTACAGAGGGATATGGGCCAAATGCTGGCCGATGGGACTAGGTTAGGTTAGGATATCTGATCTGCTGCAAATGTGTTGCTGGTCAAAGCACAGCAGGTTAGGCAGCATCTCAGGAATAGAGAATTCGACGTTTCGAGCATAAGCCCTTCATCATCTGATCAGCATGGATGAGTTGGTCCAAAGTGTCTGTTTCTGCGCTGCTCATCTCTATGATTCTCTAAATGCAGTATGCAGTACTTGATGGATTAGTTTTCATCTGTTATCTGTCTATTTCATATGTTTATCTGTTTTGGAAAAATAGTTAACAATGATGGAAGTAAGCTACAACAAAAAATGCAAGTTCCTCATATTTTGTAGGGGAGATGATGAAATTCATTCATAGAGTCATAAGGTCACAGAGACATACAGCACGGAAACTGAGCCTTTGGTCCAACTCGTCCATGCTGACCAGATATCTTAAATTAATCTAGTCCCATTTGCCATCACTTGGCCCATATCCCTCTAAACCCTTCTTATTCAGATACCCATCCAAATGCCTTTTACATGTTGTAATTGTACCAGTCTCCAGCACTTCATTCCATACACACACCACCCTCTGCGTGAAAAGGTTTTCCACTAGATCCCTTTTATATCTTTCCCTTCTCACCCTAAACCAATGCCCGCTAGCTCTGGTTTCCTGCACCATTCAAGGCAAATCATGCTGCAGTTCTCTTTCAAGACTCAACACCTTTAAGTATTGCCCTCAGTCCTAGGTATGACACACGGGACTTGCAAATCTTTAGTCAAACTGTCTCTTGAGAGTATCCCATGCCTTTGATTTGGCATGTCCTTCATTGGAAAGCATGAAAGTGGTGACCAGATATCAATAATGCTGCTCAGGCTAGAAGATCCACATCAACTGGGATCTCATTGAATAGCAAAATAGCCTTCTCCTCTTCCTTATGTTTCACTTTGTGCCAGGTCTAAGCAGGGTTTCGACATGACATAATTAAAGGCTTTGCAGGTGAGTATGGAATGATCATGTGAATGACTGAATTTTTCTAAAGTTCACAACGACTTTGCAAATCCCTTACTGGACTTCTTATCCTGAAGGTGGAAACAAAGTCCCTAACAAAAAACACCATTGTCCTTGAGGCCAGTCCTTTGCTGTAAATAAAACATGTTTCCGACTCGTTCATGTACTTACAGTCCCTATCACACCAAGCTGCCAGTCTCAACTGGGCATTCTACCAACATGCAGCGAAAGGAAGAATGTGGGCTATGTGAGTCAACAATTATTTTTGTGCACCTGCCTTCTCACTAACACTGGTGGGTGGAAATAAAGAAATAAATGCATAAATAAATTTGAGAAGTGCAATATTGTGATGGAAAAATTACAATTCTAGTGAAAACTTTGAATGTGTGTTCTCTTTTGGGTAATGAAGTCGATGAATGAAACAGCCAAAATAGATGAAAACTGTAGGATCTCAGGACTTAATTATCCCCCATGCTGTGTTTATTTGTGAATGAGCTAGAACGCTAAGTAATTGAACAGAAACGCAAATATAATGAACATATAATTAATTAATAGAGCTCAATTTGTCATGACATGCTTTGAAATTGACTGTCAAGCAGTCTGTCAGACTGTCCTGAAGAAGGGCTTATGCCCGAAACGTCGATTCTCCTGTTCCTTTGATGCTGCCTGACCTGCTGCGCTTTTCCAGCAACACATTTTTAAGCTCTGATCTCCAGCATCTGCAGACCTCACTTCCTCCCTGTCAGGCAGAAAACAGATTTCCTCAATCTTTAAAGCAAATTCCAGCAATTCATGGCTAATTGTGATTTTGAATTTACATGTTTAAAAAAAAAGGGCAGAATTCAAAGCAGCATATCATCTGATAGTCACCAAGCAGAACAGATGCTTGTTCGTAAATTCTGAAATTGCCAGTTGGCTTGATAGAGAATATTGAGGTGTACTGACAGCAGCTGCCTCTACATCTGGTTTAGGCATGAACAACTGTTGCTTTCTCTACTACATGCTCATCTTTAGCAACACATTTGAAAATGTAAAAAACACTTGAGTTTCTGTCTGCTGACAGCTCTCAATTCCATATCAGCATCATCTCTCCCAATTCCTCCACTGTTTTTACATTATCTGGCTGTTTGGATGAATAGAAATATCCTCCATGTAAATAATAGGAAGATTGAATTCTTTCCCTAACAGCATTGTGGGTCAACCCACAGGAAGTGGACAGCAGTTGTTCAAGAAGGCAGCTCACCACCACCACCTTCTCAAGGGCAACTAGGGACGGGAAATAAATGCGGACCCATCCAATGATGCCCACATCCCACACATGAATAAAAACAACACCTTCCTTTCTGGGTGCTGGCAGGTGGGACTAGATTGGGTTGGGATATCTGGTTGGCATGGACAGGTTGGACCGATGGGTCTGTTTCAATGCTGTACATCTCCATGACTCACCAGGTCTTAAACCAGTTCAGCCTCTCACCAAGAACCAAGTAGGTGTCCAGGGATTTTGGTGGTGTGCAACGTTTCTGATATAGAACGATTGGGATTTGTCCCACAGCAAGTGTGATTTTCAGCAACATGGAAGTGTCATACCTCATTGGCAGCATTGTGGAGGTGTAAACCATGACTCATCAGATCTTGCATGAGTAACTTACTGAGGGATGTGACCAGGTTGATTTCATTTTCCCCCATCAGCATCTGCTTCACTGGTGTCAGGTATCCCTTGTCATGGCTATATTGAGATCTCCCTGTCAGTCCTCGATCATGGTTTTGTGAGGATGTGCTGGATGTCTTGAAACAGTTAAAGGTGGATAAATCCCCAGGACCTGATCAGGTGTACCTGAGAACTCTGTGGGAAGCTAGAAAAGTGATTGCTGGGCCTCTTGCTGAGATACTTGTATCATCGATAGTCACAGGTGAGGTTCTGGAAGACTGGAGGTTGGCAAACGTGGTGCCACTGTTTAAGAAGGGCGGTAAAGACAAGCCAGGGAACTATAGACCGATGAGCTTGACCTCAGTGATGGACGAGTTGTTGGAGGGAATCCTGAAGACAGGATGTACAAATATTTGGAAAGGCAAGGATTGATTAGGGATAGTCAACATGGCTTTGTGCGTTGGAAATTATGTCTCACAAACTTGATTGAGTTTTTTGAAGAAGTAACAAAGAAGATTAATGAGGGCAGAGCAGTAGATGTGATCATTATGGACTTCAGTAAGGCGTTTGACAAGGTTCCCCATAAGAGACGGATATGCAAGGTTAGATCTCATGGAATACAGGGAGAACTAGCCATTTGGATACAGAACTGGCTCAAAGGTAGAATACAGAGGATGGTGGTGGAGGGTTGTTTTTCAGACTGAAGGCCTGTGATCAGTGGAGTGCCACAAGGATCAGTGCTGGGTCCTCTACTTTTTGTCATTCACATAAATGATTTGGATGCGAGCATAAGAAGTACAGTTAGTAAGTTTGCAGATGACACCAAAATTGGAGGTGTAGTGGACAGCGAAGAGGGTTACTTCAGATTACAACAGGATCTGGACCAGATGGGCCAATGGGCTGAGAAGTGGCAGATGGAGTTTAATTCAGATAAATGCGAGGTGCGGCATTTTGCGAAAGCAAATCTTAGCAGGACTTATACACTTAATGGTAAGGTCCTAGGGAGTGTTGCTGTACAAAGTGACCTTAGAGTGCAGGTTCATAGCTCCTTGAAAGTGGAGTCGCAGGTAGATAGGATAGTGAAAAAGGCACTTGGTACGCTTTCCTTTATTGGTCAGAGCATTGAGTACACAAGTTGTGAGGTTATGTTGTGGCTGGACATTGATTAGGCCACTGTTGGAATATTGTATGCAATTCTGGGCTCCTTCCTATCAGAAAGATGTTGTGAAACTTGAAAGGGTTCAGAAAAGATTTACAAGGATGTTGCCAGGATTGAAGGATTTGAGCTATTGGGAGAGGCTGAACAGGCTGGGGCTGTTTTCCCTGGAGCGTCGGAGGCTGAGGGGTGACCTTATAGATATTTACAAAATTATGAGGGGCATGGATAGAATACTAGAGGGCATAGGTTTATGGTGACAGGGGAAAGACATAAAAGAGACCTAAGAGGCAAAATTTTCACACAGAGGGTGGTATCGTATGGAATGAGCTGTCAGAGGATGTGTTACAATTGCAACATTTAAGAGGCATTTGAATGGGTATATGAATAGGAAGGGTTTGGAGGGATGTGGGCTGGGTGCTGGCAGGTGGGACTAGATTGGATTGGGATATGTGGTCGGCGTGGACAGGTTGGACTGAAGGATCTGTTTTCATGTTGTACATCTCTATGACTCTATGACTCTGTAACCTGGGTCAGCTGGCAGTTCACAATTCACTTAGTTCTCCAGCGGAAGTCAGAAAGCTGAGAATAACTGTGGTGTTGGCGTCGCATCTTGTGAAGAATTATCCGTCCTCTTTGGGAAGCAAGTCTGGTGACCGATCTGCATAAAATGGGTTGGCAGAGGGCATTTGGGGATCTCTGTCCTTGCTCCATGCACTCAGAGTGTACCAACCTTTACAGGACCCTATGGCAGTTCATGAAGTAGGGAATTGAGCTGTTTTCCTTTGAGTCAAGAGTGTGGTGCTGGAAAAGCACAGCAGGTCAGGCAGCATCCAAGGAGCAGGAGAGTCGACGTTTTGGACATAAGCCCTGGCACATTCCTAATGAAGGGCTTTTGCCCAAAACATCGACTCTCCTGCTCCTCGGATGCTGCCTGACCCACAGTGCTTTTCGAGCACCACATTCTCGACTCTAATCTCCAGCATCTGCAGTCCTCACTTTCACATGCTCTCCTTTGAGCCTGCATGATCACTGCTCATTGCAGTTGACTCCATTGGGCTTTGCTGGGGCATCACCTATAACAGAGCTCCCACTTGCTGTGACAAGGGTAGATGTGCAAGCAGATTGCCAAATTCAGTCATAAAGATGTTTTCTTCATATCCGAGTGTGTTCCTAGATGTCCTTAAACTTACCAGTGCAGTGGACAGCAGCCTTGCTGGAAGTGATATCTATAACCTCATTTCAAAGATAGACATTGGTGAGTTAGAGGTGATCCAGAGGAGGCAACTTGTTTCCTGACTCCCACTAAGTATGGGAGCACTTTCAGTAAAAAGTGATGACTAAATTTGATGTGTCACAAGATTGTGACTGAAGGAAAGATCTCTTACCATCAGAACTCTCCTCAGTGTCTCTGGGAAGAAGTCTTGGGCTCCCTGCAGAAATCTTAGGAGTAAGGTGCTATCCGAGACAAGCCTTGCCTATTGTCCTTGTGAGAATGAAAGATGAATGACGGAGGGTCCGTGTCTGTTATCGAGATGGAGAAAGCTTGACAAGTTCTTGATAATGTAAAATACCACTTAATTTTTCCCATGGGTTTATGCAGGTACCCATTGCTGAACAAGACATTTAAAAGATAGCATTATGAACAGGCACTTGGGGGGACCTTTACAATTACTGAGATCCAAAGATCACTCCCTTTGAGGTTCTACTTTTTAATTTAGCACAAAACTGCTCTGGAAGAACCCTTTCCTTGTTCTACCTATGTCCTTGGTACAGTTGTGGATTGCGATCTCTGGATTTCCCTTCCCACTACAAATTCTTCCACAGATATCCTGAACTTTGACACTGGGCAGAAAACCCAGCTCTCTAGACCTGTGCTGTCTGCTGTAGAGACTGCTGCACTGTCTCCATTTACACTGCACTCCCCCCACCCACCCCCATGACATTCCGCCTGACTCCCTCTGTTTGAATGGCTTTTTGGTGCCATGGACAGTTAGCTCATCCACCCTGTAGCTCTCACTGTCATCCAGGCAAGCGGAACAAGCCCTATCAATTTCAAAGCTGATGTTCTTGCATGTCTCCTCTCTGGGTTTCTTCGCCTGCCTCACTCACAGTCACATACTACTGTTCCTGATGACTGAGTACATTGGAAGAGCTTGTGTCCTACAGTGTGTGACCACCTCCTAGAATGAAGTGTCCAGGTAATATTATCCCTCCTGATGCCCAATGGAAGAGGGTGAAAGAGAGTGAACCCGGGTGGGAGGGGTTTTTGATTATATTGGTTGGTTTCCCAAGGGAAGTATAGACAGAGCCATTGGGTGGAAGTTTCTGTGATAGACTGGACTGCAATCACAACTCTCTCTATATTTTTTGTGGTCTTGGGCAGAGCAGTTGCCATACAAACCTGTGATGCATCCCGATAGGATGCTTTTCATAGACCATCGAAAAAATTGGGAACAGAATATGTGTATGTGTGCCTGTGTGCGTGTGTGTGCGTGTGTGTTTCGAGCGAGAGTTTTATAAGATTTTATAACCTTTATAGAGCTTTCACCCTCTAAGATTACATGTTGATGGTTCACAATTGTTTTTCTATTTCACTAGAACCTTTTTTTGTGATAAATAGTAATATTGGTCAAGTACAGAAATCTAATAACTGCTTTCTTTTAACCTGAGTTGAAAAAACAAGTACCTTGGATGTGCACATTTATAAAGTCTTTAACTTTTGTGATGACTCAAGGAGCAGTAGGGTTTGATTTCCTGTGTGCTGCCCCAATGAGTCATAACACTTTATACCAGTTACAGCCTCCATCAACCGTATCTTTCCCTGTCCTCCCCTGTGGGTAGTGCAAAATGATGTCCCCTCCAAATCTCCCTCATTCACTCCACGGTCACCCCAACACATTGTTTCCGTGATACCTTGCTGTGCAATTACCATGGGTATAGCACAACTCCTCTCTCACTGTTCAAGTCCTTACACATTCCTACCAAGTAAAATAAGAGATTTCCTGAACTTCAGCTTTCTTTAATGTAGTTCCTGCTCACAATGTGGAGTCCTCTTTATTTTCTCCATTTCTAAATATGTGTAGGTTAGGGTGAATTAGCCATGCAAAATTACCCATAGTGTTCAGGAGTGTGTAGGTTAGGGGTAAATGTAGAGTGATGGGGAATGAGTTTGGGTGGGATACGCTTTGGAAGGTCGGTGTGGACTTGTAGGGTTGAAGGGCCTGTTTCCACACTGTAGGGATTCAGTGAATAATTAAACAGGGACCATATGTACATTTAAACATAATTCCATCTCAGTGTCTTAGCATAAGTTAGACGATAGCCAGGGTATTGCAAATAACGTCTGGAACATCACATCTTATAAAGAATATTTGGTCTTGGATTGAGTGCAGTGTAGGTTTACTAAAGTACTGCCTGGGCTCCAAGGGTTACACAAAGAGGAGTGATTATAGACTTCCATAAAGTTTGTAGGTTAAGGATGATTAGATCAAAGTTTTCAAGACATTTAGGGGAACAGGGAGGATTATTGCCACCTAGTTTACAGTCTAAAACTGGGCTACACATTCTAAGATTTAGGGTTTAAGGGTCATAAAATCTTCAAAAAAGGTCTTTTGCCCCATCACATCCATGCTGGTCAAGAGCAACCGTCTCATTATTCAAATCCCATTTTCAATACTCGGCCCATATCCTCATATGGCTTTGTATCTCAAGTGCACATCCAATAACCTCTTCATTGCTATGAGGATTTCTGCCCGTACTGCCCTGACTGGCAGTGAGTTGCAGATTCCCACCACCCTCTGTTCATCACATCCCCTCTAAACCTCATAATTCCTACTGTAAATCTATGCCCTTGGTCAGTGACACCTCCATCAAGGGTTACATTTTTTTTGTCTACCGTACCTATGTCCCTAATAATTTTATCCATCTCAATCATATCCCCTCTCAACCTCTGCTCTAAGGAATCCCATCTGTCCAACCTCTCTTCAGACCTGATAATCTCCAACCCCGGCAACATCCTGGTAAATCTCCTCTGCAACCCTTTCTAGTGCTATCACATCCCTTCTCCAATGTGGATTTCAAAACTGCTCACAATACTCTAACTCATTGCCACAGGAAGATGTGGAGGCCAAGTCATTGAGTATTTAAGACAGAAATAGATACATTCTTGATTAGTAATGGGATCACGGGTTATGGGTAGAAGGCAGGAGAATGGGGTTGGGAAACATATCAGCCATGATCAAATGGCAGAGCAAACTCAATGGGCCCCAAGGCCTCATTCTGCTCCCATGTCTTATGGTCTTACCAGAGCTGTGGCCCAAGTAATTCTTTACACTGGTCAAACATGGGGCGATGATGGTCTAGTGGTATTAATGCTGGATAGCTAATTCAGAGATTCAAGTTATGTTCTGGGGACATGGATTCAAATCCTGCCATGGCAGATAGTGGAATTTGAATTCAATACAAATCTGGGATTAAAAATGTAATGATTACCATCGAACCATTATCAATTGTCAGAAAAAACCCTAGTTTGGCCAAATCCAGACCTACAGCAATGTGGTTGACTCATAACTGCCCTCTGAGATGGGTAATGAATGCTGGCCTAACCAGCAGTGTCCTCATCCAGTGAATGAATAAAAAAAAGTATAATCTCCTGCTTTCCAACTCAATGATGTTGGCAGGTTTGGAGGGTTTGAACTATAGGGAGAGGCTGAGTAGTCCGGGGCTGTATTCACCTGGAGCATCGGAGGCTGAGGGGTGACCTTATAGAGGTTTATAAAATCATGTGGGGCACGGATAGGATGAATAGGCAAAGTCTTTTCCCCAGCATGGGGGAGTCCGAATCTAGAGGGCATAGGTTTAAGGTGAGAGGGGAAAGATTTAAAGGGAACCCAAGGGCAATTTTATCATGCAGAGGGTGGTGTATGGAATGATCTGCCAGAGGCAGTGGTGGAGGCTGGTACAATTACAATAATTAAAAGGCATCTGGATGGGTATATGAATAGGAAGGGTTTGGAGGAATATGAGCCAAATGCTGACAAATGGGGCTGTATCATTTTAGGATGTCTGGTTGGCATGGACAAGTTAGACTGCAGGGTCTGTTTCCATGATGTATAACTCTATGACTCTATGACTGTAATAAAGGCAAGTAGTCCATTTACCTCTATGACTATAACTATGACTCCAAACTGTAACTGTAACTATTTCATCAACATGTCCTTAAAATTTAAGAGAGGAGAATCTTTCAAGATAGGAGTTAGGAGGCATCTCTTTACAAAATGGATGCTAGAAATTTGGATTACTCTTCCCCAAATGTCAGTGGATACTAGATCAATTCTTAACTTTGAAACAGTGAGAGGCTTTTGTTATTCATATATATTAAGGGAAATGGAGCCAATGATACTCATATGGAATTAAATACGAATCAGCAACGATCTAATTGATTTGATTTTGATTTGATTTATTGTTGTGATATGTACCTAAGTACAGTGAAAAGTTTTATTTTGCATGCAATACAAGCAGATCACAATACACAAAGACATACAGATCATAGGGTGATTGAACAGAGTGAGGCATACAAGGTTACAGTGGTAAAGGAGGTTTACAAACCAAGATCAACATGAGATTTGAG
This sequence comes from Hemiscyllium ocellatum, assembly GCF_020745735.1. Classification (NCBI taxonomy): domain Eukaryota; kingdom Metazoa; phylum Chordata; class Chondrichthyes; order Orectolobiformes; family Hemiscylliidae; genus Hemiscyllium; species Hemiscyllium ocellatum. The sequence continues at coordinate 119,544,808 of NC_083405.1, read as the reverse complement.
AGATCTATTCAGCAGTTTAAGAACAGCGGGGAAGAAGCTGTTCTTGAACCTGTTGGTATGTGTGTTTGAACTTTTGTATCTCTTTCCTGATGGAAGAGGTCAGAAGAAATTGTAACCGAAGTGGGAGGGGTCTTTGATACGATGGCTGCCTTTTCATGGCAACCAGAAATGTAGTTGGAGTCAATGGATGGCAGAACAGACTTGATCACTTGATGGTGTCCTCCTGTTCCAGACAATCCCTATAATCACGTTCAAAAAGATTACTACTGAGCAGGACGATGGGATGCCAGCAAGTCTGTAAACAAAACACAGGGTAATCATCAAGTCACTTATGATGTAAATTGTCCCAACAGTTACATTGTGATCACTGCCAGGTCTCTGATATCTCCAGAGATTTCAGGAAACTTCGATCTGGGGATAATTCATAGCTTCTTTTTCCCTCCTAAGCATTAGGAAAGGAAAGGGAAAAGCATACAGAAATGATATGGCAGGTGTTCTACTTTTTAACAATTAAGGGCAGCTCTACAATAGTACCTCATTAGAGAGAACCAGAGATGTACAATTCAGCCTCTTAAATTCCAATTTCACCATGGCTAATTTGCATCTTGACTCCATTTATCTGTATTTACTTCATCTCCTTGAAATCCTTACCTAAAAGAAAGTTACATCACTTTACAGGGAGAAAAATTACTAGATGTATCTGTTACAGCTCTCCAATATCATCTCTTTCATGTGGCAGTTCCTGAGAAATTCATAAGATCATTCTCCTGGCAGTTCCTGGTTCATGCCTGCCTGGAGAGCAAGAGGCTTTGGATTTTTCAGCATTTTTGTTGAACATGCATTAATTAAACCTCTGCTCCAAAATTATTCACAGATTTATTATGCATTACTTTTAAAAATTCAAGTGAATTTATTGCACATTTACCATATGCCACTCAGGTTTTTAATTTTACATGTGCCCATATTTGGACACAGACTTAAACAAATGCTTTCAAACTGCTCGAGGCTTCAAGTAAAACACTTCGTACCAGGGGATCCAATTAACTTAAAGAATGCTGCACATTCTGAGTTTTGCAATATCTTGTGTCACAAAGCCCATTGCACATTAATGAGGATTTGTTGACAGTCTTCATCCATTCAAGTCATGTCTTATGAAACATGTTTTATTGTAAAAAGGATGTGTTTTTCCATGCCGGCGCATTAATAATGGTGAGCTTCTTCTGATAAATGATTCTTTCTATGTAAACATTGCATCCGCACCATTCACAATTATTCAACAACAGCAATGTGATTAAAATCCACAAACTTAGTTACAGCTACTGTCCTGCTGACAATGTTGGAAGATTTAAAATCCTACAGTGTAGGTGAGAGCATCTCTTTCTAAATTGCAGTTGCTCCTGGTCAGTTAATAGATTATAGAACCAAAGAATGTGTAGTTTTCTTGCAGGTGCTCCAGTTTCACCTCACAGACCATCCATGTGCAGATTAGGTGGACTGGCCATGCTAAATCGTCATAGTGTTCAGGGATGTGCAGGCGAGGTGGGGTTAGCCATGGAAAATGCAGAGTTACAGGGAGAGGATAGGATAGAATAATGTGGTGAGTCTGAGTGGGATGTTCTTCGGTGGGGTTATAAGGACCCGATGGGCCAAATGGCCTGCTTCCACACTATAAGGATTCTATTCTATTCTATAATGGATACGTCACAGAAATCCATTCAAGTCTTTGTGTCATTTCCAACTTTTTAAAAATTTGTTTGCAGGATGTTGGTGTTGTTGACTAGGCAGCATTTATTGCTCATCCCTAATTGTCCTCGAAAGACTTTAGTCAAGCATTCCAGTCCTTAGGTTGTTGAGGAGTCACCCACAGTGCTGTAAGGGAGTGAGATCTAGGATTTAATCCAGAGACAGTGGAGAAATGATGATACATTTCCAACTCTGTACAGTGCCTGGCTTGGAAGGGAACTTTCTCCATTATCTGCTGCCCTTGCCCTTCTAGATTACAAAGATTGCAGGTCTGGAAAACACTATTTAATGAGATTCTGTGAATTTCTCCAGATTGTAGATGGTATACACCAATTCCGCTGGGTGTTGGTGGTAGAGGGACTGAATATTGAAGGTGGTGGATGAGGTGTCAATCAAGCAGGTTGCTTTGCTCTGGATGATGTCAAGCTCCTTAGGGCTGTGGGAGCTGTACTTATCCAGGAAAGTTGGGGAGTATTCTATCGCACTCCTGACTAATGCCTTATAATTTGTGGACAGACTTTGAAAAGTCAGGAGATGAGTTACTCGCTGCAGGATTCCTAGCCTGTCATCTGCTTGCACAGCCACAGTATTTATATGTCAAGTATTGCAGCACTGGAGAAGCACAGCAGGTCGGACAGCATCCGAGGAGCAGGAGAGTTGATGTTTCGAGCACAAGTCCTTCATCAGGAAATGCAGAATTACAGGGAGGGGATTGAGTAGGATCATGTGATGAAGGACTTACGCCTGAAACATCAACTCTCCTGCTCCTCGGATGCTGCCTGACCTGCTGCGCTTTTCCAGCGCCACACTTTTCAGCTCCGATCTCCAGCATCTGCAGTCCTCACTTTCTCCACAATATTTATATGGCTAGTTCAGTTTCTGGTTAAAAATAACTTTCTGAATGTTGATTATGGACACTTCAATGATGCTAAGCTTATCCTCTACTCATTCACAGGGTGTAGGCATGGCTGGTCCACATGTATTCCCAATCCTTAATTGGCCAGAGGGTAGTTGAGAGTCAACCACATTGCAGTAGGTCTGATCTAGTAAAGATGTCAGATTTTCTTAATGTCTCTAAGAAATGTCCCTAAAGGACAGTAATGAACCAGATCAATTCCTGAAAATCAACAATTATGTCATTATCACCCCTTAATTCCAGATTTTTGTTATTGAATTCAAATTCCACAGTCTGCCATGGAGGGATTCAAACCCAGAACATTATCTGGGTCTCTGGATTAATCATCTAGTGATCATATGGCTGTGAAGTTGGGACAGTAATTGTAGATTGGGAAGCAGGAAGTTAAAATTTGGTGTTTAGATTAGATTAAATTCCCTACAGTGTGGAAACAGGCCCTTCAGCCCAACAAGTCCACACCGACCCACTGAAGAGTAATCCACCCAGACCCATTTCCCTCTGCACCTAACACAAAGGGGCAATTTAGAATGCCCAATTCACCTGACCTGCACATCTTTGGATTGTGGGAGGGAACCAGAGCACCCGGAGGAAACCCACGCAAACACGGGGAGAATGTGCAAACTCCACACAGTCGCCTGAGGCTGGAATCGAACCTGGGACCCAGGTGCTGTGAGGCAGCAGTGCTAACCACTGAGCCACGCTTGTAAAATTGTAAAATGGGGAAAGCATTGCAGGGTCCTTTTTAAAAGATGAGGTTGGGTGCATTAGTCGGGGGTAAATGCAGGATAAAAAGGGAGGGGAATGGGTCTCGGTGGGCTATTCTTCGGAGAGTCAGTGTGGACTTGTTGAGCTGAAGGGCCTGTTCCCACACTGTAGGGATTCTATGATTCTGTGCTTAGTGATTTAAAATGGATGTCTGTGAGCAGCAACTCGAAAGTTTGTAAGTACACAGAGAGCCCGAACTGAAACACTTGTATCGAAAGGCTATACAGTTAGCAGGCCAAGCAGCAGTTTTTAACAAGTCAACAAGCTTTTGAATTGAGCCAATCAGTTTGAGCCAGGCACTTAGATACCAAAAACCTAATAAATTTAAATCTGATTGTTTTGACAACATAGAACCAATCCTAGTGTAAGAAATATTGTCATGTCATCACGGATATAAAAGAAGAGGCAGTTGAGCAAAGACCCCAGAACTAGCTGCCATCCGCCAGAACTAATGGCCCTCAGCTCTCAAGAGAGAATTGCTGGCTCTTTCAGCCTCCTCTCTGTCTTAGAGAAAGGAGCATCTAAATAACAATGGTACCAATGGCACAACTGCCAAATATACCTGACAGAAGAATTGACGAAGAAAGCATAGAACATTCTGGAAGATACATGACCTAGCTATAATGTCGAGAGACTAAGTTCTTTTTAATACACATATGAGTGGGACATGTATTTATTGGTAGAACATACCATTAGAATATTGCTTTATTTGGGAATAGTTGGTAGTTAGAAGGGATTTATTTAGTTTGTGTGAGAAACAGAACTCACAAATCAATCAGCCGGAGACAAAGCCTTGGAAACAAGAACAATTTATTACAGTCCCGCAAGAACTGGACGCTTCTGTAATCAAACAGAAATGCGCGCGAAAATAACACATTAAAGCATTCTTATTCAGTTTACAAGTTGCAGAATCACGCCTCCCTTTTCCCATCCTATCATAAGCCAATTACCTCACTTGTTAGTTATTTTTTATCTGGCCATCCTGCTGTCCTTGTCTGCATTCTTTGTTCCTTGTTTGTTACAGCTTGTTCTTTATTCCAGTTTCTCTTATCATATGATAAGCTTTATTGTGAAATGAAAGTTATTTCCTAGCTTAAAACTATTTTCTTTAAAAGACCCTCTATATTCATTAAAGTCTTAGCCTTAAGTATGCTACATGCTACAAGAATTCCGTGACTGTTTGTATAATCTTACCCTTCCCTTCCTCCCACCTGCAAAAACAACATTTCTAATCTCGCACAGTTTGCTAATAGTTTAGTTATTTCTTTCACTGTTAGAGTTAGATAAATAAATTGTTACTTGTTGATTTTAAAGTGAGTGTCAGGAATTTTTTTTTAAGATTACTTACAGTGTGGAAACAGGCCCTTCAGCCCAACAAGTCCACACCGACACACAACCCACCCATACCCCTACACCTCACACTACAGGCAATTTAGCATGGCCAATTCACCTGACCTGCACATCTTTGGACTGTGGGAAGAAACCAGAGCAAGCCCACGCAGACACGGGGAGAATGTGCAAACTCCACGCAGTCAGTCACCTGAAGCGGGAATTGAACCCAGGTCTCTGGCGCTGTGAGGCAGCAGTGCTAACCACTGTGCCACCATGCCACCCACTGCCACTGTACTGCCCAATTTATTTTATTTAACCAAAAGAAGTTGCTAAAGAGCAGGTGATACCATTTTTCACACTTCTTTTACAGATTATTGGGTGAGGTGCACCTCTTTGGAGTTTTGATATTAGTTCTCGGGGGTTTCAGTCTCTGCTTTATAACAATATCACTAGGTTGTCACATAAGAAATAAGCACTAGGAGCAGGGGTGGCCAGCTGGCCCTTCGAGCCTGCTCCTTCATTTGATAAATTCATGGTTAATCTTTTCATGGTGTCAGCTCCACTTACCCACCTTCTCACCATATCCCTTAATTCTTTACTGGTCAAAACATTGTCTATCTTAACTTTAAAAACACTTACTGAGGAAGTCTCAACTACTTCACTGGGCAGGGAATTCCATTGATTCACAGCCCTCTGAGTGTTCCTTCCCAATTCAGTCCTAAATTTGCTCCCCCTAATTTTGAGGTGATGTCCTTTTGTCTTAGTATCACCCACTGGTGGAAACATCCTCTCTACTTCTAGCTTATCTATTCTTTTCATAATTTTATATGTTTCTATAAGATCGCCTCTCATTCTTCCAGTCTACTGGGAATATAATCCCAGTCTACTCAGTGTCTCCTCATAAGCCAACCCCCTCAACTCCGGAATCAGCTTAGCGAACTTATTCTGCTCCCCCTCCACTGCCAGTACACCCTTTCTCAAGTAAAGAGATCAAAATTGCACACAGTGCTCCAGGTGTGGCCTCGCCTGGACAACCTCCCTGCTTTTAAACTCAATCCCATTAGCAATAAAGGACAAAAGTCCATTTGCCTTCCTTAATACCTGTTGTACCTGCAGACCAACCTTCTGTGATTCATGCATAAGGACACCCGTATCCCTCTGTACTGCAGCGTGCTGTAATTTCTTACCGTTGAAGTGATGGTTCTTTTTACTATTATATCTATCAAAGTGGATGGCTTCACATTTATTTACATTGTAATCCATCTGTCAGACCTTTACCCAGTCACTTAAACTATCTATGTCCCTCTGCAAAGTTCACGGTCCTCTGCACGCTTTGATCATCTTAGTGTCATCCACAAACTTTGACACACTACATGCAGTCCCAACTCCAAATTATCTATGTAAATTGCGAATAATTGACGTCCCAGCACTGATCCCTGAGGCACACCACTAGTCACTGATGTCAACCTGAACAGCACTCATTTATTCCCACTGTTTGCTTCCTGTTGGTTAACAACTCCTCTGCCCATGCTCATCCATTGCCTGTAATGCCTTACATCTTTATCTTATGTATCAGCCTTTTGTGCAACACCTTATTGAATGCCTTTTGGAAATCTAGATAGACCACATCTCTTGAGTCCCTGTTGTTAACCATGTTCATTCTCTTCGTAGAATTCCAAAAGATTAGTTAAGCACGACCTTCCCTTCATGAACCCATGCTGTGTCTGCCCAAAGGGACAATTTCTCTCTAGGTGCCTTGCTATTTATTCCTTGATAATAAACTTAAGCTTTTTCCCTCACTACGGAAGTTAAGCTAACTGGTCTATAATTTCCCCATCTTTTGTCTATCCCCCTTTTTAAACAATGGCATCACATTTGCTATTTTCCAATCTGCTGGAACTGCCCCAGAGTCCAATTAATTTTGGAAAATTACCACACGTGCATAAACTATTTCTCCTGCCATCTCTTTAAGTATCCTGGGATGCACTCCGTCAGAGCCGGGAGACATGTCTACCCTTAGCTCCAACAGCTTGCCCAATACTACCTCTGCCGTGATAATGATTGTTTCCAGATCCTCACTTACCTTTGTCTTTTTGTCAATTACTGCCATGCTATTCGTCCCCTCCGCTGTGATGACAAACATAAAGTACCTGTTCAATACTTTGGCCATTTCCTCATATCCCATTACTAAAGGACCAATGTTTACTTCAGCCACTCTTTCTTGTTTTGACCATTTATAGAAGCTTTTTCTATCTGTTTTTATATTCTGAGCTAGATTTTTTTCATAATCTATCTTACTTTTCTTCATAGTTCTTTTTGTAGCTTTCTGTTGACCTTTAAAGCATTCCCAAACTTCTAGTTTCCCCCTGATCTTGGCCATTTTGTATGCCTTCTCTTTCAAATTGATAGCCTCCCTTATTTCCTTAGACACCCATGGCAGATTACCCCTTTTCCTTCCTTTTCACTGGGACAGCTGCACAATCCTTTATCCGAAATGCTCGGGACCAGCTGGTTTTTGGAATTCAGAATTTTTCGAATTTCAGAATAAGTGACAGTTTGATGGTGAAATTTTAAAAAATCTAACCTAACAGCAGACTCACTGAGTAAAACAGGCCCTGAAACAGAATTGAAGCCTGTCAGTGCTGGGCCATGCATACCAATGTCACAACTGAGTGACATGCATCAAGTGGGTGTGGACTTCAGTTAACTCTTTGTCGCCAAACAACCTTGTTAATGAGAAAAAAAAACTTCACAAAAATACCTTTGGATTTCAGAGCTTTTCGGATTTCGGGGTTTTGGATAAAGGGTTGTCTACCTGTATATACTTTTGCTGAGCATTTTGAAAAAAATGCTCTGCAAGTTCTCCACTATGTTCGTCAATTGCCCCAGCATAAAGTCTTCAACCAGGCCATCCCATTGAATATCAGGGGCAATGGGTTGGATTCTCTCTTGTTGGGAGATGGGAGATGGTCATGGCTTGCCATTTGGACAATATTAAACTGTGTGTTGTTTCTGGCCTGCTGAACATTTTACCGGGGGGAATAAGATTACGTACATAATAGATGGAGTCCTTTATACCACAACCCCCAATGAAGAACCACATGAGTATTGTATGATCCTGAATGTGTGACCATGCATGGGATTCTATCAAAGTTCAGTCTCCATCTGCCATTTGACCTCCTTTTAATTGAATGGATGGATTTCATTCACAGTCCTCTCAATTTTCTGGTCTGTCTTTCTCCATGCCAGAAAAAAAGTAATTTAAGGTATGGGATAGAGACATTTCTGTATGGATCTGTCAGAGAGTGGAAGAATCGTTCCATGCTGGAATTCTCAAAATATTGAGGTGGATTTGGAATTGTGCCTGGTTAAAATTTATCGACATAGCTTCATGTGGAATATTTGCATGGTTTTGGTCACCTTATATTTACAGTGAACTGTATGATTGGTTTATCTTAGCCTGCTGGACACACTTTCCTCATTCCTGAAGAAGGGCTTATGCCCGAAACGTTTATAAGAATCTCCTGTTCCTTGGATGCTGCCTGACCTGCTGCGCTTTTCCAGCAACACATTTTCAGCAGGGATTTCAGAATAGACTTGCATGGTGGATTTACAAACTTGGGTTGACATTAGAAAAAGTTGCATGTATTTAACATATTTAATTAAAAAAAAAGAAACTGTAAAAATGGGGGAAAGTGTGGGGGATATTATATGTAATTTTAAAATACGAATAACCATTAATAATATAAAAGCAAACAGGCTTGTTAAATTTGAACCATGAGGAACAAACCCGTAAGTTGCAAAAGAGACTCGCTGCAGGACAATATTTCTATTCCATGCAGAGATGTTGCTGTGTGAAACAATTTTAAAATTGTGTAAGTTAGATTGTTAATATGTAAAATATAATTGGGGATAACCATTGTCTTGTGAAAAGCTCAATTTCAACAGGGTGCATGGTTCTAAAACAGGATTATTACACTGGTATTAATTCTTCACCATGTTTGAAATTTGTGAGTTTATCACAAAAACTCAAACAATACTAAACATTGCGGAGGTCTGCTTAGCTTTCTTTTCAGGGTAAGGAGCAGCTTCAAGCAATTTTCCCTTGGCTGGTTAAATGAAAATTGTGAAAGATTCCAGCCTCAGTTTAATTAACTAACTGTAATTAAATACAAAGAACTGCGGATGCTGCAAATCTGAACTCGTTAAGCTCTTGTCATTATCTCAGGTGGTTCAGAGCTCAGGCACCCAGACAAAGGAAGAAAATACAGCAGAGGTCAGAAATCTTGAAATTAAATCAAAAGAAGCAGGAAATGCTCAAAGGATTGGCAGCAGCTGTGACAAAAGAAACGTATAAATACAGAAAATAGGAGGAGCAGCAGACCATTCAGCCCAACGAGTTTGCTCTCCTATTCAACATGACCATGGCCAATCCTCAGCTCAAGACCATGCCCATGATCTCACTCTACACCTCATTGGCACCTTTAACTTCTAGAAATCTATTATTTTCCTTCACTATATTCAGTAGCTTGATGTTCACAACTTTCTGTGTTCGAGAATTCCACAGGTTAATCAGCTCTTTACCTCAGTCCTAAATGGTGTAATCCTGAGACTGTGACTCATTGATCTGGATTGTGAACCCCTCCCCAGTCAGGATAAACATTGTCTGTGCATGCAGTCTGTCCAGCCCTGTCAGAATTTTATGTTTCCATGAAATCTCAGTGAATACAGACTCAATCCACCCAATTGATCCTCATATGACAAACCTGCCATCCTTGGAATGAGTGTGGTGAACCACTGTTGCACACCCTCAATGGCAGATGTATCTTTTCTTGGAAAAGGAGATCAAATTTCCATACAACACTCCAGATGTAGCTCAAAATAGCTTCAGTAAGACTTCATTGTTCCTGTACTCCTGCAATTAAGGCCATTCGACCATTTGCCTTTTGAACTGCTTGCCATATCTGCATTCTTACTTTCAGTGACTGGGATTGAAGGGCAAACGAGTATCTTTGTGTAAGGACATTTTCCATTCACACAATACTCCGCCATTTTGAATTTCCTACTCAAATGAAGAACTTTTCAATTATCTCACATTATACAGTGTCTGTCATGCATTTGTCCACTTACTGAACTTGTCCAACTCTGTGGCTCAGTGGTTAGTGCTGATGCCTAATAGTGCCAAGGACCTTTGGGTGACTGCTTGTGTGAAGTTTGCATGTTTTCCCTATACTCCATGGGTTTCCTCTGGGTGCTGTGGTTTCCTCCCACAATGCCAAGACGTGCAGGTTGGGTGGATTGGCCATGTTAAAGTTTCCATAGCTTCTGGGGATATGCAGGCTAGGTGGATTAGCCATTGGAAGTACGGGATTACAGGGTTTGGGTTGGATGCTGTTTGGAGGGTTGGTGTGGACTTGATAGGCTGTGTCCACACAGTAAGGATTCTATGAAATCACCTTGAAGACTCCATTTTCCCTCAACACCTAGTTCAGTGTGTCATCAACAAACATGGAAAAAACAATATGTGATTCTCTCGTCCAAAACACTGCTGCATTTTGTGAATAGAGTTAACATTTCAGGTTTTCACTCTAAAAGGTCATTGACCAAAAATTTTAACCCAAGTTTAATCAGAACTGAGTTGGCTGATCTCAGCTGAGTGGCAGTACAGCGATTGAAAAAGCAAGAACAAGCTGGGATTGTGGACAAGAGAAATGACCATCCCTAAATGTTACTGTGTAAGCAATTGTGTGATTTCAGGGAAGAGACAGAATTGAATCCCCGAATCATCACTTTCAGATTGTCACTTTGCAGACAAACCTGAAACAGATATGATTGTTCTCCAAGAAAGAGTTGCTCGCTCCCAAAATTAGAGAGGGATTCAGTTGAATTCTATTGATGCTACTTCACATTGCAGGGTATCGGTGAGCAAAGAGACCTTGGCCACAGGTACATAGTTTCTTGGAGGTGGAGTTATGGGTAGACAGTGAAGAAGGTTTTTGGTACACTTGCCTTTATTGGTCAGAGCATTGAGTATAGGAATTGGGACGTCATGTTATGCAGCTGTACAGGACAGTGATGAGGCCACTTTTAGAATACTTCGTTCAGTTCTGGTCTCCCTGCTATAGGAAAGATGTTGTGAAACATGAAAAGGCACAGAAAAGATTTTAAGGATGTTGTCTGGTTTGGAGGGTTTGAGCTATATGGAGAGGCTGGAGCTATTTCCGCTGGAACATCGGAGGTTGAGAAATGACCTTTTGGAGGCTTATGAAATCATGAGGGAAATGGTAGGGTCAATAGCCAAGGTCTTTTTTCTAGCATAGGGGAGTCCAAAACTAGAAAGTATAGGTTTAAGGTGAGAAGGGAAAGTTATAAAGAGACCTAAGGGACAACTTTTTCATGCAGAGGGTGGTGCGTGTATGGGATGAGCTGCCAGAGGAAGTGGTGGAAGCCGGTACAATTGCAAAGCTTAAAAGGCATCGTGATAGATATATGAATAGGAAGGGTTTAGAGAGATATGGGCCAAGTACTGGCAAATGCAACTAGATTAATTTAGGATATTCGTTTGGCATTGGCAGGTTGGACCAAAGGATCTGTTTCCATGTTGTAAGTTCTTAGACTCTATAATACTGAACTATTCACAGTTGCTAATTACACGAGGTATCAATTTCTAATTTAAAATGAATGAAAATGGTTGGTTGGTTTTACTTTGAATCAGGCGGAAACATTAGGAAAAGTCTATGGATTCCTTTTCAGTTGAGAACTCAGGGAAGGACCTGGAAAGAAATTATAGTTGGGCAGGTCCCACAGAAAATATTGATCAGCTTCCTGTCCGATAAATTACAGGTCCCAATGCTGTTAGAGAGGTGTCAGTGCATTGATTGAAATTAAATGTGTTTTTCAAGTAAATCTTTGAGGTGATATTGGTAGCACGAGGATATAGATGATGACAACATCTTAATAAATAAGTTATACCTCCCAAACCCCAGTCAGCTCTGCTCAATATGAACAATTACCTTGCTTCCTGTACAAGATATTTTTGGGAAACACAGAGTGAATATGTTTGGTTAAGAATACATGCAACCAAATTGGTTAAATAAATGACTCATGATTTGCAACAATTTATTGTTTGATGATTGTTCTCCGATTGCCATAGTAACAGGAATGAGAGCTATTTTGCCGTTCTCCTTTTTGACATAGTTCTGCAATAGGATGATAAGCAAAACAAACTGATCCTGGAAAATGTGGATTGTCTCCAGCAACAATGTTGGAATTCTCTCAATAATGAGGATAGTTGACAAGATCTGACCTGTCCACAAAAAAATGAACAAAACCAATCCAGCCAATTACAGCTCCAACAGTCCACTCTCAATTACCAAAAGAAACCTGATGGAATGGGTTTCATTGACAATGCTATCAAGTTGTATGTGCTCAGCAATTGTCTACTCACCAGTACTCAGTTCAGGCTTTGCCAGAGTCATTCAGATCATGATCTCTTTGAAACTTTGCTCCAAACATGGAACAAAAGAGTTGGGCTGAGGATGGAAAGCAACAGTGACTGCCTCTCATAGTAGCATATGTCCAACTGTGGCAGCAAGGAGCCCCAGAAAAATGGAGATGTGATGTAAGGTGAGTGATCTATGTACATTTTAGTAAAACAGAGGAACCTTGATTATCTGGCACTCGATTATCCAAATATCAGATTATCTGACAAGATCGCAATGCCCCGATGCTCGGCTAAACAATATTATCCCAAATTCGATTATCCGGAATTTGATTAACTGAGTGAAACACTCCCCACCTGTGTCCTTCGGACAATTGAGGTTTCTCTGTATTCCTCTGTCAGGTGATCCAGACACCAGTAGTGGAAAGTTGTTGGAGGGAATCCTGAGGGACAGAATGTACATGTATTTGGAAAGACAAGGACTGATTAGGGATAGTCAACATGGTTTTGTTCATGGGAAATCATGTCTCACAAACTTGATTGAGTTTCTGAAGAAGTAACAAAGAGGATTGATGAGGGCGGAGTGGTAGATGTGATCTGTATAGACTTCAGTCAGGCGTTCAACAAGGTTTCCCATGGGAGACTGGTTAGCAAGGTTAGATCTCATGGAATACAGAGGGAACTAGCCATTTGGATACAGAACTGTCTCAAAGGTAGAATATAGAGGGGGGTGGAGGAGGGCTGTTTTTCAGACTGGAGGCCTGTGACCAGTGGAGTGCCGCAAGGATTGGTGCTGGGTCCATTACTTTTTGTCATTTACATAAATGATTTGGATGTCAGCATAAGAGGTACAGTTAGTAAGCTTGCAGATGACACCAAAATTGGAGGTGTAGTGGACAGTGAAGAAGGTTACCTCAGATTACAACAGGATCTTGATCAGATGGGCCAATGAGCTGAGAAGTGACAAATGGAGTTTAATTTAGATAAATGCGAGGTGCTGCATTTTGGGAAAGGAAATCTTTGCAGGACTTATACTCTTAATAGTAAGGTCCTAGGGAGTGTTGCTGACCAAAAAGACCTTGGAGTGCAGGTTCATAGCTCCTTGAAAGTGTAGTCACAGGTAGATAGGATCGTGAAGAAAGTGTTTGGCATGCTTTCCTTAATTGGTCAGAGTGTTGAGTACAGGAGTTGGGAGGTCATGTTGCAGCTGTACAGGTCATTGGTTAGGCCACTATTGGAATATTGCATGCAATTCTGGAATCCTTCCTATCGGAAGGATGTTATGAAACTTGAAAAGATTCAGAAATGATTTACAAAGAAGTTGTCAGGTATGGAGGATTTGAGCGATAGGGAGAGGTTGAATTGGCTGGGGATGTTTTCCTGGAATGTCGGAGGCTGAAGGATGACCCTACAGAGGTTTATAAAATCATGAGGTGCATGGATATGGTAAATTTGCAAGGTCTTTTCTCTAGGGTGGATGAGTCCAGAACTAGAGGGCATAGGTTTAGGGTGAGAGAGAAAAGATATAAAAGGGACCTAAGGGACAACTTTTTCACACAGAGGGTGGTACATTTGTGGAATGAGCTGCCAGAGGAAGTGGTGGAGGCTAGTACAATTGCAACATTTAAAAGGCATCTGGATGGGTATACATGGTTATGGTCATTTAAGCGGGCATTGGATAGGCATTTGGAAGTTATTGGGCTAGTGTAGGTTAGGTAGGATTCGGTCGGCGCAACATCGAGGGCCGAAGGGCCTGTACTGTGCTGTATCTTTCTATGTTCTATGTTCAAACAGGAATCATTTGGAGGGATTTGGGCCGGGTGCTGGCAGGTGGGACTCGATTGGGTTGGGATATCTGGTCAGCAGTCAGACCAAAGGATCTGTTTCTGTGCTGTACATCTCTATGACTTTATGATTCTATTTATTTTAAAAGTTGGACTTTGAACTAGTGGCATGTGGGCTTGATGTCTATGAAGGAGTTTACCTGTAACCATGGTAATTCATTTTAAAACATAATAGAAGAGAGAGACTTTCTGGAGAATAATGGGGTTTTGTGCACATTGGAAGAGTTTTAATTGATCGTAACAACATAGATAATGTAATGCATTAGATTTCACTTAGAAGGTTCCCAATGGGATTACTTGTTGGGATGAGGATACCATACCTTCAAGAAAGACCTTTTGGCTGTCAATTAGCAGAGGTTGTGACTGAAGCTGGATGTGCTCCTGAAGAGAGGAGACAGTAGAGGGAGTGATTGGTGAAGGTGGTGGACGACATGCTCATCAAGTAGGCTGCTGTGTCTTGGGTAGTCAGAAGCATAATCAGGAATTGATGGAAAAGCTCAGAAGGTAAGGCAGCATCTGTGGAGAGAAAGTCGAGAGTGCGGTGTTGGAAAAGCTCAGTAGTTCTGGCAGCCTCTGTGGAGAGAAAGTTAAGAGAGTGGTGCTGGAAAATCACAGCAGGTCAGGCAGCGTCTGAGCAGGAGGAGAGTCGATGTTTCGGGAAAAAGCCCTTCATCTGTGAAGAGAAAGCAAAGCTAACATTTCTGATCTTCTTTAGAACTGAAGATGGGTCACTGGACTTGAACCATTAACTCTGCTTTCTCTTCACAGGTGCTGCCAGACTTGCTGTGCTTTTATAGCAATTTCTGTTTATTTTTCTGTTTTTCAGCATCAGCAGTTCTTTGATTTTTTTTGTCTTGGATGGTATGGATCTTCTTGAATGTTGTTGGAGCTGCACCTATGCAGACAGGTGGGGAGTATTCCATCACATTCCTGATTTGAGCCTTGTGAAAAGCTTTGAGGAGTCAGGAGGAGAGTTACTCAATGCAAGATTCCAAGCCTCTGGCTTGTTCTTGGCGCCACCGTATTTATACGAGTAGTCCAACTCTGTTTCTGGTCAATGGTAACTTCCAAGATATTGATCATGGGGAATTCAGTGACGGGGATGACATTAAATGTTAAAGTGCGAAGTTTAGATGCTTCTATGTCTAAGATGGCCATTGCCTGACATTCTAATGGCAAGGGAGTTGGTGGCCCAGTGGTATTATCATGAGACTATTAATCCAGAAACAAAATTAATGTTCTGAGGACCTGGGTTTGAATCCCACCATGGTCGATGGTGGAAATTTGAATTCAAGAACCAATGTCTGAACTTAAGAATCTACTGATAACTGTGAAGCTATTGTTGATTATCAGGAAAAACCCATCTGGCTGACTAATGTCCTTCAGGGAAGGAAATCTGACATCTTTACCTGGACTGGCCTATATGGGACTCCAGATTCACAGCAACATGACTGACTCCCAAATGCCCTCTGAAATTGACCACTTGGTTCGAGGTCCACTGGGGCGGGCAATAAAAATGTCGACCAGCCAGCGATACCCATATTCCACTAGTGAATAAAAGGATGTTACTTGCCTCTTATCACTCCCGAGCCTGAATATTGTCCCGGATGTGCTGCTTTTGGAAATCGACAGCTTCAGTGTCTAAGTGGGTGTGAGTGTTGCTAAACATTGTACATTCAACTGCTGTCATTTCCACTTCTGTCCTTATGATGGACAGAAGGTTATTAATGTAACAGCTGAAATATAATAAACATCAAAAACTGGAGCAGGTATTTGGCCTTTCAAACCTGCATCACCATTCAATATAATTATGAACAAAGCTTTATTTCAATGCTATATTCCCATTTTCGCCCCTTACCTTTAAGATGGTGGGACTAGGGTATTAGGGTCTCTTGCAGACTGAGATGACTGACCTCCAACAACCACAACCATCTTCCTTTGTGCCAGACATATGTAATCAAAGGATAAGAAACATAGCAAGCAAATGTGCACACAGCAAACTCTCACAGACAGGAATAAAATGAATAACCAGATCATGTTTTTTTTATTCATGTCAGGATTTGAACCTGGGTTCCTGGGACATTACCTGGGTCACTAAATAAATAGGTCAGCAATAGTGCCATACGCCCATCACCTCCCCATCCGGTTTTGCGATGTTCACCGTTGGATATATAGTGGCCAAAGTACTCCAGAACTTCTCTGCTCATCTTTGATAAGTGTCATATCCATGTGAGAGAGCAGCATGACCTTGGTTTGAAATCTCATTCAAAATCTCGCATCTCTGGCAGCTGATTAATGACATTTAGTTGAGACCTGGCAATGAAATGTTGCTGGATTTCTGACAGATGTGACTTACATGGGTTTGCTGCTAATCCCCATGACCAACTGACTGAACTTTCAGTCAACGCGAGACTCTTTCTCATAATTAACAGAGCTGGGATGAATGAACATAGTGAGAAGAATCAAAGTAAGAGTTTGAGGACAGATTCTGTTGGTATTCGCAATCATCCCTGATGCTGTTTGTTATTCCTGTTTGTAGTGACATGTTTCTTTCTCTTTTCAAGGAACCTTGGACCTTTCCATTTGCTGTTGGAGTGATTGTTTGGTTTACTCTTTGCCCTGCTTGAGTTCTCTCAACAGATCGCCACTACTGGCATTTATTTCTGCAAGAACTGGCTCCTGCATGAGTTGCAGTCTCTTGTTGTGTGTGCTGTGCTTGTTCACCTGTTTTTGCCGGTCTGTTATTTTCTCTGGCATTAATCGAGCTCAAGCCAATGCTTCTGCAGCTGTACCTGCTGAGACTGATCTGTCTGAAATGCGAGTTGCTCTGGGCCTTCGAGCAAAGTTGCTATCTTTTCACTGGATTGACGGTACACACTTTGTAGTACATCCTATATCTTTTTTTTTAAGCTTTTTTGGTTCTTTTTAAGCTGCGTCGAGATATCACTGAAAGAGCTTATTATCCTTGATGTGGTATTCTGAAGTTTGGTTTTAATTGGAATGCCTTGTTCAGCTCTTCCATCTTAAAGTTTCATTTTTCTCTGCATGGCAGAGAGCTCAGATTTTAGCTGTACTAATTCTGAAACAAGTGGGATGTTCTGTGTTCTCATTCTCAGTTCCGCAGGTTTTTCTGGAGTAATTCACTTCAGTTCCTGATGTGTTTCTGTTCCCATGAATTGAATCCAGTGCAAACTCAGGACATGTCAGCATATCAGCATTGACATGCCCAGACGCGTGACAATATGGTTGCATTGAGGCTCTTGAATTTGTTTTGAAGTAGCAATATTGGTGCTGCACAGCTTCGAAAGTCCTTTTAAGCTGGTTTCAATACCTTTAAACATTGACAGCATTCTTAAAATAACTGTTAAACTAATTTTAACCTGGGATAAAATGGTGGATTCATGCCTTTCCCTTTTTCAAAAGGCAACCATGCCCTGTCATAGAGTCACAGAGTCATAGAGATGTACAGCACGCAAACAGACCCTTTGGTCCAACGCGTTCACGCTGACCGGACATCCTAACCTAATCTAGTCCCATTTGCCAGCACCCGACCCATATCCCTCTAAACTCTTCCTAATCATATACCCATGCAGATGCCTTTTAAACGCTGCACTCATACCAGCCTCCACCACTTCCTTTGGCAACTCATTCCATACACACAATGTTTGTGTGAAAACATTGCCCCTTAGGTCCCTGTTAAATCTTTCCCCTCTCACCAACCCTATGCCCTCTAGTTCTGGACTCCCCCACCCCAAGGAAAAGACTCCTAGCCTTTGACCTGTTCTTGTAATCATAATATTTAGATTACTCGTTCAGTTCAGTTTCTGGTCAATGGTGACCCCAGGATATTGAGGGTCAGGATTTAGTATGGTAACACCATTAAACTTCAAGGGGACAAAAATGAGATTGTCTCTTAATGGTGATGGTCATTGCTTGGCATCTGTGCAGTATGAATGTAACTTGCCACATGTCAATCCAAGCCTTTAATCTTGTTGCATTGGAACATGTCCTGCTTCAGTATCTGCTGAGTTGTGAATGGTGCTGAACATTGGAATCATTGGTGAATACTCCCACGCTTGAACTTATGTTGGAGAAAAGGCCATTGGTGAAGCAGAGTGTGTGTATGTGTTTATGGATGTGCGTTTCTGTATGGCTGTGTCTGATTGGGTGTGTGCAGATGTGTGTCTGAGTGTGTATATGAGTGTGTGTGTGTGAGTGTGTGTATGTGGCTGTGTTTGTGTGTGTTTTGTGTTTGTGAGAAAGACTGTGTCTGAGTGTATGTGAGTGTGGATGGGTGTGGGTGTATGACACTGTGTGTGTCTGAGTGGGTATGGGTGTGTGAGAGTGTGTGTGTCTGTGTGTGTCTCTGATTGTGTGTGTGAAGGAATGATTCTGAGTGTGTGTGTGTATGTGTGCACATGTGTATTTTTATGTTGTTCCCTTTAAATTTGTAAGTAATCCAATTTAAAGATAACCAGCACAAAATTATGTTCTTAACATAATGATTACCTTGTTTCAAAACCAGCTGGAAGGTTATGAAGTAGAAGTAATAAAATTACTAATCAAATACATTTCCGGATGAAATGTGGATAATGGTAATAGATACTTATAAAAATTAAATTCAGTGTAGACTTTCAGAAGATTACTGCAGGTCTATCATTTGCAGTTGAAGTGTTGATTGAATAGTTGAAATTGGAAGGTTGTGTTCAGCAGCTGTGATGACTGCTACAGTGGAATAGTTGGATTTAGTCTTTGTCAAGGAAGGAGTAAAGGTGCCTTTTTTAAAAACTGGTTCTGCCAACACAACAATTGAAAACTGCCTGGTATCCTTTGTAACAGTTCAGCTGGTCATTCGCTGGCTGAGTGTGAGATTAAATCCCCCAGTCCCGCCATCTAGTTAAGGAGTGATTCTTGCCTGAGAGAGCTGACAGCCAACCAAATGGATGTGTAATCTCAGTAACATCACGTTCAAATGGTGGCTGCAGCTGGGTATACAGCAGTCCTGCAACAACAAGAGCTCATTGAGGCCAAAGTGAATGTAAACCTGAGGATCAGGGGAGCAGAGTGGCTTAGGGGTTAGCACTAATGCCTCATGGAGCCAGGGATCCAGGTTTGATGCCAGCCTCGGATGACCATCTGTGAGGAATTTGCACGCTTTCCCTGTATTTATATGGTTTTCCTCTGAGTGCTCTGGTTTCCTCCCTCAGTCCAAAGGTATGTGAGTTGGGTGGATTGGCCATATTGAACTGCAGGCTCGCTGGATTAATAATGGCTAATTTTGGGTCTACAGGGTGGGTTGCTCTTTGGAGGGTCAGTGTGGGATTGAATGTCCTCCATCTGCGCTGTCGGGATTCTATTGGCAGGTCTTGACTTGGCGTCTGCAGATCGGGGTGTATGGGGAAGTGCAAAGGCCAAGTTTAACAGGACAAGTATACTGTGAGAAATAACCTTGGGAATTGTCTGTAATGGGCATAGGGCTGCCCCAAAGGAAATGATCAGTTGCACTGCCAGCTATCTTCTTAGTGTGGACATCCCCCTGTCCTGTGTCATTCAGCAGTGGGGAGGGATATTGACTGCATGGTCATCCAAATGCATTCAAGGGTGGGTGAGCCACCTGATGCCCCACTCCACTTTGCAAAATGGGGTGATCACTGCAATTTATTTCCCTGCCAAGCTTCAAACACAGCTTGAATGATTTTTACACAGCGGGCTGTGTGCTAGTGAACTGGGTGAGTGAGTTTGTGTCAATATTTTGAATAATTTGGGCAAGTGGTTGAAAAAGAGGGAACTCAGAACATGTGGGAACACAGATGCATATAGGATGAGGGCTCAGTTATCTGTGGAGGGAAGTCTGTTTTATTTGTGTGCTTTTGATGTAATTCAGTAATTGCCCTTTCTCGCTGTGTTAACTGATTGGCATTGTTTGCAACACCATGGTTTTAAAACACTCATCATTGTTTTCAGGAAAATTGACGTGAGGAGTATTAGGTCCGTTATGATCCTAATGACTGGCACAGCAGGCTCAAGGGAACGAATGGCCTACTCCTGTTCCTGTTTCCTATGGTATCATAATCCTCCAAGACATATTGTAAGCACCATGTCGTTTTATTTTTTAAAAATAGTGCGGACTGAAATGAGAAATAAAATGATTTAGAGATCAGTGATTGAAAAGATTGCTGCATGTTTTGAAAAGCAAGCAATCTGACACCCGTTGCTAGTCATCGTGCACATAATTGAACAAGCAGTAATCAAAGCCTGGGCTGCAGACAATTCGGAGCGAAGAGGTGTACAGGTAAAGCTTGATGGCAACAAAAGAGTTGATTTGTATCAGGAAATGTATCACAGAATAAAGAGAGCGCCTATAAAGTGGCCAAGAGCACTGGGAAATCAGCAGATTGGGAAGACTTCAAAACCAAACACAGGATAACAAAGGGAGAAATAAGGAAGGAGAGGATCAAATATGAAGGTAAGCTAGCCAGTAATGTCAGAAATGATAGGAAAAGTTTCTTCAGATACATAAGACACAAATGAGAGGCAAAAGTAGAGATTGGGATGCTCTAAATTGATGCAGGAAAGCTCGTGATGGGAGTTAAGGAAATAATTGAAGAACTTGATAAACACTTTGTGTTAGTCTTCACAGTGGAAGACATGAGTAATACCCCAACAATTAGGGACAGTCAAGGGGCAAAGTTGAGTATGGTGGCCATTACAAAGGAGAAAGTACTCGAAAAGCTAAAAGGTCGAAAAAAATTGATAAACCTCTGGCCCCAAAGGGCTGCATCCTCGAGTTCTGAGGGAGGTGGATGGAGAAATAGCGGAGATGTTGATTGTAATTTTTCAAAAAGTATTGGAGTCAGGGAAAGTCCCAGATGATTGGAAAATTGCTGTTGTAATGCTCTTGTTCAAGAAAGGTTCAAGAGAGAAGATGGAAAATTATAGGCCGATTAGCTTAACCTCGGTTTTTGGTAAAATTCTAGAATCCATCGTTAAGGGTGAGATTTCTAAATTCTTGGAAGTACAGGGTCGAATTAGAACAAGTCAGCATGGAGTTAGTAAGGGGAGGTCATGCCTGACAAACCTGTTAGAATTCTTTGAAGAGGTAACAAGTAGGTTAGACCAGGGAAACCCAGTGGATGTGATCTATCTAGACTTCCAAAAGGCCTTTGATAAGGTGCCTCACGAGAGGCTGCTGAGTAAGGTGAGGGCCCATGGTGTTCGAGGTGAGCTGCTGGTATGGATTGAGGATTGGCTGTCTGACAGAAGGCAGAGAGTTGGGATAAAAGCTTCTTTTTCAGAATGGCAGCTGGTGATAAGTGGTATCCTGCAGGGTTCAGTGTTTGGGCTGCAGCTGTTCACTTTATATATTAATGGTCTGGAATAAGAGACTGGGGCATTCTGACGAAGTTCACTGATGATACGAAGTTTGGCGGGCAGGCAAATAGTTCTGAGGAGGTGGGGAGGCTGCAGAAAGATTTAGACAGTTTAGGAGAGTGGTCCAGAAAATGGCTGATGAAATTCAATGTGAGCAAATGCGAGGTCTTACACTTTGTGAAAAAGAACACAGGCATGGGCTATTTTCTAAATGGTGAGAAAATTCATAAAGCCAAAGTACAAAGGAATCTGGGAATGCTAGTACAGGATTGTCTAAAGGTTGACTTGCAGGTTGAGTCCGTGGTTAAGAAAGCAAATGTAATGTTGTCATTTATTTCAAGAGGGTTGGAATGTAAAAGCAGTGATGTGTTACTGAGACTTTATAAAGCTCTGGTTAGGTCCCATTTAGAATACTGTGTCCAGTTTTGGGCCCCACACCTCAGGAAGGACATACTGGTACTGGAGCGTGTCCAGCAGAGATTCACACGGATAATCCCTGGAATGTAGGCCTAACATACGATGAATGGTTGAGGATTCTGGAACTGTATTCGTTAGAGTTTAGAAGGTTATGGGGAGATCTAATAGAAACTTACAAGATAATGCATGGCTTAGAAAGGGTGGACGCTGGGAATTTTTTTCCATCAGGCGGGATTACTAGGACCCGTGGGGCACAGCCTTAGAATTAGAGGGGGTCAATTTTGAATGGAAATAAGGACGCATATCTTCAGCCAGAGAGTGGTGGGTCTGTGGTACTCATTGCCACGGAGCGCAGTGGAGGCCGGGATGTTCAATGTCTTCAAGGCAGAGATTGATAAATTCTTAATCTCACATGGAATTAAAGGATACGGGGAGAGTGTGGGTAAGTGGTGTTGAAATGCCCATCAGGTAGTAAAAAGTGAGGTCTGCAGATGCTGGAGATCAGAGCTGAAAATGTGTTGCTGGTTAAAGCGCAGCAGGTCAGGCAGCATCCAAGGAACAGGAAATTCGACGTTTCGGGCAAAAGCCCTTCATCAGGATTCTTGATGAAGGGCTTTTGCCCGAAACGTCGAATTTCCTGTTCCTTGGATGCTGCCTGACCTGCTGCGCTTTAACCAGCAACACATTTTCAGCTTTGAAATGCCCATCAGCCAAGATTGAGTGGTGGACTGGATTTGGTGGGTTGAATGGCCTTACTTCTACTCCTATTTCATATGGTCTTGTGATCTTATGATTGGTCTATGGTGTGGTGACTAGTTATCATTAACAAAGGCTGCTTTGCTTGCCAAAAAAAGTGCAATTTTGTTGTCAGGTATCTGAACAGCTGGAAGCTGGAAACATGTTTATGGAGAGAGAGACAGGAGTGCTCAATTTGTCCCCAGCTCAGAAGTTGTATTTCTGTTCTCTGCAGTAAAAAATTCACTGTAAACCTGAAGAGAGTTAGTTTATAATTCCTGCAGCAGTTGTTGTTAGCTATGACATTTAGCTGATAGGTCAGAGGCATTTTCTGAATGGATTGGTCACCTCGTGTCTGCTCCCAACCAATGGAAGTATCTGGAGAATGACGATTGAAGCAATATGAAACCCAACAAAGAGTCATAAAGATCATCACAACAATAGAGAACAAAACTACTGAACTGTTTTTCCAACCTTTTCCCTTTGTCCACAATGTATTAAAATCCATTAAGTTTCTCTGTGTCCAAGGGGAAGTTTGTAAGAGAATTAGAGTTTTAATTCATCGTAGAAAATGCCTCAGTTTATAACTTTATCTGTAGCTATTGTTCAATTAATAAGTCGTGATTCCTGTTCAATACAGAAACCCAGCCTGTGTTTTCTATCTATGTCTGGAAGTCAGGTAAACTGGGCTACTTTACATACATAGCATTATAGAAACCCTACAGTGTGGAAGCCGGCCATTTGGCCCATTGTGTCTACCCTCCGAAGAGTATCCCTGTGCCTTTAACCCTGCATTTGCCACGTGTAAAAAATGAGGTCTGCAGATGCTGGAGATCACAGCTGCAAATGTGTTGCTGGTCAAAGCACAGCAGGTTAGGCAGCATCTCAGGAATAGAGAATTCGACGTTTCGAGCATAAGCCCTTCATCAGGAATAAGAGAGAGAGCCAAGCAGGCTGAGATAAAAGGTAGGGAGGAGGGACTAGGGGGAGGGGCGATGGAGGTGGGATAGGTGGAAGGAGGTCAAGGTGAGGGTGATAGGCCGGAGTGGGGTGGGGGCGGAGAGGTCAGGAAGAGGATTGCAGGTTAGGAGGGCGGTGCTGAGTTGAGGGAACCGACTGAGACAAGGTGGGGGGAGGGGAAATGAGGAAGCTGGAGAAATCTGAATTCATACCTTGTGGTTGGAGGGTTCCCAGGTGGAAGATGAGGCGCTCCTCCTCCAGCCGTCGTGTAGTTGTGTTCTGCCGGTGGAGGAGTCCAAGGACCTGCATGTCCTCGGTGGAGTGGGGGGGGGAGTTAAAGTGTTGAGCCACGGGGTGATTGGGTCACCCCGTGGCTCAACACTTTAACTCCCCCTCCCACTCCACCGAGGACATGCAGGTCCTTGGACTCCTCCACCGGCAGAACACAACTACACGACGGCTGGAGGAGGAGCGCCTCATCTTCCGCCTGGGAACCCTCCAACCACAAGGTATGAATTCAGATTTCTCCAGCTTCCTCATTTCCCCTCCCCCCACCTTGTCTCAGTCGGTTCCCTCAACTCAGCACCGCCCTCCTAACCTGCAATCCTCTTCCTGACCTCTCCGCCCCCACCCCACTCCGGCCTATCACCCTCACCTTGACCTCCTTCCACCTATCCCACCTCCATCGCCCCTCCCCCTAGTCCCTCCTCCCTACCTTTTATCTCAGCCTGCTTGGCTCTCTCTCTTATTCCTGATGAAGGGCTTATGCTCGAAACGTCGAATTCTCTATTCCTGAGATGCTGCCTAACCTGCTGTGCTTTGACCAGCAACACATTTGCACCTGCATTTGCCACGGCCAATCCACCTAACCTACACATCTTTGGACTGTGGGAGGAAGTCAGCTGGAGCAAACCCAGACGCGGGGAGAATGTGCAAACTCTACACAGCTCGAAGGTGGAATAAAACTGTGTCCCTGGTGCCATAAGGCAGCAGTGCTAACCACTGAGCCACTGTGCTGCCCTTTACTTAGTAAAACCTTTAACTTTTGTGATGACTCCAGGAATTATGAAGTTCTACTTCCAGTGCACTACCCTAGTGAGTTGTAACAATATGCAGGGTGAAAGTGAGGACTGCAGATGCTGGAGATCAGTCTAGATTAGAGTGTTGCTGGAAAAGCACAGCAGGTCAGGCAGCATCCGAGGAGCAGCATCAGGAATGTAACAATATGCATTCAAATCATTCTGATCTCTTAAGCATATTCAATTTTAACCATTTCATTCTTGGTGGCCATGCCTCAGTTACCTGGGCCCAGGCCCCTCAGCTGTGAACTTGCCTCCCTTCATCTCTCCACATTCTTATTGTCTTCCTTTAAGATATTCCTTAAAATGTGCCTTTATGACGAAACTTATCGCCATCTCACCTAATATTCCCTTATATGGCTTGGTATCAAATGTTTGGTTTATAACATTCACATGAAACTCCTTGGACATATTATGATGGTAAAGATGATATAAAGTGCAAAGACTTATTATAAGTTGTCATCAATTTCCAGTAGATAGAAATAACAAACATCTAGAATGGCTCATCAAAGTTGCAAAAGTTCCTCGTTTTGCTGATACCTTGAAATGCTACAAAACGTAGAATTTGTAGGGGAATATTTGTTTCTTTTTTTCTATTTGTCTCTCTTTCTCCCAAGAATGATTAAATCCGGTCTGTCATCTAAATGTTTTAACCTTTCCAAATGCTGGGCTTGAGCACCCCTTGTGATATCACAATCAGAGACAAATCTGACTGAGCACCAAGTACAATGAGAAATGAAAGGTAGACATTGACATTACTAAAGTAGGACCAGGAAATTTGTGTCTGTCAGTTGAGGGGTGGCCTTTTGGAGATTCATAAAACCATGAGGAGCTGAGATAAGGTGAATAATAAAAGGTATTTTCTCTAGGGTAAGGGAGTTTTTTTTAAAGTGAGAGGAGATAGATTTAAAGGGGATCTGAGGGACAAGTTTTTCACACAGAGGGTGGTTCACATGTGAAATGTCCTGCCAGAGGAAGTTGTAGATGCAGGTACAGTTACAACATTTAAAAAGACATTTGGACAGGTGCATGCAAGCAAAATGGCACTGGTTTAGTTTGGGAAACTTGGTCAGTGTTGATGAGTTGGACCAAAGGGTCGGTTTCCATGGTGTATGGCTCTATGTCTCAATAAGTATTGGAGCCATGTTGCACCCAAGTGTGTTGTTGGGTGACTGGTGAAGTGGAGTTGCTGCTGCTAGAGATGCTGAGTGACAGGTCAAAGGCAAATGGAAATAATGAATTCTCCTGTGAAATGCAGAATAACACGATTATTACAAAGCAGGAGGCAATCATGTCTTAACCCATTTTATTATGTTGTGCCAGCCCCCTGCCTTTTCCCATAACCCTGAGCATCATCACTGTAGAAATAACCATCCAATGACTTTGTGAGTGCTTTGATTGAACCTGCCTCCACTACCATTCCAGGCAGTGCATTCTATACCTGAACTACTCACTGTGTGAGCAGGTTTATGTCACATTACGCTTGCTTCATTTGTACATCACTTTAAATAGAAGATAGAACATCACAGATAGAACACAGGAACAGACCCTTCTGTCCACAATGCTGTGCTGAACAAAATGCCTAAAATTAAAATAATCCCCCCTGCCTGATCTTGGTCCATACCCCTCCATTCCTTGCATATTCATGTGCTTATCTAAAAGCCCTTTAAACACCCCTGTTGTATATGCCTCCACCACCACACCTGGCAGCACATTCCAGACTCCCATCACTGTCTGTATAAAAAACTTGCCCCTCCCATTCCCTTTGAATGTTCTCCATCTTCCCTTAAAAGTGCACCCCTTAGTATTAGATGCTTCAACCCTGGGGAAAAGATTCTGATCTATGCATTTCATAATTTTATAGGAGTTCTATCCAATCTCCCCTCAGTCTCCGCTGCTCCAGAGAAAACAACCTGCATTTTTCTAGCCTTACCTTATTGCTCATATCCCCCCAATCCAGACAGCAGCCTGGTTAACCTCTTCTGCACTCCTTCCTGTAATGTGGCCACCAGAATTGAACATAAATCTTGTTTCTTTTACAAGTGGAAGCAGCCTCATCTTACCTATTGTGACTAGCTCCTTCAAGATTATGAAAACCTCAATCAGATCACCTCTCAGCCTTCTTCTCTTCACGGAGAATAGACCCAAAAACTTCAGTCCACAACCGAAGTTTCTCATTCCTTGAATCATTCTGACGACGTGACCTGTTCAGCATCTTGAAACATTCTGATCTGCTTTGTTTTTATCTTTCAAAACGTGTTCTCCCTAGGACAACTCGTTTCTCCCAGCTCATGGACACCCTTCTTCAGGAACCTTAATGAAATTAGAAAGGGTTGTCAAACGAATATCCAAATAGTTTCACTGAAATTCCTTTCTCATTTTTGTTTCTGGATCAGCTTTTGATGTGATGGCGTTTCATTGTTGACAAAATTTAAGAGCCGGAGGAAAAATAAATCACATCAAAGAAAGGGGTCAAGGGAGAAAGGACTTTGATGTATTCTGGAAAAAGACATGCTTTGGATACTTTCTTGTCACAGTGATCTTTCACGTGGTAAAGAGGCAAGCGAGGTGATTTATTTATCAGTGGCACCAGTAACTCGTGTTTGATTTGTTCGTGGAATGCATTAATTTTCTTTAATTTATGTCAATGAATCATGAGATTTAAAAATAGATTGACCATGTTGTGGCTGGAATTATACTAATTTTGCAGAGCAGAGAATTGTGAATGTAAAATCTTGTTTCCTTAAATCTTATGTCTGAGCAAGCATGTCCCAGGGCAGTGCATTAGCATATACTTGTGTAGTAATCATATGGAACGAAAGATCCAGAGCACATCAGTCAGCTTTCTGTGTAGTTCTGCAAGAAACAGTTGACATATTTCAATCCATACACAAATCATGGCAATGCAAGAGAATTGCATAGCATTAATTTAGGGGGCTCAGTGGTTAGCTCTGCTGCTTCACAGCACCAGAGTCCCAGGTTCGATTCCAGTCTCGGACAACTATCTGTGTGGAGTTTACACGTTCTCCCCGTGTCTGCGTGAGTTTCCTCTGGGTGCTCCGGTTTCCTTCCACAGTCCAAAGATGTGCGGGTCAGGTGAATTAGCCATGCTAAATAGTGTGGTGCTGGAAAAGCATAGCAATTTAGGCAGCATCCGAGGAGCAGTAAAATCGACGTTTCGGGCAAAAGCCCTTCATTAGAAATACAGGCAGAGAGCCTGAAGGGTGGAGAGATAAGTGAGAGGAGGGTGGGGGTGGTGAGAAAGTAACATAGAGTACAATAGATGAGTGGGGGAGGGGATGAAGGTGATTGGTCAGGGAAGAGGGTGGAGTGGATAGGTAGAAAAGAAGATAGGAAGGTAGGACAAGTCATGGGGACAGTGCTGAGCTGGAAGTTTGGAACTGGAGGAAGGTGGGGGAAGGGGAAACGAGGAAACTGTTGAAGTTCACATTGATGCCCTAGGGTTGAGGTGTTCAGAGGTGGAAGATGAGGCGTTCTTCCTCCAGGTGTCGGGTGGTGAGGGACCGGCGGTAAAGGAGGCCCAGGACCTCCATGTCCTCGGCAGAGTGGGAGGGGGAGTTGAAATGTTGGGCCACAGGGCAGTGTGGTTGATTGGTGCAGGTGTCCCAGAGATGATCCCTAACACACTCTGCTAGGAGGCGTCCAGTCTCCTCAATGTAGAGAAGACTGCATCGGGAGCAACGGATACAATAAATGATATTGGTGGATGTGCAGGTAAGACTTTGATGGATGTGGAAGGCTCTTTTAGGGCCTTCTATGGAGGTGAAGGAGGAGGTGTGGCTCAGCTATTGCAATTCCTGCGGTGGCAGGGGAAGGTGCCTGGATTGGAGGGTCGGTTGTTGGGGGGACGTGGACCTGACCAGGTAGTCCTTTCTGCCTTTCGCAAAGACCTTTCCCTCCGTGACTACCTGATCAGGTCCACACCCCCCACAACCCACCATCCCATCCTGGCACCTTCCCCTGCCACCAGAGGAATTGCAAAACCTATGCCCATACCTCCTCCCTCACCTCTATCCAAGGCCCTAAAGGAGCCTTCCACATCCATCAAAGTTTTATCTGCACATCCACTAATATCATTTATTGTATCCGTTGCTCCCAATGTGGCCTCCTCTACATTGGGGAGACTGGACGCCTCCTAGCAGAGCGTGTTAGGGATCATCTCTGGGACACCTGCACCAATCAACCACACCGCCCTGTGGCCCAAAATTTCAACTCCCCCTCCCACTCTGCCGAGGACATGGAGGTCCTGGGCCTCCTTCACTGATGCTCCCTCACCACCTGAGGCCTGGAGGAAAAACGTCTCGGAACAATTCAATCCCAGGGCATCAGTGTGAACTTCAACAGTTTCCTCATTCCCCCTTCCCCCACCTCACCCTAGTTCCAAACTTCCAGCTCAGCACTGTCCCCATGACCTGTCCTACCTATCTTCCTTTCCACCTATCCACTCCACCCTCCTCCCTGACCTATCACCTTCACCCCCTCCCCCAACTCACCCATTGTACTCTATGCTACTTTCTCCCCAACCCCACCCTCCTCTCATTTATCTCTCCACCCTTCAGGCTCTCTGCCTGTATTCCTGATGAAGGGCTTTTGCCCGAAACGTCGATTTTCCTGCTCCTCGGATGCTGCCTGAACTACTGTGCTATGCAAGCACCACTCTAATCTAGACTTTGGTTTCCAGCATCTGCAGTCATTGTTTTTACATAGTGTTAGGTGTATTAGTCAGAGGGAAATGGGTCTGCGTGGGTTACTCTTCGGAGGGTCGGTGTGAACTTGATGGGCCGAAGGGCCTGTTTCCACACTGTAGGAATCTAATCTAATCTAATACAATGCCACAAATGCAGTACAATTGCCAACGGCTGCTTCCTCACTGTTATTAGGCTTCTGAGCAGACCTCTCAAATTTAAAATGTAATGTTGATCTTGCACTTTGTGCACCTTCTCTGCAGCATAACATTGTATTCCTCACTCTGTTCTATTACCCTCAAGCATGTTGTATTGTATGCTCTGCTTGTACTGCACAAAATACAACTTTTCTCTGTATCAAGGTATGTATGACAATAATAAATCAGATCAAATCAAATCTGTAACCAATACCAAGAATGCTGGAGGAGCTCAGCAGGTCTGGCAGCATCTATGGAGAGAGAAACAGAGTTAATGTTTTCAGTCCAGCATGACTCATCCTCAGAGCTACAGAATGCAAAGGATTCGGAATTACATTGCATTAGTCACATACTGAAGATGACTCGACAACACCCAATCCGTTGTATATGCCATGGTGGTGGTGTTGCTTCAGAGCGGACTAGTTTCTTGGATGATATCCATGTATGTCATATTTGGACCATGTTTATGTTCAGAATAAGGCAGCTGGCTGGATCAAAAATGCAGATTTTCATCCCTACAAATTCACTGCTTCAAACGTCATTCAAAAATATGAATTAGTTCTTAATTTGAACGTTAAAAAAATGCTGAGTAATATTTCTTAAAACACATGTTGCATAGCTTATGAAAACCTTTGCAAATTCCCATGCGACTTGATCTCAAAATGATTTTTTTAAAAGTCAAGCAATCAAGCAGGTGAGTCTGTGTACTTTGAAAGGAGTTGAATATGATTTTTATTCTTTCTCCATTTAGTCAGTACTTCATTATTTCCTTACTGAATCTGTTAATTTAAGCTTGTATGATAATTTATCACAAAACACTTTACGAGCAGCTAACTAGTTTAGGAGCAGGATGGGTATCACGCAGAGAAGCTAAGTAGTTTCATTTTAATCATTAAGGTACTCTATAAACAACACAAAAAAACCAAGGGAACTGCAGACGCTCAGAAACGAAAACAGACAATGCGGGTAAAGCTCAACAGGTCTGGCAGCATCTGTGTGAGAGACAGTCTAGTTAACGTTTCAGGTTCAGTGACCTTTCTTCAGAACACAAGGTCAACAGTTTCTGTTAGCAACCACTGATGGATAAATGTTGGTCAGGACACTCGGTACATTCTCTGGAATGCATGCTCACTGTCTGGAACTGGTGTCTACTGAGTGCAGTGGTGCTATTGTGGCAACATTACTGCACTAGTAAACCAGAGAAGCAGGCTACTGCTCTGCATGCCAGAGTTCAAATCTGAATGTCACAACTTGAATTCAAGTAATAAAATTCTGGAATATAAAGCTACCATCAGTAATGGGAACCATGAATCCATTGTCCATAGTTGTGAGAACTCCTCTGGTTCACTAGTATCCTTTAGTTAAGGAAATCTGCCATCCTTAGTTGGTCTGGCCTACTTGTGGCTCTAAACACCAACAGCAAAGTGGTTGACTCTCAACTGCCCACCAAAATGCCACTTTTTGAAAGGATGGGCAACAAATGCTGCACTTTGTCGTGATGCCCACATTCCATGAGAATTCAATACATTCCAGGGGGTGAAGAGTTTATCTTGTGAAGAAATTTTGAACATGTTAAGCCTATATTCATTGGCATTTTTAAGAAAGAGAGGTGAAATGTGCATGATCCTGAGGGGATTGGATAGGGTGAACACCAGGATGAGTTTCCTCTTGTGGGGGAAGATTAAAACTGGTTATGCAGTTAAGTAACAAGATGGAGATGACAGGAAATGCTTCTCCCTTTGAGGGTTGTTTGAGTGTGGAATTGTCTTCCAGAAGGTAGTTTGAGGCTGGAGTTTAAATTTATTCAAGACTGAGGTAGATGGAATTTCGATAGGCAAGGAAGTCAAGAGTTGTGGGGAAGGCAGACAGGAAGTGGAACTGAGACCACGACCAATTAACCCATCATCCTTTGGAATGATGGAGCAGCCTTGAACGACCAAATGGGCAAAAGTGAGTACTGCAGATGCTGGAAATCAGAGTCTAAATTAGAGTGGTGCTGGAAAAGCACAGCAGGTCAGGCAGCATCTGAGGAGCAGGAAAATCAACATTTTGGGCAAAAGCCCTTCATCAGGAATGAAGGGCCGAATGGCCTGCCCCTGCGCACATGTTCCCATGTAAGGGTGAGATAACAATAGGAAATATTATCCTTTCTCACAGCAGTGTTTGATTTGTGATTTTATTTAGCTTATGTTGTGGCCTTAAGGATGTGAGTAATTCAAACAAGCAACTTATCTTTCCTAATAATTTAATGGGTTACTAAACCTCGTATGTTTTAGGACTATTTTCAAGCAATTACATTTGCCGCTGGTTGTGAAGTACTTTGATAGAGAATGTGTAATTAGGAGGTTCCCTAAGAAAGAGGTTGGAAGCAGACAAAATGAGTAAATAAAACATAATTTGCATGTAGCAATAGCAGACAAATTGAGAAAAAGTCTTTTTTTCAACAAAACTAATTTGATTTAGATATGATTATTAAATACGTGCTGAGCTTTATTTTATGGAAAAGTGCCATTCCAACTCTACATTCAACATCCTACACCAAACGTTTCAGGAATTCCCTCCATAAACCTCTTTTCCCTTTAAGTTCCCTTTTGTTCTTCAAAATGTTCCTTAAAACTTTCCTCTTTGACCAAGCTTTTGGATGTCAGTCTTATTATGCCAATCCTTAGGAAGAATAGAGGTGTAGCTGGTGCAATGACTGGAAAGACGGATTTAAGGAGTTAGGTTAGAGTTCCAGGTGGGATGCGAGGTAGAACTTTTCTGTGCAGCCAGGAAAATATCATGGAACCTGCTGTTACAGGGATGATGGAGATGACGAGAAGCAGCTATTACCTCGAGAAATTATGCTCGAGGTTAAATTAATTTGCAAGGCGGCAGGGTAGAACTGGGAAAGGGGCTGATTGATTCCTCTTGGTAGAGAAATTAGTCAAGTTAGATCACATGGGATTCAGGGAGAGCTGACCAATTGAATACAAAATTGGCTTAACAGCAGGAGACAGAGGGTATTGAGGGAGGGTTTGTTTTTGGACTGGAGGTCTATGACCAGCAGTGTTCCACAGGGATTGGTGCTGGATCCACTGTTGTTTGTCATTTATATAAATGATTTGGATGAGAATTTACGATGCCTGATAAGTAACTTTGCAGATGAAGCGAAGTTGGTGGTGTAGTTGACAATGAAGAAGGTCATCTAACATTAGAAAGAGATCTTGATCAATTGAGCCAAAGGGTTGAGGAGTGGCAGATGGAGTTTAATTTGGATAAATGTGGGGTGTTGCATTTTGGTCAAACAACAATGGCAGGACTTACACAATTAATAATAGGACCCTGGGCAATGTTGTAGAACAGAGAGACGTAGGGGTTCAGGTACATAATTTGCATCACGGGTAGACAGGGTGGTAAAGAGGTATTTAGCATGCTTGCCTTCATTGCTCAGCAGTTAGGCCGTCATGTTAGGGTACTACAAGGTATTGGTGAAGCCTCTTCTGGAAACACTGTGT
The DNA here is from genome assembly GCF_020745735.1 of Hemiscyllium ocellatum. Taxonomy (NCBI): domain Eukaryota; kingdom Metazoa; phylum Chordata; class Chondrichthyes; order Orectolobiformes; family Hemiscylliidae; genus Hemiscyllium; species Hemiscyllium ocellatum. Next base: position 119,511,805 of record NC_083405.1, on the reverse strand, counting down.
GCAGTTCTCGTTGCCATGTTATAGGAAGAGTATTACTAAACTGCAGAGGATTCAGAAAAGAGCTACTGGGATGCTGCCAGGAATGGAGTGTTTGAGATACTAAAACAGACTGAAAAGACTGGGACTTTTATCACAGGAGCGCAGGAAGTTGAGGAGTGACTGTATTGAGATTTATAAAATCTCAGCCTCACAAATAAACAGGGGTCTTTTCCTTAGAGACAGAGATAGAGAGAGAGAGAGAGAGAGAGAGAGAGAGAGAGCGAGAGAGCGAGCGTGTGCGTGTGTGTGTGGAGGGGTTCAAACTAGGGGGCATACTTTTAAAGTGAGAGGAGAAAGATTTAAAAAGGACATGAGAGGCAACTTTTTTATACAGGGAGTGGTTCATGTGTGGAATGAATTTCCAAGGGAAGTGGTGGATGTGGTTACAGTTACAGTGTTTAAAGCCATTTGGATAAGTGCATGAATAGGAAAGGTTTGGAGGGATATGGGCCAAACACATGCAGGTGGGGCTAGTTTAGTTTGGGAACTTGGTCGGTGATGACAAGTTTTACTGATAGGTCTGTTTCCATGCTGTATGAATCTGTGATTCTATTGAATTGAATTGAATTTATTGTCACGTGTACCGAGGCACGGTGAAGAGTTTTATCTTGTGAGCAATACAGGCAGATCACAGAGTTAAGTAGCATAGATAAGTAAATAATAGATAAACAGTGGCAAAAACAAAAACACAGGTACAGGCGAATGTTAAGAGTTTGTGAGTGCATTCAGTATTCTAACAACAGTAGGGTAGAAACTGTTATGAAACCGGCTGGTGCGTGTGTTCAGACTTCTGTACCTTCTCCCCAATGGCAGAGGTTGTATAAAAACATTGCCAGGTTGGGATGGATCTTTGAGAATGCTGGCGGCCTTTCCTTGGCAGTGGGTCCTGGTAGATGGATTCTATAGATGGGAGGTTGGCCTTTGTGATTGTCCGGGCTGAGTTCACCACTCTCTGTAAGCGTCTCCAAGCTTGAATAGTACCGTTGCCATTCCAGGTGGTGATACATTCAAACAGAATGCTCTCGATGGCGCACCTATAAAAGTTGGCAAAGGTATTTGCTGTCATGCCAAATTTCCTCAGCTGTCTGATGAAGAAGAGATGTTGTTGGGCCTTTGTAATCAGTGTGTCCACATGAAGAGTCCAAGAAAACTTGTTGTTGATTGCTCCACTCAGAGCCAGCCTGGACTTTATGGTTTGAATTATCGCCTTTTTGGGTTGTAATAATTGTATCTACCAAACTTCTGGTAATCAGGTTCCAAGGCTGATGTAAAATCTAGTGCTGAATGGTTCAGGCTGAATCCTTATTGAACCTCGGTGGGCCATCTGTTAGGACTAAATTTTGTGGTTTGATGCTTTTTAATATTGAACACAGGATCTCGATTTTCTTCCTGTGAGGACATGGGAATAACAGTACACTGGGGGCATGGAATGCGCTGCCTGTGGGAGTGGCAGAGTCAGAATCATTGGTGACCTTTAAGCGGCAATTGGATCGGTACATGGATAGGTGCTTAAGCTAGGACAAATGTTCGGCATAACATCGTGGGTCGAAGGGCTTGTTCTGTGCTGTATTGTTCTATGTTCTATGTTCTATCAGATTTATGTGTTTTAAACACCAAATAAAGCAAAGAGCTGTTTGTGGATGAAACACCCACATTCTGTCCTCAAAAATGACCCTGAGGCTCTAGTTGCCTACCACTTCAACAGCCCACTGCATTCCCTGGCTCATACCTCACTCTCGGGCTTACTGCAGTGCTCCAGCGAAGCTCAGCACAAACAAATAGAACAGCACCTCATTTTGAATGTGGGGTCCCTGCAGTCTCCAGGACTCAGTATTGAGTAAAATAATTTTAAAGCCTGAACACTTTCTTCTATGTCCTTTACTCACACCCTCCCCCCCCCACCCCAGTGCCCTGGGCCCTGTCACATCATGAGCTGCTTTCAGCAATGCCAATCCATTTTCACCTACTAACAGGTTTTCTTTCTCCCTGGCTCACCATTATCCATCCCTTTTGTCTACCTAACTTTCGTTCTCTCACTCTGGGGCCTGTCTCCTGCTGTCATCTCACTCCTTCCTCTCCACACCCCTACCTACCCTTGTCTTCAGCATTTATTCCATCCTTTCCTAACTACCACCAGTTCTGAAGTAGGGTTACTGGACCTGAAAAGTTAACTTTGTTTCTCTGTTCACAGATGCTTCCAGACCTGCTGAGTTTCTCCAGCAATTTTGTTTTTATTTCAGAGTTAGGTGGTGTTGGTCTCGCTGGACATCACCGTCTTAGATCGAGAAGGTGCAAGTGAATTTTCACAATGAAACAGAACATTGAATTTGTACTGCACTGCCTACCTCACCAGTGCTGACTGTCTGAAAGAGCCATCCACCAATCAGAGTGAATGCCAGAAATCAGAAATAAAAAACAGAAAATGCCTGACAGGGTTAGGGGGACTGGCAGCATCTGTGGAGAGACAAACAGAGTTAATGTTTCAAATCTGGTGTGAGGGAGCTAATTAAGCTCAGTTGGCTGCGAATTAGAGTTATGCCAACAACGTGGTTCAATTCCTGCTTTGGCTGATGTTACTATGAAGGATTTCTCTTCTTAATCTCTCCCCAAGCCTGAGGGTGTCGTGACCCACAGGCTGAACCAAACACCAATCACCCGTCTTTAATGAGAGAGCAGCCCTTTGTTCTGGTAAGACGATGGCTCTTTCAAGTAATGCCATTGGGTTGTTGTGGGCAACTGTAATGGGGGAAGTTGATAAGTCAGAGGTTGTAGTACACACTGGTACCAATCACACATAGGCCAAACGGGTTTGCATTAAGATTTTAGGAGCTAGGCAGTAGATTAAGAAGCAGGACCTTGAAGGTGGTAATCTCTGGATTACACCCAGTAACATGGGCTGGCAAGCACAGAAATCGGAGAAGAGAGCAAATGGATGCATGGCCCATAAGTTAGAAAAGGTACAAAGACAGAGCAGATTCAGCCATGTGATATCTCAAGGGAGTTGGGCGAGGCTTGATGGCCTTGACTTTAATGCCAGGAGTATAAGAGCTAAGGGAAATGAGGTAAGGGAATGGATTGACACGTGGAATTGCAATGTCGTGACCATTACGGAAACACGGTTGAGGGAGGAACAAGACTGGCAGCTTAAGCTTTCAGGTATGTTCAGGCAGGACAGGAGAGGGCGTAAAGGGTGGAGGTGCTGTTGCATTACTAATGAGGGAGTCAGCGACTGCAGTAAGGAGGGATGGTATCTTGAAAGAGCTGTCCAATGAGACTTTGTGGGTAGAATGTAGGAATGAAAAGGCAATAGTCACATTGTTGGAAATGTATTATAGGACCTAAGTCTGATTGGGAGCAGCCACTTGAAGGTAAACTTATAACAGAACATTCAAACGGCACTGGGAAGTGTATGGGCCCAACATATACCCTTTATGGTGAAATATTAGAACACATTTATGAGGAATTTGGATGGGTATATGAATAGGAAGGGTTTGGAGGGATATGGGCCGGGTGCTGGCAGGTGGGACTAGATGGGTTGGGATATCTGGTCAGCATGGACAGATTAGACCGAAGGGTCTGTTTCCATGCTGTACATCTCTATGATTCTATGATTGAGCCCAGAGAGTCCTGGATCTCTGGGAATATTCAGGAGTGAATTGAAAAGGATAAGGGAGACATATAATAAGGTACAAAGTGAACAAAACAATGGAAACTTTAGAGGAATATTGAAGTGCAGGAAGATCTCAAGAAAACAATTAGGAGAGCAAAGAGGGTGCATGAGAAAATTCTGACAGGCAAGTTTAGGGAAAATCCCAAGATTTTCTACAAGGATATCAAAGGGATGAGAATGACCAGGAGAGAGCAGGCTTATTAGGGACCAAAGGGGCAATCTGTGTGTGAAACCACAGGACAGGGGTAGAGTGTGAAGTGCATACCTCACATCTGCCCTGACAAAAGAGAAGGAGGATGTAGGTATAGAATTCAAGATGAACAGGGACACTCTTAAGTGTATGGGAAGCGAGGATGTATTGGAAGTTTTGTTAGATTTAAAGGTGGGCAAATGCACATGCCTAGACAATAGACAATAGACAATAGGTGCAGGAGTAGGCCATTCTGCCCTTCAAGCCTGCACCACCATTCAATATGATCATGGCTGATCATCCTTAATCAGTATCCTGTTCCTGCCTTATCTCCATAACCCTTGATTCCACTATCCTTGAGAGCTCTATCCAACTCTTTCTTAAATGAATCCAGGGACTGGGCCTCCACTGCCCTTGGGGCAGAGCATTCCACATAGCCACCACTCTCTGGGTGAAGAAGTTACTCCTCATCTCTGTCCTAAATGGTCTACCCTGTATTTTTAAACTGTGTCGGCACTCACCCATCAAGTCACTTGCATCCAGGTTGCTCTGGGAGTTGACGGAAGATATTACAAGGCCCCCGACTCAAACTTTTTAATTGTCCCTGGCCACAGGGAAGGTTCCAGAGGACTGGTAAACAGTCAATATGGTTCCACTTTACAAGAAGGGTAGTAGAGATAGACCAGGGAACTATAGACCAGTGAGCCTAACATCAGTGGTAGAAGAACTATTGGAGAAAATAGTGCAGATGAAAATTGATCTCCAATAAGAGAGGCAAGTTTTGATCAGGGATAGTCAGCAATGCTTTGTCAGAGGAAGGTCATGTCGAACAAATCTGGTGGAAGTTTTTAAGCAGGTGACCAAGTCTGATTTAGCAGATTTCTGTTACCATATTAATTTTAAAAAATGAGTCGTTTGTACAAGGTGAAACAACCAACATTATCTTATTTATTATAGCTTGTTCTCACATACTTATTGTAGCTGGGAGGAGGTGACAGTCTAACGGTGCTTTTGTTGGAGTGTTAATCCTTTTACCCAGATAATGTTCTGGGGACGATGGTTCACATCCCACCATGTCAAATGGTGGAATTTGAATTCAATATTAAAAAATTGTGGAGTTAAAAGTCTAATGATGACATGAATTCCATTTTTGATTGTTAAAACAACCCATTGCGTTCAGTAATGTCATTTAGGGAAGAAAATGGTGATTTTTGTTTACCTGGTCTGACCTATATGTCACTCTAGGCGCATAACAATGCGATTGACTCTTGACTGCCCCCTGGGCAATTAGAGATGGGCATTAAATGATGGAATAGCATTTATACACTAAAATTCAATGATATTTTATCTAACTACAAACTCAACATACAGTATTCAATGTTATTCCTGTCAATGAGTTTTGGGGTGTTATGGACCAGGTCAGACTCCCTCAAAATATTTTAAGAAGGTAGCCTAGACCCTAACTTTTACTTATTTTAAAGGCAGATGTGAAGTGGGTGTTCCAGGTGTGATGCAGCTGGTCAAACCACTCAACTTTAAGCAAAACAGAATTTATTTAAACACTGCAGCTGAAACACAATCAAAAGAAACCAGAATTTAGAATAACTTCACTGTTGGAAAACGTAACCAACTCGATACAGTAACTATTACTAATTTACAGTTCCACAGTAACATCCCACAAACACACCCTTTGGCAAAAAGGCAGATTCAGAAACAGATTCTTACAGCCAAGAGGGAATAACAAAGAAGAAGGTCAGATTAGATACCCTACAGTGTGGGCTCAGACCCTTCGGCCCAACGAGCCCTCCAAAAAGTAACCCACCCAGACCCATTTCCCTCTGACTGATGCACCTAACACGATGAGCAACTTTAGCATGGCCAATTCACCTGGCCTGTATGTTTTGGGAGGAAACCCACACAGAGACAGGGAGAATGGGCAAACTCCACACAAACAGTTGCCCAAAGCTGGATTTGAACCTGTATCCCTGATGCTGTGAGGTAGCAGCACTAACCACTGAGCCATCCACTTTACTGAAGCTTGTAGTTCCCCTGGACTCTTACATTTGTGACTGCTACAGCTAAAAACAAACTAGAAAATAAGAAACCTGAACTGGGAGAACTGGCTGCTCCCCTTCCATTGTTAAATAAGCCTTTTCCTAGACTCTTTGGCACCTTTGCCTTTAAAATATCTCTTGAAAAAAACCAAGGACAAAATAACCGTTTTAAAGTGACAGCATCATCACAGGCATAGATGGAGAAGGATTCAAAAGGTTGTGCACAATTAAACCACAAAAATCATATTAATTTGCAAGAAATTCATTGCCTGTGACTTGAAGTTTTCCTAGCTTCCAATTGGTTGGCTATTCCAGTGTTGATAGGCTCCCCTTGAGTCACTTGCTTCAAACAGCTCCCAATCTCTCCACTTTGAAGCCACTGGCTTCTTGCATTTTGCTCACCCCCCCCCCCCCCCCCGCCCGCTTTTATTGCCGTTTGGCTTCTCATAGCTGCCATTCACTTTTCTCCCCTTCTACCTCTAACCATCCACTTCTCGCCTTGCCTGGTAAACTCTCACTTCTTCTGGCTTTCTCTGGCAAAGTACGTGCTATTTGCAACTTTTCCAGTCCGACACTCAGTCCAGACCCTCACCTCGGCAACTTCACTCAGACTTGCTAACTCCCGCCATACCCTGCAGGCTGGTTCCCTGTGATTGGAGGGGCAGCTCCTTTCAATCATTTTCGGTTCTACATAAGAGGGTGTCTTTGGTCGGTCCTGTTATTCATGTTGCCTGGGTGATTTAGAATTTACCTGCTGCCCCGGTATATTGATGCAGGGAAGTTTTGGTGGAGGAGGTGGAATGACATTCCTGTTACTTAATTTATGACCTTCATAATAGTAAAACAAACAAGTGTTGGAACAACCATGTATATTCTCTTCTTAAATCTGACACTTGACATTGTATTAATTGGAATGATATCAGCCTGTTTTACCTCATAGAATACGAGTTCCCTGATTGGAACTGCTAACCCGGTCCAATCTGGGTGCCCTGGCTGACAGATATAAATAGGAGTGTCAGGAATTCTGTTCACTCTAGGAACAGGCTTTAAGCTAACTGGGCCAGTGTCATGTATTGTGCACGTGTAAATAAAGGGTGACTTGGTGATGGGATACCAGCCTTCATGGAGTTATTTCAGTGAGATGAGAGTGGGATTAATGATGTAACTATGCAAAAGCACCCACTAGCTGAAGCCCAACTGTACTTCAAACAGGCTCTACAACTGGCTTTGTCATTAAAAATGCAGCAATCGGAGCATACGAACTGCAGGCTATATCAATAGACATGGACACCCTTGCCAGGCTGGGAACACCACTTGAGTGAAGGCAGTTGTATAGCCTCACTTACAACATAGCCTGAACAGGGCAACCTGAGGTTAGTCCACAGCAAAACTCCAAGACAAAGCCAAGCATTGGGCCAAAAGAGAAAATGCTGGAAAATCTCAGCAGGTCTGGCAGCATCTATAAGGAGAGAAAAGAGCTGACGTTTGAGTCTAACTGACCCTTTGTCAGTTGCCAGTTGCCAAATGGTTAAAATTTTCTTGAGGATCCAGGTCATTGTAGTTGCCTGTAGTTGTCCTGAATCATGGATGCACATTCATGACAGCAAAAGAATCCAACTGGACCTGAATTGAGTAAGAGAAGTCATACATCAGTATTCAAGAGGGTGCAGTCTCTGGAAAGTCCACCTACATCTGGTTTAGAACAATTAACTTGCTTAGAAACATTCAAATCAGAGCCAATCAAAATAAACGTCTGGTTAAATGGTCACCTGGTTCTAATGGATGTTGAGATCGGCGTGGCTGTTCCAGTGATCACAGAACCAGTCTTTAACAAACTTTGTTCTGGACTCCAGCCCTTAAATTTGCAGAAGACCTCAGCTGGACTGAGAATCTATACCAGGGAACCTTCACAGGTTAAGGGTAGAACTATGGTTCCGGTCCCTTATGAGAAGCAGCTGGTTCAGTTCCCACTGATTGTAGTAAAAGGCTCAGGCCCAAGCTTGACAGGGCGAAGTGGGCTGAGAAAGGTTCAATTTGATTGGCTGCCTGAGTGAAGTACAAATTAAATATCCAGCTTTTTCAGGGAGCTGTAGGGACTATTAAAAAAACGGCCAAGGCTATCGTGCGTGTTGACCAGGAAGCAATTCCACAATTCTGCAAGGCCAGCCAAGTGCCATTTGCCTTACGGGTAAAGTAAAGGAGGCTGGAAAGTGAAGAAATTTTCAAACCTGTCCAGTTTGCTGAATGGGCAGCGTTGGTTGTACTGAATGAGAAGCCCAGTGGGTCAATTAGTTTTTGTGGGGATTTCAGACAAACGGGGAACCACTTTTCGCAGCTGAATAAATACCTAATCCCTCGCACAGAGGATTTATACACCAAACTGGTAAAGTGGATTGGGGGGCGCGGGAGCAGATGGTGGGTGCTATCCTTCACAAAGTCAAATAGGAGCCATGGAGCCATTTGTAACTGCAATTGTAATTGGCTGGGAATTCCCGGAGATAAGCTATAATTAATCCTCAGAAAGGTTTGTACCCATATACAAGACTTTCAGGGTGTGTCTGTGCTATTTTTCAGCAGATAAAGGAAAACTTTTTTAAAGGCCTATCCTAGGTCACCGTTTGTCTGGATGATGTCCTAATAACTGGGAAGACCAATAAAGAGCTCTTAGAGAGCATGGAAGTAGTGCTTAAACATTTCTTCAAGATGGGGCTATGACTTAGTAGGGGAAAATGCATTTCCAGGCACTCCACTACAGAGTTGAAAAGACCAGGTTACACCTGTTGGAAGATAAAGTGAGGATGATCAAAGGTGCCCGAGCTCCCATATCTCTACCAGAGCTAGATCTTTCCTCATGTTGGTGAATTATTACGGAAAATTCAAACCTGGCACCCTTACGTTTGCTGTTGAGAAAGGGCCAGCCTTGGAAATGGTCTCATAGTCAATATGTAGCCTTTAGGAAAGTAAAGAAGCAGCTATCATCATCTAAGGTGTTGGCACACTACGATCCCAAGCGAGGTGTGGTGCCGACATTCAATGCTTCCCCATGTGAGGGTGACACAGTGGCTCAAGTTGTTAGCAATGCTGCCTCACAACGCCAGGGACCTGGGTTTGATTCCAGCCTTGGGCGACTGTCTGTATGGAGTTTGCACATTCTTCCCCTGTCTGCGTGGATTTTCGCAGGTGCTCTGGTTGCCTCCCAAAATCCAAAAAAGATGTGCAGGTTAGTGAATTGGCCAGGCTAAATTGCCCATAGTGTTCGGGGATGTGTAGATTAGGTGCCTTAGTCAGCGGTAAATATAGGACAATAAGATAGGCAAATGGGTTTGGTAGGTTACTCTTCGGAGGATCAGTGTGGACTAGTTGGGTAAAAGGGCCTGTCTTCACATTGTAGGGATTCTATGTGGTACCATGGTAGTTGGCCCATGGATGGCCCAATGGAGAGAAAGGTTCATTGGTAATGCTTCATGGACTTTGGCTGGTACTGAACGAAGATACGCCCAGATAGAGAAGGGAGGTTTGGTGGTCATCTGTGGTATGAGAAAGTTCCATCTTTCTGAGTGTAAATTTGCAATAAAAATGGATCTCAACTCTGCTAGGGCTACTTAAAGAAGACAGGGACTTCCTACCCATAGTTTCAGAGTGAATCCAGCAGTGGGCTCTTATTCTGAGTGCTTACAATTATAAGTTGGACCATCATCCGGGAGGCCAAATGCTAAATGCAGGTGTCTTGAGCCACTTCCCGTTGGTAGATAGATCACAGACAGGAATGTCAGGGGTGCTGTTCACTCTATGAGCCAGCTCTGAGCTAGCTGGGTCAGTATCACATACTATGGACGTGTCAATAAAGGGCGACTTGGTGACGGGATAGCAGTCTTTGTGGAGCTATTTCAGATACCAATGGAATTTTTTGTTCTTATTTAATCATGCCCCCTTTGTCTTTCTCCACCTCTGCCCTCATTTGCTCCAATCCGAGTTCGTGGAACATTAATCATGCTGATGCTACATGTGCATACAGAAAGGTCATTCCTTGTCAAAATTGTGATGTTATTATAAGTTGTTTCCCTGCCTTTTCCCTGGGAATATCAAATATTGTTTATTTGTGCATGGAGGCTTCTTCAACCATTTCAAATAAGCATATTCTTTTCGCTGATAATGGAGCTGCTCTCTGTTCCTCCACTTGAATAATTTGGATGATGTCATTTCTGCCCCCTCCTCACCCCGAGCACATTCTTAATGAATATTTAATGTGTGTCGCACATATAATTGGACAGACTAATTAATACATCTCAGTTTTGAATTCTTCTTCATGTATAAATGCACAATCATCAACTGTGAAAGTATGTGCCATATTAGAATACATAGCTAACTTCAAAACCTTTGAAATTCAACTCTTTTGGAAATATGAACATAATTTTCACAGGCTTTTTCCTTTTGTTAAGTGGAGTACCATTGATATCAATGAATGAATGACAACTTAATTTATTTTGTTAGTGGCAGTGGTTGAAGTAATCATGTTGGTCAGGATTCTGGAAGAGTTTCCTGCTAGAAGGAAAAATGGTGGAGTATTTTTCCAATCCAAGCTGGTGAGAACACTGGGCAATGCACTCATCTGTTCAGGACATCTGTGCCTTATGGAAAACTATATATTTGGACTTATAGTGTTGGGTCAGTTTTTTTAATTGAGATCTACATTTTTGGTTGTCTGGGACTACCCTTGATTTTCAGGGGATTTTTCTCATTTCTAATAACTCCTTCATAAAGTGAGATGCGATCAAGTACTAACACTGTCTGTATTTGTGTTGATATAAGAGGCTTTGGACTCTCAGAAGCTGACTTAGAAGGATTAATCAATACCCTCAATAGTTATCAATCCTCCATTTAACTTACAGCTCCAATACATCAGGAAAGCTTAAACCTCCTAGACCCGAATGTTAATAAATTAACACAAGACAATGGCCAGAGTAGCTTACTTTAGAGAGTCTGTCAGCATAGACACGTTGGATTGAGAGGTTTGCTTCTGTGCAATATATCTTTATGATGTTATGACTCTATAACCACCATGAGTTTGCATAAAGCCTTTAATCAATAACTGGTGCACACATTTTTGTATTTATACATGGGACATGGGGATTGCCAGCATTTATTACCTGTCCCTAGTTCCTTTGAAAAGGGAACTTTTTAAGTACTCCAACCCGTAAGCTGTAGGTTGACCCATGATACCCTTGGAGAGGAAATTTTCTAGATTTTGACCCAATGACCAGTAACTGATTGGTCTGTGGAGTAGTGACCAGTTGGCAATAATAAAGGCCTTCTGCCTGCCTACAAGTATATAGTTGGCTCCCAAAGTGGCAGGAAAGTTTTAGGTGTGAATGGTATAGCCAGAAGCCTTTGGAACTCCAGTAAAGATACTGCATTTTCACTGCAGTGAAAAAAATCCTGAAGACAGAACTAAGAGAGCCAGTTTATTTTGCTCTCACCAGTTGCCGTAGGCTACGAGAATTTAGGAGGCATGCTTAATAGGTTTGTAGAAGACACCAAACTTAATGGTACAGTTGTCAGTGAAGAAGGTTATCTGAGATTACAAGGGGATCTTGATCAATTGGGCCAATGGGCTGAGGAGTGGCAGATGGAGTTTAATTTGAATAAATGCTAAGTATTGCACTTTGATTAACTGAACATGGGCTGAACTAATGCAATTAATGGTAGAGCTCTGGATAGTGTTGTAGAACAGGGAGACCCAAGGGTTTTGGTACATAGTTCTATGAAAGCTGTGGCACTTAACAGGGTGGTCAAGAAGGCTCATTTCCCTTCATTACTCAGACTAGACCTTGGAGTGCAGATGCAAATGTGTTGCTGGTCAAAGCACAGCAGGCCAGGCAGCATCTCAGGAATAGAGAATTTGACGTTTCGAGCATAAGCCCCGCTCGAAACGTCGAATTCTCTATTCCTGAGATGCTGCCTGGCCTGCTGTGCTTTGACCAGCAACACATTTGCAGCTGTGATCTCCAGCATCTGCAGACCTCATTTTTTACTTGGAGTGCAGATACATAGTTCCTTGAAAGTAGAATCTCAGGTAGATGGGATAATGAAGAAGGCATTTGGTATGCTTTATTTTATTGGTCAGAGTATAGTGTGCAGGAATTGGGAGGTCATGTGCGGCTGTGCAGGATATTGTTTAGGCCACTTTTAGAATGCAGCGTGTAATTCTGGTCTCCCTTCTATGGGAAGGATGTTGTGAAACTCAAAAGGGTTCAGAAAAGATTTGCAAGGATATGGCCAGGGGTTGGAGGGTTTGAGCTGCAGGGAGAGGCTAAATAGGCTGGGGCTGTTTTCCCTGGAGCATTGGAGGTTGAGGGGTGACCTGATAAAGGTTTATAAAATCATGAGGGGCATGGATAGGATAAATAAAGGTCATTTCCTTAGGGTGGGGGAGTTCAGAACTAGAGGGCATAGGTTTGAGGTGAGAGGGGAAAAAATTAAAAGGGACCTAATGGGGAAACGTTTTCATGCAGAAGATGGTGCGTGTATGGAATGAGCTGCCAGAGAAAGTGGTGGAGACTAGTACAACTGCAACATTTAAAAGCAGCTGGATGGGTATATGAATAGGACGAGTTTAGAGGGATATGGGCGAAGAGCTGACAAATGGGACGAGATCAGTTTAGGATATCTGGTCAGCATGGACGAGATGAACTGAAGGGTTTGTTTCTGCGCTGTACATCTCTATGACTCAATTGAGTACAGGAGTTGGGCCTTATGTTGGGGTTGTACAGAACATTGGTGAGACCACTTTGGAAGTACTGTGTACAGTTCTGATTGCCCTGCTGTAGGAAAGATATTGTTAGATTGGGGAGGGGTCAGAAGAGATTTATATTTATTAGTATCGTAACTCATTGTTACATATATTCATGAAAATACAGTAAAATGTATTACAGGCTGCCATCAGTAAGCTGGTTAGAGACATTTTAATTCCATAAATTCTAAAAAAAAGAAATAATGCATACAAAGTTAAGGCAAATTTCAGTTTTTGTTCCAACTGCAGCTTCTTGATTTCATAAGTGCCTACGGGATGCACCCTAGTCCACAGCCGCCAAAGCTGTCCCTGAGGCTACAACACCGACGAGAGAGCACACTGAAGCAATCCCTGCTGGGACAGACTGGACTCAGAATGTCACCTCTGTTAAAATCAGCCACCACCATAGCCAGGGGACTGTCCCAATTCCCGGGACCCACCTCAACTTCCAAGGATTGGCGAACCATCCAACTGAACTGCCGAGGATGGAGCGATCAGTCACTCTGCAGCCACTGCCGATGCTGCCAGAATACCAAAGGAAAAGGACAGACCCCAATCCATCGACGCTGGAACAGTTGCTCAAGCTGAAACCACTGTGGCCAAGAGGAATGGACCAGATCCACTCAACAGCTCTCCGCAACCCCTCTCCGCCACCGCAACTGCACAATAAACAAAAAATAGATTACCAAGATGTTGTCGGGAACAAACAAAAAATGTGTTACCAAGATGTTGTTGAGGGTTTCAGTGGTGAGGAGAGGCTAGATAGGCGGGGACTTTTTCCACTGGAGTATAGGAGGTTGAGAGATGACCTTATAGATGTTCATAAAATCATGAGGGGCATGGATAGGCTGATTGAAAAAAATATTTTCCCTGTAGGAATGTTCAAAACTAGGTGACATATTTCTTAGGTGAGAGGAAAAAGATTTAAAAAGTGGCGGAGGGGCAACTTGCTCACACAGAGAGTGATTCATGTGTGGAATGAACTGCCAGAGGAAATGGTAGATGTAGGCACAATTACAACATTTAAAAGACATTTGGGTAGGTACATGAGTAGGAAAGGTTTAGAGGGACATCGGCTAAATGCAGGCAAGTGGCAACTTGGTCGGCATGAACGAGTTGGACCAAAGAGTTTGTTTCCATGCTGTACGACTGTATGACTCTAAGGGTTTGAATGAGGGGGGGAATGCAGTTGATGCAAGTTATAGGATAACTTGGCAAAATGGACCCAGGACCCAGGACCCAGGTTCAAGTCCACCCTCAGATAACTGTCTGTTTGAAGTTTGCACATTCTACCCATATCTGTGTGGGTTTCCTCCCACAGTCCAAAGATATGCAGGTTAGGTGAATTAACCATGCTAAATTGCTCATAGTGTTCAGGAACGTGCAGGCTAGGCGCATTAGTCAGGGGAAATGCTGAGTAATAAGGTAGGGGAGTGGGTCTGGGTAGTCTTCAGAGAGTTGTTGTGGGCCTGTTGGAGAAAATGGCCTGTTTCCACACTGCAGGGATTCTATGAAAAATGTCCATATTACAGAGGAGGAGGTGTTGGATGTCTTGAAATGCATAAAGATGGATAAATCCCCAGGATCTGATCAGATGTACCCAGGAGCTCTGTGGGAAGTAAGGAATTGATTGGTGGGCCCCTTGCTGAGATATTCGGATCATCAAAAGTCACAGATGAGGTGCCGGAAGACTGGAGATCAGCTAATGAGGTGCCACTGTTTAAGGAAGGTGATAAGGAAAAGCCAGGGAACTATAGACCGGTGAGCTTGACGTTGGTGGTGGGCAAGTTGTTGGAGGAAATCCTGAGGGACAGGATGTACATGTATTTGGAAAGGCAAAGACTGATTATGGATAGTCAACATGGCTTTGTGTGTGGGAAATCATGTCTCACCAACTTGATTGAGTTTTTTGCAGAAGAAACAAAGAGGATTGATGAGGGCAGAGCAGTAGATGTGATCTACATAGACTTCAGTAAGGCGTTCGACAAGGTTCCCCATGGGACACTGATTAACAAAGTTCGAGTTAAAAATGTGGCACGGGAAAAGCACAGAATGTCAGGCAGCACCCGAGGAGCAGGAGAACTGATGTTTTGAGCATAAATCCTTTATCAGGAAGCAAGATTAAACCACATGAAATATGGGAGAACTAGCCATTTGGATACGAAATTGGCTTGACGGTAGATGCGATAGGGTGGTGGTGGACAGTGTTTTTCAGACTGGAGGCCTGTGACCAGTGGAGTGCCACAAGGATCGGTGCTGTGTCCACTACTTTTTGTCATTTATATAAATGATTTTGACGTGAACATCGGAGGTATAGTTAGTAAGTTTGAGGATAACACCAAAATTGGAGATGTAGTGGACAGTGAAGAAGGTTACTTCAGAATACAACAGGATCTTGATCAGATGGGGCAATGGGCTGAGAAGAGGCAGATGGAGTTTAATTTAGATAAATTTGAGGTGCTGTATTTTGGAAAAGCAAATCAGAGCAAGACCTATACACCTACTGTTAAAGTCCTGGGGAGTGTTCCTGAACAAAGAGACCTTGGAGTGTAGGTTCACTGTTTCTTGAAAGTAGAGTCTTGGGTAGACAGGACAGTGAAGAAGGTGGTTGGTATGCTTTCCTTTATTGGTCAGAACATTGAGTAAAGGAGTTGGGATGTCATGTTGTAACTGTACAGGACATTGGTTAGGCCATTTTTGGAATATTGTGTGCAATTCTGGTCTCTCTCCTATAGGAAGGATGTTGTGAAACTTGAAAGGGTTCAGAAAAGATTTACAAGGATGTTGCTAGGCATGAAGGGTTTGAGCTATAGGGAGAGGCTGAATAGGCTGGGGCTGTTTTCCCTGTAACATCAGAGGCTGAGGGAAGACCTTATAAAGGTTTATAAAATCATGAGGGTCGTGTTTAGGTTAAATAGAGAAGGTGTTTTCCCCAGGGTGGGGAGTCCAAAACTATAGAGCATATGTTTAAGGTGAGAGGGGAAAGATTTAAAAGAGAACCAAGGGGCAACTTTCTCATGCAAAGGCTAGTGCATGTGTGGAATGAGCTACAGAGGAAGTGGTGGAGGCTGGTACAACTATGATATTTAAAAGGCATCTGGATGGGTATATGAATAGGAAGGGTTTAAAGGGATATGGGCCAAGTATGGGCAAATGGGATCAGATTAATTTCGGATTTCTGGGCGGCATGAATGAGTTGGACCGAAGGCTCTGTTTCCAATCTGTATATTCTATGCCTCTAATTGGCTTCGCTACAGAAGGTGATGGCCGAAGGCTGTTTGTATGCCTGAAGCCTGGTGTGCGGTGGTGTACCGCAGCGATCAGTGTTGGGTCCCTTACTGTTTGTGATATTCATAAACGATGACTCAGGCCAGGCGGTCGAAAGCAAGGAGGAAGATGTTAGGATACAAGAAAGTATAAATAGATTTGTCAGGTGGGTAGATGGAATTTAACTCTGAGATGAAGCCCTTTGGACCAAGGAACAAGATAAAGGAGGATTCAATGAGTGGCAAGGCCTCAGGAAGCTCAGAGGAACAGAAGGATCGTGGGGTGCTTGTCCACAGATCCTGGAAGGTGAGTGGGCAGGTTAAACGGGTAGTTAAGAAAGCAGCTGGGACACATAGATTATAAAAGCAGCTGTAGAGGACTTTGGTTAAGGCACAGCTGGGGTAGTGTATGCAGTTCTGATCCCCACTCTATAGGAAGGATGTGGTTGCACTGGAGGGGTGCAGAGGCGATCCACCAGGATATTTCCTGGGACAGAGCATTTCAGCAATGAAGAGAGACTGAATAAGCTCAGGTTGTAGAGAGCAGGGAAGGTTGAGGTACAGAAGATTATGAGGGCAGGGACAGGATCTGTTTACCACAAGGATCTGTTTTGGGACCATTGCTTTTTGTTATCTTTATAAATGATCTAGAGGAAGGACTTGAAAGCTGGGTAAGCAAGTTTGCGGATGACACAAAAGTCGGTGGAGTTGTGGATAGTGAGGAAGGAAGTGGTAGGTTACAGCGGGATATAGATAAGTTGCAGAGCTGGGCGGAAATGTGGCAAATGGAATTCAATGTAGCTAAGTGCGAAGTCGTTCACTTTGGTAGGAATAACAAGATGATGGATTACTGGGCTAATGGTAGGCTACTTGGTAGTGTGGATGAGCAGAGGGATCTTGGTGTCCATGTACACAGATCTCTGAAAGTTGCCACCCAGGTAAATAGTGCTGTGAGGAAGGCATATGGTGTACTGGGCTTTATTGGCAGAGGAATTGAGTTCCGGAGTCCTGAGGTCATGTTGCAGTTGTATAAGACTCTGGTGAGGCCTCATCTGGAGTATTGTGTGCAGTTTTGGTCGCCATACTATAGGAAGGATGTGGAAGCTTTAGAACGAGTGCAGAGGAGGTTTACCAGGATGTTGCCTGGAATGGTAGGAAAATCTTATGAGGAAAGGCTGAGGCACTTGGGGCTGTTCTCATTGGAGAAGAGAAGGTTTAGGGGAGATCTGATAGAAGTGTATAAGATGATTAGGGGTTTAGATAGGGTAGATACTAAGAACCTTTTACCGCTAATGGAGTCAGGTGTTACTAGGGGACATAGCTTTAAATTAAGGGGTGGTAGGTATAGGACAGATGTTAGGGGTAGATTCTTCACACAGCGGGTTGTGAGTTCATGGAATGCCCTGCCCGTATCAGTGGTGAACTCTCCTTCTTTATGGTCATTTAAGCGGGCATTGGATAGGCATTTGGAAGTTATTGGGCTAGTATAGGTTAGGTAGGATTCGGTCGGCGCAACATCGAGGGCCGAAGGGCCTGTACTGCGCTGTATCCTTCTATGTTCTATGTTCTATGTAGGGTGAGTAGAAAACAGCTGTTCCCCTGATCAAAGGGACAATAGCAGTGGGACATAATTTTGAAGACAAAGGGGATTTGGGGAAAAGCCTTTTCACCCAAAAGATGGTGCGAATCTGAAATGCACTGCCTAGGAGGGAAACCTCACAATCTTTAAAAAGTTGTCATAATATTCAAGGCTGTGGGGCTAGTGTGGGAAAGTGGGACTAGTGTAGTTAGTAGTGTATTTTTGGGATAGACTTGATGGGCTGGAGGACCCCTTCTGCATTGAATGATTTTATGATTCTAAGCCTTTTCTTCTGCTAAGTGACATACCAAGTCTGATAATCCAATAGAACCATCTTTCTTCTCCTAATTGGCAGGTTCACTGTTGCCTTGCGATGATGTTGTCAGGAGCGCACTACGACAGAAACTAAAAATAAAATAAAATCATGGGCATTGATTCGACCAGCCCAAACATGTCAGAGACTTCCCTCACATGATGAAAGAAGAAAAGCTGTGATTACTCTTCAAAGAGCAGAGATGATTCAGAGATTTGACAGGCATTCAGAACGATGAGGGATTTTGTTGAAACAATTTCCAAGGCAGGAGAGTCAGTAACCAAAAGCCACAGTTTTAACATGAAAGTGTGATAACCAACCAGGGGCAACATGAGGGGAAATGGTTTTATTTAGACAGCGGGTGTTTGTGATCCGGAAGGTGCTGCCTGAAAGGGTCATGGGAACAGATTCAACCAGAAGTTTCACAAAGAGAATCTGACAAATACTTAAAGGGGTAATCTTTTCATGGCTGTGGGGAAGGAAGAGGGAATTAGGGCTCATTGAGTAACTCCTTTGAAAAAGCCAGCAGTGGACCGTTGGGCCGAATGATAATAGTCTGTGCTGAGCCATTCTAAAATCGGAGTTCAGTACCTGCTGGCCAGACACAAAAGGCCTAGTTTAGGCTGAGAGTCCTCCTTCTGAAGCAATGGAGAGAAGTGATCAGGTCATCAGCTTTCCACACAGTCATGGCTAAAGCAGCACCCCAATCTCTACCACCTCTGCTGGCAAAGCGTTCCATACACCCACCACCCTCTGTGTGAAGTACTTTCCACGTGTATCCTCCTTAAACTTTCCACTTCCCACCTTGAAACTGTGACCTCCCGTTACTGAATCCTTCACCCTGGGAAAAAGCTTGTCTCTATCCATCCTGTCTATACTCTTCATGATTTTGTAAACCTCAATCAAGTCCCCCCTCAACTTCCTTTTTTCTAATGAAAATAAACCTAACCTACTTAACCTTTCTTCATAGCTAGCACCTTCCATACCAGGCAACATCCACATAAACTTTCTGTGCACCCTCTCCAAAGTGTTCACATCCTTTTGATAATGTGGTGACCAGAACTGTACACAGTATTCTAAGTGTGGCTGAACCGATGTCTTGTATAATTTTAACATGACCTACCAGCTCTTATACTCAATACCCCGATCAATGAAGAAGGGCTTATGACGGAAATGTCGATTCTCCTGTTCCTTGGATGCTGCCTGACCTGCTGTACTTTTCCAGCAACACATTTTTCAAACCTGTCCAATGAAGGCAAGCATATTCTATGTCTTCTTGACCACTCTATCCACCTTTGCAGCAACCTTCAGGATACAATGGACCTGCACTCCTTGATCTCTCTGTCCATCAACGTTTCCCAAGGCTCTTTTGTTCATTGTATAATTTGCTGTAGAATTAGTCTTGCCTAAAAGCATCACCTCTCATTTGTCTGGATTGAAATCCATCTGCCACTTTTCTGCCCAACTCTCCAGTCTATCTATATCCTTCTGTATTCTCTGACAGTCCCTTATGCTTTCTGCTACTCCACCAATCTTCATGTCATCTGCAAACTTGCTGATCATACCAGCTGTGCCCTCGTCCAAATCATTTATGTGTATTAGAAACAACAGTGACACCAACACTGACGCCTGTGGAACACCACTGATCACCTTTCTCCACTTTGAGAAACTCCCTTTAACTACTACTCTCTGTCTCCTGTTGCTCAACCAGTTCTTTATCCACCTAGCTAGAAAAGCCTGCACATCATGTGACTTCACTTTCTCCATTAGTCTACAATGGGGAACCTTATCAAATGCCTTACTAAAGCCCATGTATATAACATCAACAGCCCTTCCTTCAACTATCAACTTGGTCACTTCCTCAAAGAACTCTATTAAGTTGGTAAGCACAATCTCCCCTGCACAAAACAATGTTGCCTATCACTAATAAGCCCATTCTTTTCTAAATATAGATAGATCCTATCCCTCAGTACCCTCTCCGGCAACTTTCCCACCACTTACGTCAGGCTCACTGGTCTGTAGTTACCCGGAATATCCCTACTCCCTTCTTGTACAGGGGGACAACATGAGTAACCCTCCAGTCCTCCGGCACCTCACCTGTATTTACGGATGCCACAAAGATATTTGTCAGGGCCCAAGCTATTTCCTCTCTCACCTCCCTCAACAACCTGGAACAGATCCCATCCAGTCCTGGGGATTTGTCCACCTTAATAACCTCTAGCCCACCCAACACATCTTCCCTACGTATGCTAATCTGATCCAGACTAATCAAACTTCTATCTTTAATCTCAAGATTCATCATGTTCCTTTCCTCAGTGAATACTGATGCTAAGTAAACATTCAGAATCTCACCCATTCTCTCAGGTTTGACACACAGCCTTCCTTCATTATCCTTTAGTGGACCAATCCCTTCCCTAGTTACCTGCTTGCTTCTTATGTAAGAATGAAAGGCTTTGAGATTCTCCCTAATTCTACTTGCTAAAGCTGTTTCATGACCCCTTTTGTCCACTTGATTCTTCATTTAAGACTTTTTCCTACTCTTCCAATATTCCTCAAGGAGGAGAAAGTGAGGAATGCAGATGCTAGAGATCAGAGCTTAAAAATATGTTGCTGGAGAAGCGCAGCAGGTCAGGCAGCATCAAAGGAACAGGAGAATCAATGTTTCGGGCATAAGCCCTTCTATAAGCCCTTCTTCCTGAAGAAGGGCTTATGCCCGAAACGTCGATTCTCCTGTTCCTTTGATGCTGCCTGACCTGCTGCGCTTTTCCAGCATCACATTTTTAAGCTCCAATATTCCTCAAGGGCCCGTTCTGTTCTAAGCTGCATTGACCTGATGTACGCTTCCCTTTTCCTCTTGGCTGGTTGTACGATTTCTCCTGTCATCCACAGTTCACAAATCTTGCTTTTCCTATCCTTTGCCTTCAACGGAACATGCCTATCCTGCACTATCTTTAATCTAACTTTGAAAGCCTCCCACAAATCAAATGTGGACTCCCCTTCAAATAGCTGTGTCCAATCCACATTTCCCAGCTCCTGCCGAATTTTGATATAATTGGCCTTGGCCCAGTTTAGTACTTTTCCCTTAGGACCGCTCTCTTCTTTATCTACGAGTATTCTAAAATTTACAGAATTGTGGTCACTGTTCCCAAAGAAATCCCCTACCACAACTTCTACCACCTGTCCTGGCTCATTCCCCAGTCCCAGGTCCAATATGGCCTCATCGGACTATTGACATACTGCTCTCGAAAACTCTTCTGAACGATTCTTACAAATTCTACCCCATCCAGACCTCTGACACTAAGTGTATCCCAGTCAATGTTGGGAAAATTAAAATCTCCCATCACCACTACCCTATTGCTCTACATCTTTCCATAATCTGTTTACCTATTTGGTCTTCTACCTCACGCTCACTGTTGGGAGGCCTGTAATACAACCCCAACAATGTAACTGCACCCTTCTTATTTCTCAGCTCCACCCATAATGCCTCACTACCCAAGACCGCCATTGTGTCCTCCTTTAGCACAGCCGTGATATCATCCCTGACCAGCAATGCAACTCCTCACCCCCTTTTACTTCCCACCCTGTCCTGTCTGAAGCACCTATATCCTGGAACATTTAGTTGCCAATCAACATGCCCTTCCTTCAACCAAGTCTCTGTGATTGCAATAACGTCATCCTCCCAGGCACCAATCCAAGCCCTAAGTTCATCTGCCTTACACCCTATACTCCTCGCATTAAAGTAGATGCACTTCAGGCCACCAGTTGTTTTGCACTCATCTGCTCTCTGCCTACTCTTCCCTTTATTAATGCTATCTTCATGATTCTGACAGTCTCCAGTTTCCACCTCGCTGCCTACTTGTTATCTCTTCTGATCCCAGCCCTCTGCCACATTAGTTTAAAACCTCCTCAACAGTAGTAGCAAAAACTCCCCCAAGGACATGAGTTCCAGTCTGGTTCAGATGTAGACCATCCCTTTTGTAATAGTCCCAACTTCCCCAGAACTGGTCCCAATGTCCAAAAAATCTGAACCCCTCCCTCCGACACCATCCCTCAAGCCATGTGTTCATCCTGCCTATTTTTTCATTTCTACGCTGGCTAGCACGTGGAACTGGTAGTAATCCTGAGATCGCTATCTTTGAGGTCCTCCCCTTTAACTTCTCTCCTAGCTCCCTGAATTCTTCTTTCAGGACCTCATCTCGTTTTTTACCCATATTGTTGGTGCCTATATGCACTAAGACAACTGACTGTTCACCCTCCTCTTTTAGAATGTTCAGTGACATCCCTGATGGCAACGTACCATCTGGGAGTTCCATTTTTGGTCACAGAACTGCCTATCTACTCCCCTCGCAATAGAATCCCCTATGACTATGGCTCTATAAGTCTTTTTCCCGCCTTCTGAATAGCAGTGCCTGCTATGGTGCCATGATCTTGACATCTGCTGCCCTCTCCTGGTGAGCCATCTCCCCCAAGAGTATCCAAAATGGTAAACCTGGTGTGGAGCCACTGCCCAAAATAAATTAAGCCCTTACCCTTCCCAGTAACCCTCGCTTCACCTCACCTTCTCTTCTCGCCACTTTGACAAAATGGAGGCCCGACTCCCTAGGTAAGTCCCTTTTGAAGTGGGAAAACTTACCCTTCTCGGCACCCCACGCTTCACCTTACCTTCTCTCCTTGCCCCTCTGTCAAAATTGCTTGGTCAGGAACTGCTGAACCACGTCGACATCTGTATCACTCAGACTCTGGAGAAAACAATATGACAATGGAGTTCTTTGCAGGAATAATACATGCTGGTGGATAAAGCACTGCAATTTGAACTTATTTTATTGAAATGAAACACTTGTAAGATAAAGACAACAACTCTTGCACAAATTCAATTACTTTTCTCAATCCAACTTGGTTGCCTGGGAAACACATATACTAGCCGCTCTGGTGAACTTGCTGTTGGATTCTCCTCATTACGAGGGTGGGTCTCGCATGGAGACTTCATTGGCCGAGTCTTCACTGAGGGTATGGCTGCCAGGTGACCCTTCTTATCCCTCTGTTCTGAGCCCTTCTGGAGCATTCTCCAACTTCAGCCAATGAGGTCACATTTAAGGGTTCGCATTACCTAATGAGGGTAGGTCAGTTCATCTTTGGTGTACACATCCCCTCTCTGAGATATGAATACTCCATCGTGCCAAGGGATCTGGTTGAAACCTGGGAATGAACAAACATAATGTCCCACCCTATTATTGTTGCTGAGTACTGTTTAATGAGTTTCAGGCCCTAATGACTCTCCCATTGTTAAGGTCAACCACTTCTGTTCCATGTACAATACACCTCTGAGCTGAAAGTTTCTTTAAATAACAGTTCCAAGACAATATGAGACATCTCTACAACAGATGGGATTTGAACCATCCTGGATCAGAGATAGGGATGCCTGTTTGCTTTTGACCTCTGTTAACCTTGGCCCTTTTATCATTCCGCCTGGTGTTTTTCCAGAAACTGTTGAGCAAATGTTATGTAGGGCCTAGTTGCTTAGGCTGTTGGCCACTCGGCTACAGTTCCTCCTCTTGATCCCATGAGCCTCAGCAAATAGGATCACACAAACTAAGTCAAACGCCCTTCTCAGGCAAGTTTCTGAGTCTTAGACAGTCAGCCCAAAATCCCTAACTCTTTTACCATACAAATATCCTTAAAAGCTTCACTTTAAACTTCATGCATAGAAAACTTAAACATTGGAAAAGTCAAGATGACACATGTCCTAATCTCAAACATTTCTTTAAATGCAATACAAAACTCAAACATCTTAAAATTAAAAATACACCCTTTCCCCAAATTCAAATACAAAATTAATCTTTACAGTATGTATAAAAAAGTCTTGAATGTATGCCTGAAGATTGTTGGTTGAGAAGCATCTCCATACTCTGTAGCAGTTCCTTCATACACCGGATGAGTTTTAACTACAATGTGATCCCGATAGTCCCAGAGAGTACCATCATCACACTAGGCAGCTGTGGCAGAAGACAATTACCTGTAGCCAGATGGCTCTCTCCTGTCTGGGCAACACGGTGGCTCAAAGGTTAGCACTGCTGCTTCACAGCACCAGGGACATAGGTTCAATTCCATTGTTGGTTAGGATTTATACTTTCTCCCCCTGTCTGCATGAGTTTCCTCCCACAATCCACAGATTTACAGGTTAGGTGGACTGGCCATGCTAAATTGCCCATAGTGCCCAGGGATATGTAGGTTGAATGGATTAGGCATACGAAATGCAGGGATAGGGTAGGGTGTTGGGTCTGGGTGGGATGTTCTTCAGAAATTTGGTGTGGACTTGATGGGCCGAATGACCTGATTCCACACTGTAGCGATTCTATGATTCTACGAATTTGTCTCCCAAAGATGAAGGTGATGATAACAAGAGGGGTGTCCACTGAATGCCACTCAATTCTTGAAAGAGGTAAAGTTAGTATCTGTTCCTATTTTATTCAATACCTACATGGATTACCATCCACAGTATGCACCAGTGGAGACATATCCATTTCCTCCTGCTCCTTGATCAAACTTTTCCCCACTGTTAATTACATTCTTGTTTATCCAAATTCCCTTTCATTCTAAAATCAGGATTGGCATCAGCGACTGGGACTTGCTCGGGATCAGGATCGGGATCAGTGACTGGGACTGGCCTGATGTCAGGATCAGGATCAGGGTCAGTGACTGAAATTGGCCTGGGATCAGGATCAGTGACTGGAACTGGGCTGGGATCACGATCAGGATCAGTAGCAGTGTCTGGGATTTGCTTGGGATCAGAATCGGGATCAGTGACTGGGACTGGCCTGGGAGCAGGATCAGGATTGGGATCAGTGACTGGGATTAGCCTGGGATCAGGATCAGGATTCGTGGGTGGCATGGTGGTGAGCACTGCTGCCTCCCAGCGCCAGAGGCCTGGGTTTAATTCCCGTCTCAGGCAATTGTCTGTGTGGAGTTTGCACATTCTCCCCGTGTCTGCGTGGGTTTCCTCCGGGTGCTCCGGTTTCCTCCCACGGTCCAAAAATGTGCAGGTTAGGTGAATTGGCCATGCTAAATTGCCCGTAGTGTTAGGTGAATGGGAAAATGTAGGGGAATGGGTCTGGGTGGGTTGCTCTTCGGAGGATCAGTGTGGACTTGTTGGGCCGCAGGATCTGTTTCCCCACTGTAAGCAATCTAATCAGTGACTGAGGTTTGCACTGGTTTGGGAGTGGGATTAGAGACTTGGACTTAGAGGTGCAGTCACTGTTAGGCCAGGGAATCAAAGATCATCAGGAGTAGATGGGAATGTGGAATTTGCAGCACCAACATATCAGCCATGAAAGCATTATGTAACATTTCAATCCACAGAACCTTTTCCAGATGTTTCCATTTCCCAGCTCATCATTAGCATTGATGTTTGACGGCTGTTTTGGAAGCTCTGAAGCTTTATCACATAGCTGATCACATTTTATTGACACAAAGAAAGCCAATTTTTGAGTTGCACTTGATATCTGTCACAATGATGGAAATTTTGACAGATATTAAATTTCTAATTTTTCAGAATCAAAATTTTTTTTATATGAAATTCATATTTTTCAATCAAAGTCATATCGCAGCGAATGGACAGTTCCTGATAAGATTGTTTGACAGTTTAATCTTTAGACACTGCAGTCCTTGAATAAGCTACAAAAGAATATTCCCTTTAGCAAGGTATAATAAAAAGACAAGCACTTGTATTTATGGTTTTAATATTGCCTATCCAGAAACAATCTTAAGATCATTTATGAAGCAGATTTGTGGTGATTTATGAAGGTCTGACCAAGAGCTTAGGCAAAGCAGGCATTTTCTGTGCATCGAGCAGTTTCTGTATTAAAAATAATTATTCAAGTACTCTTGCCAGGCTAGTGGACAAGGGACACAGAATTCTGTTTGTGATTCAACTCAACTTTAATTAACAAAATATTCCTTATCACTAATACCATGGGAGCATTTCCCAAATCCCTAAAGTGTTTGCTCTCTATCTAGCTCTATACATCAGAGAAAGGATATTACTCACAACAATCCACATGTTTGAGCTTGACCCTTGGAATCTCTTTACTCTCCATCATATAACTAGCTCTTTTTCACGAAGGTGGGTCTCACAGGTCAGGCTGGATCTTCTCCTGGATCTTCTTGGATTGCCCCGCAATGTTCTGCTGTGAATCTTCACTGAGAGGGTAGTCTCCAAGTTTGTGTCTCGCCCGGAACCTTCCTGAATGTTTTGTGGTCTTTGGCCAATGGGGTCATGAGAGGGGTTCACAGCATCCAATGGGATCATGATAACATCCTCCACTGTTGCTATGTTGGGTAGGTGGAGAGCACACATCCTCAGGCCCTGACTGGAAATCAAGGTGCCAGAAAGTCTAGTTGATACTCTTCCAAAATAAAACCTTCAGGCTGGTTGTAACTAGATCCCCCCAAGCCTTAATACCTCTTTGACCTTGATTTCCAATGTTCCCTTCAGCTGATAGCTTCTGTTTAATTTAATGTGGCCAATTTTCTGTCAGATTCAATTTCTCCAGTTGTGGTTCAATTTAAAATGTCCAATTCTGGGCGGTGGTCTATTGACCACACAGGGAACTTTGAGAAGGAGAAGCAGTGGAGATGTCATGGAGTCATAGAATCATTGAGATGTATAGCACTGAAACAGACCCTTCAGTCTAACTCATTT
Organism: Hemiscyllium ocellatum; assembly: GCF_020745735.1. Taxonomy (NCBI): domain Eukaryota; kingdom Metazoa; phylum Chordata; class Chondrichthyes; order Orectolobiformes; family Hemiscylliidae; genus Hemiscyllium; species Hemiscyllium ocellatum. Next base: position 119,485,206 of record NC_083405.1, on the reverse strand, counting down.
ATGCTAAATTAATCTAATCTCATTTGCTAGCATTTGGCCCTCATCACTCTAAACCCTTCCTATTCATCTACTCATCCAGATGCCTTTGAAATGTTGCAATTGTACCAGCCACCACCACTTCCTCTGGCAGCTCTTTCCATACACGCTCCACCCTCTGCAAGAAAAAAGTTGCCCCTTAGATCCCTTTTAAATCTTCCCCCGTCACCCTCAACCTATGCTCTCTAGTTCTGGAAACGACCTTGATTATTTACCTTATCCATGCCCCTTATGATTTTATAAATCTCTATAAGGTCACCCCTCAGCCTCTGACACTCCAGAGAAAATAGCCCCAGTCTATTCAGCCTCTCCCTAAATCTCAAGCTCTCCAACCCCAGCAACAGCCTTGTAAATCTTTTCTGAACCCTTTCAGGTTTCACAACATTCTTCCAATAGGATGAAGACCAGAATTGCACGAAGTATTTCAAAAGTGGCCGAATCAATGTCCCGTACAGCTGCAACGTGACCTTCCAACTCCTATACTCAATGCAGGGATTTAATGAGGGAAAACCAGAATGTGAGGGCTAGATAGGTGAAGAAATGACAAAGGATGTACAAGCTGTCAATAATGGCTAAAGTGTTCTCAACTGCCCGAGATCATCTAAGAATTGAAAATCATTCTCCAGCGCAGTTGACTCGATGATATATAATGTGACCTATTGACTTTTGAATTCTGTTGGCCAATGTAAAAGGAAGGCTTGCCATGAGTTAAAATAGTTTCTTAAGATAAATGCGAGGTGCTGCATTTTTGGAAAGCAAATCTTAACAGGACTTGGGAGTGTTGCTGAACAAAACGACCTTGGAATGCAGGTTCATAACTTCTTGAAAGTGGAGTCGCAGGTAGATAGGATAGTGAAGAAGGTATTTGGTATGCTTTCCTTTACTGGTCAGAGTATTGAGTACAGGAGTTGAGAGGTCATGTTGAACTCTACAGGACATTGGTTAGGCCACTGTTGGAATATTGCATGCATTTCTGGTCTCCTTCCTACCGAAAAGATGTTGCAAAACTTGAAAGGGTTCAGAAACAATGTACAAGGATGTTGCCAGGGTTAGAGGATTTGAGCTATAGAGAGAGGCTGAATAGGCTGGAGCTGTTTTCCCTGGATTGTCGGAGGCTGAGGGGTGACCTTCTAGAGGTTTGCCAAATTATGAGAGGCATGGATAGGATCAATAGACAGTCTTTTCCTTGGGATGGGGGAATCCAGAACTTAGGGGCATAGATTTAGGGTGAGAGGGGAAAGATATAAAAGAGGCCTAAAGGGCAACCGTTTCACGCAGAGGGTGGTGTGTGTATGAAATGAGCTGCCAGAGGAAGTGGTGGAGGTTGGTACAATTGCAACATTTAACAGGCATCTGGATGGGTATATGAATAGGAAGGGTTTAGAGGGAAATGGGCCAAGTGCTGGCAAGTGGGACTAGATTGGGTTAGGATATCTGGTCAGCATGGCCGAGTTGGACTGAAGGGTTTATTTCTGTGCTGTACATCTCTATGATTCTATAACAGATGAAGTGGCAGACTCCTAAGGTGTCTAGATAGATAGAAAAAGAGATTGAAGTACTAAGTTAGAAAATGGCCACAGGGATTAGCACGGTGGCTTAGTGGTTAGCATTAAAGTCCCAGATTCAATTTCAGCCTCAGGTGACTGTATGTGTGGAGTTTATACGTTGTCCCCGTGTCTGCGTGGGTTTGTTCCGGTTTCCTCCCACAGTCCAAAGCTGTGCGGGTCAGGAGAATTGGTCCTGCTAAATTGCCCATAGTGTTAGGCACATTAGTTGGAGGGAAATAGATTTGGTGGGTTACTTTTCTGAGGGTCGGTGTGGGCTGGTTGGGCTGAAGGGCCTGTTTCCGCACTCTAGGGAATCTAATCAGCTGACTGATCCAGATTGGCCAACCTCTATGAACAGATATCGAATCGACAAAAGATAGTCAGAGCTGAAAGTAACACTTTCTTCCTGGTCATTGAAACCAGTCCATCTTCCACACCTTTCAGCATTTTGGAAAGCATGTAAAGGTCATAATCAACTATTTTATTCACATAATTTTGAGAACTTTTCGATGTTGGAGATGAAGCATCTTCTATAATTTCCAGTATGGAAGCAAGGTCTGCAAACATGTTTCTTTTAAGTTTGTTTAATTAGAGAAATATGGAATGGTGACTTGGGACATTGAGTAAGTTAAAGGAGGAGATAGACGTATTTTTAACTAACGATGGGTTGAAAGCTTATGAAGAATGGGTGGCAAATTGGAGTTAAGACCCAGATGGGGTCAGCCATGAACGTATCAAGTGACAGAATAGGCCTCAGGGGCTGAATTGCCTACTCCTGCTCCTAGCCCTTATGTTCTTATGTGGGCAGCACTGGCTGGTTCAGCAGTTGCTTCTCAGCCTTAATTCCCCTTGACAAGGTGGTGGTGAGCTGCATAATTGAGCTGCTGCAGTCTATTTGATGAAGGTACATCCACTGCGCTGTAAGAGAGGTATTGACCCAACAACATCAAAGGAGCGGCGATACATTTCCAAGTCAGGATGTTGAATGGCTTGGAAAGGAAATTGCAGTTGACGGTGTTCCAATATATTTGCTGCTATTGTTCTTTAAGATAGAAATGGTTGTGGGTTTGGAAGGTGCTGTTACAGGAGCCTTGGCAAATTGTTTCAGTGTGTCTCGTACATACTATACACTGCTGCTACTGGAGCATCGGAGGCTGAGGGGTGACCTTCTAGAGGTTTATAAAATCATGAGGGGCATGGATAGGATAAATAGACAGTCTTTTCCCTGGGGTGGGGGGGTCCAGAACTAGAGGGCATAGGTTTAGGGTGAGAGGGGAAAGACAAAAGAGACCTAAGGGGCAACTTTTTCACACAGAGGGTGGTACTTGTATGGAAGAGCTGCCACAGGAAGTGGTGGAGGCTGGTATAATTACAACATTTAAAGTACATCTGGATGGGTATTTGAAAAGGAAGGGTTTGGACTATATGGGCCAAGTGGGACTAGATTGGATTGGGACATCTGGTCGGCATGGACGAGTTGGACAGAAGGGTCTGTTTCTGTGCTGTACATCTCTATGACTCTATGATTCTACTGATTACGAAGCATGTGGTCAGAGCTAGCTGGAATCGACTGGCAAAGGAGACCAGCAGAAAAGACAGTTGAAGCACAGTGACAGCTATTTAACAGAATATTTCATGACTTCCATCAAATGTATATCCCCGAGAGGAAGAAGAATTCCAGGAAGTAGATAAACTAACTACCATTAAGTTAGTTAAGGATAGCATCACATCGAAAGAAAATGCATATAATGTGGCAAAGACGAGACGTAAACCAAAAGTTTAAAGAAAGAGAAAATAAACGATGAGGGTACAAAGGATGGCAAGAACTTTTAAACTGTATAAAATGGAAGAGAGAGGCCAAAATTATCATAGGCCCCTTGGGAGAATGGGGCTGTGGGAATAATTATTGGAAACTAGGAAATGGCAGTGGAGTTGAATCTATACTTTGCATCAATCTTCATGATGCAGGGCACTAACATTCCAAAATTACTAAATAATTAGTGGTTTAAAGGGAAGTGGGGCAAAGTGGGGAGGAAACAAACATGATACAATCACCGGAAATAATATCCTTCGATCTCTAAGGATCTCCAAGATGGTGTTGGAGCATGGTGACTATTTGTGAGCTCTCTGAATCAGATCATCCCATCACACACTTTTATACTCACTCTACACTTTTAAATCTCAATTGCATGTCTGTCAGAATGACTCACAATGTTCTTTTGAATCTACTTACAGATCTGGCAATCTTTGTACCTCCGGAAACAACCAATGGCCTGACTGAATCTGACCCGACGAAGACCGGGACTTCCCAGAGCAATGGACTGCATAACTGACAGGGCCGTGACCACTGAAGCTGGATTTGCAACCGTGACAACATCTGGACCGGCTCCTTACTGGCTTCTCGAAGGCCTGACCCAGACGGTGATTGGCGAGCCAATTCCATGGAGTAGGCCCAACGTGGAGCCGATGGCCGACCTGATTTTGTGGAGATCTGACCTGAGGGCCTGACCAGACTGAGCACAAGTCCCTCCAGAGTGCCTGAGGCCACGAACTGTGCCTAGGACCCCATCGGACACACCCAGTAACCTTCCGGTACAGCGGACCATCCACGTTGACTCCCAGGCCACTTCCCTAAGGAGTGTGGGAGAAACGCTGGCCTGCAGGTGAGACTGAAACAACAGGATACTCCTGGCAAACCTCCAAGCCATTGAAAACAAAATGGATTAACTTAGGTAGATTTACCTTCCAAAGGGAATTAAGAGACTAATCTATGCTTTGTTTTACAGAGACATGGCTCCCTCCTGCTACACCTGACTATGCCTTGCGAACTGAAAGTGTCTCTATCCCCTGGATGAACCGTTCAGTGTCCTCGGGCAAGGCAAAGGGCAGAGGGGTTTGCACCCTGATCAACGCGTCCTGCTGCTGAGACCTGATAACTCTGGCGAGTGACTGCTCCCTGGACTTGGAATATCTCACGGTGAAGTGTCGTCCCTCCTACCTACTGCGGGAATTTACTTCTGTTATCCTGACAGCAATTTATATTTCACTCCATGTGGAAGAGAAGAGTACACTTGATGAAATATACACTGCCACCAATAGCCTTGAGACGGAATACCCTGAGACCCTGTGGATTGGAGCTAGTGACTTTGACCAGGCCAACATCAAGAGTGTGCTACCTAGATAGCACCAACATGGCTCCTGTACCCCCAGAGGCTCAAATATCCTGGACCATTGCCATACAACCATCAAAGATGCCTTCCACTCCAATTCCCACCCACAGTTTGGGCAATCAGACCATAAGGTTATGCTTCTTCTCCTAGCTTACAAGCAGAAACTGAAGCTTGAGGACCTAGGACAGAAAGTTGTGCATTGCTGGTCTGAGGAAATGGATGAGTAAATGGCTCCTACATGACTGCTCAGAGTCAGTGGACTTGTCCATATTCAGTGGCCAACATAAATGAATATGTCACTGCCATCACAAACTTCATCAGTAAGTGTGTAGAGGATGACGTGCCAAAGAAGTTAATTCAGGTGTTCCCCAGCCAGAAACCGTGGATGAACCAGTAGATCCACTCCCAATTGAAGTCCAGGTTTGAGGTGTTCAAGTCAGGTGACCCTGACCTATGCAGGAAATCTAGGTGTGATCTTCGTCAAAATATCAGGGATGCCAAGAGACAATACCAACTAAGCTAGAGTCCCAGACTAACCACACGAACACACGTCAACTGTGGTAAAAGTTTTAGCCAGGAACCTAGCTGGAGAAGCAACTCCATAATGATCCTCTCTCTCTCTCTGACATCTCTCCTGTAAGAACCTCTATTTGATTTTACCTTTTTTTGATGAAGGGAGAGTTTATGGGGATGTTGCAAGTAATTGGAACAGCATCATTAAGTTGCGGTAGAGTCGACTGTGTTTTTACAAAGGTTATTATTCTAAATTTGGTTCTCTTTTGTTCATGTTCCATTCGGTGATCTATAAAAGAATTCTGTTTTGCTTCAAATTGCATAGTTGGACCAGCTGCATAACTCCTGGAATAACCATCTTACACCTGCTCAAAACAACTAGACAACTCAAGGTCTGGGCTACCTTCTTGAAAGGTTTTGAGGGGGTCTGGCCTGGTCCATATCAAACATGCAAAACAATAATTTTCACTGCATCTCAGTACAGGTCGCATTAATATATATAATCAAACCAGGAAATAGCAACAGAAATAATTGATAGCAATCTTCCAGGAATCTTTAGATTCTGGAAATGCCTTGGAGGGTTGGACAACTGCCAGTGTAACACTTTTATTGAAAAACTGAAAGAGATAAAAAGGTAGGTACCTATCGGTCAATTAGCTTAACTTTATTGGATATCTGTCACTGGGAAACTGTTAGAGTCTATTATAGACGATGTAATAACAAAGCATTTAGTTATAATTTTATTAACCAAGGAACTCATTATTGACTTTTGGCAGGATGTTACTCATGCCCCCCTACACATTAACAGCACAGAGGTGGAACAAGTGGAGAGTGCCAAGCTCCTGGGAGTGGTCATCAACAACAAGCTTTCTTGGACTCTTCATGTGGACGCACTGGTTACAAAGGCCCAACAATGTCTCTTCTTCCTCAGACAGCTGAGGAAATGGCATGAGGGTGAATAGCCTCACCAACTTTTATAGGTGAGCCATCGATAGCATTCTGTCTGGATGTATCACTACCTGGTGTGGGAACTATACCATTCAAGATCGGAGACGGTTACAGAGAGTGGTGAACTTGGCCCGGACAATCACAAAGGCCAACCTCCCATCTATAGAATCCATCTCCCAGGCCCGCTGTCAAGGAAAGGCCGCCAGCATTCTCAAAGATCCATCCCACCCTGACAATGCTTTTCTATAACCTGTACCATTGGGGAGAAGGTACGGAAACCTGAACACACACACCAGCCGGTTTCAAAACAGTTTCTACTCTACTGTTGTAAGAATACTAAATGGACTCACAAACTCTTAATATTCCCCTGTACCTATGTTTTGGTTTTTGCTGCTGTTTACCTATTATTTACTATCTATACTACTTAACCCTGTGATCTGCCTGTATTGCTCACAAGACAAAGCTTTTCACTGTGACTCGGTACACGTGACAATAAATTCAATTCAATTCTATTAACCAACACCTGTGGGACCAGGATTGTGCCATTTGATGAAATATTCTAGATAATCAAGAAGTATTCTCCATAATCAATGTAAAAACACACAAATAAATATTAGAAACGCAATGCAGGGGTATACTCGTCACTGTTACACTTTATTTACAGCATAAATCACTTAAATTATAATGATTTGGAGATGCTGGCGTTGAACTGGGGTATACATAGTTATAAATCACACAAAACCAGGTTGTAGTCTCACAGGTTTAATTGGAAGTACTAGCTTCGAAAAGCTCTGGAAGCTTGTGCTTCCAAATAAACCTGTTGGACTATAACCTGGTGTTGTGTGATTTTCAACATAAATAATAACGCAACTTTGCCTTAAGTAAAACTTACCAGCAGAGATCCTTCTCACTCGTGCCCTCAACTGACTACTCTGACATTGCAGTAGTTCATGGTATTTAAGCAGAAATTGAATCAACTGTTGATATTTCCATGGCCAATCTATTGAACAACAAGTACATTTACATTGAAGTAAGCAAATTAAAAAAAAACTATAGTAATGGGACAGGACAATGCAGTAACTGTCATGGTATCTGAGCTCTCTGATTGTTGCCCATTTATTGAGAATATTGGTTCATATGTTTCTGGTTGAAACAAGTTTGTTGCACGTAATATGATCAAGCCAAGTCAGAGTGGGTTCTTGAAGAGAAACTCCTGCCTGATAGACAGATTAGAATTACTTGGGGAATCAACAAGCGGGATAGACCAAGAGGATGATGTGGAGGTGCCGGTGTTGGACTGGGGTGGATAAAATTGGAAGTCACACAACACCAGGTTATAGTTCAAGAGGAGTTAGGATCACAAGCTTTCAGAGCACTGTTCCTTCGTTAGACGAAGTAGGAAGAGACATGTAGACACAGAATGTTTAGGCAGACAGCTAACGGCAAGGTAATTCCAAGTGATTAAGAATGTCAACAGATACAGATAAATAGTGTAAGTAAAGTGTCAGCAGATTAAATAACAAGGTTTTGTAGGTAATAGGTAGCTTACTGTAGTTATGAAAATCTGAATCGTATGGCACTCGTAGCTGCTTGGAGTTGAATATTTTTTCAGATTCTACTCCTTTATAAGGAAGTGAAAACCACGTAACTCCTGAATGACAGAGTTCTCATTTTAAGTCTTGCTGCCTACTTCTGCGTTCCACGATCAACATAGATAATTTCTCAATGAATTAATTTATTATGCTAAACTCCTCAACTCAAACAGCCTTCAACGTTCTGAATTCAGAGGACTAACTTACCCATCTTGAGGTAGAGATTAGGAATGGGATTGGGGACCAACATGTGTTCCCATCTATAGTGATATGCTCCTGGTGATGTCTGCCTAAACTAGCTGTGACCAGAAACATTCAGGTTCATACACTTTCCATCATTCACATCACCAGCAGCATTCAATGCATTCTTCAAAGCGAGGTCGGCCTACCTGGTGCCAATCTGCAACAGCAAAGGCCCACAAACGGTAATGACAGAGAGAAAAACGAAACTGCCCAGTGAACCTGTTGTGATAGAGGGATGAATGAACATTTCCTACCACATTGTGTAAACTTCACTTATCTTTTCTCACTGATATTAGAGGTTCACAGATTGAAAACCCAGGCGCAGAATCAAGGCTGACATCGGAAAGGTGATGGCCGAGTGGTATTATCGCTGGGCTGTTAACCCAACCACCCAGTTTTAGGACATGGGTTTGAATCCTGTCATGGCAGATGGTGGAATTTGAATTCAATAAAAATTTGGAATTAAAGAGTCTAATGAGGACCATGAGTCCAAGGATGATTGTTGGGAAAAACCCATCACTTATGTCCTTTAGGGAAGGAAGCCAGTGTCCTTACCCAGTCTGGCCAACATGTGACTCCAGACCCCGAGCATTGTGGTTGACTGTTAACTGCTGTGTGGGTAATTAGGGATGGGCAATACTGCCTGGCAAATGAGGTCCTCACTTTGTGAATGAATAAAAGATTTGTTTGTCCAGAAGTAAAAGGCCGTCTGGGAAGGCGAGAACCTAGACTTTGTCTCTCCTTTTGGAGAAGTCACAGAAGAATCCATGATACAGTTTGAAGAAGAGTAGGGAGAGTTTGATGATGATACAATTACTTTGTGGTTGAAGATCACGGGAAGAATGCACGAGACGTTTTCTCGATCTGAAGGATCTTGAACTGTTAGGGCACAGGAATTCCTCATTTGGAAAGGCTTTGTTATAAACAAAGTCTTACCACAGGCCATATCTTTCCTCAGCCTTGTGTCTGGTTCTTCAGTGCTTCTACTGCTATGTTCCACATGAGTTTTCTCACTCAACAGCCTCGTGATCCCATGCCTATTGGTCAAAATCAACCATTGATTCCTCTACAGAAAGCAGGGGAAGGGATTATCGAGACATCTACTAAAAGGTGCATTTGGTACCTTCCTCAATGGTTTCAACTATAGACAGAGGCTGAATAGGCTACGGCTATTTTCCCTTGAATGTTGGAGATTGAGGGTAATCTTATCGAGAAATTTATAAAATCATGAGGAACATTGATAGAATGAGTAGTCATGGTCCTTCTCCCAGGGTGGGGAAGTCCAAAACTAGAGGGGACAAGTTTAAAGTGAGAGGGGAAAGATTTAAAAAGGACCTAAGGGGGAACGTTTTCACGCTGAGGATAGTGAGTGTATGGAATCAGATGCCAGAGGACGTAATGGAAGCTGGTACAAGTGCTAGCTTTCTTCTCACTGTAATGTAAAAACACTTGTTTGGAAATACAGTGTTTCGGGATGTCTTGAAATCATGAAAGCTGGTACATATCTTCCTATAATTTATTAGGTAGGAAGCACTTCTGGCCACCCTGGCACTGGTGATTAGATTAGATTCCCTATTGTGTGGAAACAGGTCCTTCGGCCCAATAAGTCCACACCAACCCTACAAAGAGTAACCCACCCAGGCCCAATTCCCTCTGACTAATGCACCTAACACTATGGGCAATTTAGCATGGCCAATTCACCTGACCTGCACATCTTTGGACTGTGGGAGGAAACCGGAGCACCCGGAGGAAACCCACGCAGACACAAGGAGAATGTGCAAACTCCACACAGACAGACACCCGAGGTTGGGATTGAACCTGGGACCCTGGTGCTGTGAGGCTGCAGTGCCACCATAAACAGAACTATTCTCTTATCTAGAGGCTCACTGATGTTCAACATTTTGTGGCAAGGTACATCTTAACAACCTATACTCCCTCAAGCAATAATGCAATACTTTGGAATCACGTTAACCTCTTGAAACAGCCTTGCCAGTAATCAGGATTAAATGAGTTGCCGGGAAGTGGTGGAGGCCGGGACAATTACAACATTCAAGAGACATTTGGATGGATACACCACTAGAAAGGGTTGAGGAGGATGTAAGCCAAAAGCTGGCAGATAGGGCTAGATTAATTTAGGCTCAGCATGGATCAGTTGGGCTGTTTCCATGCTGCACAACTCTTGGGATGCTGAATTTGTGTGGGAGAGGTGGCAGAGCCAAAAGGGGAGGCATGTTGGAGAATATTGGAGGTTGGGATGACTGGTAAAAGAATCTATCCTTTTTTAAAATCTATTTTCCATAGTAGCGAATGTGTTGACAATTCACCAAAGATAAAGATCAGCTTTCAGGAATTGCAATTCAGTTTTGGTTTCAATCGAGTGTTATTTCAGTGGATGTGTATGCTTCCATACCAAGTCTGAACTACATCCCTTCAAGGTGTTGTCGCTCCCTGCAGCATCTAACGCTGAGTACCTGTGGAGAGTGGGACATACCCAGAGGTCTCCTGCCTCTTCTCACCCTCTCTGTACTCTCTGGGCTCCTGCCAATATTCCTTTTATCCATTCCCTCACCACCCCCCTTCATCAAGTCTCACAGTGCTTTGAATTTACCAGTATTCCCTGCTTTTTGGTCAGATTTCCAGCAATCGTTAGCTATTTTTGCTTGATCTCCAGAACCTACATGAGAGGGGAGTTAGGTCAGTTGGTTGGTTTACGAAGGAGTGACACCAACAATGCAAGTTCAATACCTGGCTGAGGTCAGCGTGAAGGCTCTGCCTTCCCAGTCATGCATGCTCCTTACTGGAGACGCAGTGGACTTTCAGGTTAAACTCATCACCAGCTGTCTCTCTTCAGTGAGAGAATAGGCAGTGATCCTCTGGGACTGCGGTGACATTCACTTTGTTCCCAAACTATTGCATTAATTTACATTGAAGCAAAAGCATTTGTTTCTTCATTCAAATGTGGGCATTCCCGTCTGGGACAGCATTTACTGCACAGCATAACCCGAGCTACCCTTGAGATGGTGGTGGTGAACTTTTTAAATGCCGCATTCCTTATGCTGTAGGTAGGTCCATAATGCCATTAGGGAGGGCACTCCAGGAATTTGACCCAGTGAGAGTGAAAGAACAACAATATAGTGGACCAGATTGGGATGGTGAGTGGCTTGAATGGGCCATTCTGGGGGTGTTGCAATGTTCTTCATGATGGATGTGGTCGTGGGTTTGGAAGGTGTTGTCTAAGGAACCTTGGTGAATTTTTGCAGATAGTACACACTGCTATTAATGAATATTGTTAGTGGAGGGAATGGGTAGTGGATTTGCTGCCAGTCAAGTGGGCAGTTTTGTCCTGAATGGTGTCAAACATCTTCAGTGTTATTGGAGCTGAAACCCATCCAGGAAAGTGGGATGTATCCTTCACTTGTGCCCTGTTGTTGATGGACAGGCTTTGATGAGTTGGGAGATGAATTACTTGCTGCGGAGTTCCGAGCTGGGAGAGCCTCTTGTATCAACAGCATTTATAGGTCTAATGTAGTTTAATGGCAATCCTCAGGGAGTTGATGGTGGGGGAATCCAGTGTTGCTATTCAATGTCAAGGGGCAATGGTTAGATTCTCTCTTGTTAGAGAAGGTCATTGCCTGGCATTTGTGTAGCCTGGAATTTACTTACCACTTGTTAACCCAGGCCTGGATATTGCCCAGGCATTATTGCATTTGGACATGGGCTACTTCAGTATCTAAAGAGTTGTGAATGGTACTATACATTATGCATTCATCAGCAAATTTTCCTACTCCTGACCTAATGAAAAAGTAGTTGAAGATGACGACACTGCCCTGAGGAGCTCCTGCAGAGATGTCCTGGAGCTAACGATCAACAATCACAAGTTTTGTGTCAGTTATGACTCTCGAAGAGTGCCTGATGGTAATGGTGAAGTGTGGGATAAGCCGGGCCATACAGTGGTGAAATTGTGCTGGGGAACAATTCAACTGCTGCTGTTGATAGCCCACAGAGCACCTCGTGTATGGCTAGATTTGAGTCGTTAGATCTTCCCAAAATCACTCCCACTTGGCATGGTTACAGTGCCACATGACACAATGGAAGGTATTCTCAATGAGAAGACAGACCTTTGTCTCAGCAAGGACTGTGTGGTGCTCAGATGGACAGATACCTCCATGACAGGTAGATGGGTGAGCATGAGGTTGAGTATGTTTATTCCTCTTGAGGGTTCCCTCACCATCTGCTGAAGACTCGGTCTTGCAGCTGGGTCCTTTGGGACTTGTCCAGTTGTGTCAGCATTGTCAAGTCACTCTTGGTGACAGATTTGAAGACCCCACACACTGAGAGTCCATTCTGTACCTGTGTCACCTCAATGCCTCCTCACTGGTATCCAACGTGGAGTAGATTCATCAGCTGGGGGAGGACAATATGTAGCAATCAATCATTCTTAAAGCAAAATAAACTCTGGATAGATTGGACGAGATAGGATGGATAACATTAAGCCCATAAAAACTGACAGAGCTGCAGTCGCTGGAAATCAGAAACAAGAACAGAAATTGCTGGAAAAGCTCAGCAGGTCTGGCAGCACCTGTGGCAGAGAAATCAGAGTTAACGTTTCAGGTCCTGTCCTCACAAATGATGGCAGTTAGGAACAAGTTGTTTTTATGCAGAACATAGGAGAGGGGTAGGAGATGAGGAGTGAACAATAGGTGGAGATAGAGCCCAAAGTGACAGAAGAACTGTCAAATAAAATCAGAAAGAACTGCAGATGCTGTAAATCAGAAAGAATAACAAAAGTTGCTGGAAAAGCTCGGCAGGCCTGGCAGCATCCGTGAAGAGAAATCACTAACGTTTTGGGTCTGGTGACCCTTCCTCACATATGCCGTTCTGAGGAAAGGTACAGCACCCAACACATTAACTTTGATTTCTCTTAACAGTTGTTGCCAGACCTGCTGAGCTTTTCCAGCAATTTCTGTTTGTGTTTGTGTTTGAGATGAGCATTAAGACAGACAAAGAAGTGGATAGCGATCAGGCTTTGAGGGTGAATAGCAATTAATGGGGACTGATAGTAGCTAGCAATGAGCTGTGTGTTATAGCAGATTATGTGATAACAAGGCCTGGTGTGTGGGGATTGAGGTAAGGACATAGGAGAGCTTGATCTGAAAATTGTTGAACTCGATATTGAGTCCAGAAAGCTGTAGTGTTCCCAAGCAGAATATGAGGTGCTGTTCTTCCAGCATGTGTTGAGTTTCACTGGAACACTGCAGCAAGCCTGAGATAGAGATGTTGGTTAGGTGACAGGGTAATGTGTTGAGGTGGCAAAAAAAAATCAGGCAACATTAAGCCCATGTTGTCTTATGCTCCAAAGTGCTTTGGGACATCTTGGACAGATACAATAAATGGATAAAGAGTAGAGCTGGAGAAAGCAGGTCAAGCAACATCAGAGGAGAGGTTTCCAACTCTACTCTTTATCCACTCTGACTGTCCAGCATCTACAGTTCTCACTTTCTCCTGGATACAGTGAGCAACCATAAAAAAACCCAAGTATTTTCCCTTTTCCGTGATGAAGCTATTGTCTCAGTTCCTTGCAGTGTCAGCCTTGATAGCCCCTGTGTTAAATCTCACAACAGCAATGACTGAAACTCGCTCACTATACAGAACTAATTTTTCCCCAATGATTCTTTGATTCTTGCTGTTCTGAGAAAAGAAACAGATGGGGATCTCACTTCGCCTCGAGGGAAGTTTGCAATTTAACATCGGTGAATTACAAGATAGTGATACTAGAGAGTAGAACAGGAAAGACATTGCGAATGTCACACAACTAATGAGTAACAAACCATTTAGATACACCAGGGAAACTTAGTGTGAGGTGCTTTCACATATCACTTATCTCATTATATCACAGGACAGGTTATTAGCAAATTACACTCCAGTTTACTTTGTTTGACAGAGCTGATTACTTTCCTTCCTATTACCGATCTGCAGTTTACTCCAAGCTTTCAATATACCAGTGTTAATGTTACCAATGATTTGGAGATGTTGGACTGAGGTGTACAAAGTTAAAGATCACACAACACCAGGTTATAGTCCAACAGGTTTAATTGGAAGCATTAGCTTTCGGAGTGCTGCTCCTTCAGGTGGTTGTGCTCCGAAAGCTAGTGCTTCCAATTAAACCTGCTGGACTGTAACCTGGTGTTGTGTGATTTTTAACAATGTTACCAATATCTCTGCAGCCCTCAACTCAACATGTTGTGAATGGTCTCTTCCCTCATTGTGCGTTCACTGAAAGTACATGCCACTGGTAATTTATTTCGGCACTCCCTTTGGAATCTGCAAAACACACATAGAGCTGAAAATGTGTTGCTGGAAAAGCGCAGCAGGTCAGGCAGCATCCAAGGAACAGGAGATTCGACGTTTCGGGCATAAGCCCTTCGTCAGGATGGCATGGTGAAGGGCTTATGCCCGAAACGTCGAATCTCCTGTTCCTTGGATGCTGCCTGACCTGCTGCGCTTTTCCAGCAACACATTTTCAGCTCTGATCTCCAGCATCTGCGGACCTCACTTTCTCCTCATAAAACACACATAGACCCCATGTTCCCCAAGCTAGAATATTGACTCCTCTTCCAAAGCACTTTGTTGACTGTAAGATGCTCTGGGGCTGAGTGAGCTTGTGAAAGATGCCAAATATGTATAATGGAAGAGTTTGGGACAAGGACTCTTCCACTACCCTTATTTGTCGCCTTTATTATTTGGAACCTTAAAAATGCATTGTTATTTATTTACATTTTTGATGCAAGTGGCATAACGCATCATTGAACAGAAACCACCATGCTTTCTGAATGTTTAATGCCATGCCAAATATGCGCTTAAGAAAGTTTTGGTGAGGTACCTTCTTGAATTGCAGCAGTCCTAATGATGCTGTTCTTCAGGGAGTGCCAGGGTTTTGAAGATACACCGAAGGAACACTGACATATTTCCAAGTTGGCACAGTGAGTAGCAGAGAGAGGAATTTGCAAATGGTAGTGTTTCCATGGTGGTGGTGGAAGCTTGCTTTTCAGACTGGAAGCCTGTGACCAGTGGAGTGCCACAAAGATTGGTGCTGGGTCCTCTACTTTTTGTCATTTATATAAATGACTTGGATGTGAACATAGGAGGTATAGTTAGTAAGTTTGCAGCTGACACTAAAATTGGAGGTGTAATGCACAGCAAAGAAGGTTACCTCAGATTAAAACACGATCTTGATCAGATGGGCCACTGGGCTGAGGAGTGGGAAATGGAGTTCAATTTGGATAAATGTGGGGTGATGCATTTTAGGAAAGCAAACCTTAACAGGATTTATATACTTAATGCTAAGGTCCTAGGGAGAGTTACTGAACAAAGAGACCTTAGAGTGCAGGTTCATAGCTCCTTGAAAGTAGAGTCACAGATAAATAGGCTAGTGAAGAAGGTGTTTGATATGCTTTCCTTTATTGGTCAGAGCATTGAGTACAGGAGTCGGGAGGTCATGTTACAGTTGGACAGGATGTTGGTTAGGCCACTGTTGGAATATTGCATGCAATTCTAGTCTCCTTCCTATTGGAAGGATGTTGTTAAACTTGAAAGGGTTGAGAAAAGATTTACAAGGATGTTGCCAGGGTTGGAGGATGTGAGCTATAGGGATGTGCTGAACAGGCTGGGGCTGTTTTCCCTGGAGCATCGGAGGCTGAGGGGTGACCTCATAGAGGTTTATAAAATCAGGAGGAGCATGGATAGGATAAGTAGACAAAGTCTTTTCCCTTGGGTGGGTGAGTCCGGAGCTAGAGGGCATAGGTTTAGGATAAGAGGGGAAAGATATAAAAGAAACCTAAAGGGCAACTTTTTCACACAGAGGGTGGTGCGTATATGGAATGAGCTGGTAGAGGAAGTGGTGGAGGCTAGTCCAATTACAGCATTTAAAAGGCGTCTGGATGAGTATATGAATAGGAAGGGTTTAGAGGGATATAGGCCAAGTGGGACTAGATTAGGTTCGGAAATCTCTTTGGCATGGAAGAGTTGGACTAAAGGTTCTGTTTCTGTGCTGTACATCTCTATGACTCTACACCAACCCTCCGAAGAGCATCCTACCCAGATCTACCCCTGCACCTATCCCCATAATCCTGTATTTCCCGTGGTTAACGTGCACATCCCTGGATACTATGGGCAATTTAGCACAGCCAATCCACTTAACCTGTTCATCTTTGGGAGGAAACTAGAGTACCTGCAGGGAGCCCACAAAGGCAACGTGCAAACTCCAGACACACAGTTACCTGAGGTTGGAATTGAACCCAGATCCCTGGCGCTGTGAAGAAGCAGCACTAACCATTGAGCCACCATGCCACCATGGGGGAAAATGTTCATTTCAGCTCTGATTCTCTTGTTTCACGGATGTTGGTTTCATGAGGCTTGGCCATCCCGGCTGGGTCAGCTGATCCCTGTGGCCATTTAAAGTTAGTACGTTAGCCTCTTTTCAAAAACTATTTTAGTCCATAACATCCCAGGTTTATACGTCAGCCAGTGGAATTCAAAGGCCAATAGGTCATATTTCATACCATAGGGACAAGTATGCTGCAGAATGATCTTCAATCGCTTGTTATTCCTGGTTTATTGGCAACACTTTCTCCACTTTTGACATCTCGTACATCTTCCCTCTGTTGTTCCTTCACCTGACCATGCAATCTCCTGTCTCGTCTTCACACATTCCTAGATAAATCCCTTATCTCTCCATCACTTCTCCTTCTCAATGTTCCCTGTCCCTGTACCTTTATAAATGGCCACAAATTTGCTTCAGAAAGCATTGTAGATTGTTTCTCGATGTGCAACATTAAAACCATAAATACAATTGCTTTCCCTTTTATTACACCTTGCTAAAGGGAGTATTCTTTTGTACATGAAAGAACTGCAGTGGCTAAAGATTAAATTATCAAGCAATGGAGTTGGCATGGAAGAGTTGGACCAAAGGTTCTGTTTCTGTGCTGTACATCTCTTTGACTCTACACCAATCCTCTATTGAACAAGTGTCAATTCTCTGTGGCATTGCCTTAATTGAAACATA
Organism: Hemiscyllium ocellatum; assembly: GCF_020745735.1. Lineage (NCBI taxonomy): Eukaryota > Metazoa > Chordata > Chondrichthyes > Orectolobiformes > Hemiscylliidae > Hemiscyllium > Hemiscyllium ocellatum. The sequence goes on along the minus strand of NC_083405.1, from coordinate 119,468,096 downwards.
TGAACTTCATATTAAAAAAAATCATTTTATTGCACTTACCAGATTCGAGAGAGAAATCTGTCAAAATGATGTATTTCCAGAATTGTGTCAGATATAATGTGTAACTCATAAATTGACTTACTTTGTGTCAATGAGATGTGTGATTGACATAAAGCTTCAGAACTTCAAAAACAGTCACCAAATGTCAATGCAAATGAAGAGGTGGGAAGTGGAAACATCTGGAAAATGTTCTGTGGATTGAAATGTTACATCAAGTGAACATGTCTAAGAATACGGAAAACGGAAGGCAACATAGTCCTTTGAGCCTGTTTTGCCATTCAACAAAACTGTGACAGATCGAGTTGTGCTCCAGATTCCACGTCTCCATCTCCTCCTGGTAACCTTTGATTCCTTTGGTGAACAACAATCAATCTTGTAAAATTTTAAATAATCCCTCTTGACCACCTTCTGATACAGAGTTTCAAAGTTGTCCAAGCCCTTGAGAGAAAAAAATAACCTCCTCATCCATGTGCTAAGAGGGAATTTCAAGACACTGACCCCGGCTTTTGTCTCATACTCAAGAGAAAACACCATTCCCATAGTTGCCTTGTCGACAGTATCCAGGATCTCATACACTCTAACTGAATCACCACTTACATTTCTACTTTCCTGTGAGAATAAGCCCAATCTGTCCAAACCTTTCTCATATGTCATTCTGCTCATTCCAAATTCAGGCAGAAGATATTAAAGTTTGAATACACGAATGAACGACTTCTTCCCCGCTGTTATCAGACATTTGAATGGACTTCTCTCTCTTTCTCTCTCTTTCTCTCTCTCTCTCTCTCTCACTGCACCTTCTCCATGGCTGTAACACTGTACTCTGCACTCTGTGCTGCTACCCTGCTGCACTTTGAAAGCTACAATCTGCCTGTGTAACACCCAAAAAAACAATTTTCACTGTTCAAAAACTGCAGATGATGTGAATCAGAATTGAAAACCGAAATTGCTGGATAAGTTCAGTAGGTCTGGCAGCATCTCTGGAGCTAAATCAGAGTTAGCGTTTCGGGTTGAGTGACCCTTCCTCAGAACACAGAACCTTTCATTGTACATGTTTCAACAATAAATCAAGTCATAATTTAATAAGCTTCATTTCACCTCCACCTCCTTCCAGCAGCTTCTGAGATATGGCTTCATCAATGTGTTGTATAAGTGAAGCATAACCTCCTTACTTATAAATTTAATTCCTCTTGAAATAAAGGAAAGCAATATTTACCTTGATGCTGTGTCCAACCAGACAGTTATGAAAACTCAGTGAGAAGATGGGCTGGATGGAGAAACAATTTTCCTGTACATCGTCTTGACTGGCCTTGGTTTAATTGTTGCGGTCGGTGATTATCATAGAGTCAGAGAGTCATTGAGGTATACAGCATGGAAACAGACCCTTTGGTCCAACTCATCCATGCTGACCAGATATCCTAAATTAATCTACTCCCATTTGCCAGAACCTGGCCCATATCCCTATAAACCCTTCCTATTCATATACCCATCTATATGCCTTTTAAATGTTTTAATTGTACCAGCCTCCACCACTTCCTCTGGCAGCTCATTCCATACACGCACCACCCTCTGTGTGAAAAAGCTGCCCCTTGGATCCTTTTTAAATCTTGCCTCTCAACCTAAACCTATGCCCTCTAGTTCTGGACTCACTCACTCTTGGGAAAAGACCTTGTCTATTCACCCTATACATGTTCCTAATGATTTTATAACTTCCATAAGGTCACTGCTCAGCGTCTGATACTCCAGGGAAAATAGCCCCAGCCTATTCAGCCTCTTCCTACAGCTCAAATTCTCGAACCCTGGCAGCATCTTTGTAAATCTTTTCTGAACCCTTTTCAAGTTCTGGAATCTAGAAAGCAAAAGTTGACCAACTTCCAAAGTAGAGATGGCTGCGTCTAACCACAATAATGTAGACATGAGTTTGATTCCTAAGGAAACATTTAATCAAATCAACAAAATGTCCCCAAGGAGGTCACCCCAGAAGTGAACGAAGAGAATTGTGGGATCAGAATATTCAATCGCTTTCCCAATTCTTTGTGACTCATGTAGTACAACACTGAGATCTCCCTGCACCTTGGAATTCCATGATTGTCATCATTTAGATCACTTTACTTTCCTTATTCTTCCTGCCAAAGTAAACAACTTTGCATTTTCCCACATTATTCCCTGTCTACAAGAATTGTTCTCGCTTGTTCCACCTATCTATACTGGTCTGCAATGTCTTTTACCCACTTCACAAAATGCTTTCTATACATCGTAAAGCCATCTGCAAAATGAGTTACCATGCCTAAAGTCCCCTCTTCTAAATCATTGGCTGAAATTGCAAAAAGTTGAAACTCTGATACCGACCAGCACCATGTAGGAGGTATTCTCCTGAAGATTCTATTTTCAAGCTGTATGGCTTTATGACTCAATGTGAAAATGGGATTTCATCTCCACAAGGACAGAGTGGTGGTTGGTCACTCTCACCGATACTCTCAAGGACAGAAGCATCTGCAGCTGGCAGATTGGTAAGGACAAGGTACGGTATGTTTTCCCACTTGTTGGTTCCCTCATCACCTGTTGCAGACCCAGTCTAACAGATCTGTCCTTTAGGATTGGACCAGGCTGGTCTGTAGTGGTGTCAACTGAGCTATTCTAGGTAAATCAGCTTGAAATCCCTCACCCAGAGTCAGGGACAGACTGATTTATGCACACCTTGTTTTCTGCCATCCAGCCAATCTTCCATCATGCTGATGTGTTACCAGCTACACAATAAGTTTCTGCTTTGCTCAGCAACCTTTGATGTAGCACTTTGTCAAATGACTTCTGGAAATCCAAGCACTGTGTCAATGGGCTGCCTTTTATCCATCAGCACATATTATCCCACCAAAGAACTCCATTAGTTAAAAATCACACAACACTAGGTTATAGTCCAACAGGTTTATTTGGAAGTATTAGCTTTGAAGTGCTGCTCATTCGAGAAGTAAGCTACCTGATGAAGGAGCAGCCCTCTGAAAGTTTGTATTTCCAAATAAACCTGTTGGACTATAACCTGACATTGTGTGATTTCTAACTTTGTCCAGCTCTGTCCAACACTAGCTCCTCCCCATTAAGAACTCCACTGCCATTTTGTTTTCTCCAGAGTCTAAGTGATCTGATGTCGATGTGGTTCAGTAGGTTCCTGACCAAACCTGTAAATGTTGTAACTGATTGGGGTGCTGCTTTAGCCATGACTGTGTGGAAAGCTGATGACCTGATCACTTCTCTCCATTGCTTCAGAAGGAAGAACTCTCAGCCTAAACTAGGCCTTTTGTGTCTGGCCAGCAGGAACCGAACTCCGATTTTAGAATGGCTCAGCACAGACTATTATCATTCGGCCCAACGGTTCACTGCTGGCTTTTTCAAAGGAATTACTCAATGAGCCCTAGTTCCCTCTTCTTTCCCCACAGCCATGAAAAGATTGCCCCGTTAAGTCTTTGTCCGATTCTCTTTGTGAAACTTCTGGTTGAATCTGTTCCCATGACCCTTTCAGGCAGCACCATCCGGATCACAAACACCCGCTGTCTAAATAAAACCATTTCCCCTCATGTTGCCCCTGGTTGGTTATCACACTTTCATGTTAAAACTGTGGCCTTTGGTTACTGACTCTCCTGCCTTGGAAATTGTTTCAACAAATTCCCTCATCGTTCTGAATGCCTGTCAAATCTCTGAATCATCTCTGCTCTTTGAAGAGTAATCACAGCTTTTCTTCTTTCATCATGTGAGGGAAGTCTCTGACATGTTTGGGCTGGTCGAATCAATGCCCATGATTTTATTTTATTTTTAGTTTCTGTTGTCGTGCGCTCCTGACAACATCATCGCAAGGCAACAGTGAACCTGCCAATTAGGAGAAGAAGGATGTTTGACTGAACAATGCACAGTGGTTTAGTGGTTAGCTCTGCTGCCTCTCAGCACAAAGGACTGAGGTTCTAATCCACCCTTGGGCAACTGTCAGTGTGGAGTTTGCACATTCTCCCCGTGTCTGTGTGGGTTTCCACTGGGTGCTGCGGTTTCCCACTTGTCACAGTCACTGGATCTGCATGTTGAGTGGATTGGCCAAACTAAATTAATCCACAGTGCCTTGAGATATGCAGGCAAGGTTAATAAGCCATGGGTATGTGGAGTTATGGGGATAGGATGGGGTGTTGAGTCTGGGTGGGATGCTCTTCAGGGGTTTGGTGCAGACATGATGGGCTGAATGGCCTCTTTCCAAACTGTCAGGATTCTGTGATAATCTGACTTGCCATATTGCTTGCCAGGAGTGTCATAACAGATTTGACATTCAGTTAGTTCTGTTTGACTCTCCACAGATCCTGCTGGACCTGTCCCTTGCTGTCTTTTATTTCCAATTTCTAGCAGCCTCGGTAGTTTGCTTTGATTGGTGTATGGCTGATTCGGAGAGTCACCATGGACACACTGTGGGTCATGTAATGGCTCTCTCCAGTACAAATCCAGCGCTTATTCTGAAAAGTCACTAACTCCCACCACCTTCTCAATGGACGGTGTTATCCAGCAAGGCCAACACCTCCCTATCCTGAAGGATCTGCCGTTATTCCCGTCTCCTCAAGTGAAAAGAGCTCACCAGATTTATTTGCTCCGCTCCACAATTAGGCCAAAGATAAAGATTTAAGCTAAATGCCAAAGGAAGTCACCCTGTGAGGTAAGTGTTACTTACTTTTAAATTGAAAATCCAGAGAAAGAGATATGTAAATAAGAGAGAGGAATTGACCCGATAAAAAATACCAATACCTGCAGGAGGGCAGTTTGCTTTAATAAATGGACTGCTCAGGTGGTATCTGTCACTGCACGAGACAGCTTGATCAGTAATAACCAGCTTGTTTTTCTACTGCTACTTAGTTTGTCTGTCTGAGATGTCCCTTAGAGCCACAACATGGGGAAAAGACATTCAGCCAATCCAACCCAAGCCATGCAATTTATCCTACTTTGGAATTGCTGATTGCCACCTCTCATCAGTGCTTCTCCATGTGAAATAACACTTGGAGGAAGCACTGAGGGTGGAAATGGCACAAAGTGTACACTGGGAGGGGGAATTTAAAGTGGCTTCACTAAGAAGGGCTCAGCAGCAGCACCACAGATCAAGCTGGGGTTGAGATCTAAAGGACATAGCTGCTAGACCGAGTCTGTGGCAGATTGTGAGGGAAAAACATACTCAACTTCATCCTTACCAAACTGCTGGCTGCAGATGCATCTGTCCATGACAGTATCAGTAAGAGTCACCACTGCACAGTCCTTGTGGAGACGACCTTCTACCTTCACATTGAGAATAACCTCCATCACATTGTGTGATAATAATACTGTGGCAAATGGGATAGATTTCAAACAGATCTAGCATCTTAAGACTGGACGTCTAAGAGGCATTGTGGGCCATCAACAGCAGCAATACTCCAGCACAACCTATGACCTCATAGCCTGGCAACAGTAAAATGGTGGAAGATGATATCAAGAGTGCTTTCAAGCAGTATCGTTTTTCAATAATCTGCTCGTGATGCCCAGTTTGGGTTCCACCAGGGCTACATAGCTCCTGACCTCCTACACTTTTTGTTCAGTCAATGACAAAAGAGATGAATTCCAGAGGTGAGGTGAGAGTGACAGCCCTTGGCAACAAGGTCACATTTGAACTGAGTGTGACATCAAGGATCCCTAGCAAAACTGGAAACAATAGCAATCAGGGGGAAAACTCTCCACTGGTTTAGACATGCTTGGCATTTAGGAAGATGGTTGTGGTTGTTGGAGGCCAGTCATCTCAGCTCTAGGACATCTCTGCATAAGTTCCTCAAGATTTGGAGATGCCGGTGTTGGACTGGGGTGTTCAAATTATAAAATCACACAACACCAGGTTATAGTCCAACAGGTTTAATTGGAAGCACTAGCTTTCGGAGCGACGCTCCTTCATCAGGTGACTGTGGAGGACAAAATTCTAAGGCACAGAACTTATAGCAAAACTTTACAGTGTAATGTAACTGAAATTATACATTGAAAAGTATCTTGATTGTCTGTTGAGTCTTTCATCTGTTCGAATACCATGATAGTTCCACTTCTTCCACGTGTAAATCACAAAACCCTTTTTTTAAAAAGTTGCATTCTCAGGTTAGCTGTAACAATGAGTGTTAGTTAGACAATATCTTGAAGGTGTTAGCCCCCAGTGTTCTCTGTATATGCATGATGTTTAGATTGATTCTAATCTGAAAAGTGAGAAAACAGAGTTTTACATGAATTCATGCAGTTTTTGAGCAAAGTACAATGTAACTCTGCAAGTACAAATTTAACCCACAAAATATATTTGTGCATGTGGGTCTTTGTCTGTTTGTGTGTGTGTGTGTCTGTCTGTCTGTCTGGGTTGGGGGTTGTGAGTGTGTGAGAGAGAGTATATATGTGTGTGTAGTGAGTGTAGAGTGTCTTACGTCTATTAGGGGGTCACGTGTGAGTGTGGGAGTGTGTGTGTGTGTCTGGGATGGGGGGTTGTGAGTGTCTGTGAGAGAGAATGTATATGTGTGTGCATGACTATAGAGTGGTCTAAGTCTCTGAGAGGATGCCTATGTGAGTGTGAGAGTGTGTGTGCCTGTAAAAGTGTGTGTGAGTGTCTGTGTGCGTGTCTGTGTACATGTGTATCCATGTGTATGTGTGTGTATAGGAATGCGTGTGTGTGTGTGTGTGTGTGTGTGTGCGCGCGCGCGCGCGCGTGTGTATAGTGCAATGGTGGTCACCTGTGACATGAACCCAAGGTCCCGGTTGAGCCCCTCCCTATGGTCACCAAACTTAGCTATCAGCCTCTGTTTGGCCACTTTTTGCTGCTGCCTGTCCCGAAGTCCGCCTTGGAGGATGGTAACCCGAAGGTCCGAGGTTGAATGTCCTGGACCACTGAAGTGTTCCCCAACTGGGAGGGAACACTCCTGCCTATTGATTGGTGTGTGGTACCTGTTCATCCGTTGTCGTAGCCTTTGCTCGGTTTCCCCAATGTATCATGCCTCCGGGCATCCTTGCCTGCAACATATGAGATAGACAACGTTGGTTGAATCACACGAGTACCTGCCACGTACAATGTGGGAGGTGTTCCCATGTGTAATGGTGATATCATAGTATGGACATAGATACCACCACTACATGTGGGGACACCTCCCACCTTGTACGTGGCAGGCACTCATGTGACTCAGCCAATGTTGTCTATCTTATACATTCGACCTCAGACCTTCGGGTGACCATCCTCCAAGGTGGACTTCGGGACAGGCACATGGTTGGAAAGTTGATACAGGTGGTTATCAGATGTTTGGGGTATTGGGACAGATTCTGGGAAAGGTGGGACTTGTACAAGCTAGATAGTCTATTTTCCAATAGGATGCTGATAAATTTTCCCTCAGGAAAATTTATGAGTGTACTTTGGGAGAATGTAAACAGGATTGACAGATTGATTGGAACCTGAGGGTAAACACAGAACTGCAAAGGAGGCAGAGATTGAGTGCTTGATTCTGAAAAACAGAAGAAACAAAGATTTAAAAGCTAACTACAAAGGAGTTTGAGCTCTATAAAAGAGACAATATAGAAACATATCAGTCCCACTAGCATATTCCAGTAGAGTTGAAACTGACCTCTGCCCTTGTATATCCTACAAAGGGGAAAGCAGATGTGTCTGCAGTTTGGGACATAATCAGTAGCGGCTGGTTTGCTGATGAGTGTGGAGTTGTACTTGTTATATTTGTGGTCACAAGTGCTCAAAGTCCAGACTATTTTGACTTGCCTCTCACCCCTGCTTCACCCCTTGTAGGCTTTTGTTTGATGTTCCCTTTACACCTGCAGTTGTGACATTCTGTGCATCTCTCTCCCTCTCCTTCTTTCTTTCTTGCGGACAGACCCTGAGCTTTCAGTTGTCTGCCACTTCAATACCCCACCCTGTTCCCTAGCCAACATCTCTGTCTCAGACTTGCTGCAGTGCTCCAGTGAAGCTCAGCGCAAACTGAAAGAACAGCATTTCATTTTCAACTTGGGCATCCTGTAGCCTTCTCATGTTCAACTATTTTAAGGCTCAAGGCACCATCTTCCATGTCCTCCCCCCAATCCCCACACACTAGGCCTTTTTATCACATGGAGACAGTGAAGTCTGCAGATGTGGAGATCAGAATTGAGAGTGTGATGCTGGAAAAGCACAGCAGGTCAGGCAGCATCCGAGGAACAGGAAAATCGACGTTTTAGGCCAAAGCCCATCATCAGGAATGACCTTTGGTCTGTTACAATGCACAATCCATCATTAGTCACTAATTGTCCATTAGTAGCTGTTCATTTTCCCAGGCTGACCGTTATCCACTCCTTTATCTGTCCAACTGTTCTGCTTTCTCTTTGAGTTCTACTTCCACCTATCATTTACTCTCTCTCCCCCTCCCCCACTCTATCTTCTACATAACAAAACAGCTTTTTCCTAGCTACCTGGTTCTGAGGATCACTGGACCTGAAGCGTTAACTCGGATTTCTCTCCACAAATGCAGCCAGACCTCCTGAGGCTTTCTAGCAATTTCTATTTTTGCTCCACCTTAAATTTGCTCAGTTTCCCAACATCCAACGCACTCTGGGGTCATGAATTCCACAGATTCATGACCCTTTGAGAGAGGTAATTGGTCCTCATGTCTGTTTTAAATCTGCTCCCCCTTATCCTCAAACTGTGACCTCTAATTATTGATTGCCCCACAAAAGGAAAAAGAACCTGAATTTTAAAATCACCTTTAGCATCTCATACACCTCATCGCATCCTTCTGAATTCTCAAGAGTACAGACAGTTCAGGTTTATCTTTGCTCATAAAACAAACCTTTCATTTCAGGAATGTATTGACCAAACCTTCGCTGAACTGCTTCCATTGCAACTCAATCCCTCTTCAAATAAAGGGACCGAAACTGTACGGAGAACTCCAGATGTGGTCTCCATAATGTCTTGTACAGTTGTAGCAACACTTCCCTATTTCTATACTCCATTCCATTGGCAATAAATACCAGTGCTCCATTTAGCTTCTGTAGTACTTGCTGTTACACACAGCACGACATGCATGGTGATTGGATGGTCGCTGAGTCTGTCCATGTGTATACAATCGCTGCACTATCAGCAGAAAAAAAAGTAGCGAGCAAGGAGGGAACCTGTGAAGCACTGGCACACTGAAAGCCCCCAGAATCCCACAAGAGGGCAGCCATAACCAGCACTGATGTTGGTTCCCCTAGCAACACTTGGAGGAAGTGAGAAACGTCAAGTGAGGGTTGTTCAATATGCGAACCAGTTCAGTCATTCGGAGGGTGGTGTTGGTGGATGGGGAACTGGTTGGGTTGGCTTCAAGGGAAAGGCTGGATGGGAGAGGCTCATTGTTGTTATTTGACTAGACATTCACAGTGAAAAGCAATGGCTCAGGCCAGGAAACTGGCACCTAAAGATATGAAAGTGTTGTTCTGCAGGTGGAAGTGGGGAGGTGTTGGTCCAGTGTTATCATTGCTAGATTATTAATCCAGGGACCAAGGACCTGAGCTCAAATCCCACCAGAGCAGATGGTGAAGATTGAATTTTTAAAAAACATCCAGTGTCAAGAATCTAATGCTGATTGATTGTGGAAAAACCCATCAGGTTTACTAATGCCCAATGGGGAAGGAAATCTGCCATCTTTACCTGGTCTGCCCTGCATGAGACTCCAGTCCCACAGCTACGTTGTTGACTCTTAACTGATGGATAATTAAAGGCTGGCTAACCAGCAATATCGACGTCCCATGAATGAATTAAAAAAAAGGCTGGAGGGAAAAAAAATTGAACTTGTGCTAAGAATGGGAATGACGCAGCTGGGTGTTAGCTCTGGCTCCCAGGCTGTAAATGCTGTCAGTCTAGTACCTTCTGTTTCAGTGTTTGTGCGGATCTGCCTGTGTGGGAGTATAAAGGTGAGAATCTAAGACAGAAAAGGATTGAGAAAATGAGATTGTGTCTTCTTTTCGCTGGAACACTCGAGGGAACTGGCATGCACGATTGAAGTGAATGCACAAGCTGAACTCAATTAGAAATAGAACTCTATAAATAACAATGCTGGTAGAGTTAAATCTTGGGCACAATTTTGAGTCGAAAATAACTGGGAGAAATGAGAAACTAAGGCTCATTTACCTATTCATTTTGCGACCTTGATCTATTTCAATGACTTGCAATGGCTTGGTTTAATTAACTATTCTTCTTCAGATTTATGATGCAATTAGTTCTGGATAAGTTTTCCTTTCAATTACACTTTCTCCTTGCCCCCATTCTGAAAGATTTTGTCTCTTGACAATGTAATGCAAGTCTGAATATTTTCGTAACTTTACTTGATGCCCTTGAAGCTCATCCAGGGCTTATGGACAACATTGAATCTTGCTCCTGTCGTGAATTTCCTCATTGTTCACCATGGAATGATGACACTGTGCAGGTAGGGCAGAGGATTGAATCTGCAAAGTTTGAATTCAATCCCCATTATTAATTCACACTTTCTATTTCTTACATGTTATGTTAGAACTGTTAGGCAAATGACAGAAGGGTGTCACAATTTGAGAAGACGGGAAATAAAGTTAGACTAAAGGGATTGTGGAACTGACCTGCCACAGTGCCCTCTCTGATGGGAGGCTGTAATTGCAGTGTGACCAGTTTACCTTCAGCTGAGTTAGCTTACTGAGACACCTGCAGTTGGCCTCCAACTGACTGGCAGCTTTATGAGGCAGGTCAAACTCAGGGAAACAAAAGGAAGACACCACTCGCACTGAGTAAAAGGACATTGTCCAGAAATATAGAACAGGGCAAATCTGGTACGCAGAGGCTGGTTCATCCCCAACATTTAACCTTTACTCCACAACACTTCAATTGGAACTGTGTTGTTGGAATATTCCAGTTTCATTGTCCTGACTCAACTTACGATCCCAGCTGATGGTGACAATGGACAAGTCTAACTTCTTGACAGATTGTGAATTTTAACTTTTGCAATTTGTTATCATGATGGTCAGTCACTTAACATATTCAGAAGAGGCTGCCAGTGTACTTTTAATGAAAGAACATACGTTTATTATACAAAGGGAAAGAAAAGTACACACACGTATTTAAAGACAATTTGGAAGCACCTTATCATAAACAGAAAATAAAGGAACATAGTAACAGGAGTAGGCCATTCAGCCCCTCAACCCTGCTCCTCTATTCAAGAAAATCATAGCTGATCTATGACCTAACTCCATATGTCTGCCTTTGGATCTCCTCTGCCAACCACAGAGTTAGATTAGATTACTTACAATGTGGAAACAGGCCCTTCGGCCCAACATGTCCACACCGACCCGCCGAAGCGCAACCAACCCATACCCCTACATTTACCCCTTACCTAACACTATGGGCAATTTAGCATGGCCAATTCACCTGACCCGCACATCTTTGGACTGTGGGAGGAAACCGGAGCACCCGGAGGAAACCCACGCAGACACGGGGAGAATGTGCAAACTCCACACAGTCAGTCGCCTGAGTTGGGAATTGAACCTGGGTCTCAGGCGCTGTGAGACAGCAGTGCTAACCACTGTGCCACCGTGCCGCCCACCTGACTGTTCCTCTCACCATTGAATCTCCTATCACTATCGTTCTCCTATTCTCCCCTATTCCTTCTGAGCCACATTACCAGCTTCAGTGTTAGAGACCTAGCCACTATGGTTTTCCCCTTGTAGGTTATTTCCTCCAACAATATCCAAAGTAGTATACTGATTATTGAGGAGAATGGCTCAAGGGATCCCTGCATTTCTACCAGTTCCCTTTCCCTCTCCTGATGGTCACTCAGCTACCTTTACCCTGTAACTTAGGTGTGACTGCCACCCTCTAACACCCCCTCAGCCTTCCAAATGATCCCAAATTCATCCAGTTTCAGCTTCAGTTCCCTAATGCTGTCTATGAGGAGTTGAAGTTGGATGCACTTCTTGCTGGTGAAGGCAGCAGGGACATTAGTGGTGACCCTTACCTCCCACATCCTGCAAGAGGAGCATGCACCTGCCCTAGCATTCAGCCCCTCAACTCTAAATTGCCCAGAGAAATTGAATTTAAAAAAAGGCTTCCCTTAACAACCCTTCAGACAGGTCCCCTTGTTTTTGGTCAGAGGAGAAGGAAGGTGGGAGACGCTGCACGTGTAGTATCTCAGGTTCAGCCACTGTCAGAATATATGAGTTGACATGTCTGCTTCTGCTCCTGTTGAGCCTTTGCTCTGCCTATTCATTAGGTTAGTATTTAACAGGAAAATGTACCTTCCCATCAGCCCCGATCCATGGTCTCACCACGCCCGCTGCTGCAATTCATTGAGCTAACCTTATGATTCTATGAATCGAATTCTACAAATTAGAAGGGGAAAGAAATAAATAATCTAGCATTATAGTTCATAGGAATAAATTAGTAAAATAAAGAAGTAACAAGTTCTGAATATCAGTCTTTCCAAACCTGTTTGTGCTGGCACCTAACCTCAAGAGAGATATCCACCACCTCACTGCCCACTGCACCAGACACACCAACGTAAGAGCTGCCCCACTTTAAGCACCATCTCTTTGACACTGGGCCCATGCTGCTGTCGCCACTAAAACCACACTCTCCCCCCACCCACCGCAGCCAAGTTTCCCTGGCTTCGCTGCCAGGCCAGGCCGCCACTGGGCCGTGAGTTCTGCTTCAGCTGCCAATGTCGTCTTGCTGGCGCTGCTGTCCCCAGTCAGTGGCGGAGTTTTGCTGTCACAGGCCCCAAATGCCAGGAAAATGACCTTGATGCTGCTGTCTCCTACCACCACATCCGTCTCTCCGCCTGCAGCCCACTCTCACTGCCATATCCGTGCCCACCACAAAAGGAGGGAAAGACGCACCAAAAGTAAAGAAAAATTAAGTGAAAGAAAAGAGCAGAAGCAAAAGTAAGACAAAGTAGGAAAGCAGATTGGAGCATGTGTGCCCGGGATAAGAACCCACATGCTACCCTCTTACTCCATCGCCATTTTGTACCAGAAGGAACCTGTTGATGTTGACACAAGGCATACAAATGTTCAGTCTTTCACTCACTCATTGCACAGCCACCTTGGTTTTTAGCAGTGTCTTCAGCAATATGTTTTAGTCAACTGTCTAAAACCAAAGGAAATAAAAACATGTGGTCTTTACGGTGTCAAAAGTTTTGTAACCAATCAAACAGTTTGTTCCAGTGTTGTAATTTTTCTTTCCAGACTGAACACAGCCAATTTGTTTATGCATTCAGCATAGTTGCATAACCCTTTGATGACCATAAGACCATAAGACTATAAGATATAGGAGTGGAAGTAAGACCATTCGGCCCATCGAGTCCACTCCGCCATTCAATCATGGCTGATGGGCATTTCAACTCCACTTACCAGCGTTCTCCCCCTAGCCCTTAATTCCTCGAGACAACAAGAATCTATCAGTCTCGGCCTTGAAGACATTTAGCGTCCCAGCCTCCAATGCGCTCCATGGCAATGAATTCCACAGGCCCACCACCCTCTGGCTGAAGAAATGTCTCCGCTTTTCTGTTCTGAATTGACCCCCTCTAATTCTAAGGCTGTGTCCACGGGTCCTAGTCTCCTCGCTTAATGGAAACAATTTCCTAGCATCCACCCTTTCCAAGCCATGTATTACCTTGTATGTCTCTATTAAGTCTCCCCTTAATCTTCTAAACTCCAATGAATACAATCCCAGGATCCTCAGCCGTTCCTCATATGTTAGACCTACCATTCCAGGGATCATCCGTGTGAATCTCCGCTGGACACTTTCCAGTGCCAGTATGTCCTTCCTGAGGTGTGGGGACCAAAACTGGACACAGTACTCTAAATGGGGCCTAACCAGAGCTTTATAAAGTCTCTGTAGCACATCTCTGCCTTCTGTTAGACAGCCAATCCTCAATCCATCCCAGCAGCTCACCTCGAACACCATGGGCCCTCACCTTGCTCAGCAGCCTTCCATGTGGCACCTTATCAAAGGCCTTTTGAAAGTCTAGATAGACCATATCCACTGGGTTTCCCTGGTCTAACCTACTTGTCACCTCTTCAAAGAATTCCAACAGGTTTGTCAGGCATGACCTCCCCTTACTAAATCCATGTTGACTTGTTCTAATCAGAGTAAAAAGTGAGGTCTGCAGATGCTGGAGATCAGAGCTGAAAATGTGTTGCTAGTTAGAGCGCAGCAGGTCAGGCAGCATCCAAGGAACAGGAAATTCGACGTTTCGGGCATAAGCCCATGATTCCTGATGAAGGGCTTATGCCCGAAATGTCAAATTTCCTGTTCCTTGGATGCTGCTTGTTCTAGTCAGACTCTGCTCTTCCAAGAATTTAGAAACCTCATCCTTAATGATGGATCCTAGAATTTTACCATTGTTGATTGGTTGATTGTTTAAATTCTAAAATGCATAACTTTACCTCGATTAAGTTCATTCAACAATGCAAAGCTGATATTTCTTTGGCTGTATCAATCAATATCAATTGGTATCCTTTAAACTAGTGGCTATTTGTCAAAATGTATGTTCGCTGAATCCTCTCAATACTAGCGTTCAATAGCACAACACAACATAAAGCTAAGTTTTCCACTGTATTGACTTTGTGAAAAGGGATACACATTGTTCTCCATATGATTTCAGCACCATCACCATAGATCAGCTCCAACTACCATTATTTAGTTCAATAATATCATTGTCCATAATAAAATTGATCTCTTCCATCATTTGGGATACTATTTCTGAGTTGAGTCTGTAAGAATGTTGCTTTATGGGTAACACATATCCAACATTAACATATATGGCCAGAGACATTTTTTTCTTGCCTATGCATTTGAATTGATTTATGAGTCTTTAATAATTATTTTAAGTCATTTTTCAATTTCTTTAGTGTAGCATGATATTCCGCTTTACTGTTTAAGCACCTCCATGTTATCTAATCTGATCACGGGAGGACAAAAAGTCCAAAGAACTGAGGATGTCAGAAATCAGAAAAAAATTCAGAAATCTCTTGGAAAAACTCAGCAAATTTGGCAAGAGCTGGGCTGCAATGTGGATTGACCGCCTGTTTTAAGGGGACTGAATACATTTGCATCCATCATGGCTCCATGAATGGGGCCAATCAGAGAGCAGGGAAACAATCCCCTATTGCATGGCAGCTTCCCTCTGTCAAAGATGGAGTTCCTGGAGTCTGAGGGTTCATGTCCCTGGAGGGGGCAGGAGCTATGAAGAATCAGGCAGATGGCACCAGTGATTTCTCCAAAGGGATTTCCCTCACTCCTGCCCTGGAGCCCCCTCCTCCCTCCCTTCTCTTTAATCATGATGTGAATGAGCTGGTGTTGGACTGGGGTGGACAAAGTAAAACATCACACAACACCAGGTTATAGTCCAACAGGTTTATTTGGAAGTACAGGCTTTTGGAGTGCTGCTCCTTCATCAGGTACCAAGTGGACAGAAGTTCTGGGATTTATATATTAATCAATTGAAACCTGCACCCGCATTCTAAGTGATTAAAGACTTAACAGCCATCTAGGTTTGTTGAATACATCACATCAGTTGTGTGACACTTTGATCTTTTACTATAAATTCTGTGTCCTATGATCCTGCTCCACACCTACCTGATGAAGGAGCAGCAGTTCGAAAGCTTGTATTTTCAAATAAACCTGTTGGACTATAACCTGGTGTTGTGTGATTTTTAACTATGTTTAATCACTCATTGCCCATGTGAGGTTACCTCCATTCTAAGATTGCCTACGTGAACCCTACTGTCCTTAGCAGTGCGCACTTCTTCCCCCAATAATGGTTGTACCACTTCAGAGCTTCTGGTGCACTGATTGGATTAGAATTAAGCCATCCTTAATTGGTCAACAGACCCACTGCGGGGGGTGGGGGTGTGCAGTTAGTATCCACCTGTGGTAAATTTGCCAAGTCAGACTCATTGACATGAAACGTGCGCTTTCTCTCTTTTCAGGTTGACCTCAGGTTAGCTACACTCATGGTCAAATCTCATTCCAAATCTCTTACTTTCCAACCGATCAAACATCTTCCCTTTGGCTCTTCCCCGCATCAAACCTTTCTTTTCATGCCTTCGTGCTTGCTTTTAAAACCTGTCATGTCCTGATGGTCTTAATCAAACCAAAATGTTAAGCTCATTGCTCTCTGATCTACTGAGTATTGCCAGCATTTTCTGCCCTTTCTCCTGTTGCTAATGGTCAGTTTGCAAAAGGGATTCTAGTCAAGCAATGTTTGAGCTGCTGAGGAAGGTCAACAAAGTCCACAATCTGCTTATTGATGTCAGAGCTGTGAGATAACTATACTTTTAACCATCAAGTCAAAAAACTGTATTACCTCAGACACTGACAACTCCAAGGACAGCAATATAACATCATATTAGAAGCACTTCATTCTCTGTAAGTGTCTCCAGTTGAGTGATTTTATTAATCACTTTATTATTTGGAAGGCTTGGGGTATGACTCTTGTTAGAACTAAACTTATGGCAACCCTATTTGCCTGTGTCTCAGTTGGTAGCACATATGGCTCTGTGTTAAAATGGAGGTTCCTGCCTCCAGTCAGAGACTTGAGCTCAAAATCTATCTCAGCAATATTCAGTCACAGTGTTATACAGCACGGAAACAGGCCCTTCTGGCCAACTTAGCCATGCCCACTAGGTTTCCTAAACTGAATTAGTTCTGTTTGTCTGCGTTTGGCCCATTTATGTCTAGCCTCTTCCTATCCATGTACCTGTGCAAATGTCTTTTAAATGTTGTAATTGTACTCAACTCTACCGCTTCCTCTGGCAACTCATTCCATATAGGCACCACCCTCTGTGCGAAAAAGTTGTCCCTCAGGTCCCTTACAATTACGTCCTATCTCACCTTAAACCTATGTCCTGCACTCCACTCCAGGCCAGTCATGTGTCTGTGGGAACAGGCAGTTTGTGGTTAGATTAGAATTCTCCCATCAATCCTCCTCTCTACCCCTTTTAAATAAACATCAAACGGGTTCAAGTTAAATCAAAATTACCACGGATGATGAACAATCCTCCTTTCTGTACTGAGCCCATTTGCTTCACAGTGGATAAACAACTTATGAAGAGTCTCAATAGGAATAGACACTCGTATTAATTACAAGTTGTAGTTTATTGCATGATAGCATTAGGTACAAGTTACACCGGCTGGTTCGAAATGATTCTAAAGCTATCAGCAACCAGAGTTGACACATCTGACCCCACTGGGGTCTAGAGCTGGGCTTTTCAATTCTCTACCTAGGACTGCGCTGTATCGTCAAATTAGGTGCCAACAAATGCTGGCTTCATCATTAAACTTTTTTGAAACCATGAATGTACTCAATAGTTCTGAGGGAGAATTGCTTGCCATGGGTGATGCTTTTAGTTGAGTCTTCAAATCGATCCCTTGTCTGTTCTCTCAGCTTGTTATAAATGATGCTATTGACACTATTCAGTGAAGAGCCATGAACTTTCCCCAGTGTTTTGTTTCAGTGATTTTCCTATGCCCTCCATCACCAAAACAGATGATCCAGTCATGATCATATTGTTGTTTGTGAAATCCTACTGTGAGCACGCTGCCAGCAACATTACAACTACGACTGTATTTCAGATCCTGCTTTCAGAGATTGAGAGATTGTGTAGGATGGTACTTAAATACATGTCTTGAGATGAGGATTCAGTGGTTCAATAGGGTCTGCTTAGGCCACAACACTTTGAACATGAGAACAGTAATGAGTGCATTAATATTACAATAGTATTAAGTATCTGTGCCATTATTATGGCAAGGGAAATCAAGGATTATGGGGAAAGGTCAGGAAAATGAATGTGATGAATGTCAGACCATGGATAGAGTCATAGAGATGTACAGCATGGATCCCAACCCAATCTAGTCCCATCTGCCAGCACCCGGCCCATATCCCTCCAAACCCTTCCAATTCATTTACCCATCCAATTGTACCAGCCTCCACCACTTCCTCTGGCAGCTCATTTCATACCTGTATCATCCTCTGTGTGAAAAATTTGCCCCATAGGTCTCTTTTACATCATCCCCCTCTCATCCTAAACCTATGCTTTCCAGTTCTGGACTCCCAACCCCAGGAAAAAGACTTTGTCTATTTATCCATGCCCCTCATAATTTTGTAAACCTCTATAAGGTCACCCCTCAGCCTCTGATGCTCCAGGGAAAACAGCCCCAGCCTGTTCAGCCTCTCCCTATAGCTCAAATCCTCTAACCCTGGCAACATCCTTGTAAATCTTTTCTGAACCCTTTCAAGTTTTACAACATCTTTCCGATAGGAAGGAGACCAGAAATGCATGCAATATTCCAACAGTGGACTAACCAACGTCCTGTACAGCCGCAACATGACCTCCCTACTCCTGTACTCAATACTCTGACCAATAAAGGAAAGCATACCAAACACCTTCTTCATTATCCTAACTACCTGCGACTCCACTTTCAAGGAGCTATGACCCTGCACTCCAAGGTCTCTTTGTTCAGCAACACTGCCTAGGACCTTACCACTAAGTATATGTGCCCTGCTAAGATTTGCTTTCCCAAAATGCAGCACCTTGCATTTATCTGAATTAAACTCCATCTGCTACTTATCT
Source organism: Hemiscyllium ocellatum (assembly GCF_020745735.1). Classification (NCBI taxonomy): domain Eukaryota; kingdom Metazoa; phylum Chordata; class Chondrichthyes; order Orectolobiformes; family Hemiscylliidae; genus Hemiscyllium; species Hemiscyllium ocellatum. The sequence continues at coordinate 119,449,439 of NC_083405.1, read as the reverse complement.
GCTCATTGGCCCATCTGGCCAAGTTCCTGTTGTAATCTGAGGTAACCCTCTTCGCTGTCCACTACACCTCCAATTTGGTGTCATCTGCAAAGTTACTAACTATATCTCTTATGTTTGCATCCAAATCATTTATGTAAATGACAAAAAGTAGAGGACCTAGCACCGATCCTTGTGGCACTGTACTGGTCACAGGCAGACATGGACATTTTGAATGGTGGAGTAGACTTGGAGGGCTGAATGGCCTACTCTGTTCTAAGTTCTTATGGTCTCATCATACGTGCTTCCTGTCTCAGACACTAAATGGTTTTGAACTCTATTGAAATGAGCATGGATGCCTAAGTGTATATAGCATTTTCTATAACTGAGAGCAGGACAGGAATTTTCACCATCAGGCTCCCAGGCATGAATGCTGTCGTTTTGCCAGTGTTGCCCAGACACATTGAATAAGTATGTTTCAAATGTAAGCGTCATGTGAGAAGGCAGTTGCTGTCATCGAACTAGAGGTACAATTCTTAAACAGTGCTCAGGAGGATTAAGACACCGGAGATGGTAAACTTGATTGCAATATAACTTTATTGCAATATACCTTTATTGCAATATAAATTCCTCTCTCCAAATCATAGTCATGTTCTTGAACAGTGTGACTTCAAGTGAAACGATCTTAAGTATTTCCCCTGGAGTTATTTGATCAACTAGAGCTGGGTGCATTTCTGATCCAAAAGTATGACTCAGAAGTTGGAATACTGTACATGCATAAAAGAAATAGCATTCCAAATGAAATAAATTTTAAAGGAGAGCTAACGTAAGTAAGATTACACTCATCATAATAGAGAGTTTGTTCACTCAGCGACTCGATTTCAGAATGACTTGGCTCCACCTAATAGCAGAAGGTGATGTTGATACTGGAACAGGTTTGTGCTGGCTGTGGTGGACATCAGGACTTCAATGCTGAGAGCTGGGGGCAAGGGAATGGAGAGTGGGGAACAAGGAAACGAGAGTAGCTGAAGGGGGATACCATATAGTAGAGTCAATGGAGGCACAATGGGTCGAATGGCCTGCTTCTGTACTGTAATCATTCCGCGATTCTGTAGTGGTAGCTGTCATTTAATTCCTCAAACTGCAGACCAGGTTTCTGAGAAGATGAATTACAAAGTTAAGCTAGCTATTAATATAAAAGAAAATTGAAAGAGTTTTTTAACATGTGTAAAAAGTAAAAGAGAGGCAGGAGTGATTATTGGACTGTTGGAAAATGAGGCTGAAGAAGTTGTAATAGGGAACAAAGAAATGGCAGAGAAACTGAATCAGTTTTCACCGTGGAAGTCACCAGCAGCATGCCTTCACTTCAAGGGAGTCAGGGGTAGGGGTGAGTGTCATGGCCATCACTAAGGAGAAGATGCTGGGGAAGCTGAAAGGGCTGAAGGTGGATACATCACCAGAACCAGATTATTAAACTGGGGAAGGTTCAGAAAAGATTTACCAGGACGTTGCTGGGAATAGAGGGTTTGAGAAATAAAAATAGACTGGTTAGGTTGGGACTTTGTTCACTGGAGTATAGGAGGTTGAGAGGTGATCTTATTTAAAACTGATGTAGATAGATTCTTGACTGACAGGGGAGTCAAAGGTGGAGAAAGTGGAAGAATGGGGTTAGAAAAACTGATCAGCCATGATTGAATGGTGGAGCAGAAACAATGGGCCAAATGGCCTAATTTCTGCTCCTATGCCTTATGGTCTGATGGTCTTATCAAGATTTCTAAAACGATGAGGGGCATAGATAAAGTAAATGACTTTTCTCTACGGTGGGCTAGTTCAAAACTAGGGGGCATATATTTAAGGTGAGAGAAGAACAATTTAAAAAGGACATGAGGGGTAACTTTATTAAATGGAAACTGGCTCACTTGTGAATGAACTGCCAGAGAAAGTGATGAATGTGGGTACAGTTACAACATTTAAACGACGTTGGGATAATTTCATGAAGAGGAAAGATTTGGAGGAATATGGGCCTAATGAAGGAAGGTGGGACCAGTTTAGTTTGGGAACATAATTACCATTTACTGGGTGGATCGAAGGGTCATAGAGGCCATAGGACTTTATGACTACACCCCAGAGTTCAGAAAGAGACAGATGAGAGCATTGCGGTCTCGTGGGTAGTGATGTTTCAGGAATCACTGGAGTCAGGGAAGGTCCCCCAGAACTAGAAAATACCTAATGTAACCCCTGTTTACGAAGGGAGGGAGGGAAAAGACAGGATGGTTGGCCTGACCTCAGTTGCTGGTAAGATTTTGGTGTTTATTATTAAGGATGAGATTGTGGGGTACTTGGAAGTAAATGGTAAAATAGAGCTGAGTCAACACAGCTTCATCACGAGGACAATGTTAAGAATCACCAGGTTATAGTCCAACGGGTGTATTTGAAAGCACTAGCTTTCGGAGCTCTGTTACCTAATAAAGGAGCAATCCTGTGAAAGCTAGTGTTTCCAAGTAAACCTGTTGGACTATAACCATGGTGTTGTGTGATGTTTAACTTTGTCCACCCCAGTCCAACACAGGCTCCTCCTAATTATCAAGAGATATTGCCTGACAACCTTGTTAGAATTCTTTGTAAAGGTAACAAACAAGTTGGACAAAGGAGGGCCAATGGATGTGATCTATTTGGATTTTCAAAAGGCATTTGACAAGGTGCCGCACTGGAGGCTACTAAACAAGGTAAGAGCCCATGGTGTTAGGGGCAAGGTACTGGCATTGATAGAGGTTTGGCTGACAGGCATAAGGCAGAGATTGAGGATAAACGAGTCAGCTTCAGGATGGCTGCCAGTGACTGGTGGAGTTCTGCAACTGTCAGTATTGGGACCATAACTATTCACATTATTCATTAATGATCTGGATGAAGGAACTGAGGGCATTGTTGTGAACTTTGCAAAAGATAGAAGGAGGGGCAGGTAGTGTTCAGGAAGTGAGGAGACTGCGGAAGAACTATGACAAGCTAGGAAAGTGGGTAAAGCAGTGGCAGCTGGAAGATGTGAGAAAGTTGTGAGGTTATGCAATTTGATAGGAAGAATAAAGGCATAGACTATTTTCTAAATGGGGAACGTCTTTATAAATCTGTAGCGCATAAGAACTTGTGAGTCCCGGTTCAGGATTCTCTTCAGGTTAACATGCAGGTTTGATTGATAGTTAGGAATGAAAATGCAAAATTTCATTTCAAGAGCGCAAGAATACAAGAGTAGAGGTGTACTGCTGAGGCTGTATAAGGCTCTGGTCAGATTGTATTTGGAATATTGTGAGCAGTTTTAGGTCCCGTAACAAAGGAGGGATGTGCTGGCACTGGAGGCGGCCCAGAGAAGCTTTACAAGAATGATCTCAGGGATGAAGGGCTTGTGAAATGAGGAGTGGTTGAGCACTGGAGGTCTATACTCAGTGGAGTTTAGAAGGATGCTGGAGAATCTCCTTGAAACTTACAGAACACAATAGACCTGTATAGAATGGGTGCAGAGAAGATGTTTCTACTAGTAGGGGAGACTAGGACCCAAAGCCACAGCCTCAGAGTGAAGAGATGACCCGATAGATCTGAGACAAGGAATTTCTTCAGCCAGAGGGCGGTGAATCTGTGGCACTTATTGCCACAGAGGACTGTGGAGGCCAAGTCATAGAGCGTATTTAAGACTGAGATGGGTAGGATCTTGATTGGTAAGAGGATCAAAGCTGAAGACAAGAGAATGGGGTTGAGAAAAATATCAGCCATGATTGAATGGTAGGAGAAAGTGACTACTGCAGATGCTGGAGATCTAAATTGAAAGTGTGGTGCTGGAAATGTACAGCAGATCAGGCAGCATCTGAGGAGCAGGAGAATCGACAGTTCGAGCATAAGCCCTTCATCAGGAATGAAGATTGAGTGGTAGAGGAGGCTCAATGGGCTCAATGGACTAATTCCCTAGGAATGCTTGTAGTATTTGTAATAAAGTAGATGAATTAACTGCACAAATTATCGTGAATGATTATGATGTGGTTGGCATCATAGAGACATGGTTGCAGGGAATTCAGGATTGGCAGTTCAACATCCAAGGCTTTACAACTTATCAGAAAGACAGGTAGGTGGGCAGAGGGGATGGGGTTGCCTTGTTAGTTATGAATGAAATTAAATCTATGGCACTGAATGACATAGGGTCAGATGATGTGGAGTCGGTGTGGGTGGAGTTGAGGAACCACAAAGGCAAAAAAACCATAATGGGAATTACGTACAGACCTCCCAGCAGTGGTCAGGACCAGGGAAATAGATAGGTCATGTCAGAAAGGCAAGGTCATGATGATCATGGGGACTTCAATATGCAGGTGGATTTGGTGAATAATGTTGCCGGTGGATCTAAAGAAAGGAATTAATGGAATGCTTACAGGATGGTTTTTTGGAACAGCTTGTGATGAAGCCCACAAGGGAGTAGGCTATTCTGGTCTTAGCTGCAAATGTGTTGCTGGTCAAAGCACAGCAGGCCAGGCAGCTGCCTGGCCTGCTGTGCTTTGACCAGCAACACATTTGCAGCTGTGATCTCCAGCATCTGCAGACCTCATTTTATACTCGAAGATTTTAACCTACTGCGAATCCTCTTACAAGGATGCCTTCCTTGAAGAAGCTCTCTTCCTCCCTCTACAAGTGCTGCCTGGCCTGCTGTGCTTTGACCAGCAACACATTTGCAGCTGTGATCTCCAGCATCTGCAGACCTCATTTTTTATTCTGGTCTTAGTGCTATGTAATGAGCCAGACTTTACAAAAAATCTTAAAGCCTGGGATCACCTAGGAGGTAACAATCATATTATGGTAGACTTCAGTCTGCAGTTTGAAAGAGAGAAGGCAAAATTGGATGTAATGGTTTTAACAGTTAAATAATGGTAATTACAGGAGCATGAGAGAGGAACTGGCGAAAATCGACTGGAAGCAAAGCCTAGTGGGGAAGACAGTAGAGCAATAGTTGCATGAGTTTCTGGATGTAATTGAGGACACAGTACAGAGGTTCATCCCAAAGAAAAGGAAGATTATCTGGAGGGGTGGAATTCGACAGTCATGGAAAGCAGGAAAAGTATCATAGAAAAACAGAGAGCCTATAGAGTGGCCAAGAGCACTGGGAAATCAGAAGATTACGAAGACTTCAAAAACAAATAGAGGATAACAAAGAAAGAAATAAAGAAAGAGAGGATCAAATATGAAGATAGACTAGCCAGAAATATTAGAAATTATAGTAAAAGTTTCTTTCAATACATAAGAAACAAAAAAGAGGCAAAAGTAGAGATTGGGCCGCTCCACATTAATGCAGGAATGCGAGTGCTGGGAGATAAGGAAATAGCGGAAGAACTTGTAAATTACTTTGCATCTGTCTTCACAGTGGAAGGCACGAGTAATATCTCAACAATTAAGGAGAAGCAGGGGGCAGAGTTGAGTATGGTAGCCATTACTAAAGAAAATGTGCTAGAAAAGCTAAAAGGTCTAAAAATTGATAAATCTCCTGGTCCTAATTGGCTATATCCTAGAGTTCTGAGGGAGGTGGCTGAGGAAATAGCAGAGGCATTGTTTGTGATCTTTCAAAAGTCACTGGATTCAGGGAAAGTCCCAGATGATTGGAAAATCGCTGTTGTAACCATTGTTCAAGAAAGGATCAAGACAAAAGATGGAAAATTATAGGCCAATTAGCCTAACCTTGGTTGTTGGTAAAATTCTAGAATCCATCTTTAAGGGTGAGGTTTCTAAATTCTTGGAAGTGCAGGGTCAGATTAGAACAAGTCAGCATGGACTTAGTAAGGGGAGGTCATGCCTGTTAGAATTTTTTGAGAAAGTAACAGGTAGGTTAGACCAGGGAAACCCAGTGGATGTTATGTACCTAGACTTCCAAAAGGCCTTTGAAAAGGTGCCTCACAAGAGGCTGCTGAGTAAGGTAATGGCCCATGGTGTTCGAGGTGAGCTACTGGCATGGATTGGGGATTGGCTATCTGACAGAAGGCAGAGAGTTGGGATAAGCTTCTTTTTTGGAATGGCAGCTGGTGACAAGTGGGGTCCTGCAGGGTTCAGTGTTGGGGCCGCAGCTGATCACTTTATATGTTAATGATCTGGATGAAGGGACTGGGCCAGGGGTGGGGAACCTGTAGCCTTCTAGGCCATTGTGTGTGGCCTTTTGAATGAATCCAAATTTTGCAGAACAAATCTTTTTTTTATTATTATGTTTTTTTCCGTCCTTTATTATTTTTATTTTAATCTTAAAATGAATGTATTTAAAACACCAGAGAGTAAAAGATAATTCAATGAAATAATCCTCACAGACTGACTGCCACAATTAAAAAATTGGTAAGTCATAAGGGCTATTTCGACACCTGGAGGGACAGGTGTGGGCACAAATGTTATCTTCGCGAGAACAAACAATTAAATTTTATGAAGAACAAAGTCAGCAATGCAAATTAGTGAAAGAAGATTTCTGTAGAAATGTTGCATTTCTGTGTGGTATCATGTCAAAGCAAAATGACTTGAACATTTCTTTGCAAGGTCAAACTAGGTCAATATACGAAATGTGGCAAAAAATCTGAGCATTTCGAACAAAGCTATGTTTTTTTCAAAACTCTTCTTCTTCAAAAGGAAATTTCGGATGAACATTTTCCCTAGTTAGCAAAGGTCATAGATGAACAGGAGGATTCTTGCGAATCATTTGAAGAATACGCAGCTGTTATAGACTTATTAACTGGAGATTACAATGAATGGTTCCCTGACTTTGAGAATCACGACATCACACTCATATTAGCATTTCAACCTCACCTAGTTGATGTCTCCTCTTGCAACATGTATGAGGTGAGGGAAGCCATTAGCGTCCCTGCTGAGTACACTTGCAAGAAGTGCACCCATCTCCAGCTCCTCCAAGCCCGTGTTAGGGAACTGGAGCTGGATTTGGATGAACTGCGGATCATTCGGGAGGCAGAGAGGGTCATAGATCAGAGCTTTAGGGAAGTAGTTACTCCAAAAGTTCAAGATAGGTGGGTGACAGTGAGGGGGAGTGGGAGGAGGAAGCCAGTGCAGGGACCCCCTGCGGTCATTCCCCTCAAGAACAAGTATACCGTTTTGGATACTTGTGGGGGGGATGACTTACCAGGGGCAAGCAACAAGGTTCAGGCCTCTGGCACGGAGCCTGGCCCCGTTGCTCAGAAGGGAAGGGTGGAGAAAGGTAGAGCGATAGTTCTTGGGGACTCGATAGTGAGGGGTACAGACAGACGGTTTTGTGGGGGCGACAGTGACTCACGTTTGGTATGTTGCCTCCCAGGTGCAAGGGTACGTGATGTCGCTGATCGTGTTTTCCGGGTCCTTAAGGGGGAGGGGGAGCAGCCCCAGATCGTGGTCCACGTTGACACCAACGATATAGGTAGGAAGAGGGGTGAGGATGTCAGACAGGCTTTCAGGGAGCTAGGTTGGAAGCTCAGAGTTAGAACAAACAGAGTTGTTGTCTCTGGTTTGTTACCCGTGCCACGTGATAGAGAGTCGAGGAATAGGGAGAGAGAGCAGTTGAATGCGTGGCTACAGGGATGGTGCCGGAGGGAGGGATTCCGTTTTCTGGACAACTGGGGTTCTTTCTGGGGAAGGTGGGACCTCTATAAAAAGGATGGTCTACACCTGAACCTGAGGGGCACCAGTATCCTTGGGGGGAGGTTTGCTAGTGCTCTCTGGGAGGGTTTAAACTAACTCCGCCGGGGCATGGGAACCTGGACTGTAGCTTTAGGGTACAGGACCTTGAGTGTAGGGAGGTTATGAATAATGCAGCGATCTCGAAGGAGGGTGCCTGTAAACAGAAGGGTGGATTGAAGTGTGTATACTTCAATGCCAGAAGTATAAGGAATAAGGTAGGTGAACTTGCAGCGTGGGTTGGTACCTGGGACTTCGATGTTGTGGCCATTACAGAGACGTGGGTAGAACAGGGACAAGAATGGCTGTTGCAGGTTCCAGGGTTTAAATGTTTTAGTAGGATCAGACATGGGGGTAAAAAAGGGGGAGGTGTGGCATTACTTGTCAAAGATAGTATTACAGCAGTGGAATGGACGATGGAAGAGGACTTGCCATCTGAGGTAGTTTGGGCTGAGGTTAGAAATAGGAAAGGTGAGGTCACCCTGTTAGGTGTTTTCTACAGGCCTCCTAATAGTCCTAGAGAAGTAGAGGATAATATTGCGAGGATGATTCAGGAAAAGAGTGAAGGTAGCAGGGTGGTTGTTATGGGGGACCTTAACTTCCCAGATATTGACTGGGAGAGCTATAGCTCGAGTTCATTAGATGGGTCGGTGTTTGTCCAATGTGTGCAGGAGGGTTTCCTGACACAATATGTAGACAGGCCAACAAGAGGTGAGGCTATACTGGATTTGGTTCTAGGTAATGAACCAGGCCAGGTGTTAGACTTGGAGGTAGGTGAGCACTTCGGGGACAGTGACCACAACTCGGTGACTTTTACTTTAGTGATGGAGAGGGATAAGTGTGCGCCGCAGGGCAAGAGTTATAGCTGGGGGCAGGGAAATTATGATGCAGTGAGGCATGACTTAGGATGTGTGGATTGGAAAAACATGCTTCAAGAGAAGAACACTAATGAGATGTGGGGATTGTTCAAGGAGCAGCTACTACGTGTCCTCGATAAGTATGTACCAGTCAGGCATGGTGTAAAGGGCCTTGTGAGGCAGCCGTGGTTTAGTAAGGAATTGGAATCCCTTGTGAAAGGGAAGAAGGCGGCATATGTAAAGATGAGGCGTGAAGGTTCAGTTGGGGCGATAGAGAGTTATAAGGTAGCAAGGAAGAATCTAAAGAGCGAGCTAAGAGAAGCGAGAAGGGGACATGAAAAGTCTTTAGCTGGTAGGATTAGGGAAAACCCAAAGGCTTTCTATAGGTATGTCAGGAATAAAAGGATGACTAGGGTAGGTATCGGTCCAGTCAAGGATAGTAGTGGGAAGTTGTGTGTGGAGGCGGAGGAGATTGGAGAGACACTAAATCAATACTTTTCATCAGTATTCACTCAGGAACAGGACACTGTTGCTGACGTGAATATGGAGTCACAAATGATTAGAATGGATGGCCTGGAAATATGCAGGGAAGAGGTTCTGGGAATATTGGAGAGGATGAAAATAGATAAGTCTCCTGGGCCTGATGGCATTTACCCTAGGATCCTATGGGAAGCTAGGGAGGAGATAGCAGAGCCATTGGCCTGGATTTTTATGTCGTCATTGTCAACGGGAATAGTACCAGAGGACTGGAGGATAGCGAATGTGGTCCCCTTGTTCAAGAAAGGGAGTAGGGATAGCCCTAGTAACTATAGGCCAGTGAGTCTGACTTCAGTGGTGGGCAAAGTCTTAGAGAGAATGGTAAGGGATAAGATTTATGAACATCTGGATAGGAATAACGTGATCAAGGTTAGCCAGCATGGTTTTGTGAAGGGCAGGTCGTGCCTCACAAACCTTATTGAGTTCTTTGAGAAGGTGACTAAGGAAGTGGACGAGGGTAAAGCAGTAGATGTTGTGTATATGGATTTTAGTAAGGCGTTCGATAAGGTTCCCCATGGTAGGCTAATGCTAAAACTACGGAGGTATGGCATTGAGGATACATTAGAGGTTTGGATTAGGAATTGGCTGGCTGGAAGGAGACAGAGGGTAGTAGTTGATGGACTAAGTTCATCTTGGAGTGCAGTTACTAGCGGTGTACCACAAGGATCTGTTTTGGGACCATTGCTTTTTGTTATCTTTATAAATGATCTAGAGGAAGGGCTTGAAAGCTGGGTAAGCAAGTTTGCGGATGACACAAAAGTCGGTGGAGTTGTGGATAGTGAGGAAGGAAGTGGTAGGTTACAGCGGGATATAGATAAGTTGCAGAGCTGGGCAGAAAGGTGGCAAATGGAATTCAATGTAGCTAAGTGTGAAGTCATTCACTTTGGTAGGAGTAACAAGATGATGGATTACTGGGCTAATGGTAGGCTACTTGGTAGTGTGGATGAGCAGAGGGATCTTGGTGTCCATGTACACAGATCTCTGAAAGTTGCCACCCAGGTAAATAGTGCTGTGAGGAAGGCATATGGTGTACTGGGCTTTATCGGTAGAGGAATTGAGTTCCGGAGTCCTGAGGTCATGTTGCAACTGTATAAGACTCTGGTGCGGCCTCATCTGGAGTATTGTGTGCAGTTTTGGTCGCCATACTATAGGAAGGATGTGGAGGCATTGGAACGAGTGCAGAGGAGGTTTACCAGGATGTTGCCTGGAATGGTAGGAAAATCTTATGAGGAAAGGCTGAGGCACTTGGGGCTGTTCTCATTGGAGAAGAGAAGGTTTAGGGGAGATTTGATAGAGGTGTATAAGATGATTAGGGGTTTAGATAGGGTCGACACTGAGAACCTTTTACCGCTAATGGAGTCAGCTGTTACTAGGGGACACAGCTTTAAATTAAGGGGTGGTAGGTATAGGACAGATGTTAGGGGTAGATTCTTTACACAGCGGGTTGTGAGTTCATGGAATGCCCTGCCAGTAGCAGTGGTGAACTCTCCTTCTTTATGGTCATTTAAGCGGGCATTGGATAGGCATTTGGAAGTTATTGGGCTAGTGTAGGTTAGGTAGGATTCGGTCGGCGCAACATCGAGGGCCGAAGGGCCTGTACTGCGCTGTATCTTTCTATGTTCTATGTTCTATGTTCTAACTACAAATGGAATTGATTGAGCTCTCAGAAGATGACATTTGATGCTAAGAAAGATCCAATTGAAATATGGAAAAATGCAATAGAATCCCCATGCCTTCAGCAACATGCAGGAAAAATGCTTCTTTGCTTTTCAAAAACTTATTGCTGTAAATCTACATTCTCCTACTTAGCCAAGATCAAGAGGCCCTTAAGGTCACAAATGACGTATACCCATCTAGAGGATCAGCTAAAACTGCAGACCTCCATGCTGCAACCAAATATTCAAATATTTTCCTACAAAAAGCAGTTATGACAAAGTCATTAAAAAGTTAGTTAGAATTAACTTTTTTTTCATTTTTTTTAGTTAGTTAGTGCATAGTAGTTAGATTTTTACAAAATAATATGAATTTTGAAGAATATATAATTGAAGTTTCTTGGATGCGGCCTTATTAGATTACAACTAACATAATGCGGTCTTCCAACATGAAAAGGTTCCCCACCTCTGGACTGGGGCATTCTGGTACAAAGTTAGGCGGACAGGCAGGTAGTTTTGAGGAGGTGGAGAGGATGCGGAAACATTTAGACAGTTTAGGGAAGTGATCCAGGAAGTGGCTGATGAAATTCAACGTGAGTAAATGCTTGGAAAAAAGAATACAGGCATGATCTATTTTCTAAACAGTGAGAAAATTCATAAAGCCAAAGTACAAAGGGATCTGGGAGTGTTAGTCCAGGATTCTCTGAAGATTAACTTGCACGTTGAGGTCATGATTAAGAAAGTGAATGTAATGTTGACATTTGTCTCAAGAATGTAGAAGCAGCGATGTGCTTCTGAGACTTTATAAAGCTCTGGTTATACCCCATTTAGAATACTGTGCCCAGTTTTGGGCCCCACACCTCAGGAAGGACATACTGGCACTGGACCGTGCCCAGCGGAGATTCACATGGATGAGCCCTGGAATGGTAGGCCTAACATACGATTAATGGCTAAGGACCCTGGGATTATATTCATTAGCGTTTAGAAGGTTGAGGGTAGGTCTAATAGAAACTTACAAGATAATGCATGGCTTAGAAATGGTGGACCCTGGGAAGTTGCTTCCATTAGACGGGGAGACTAGGACCTGTGAGTAGAGCCTTAGAATTAGAGGGGGTCATTTTGGAATGGAAATGAGGAGACATTTCCTCAGCAAGAGAGTGGTGAGCCTGTGGAATTCATTGCCACAGAGCGCAGTGGAGGCCGGGACATTAAATGTCTTCAAAGCAGAGATTGATAAAAATCTTGATCTTGCAAGGAATTAAGGGCCATTGGGAGAGTGCGGGTAAGTGGAGTTGATATGCCCATCGGCCAGATTAAATGGTGGAGTGGACTCGAATGACCTTACTTCCACTCCCATGCCTTATCGTTTTACGGCCTTTGGAGCTTATCCTTTACCCCAAATAGTGATTTCTGTCTAATTTTTAGTGTGTCACAGATCTCAAATCCTTTGAGACATGACATAAAAGCTAATGCCATGAAATTAAAACAATATATGTTCCCCATTTTATCAGCGCTATTATGGTGAATAAAACACTGATGGGATCAATGTTAAATTGATGCCATATAGAATGGACATGTGCAGACTGCACAACGCAGTACCCCTTAGTATTTTTTTTAGATTTCATTACCTCGTCATTGTTGCTAAACCTTTGTTTTAAAGAATTTGTTCCCTTCAATAATGTAGTGATCATTCACTCACTCCGATACATTCTGATATGTCTGTGCTATTTTGCAATTGTTCCTTTCCATGTAATGTAACTAGAACAGCATTTGTTGCTCACCCATCACTGTCCTTTACTTTTGCTCTTTCCCAGGGTCCATCCTTTCCAGGTTCTCACATCAAGAATGGGAATAAAGATCTCTTACTTCGTGATCACTTAGCCAGTTGCTATTGTGGCTCACTTCGTTAATAAGCAAGGTGGTCCTGCATTCGAATCGCCGTGGTGTCTCTGTTTAACCTTGTTGCCATAGCCTCCATGGCCACGGCCGTGAAGCTGGAAAGTGGGATTAATGCTGTCAGATCTTTTTTTGAATGGACACAAAGGTCTGGGTGGCATCTTTCTGTGATGTCAACATCAATGTGTTAAAAAACCTTGGTGAGACGACATCTGGAGCATTGTGTGCAATTCTGGTTCCCTAATGAAGATCATCACAGTGCAGCGATTCCTGGGTGAGACAGTGTCCGATGATAAGAGATTGAGGAGTCTGTGCCTGCATTCTCTGGAGTTAAGAATGAGAGGTTATCTCACTGAAATGTACAACATTCTCTAAGAGCTAGGGAGCCTGTTGCAGAGAGGGTATTTCCTCTCTCTAGGGGACTGGAGAATCAGTGGGCACATCTCACAATATGATGTAGGCAATTTAAGACTGAGATGAAGAAGAATTTGTAGTCAATCTTTGGAATTCCCATAGACCTATGGAAGCTTAATCTTTCATTCTGTTAAATGCAGAGGTCTCGAGAGCTGTACAGAATATCGACATTTTCGATACTAAGATGCTTCCAATTTCCAGATACTGATGAATTCAATGAAAAGTGAAGAAAAACCGCATTGAGGTAGATTGTCAGCCATGATCTACAACTCATCTTGAGGGACTGAATCACCTTCTCCTGTCCCTGTTTCCCTGCATTCCTGTAACCATTACTGCTCCTGTGCTCACTACTCAACAAACAGCAACTCTATTGTCTATTTGTACAATAGCCCTTGTAAGACATGTAGCAGAATCTCTTTTCTGAAGTTCAGCAGCCCTCCAGGTTCCCCTCACCTCTCGTTCACAGAATATATGAAGGTCAAGCAAGCATAATTTGATCATGTCCACAGAACCCCCTGAGGCTGAGATGGTCTTTGGCCTTCATAGGTGCATATAGGGATCTTAATGCTCTCTGAATCCTGATGGGGAATTGTTACTGACATCTTATCTTCAGCACACTCAACGCCAAATCCATTTTCTTCTGCATTTTTTGCAACCTTGAATTTTGCTGCTTTACGCAAAATGGAAGGAGAGCTGGAGGGGTTGGATACTTCTAGAATTTTGTTCCAACGATTGTCAGTTTTGCACAAAATATTTCTGTCTCTGTTTTACAGACTCTAGGCAAAGAAATCCTTCAAATGCACAATTTTTGCCTCTCCCTCAAATGCATCGTTCCCACTAAGAGTCTTTGTGTGACTGAATAAGCTGATTATTCATCTTGAGGTCTTTGATTATATGTGGGAGGGAGGATGGCACATGGTGAGTGAGATCTGCAGTTATAGGATTTGCTTTACTTGTTTTCCCCTGTCTCATCATAAGACCTTTAAATACAGCTTGATAGACAAGTAGTCACTATTTTGAAAAGTCCTCTCTGTTGTCGAATAATGAGCTGTGTATTCTGATGTAGCAGTGACACCAGTAGTCATGTGCACAAGGCTGTGGAAAAAGGGTAGTGTAGTTTGAACCAAGATGTACTTAATGACTTTTTAAAAACACGAACTCCCGTTGGCTATTACGCGATTCCGTGAGATCATGAACAAAGGAACTCGAGGAGATGATGTGGCTTCCATGTGTGTGGACAGAAGATCAATTGATAAAGTGATCTGGGACCACCTTTCTCACCATAAAACAGAAAGCCTTATCAATTTATTAGGACTGAAGGAAAGAAGCTGAAAATCCTGCAGACTAGAGTCAGACAGAAACTATTCTTGTCATACTTTCAGATACCAATGCTATCACCATGTGATATTCTGGCTTGGATAAACCTCCTTCTCTAAGCTGAGTCTGATCTTTATGTAATTAATAATGGCACAGCTCATTCTCCTATGACATGCCTTTCATTAACACGATTTGGCTGTAACACGATTGGTGAGTTGGGGAATGACTTTTTAAAAACATGAACTCCCGTTGGCTATTACACGATTCCATGAGGTCATGAACAAAGGAACTCGAGGAGATGATATGACTTCCATGTGTGTGGAAGGAATTAAGGGCTATGGGAGAATGTGGGTAAGTGGAGTTGAAATGCCCATCAGCCATAATTGAATGGTGGAGTGGACTCGATGGGCCGAATGGCCTTACTTCCACTCCTATGTCGTATGGTCTTATGGATAGAAGATCAATTGATAAAGTGATCTGGGACCACCTTTCTCTCCATAAAACAGAAAGCCTTATCAACTTATTAGGACTTAAGGAAAAAAGCTGAAAATCCTGCAGATGTGTTTAGTGCTCGTAGTGGCTGGTTTGCTGGATTTAAGAACTGCTCTGCTTTTCATAATGTGAGGTTATGTGGCAAAGCTGCCAGTGGAGACAAGGAACATGCATTGTCATTTCCTCCTATGGTGAAAACATTGATTGAGGAAGAAGGCTTTACCTTAGATCAAATCGTCAAGTTCGATGAGACAGGTTTATACTGGAGACTTAAAGCTCATGCCTGCGTTGGTGCACCACTCTGCCCCCAGTGGTGAGCTTGCATACAGTTTGGTGGAAGCCACCCCCCAGATTTTCTTCATGATTTTAAAAGTGTTGAACCATAAGAGGAGCTTCCAACAATCAAAGAACATTGTGTTGCTCTTGCAAAACCAGTTGGATTTGAAGAAGTGGAGACTGAGGATGTGAAGGAGCTGCTTGAGTCCCATTGTGAAGACTGCTCCACAGCTGATCTTGTTGCTGCCGGGGAAATTGAAGCTCGAGATGAAGACGATGAAGTCCAGGATGCAGCAACATGAGACCATGAGAACTTTCCACCTCTCTCTCATCATCCATCCTAAGGGAAGTTGCAGCTCTTAGAAGATAATGACTACAATGCAAAACACAGGGGTCCCCACCTCATCCCAGTTCCAAACTTCCAGCTCAGCACTGTCCCCATGACTTGTCCTACCTGCCTATCTTCTTTTCCACCTATCCACTCCACCTTTCCGCCCCCCCCCCCCACCGACCTATCACCTTCATCCCCTCCCCCACTTACCTATTGTACTCTATGCTACTTTCTCCCCACCCCCACCCTCCTCTCACTTATCTCTCCACCCTTCAGGCACTCTGCCTGTATTCCTGATGAAGGGCTTTTGCCCGAAACGTCGATTTTCCTGCTCCTCGGGTGCTGCCTGAACTGCTGTGCTTTTCCAGCACCACTCTAATCTAGACTCTGGTTTCCAGCATCTGTTTTTACCTATAAAGTCTTACCTAGCCCACTATGAACAACTTCTTCATGAAAGAAGAAAGATGGCGACACAGCAAAAACTAGAGTCCTTTTTTTCCCACCCAGAAACAGTTTGAGGACAATAAGCCACAGCCAGCAAAATCTGGACTAATTTTTCCTTTCATCTTAACCCTGCACCCAGAACTGCACCTGAAAGTAATGATGGTGCTGATGATGTCCCTCAGCCCCTGTTTTAATATAATGCTGTAACTCAGAAACCCCTTCAAGTGTTAAATTTACTGTATTATTTCATTAAAATATATGATTTAAAGTTTTACTTAGAGTGTGCTTTCATTTGTCTTAAGCTAACTACTACTTTTGTTTTGATTTTTTACTGTTACTGATTGTCTTCCCCAGCCTTGTTTGTCCCATAGGCACCGTGATTTCTATTGCACAATTTTCTATAACATTAGGTCACATGGAAATGTAACAACTGTGTCATAGCAGAACAGGCTGTAGCTGATAGACATTAAGTCAAAACAGAAGAGGTACACTTCTTGCATAACAAGGTAGCTAATTGCTTGATAGAAATTTAACAGTTTTCATTAACTGGTTAAACATAGAAACCATGAGAAGTGGGTGCTTGAAAATTGGGCTATCATTTGCTTGGTAATGCAGCAAGGTCTATTCAGTGTGTTGCCATAGGATAGCTTGGCAGTCCCTATAACTTTATGCATATAAAATCCTTTTGCCTACATAACAATGTGACAGCTTTGGAGATTCTAGCATGTGTGAATGCATCACACTGCAAGACCAATTGATGACTTTCAATTGATTTCCAGTGTAACCCTTAAAACAGTCTTAATTATTTCATAAACGATTTCCAATAGCAGAATGAAATTGAATGGTTATATTAATGTTCATGTACATTGGGAAAATCAATTAGCAGCGTTAGCCATGAGGAAAAATGGTAATGTGTAGTGAGGCCTGTTTAACAAATGATCTCAGAGTAGATGATCCCCTAGGAAACAGTGATCATAACGTGGGAACAATTTATGTCAACTTGAGAATACAAAAATTGTACTCATGGGATGTGGGGTATCAGTGAATGGGCCAGCATTTATTGCCGATCCCTAGCTGCCTTTGAGAAAGTGATGGTGAGCTGCCTTCTTGAAACAGTGCTGTCTATTCCTTTGAATTAGAAACAAATGTGCTAAAAGTAAATCGGGCTAACTGCAACAGAATGGGGGCACAACTAACTAGAGTGGAAGGAAAAGGTGTTTAGCAGCAAAGATGGTTGAGGAATTTATTCAGACATTGAAGGAAATAAATCATGATTCACACCAAAGTATATCCCAGAGAGGATAAAATATTCTAGGAAGCCAATAAACAAAACAATGGCTAATCAAGAAAATCGAAGTTAGTATCAAATTGATAGAAAAAAGAACATATGAGATGGCAAAGATGAATAATAAACAATGCCACAAAAATGACCAAAAAAGGGAGAAAATAAACATTGAGTGTAAACCAGCAGGTAATAGAAAAAAGAATAGTAAGTGCTTCTTCGAAAAAGGAAGACAGAGGTCAAAGTGAACATTGGCCCCTTAGAGAACTAGACCGTGGAAATTAGATTGACAGGAAATCACAGAGTTGGTGAATAAATATTTTACATCAGTCTTCATGGTAAAAGACACAAATAACATTCCAAGAAATACAAAATAATCAAGGGACAAAAGGAGGTGTGTGGAGAGGAAATAAAGAATAATTACTACTAGAGAAAAAAAACCTAGAAACATAGAATAGAAATTAAGAGCAAGAACATAACATTGTACTTTGGTTCAGCTTATCGTCTAACTAAAGACCATATTCCTGCTTTCTTTTGATACTTCTTAATTCCTTTATTTTTATATTTTCTTATTTATTCATTCATAGCATAAAAACATCACTGGTTGGACCAACATTTACTGTCCATCCCTAATTAACCAGAGGCAGTTAAGAGTGAACTACATTGCTGTGGGTCTGGAGTCATGTGTAGGTCAGACCAGGGAAGGATGGCAGTTTCCTTCCCTAAAGGAAATTAATGAACCAGCTGGGGTTTTCTGACAATCAGCAATGGATTCATGGTCACCATTAGACCCTTCTTTTCAAAATTGAATTCAATTTCCAACAATTGCCACTGGCAGGACGTGAACCCAAATCCTGGGACCTTATCTGGGTCATTCATTAACGGCCCAATGATAATACTGCTAGGCCAGTGCCTCACCAACTACCTAGAATGCTGATAAATCTTGAAGAAATTCAGAGATGTGATCTCCATGGCCTTCTGCAGGTTGATCACACTCAAAATGAAGAAATGTTTGCTCATTTCAATCCGAGATGGGGAAAGTAATGGGGCTAAAGGCTGATATGTCCCCTCGAGCTGATGGGTTTTATTCTGGGATATTTAAGAAATAGCTACAGCAATAACAATTATATTGCTAGTATTGTTCCAGAAATCAGTAAAGTCCCAGGATGGCAAAATTACCAAAGTAACACCTTCTTTGAAAACACAGGAAGACAAAAAACAAGTAACAATAGCCTACTTATCTTTATATCCATTCTTGGGAAAACATTAGCATCTAATGGAAAGGATCTAGTAGTGGTGTTTTTAGAAATACATAATCTAATCAGAGTCAATATCACTTAAGGAAGGGGAACTCATGCCTGACAAATTTATTATATTATTTTGAGAGATGACAAGCAGATTAAGTAAAGGGGAACAGGTAGATATGATATATTTGGATTTCCAACACGTGTTCAATGAGTGGATTTTCTTAAAGTGTGTGCGCATGTTTGAGAGAGAGAGAGTGAATGTGGATGGGAGGGAAAGGTGTGGTGGGAAATGAACTGCTGTTCCTAACAACATGAGTCCAGGACACAGGAATGTCAGAAACATCCACCTTGGATGTGTCAATGGGTGGAGGAAAGGCAGCTGATGTCTAGGAAACTATATTCTTTACTGACAGCAAAGACAGAGTGAGTTTAATTTACAGTTTGTTTCAGTTATCTTGGGGAGAGAAACTGACTAAAGAAAATAGACATTAAAAATATATTGACGAAAGGTGACACCTTTGAGCTATCCCTGTCTGAGTCCAAGGTTTAGGCGCATAATAATCTTGCTGAGGAAAAGGGATAATGTGAGTTTGAATCCTTTTCTGATGTTAGTGATTTTATCTAATGTTTCATTTTTTTTGGTTTAAGAAACATTTTGTTCTTTGTATTCAAAGTACAATGACAGCCTCTTGTGACTGGACATGATGATTGATCTCTGTAGTTTAAAGAAAATAAAGTTATCATCCAGCACAATGGCTCAATGGTTAGCACTGTTGTCTCGCAGTGCCAGGGACCTGGGTTCGATTTGAACCTTGGGTGACTGTCTGAATGGAGTTTGCATATTTGCCCTGTGTCTCCATAGGTTTTC
Organism: Hemiscyllium ocellatum; assembly: GCF_020745735.1. Classification (NCBI taxonomy): domain Eukaryota; kingdom Metazoa; phylum Chordata; class Chondrichthyes; order Orectolobiformes; family Hemiscylliidae; genus Hemiscyllium; species Hemiscyllium ocellatum. The sequence continues at coordinate 119,430,188 of NC_083405.1, read as the reverse complement.
TCCCACAATCTAAAAATATGCAGGTTAGGTAGATTACCCCTTGGTGTGCAGGCTCAGTGGGCAAAGGTAAATGTGGGGTTATGGGAATAGGGTGGAGGGCTGGATGGGGGGGGGGGGGGGGGGGTTGTGATCCTTTTTAGAGGGTGCAGACTTGATGGGAAGAGTGGCCTTTTTCACACAATAGGGATTCTAGGCTGTATTAATATTAGCTGAGTTCATGATTCAACCAACAGGGTTATCTGATCCTTATCACATCTATGTTTGAGGTCCTTAGTGTTATTTTTAATTACAAATTAGTTGCTGCATTTTCAACCTTATAACAATGAGTTATAAGTACTTCGGCAAAAGATAGCCTGAGGCTGTGATAATGTATATGTGCACTTAATGAAGTTATGGTCACTATAATAGAGAAAACAGCTAGCCCTTCTTTTGTTTTCTCAGTAACATTGAATCCTTACAGTATGGAAGCAGGCCATTCTGACTATCAAGTACACCTAGACCCGTACACTTCCCAAGACTAATTCAACTAGCCTGTGCATCCCTCAACACAATGAGGCAATTTAGCACAGTCAACACATCTAACCCACACATCATTAGACTGTGGGAGGAAACCAGAGCATCTGAAGAGAATGTACAACCTCCACACAGACAGTCACCCAAGGCTAGTGCTGTGAGGTAGCAGTGCTGACCATTGAGCCACCATGCCACCCTACTACATAAAGGCTTTTTTCACTGCCCACCATATCAGCTCAGTCACTTACCAAGGAGAGACTAAATTCTTTGCTATTGTATTTACCACTATAGCACAGTGAACAATTGCCTTCCAGAAGTTTTACAGCTGACAATACAACAGCTCAAAAGAATACCTCAGAGTTAAACACTTGAACCCTTTCTATTTAACCCTGAATCACGGTTTCCAGTATCTTGTTGTAGCTTGGCTGAAGGCTGCTGCTGGTACCCATTTCTGAGTGCTGAGTCCTAAGAGTTGCCATGGAAACTGGGCCTAATTTGTTTGCAAGTACCTTTTCAAAGTGTTTCTCAGTGCAGTGATAAATGTGCACCAAAACCATGGCACTTGTGTTTTGCCAGAAATGATATGACAATTTATAAATAACTTTAAAAACCAAAAAGAAAATCTTGTTCTGGGAGAAAAACAACCTGACCTAGACTAAATTAAAGCTTAAATTTAACATTCTAGATAAAGCAAAAAGATTATTTAACACTAACAGATCAATCTTACTAAACTGTGTGAATTAAGGATTCTTGTGGAGATTTGAGTGCTGAACTGAAAAATTGGTAACTTCTCTAAACAATTAAGAGATGCATAGCAGTTAGTTTTATAAGTCTTGTCTATTGAGGCATCAAGTCTAGATCATACAAAAGCACAATTATTGAAATCTATCATTTCATTCACCAACAGGAGAAACATTATTTATTTTTGTGTTTTTAAATTGAGAATTAGTCCAGGAGAAAAGTTGAAGTGTACTGTAAACAGTGAATGAATTAAGAGGTGTACAAACATGAGGAAAGGAACAGGAAAAAAATCAAACGGGTGGAAACTGTCAAAAAGAATAGGATGAGAAAAGCAAAGAGCAACATTGGTAGCTAGATATATGTGAGCCAAAGGGACACTGTCTCTGCTGTTTCCGTGTTTCTAAGAGGATGGAGGGCTGAAATGAAATTCCACAAACAAGAATAAAAACAAATGTAGAGAGGAGAAAGCAAATAAGTGAAAGAAAGACAAAGAAAGAAAATAAAATAAGTGAAGACTGTGAGAAGAAGGGAGGAAGAGAAAACAAGGTGAGGTAAAATGGAAGAAAGCAAGAGAAAGATGGAAGAGGAGATCTGCAACTGAAAGGAGACAACAAAAGAATGATCTTTGTGGTATATGACTTATAAAAATTGTCAACTTGAAAATGACTAAGTTATGCTGACTCTCTGTTTACTGTTAGCCAGTCAATCTTCAAACGATGTTTACCCCTTACATTTTCAGGTTTTATTTTCTGCAATGACCTTTGACATGACAGCTCAACAATCCCTTCTGGAAATCCAAATGCAGTTCAGCCATCAGTTACCGGTATGGTAAACGTCATTATGAGGAAGAATTGGAGAAGTTGAATGCTGGCTGTCTTACCCAAGGGGCCGGAATATAGGGATGGTGCAGTTAAACAAAACCTTAGATAGCCTCCACTTAGAACAGATCTCGGCACAACCCCATTGGAAGGACGTTTTGGCCCTGGAGGGAATTCAACTTAAATTTACAAGAATGATACCTGGCCATCAGGATTATGTTATGTGGAGAGATTAGAAAAAATTGATTTTATCTCTGGAATTTAGATTTTAAGGGGTGATCTAAATGAGGTCTTCAGGATATTAACAGAGAAGGACAACATAGATAAAAGATAAGCTATTTCCATTAGTTGGAGATTCTAGAAACAGGAGGACTAGTGTAACTGGGGCCAGGCCATTCAGGAGAGATGTTAAATTCATGACGGAGACATTCCATGCAAAGATTCCTGATGAAGGGCTTATGCTCGAAACGTCGAATTCCCTATTCCTGAGATGCTGCCTGGCCTGCTGTGCTTTGACCAGCAACACATTTTCAGCTGTGATCTCCAGCATCTGCAGACCTCATTTTTTACTCAAAGAATAGTGGTGGTTTGGATCTCTCTTCCTAAACAGAGGTTGATGCTAATTCAATTTCTAAACTTAAAGCAGAGCTAGACAAGTTTTTATTGAGCAAAGATATCAAGGGATATGAGTTCAAAGTAGGCATATGGAGTTAGGCCACACTTTAGCCATGATCTTATTGAATGGTGGAGCAGACTTGAGTAATTGAATGGCCTACTCCTGTTCCTCTGTTCCCATATTTATCCCTGTGTTGGGATGGTTTTCCTTGGAGAGAAGGAGGCTCAAAGGAGGTCTGTTGGTAATTTTCAAAATCATGAGGCGACGTGGAAAGACGAGATGGGGAGAAATTATTCCCACTTGTGAGATTATCAAGAACCAGAGCGCAGATCTCAAATGTTTTCCAGAAGCAGCAAATGAGAGGGTGAGCAAGAATCTCTCACTGAGTGAGTAGTTACAGTCTGGAATCCACTGCCTGGAAAGTGTGTGGAGGAAGGTTCAATTCAGGCACTCAGACAGCATCAGATGATTATGTGTAGGGTATGGGGAAATCACAGAAGATTGGCACCAAGTCAAAATATTGAGAGAGTCATTGCAGGCATGATGGACTCCTTCTTTCTCATGACCATCTGTGGTCTGCTCCCCTTTATTCACACAATTATTTCTTCCGCAAGAAATTCAAATAACTGGATTAAACGTGTTTTCTCTTTCACAAACAATGTCGACTCTCCTTGAATACCTTGATATTTTCTAAGCGCCCTGACATCTTTCCTATGATCTATTCAACTCACCTCATCCATCAGCATCAGGTCGAGCGGTGCCTCATTTTTCTTTGGACTGGAAACATTCTGCTGTGAAAGATTCTCCTAAACATAATTGAGGAGTTCTCAGCACCCTTTATATGACTACCATTCCAGTCTATATTCAAATACAGGGGAACCCGGATTATCCAAAGGACACAGGCAGGGAGTATTTCATTCGGTTGATCGAATTCTGGATAATCAAATGCCGGAAAACATAGTTTAGCTAAGCATCGAGAACTTGCGATCTTGCCGGATAATCCAATATCCGGCAAATTGAATGTGGGATAACTAAGGTTCCTTTGTAGTTAAATTATAACTACTCTATAATTCTCTCAGCTGTCTACAATTGCCTTGCACATTTGGTTCTCAGGATCTTTCTCACCAGTTTGTGGTCTATAAACTGCAATAGGAAAAGTAATTGCATCTTTCATGCTCTTTATACCTGGGCCAATATATTCTTTCTTTGAACACTCTAAGACATCTCTTCTCTCCAGCACTGTCATATTCTCCTCGATCAATACTGCCAGCCCGCCTCTTTTCATTCCTTTTCATGAACATCTTATATCCAGGAATATTTAACACCAGTCCTGCACAATTTTGAGTCAGCTCTCTGTTATGGCCACCATGTCACATTTTCACATGGCAATCTGTGTCTGCAGCTCACTCTTATTCATCACACTCCATGCTTTTATATACATGCATTGTAAGCTTAATTTAGATTCTGATGTTATGAACCAATCTAATTTTTTATTTATTTACTCCTATCTAATATGTAACCATTCCTTTCTTTAGTACTGTCTAGTATTCTAACTTTATATATCTTGTTCCTCTTTTCTACTTCTGCATATTGATGCCCATCCCCCTGTGAATTTCTTTGATTCTTTCCCAGTACTCTGATCTGTACCTTGCCTTTCATTGCAACTTCCATCACCCATTACAAGACCATACTACAGCAGCTCTCATTTCCAGTCCCAGCACACACTCACTGCACCCTCATTCCCTTGACAGCAACTTGCTGTTCTCACACGTTCGCCCTCGCAGAACCTGCAACATCAATCATTTCTCCTCCAGTGCCTTGTGTTCCATCAAAAACCTATTCATCCAGTTTAGATCTTGCCTTATTTCCCTCATGGCACACACACAAGGGGCCCACATTTGGGGTGGAATCTTCCTGCAGACCGTGTGTGGCATGCGGCTTCTCCTCAGGGGCAGGTCAGGTTGTCTGATGTGATTGTTTTTCAGTTCATTGCGAATGGGCTGCCACATTTTATGGGGCACTTGGCAGAAAACTCTGAGACCCGTCTGGAACCTCCGTGCCCCGACTTCAGGCGCATTTAAAAGGCAGGTGGACAGCATTTCATTTCTACAAGACAGTAACATCAATCAACCTGTGTTAGTCGCTCACTCCTGGAGATGTCTGTGATCAGACAGAAAGTAGATCGACAGCTAATCCTATAGGAAATGGCACTTTTAGATGATGGCATTCCCAGTGGAGTGCCTGGGACATTGCTGTTCACTCATGTTGAGAGAGTTGCAATGCCCTCATCAGCGCCTCCTATTGTACACTGCTCAATAGCACTGAAGAGCCAGCTTCCGCTGATCAGGGACTGTTCAATGCCCAACAACTTGAGCCACCTGACTATCAGGTCATTGGTGTAGTTGGTTGTGGGCATTTATTCACATTCTTAGAGTCCCTGCAGTGTGGAAACAGGCCATGTGGCCCACTTTTGCCCTTGATAATCCAACGAGCCTACACAACTCCAAATACTATGGAATGATTTAGCATGGCCAATTCACCCACACATCTTTGAACTGTGGGAGGAAACCAGAGCATCCAAAGGAAACCCATGCAGACATGGGGAGAACGTGACAAAGCCAGTTGCCCAAGGCTGGAATAGAACCCAGGCCCCTATGAGGCAGCAGTGCAGACCACTGCGCCACCCAGCGAAGCCGCTGGGCTGTAAATGGCCCAACATTAGGCATCCCAGCTCGATATAACCGACTCTTTATGCTGAGAAAATGAAGTTCCCAGCCAGAGCAAATTTCCTCTCACCATATCACATGTAAAGCCCTCTAAGAACTTTGTAGGAGTCAAAACGAACACCTTCCTTTTTTCTAAAACCCCAGAAAACACGAGCATTTAGAATCCGTATTACTGACTGGAAATAACTCCTGCAAAATTTCTACCATATTTTCCGAACACATTGGAAAATCGGCAAGCACCAAGCTGTTAGATCAGTAAGTGTTACTATTAATAAAAGAAGGTCTAAAAAAAATTGAATAGGTGTGAGAAGCAGAACACTGCAGATTACTGAAGTACAATGCCGAGTCAAATTCTATTTCCGTTTACCTCAGTTAGCTAAATTGTATATAATATGAGGCACAAATCTTTCTATTTAACACTGCATTCTACTTGCATCACAGTCTTGTCCCATATTACACAGCAATTCATTCCAATATAAATGCAAATTGGTTTCTTCTGTCAGTATATTCTGGATCAAATATGTTGTACAACGGTGAGGAAAATTCCTGATTAAATGAAAATATTTGAAATGTCACACATGAGAGAGGCAGTTCTGTTACATAATGATATTTAGTCCTCCGATAAATACTTTTCAGATAGAACACAGAACATAGAAAAATACAACGCAGTACAGGCCCTTTGGCCCTCGATGTTGTGCCGATCCAAGCCCACCTAACCTACACTAGCCCACTATCCTCCATATGCCTATCCAATGCCCGTTTAAATGCCCATAAAAAAGGAGAGTCCACCACTTCTACTGGCAGGGCATTCCATGAACTCACGACTCGCTGAGTAAAGAATCTACCCCTAACATCTGTCCTATACCTACCACCCCTTAATTTAAAGCTATGCCCCCTCATAATAGCTGACTCCATACGTGGATATCGGAAGAGTAGTAGTAATCTGTCCTCTCACATCTCTTCCACCATTTACTTCAACCATGGTTGATCTGAACAACTCCATTTACCGGCTACTTCTTTTCTGTTAATCCTTATACCTTCGCCGAGCTAAAAAAAGCCCCAAATTTCTGTTTTCATTGGGTTATCTCTGAATTTTGAATGGTGATTCCCCAATATTTGACTTTTTTTATTTCTTTCATGGGATGTTTTAATTATTTTAAGGGTGGCATGGAGACTCAGCGGTTAACACTTCTGACTCACAATGCAAGGGACCTGGGTTCAATACCAGCCCTCAGTGACCGTCTGTGTGGAGTTTGCATATTCGCCCCATGTTTGCGTGGCTTTCCTCCCACAGTCCAAAGGTGTGAAGATCAGGTGGACTAGACATGCTAAATGTGATGGAGTAGGATGCTGGGTGTTGGTGGGATGCTCTTCAGAGGGGTGATGTGGACTCGTTGGGACAAATAACTTTGCTCCACATTGTAGGGCTTCTGTTATGTGGGTGTCGCTGGCTCGGTCAGCATTTATTACCCATCCCTAATTGCTTAGAGGGCAGTTAAGAGTCAACCACATTGCTGTGGGTCTGGATTCATCTGTAGACTAGACCAGGTAAGAATGGCAGATTCCTTCCCTCAAAGACATTAGTGAACCCCATGTGTATTTAAAACAATTGCCAGTTATTGCATGGTTTTAAATTCCATATTTTTATTAAATTTAAATTTCACCCTCATTCAAACCTATGTGCCTACAGCATTAGCTTGGGGTTCAACATTACTAGTTCAGTAACATTGCTACTATGCCATTGCCTCCCATTAAGAATGCAAAATGCTTTCTTCATTTACCCCTCAGGATATTTTATATGTTTCAATATAGCTGAAAATGTGTTGCTGGAAACGCAGCAGGTCAGGCAGCATCCAAGGAGCAGGAGAATTGACGTTTCGGGCATGAGCGCTTCAGCGTCTCCGCCCCCATGTTGATCTCTGTAACCACGCCTAACTCCGCCCCCACGCCGATCTCCATCACCATGCCTAACCTCGCCCCCACGCCTAACCCCGCCCCAATGCCGATCTCCGTCCCCGCACCGAAGCCCAACCTCGCCCCCACTCCCAGCTCCAGCCCAACACCAGGTCCGAGCTCCCAGCCCTGCCGTGTTTTCACCATCCCTCAAGACCTCCCCCGCTCTGAGGATGAAAGATCAGTTCTCAGCAGAGGCCTCACCTTCATTCCCCTATGCTCTCGGATTAACGAGTTCAACACGCGGCGAGACATCGAACAATTCTTCTGCCCCCTTCGCCTCCGTGCCTACTTCTTCCACCAGGATTCTCACCCACCCTCTGATAACCCCTTCTCCCGCCTCCAACACACTCCACCATGACCTGCTGCGCTTTTCCAGCAACACATTTTCAGCTCTGATCTCCAGCATCTGCAGTCCTCACTTTCTCCTCTATGTTTCAATATAGTCATCTCACACTCTTCTGAACCCTAACAGATTTGTGCCGAGCCTTTCAAACCTTTCTTCATAAGCCGATCCCCACATTCTTGGTTTTAGTCTGACAAACCTTCGCTGTATGTTGAAGCCTTTTCTTGTGGGTTCCTCTGTAAGCGAGACATTGAAGAGGCCATTGGATGACTATTTAAATAGAAACAGCTTGCAGGGTAACAGGGCAAAGGCTGATTGCTACCAGAACAACTCTGTAATAGATCTTCCACTCAAACTAAATTTCAAACCCATCCTAAATCTACTTCACCTATCCTAACTTGGATTGAATTCCACTTGCCCAGTTCCCCCATGCTCACTGATCCTTATGGCTGGTTCTTTGTACATCCCTGATTCCAATCACTTCACTGTTGTTGCCTCCCTGTTTCACCTGTTCTCAGGTAAATATATGCGGCTTGATGGCAAATCTAGATTGATATTAATCTTCCAAAGAGCACTGGGACATTTTTACTAGAGTAAAATTGCTTTTGGAAGCGTACTGAGAGGATAAAGAAGCAAAATAATATAATAAAGGCCCTCAGCAAGGGGTTGGCAATTTCCATGCCTTATCGCTATTAAGCAGGCAATTTGAATGTGGATGAAAAATTATTTTTCATCTGGTTTTCTGACAGTCTGAATTTTAGAGTCCATCTCTAACTGGGCAGAAGTGAACATCCCCCACTTAGCTAATTATAGGGGGGAAGGGAAGGCAGTCCTCCTTACTGTGACTACTGTTGAACAGTAGATATAATTTATACTTTAACATAATCATCTCGATCATAAATGGAGTACTGAATTAATTTTGATGACCTGGAATCCATATCCAATTTTACCAAATTAATTCTAGCAGCATGCATTATAATGTTCCTTTTAAATCTGCAAAGTAATAGATTACAATATAGATGTGTGTCGGGACTCTATATCAGGTGTAGAGTGTGTATCCCTGACCCTATTTCGTTAGTGCAATGAATAGGTCTAATTAAAATGCACATAATAACATAGATCAGTGATTGCCGTTGGACTTTCCTCACGTACCGAGAGCAGTTGCAGAATCAATTTTGCACGTTGCTATGGCTATGTAAGGCAGAGATCATTGCAGATCAGTTTTTCTGGTGTTGAACTTTGTTGGTTGACAATGCGCTGGTGGGACATGAGGTCACATGGACATGAGGAGAGACTTCCCTCTTCGCCTTAACCCTGAGAATGGAAGACCAATGCTTTCTACCACTGACAAAACATAATTAGCTCAGGGTGAAGCATCAATAAACAATGAACCATTGAGCACTCATGAATAAATGAATGAATGAATATGCCTTGGAAACTTTGGAGTTTCATGATTGTATTTTTATTTCCTCTATCTAACCAAATGAAAGTAGACTTCTGAAAAAAGTTGTGCTGTTAGCTTATAAAGCCACATGTATAGAAGTAGGTAGTACTCACAGAATGTCCAGAAATATAATCTCTACCATTTTGTGAAATGGAACAGGAGCCTGTTCCCATACCTGAAAGCTTTGTCACTGCCCAAAGCTGTGTGCATCCAAGGCCCTTCCTTCCCCAAGGGACAGTAACCTGCCATTCCACAGCCATATCTAGCTCTTTAACATCCCACTTTGCAAATTGCAAACATTTCTAGTTGTACTGCAGTGTAGGCCCCTTGGTGTAGGCAGTTTGCTATCATGATTCAATTCATGGATGCATTCAGAATTATTTGAAGTAAATGGGGGTATCAGTATATAAAAGGTGGTGACAGTGTAGGTATGGTGGAGACAGTAGAGAAAGGGGAGATAGTGTGGACATAGGGGAGACAGTGAAGACATGGAGAAGACAGTGTTGATACGGGGGATACAGTGAACACATGGAGGAGACAGTGTAGACATGGAGGACTCAGTGCAGTCCAAGAGAAGGCAGTACACATATTGGGGAGACAGTGTAGATAAGGGGGAGACAGTGTCGACATAGAGGGGACAGTGCAGACATGGAGAAACAGTGTAGATAAATAAGACTCAGTGTAGACAAAAAGGAGACAGTGTAGATATGGGGGAGACAGTGTAGACATGGAGACACAGTTTAGATGTGGGGGAGACAGTATAGACAAAGGGGAGACAGTAGGGACAATGAGGTGACAGTGTTGAAATGAGGGAGGCCATGCAGCCAAAGGGGAGACAGTGCACACAAAGTGGAGAAGTGTGCAGTCAAAAGGGAGACACTTTAGAAACAGAAGACAGTGTAGAAATGGGGGAATCAGTTCAGACAAAGCAGAATCAGGGCATATATGGGGGGACGGTACAGAAATATGGCCAACAGTGTAGAAATGGAGGTAATAATGCAGACAAAGTGGGGACAGTGTAGACATGGGGAGACACGGTAGGCAGGGAGAGGCGCAGTGGAAAAAGGTGGATAATATATTGAAAAATCATCATAGTGGCAGGTGCTAGATTGTGAGGTTACGACAGATAAAACAATAAATCACAATTTATAATGTAAATATAGGCAATAATTAAAATAAAAACAACGTATGGACAAATGTGGACATTGTGTAATACAAATAATTACAATGCATTGCCGTTGCAAGGCTCCTTCATTTAGAAAATAAACATTGAAGTTCTAGTACTCTCCGCATTTTGTTGGTCCAAAAGATATTGGAGAAATATTACACAAAGGACTTGCCTCACTTGCTGAATAACTAAAAGCTCTCCTTACGGTGGGAATAAGAGGCTAATCATTATGCTGCATCTTACAGTTTCAAATGAATATTGCAACAAAAATAAATATTGTGTTCTAAATAAACCTGGTGAAACAGTGCAGCTACACCACAGCCACAGATAGTGACTGTGGTCTGAGAAACAGGTTTTATAGTAGTGACCAGTGTTGATTGTAATGAGATCATGAATTCTTCTGAATGTGTTTTAGAAACTTTTTATGAATTGCAAGAAGTGAATAAAAAAAAGTTAATACCCAATATATTGTCTTAATTCTAAGAATCCAAAGTTAAAGCTTGTCTGAAAGATGACTTTGTTGAGGAAATGATAGCAGAAAGAAATAATTCAATTTGTTCCAAACATTCGAGCAGTTTTGTATGCAAATTGCTTGTTGCATTTTTTTATTCAAAGTAGAAACGTGCTGCTTTTTCCATTAAATTAATACAGCTCTCCATTTGTACATCTTTGTTATTGAGCAGCCTTATACATAATTCATGCAAATTGACATATCAAAATGTATATCCTGGAGCTGCAAAGAAAATTAATCCAGAAAAGTGCAAAAAATCTACAAAAAACGCCATCATTTCATATTCACGTATATATGTCATTGTTAGGTCTATTTGAATGTCAGGTTTTTTTTTCTGCTTCGATGTAAGCTGAATACATGTTTTTTTTTAGTATGTGGGAAAACGATGCATTCTACTGTGGAGGGCAATTCAGAACCGGCAATTTCACTCATGTGCATTTTAAACAAATTTTTAAAGAAAGATCTTTGGTTTAAACAATACACGACAGATACCTGAAGTGGGCCTCCCATGGTGTTCCCAGTTCTGTTTGCCCTGTTAAAGGAAAGACATTATTAAACTGGACAGGGTTCTGAAAAGATTTACCGGGATGTTACTAGAAATGGAGGGTTTGGGTTACAAGAAAAGATTGGGTAGGCTGGGAATTTTTTTCCCTGGAGCATAGAAAGTTGAGGGATAACCTTATAGAGATTTATAAAATAATGAGAGGCATAGATAAAGTGAATGACAAAGGTCTTTTCCCTAGGGTAAGGGAGCTCAAAACTAGGGGACAGATTTTTAAGGTGAGAGGAGGAAGTTTAGAAAGGACATGAGGGGCAACGTTTTCACACAGAGAGTCGTTCTTGTGTGGAATGAACTCCCAGAGAAAGTGATGGATGCAGTTACAGTTACAACATTCAAAAACCGTTTGGATAATTACATGAATAGGAAAGGTTCAGAGGGAGATGGGCCAAATGCAGGCAGGTGGAACCAGATTGGTTTGGGAATAAGGTCATTGTGGACTAGTTGGACTGAAGAGGCTGTTTCCATGCTGTGTGACCCCATGACTTATTGGAAGTGACACTCCAGATTCCAGCTGAGCTGACCTTGAACCAAAGGCCTGCATATATGTTTACACAGGACAAGTACCACCAGTTGTGTACATTGCATTTTATTGCCTAGCTGGCAGGCAGCTTGCTCAGTGATAACTTGCTCATGGCACAATGTGATACTTTCCTTTTTATACCTAACAAAACTGAAATAGTTTTAAAAGGATAGCTTTCACATTTTGCTAGTGATCAGGGAAATCATAAAAGTATGTGCAAGAAATGAGGGAGCCTTTTGGGTCCTCTAATGCAATACTTAATATCGGTGTTAGACCCACTATGTTTATGACTTTGTGAAAATTCTTCCAAATTCTCTCAATGCCTCAGTACACGTGACAAAAAATTAAATTCAATTGGAAACTCAACTTATAGGAATGAGGATTTGAGTTCAGAAGTAAGGATGTCTTACTGTGTTCTATAAAGTCTTGGTGAGAGCATACCTGCACGATTGCATGTAACTTTGGTTTCCCAACCAAAGAGAGGGTTACCGAGGGAGTGAAGCAAATGTTCACTGACTTAGATTAGGTCAGTTGTCACATCTGCCCACATGATTATAGTGAAACATTTCCAAATTGCTATCTATGGTCACCATCTTAGGTATGAACAGAATCTTAGGTACAAAGCAGGTGTATAAGGAAAACAAAGCTAGAAAATTAAATACTGTAGTCCTTCTTACTAAAAAGTTGAAAAACAAAGAAACACAGTTAACACCTGAACACCCCAATCCAAAAATGTCTGAACATGCTGGGCTCGCATTAGCATGAGGGATCCAGTTGGCATGACTATCAGAAGAGGAAAGAATTGTTCAGCTGGGCCTGTATTCACTAGAGATTAAAAGAAAAAGAGGGACCTGATTTAAAATTCCAACATGGCTGGACAGACTAGCTGCAGGGAGGATGTTTCTTCTAAATAGGGTATCTAGAAGCAGGGATCACAGCCTCAGAATACAGGGGCGGTCACTTAGGACTGAGATGAAGCAACATTTCTTCAGTTAGAGAGGAGTGAACCTGTGGAATTCTCTATCACAGAAGGTTGAAGAAGCTGGGTCACTGAGTATATTCAAGGAGATGATAGATAAATATTTAGATATTAAAGGTATCAAGGGATATGGAGAGAAAACAGGAATATCGTGTTGAAATAGAGAATCAGCCATGATAATATTGAATAGTGCTACAGGTTTGAAGGGCTGAATAGCCTACTATTGCTATTTTTCCAAGTTTCTATCATGACACATTTTACATTCGGAGAACAAGTTAATTGATTGTGAACTCCTCTGTAGAAATTTCAACAATTCAATATTCCGTAAGGTCATCTGAAAATACTGTAGTCTGGTTCCCATTTTGAAAGGGACAGATCTATTATTGAAGATTCTGACAATCAAAAAAATCTGTTGGAGACCAACTGCACTGAGTAATTCAGAGCACTTTAAGCATATCGTGTTTATTTGTCATTATCTTCAATGTTGGAGAAAGTGAGGACTGCAGATGCTGGAGATCAGAGCTGAAAAATGCGTTGCTAGAAAAGCTCAGCAGGTCAGGCACCATCCAAGGAGCAGGACAATCGACGTTTCGGGCATGAGCTCTTCATTATCTTCAATGTTACCTACCTTTGCTGCTGCTTCCAATGGTTCTTCAGTGAATTTGGCTAATTTCAGAATTTGATCATGAGAAGCAGAGTAACACCATGATGGACACATTTATTGCTAATCACTGGCAATTATTTTCCAGTTAAATGGTTTGCAACTAAATTACTTCACAGATTGTAGTCAGATTGGGGTCACATGTAGGCGAAATTATATAGACATGATAAAGTAGGGGCTACCTTGTGGTGCAGTGGCAGTATTGCTGCCCCTGAACCAGGAGGCCTGAATTCAAGTCCCACCTGCTCTAGATGTGTTTGTAGCATTTCTGCAGAGGTTAATTAGATTGGGGCGATAAATTCACTTCCCTGATGGATGATGGTGTAACATTTACAGCAGGCTCAATGGCTTTTAATTATTGGTATGAGCCCATTGAAGGCTAAATGATGAATTAGTGACAGTCAGCTATCGCAAGAAAAGCCAGTATTTACAAAATACTGGCTCTAACAAAATAAAGCACACCAAGGTGTTTTGTAGGAACAGTATAAAGCAAGAAAAACATTGATACCTCTGAGGGTTGTGGAGTGTGATAGAGATCATGAGGGAAAGGCAATGGAAAGATTTTAAAGGCAGAATAAGAATTTTAAAATTCAGATATAACTTCAGGAGTCAAGGTAGACCAGATCATCTTGTCTGCCCTAACAATAGGAAGCTGTGTAACAGCTTAGTGCATAGTTTTTTTAGCCTGTTGGGATGAACATAATGAACTACTTTAGGAGGTCTGCCTTGGGGTAGCTGACAGGGATACCCACGTTTGTTCAATCCAGAATAAACTGCATTAAAAAGGTTGTGGCCATTCCAATAGTCTCTCAAGCCTCTGCTAGTATCCCATAGTAACATCCCACCTCAAAGCCTTCAGAGCGAGCTTCTCTGAGTCCATCTTTAGCGCAAACGCTAAACCACACTGTACATTATAGTCAGGATGATGATTTGATTTGATTTATTATTGCCTTATGTACCAAGACACAGTGAAAGTATTGTAACCAAACAAATTATACGTTATATAAATATATCAGCGTAATAGAACAGAATGGCAAAAGTAAGGACTGCAAATGCTGGAAATTAGAGTTGAGAGGATGAAGGGCTTTTGTCTGAAAAGTCAATTTTCCTGCTCCTCAGATGCTGCCTGACCTGCTGTGCTTTTTCAGCACCACACTCTCGCCTCTAATAGAACAGAATGCAGAGTATGCTGTTGCAGCTGCAGAGAAGATGCAGAGAAAGATCAACTCCAAAAAATGAGAGGTCCATTCAGAAGTCTGATAACAGCAGGGAAGAAGCTGTTCTTAAATCTGTTGATAGGTGTGTTCAAACCTTTGTACCTTCTGCTCAAAAGATCAGCATGGAAGGCAGTATCACCAGGGAGGGAGGGGGGTCTTTGATTATGTTGGCTGCTTTCCGAAAGCAGCAGGAAGTGTAGACGAAGTCAGTGGAAGGAAGTCTGATTTATGTGATGGACTGGATTGCATTCACAACACTGTAATTTCTTGTGATCTTGGGCAGAGCAGTTGCCATACCAAGCAGTGATACATCTGGTTAGGTGGCTTTCTATGATGCATTGATAAAAATTGATAAGAGCCATTATAGATATGACAAACTACCTAAGTAGAACTGTTGGTGTGTTTTCTTGACTGTGGCATCACCATGGATAGACCAGGATAGATTGTTGGCAATATTTATTCCAAGGAACTTGAAAGCTCTCGACCACCTCCACCTCCACCATATAAGTTGGGTTCTACCACCCTCTCAGGCATACGTTCCTCATTAAAATAGCACGCTGATCAAAATAAAAATCTCCTCATCTTCTGCTTGGTTTCTTTATTTGTCACGTATTTGAAATCTGCATCCTCTGGTCACCAGCCTTCCTGCGGGGAGTAATTCTTTCTCCTTTTCTCTCGATCAAAATCAATCATGATTGTAAACATTTTTATTAAAATAATGTTCAATCTCTTCTTCTCGAAAAAGCTATGACATCAGGAGCTGAGGCAGGTCAACTACTGTTGTTTAGTTTTCATTGCTTGGATGTGTCATCCCAGCATCTCTAATCTCTTCAGATTACTGAGGCAAGTGTGGATAGATGGATGAGGTCACCATCTGGGTTAGCACCATCTGAATGGTGCAGAGGAATGGCTGGCATTGCCATAAGCAAGTCAATGACCTTCTCTGCTCTGCCTAAGTGCCACACACTTCTCTCTCTGCAATCTCACACTCACACTGTCTCTGATACTCTCATGCTCTGCCACTCCCACCATTGCCTGCAACAGCTTCCTTCACTCACTTGTAAATTACTCTAGGCCAGTTAGCTAAACATCTGTCATTGGGAAAATGTTAAAGTCTAGTATAAAGATGTGACAGGGAAATCATGCCTGACCAATAGTTCATCAAAATGGTAATAAGCAAGATAGATAAGGGGGAACAAGCAGATGTGATATATTTGGACCTTTCAAAAGGAAGTTGTTTGCAACATCTTCCAGCCTAAACCTCCATACCACTAATCCTATTTGCCCTCGGCAATGCCAACCCACTCTGTCTGAACACCTCACCCCTTTCCATGATGTGCACTGTCGTGGAAATTAAATTGACTCAACTCAAATGCTAGCAAGAGCAAAGAAAAATTTTATTACAGGCCTTTGCAAAGGGACCCTCTGCACTTGACAAAATGCCTTATGCAAGGGGTACTCAAGCATAATTCAGATACTTATCTTATATTGTTTCTTATCACACTTTCAAGAGCAAAGACTGGGAAAACTCAAGTTGGTATTCTCTCATCCCCTAGTCTTGGACATAACAGTTCTTCAGCTTTCGCTGAATTCCACTGTCGCAAGGTCAAGTTGTTTACAAAGTTCAAAAGAGACAAGTTAGCTGCAAACCTCATCAAAGTATTGTTTACAAAGCTCAGTACAGCATTACATTTTAGAAAAGCATTCTCTTTCAAATTTCATAGTAAATGTAAAACTTGTTACTTTTCCATTACACGCACCAACACAACCAGTTATGCCACCCAGCTGTTTCTCTCATTCAAGGTGAAGACAGCCCATAACCGAGCAGAAAGGGCAATATGGATGGACAGGTACCTGAAATTTAACTCCACAGCCCCCCTCCGTGAGGATAGAATCCTGGCCTCAGTACTTTTGTCCTCCAAAGTCAAGGAGGTGGTACCTGGCAGAACCAATCATTTCTCCTCAGCAGTGTGTGCAAGACAAATGAGAGAGGAGGTGTCACTGCCAGTGGTTAGCAGTGGTGTGCAATGAATGACCCTGACCTGAGTGGGGTTACTGAGGATGCTGCAGTGGAATGAAGGATGGTGCTTACTCAATGATGTCTCAGTGCAGCTATTCATGTGATCTCTTGGTTGCCTGTGTGCACAGGTTGGCAGTTGCCAAGGAAATCCTGGTCCAAAACCATCAGGGTCTGCTGGAAAGGATCGCTGCTGTTGCCAGTCCTCAGGGTCATAGACATGGATACAGGAGGATGGAGAAAGCTCACAGCCAAGATACCCCAGACTTCCCATAGAGCCAGTGCACACAACAAGATAACAGGATGCACCCAGCCAGAGGAAGAACCACACACAGTCCGCTCAGATGTCACCCATCATAATGCTCCAGTGTTGGTGGGGGCCGTCCATCTCCACCCTAACACCCAGCCTCTGACACATAGAAGATGAAAGCAATAGGGTCAGCTTCACTAACTGGGGGCTAAAGACTGAGAAATCCCCTGGACCTGCTGGGATGCGTCAGGAAGTAGCTACAGAAATAATGGCTGCTCTGGCTGTGAACTGCCAAGAATCCTTACATTCGGAAACAATCCCAGAGGATTGGATTGCTGCTATCATAATTCCCTTATTTAAGAAGGGATGGAGACAAGAAAAAAACAGGTTACTGTAGATCAGTTAGCCAAATATTTGCCATTGGGACAATGTTAGAATTATTATAAAGGATGTAATAGGGAAATCATGTCTGACCAATAGTTCTTCAATGGTAACAAGCAGAATAGATAAAGAGGAACCAGCAGATGTAATATATTTGGACTTTTCAAAAGGAATTTGATCAGACTGCACTTAATAGGCCAATCAGCTTAACCTTGGTTGTTGGTAAAATTCTAGAATCCATCATTAAGGATGAGGTTTCTAAATTCTTGGAAGAGCAGAGTCCGTCTCTCTCATTCCTGATGAAGGGCTTATGCTCGAAACGTCGAATTCTCTATTCCTGAGATGCTGCCTGGCCTGCTGTGCTTTGACCAGCAACACATTTTCAGCTCCGATTAGAACAAGTCAACATGGATTTAGTAAGGGGAGGTCATGCCTGACAAACCTGTTGGAATTTTTTGAAGAGGTAACAAGTAGGTTAGACCAGGGAAACCCAGTGGATGTGGTCTATCTAGACTTTCAAAAGGCCTTTGATAAGGTGCCACACGGGAGGCTGCTGAGCAAGGTGAGGGCCCATGGTGTTCGAGGTGAGCTGTTGGGATGGATTGAGGATTGGCTGTCTAACAGAAGGCAGAGAGTTGGGATAAAAGTATCTTTTTTAGAATGGCAGCCGGTGACGAGCGGTGTCCCGCAGGGTTCAGTGTTGGGGCCACAGCTATTCGCATTATATATTAATGATTTGGATGAAGGGACTGGGGGCATTCTAGCGAAGTTTGCCGATGATACGAAGTTAGGTGGACAGGCAGGTCGTACTGAGGAAGTAGGGAGACTACAGAAGGATCTAGACAGGTTGGGAGAGTGGTCCAGGAAATGGCTGATGGAATTTAACGTGAGCAAGTGCGAGGTCTTGCACTTTGGCAAAAAGAATAAAAGTATAGACTGCTTTCTAAATGGTGAGAAAATTAGTAAAGCAAAAGTACTAAGGAATCTGGGAGTGCTAGTCGAGGATTCTCTAAAGGTAAACATGCAGGTTGAGTCCGTGGTTAAGAAAGCGAATGCAATGTTGTCTCTTATCTCAAGAGGGTTGGAATATAAAAGCACCATTGTGCTACTGAGACTTTATAAAGCTCTGGTTAGGCCCCATTTGGAGTACTGTGTCCAGTTTTGGTCCCCACACCTCAGGAAGGACATACTGGCACTGGAACGTGTCCAGCAGAGATTCACACAGATGATCCCTGGAATGGCAGGCCTAACATACGAGGAACAGCTGAGGATCCTGGGATTGTATTCGTTGGAGTTTAGAAGATTAAGGGGAGACTTAATAGAGACGTACAAGATAATACATGGCTTGGAAAGGGTGGACGCTAGGAAATTGTTTCCGTTAGGTGAGGAGACTAGGACCCGTGGACACAGCCTTAGAATTAGAGGGTGTCAATTCAGAACAGAAATGCGGAGACATTTCTTCAGCCAGAGAGTGGTGGGCCTGTGGAATTCATTGCCACGGAGTGCAGTGGAGGCTGGGTCGCTAAATGTCTTCAAGGCCGAGATTGATAGATTCTTGTTGTCTCGCGGAATTAAGGGCTATGGGGAGAATGCTGGTAAATGGAGTTGAAATGCCCATCAGCCATGATTGAATGGCGGAGTGGACTCAATGGGCCGAATGGCCTTACTTCCACTCCTATGTCTTATGGTCTTATGGTCTTAATAAAATAACAGCCCATAGTGTTGGAGGAAGGATATTTGCATGGATGGAGAATTGACTAACTAATAGAAGGCAGAGAGTCGAGATAAAGATGGATTTTTCCCATTGAAAACCTATTAGCAGTGAAGTTCCTTTGTGACTTTGCTCTCAAGGGAGATGGCTCATTCACTTTCTCCCATATTTTAATTTACACCCATTTTACATCTCATTTTCTCTTTCATCACTATTAACAATCCCTTTGTCTTCTGCACAGGTCCTTGAAATGACCTGTTCCCTTTGGCTCTCCTTCACCCCAGCAAAAGTATGAAAAATAATTTTCCAGCATCTTTCAGCTCTGAGGAAAAGGCATCCCAGACTTAAAATGTTAACTCTGTTTCTCTCCCTGCACTGTGGTGACATGGTGGCTCAATGGTTAGCACCTCTGCATCACAGTTCCAGGGAGCTGGGTTCAATCCCATTATTATGCAAGTGTGTGGAGTTTGTGTGTGTCTGTATAGGGTTCCTCTGGGTATTCCAGTTTGCTTCCACAGTTCAACAATGTGCAGATTAGGTGGATTGACCATGCTAAATTGCCCTGTAGTGTCTAGGGATGTGTAGACTAGATGTATTAGCCATGGGAAATGTAGGGTGATAGGGGTGCTTTTGATGGGCTGAATGGCCTTTTTCTGCACTGTAGAGTCCCTATATCCTGGGAATATGCAGCCAGACTTGCTAAGTTTCACAACCATTCTCTTTGCTTGACGCACTCTGTCTTCTATGTTGAGAATTGTCATGTCTAGCAGGTTTGGTAAGCTTAGTAAGCTGAACAGTAATGAAGTGAGTTATAGTGTTAATACAGTGGTTAACAAGTAATAATCCTGCTTAACTGAAAACTGACTGCTGCCTAGTAAGAAACATGTCTCACCACTCAGCAAATACATAAAGTTACAATGTATTGCAGGTTGTAACATTTCCTCATAGGTATGTATGACTCTTCTTTATTTTAACAATATTTATCATCATCTAGGTTCTATTGAGTATGGCAGTGTACTTATATGTTCAATTGTGATTTGGCGTTTGCATTTAGAGCTATTTCATATCTTAAAGACTATTTTCTCCAATACAATGTTCCATTTGGATCTTAAATCGTGTGGATAATATTCATTCTCCGATGAGATAATTTCCTCTTCAAACATTAAAGCCTTAAAATCTGTAGAATTTCAGTGTTGCCATAAGCACTAACCTTCGCACAGTCAGCAAGGAGTGATCACATCCAGAGTGAGTCACAGCCCGGTTGAGTATGTAATTAGGGCAATTTGGAGGCAGTGTGGGAATTTGGCTCAGAGGGCAAAAGTTGCTTTTAGCTGGCTTTCCTCTTGGCTTAGTTTATAAGGTTTTGTTGAACAGGATAAATTGAAGCCCAGGATTGGGGCCCAGCACAGGAGTGACATCACATGTAAACCATAAATTCATTGTTACTAAGTTGCCTATCTATGACAAATTGCTTCAGATTGAAGGGAATTAAGAGCAATTTTTTACAGATTACAAACTAAAAGACTGGCATAACATTTTTTAAAATGCAAATTAAAAGCTAAGCAATGAAAATATGAGATGTCAGACTATCTAATGTTCTGTAATTGTATGATGTGGGAGCTGTTGGACCCCAGTGTGGTTCATAGTGACAACATCTGTAACAAGTGTTGTTGTTTGTGGAACTCCAGCTCAGAATTTATGAGCTGGAGCCTGAGGTTCAAGCACTGCAACACATCAGGGAGGGGGAGAGTTACCTGAACACTGTTTCAGGAAGCTGCCATATCCCTTAGATTGACTAATATGATCAGTGGTCAGTGACAGGAAGGTGTGACTATGAGTGAGGCAGGTAGAGGGATCCAGGAGGTAGAGCTGAAGGAGCCTCATCCCCTGAGCATGTCTAACAGTTTTGAGATTCTTGCTCCCTGGGTGGATGAGAGTGGGGGCTGAGCAAACTGACCGAAATACAGGAGCCATTCAAGAAGGGGGAGAAAAGAGAAATGAAGTTGTAATTGGGGATAGTATAGTCAGGGGAATAGACACCGTTCTCTGAGACCAGGATTGAAATTCTCATAGATTGTGGGCTGCAGAGGAACCTGGAGTGGGAGGGAAGGATCCATTTGGTGTGGTCCATGCAGGTACCAATGATATAGAGAGAAAGAGGAAAGCAGTTCTGCTGAAGGAACATGAACAGCTAGGGGCTCAATGCAAAAAGCAGAACCAGAAAAGATAATGATTTCCAGATTACTAAGCCACAAGCAAATTTTCACAGGGTCAACAAGATTAAAGAGATAAACATGTGAATGGAGGATGAGGCAGCCATGGCTGACAAGGTAAGACTGGGATAGCATAAAAGAAAAAGATATAGCATTCAATATGGTGATGATTAGTGTGGCAATGCTGCCCTTTTAACAAAGTTATTTTATCTTTGGTTTTTTGTTCAAGAAAGGTCGTAAAAGCAGAGGTGTCAATATGTCTGCAAATGGTTGCTTTAAACAATGGGGCAAGACAGTGGCCAGTTCTCCCAGTTCAGGTTTTTTCTAGTTTGGTTTGTTTTGGAAGGCAGTCAGAATCTGCTGGGTAGCAGAGAAGCTGTTACTGTGAAAAAAAGTTCCCTACTTTAACAGATGTTTCTTGTCTGATTCTTCTCACTGCAATCTCTCCTGCCTGTAAGAACCTTTGCCATTTGCCAAGAGGTGTGTTTTTGGGATGTTGCAGGTATTGAAACTGTTCCTTCGTTAAGTTGCGATCTTGAGTCGATTGAGTTCCCAAATAGTTGAGCTATTCCAAATTGTGTTTTCTTTTGTTTGTGTTTCAACCATAGTGTGTAAATACATTCTGTTTTCCTACACCTGGCTTCCCAGTGCTTTTCCTAACTTACCAAAACTGATTTCATGTGGCCTACTTTACTGCAGTGAAAGTACTAGAGCTTTTTAATTTCTTTTTCCCCTGCAAGGGCTTCCTTTCTCCCCTGTGGTAAGCTATTCCTATGATCTTCAACAAGATCTACTGTTCTCTTACCACTTGAGGATTTCTCTTTTCCTCAATTTCTCTTCTTCACGGATTGAAATTGATTCTGGAAGCCAAACTTTGATTTATGAACCAACTCATAACCATCAGCCATTTCAGCTGTTAATCTTAACATTTTAACTCTCTGCTCTTCCTCATGAGTTCTCATTACCTCAAGAAGTGAATTTTTGAATTCCTTGAAAATAATCATCTGTCTAAGAACGCCATACATTTGCTCCATTTTTAATGACCTTATCTACCTATCAAAATTACTTTGCTTGATCCTTTCAAACTCGATGCATGTTTGACCAAGGTCACTCCTTAGATTCCTGAAATGTTGTCTGTTGGCTTCTGTCACAAGCTCAGATGCACTTAAGATGGCTTTCTTCACCTCCTCATGCGCCTCAGATACCTCCTATGACCATGATCCAAATACCTTACTCACTCTACCTACTAGCTTTGCTTGGATCAACAAAACCCATATGATCACTGACCCCTTTACTTGTTTAGTCACCTTCTCAAATGCAATTTAAAGAAAAAGGCTTCTACATCTTTCTCATCAAACTTAGGCAATGCTTGGATATATTTAAACAGAATCCCACCAGGCCTTTGCTCATCCTCTCTATATTCCTCACTAAGCTTACCTTCAGCTTTCATCCCCATCCTTTTAAGCCGACTTTCCGAACTAAGTGCCAATTTATGAAGTTCAAACTCTCTCTTGCCCCCCTTCTCTCTTATTATTTTTGTTCTGCTAAAGCAGAAGTTTTTTTCTTCCCTCTGCTTTTAATTGTAATTCAATGTGTTTCATTTCTTTTCCATTCTTTTCCTTTTGCCTCTAACTCAAGCTGCTTCATTTTCAATTGAATTTTAGAAATTTCCAAAGATTCTGATGGAGTTTCCAGCAAAATTAAATGCTGAGCTACTGTTGTAATTATCTCTCCTTTCCCCGTGGATGAAGTAGCTTGTTTGCTAATTCCGGAGCAACTTTTCCTTGTTTACCTTTTGTAAAGCCCCCAAAGTCACTTCTTCCATCCCCACAAAACTTTTAGTGACTGAGAGAGCCATTACTGCACTAAGCACTGCTTAAACCAACTGAATTCAACACCTGGAACAAAAACCATTAATAAATCTCTTGTCATTCTGTGATTGCCACCAGTCTGACCAGTGTTCATTCTCCAACTTCTCTTGCTGTACTGAGCGTTGACTGACCTAGTAAGAGATCACTGCAAGAAAAATGTGGTTATCCAAGGTTGTTGGATGAAAAGAAAAAGCGTCCAGAACTAGAAGGCATAGGTATAAGGTGAGGAGGAAAGATTTAAAAGGGACCCAAAAGGCAACCTTTTCCTGCAGAGAGTGGTACGTGTATGGAATGAGCTGCCAGAGGAAGTGATGGAGGCTGGTACAATTGCAACTTTGAAAAGGCATCTAGATGGGTATGTGAATAGGAAGGGTTGAGAGGGATATGGGCCAAGTGCTGGCAATTGGACTAGACTAATTTAGGATATCTGGTTGGCATGGATGAGTTGGACTGAAGGGTCTGTTTCCATGCTGTACAACTCTAAGACTCTATGACCTACCACTCGCCACCTTCGAGTCCAACGACCCTAATTCCAAATTGGAACTATAGAATAAATCCTGACAAGAGCACACAATTGTTATGGACTCAGCCAGACCCCTGAAATACTTTAAGAAGGTAACCCATACCCTAATTTTTTCTTATTTTAAAGGCAGATATGAACTGGATATTCCAAGAGTAATGCAGTTGGTCAAACAACTCAGCTTTAAGCAAAATAGAATTTATTTGCATACTACAGTTGAAACACAAACAAAAGGAAACAGAGTTTGGAATAACTTAACTATTTGGAAACCCAACTAACTCAAAAGGGGCGGCACAGCGGCTCAGTGGTTAGCACTGTTGCCTCCAGAGACTCGGGTTCAATTCCTCCCTCAGGCAACTGTCTGTGTGGACTTTGCACAATCTTCCTATGTCTGCATGGGTTTCCTCCAGGTGCTCCTGTTTCCTCTCACAATCCAAAGATGCGCAGGTCAGGTGAATTGGCTATGCTAAATTGCCAGTAGTGTTAGGTGTATTAGTGAAAGTAGGGGAATGGGTCTGCGTGCATTGCTCTTCGGAGGGTCAGTGTGGACTTGTTAGGCCAAAGGGCATGTTTCCATACTGTAGGGAATCTAATATAATCTAAAAAAGCACTAGTTAATGAAGGAGCTATTCCAATATCCACAACATGCCAAAATCACCCCCCTTGGCATATGGTAATATCAAACTCAGGTTCTTAAAGGCAGGAGATATTGCAGAGAGAAGAGTCAGGCAAGAAACATCTGTTGAAGTATGGAGCCCTTCTTCACAGTAACAGCTTCTCTGTTACCAACAGATTATGACTACCTGCTGAAACAAACCAAACTAGAAAAAACCTGAACTAGGAGAACTGGTCACTCCCTTGCCCCTTTGTTTAAGGTAACCATTTCCAGTCATATCAGCACTTGTGTCTTTATGACCCTTCTTGAAAAAAACTAAAGACAAAATAACCTTGTTAAAGGGACAGCATTGTCACATTAGTGGGAAACATTTAAAATCCAGCAGAGGATAACTACAAAGCAATAAGGGAGGAAAAAATGAAATATGAGAAAAAGCTAGCTAGTAATATACAAAAAATGCAAGAGTTTGCTTAGATATTTAAAAGGTAAAAGAGAGACAAGTGTGTACATTTTGCCACTGGAACATAAGTTTGGAGAAGTAGTAATGTGGAACAAAGAAAAGGTGAAGGAACTGACCCAAACTTTGCATCAGTTTTCATAGTGGAATACATCAGCATCATTTCAGAATTTCAAGAAAGTCATGGAAAAGAGATGAGCGCAGGAACCATCACAGAGGAGAAGGTGCTGGGGAAGCTGAAAGGTCTGAAGGTGGGCAAATCATCCACATCAGATGGACTACATCCCTTCAGATTTCTGAAGGAAGTGGCTGAGCAGATTGTAGAGTATTTGGTTGCGATATTTCAGGAATCACTGAAGTCAAAGAGTAGCCCAGAGACTGAGAAAATGGCTATTGTAACACCCTTGTTTAAGACGGGAAAGAGATAGAAGGCAGGCCACTATATAAGACAGTGAGGTCTGCAGATGCTGGAGATCAGAGTTGGGAGGGTGTTGCTGGACAAGCACAGCAGATCAGGCAGCATTCAAGGAGCAGAAAAACTGACGTTTTGGGCCTGATGAAGTATTATGAAAGGAAACTACAGGCCAGTTAGCCTGACCTCGGTCAAACATTTTAGGGTCCATTATTGATGATGAGATTGCAACGTTTTGAAAGTAAAATAGGGCTGAGTCAGTATGGCTTCATCAAGGGAACATCATGCCTAACAGATCTGTTAGAATTCTTTGGGCAGGTAACTAGCAAGTTAGACAAAGGAGAGCCAGAGGATGTGATCTATTAGGATTTCAGAAGGCCTTTGCACAGGAGGCTGCTAAATAATATAAGAGCCCATGTGTAGGAATAAGGTACTGGCATGGATAGAGAATTGGCTGACTGGCAGAAGACAGACAGTAGGCATAAAGAGATCTTTTTTTCAGGGTGGTAGCTGGTGACTAGTGGAATTCCACAGGGGCCCATATTGGGACCACAACAATTGACGCTATACATTAATGATCTGAACAATGGAACTAAGGGCATTGTTACTAAGGTTCCAGAAGACACAAAGACAGGTAGAGGGACAGGGAGTGTTGAGGACGTGGGAAAAAGGGCTTCAACAGGTGAGGAGAGTGAGCAAAGAAGTGGCAGATGAAATACAGTGTGGGAAAGTGTGACATTATGCAAGTTGGTAAGAAGAATTGAGGCATAGACTACTTTCTAAACAGGGAAGTCCTTGGAAATCTGAAGCACAAAGGGATTTAGAAGTTATAGTTCAGGATTTGTTTAAGATTAAGATGTATGTTCATTTCACTGCAAGGAAGGTAAATACAATGTTAGCATTCATTCCTACCTGGCAATAATACAAGAGCAGGGATGCACTGCTGAAGCTGTATAAGGCTCTGGTGAGACTGCATTTGTACTCAAGGGAGGACAACAGAAG
Source organism: Hemiscyllium ocellatum (assembly GCF_020745735.1). NCBI lineage: Eukaryota > Metazoa > Chordata > Chondrichthyes > Orectolobiformes > Hemiscylliidae > Hemiscyllium > Hemiscyllium ocellatum. The sequence goes on along the minus strand of NC_083405.1, from coordinate 119,403,963 downwards.
ATCTCATTGAAACGTATTCTCCCCACTAATTGGAAAGACTGGGACCTGGGGACACAGCCTCAGGGTGAACCATTGAAAGATCCCTGACAGTGTGGATGGATGACCTTTTCGAACTGAGGTGTGGAGGAGCTCAGAGGCTGGTGTTCATCACCTGATGAAGGGGCAATGCTCCGAAAGCTTGTGATTTCAAATAAACCTGTTGGACTATAACCTGGTGTCATGTGACCTCTGACCTTGTTCATCCCAGTCCAATACCGGCATCTCCACATCATGGCTATCCTTCACCATGTTAGGAAAATGGAAGCAAAGTGGTGAGATAGTTGCAGTCTGAAAATTATGAATTTAGAATTGATTCTGGAAGGCAAAATTGAAAAATGAAGCACTATCCTTTGAATTTTCAAGCAACTGGTCACCAGATACTTGTGCTCATATTTACAATGCAGTACAGTACAGGAACAGGTTCTTCGGTCCACTTAGTCAGCATCATTCAGAATCCTTACTTAGACCAGTGACTTATTGCCCATGCATATATGTATCTCTCTGTTTACCTCACATACTTGTACAATGAAAGGAAGGGCAAAAGCCATCATCCAACCTATATCTGGTCTCCCCAGAGTACAGAAATAGCTTGTAAGCTTCCAATAATTGTTAAGATTGAACAATTCAGTATTCAGTGCAGCCATTCAACATTATAGGTATAGGAGTTGGGAGATCATATTGCGGCTGTACAGGACATTGGTTAGTTCACTTTTGGAATACTGCGTGCAATTCTGGTCTCCCTCCAATCAGAAGGATGTTGTGAAACTTGACAGGATTCAGAAAGGATTTACACGAATGCTGCCAGGTTTGGAGGGTTTGAGCTTCAGGGAGAAGCTAAATATGGCTGTTTCTCTACAGCATCAGAGGCTGAGGGGTGACCTTATAGATGTTTATAACATCATGAGAGGAATGCATAGGATAAATAGACAAGGTCTTTTCTCTGAGTTGGAGGAGTCCAGAACTAGTGGGCATAGGTTTAGGATATCTGGTCATAGATTCATAGAGCCGTAAAGATGTACAGCATGGAAACAGACCTTCGGTCCATCTCGTCCATGCTGACCAGATATCTGAACCTCTTATCTAGTCGCATTTGCAAACACTTGGCCCATATCCCTCTAAATCCTTCCTATTCATATACCCATCCAGATGCCTTTTAAATGCTGTAATTGTATTAGCCTCCACCAATTCCTCTGGCAGCTCATTCCATACATGCACCATTCTCTGCATGAAAAGGTTACCCCTTAGGTCTCTTTTAATCATTCTCCTCTCACGCTTAATCTATGCCTTCTAGTTCTGGACTCCCCCACCCCAGGGAAAAAGACTTTGTCTATTTATCCAATCCATACCTCTCATAATTTTATAACTGGTGTGGATGAGTTGGACCAAAAGGTCTGTACTGTCCTGTCCTGTACTGTCCTATGACTCTGTTTAGCAGAATCTACTGCAAAAGTGCTTTGGTTATGTAACCCTGAGGCATGTTGTTGGGCATTTGCTTTGCTGACATCCTTCATTAAACCCCAAATTGTAAATTGAATCCATAATCAATAAGAAATTTATTAAATGTGAGTGAATACAATATTTTGTCCATGACTGCACGTTCCATCTTAAGATCAGTGTCTTATTTTTATGAGTAGAATTAATTGGGTTGCTTTCCAAAACAACCTGCACTGGTACAGTGGGCCAAATGGCCTCCTACTCTGCTGCAGGATTTAACAATTCAAATACACACAAATCCTAATGCTTCACTGCCACATGGTAAGACTACCTATATATGTCATTCTTGAAGAAAGATATTGTTGTGGCAATGTTACACAAGGTCCTTCTTCTAATGAAGTCTCTGCTTGGCACTGATCCTTAATTTATTCTGCTTCTGTCTTATTTCCTGTTAGTTTTCCAGTCAGTATTTCTCTTCACAGTTTGTATGCTCCTGACATTATTGCTGCTGTCATCTTGATATCTGTCTGTTGGCATTTGTTTAAGCTTTTCTCAGTACTGTTTCTCTTTGTTTAAGGCTCCCACTCTGACATTTTTCTGGCAACATAGGCTTATAGGATTAGGAATAACCCATTCAGGCCCTTGAGATTAATCTACCGAAGATTATGGTCGATTTCCATCTTAACGTCATGATTCCGAAATGTGTAAAGTAAAATTGAACAATGTCAATTTCCTCTATTCTTTTGGGGTGTGAGCTAAGGCCAACATTTGTTGCCCATCCCTAATGAATCTTGGGAAGGTGTTGGTAGATAACCTTATTGTATCACCACAGCCAATGGGAGGAAAGTTACCTCCACAGAACTGTTACGGAGGTTATTCCAGGATTTTGATCCAATGTATTTCCAAGTCAGAATGGTGAGTATGTTGGAGAGGAACTTGCTGGTGGTAGTGTCCCCATGTACCTGTTGCCTTTGTCCTTTAAGTATGAAAGGTGCTACATAAATGCAAACCTATATGTTCCTTTTGACTGTCCATTTCTGATTGCCTCACACTTTTGAAACCTGGATGTCATGAAACCCAAAAAACATTGCTGCTTATCAAACTAATCTTGTATTTTGCTGCTGTTGCTGCCAGATTTGATGATCTCCAGGGATCAGGGATAACTTAGTAGGACACATGGTGAGGCTGGGTAGTAAGTCAAAGACTCCGATGGATGTGATGTATTGTGGCCTGAAGTGGTATTTTAAACGAATGACAAAGCTGAAGCTGGGCTGGAAGTGACAGTGAAGTACAGACCATGGTGAAAGGGTAATAGTTGGATTAGGAAGCTGACTGCATTCTTGTGACCAAGTGAATGACAGTATATATAATTGAGATAAAGTAGAAAAATTCCATATATGCAGATGTTATCGGGTAGAAGGCGTAGGCGTCTGAACACACGCACCAGCCGATTTTGCAACAGTTTCTACCCTACTGTTGTTAGAATACTGAATGGACTCACAAACTCTTTAACATTCGCCTGTACCTGTGTTTTTGTTTTTGCCACTGTTTACCTATTATTTACTATCTATGCTACTTTACTCTGTGATCTGCCTGTATTGCTCGCAAGACAAAGCTTTTCACTGTGCCTCGGCGCACGTAACAATAAATTCAATTCAATTCAAGTCCAACCTAATTATTATAGATTCCAAGAATACAAGGCAGAAGTCATTAGTAAATTCAAAATCATTTAAAACATAATTATGATTATAATGAATCTAAAATTTTTGTGGCATATATCTTGTCTTTTTGAATGTGTAGAATTTTAAAACTTTTTTGATGTGGTCATGCAAATGGGACATAGTCTCTGTGTGTTGCCTTCTGGGTTACTGGCAGCATTGAGGGAACAGTGATCACAAGAGAGAAATAATTGAATTATCTCTGATTTTAATAGTATTTAATTCTTGATCAATGCTTTTTATCAAGCTTCAGCATTGAGTGGGTCCAGACTGATAACCCACATCTTCAAAGCCATTAGAGGATGAGATGGAAGCAATTCAGTACTGTTCATGTTTCCAAAAGCTTTCCTCCATTAGAAAATCTCAATGTTCTCCTTTATGTTCAGGCATTTATTTTTATCTATTCATACTACGAGGGCATCGCTGGCTAAGCCAGCACTTATTGCCCATCCCTAAATGCTCAGAGGGCAGTTGTGAATCAACCACATTGCTGTGGGTCTGGAATCACATGTAGGCCAGACAAAGTAAGGACAGCTTCCTTCTCAGAAGAACATTATGAACCAGGTGGGATTTTCCCATCAATAGATTTCATGGTCATCATGAAACTCTTAATTCCAGTTACTAGCGGCGTACCGCAAGGGTTGGTGTTGGGTCTAGTGCTGTTCGTCTTTTTTATAAATGACCTGGATGAGGGCTTAGAAGGGTGGGTTAGTAAACTTGCGGATGACACTAAGGTCGGTGGAGTTGTGGATAGTGGCGAAGGATGTAGTAGGTTGCAGAGAGACATAGATAGGATGCAAAGCTGGGCTGAGAGGTGGCAAATGGAGTTTAATGTGGACAAGTGTGAGGTGATACACTTTGGCTGGAATAATCAGAATGCAAAGTACTGGGCTAATGGTAGGATTCTTGGGAGTGCAGATGAGCAGAGAGATCTCGGTGTCCATGTACACAGATCCCTGAAAGTTGCCACCAGATTGACAGGATTGTTAAGAAGGCATACAGTGTTTTGGCCTTTATTAATAGAGGGACTGAGTTCCGGAACCAGGAGGTTATGCTGCAGCTGTACAAAGCTCTGGTGCAGCCACACTTGGAGTATTGTGTACAGTTCTGGTCACTGCATTATAAGAAGAATGTGGAAGCTTTGGAAAGGGTGCAGAGGGGATTTACAAGGATGTTGCCTGGTACGAAAGGAATGTCTTACAAGGAAAGGCTGAGGGCCTTCAGGCTTATCACATTAGAGAGAAGAAGGTTGAGAGGTGACTTAATAGAGACATACAAGATAATCAGAGGGTTAGATAGAGTGGACAGGGAGAGCCTTTTTCCAAGTATGGGGACAGCAAACAAGAGGGGACACAACTTTAAAGTGAGGAGAGATAGGTATAAGACAGGTGTCAGAGGTAGTTTCTTTACTCAGAGAGTAGTAAGGGTATGGAATGCTTTGCCTGCATCGGTAGTAGATTTGCCAAGTTTAAGTGCATTTAAGTCGTCATTGGACAGACAAATGGACATACATAGAATAGTGTAGGTGGGATGGGTTCACATTAGTATGACAGGGTGGCGCAACATCGAGGGCCGAAGGGCCTGTACTGCACTGTAATGTTCTATGTTCTGTGTTCTGTGTTCAGACTTTCTAAAATAAAAATTGAATCCAAATTCCATCTGCCATGGCAGCATTTGAACCAGGGTTCCCAGATCCAGTACTGGGGGTCTCTGGATTAATAGTCAAGTGATAATGCCACTGGGGCATTGTGATGCCACAAACAAGCAGATAAACACCCCTCTCCATTCTATGTTTAAACCTCTGTCTCTTTCCAATATACCATGGGCTTTTTTTTTATTATTCACAGGACGAGGGCATCACTGGCTGGGTCAGCATTTGCTGCCCATCCCCTCACACCCCGAGGGCAGTTACAAGTCAACTACATTGCTGTGGGTCACATATAGGCCAGACCAGGTAATGATGGCACTTCCCTTCCCTCAAGGGCATTAGTGAACTGGATGGGTTTTTCCTAATAATCGACAATGATTTTGTGGTCATCATTTGACTCAGAATTCCAGATTTGCTTTTAAACTTGAATTCAAATTCCACCCTCTGCCACTGTAAGATTATGAAGCCAGCTCTCCAGAACATTACCTGAGTGCCTGGGTTAGCAATCCAGCGATCAAACTACTAAGTCATCACCTCCTTCTTTTGCTGCAATGACAAAAACGCAACCTTTATTTCTATAGTTCGTTTATGGCATATCACAGGAGTGTTATCAAATAAAATTGTACAGTTACCCACATCATGGGAAGTAAGGCCAAGTTGACCAAAATGTCAGTGAAAGTGATTGGTTTGGACAATGGAGAGAAAGAGGACCAGAGACGGTAAGGTCCAGAGAACGATTTCCAAAGTTGAAGGCCTTGACAGCTAAAGGCCAATGGTGAAGCAATTAAAAATCAATGATGCACAAGAGGCCAGAATTTCAGGAGCCCAGAGATTTATGAGGCTGTAGGTTGTTGTGGAGATAGAAAGGAGTAAAGCCATGGAGGGATTTGAAAATCAAGAGGAGAACTTTCAATTTGAAGTCTTGTTTGACCACAGCTCAGTGGACCGGGACACAATGTGAGTTGGAATGCAGGTTTACAGTAGTTCGGTAATGATTGTTAACATTTTAACAGTGACTTGGAGACAGTAAGGACTGCAGATGCTGGAAGCTAGAGTCAATAGACCTGAAGCTGGAAAACACAGCATCTGAGGAGCAAGAAGGTCAACGTTTCGGGCTGAAAACCATTGTCAGGACTTTTAAAATAATTAATATTAATATTAATATTTAATATGTTAACAGATCCCTTATCCTTTTTGAGTTCATTCCTGATAGACAGTGCTTCAGCAGCACCATAAATCAAAACCTTCTACCCTTTAGCTTTTTAATTTAATAAAACTACCTTGCATGCTACAGAGTAAAATTGTCTGATTTCCCTTTCTGTCCCTTTCCCTGTCTCTCCAAATAATGACCTCATTGGGGATGTTTCTAGACTTGCCCTATCTGCAATTCAGATCCAGATCAAATTGCAAAATTAAACATCTGAGATCCGATTAGAGTCTTCCTTGCTTGACTTTACGTATCTTAGTGACTGTAACACGGGACGGTGCTGGGACATTCTTTGATTAAAATCTGAATGATGTAATATTGCAGGGGCAGTGGGAACAGAATAAGCTGTGACTGGGTGGATGTGGATTTTTGAAGGTGCCAGGGTAAGTTGAGAAAGCTGTTAAAAAGTATTTGAGATATATCTGTATAAATAGTATCAGAGCACAAGGGAAAAGGAAGTTCTGTTAATCATAGAATCACACCGTTGTAAAACTTGGAAACAGACCCTTCAGTCCAACTTGCCGATGCCAACCAGATATCCTAAATAAATCTAATCCCATTTGCCAGCATTTGGGCTATATCCTTCCAAACCCTTCCTATTCATATACCCATCCTGACACCTTTTAAATGTTGTAATTGTACCAGCCTTCACCACTTCCTCTGGCAGCTCATTCCATATATGGAGTTTAATTCAGACAAATGCATGGTACTGCATTTTGGGAAAGCAAATCTTACCAGGACTTATACACTTAATGGTAAGGTCCTCGGGAGTGTTGCTGAACAAAGAGACTTTGGAGTGCAGGTTCATAGCTCCTTGAAAGTGAAGTCGCAGGTGAGATAGGATAGTGAAGAAGGCATTTGGTATGCTTTCCTTTATTGGTCAGAGTATTGAGTACAGAAGTTGGGAGGTCATGTTGTGGCTGTACAGGACATTGGTTAGGCCACTGTTGGAATATTGCATGCAATTCTGGTCTCCTTCCTATCCGAAAGATGTTGTGAAACTTGAAAGGGTTCAGAAATGATTTACAAGGATGTTGCCAGGGTTGGAGGATTTGAGCTACAGGGAGAGGCTGAACAGGCTGGGGCTGTTTTCCCGGGAGCGTCGGAGGCTGAGGGGTGACCTTATAGAGGTTTACAAAATTAGACAGGATAAATAGGCAAAGTCTTTTCCCTGGGGTTGGGGAGTCCAGAACTAGAGGGCATAGATTTAGGGGAAAGATATAAAAGAGACCTCAGGGGCAACTTTTTCACGCAGAAGGTGGTACATTTGTGGTATGAGCTGCCAGAGGATATGGTGGAGGCTGGTACAATTGCAACACTTAAGAGGCATTTGGATGGGTATATGAATAGGAAGGGTTTGGAGGGATATGGGCCGGGTGCTGGCAGGTGGGACTAGATTGGTTTGGGATATCTGGTTGGCATTGTCGGGTCTGTTTCCATGCTGTACATCTCTATGACTCTATGACTCTATATGTATCACCCTCTATATGAAAACGTTGCCCCTTAGGTCACTTTTATATCTTTCCCCTCTTGCTTTAAACCTATTTCCTGATGATGTTACCTAGTATGGTGATGAAATGTCTGAAAACGAACCTTCCAGCTTAGCGAGCAAACCTACATCCAGAGCCTCAACTTGAGCTACAAATCTTTTCGAAACTATGCTCTTTAGCTTTGAAATCCTGGGGAAAAGACTTTGGCTACTTACTCTATCCATGCCCCTCATAATTTTATGTCCTTCTATAAGGTCACCCCTCAGCCTCTGACACTCCAGGGAAGACAGCCCTTCACAAGTCATCGGTTTGACCTCAGTTGGTGTGATGCACCCTATTTTGAGTGCAATAGTTTAGCTTTGGTTAAGGTTCTGATGAAGATTGGCCAGAATTGCATTAGGGATGAGAGGCTTCAGTGAAATGGAGAAACTGGTGAAACTGGGACGGTTGTCTGGGCATGGAAGCAAAGTTGAGGCAAATTTTATTGGGGTGTTCAAAATGATGAGGGTTTTGGGTAAATTGTTTAGGAGCTACTGTTTCCAAAGTGGAGGGCCAGTGACCATTGGACACAGGAATTACATTACTTAATAAATAAGCCAGAGGAGAGCTGCAGATTTGTTTTAAAGCACTGAATTGTGATGATCTGGCCTGTGTTGCCTGAGAGGTTCATGAGTAACTTTCAAAACACAATTGAATAAATAATTAAAGGGAAAAAGAAATGGGTGTTGGAGTGAGATACTAGTAAATGGCAGAATGAGCTCAAAGAGCCAAAATGGCTGACTCCTGCATGCTCCTTATAGAACATAGAAAAATACAGCGCAGTACAGGCCCTTCGGCCCTCGATGTTGCGCCGACCAAAGCCTACCTAACCTACACTAGCCCAATAACCTCCATATGCCTATCCAATGCCTGCTTAAATGACCATAAAGAGGGAGAGTTCACCACTGCTACTGGCAGGGCATTCCATGAACTCACAACCTGCTGAGTAAAGAATCTACCCCTAACATCTGTCCTATACCTACCACCCCTTATTTTAAAGCTGTGTCCCCTAGTAACAGCTGACTCCATCAGCGGAAAAAGGTTCTCACTGTCAACCCTATCTAAACCCCTAATCATCTTATACACCTCTATCAAATCTCCCCTAAACCTTCTTTTCTCCAATGAGAACAGCCCCAAGTGCCTCAGCCTTTCCTCATACGATCTTCCTACCATACCAGGCAACATCCTGGTAAACCTCCTCTGCACTCGTTCCAATGCCTCCACATCCTTCCTATAGTATGGCGACCAAAACTGCACACAATACTCCAGATGAGGCCGCACCAGAGTCTTATACAACTGCAACATGACCTCAGGACTCCGGAACTCAATTCCTCTACCAATAAAAGCCAGTACACCATACGCCTTCTTCACAGCACTATTTATCTGGGTAGCAACTTTCAGAGATCTGTGTACATGGACACCAAGATCCCTCTGCTCATCCACACTACCAAGTAGCCTACCATTAGCCCAGTAATCCATCTTCTTGTTACTCCTACCAAAGTGAATGACTTCACACTTAGCTACATTGAACTCCATTTGCCACCTTTCTGCCCAGCTCTGCAACTTATCTATATCCCGCTGTAACCTGCCACATCCTTCTTCGCTGTCCACAACTCCACCGACTTTCGTGTCATCAACAAACTTGCTCACCCAGCTTTCAAGCCCCTCCTCTAGGTCATTTATAAAAATGACAAAAAGCAATGGTCCCAAAACAGATCCTTGTGGAACACCGCTAGTAACTGCACTCCAAGATGAACCTATACCATCAACTACTACCCTCTGTCTCCTTCCAGCCAGCCAATTCCTAATCCAAACCTCTAATGCACCCTCAATGCCATACCTCCGTAGCTTTTGCATTAGCCTACCATGGGGTACCTTATCGAATGCCTTGCTAAAATCCATATACACCACATCTACTGCTTTACCCTCATCCACTTCCTTGGTCACCTTCTCAAAGAACTCAATAAGGTTTGTGAGGCATGACCTGCCCTTCACAAAACCATGCTGACTATCCTTGATCACATTATTCCTATCCAGATGTTCATAAATCTTATCCCTTACAATTCTCTCTAAGACTTTGCCCACAACAGAAGTGAGACTCACTGGCCTATAGTTACTCGGGCTATCCCTACTCCCCTTCTTGAACAAGGGGACCACATTCGCTATCCTCCAGTCTTCTGGCACTATCCCGTAGACAATGATGACATAAAAATCAAGGCCAATGGCTCCACTATCTCCTCCCTAGCTTCCCAGAGGATCCTAGGATAAATGCCATCAGGCCCAGGGGACTTATCTATTTTCATCCTTTCCAATATTCCCCAGACCTCTTCCCTACATACCTCAAGGTCATCCATTCTAATCACTTGTGACTCAATATTCACATCAGCAACAGTGTCCTGTTCCTGAGTGAATACTGACGAAAAGTATTGATTTAGTGCCTCTCCAATCTCCTCCGCCTCCACGCACAACTTCCCACTACTATTCTTGATGGGACCAATACCTACCCTAGTCATCCTTTTATTCCTGACATACCTATAGAAAGCCTTTGGGTTTTCCCTAATCCTACCAACTAAGGACTTTTCATGTCCCCTTCTCGCTGCTCTTAGCTCTCTCTTTAGATCCTTCCTGGCTACCTTATAACTCTCAATCGCCCCAACTGAACCTTCACGCCTCATCTTTACATAGGCCGCCCTCTTCCCTTTCACAAGGGATTCCAATTCCTTATTAAACCACGGCTCCCTCACAAGACCCTTTACTCCCTGCCTGACTGGTACATACTTATCAAGGACACCCATTAGCTGTTCCTTGAACAATGTCCACATATCATTTGTGTTCTTCCCTTGAAGCCTATTTTTCCAATCCACCATCCTAAGTCATGCCTCACCGCATCATAATTTCCCTGCCCCCAGCTATAACTCTTGCCCTGCAGTGCACACTTATCCCTCTCCATCACTAGAGTAAAAGTCACCGAGTTGTGGTCACTGTCCCCAAAGTGCTCACCTACCTCCAAGTCTAACACCTGGCCTGGTTCATTACCTAGAACCAAATCCAGTATGGCCTCACCTCTTGTTGGCCTGTCTACATATTGTGTCAGGAAACCCTCCTGCACACATTGGACAAACACCGACCCATCTAACGACCTCGAGCTATAGCTTTCCCAGTCAATATCTGGGAAGTTAAAGTCCCCCATAACAACCACCCTGCTACTTTCACTCTTCTCCTGAATCATCCTCGCAATACTTTCCTCTATTTCTCTCGGACTATTAGGAGGCCTGTAGAAAACTCCTAACAGGGTGACCTCACCTTTCCTATTTCTAACCTCAGCCCAAACTACCTCAGATGGCAAGTCTTCCTCCACCGTCCTTTCCACCACTGTAATACTATCCTTGACAAGCAATGCCACACCTCCCCCTCTTTTACCCCCATCTCTGACCCTGCTAAAACATTTAAACCCTGGAACCTGCAACAGCCATTCCTGTCCCTGTTCTACCCACGTCTCTGTAATGGCCACAACATCGAAGTCCCAGGTACCAACCCACGCTGCAAGTTCACCTACCTTATTTCTTATACTTCTGGCATTGAAGTATACACACTTCAAGCCACCTTCCTGTTTACAGGCACCCTCCTTCGAGATCGATGCCTTGTTCCTAACCTCCCTACACTCAAGGTCCTGTACCCTAAAGCTACAGTCCAGGTTCCCATGCCCCTGCAGAGTTAGTTTAAACCCTCCCAAAGAGCACTAGCAAACCTCCCCCCAAGGATACTGGTGCCCCTCAGGTTCAGGTGTAGACCATCCTGTTTATAGAGGTCCCACCTTCCCCAGAAAGAACCCCAGTTGTCCAGAAACCGGAATCCCTCCCTCCTGCACCATCCCTGTAGCCACGCATTTAAGTGTTCTCTCTCCCTATTCCTCGACTCTCTATCACGTGGCACGGGTAACAAACTCCTGTCACTGGGATTTCCTGCCCTCCCTTATGGTGACTTTGTGTTTTTTTTTAAGTGGTTCACAAAATGAACACATTGCTGGCTAGGTCAGAAATTGCTCGAAATGTCGATTTCACTGCTCGTTGGATGCTGCCTGAACTGCTGTGCTCTTCCAGCACCACTGATCCAGAATTTATTGCCCATCACAAACTATATTACCAATTATTCCTTTCTCATTGCATAATACACAGACTAAGATGGCCTGTTCATGAGTTGGTTCCTCAACATATTTGTCCAGAAAACACTCGTATGTACACTCTAAGAATTCCTCCTCTATATTATTGTGACTAATTTGATTCACCCATTCTGTATGCAGATTAAGGCAACCCATAACTGCAGCTGCTTCTTTACCACATTCATCTCTGATTTCCTGTTTAATGCCATTCCCAACATCACCACTACAGTTTGGTGCTCTATATACCATCTGCAACTGGGACTTTTGGCCTCTTGGTATTTCTCAATTCAATCTACACATCATCTGGGTTAATATCTTTCCTCATTGTTGTGTTTATACCCTCTTTAACCAGTAATGCAACCCTATTGCCTTTTCCTTTTTGTCAGTGTATCCTGAATACTGAATAGTCTAGGATATTCTGTTCTCATCCCTGGTAACTGTGCAGCCATGTCTTATCAACATATCATATCCACTTACATTTATGTGCTTGATTAGTTTATCCATTTTATTTTGAATGCTCCTTGCGTGCAGGTGCATTTTTAATGTTCCTTGTCCTTCTCCCACTAGTTTTACGTAGCCTTGTTTGATTCTGGACTTTGATTCCTCTGTCTATTTCTTCCCTTATTCCCCTTTCTGGTCTTTTGTTCTTGTCCTTGATTCCCCTTCCTCCAACTCTTTGCATAGGTTTCCATTCCCCACCCAATTTAGTTTAAAACCTCCCCAACCACTTTTGGAAATGCTCCCCCTGAGGGCATCAGTCCCAGTCCTGCCTGTTTGTACTGGTCTGTCCTCCCCCAGAACCACTCCCAATGCCCCAGGAATCTGAAACTGTCCCCTTCACACATTTTCTTTAGCCACATGTTTGTCCAATACATCCTGTTACTTTTTACCCTGAGTAGCACTTGGCAGTGGAAGTGATCCTGAGATTACTACCTCCGAGGTCAAACTTTTCCAAGCTTGCTTTCTAGGTCTTTTTTAGGATGTCATTCCTTTTTTAAAAATCTATGTCGTTGTTAAGGGTGATTTAATTCCCAATAAGGCCCCATCCTACCATTGCAGGTAATAATCCAGCGTCAGTGATATTTCTCACCATGGCAACTGGAGAGAGGGGAATAGAGATGGTGGGGACCACAACATGGAAACTACTGCAGTGTACTTGCAGCTTCTCCCAAATAATCCCAAATCTCTCTCACATAACTCCCTGTCTCTCCCACGTAACTCCCTGTCTCTCCCTCGTAACTCCCTGCCTCTCCCACATAACTCACTGTTTCTCCCACATAACCCAAACTCTCTCTCACATAACTCCCTGTCTCTTCCATTTAACTCCCTGTCTCTCCCACGTAACTTCTTGTCTCCCCCACATAAACCCCTGTCTCTCCCAAATAACCCCCACTCTCTCTCATATAACTCCCTGTCTCTCCCACATAACCCTCACTCTCTCACATAACTTACTGTTTCTCCCACATAATCCCAATTCTCTCTCACATAACTCCCTGTCTCTCCCACATATATCCCTGTCTCTCCCATGTAACTCCCTGTCTTTCCCACAATACCTTCACAGTCTCTCCCATAGCTCCCTGCCTCTCCCACATACACCTCCCCCATTCCCTCTCACATAGCTCCCACATAATTCCGATCTCTCCCACATAATTTCCACTCTCTCCCACATAGCTCCCAGTGTCTCCCAAGTGGTGAGCACAATTTAGCTAATCACATCCCTTCACCTTTAGCACATAGGCCAGCAAATGTTTTAGTTTCAGATAATTATCCTATTCCCTTTTGAAAACCAGGTTTGAAACTGCCTCAAGCATTCACTCAGACAGTCCAATTCAGTTTCAGATGAATCAGAAAAATATTTTTTTCCTCATGTCTCTTCTGGTTCTTTTGTCAATCAGCTTCTATTGGTGTTCTTCATGATTCTGCTGGCTGAAATGTTTTTATAGAATAAAGTGACTTCACATTGTTTGGAATTGCTTTGTCTATGAGCTTTTGAAACTGAAGGCATCTCTAATGGCCTATTGAATCTGACTTGCCCCAGTAGCTTACACTGATGCAGGTATAATGCAGAATAAAAATTTCAAATAGTGAATGATTTTAGCTTGATGAGTTGACCCATGACTCTCTCCATGTATTTCAGTGAAATTATGCATTTCCTTTCAATTATGTATTCACAAAGCTTTCCAATCCTTTCACAATTTTCAAAGTTTATTTTATTCATGTGGAGCTCACTCCGTTACAATCTAATGAGACCAAGATTTTTTTGACAGTCCACCAACTACAGTATAGAGTTTAGAGAGATGGCTGCTTTCCAACACGTTACATCTCAACTTGGAGCTAATAATTTGCCCCTCCTCACCTCTCATTATATACCAATCTCTTCCCCCACTGACACAAGAGAGCTGTTGTTTTTAGGGTCACCATGATAAGTTGGAGAGTGCTCTAGGATTTTGATCTCATGACAATGAAGGAATGATGAAAAATCCAAGTCAAAAATCACACAGCACCGCGTTATAGTCGAATAGGTTTATTTGGAAGCACTAGCTTTCGGAGCGCTGCTCCTTCATCAAGTGGTTGTGGAGTATAACATCGTAAGACACAGAACTTATCGCAAACATTCACAGTGTGATGTAACTGAAATTAGTTATTGAAAAAAACCTGGATTGTTTGTTAAATCTCTCATCTTTTACAATGACCATTTTGGTTTCAGTCCTTCCAAATGTAAATCCCAGAACCTTTTTAAAGTTACATTCTCAAGTGAGCTTTAACAATAGGTGCCATGTCGGCCCAGTAATGCATTGAAAGTGTGAGGCACCCTGTGTGAGGCTGTCTGTGCCCCAGTTTCAGACTGATTCTGATCTAAAAAAGGGATTTACAGAATCTTTCACGGATTCATGCAGTTTTGAGCAAAATAAAATGTAATTCTGCAAGTACAAATTTACTGGGGCAATTTGAGTGTCTGTGAGAGAGTGTGTGTATGTGTATGTGTGTGAGTGAGAGTGTAAAGGGGTATAAGTCTGTGAGAGGGTGCGTGTGTACTCACATACACACACTCTCTCACAGACACTCATATCCCCCATCCCTGCCATGCCACCCCCTCCATCACACAAATGCACACACACACATATAAAGTCATAGAGTCATAGAGATGTACAGCATGGAAACTGACCCTTCGGTCCAACCCGTCCATGCCGACCAGATATCCCAACCCAATCTAGTCCCACCTGCCAGCACCTGGCCCATACACCACCAAACCCTTCCTATTCATATACCCATCCAAATGCCTCTTAAATGTTGCATTTGTATCAACCTCTGCCACTTCCTCTGGCAGCTCATTCCATACACGTACCACCCTCTGTGTGAAAAGTTGCCCCTTCTGTCTCTTTTATATCTTTCCCCTCTTACCCTAAACCAATGCCCTCTAGTTCTGGACTCCCCAACCCCAGGGAAAGGACATTGCCTATTGATCCTATCCATGCCTCTCATAATTTTGTGAACCTCTATAAAGTCACCCCTCAGCCTCTGACGCTCCAGGGAAAACAGCCATGCCTACTCAACCTCTCCCTGTAGCTCAAATTCTCCAACCCTGGCAACATCCTTGTAAATCTTTTCTGAACTCTTTCAAGTTTCACAACATCTTTCCGATAGGAAGGAGACACAATATTCCAACAGTGGCCTAACCAATGTCCCGCACAGCCGCAACATGACCTCCCAACACCTGTATTCAATACTCTGACCAATAAAGGAAAGCATACCAAATGCCTTCTTCACTATCCTATCTACCGCAACTCCACTTTCAAGGAGCTATGAACCTGCACTTCAAGGTCTCTTTGTTCAGCAACACTCCCGAGGACCTTACCATTAAGTGTATAAGTCCTGCCAAGATTTGCTTTCCCAAAATGCAAGGTTTTTGCAGAATTACATCTTATTTTGCTCAAAAACTGCATGAATCCATGGAAGATTCTGTAAATCCCTTTTTTAGATTAGAATCAGTCTGAACATTGGGGCACAGACAGCCTCATACAGGTCACCTCACACCTTCAATGCATTATCTGGGCCAACATGGCACCTATTGTTAAAGCTCACTTGAGAATGTAATTATAAAAAAGTTCTGAGATTTACATATGAAAGAACTGAAACCAAAATGGTTATTATAAAAGATGAGAGTCTTAACAAACAATGCAGGTCTTTCTCAATATCTAATTTCAGTTACACCACACTGTAAACTTTTGCTATAAATTCTGTGTTTATAATCTTATTCTCCACAACCACCTGATGAAGGAGCAGCGCTCCAAAGGCTAGTGCTTCAAAATAGACCTGTTGGAATATAACCTGGTGAAGTGTGATATTTAACTTTGTACACCCCAGTCCTACACCTGCATCTTCACACCATTAATCCAAGTCAGTATGGTTTGATGGGGAACCTGTAAGTGGTGTTGTTCTCATACATCTACTCTTCTTGCCCTTCTATGATAAGGAGCTGCTGGTGTTGGACTGGGGTAGACAAAGTCAAAAATCAACTAGGCAAAAAAATCACACCACACCGGGTTATAACCTATTAAGATGAAAGACTTAACAGCAATCTAGGTTTGTTCAGGATATTGTATCAGTTGCATGACACTATTATCTTGTGTTATACATTCTGTGTCTCATGCTCCTGCCCCACTAGCTACCTGATAAAGGAAGAGCCTTCCAAAAGTTAGTATTTCTAAATAAACCTGTTGGACTATAACCTAATGTTGTGTGATTTCGAACCTTGTCCTTCCAGATGCTGGAGACTGTGGGTTTGAAAGTGCTGTCTGAGGAGCCTTTGTGTCTCACTGCAGTTCATCTTGTAGCTGGTACACCCTGCTGGCAGGAGTGGTGGGAACAAATGCTTAACTTGATGGGTACTGACTAAGCACACTGCTTTCTCCTGAATGGTAACAAACTCCTTGAGTGGTGTCCTCCTGTAATATGTTATAATCTTTATCTCCCCAATCTACTATCATCTGCAAATTTAAAAATCTTATTTTTAATTCCAAAGTCCAAACCGCTGATGTTAATTGTCAGAGTACTGATCATTGGGATTATCCCCCAGCACCTTCCACTGCTTTGAGTAGTTCCCCTTTATTTACCACTCTGTGTTTTCAGTCTTGAAGTCAGCTATCAATCCATTTGGCCATTTTCCTCCAATACGATATTCTCTGGGTTCATTGCTCATTGGTGTAGGAGGAACCTTCTCAAAGACACTGTTCCAATTATATTTTTGAGAGGAGGTTAAATTTCTGGGGATGGGATGAGGGAATTGTAATTATTCATTTTGTTGTTTTTTTCCCCTATATTCATGGGACTGTTGGCTTGGTCAGCATTTGTTGTCCATCCCTATCTGTCCTTGAACTGAATGGTTTGCTGGGTCATCTCAGAGGGCAGTTAAGAATCAACCACATTGCAGTCGATCTGAAGTCACATGTAGGCCAGATCAAGAAAAGATAACAGATTTCCTTCTTTAAAGGACATTAGTGAACCAGACGTGTATTTAAGACAATGGCTCAGCAGTTTTCATTTTACCAGCTTTTAAGTCTATCCATTTATGAATTCAAATTTTACTACCTTCAAGCCGGATTCAAAACCATATTTCAGAGCATTAGCCTCGGGGACTCTGGATTACTTGTTGAGTGACATTATCGCTCCCTAACCACTCTCCAAATGGTGAGAGATGGCAACATTTTGAGATTCAGAGGGAACGGGGTGTCCTCATGAATAAATTGCGAAGCTTAGTGTGCGTGTACATCAAGTAATTGTGAAAGCAAATGTAATATATTTATTATGAGCAGGGTAATTGAATATAAAAGAGGAAAGATTATGTATGGCATTAGTGAGACTTCACCTGGGGAATCTCCTTATTTAAAGGAGGTTATAAATGGATTGGAAGCAATTCAGAGAAGATTCACTGGACTAATTCATGAATTGGATAGTTTGCCTTATGAGGAAAGGTTGGACATGTTAGCCTTGTATTCATTGGGGTTTAGAAGTGTAAGAGATGATTTGATTGAGACATATGAGATCCTGAGTGACCATGACAGGGTTCATGTAGAAAGGATATTTCCACTTGTGTGGAAGCCCAGAACTAGGGGTCACAGTTTAAACATGAGAGTCATCCGTTAAAGACAGAGACGTCGAGAGTTTTCTTTATTCATAGAACGTTATGAGCCTATGGAACTCTCTTTTTCAAACTGTGCTGCAAACAGAATCTTTGAGATTTTCAAGGCAGAGGTAAATATATTCCAGTTAACTAAGGGGGTGAAAGGTTTTCGGGGATCTTTGGGGTACAGTGGCTCAGTGGTTAACACTGTTGCCTCACAGTGCCAGGGACCTGGGTTCAATTCCAGCCTTGGCGGCTGTTGGTGTGGGATTTGCACATTCGCACTGTGTCTCCATGGCTTTCCTCCGGGTGCTCTGATTTGCTCCTGCAGGCAAAAGGTGTGCAGGTTAGGTAGATTGGCCATGCTAAATTGCCCCACAGTGTCCAGGGATGTGTGGGTTAGCCATGGGAAATGCAGGGTTACAGGCATTCGGTGGAATGCTCTTCAGAGGATCCTGTGCAATCGATGGGCTGAATGGCCAGCTTCCACACTGTAGGGATTCTATGATGAGCAGGAATGTGCAGTAATCAGATCAGCCCTAATGGTGGAATAGCCATGACAGCTGAGTAACCTACCCAATGCTTCTAATTTCCTATGTTTGTATGTTCATGTTGCCTGTTTGTTAGTGCATGTAGGCAACTGAGCACTCGGATGAGAATGCTGAAATCTCATTTGTTAGAGTAGCTAAAGAGTGACAAGTTGCCCAGTGATGTAAATGATCTTTCTTGTGGTTTATTATATCAGCACTTCTCACTTTTGTGAATGGCAACTAGGGACACGACCACAAAAGAAACGTTAGCTTGAGCTTGAAGCAATGCTGCAGAAAGTTACAGACCAGTAAAAGCAAGGACAGTGAACACAACAAGGAGCTGCAAGTTGCTAATGAGACAGTCCTTTAACAATTAATTGCCAGCAATGATGTTCCAGTGAAAGAATTCACGCAGGGCCCAGAATAAAACAAACAAATGCTAATGCAAGTGGAAGTGGTCTGGGATTCCTAGAATGCAAAAACTCTAAGGCAACGAGTGGAAGTGAAACAAGTGGAACGCAAAACCAATATTGAAGATTCTGGATTGTTATTGCAGTCCAACCTGCTGGACCAACAGAAGGCAACATACTGTGAATGCTGGAAATCTGAAATAAACAAAGAGAATGCTGGAGAAACCCAACTGGTCTGGCAGCCTGTATGGAGAGAGAAAAACACAGTTTCCAATACAAGTCCAGCATGACTCTTTTACAGAATGGCTAAAACTTTGATAGAATTAAAACAATCTAGGGGGTCAAACCAGACTCTTCATAATGAGTTGGGAGCTTTTAAGAAACAAAACAATAAGTGCCAAAAAAGATCTGAACCACTTGAAATAGCTTGAGGAACAAAATAGTCAGTGGCCAAAATGGAACAAACCTCGACTGTGGTAGGTCAGGACAAACAAATCCTGGACCAGCAATTGCTGTCAATGAAACAAAAACCTAACAACACAATGAAGGAACTATCAGTGATGATTGTGGGAATCAATGACACTTTCAGCTGAACCTCACCATCCTGACATTTGGGTGTAACTGTCAATTACCTACATATTATAAACTTATCGACTTACCTGTTACTGCGACTACTGTAATCTTTTTATTATCTGATACTTATGGCACTGGGAGTGTACGGACTGATCAAATATTCTAGTTAACCAAGACATCCACATAATCTGTGTAAGAATGCACACCAAGTAGTAGAAACATAATTATGGATGTACAACATCACTGTTATACTTTATTTACAGCATAAATCACTTAAATAATAATGTAATTTTGCCTTCAACAAAACTTACCAGCAGACAGCCTTCTCACCTCACACCCTCAAATGACAACTCGGACATAGCAATATTTGAGGAGAAATTGACTTGAAATTGAAATTGAATATTGATATTTCATGTGGGCAGTCAATTGAACAAAATGTATATTTAATTAAGGTACTTAAATGAAAGAAATATAATAATTGGACAGCATTATACGGTCTTTGTGATTTATAATTTTTGCCAGTTTATCAAGATTGCTTTTTCACAAGATACGGGTTAAAAAGAAGTTTGCTGGAGTTAAAATTTTTCTTGCAAAGGGGGTTAATGTTGAATGTGCATTTTGCCTTTAAGCAAGGTCATCATTAAGGACTCTATGTGCTGTGTGCAATGCTGCAAATTTATTTGGCAGTTCACCGTTGGTGAATTTACACGCTGCACATTCAGAAATCAGTTGGTTGCTGGAATAATACTAAGTGTAGAAGCTGGAGATCTGAAACAGATAATGCTGGAGTAATTCAGCACGCCTGACAGCATCTGTGGAGAGAGAAACAGAGCTATCATACAGCACATCCATTCAAGTTGGTAATAAGGACAGTACTGACTGTGCTCAAAACACTATGTGCTTGGAAAACTTCAAACATAATGACTCATGATAGATATGATTCGTGTTTGGATAGTACTTACTAAACACTCACAGCTGAGCTAAAAATGGCATTAACAACAATTCATCAGTTGGGTTTGCAATGGGATTTACTTATGTTTGCTGGAAGTTACAGGCCTTAAACCAGTTTGGCCTCTCATTAAGAGCCAGGTACAGGTCCGGGGATTGTGGTGGTGTGCAAGGTTTCAGCAGCAGGAGTCCTGAGAGCGTGAGCCAAGGGGAAGCTGGGAAGGTAAATTTGAACATAAAACACTTGTGAATCAACAGAGTGAAGGATGAACAGGAGCGGAAGCAAACACAGCCAATGCTGGGTAAATGAACTAATATATTCAGGTAGTGGAAAAACCCGAAACGCTGCATGTTTAGTGTCTCCTACCCATCCTAACCAAAATAAACGACTCTGTGTGGAGGGTTGGGAAGGTGAGGATTTTTAAAAATCTCTTCCAGCTATTTAGAGCAAGGGGTTGAACACAAGGGCAGTTGCATGCTCCTCTTTCAGGATGTGAGAGGTAAGGGTCACCACCAGTGTCCCTCCTGATTTCATCTGTGAGAAATGCATCCAACTCCAGCTCCTCACAGACTGCATTAGGGACCTGGAGCTGGAAGAACTTTGTATCATTTGGGAGGCTGAGGGGGTGGTAGAGAGAAGTGAAAGAAAGGTAGTCACATCTAAGTTAACAGGGTAAAGGTAGCTGGGTGACCGTCAGTTGAGGGAAAGGGAATAGGCAGACAGTGCAGGGATCCTGTGTGGCCGTTCGTCTCAATAATAGGTGTACCACTTTGGATACTGTTGAGGGAAAGCCATAGTGACCAGATCTCTAACACTGAGCCTGAAGGAAAGGGAGGAGAATAGGAGAGCGATAGTGATAGGAGATTCAATGGTGAGAGGAACAGACAAGAGATTTTGTGGTCGCGAACGAGACTCCTGGATGGTATATTGCCTCCCGGGTGCCAGGGTCAGGTACACCTCGGATTGAGTCTGCTGGATTCTTAAGGGAGAGGGAAGCAGTCAGAAGTTGTGGTACACATCAGTATCAATGACAGAGGTAGGGAAACAGAGCAAGACCTGAAACATGATTATAGAGAGTTAGTTTGGAAGCTGAAAAACAGCACGACCAGAGTAGGAATCTCACATTTGCTACCGGTGCCAAGGGCTAGTGAGGCTAAGAATGGCGAGCAAGTGCAGATGAACACGTGGCTGCAGAGATGGTATAGGAGGGAGGGCTTCAGATATGTGGATCATTAGGATATCTTCTGGAGAAGGTAGGACCTGTACAAGAAGGATGGCTTGCACCTGAACTGGAGGGGCACCAATATCCTGGGCGGGAGGGGTCCATGTTCATAGATCCATCAAAGTTGTCACCCAAGTTGATATGATTGTTAAGAAGGTGTGTGGTATTTTGGCTTTCATTAGCAGGGATATGGGTTTAAGAACCATGAGGTTATGCTGCAGCTCCATAAAGCCTTGGTTAGTTAACACTTGGAATATTGTGTTCAGTTCTGGTTGCCTCATTATAGGAAGAATTTGGAAACTTTAGAGAGGATGCAGAGGAGATTTACCAGGATGCTGCCTGGATTGGAGGGCATGTCTTATGAAGAAAGGTTGAAGGAGCTGGGGCTTTTCTCATTGGAACAAAGAAGGATGAGAGGTGACTTGATAGAGGTGTACAAGATGATGAGAAGCATAACTAGAGTGGATAGCCAGAGATTTTTTCCCAGGGTGGAAATGAGGGGGCATAATTTTAAGATGATTGGAGGAAGGTTTAGGGGAGGTGTCAAGAAATAGGTTCTTTACACAGAGAATGGTGGGTGCATGGAATGCGCTATCAGCGGTGGTAGTAGAGTCAGATACTTTAGGGACATTTAAGTGACTCTTGGATAGACACAAGGATGATTGTAAAATGAGGGTATGTGGTTAGTTTGATCTTAGAGTAGGATAAAAGATTGGCACAACATCAAGGACCGAAAGACTTGTAGTGTGCTGTATTGTTCTAAGTTGTCTGTTCTAATAGTCCCTGGTGCAATTTCCATAGCAACACCGTAACCAGTCAGCACCTTTTTCTCATGGAGTGTATGTCAACAGTTGCTCCCTTTCAAATCTGTCCTTCTTGCATGTACCCTCATGACTGAAAGATAAAAAGCTTGGACTGCATTTCTCCTGTTTCAAAAATACTGAGAATCCCTATTCTGTGTTACATTGTTCAGGCCTTTGCTGGCATACTGAAGAGTTACAATAGCAGTGCTTGCCAGATCCCTGAAGTGAAACGACAATTTTATGAGCTGTCACCAGTCGACCCTTAATAAGCCTTGTTGATCAGATGACTGGAGTACAGATGGGAACACTCTGTAACAGCTTTGCCATTGGCACTTAGGATAATTCAGATGATTGCTGTGTTTAATCATTTGGTATGAAGGACAAAGGAATGAGTTTGAGACTCACTCCGGGTACATTGTGTTAAAATCATCAATCACTCGCCATTTTATTTGATTGCTAATAGAATTACAGAGCTCACCTAAAGTGAACATATTGGCCTGGAGCTTTTTTTCAAAGCTTAATGTCTCAATATTATTTTATTTTCAAATCTGATAAATATGATAGTGATTACATTAGAGCAAAACATACTTAAAATTATTTACAGTGACATTGTTAATAGTTTTAACTGTTGAAAAACTTTGTTTTTCTATTTCCATAATCAATTTATCTCATCCCTTGAAGGCATTGCGCTAATTCTGAGGTACAGTTTGATTGATAGTGTGTTCCCAGTATCATATGTGATTCTCCAATATTGACGTCGTAGATTTGATGTTGAGTCAGAGCAGCCTCTTTGATCATGGGTGGGAGAGGGAGGACCATCATGGTGATGCCCTATTCTGTTTTATCCCTGAAATTCATCCTCACACTGTTTCAGCAGTTAGCAATCTGAAGGGGGAGCATTGGCCAACTTTCTTCCTTTGAACTCAGTGTTGCTGAGACTCAGTACTCTTCCTATCCTGCTGCATGTGAGATAGTATACAGGCAGGAAGCTGAAGACCACAGCAAGCCAGGCAGCATCAGGAGGTGGAGAAGTTGACATTTTGGGTGGAACCCCTCTTCAGGACTAGGGGTGGGTCTAAGGGGAGCTGCAGATAAAGAGGGTGGTGGGGGGGCAGGGTGGTGAGGTGGGGAGAGGTGAAGACTGGCAGTGGGTATGACTTGGTTGGTCAATGGGAGGAATGAATCTGATAAGTGACTAGGAGGAATGGAAGGGAGGGCGAAGGATGAGAAGGGAGACGGTGGATCGGAAGGAAGGTTATCTGAAATTGGAGAACTCAGTGCTGACTCCTCTGAATTGTAGGCAGTCCAGGCGGGAGATAAGGTGTTGCAAATCCCATCATGGCAGATCTTGAAAGTAAAATTTAGTGAAAAATCTGGCATAAGAAAGTCAGCCTAATGGTGACTATGTTAACACGGTCAATTGCTGTAAAAACCCATCTAGTGTACTGATGTCCTTTAGGAAGGAAATCTGTCATCCTTACCTGGTCTGGCCTCCATGTGACTCCAGACCTACAGCAATGTGGTTGACTCTTAAATACCCTCTGGGAAATTAAGAACGGACAATAAATACTGGTCTCGCCAGCAACGTCCACATCCCATGTAAAAAGACAAATAATGGATGAATTTATGGAATAATATTTCCTGGAATTTAGCTTAGTGTCAATATTGTCATAAATAACAACGTATCCTGCAGTGTATACATCCAATGAATGAGTTAATGCTAATCAGTAATTAGCGTTCTGCTTCTCACATCTTTCTCTACTGGGAAGTCTTCAACGATCCTACAGATGACAATAATTAACTTTGCTCAGTGAAAGAAAGACTGCGTTAGTTGGAAACACATTCATCCCACTGTATAAAACATGAAGCAATCCCTATCCTATGGGGACAATGCAAAATTAAAATATAATTTCACAAAGCTCTAGCTATTAATCAGACTTGAAACAAATTTATGAATAATTCAGAATAACAGAGCATGGATTTCTTTACCCTAGGGAGCTCTAGGACTTTTGAAATAGATGAATGATTTAGCACATAATGATGATTCAAAGAGATAATGAGGGAAGCACTTGGACTGAACAAGTATAAAGACTTTGTAGCATAGAACTATACAGGACGACTGGTCAGTGCTAATGTTTATTGCCTGTGCAACCACCTCCCCCTCTGTTTCATCCTGCCCGATCATTCTCTATTCCCTCATGTCTCCCTCACGGGCTTGTCTCACATGTTTAGAGACAAAAAAAAACTGCAGATGCTGGAATTCAAAGTAGACAGACAGGAGGCTGGAGGAACACAGCAAGCCAGGCAGCATCAGGAGGTGGAGAAGTTGACATTTCAGGTGTAACCGCAAATTCCGAAACGTTGCCTGTTGTTACTCATTGGAGATTGCTGTGGTAAATTAACTGTGGTGTGTCTGACACGACAATGTTGATTACACTTCCAAAGTATCAGAAAAAGTTTTTAAGGAGTACGGTAACTGTGAGCGATAAATAATAACATGAAAATGTTTCTTTTCTATCCTAGATAAATGGTGAACATTCTTTCTAATTTTAATGCTAACTTTTTGGGCTTCTGCATTTCTGATGCACCCAGAAACATTGCAGGTTTCAGGATTTGATAACATTTGATACAATGAATTATGGGGAGTTTGGCACTAGTTTTAGCCAGTAATTGGCATGCCATTTGCCACTCTATTAGCAGCAACAGAAGATTTATGTGTTGCACCATCTCAGCAGGGCATGGAAGACAGAAATGTGTTGCCGGCAGCTCCCGGCAAGAGTTCAGAACAACAAAGTACTGTGGCTTTGACAAAAGGTTGCTGCGAAGGGAAATCAGTCCATCACAATGGGAAAACATTTTCAAAACACATCATCTGGAGTTATTTTTAGGAGGAATGGGAAAAGTTTCGAATCCTAGTATAGAAGTTATGTTACAAATCACAAATTGCCTTAACATGCATACACCGCTGCATTGTAACTGTGCCAACCTTGATTTCTTCTGACCTTGAAAGCTCCCGAGGTATTCTCTGTTCTGCTAATTTTGGCCTCAGAAGCACTATCACAATTTTCATCACTCTGTCACTGGCTGCATGTCATTAACTGATAAACCCCCTGGCCTCTGAAACTCCCTTCCAAAACCTTTACACCTCACTATATCATTATCCTCTTTAAGCCTAACCTTAAAAACCAGCTCTGCACAAGGGTGTAAGGGTATAAACCTCCTGTGCTCTTATTGAGCATGTTTAGGAATTCTTTCGAATTGTGGATCAGAAGAAACCACAATGATCACAATTGTGATGCTAAAAAGCATCATTCTTTCCTCTACATTAGGTCACATGCACTTCGAGTTATTTGTTAATGTGCACTGGTGATTCATGCTTATGATCACATTTCATATCAGAGGGGGAGGTGGTGACACAGTGGTAATGTCACTGGCCTAGTAATCCAGTCTACCAGAATAATGCCCTGAGAGATGTGGGTTCAAATCCCATCATGAAAGATCTTGAAAGTTAAATTCAATGAAAAACTTGGCATAAGAAAGTCAGCCTAATGGTGACCAGGTAAACACAGTCAATTATTGTTTTTTTAAAAAAAATCTCGTATACTGATGTCATTTAGGAAGGAAATCTCTCATCCTTACCTGGTCTGGCCTACAAATGACCTGAGACCTACAACAACATAAAGGTAACAATTTTCTGCTCTTTCTCCTTTCCTCTTGTGCACCAGAGCCACCCAGTTTGCCATACAGTTGACTTCTCCTGATACCACCCACCTAAACCCACCCCCAAATCCCTCTCCGCACACACACAATACTATGAAAAAAAGCAGATAGGAGGATGGTCACAGGAATTTTGTGTACTACTTTGCTTCCCTCACTCTGTCTGAGGGTCACCCATATCCTTTCTACCTATTCAATCTTTACCTGTGGTCTGGTCGTCTCACCAATCACGCTATCCATGATAATTGAGGCATCACAGATGCTCCCCAGTGAGTCCACATGCCAATCCTGCTCCTACTCCCAGATAAATGGTGTCGGCCTCAAGCCTAGCCATTATGCTGTCCTTCTCTGTGCTGCTCCCTCATGGGATCAAAGGTAAGAGATGGTGGTGGTGAGCTGTTGTATTAGAGTTTTAAGTTTGATTCATTGTCATGTGTACTCAAGCACAAAAAATATAGGAGCACAGTGAAAAATGAATTATGACCCTCAGCCTCTGCTGCCTTAGCAAAAACAATCTAATTTTGTCCAAACCTCACCTTATAGCTTATACACTCCAATCCAGGTAACATCCTGGTAAACCTCTTATATACCTCTCCAAAGCCTCCACTTCCTTCTGATATAGTGGTGACCAGAACTGCACGCAATACTCACAATGTTGCTGAGCTAAAATCTTATACAGATGCAATGTGAATTGCTAACTTTTAAACTCAATGTCCCAGTTGGTGAAGACAAGCCTGCATTTCTGCCTTCTTTACCATCTCATCCACTTATTTTGCCACTTTCAGGGAGCTATGGATTTGGACCCCAAGATCTCCTTATACATCAATGATCTTAAGGATCCTGCCATTATATCTGCCATCTATATAACTGTATGCATTATCACACATGCCCATCAATAAAAGGGTGCCATCCTTTAAAGGGAAAGAGGGAACATTGTATAATGGCACAGATTCCAGACTTCACAGACACTGTACCATGAAGACAGTTACATGACATCATGACATCTGACCTTCCTGCATAAAGGTATCTTCCTTGGCTTCAGTCACACTATGGTATGGGATCCATGAACTCAAACAGCTATGTGTGTGCAATGTACAGCAGCATCAGTATGCACCACTTTGTCTGCAAGTGGAAGTACATTTAAGACAGAAATCAGGAGAAATTTCTTCTCAGGGCGTAATGAGTCTGTGGAATGTTTTATCATGGATAGCTGTTGAGGCTGGGTCCTTAAGTATATTCAAACCTGAGACAGACAGATTTTGAATCAGTAAGGAAATCAAGGGTTGCATGGAAAAGGCAGGTAAATGGAGTTTAGGATTATAAGATCAGGCATGATCTCATTGAAAAGTGGAGCAGACTCAATAGGCTCCTAGATATGATTTTATATTGTGACCTTGCAGATAGTTAGCATTGTACAGAAACTGTAAGCTATCTGACTCAACAAAAATCCACTTATATTGCCACGACAATTAAAGAGGATTCAGCGGTTGATTTTTGTTTGAGGTGAGGGTCAATGTGCCATGACAAAGCTTAATTAACAGTTGTAATGTTACACTGATCTGCTCATATTTAAGTGTGGTATATGTTAAGTGGACTAACATATACAGATAATCAGACAATACATACCAAACCATCTTCTTGAATAAAATTAAATGGCTTTACAAGCCATATGAGAGGACAATTAAAAGTCAACCACATTGCTGTGGGACTAAGGTTATATGTAGACCAGGCCAGGCCAGGTAAGAATGGAGGATTTACCATGACTGAATGTGACTTTTCATTTCAGATTCATTTAATTGATTGAATTTAAATACTCCAGCTGCTGGAGTGGGATTTGAGCTCATGTCTGTACGACATTGTGCAAATATCCGGACTATTTTTCCACTAACATGACCAGTCTATACAATACACAGGGGTGTGGATTAGATTAGATTCTCTACAGTATGGTAAAAGGCCATTCAGCCCAACAAGTCCACACCGCCCCTCCAAAGAGTAAACCACCCAGACCCATTCCCCACCTTATATTTACCCCTGACATAATGGGCAATTTAGCATGGTCAATTCACCTGACCTGCACATCTTTGGATTTTGGGAGGAAACCAGAGCACCCAGAGGAAACCCACACAGATAGAACATAGAACATAGAACATAGAACATAGAAGGATACAGCGCAGTACAGGCCCTTCGGCCCTCGATGTTGCGCCGATCGAATCCTACCTAACCTATACTAGCCCAATAACTTCCAAATGCCTATCCAATGCCCGCTTAAATGACCATAAAGAAGAAGAGTTCACCACTGATACGGGCAGGGCATTCCATGAACTCACAACCCGCTGTGTGAAGAATCTACCCCTAACATCTGTCCTATACCTACCACCCCTTAATTTAAAGCTATGTCCCCTAGTAACACCTGACTCCATTAGCGGTAAAAGGTTCTTAGTATCTACCCTATCTAAACCCCTAATCATCTTATACACTTCTATCAGATCTCCCCTAAACCTTCTCTTCTCCAATGAGAACAGCCCCAAGTGCCTCAGCCTTTCCTCATAAGATTTTCCTACCATTCCAGGCAACATCCTGGTAAACCTCCTCTGCACTCGTTCTAAAGCTTCCACATCCTTCCTATAGTAAGGCGACCAAAACTGCACACAATACTCCAGATGAGGCCTCACCAGAGTCTTATACAACTGCAACATGACCTCAGGACTCCGGAACTCAATTCCTCTGCCAATAAAGCCCAGTACACCATATGCCTTCCTCGCAGCACTATTTACCTGGGTGGCAACTTTCAGAGATCTGTGTACATGGACACCAAGATCCCTCTGCTCATCCACACTACCAAGTAGCCTACCATTAGCCCAGTAATCCATCATCTTGTTATTCCTACCAAAGTGAACGACTTCGCACTTAGCTACATTGAATTCCATTTGCCACATTTCCGCCCAGCTCTGCAACTTATCTATATCCCGCTGTAACCTACCACTTCCTTCCTCACTATCCACAACTCCACCGACTTTTGTGTCATCCGCAAACTTGCTTACCCAGCTTTCAAGTCCTTCCTCTAGATCATTTATAAAGATAACAAAAAGCAATGGTCCCAAAACAGATCCTTGTGGTACACCGCTAGTAACTGCGCTCCAAGATGAACATAATCCATCAACTACTACCCTCTGTCTCCTTCCAGCCAGCCAATTCCTAATCCAAACCTCTAATGTATCCTCAATGCCATACCTCCGTAGTTTTAGCATTAGCCTATCATGGGGAACCTTATCGAACGCCTTACTAAAATCCATATACACAACATCTACTGCTTTACCCTCGTCCACTTCCTTAGTCACCTTCTCAAAGAACTCAATAAGGTTTGTGAGGCACGACCTGCCCTTCACAAAACCATGCTGGCTATCCCTGATCACGTTATTCCTACCCAGATGTTCATAAATCTTATCCCTTACCATTCTCTCTAAGACTTTGCCCACCACTGAAGTCAGACTCACTGGCCTATAGTTACTAGGGCTATCCCTACTCCCTTTCTTGAACAATGGGACCACATTCGCTATCCTCCAGTCCTCTGGTACTATTCCCGTAGACAATGACGACATAAAAATCCAGGCCAATGGCTCTGCTATCTCCTCCCTAGCTTCCCATAGGATCCTGGGGTAAATGCCATCAGGCCCAGGAGACTTATCTATATTCATCCTTTCCAATATTCCCAAAACCTCCTCCCTGCATATTTCCAGGGCATCCATTCTAATTATTTGTGATTCCATATTCACATCAGCAACAGTGTCCTGTTCCTGAGTGAATACTGATGAAAAGTACTGATTTAATGTCTCAGATATGGGGAGAATGTGCAAACTCCACACAGACAGTTGCCTGGGGTGGGAATCAAACCCAGGTCCCTGGTTCTGTGAGGCAGCAGTGTTAACCACTGAGCCACTATAGCCAGAAGAATCAGAGGTGCTCAAGAGATCAGACTTTGAACAGTGCAGCGATCTCTGAAAAACATAGAGTTGGTTATCCCTCATTGATTAAATCATGTACTTTGAGTGTAGTTGCTGAGGTTGTATCATTATTGCGTTTATTGTAGCAAACATTCTCTTGTTAGGTGAGCATTGTGAACATAACATCGAGTCATACAGCATGGAAATAGACTATTTGGCCCAGCTCATCCATGTCAACCAGGTTTCCTAAACTGAACTATGCTTATTTGAAAATAAGAACTCGAAGCAGGAGAAGGCAATTCAGCCCCTCAAGCCAGCTCCACCATTCACTATGATCATAACTGATCTCAACTTGGCCTGAACTCCACTTTCCTGCCCAGTCTTCATAACCCTTCAATATGTTACTAATTAAAAATTTGTCTGTCTCCCCCTTAGATTTACTCAATGTCTCAGAACTCACCACACTCTGGGGGTAGTGAATTTCATAGATTCATGATCCTTTGAGAGAAGTAATTTTTCCTCATCTCTGATTTAAATCTGCTACCCTTGTCCCAGAACTATTCGTTCTAAATTGCTACATGCCTTGGAGATTTGGGTAAACGTTTAGCAATTTATTATGTAAATGGAGAGCAAAACACTGTGTTTGGGCTATCTGTGCTGGAGTAAGTAAGTTTTTGTAATGAAATTAAACTGACAGTACAGCCTTAATTCATACAAGCACAATCCCCTGTTAAGAGAGAGAGAGTGACTGTGAACTGAGGTTGAGCCAATCATATGTAATGTTGCTTATCCTCATCCTATATTGTAATTAGTATAACTGAGCCAATCACAAGAATATATTAACAACGAAAAAATATGATAAGCTGGCTAATTATTTTGAATTTAGCATTACAAATGAGCCCTCAGAGAGGAAACAATTCTAAAAAGTATGAGAATTAGGAAAATTTAAATATCTCTGATTGTATTAGTATGGAAGAAGTTCATGAAGACTTTCAAACACTAATTAATAAAAGGCTCGGCAGCTGAAATCAATAATGAAGGATTACCTTGACATGAAAATGAAAAAAATGTTGCATTACGAATGTTTTGTTTTGTTATTTTGTGCAGTAGGTAGGCAATTAAGCAAACCAGTCAACCCTAATATCAAAGTATCTGAATGAACGTTGTATTGATATTCTCTCAGCATGGAGCATGCAGACATGGAGAGAGTCTTCCACTGCTGTATAAGTAATGAAGCAACCTGCTATTACAGTCTCTGATCAAATCACTGAGCACATTATCAAATTAGTCAGGATCCAAGATTTGCAAATACATTGCTTCCTTTTCATTCAGATCTGAACATAATTACTTTAGGATCATGCATTAATATGTGTTTGTTGAGATTCAACTGCAATTTCAATCTTGAACCCCAGCATAAGCTGAGAAATAATTTACTTTCACTTAAATATAAGCAGATCAGTGTAACATTACAACTGTTAATTAAGCTTTGTCATGGCACATTAACCCTCACCTCAAACAAAAATCAACCGCTCAATCCTCTTTAATTGTCATTACTTTCCTCACACCTTTTGAACCATTTGTGTCATATGTAAATGGGCAGGAAAATCACGCAAGAACAAAGATGGAATTTTTGTTGTAATTCTAATAAAGTAATGGTACTGCAGTGGAGCAGCCTCCAAGGGCATTTGAGTGTAACTTTATCATGAATTTAAAAATTAAAGCACCTGACTGAACAGGTCAGTGAGGAATATGAGTTCTCAGAGAGAAACATTGACAAGACTTATTAGTATATAGCATTTTCTTTTTTATGTAAATTACTGGGTGCTCTGTAAAATTAATCATGGTTGAAGATTTGCAAAAGAACTTGCCTACAAATGAAAAGGCAGCACAACTTGTGAAGGGCGAGGTGTGTTTGCTAACTTGATTGAGCTGTGATTTGCTTAAAAACTGCATGAATCCATGTAAGACTCTGTTAACTCACTTTTTAGGTTAGAATCAGTCTAAACATTATGGCACAGACAGGGAACACCTTCAACATTACCTGGCTGACACCAATTGTTACAGTTAACCTGAGAATGTAACTTTTTTAAAAATGTTTTGTGATTTACATATGAAAGAAGTGAAACTAACATGGTCATTCCAGCAGATGAGAGACTCAACAAACAAACAAGGTATTTTTCAATGTATAATTTCAGTTACATCACACTGTAAACTTTTGCTATAAATTCTGTGTCTTACAATTGTGTCCTCCACAATCACCTGATGAAGGAGCAGCGCTGTGAAAGCTAATGGTTCCAATTAAACTTGTTTGACTATAGCCTGGTGTTGTGTGATTTTTAACTTTGATTGAGCTGGTGATGAAGTAACAGAGCAGTGGATATGGAAAGGGCTGTTGCTCTTCTGTATCTGTATGTTCCTGCCTAACAACAGAGCAGGTAGTGGTTCAAAGTGGCAGCTCATCATCACTTGCTCAAAGACAACAAGGGGTGAGCAACAAAAGTTGGCCCAGCCAACACCACCCTGGTCTCACGAGTGGAAAAGAAAAGGAAAATAGATTTTTGGCAGAGGTAGCGAAACAACATAATGAATATGATGTTTCTAATCTGATATGCTCCTGCTGATGTCATTTTTGTGTTAAGATTAAATTTAGGATCTGAAGCAGACAAATACAAAAGGCAATTTATTATTGTATTTTAAGAATAGGGATGTTGACAGAGTTGGAGGATTTGAGCTACAGGGAGAAGTTGAATAGGCTAGGAGTGTTTTTCCTGGAGCATTGGAGCCTGAGGGGTGACCTTATAGAGGTTTATATAATGATGAGGGGCATGGATAGGATGTATAGACAAAGTACTTTCCCTGGGGTGGGGGAGTCCAGAATTAGAGGCCACAGGTTTAGGGTGAGAGGGGAAAGATAAAGAAGAAACCTAAGGGGCAACTTTTTCACGCAGAGGGTGGTGTGTGTATGGAATGAGGATGTGGTGGAGGCTGGTACAATTGCAGCATTTAAAAGGCATCTGGATGGGTATATGAATAGGAAGAGTTTGGAGGGATTTGAGCCAGGTGCTGGCAGGTGAGACGAGATTGGGTTGCGATATCTGGTCGGCATGGATGAGTTGAATCAAAGGGTCTGTTTCTGGGCTGTACAGCTCTATGACTCTATGACTCTAGATGAAGCCAACACTTGAAATGACAGACTTCCACTGCAAGGACTCAACAAAATTGAACAATATGTCAAATACATCTGTTAGGATTGAACATAAAGTTGCAATCATTATTGTCTTAATGTTTATGTATATGGGATAGGTGAGTGGAAAAAAGAGGAATTAGATTTCAGAGTGAAACCATGTCAGTGATTCACATGCCATTATGATTTGTTCTTTGAAGATTGTGGGGAAAATGTTCTGTGCTCATACTGACGAACAGGATATCTGTTGATAGAGGTGAGAAGTAGAGTACCTGAATGGCTCATCTGGACATAGGTCCATTGGGCCAAATTGCTGGAAAACGTATCTCCTGTTATCTCTCACAATTCAACACAACTTTAAGGACACACTTATGATATCTTCACTGTATACCATAATGTGTGACCTAAGGTATTAAGGTCTTAGATTCCATCTGAACTTAGGCCAAAAGACCATAAGATATTGCAACAGAATTGTGTCATTTGTCCCATCAAGTCTACTTTGCCATTTGATCATGGCTAAAATGTTTCTCAACCCCATCCTGCTACCTTCTTCCCTTAGCCTTTGATCCCCTCACTAGTCATGAACTGATCTATGTCTGTCTTAAAGACACTCAATGACTTGGTCTTCACAGTGTTCAGTGACAATGAGTTGCACAGATTCACCACCCTCTGGCTGAAGAAATTCCTCCTCATCTCAGTTCTAAAGAGTTGTGCCTTCACTTCGAGCTTGTGCCGTTGGATCTTTGTCTCTTCTCCTACTGGAAGCATCTTCTCCACTTCTACTCTATCCAGGCTTCTCTGTGTTTTGGAAGTTTTAATCAAATCACCCCTTTTCCTTCCAAACTTCATTGAGTACAGACTCAGAGTCCTCAAATGCTCCTCATGTGACAAGCCCTTCATTGTCAGGATCATTCTTGTAAACCTCCTCTGTACCTGCTTCCAGGACCGCCACATCCTTCCTTATATGCAGGGCCCAAAACTGCTTGCAATAATCCAAATGCAGTTTGACTAGAGTATTGTACAACCTTAGCAGTATATCCCTGCTCTTGTATACTAGCCCTCTTGAAATGAATGCTAACATTGCATTTACCTTCCTAACTGTCAAATAAACCTGCATTTCAACTTTAGAATCTTGAACTAGGAGTGCCAAGGTATTTTCTGCTTCAGATTTTCAAAGACTTTCCCCATCTAGAAAATAATCTACGTCTCTAAGCTTCCTACCAACGTGTATAACCTCACATTTTCCAACTGCAACTTCTTTGCCCACTCTCCTAGTCTGACTTCTGCAGTCTCCCCACCTCCTCAACATTACTTCTGCCTCCACCTATCTTTGTGTCATATTCAAACCAAATGATAGTACCCTTAGTTCCTTCTGTCAGATTGTTAATGTATAATGTGATTGGTTGTGGTCTCAACACTGATGCCTGTGAAACTCTACTAGTTACTGGCTGCCATTCTGAAAAAGACCCTTTTATCCCCATTCTCTGCTATTTGTGAGTCAGCCAATCCTGCATGGTGTCAAGCTTCTTGAGCTTTGATGGAGCTGCACTAACTCAGGAACATGGGGGGCATTCCATCACACTCTTGACTTTTGCCTTGAAGATGATGGACAGAGTTTGAGGAGTCAGGAGATGAGTTACTTGTTGAAGGATGCTCAACCTCCGACCCGCTCTTGAAGCCACGGTATGTATATGATGAGTGCAGCACAGTTTTTGAGCAATGGTAACCCTCAAGATGTTGATAGTGGAGGATCCTGTGTTGGTTATTTCATCAAACGTCAGGGAGCAATTGTTAGAATCTCTCTTTATCAAGATGATCACTTCTGGCACTTGTGTGGTGTCACTTGCTACTTTTCAGCTCGAGCCTGGATATTATGCAGGTCTTGCTGCATTTGGATATGGACTGCTTCAAGGTCCGAGGAGTCACAAATATTGACATTGTCCATTCATTGACAAACAGCCCCATTTCTGACGTTTTGATAGAGGCAGAATCATTGATGGAATAATTGAAATGGAGGGGACAGTCTGTACCTAACATTCAGAAATGAACCTGACAGAAGTAATCAATTGTGGTCATAGAGTCATAGAGTCATAGAGATGTACAGCATGGAAACAGACCCTTCAGTCCAACCCTTCCATGCCGACCAGATATCCCAACCCAATCTAGTCCCACCTGTCAGCACCCGGCCCATATCCCTCCAAACCCTTCCTGTTCATATACCTATCCAAATGCCTTTTAAATGTTGCAACTGTACCAGCCTCCATCACTTCCTCTGGCAGCTCATTCTATACACATACCACCCTCTGTGTGAAAAAGTTGCCCTTAGGTCTCATTTATATCTTTCCCATCTCACCCGAAACCTAGGCCCTCTAGTTCTGGACTCCCCAACCCCAGGAAAAGACTTTGCCTATTTACCCTATCCATGCCCCTCATAATTTTGTAAACCTCTATAAGGTCATCCCTTCAGCCTCCGACGATGAATTTGGAGATGGTCAACATGACTCACTGAGGTTTAAGATAGTTATGGAAAAGGATATGGATAGGCTGGGATTTAAGGTTCTGAACAAGCAAAAGACAAATTTTACAAAGATACAATATGATTTGGCCTAAACTGACTGGAAGTAGCTAATTGCAGATAAAGCTGTGTCAGAGCAACTAGGAGGAAATAGCGAGGGTCCAGGGCAAATGTTACCCTGTAAACATAAAGGCTGGATCCAAGACCAGGGAACCCTAGATATCAAAGGACATAAAAGTTACAATTAACGTACCGCTGTATCTGAGGTATCAATATGGTAGAGACCATAGAGGTATGTGAAACAAGCAGAGGGGAATGTAAAAGGGAAATCAGGGAAGCAAAGAGAGTGCATGAAAGCATTGGAAAGTGGAATAAAGAAAAACCCAAAGGGTTCTTTTCAGTAAGTAAAGAATGAGGAGTAACTAGGGAATGAATAAGATCTGTTTGGGAGCATGGAGATAATCTGTTTTGTCAACACATTTCTCGCTTAATACTTTGTATTGATTTTCATTATAGGAAAGAACAATGAACTCGCATAGATAGAACATAGAACATAGAACATGGTAACCTGTATCTCAATATTCTCCTCACCAACCTGATCTTTTCATTTAGCACTTCCACTCTGGTAGCATGGATTTAAGGTAAGAAGTGGAAGACCAATAGGAGAGTTGAGAATATTTTTCACTCAGAGGATGGTGGAAATCTGAAGCTCATTGCCTGAAAGGATGGTTAAGTCAAGACGTTTTCCATAATATTTATATAGTATATAGATATTCATTTGTATTACCATAGCCTCCAGGATTAAGGCCTAAAAACTGGATTATGGGATCAAGATAGCCCGATGTTTGCTGACCGACACAATCAGCAGTAAGGCCTACTTCTGTGGGTAAACATCCTATTGCCAATCTCCTGCCTTTTACCCTTAGTCTTTGCACATTATTTCTACTTAACTAATACCCTAATGCCCACTTGAATATCTCAAACACATTTCTAAGCAGTGCATTCCAAACCCTCACAAAATGAAGTAAAAGGTAAAATCACTGTATTCCAACTGGACTGAGGAACTGCTCTCTCATTAAAGAGGGCTGACTGATGGTGGTTTAACCTGAGGCTCACCATGCCTCAGACAAGGGGAGAGGTTGAGAAGGAGAATCCTTCATGGTAATCTTAGCTGCTTTGAAGGAATTGAACCCAAGCTGTTAGTGTTGCTCTATATCAGAGACCAGCTGAACTAACCAACCCCCAGCAAAACCTAAAACTCACTCTGTGAAAACATCTATTTTCATCTCACATTTGCTTCTTTTGCAAAACCATCAAAACTGCTCTCTGATTCTGAATCATTTTACCAGCATGCACAGTTTCTCCCTATCCCCTTTGTCTAGAAGCTTCCTGATTTTGAAAACTTCAATCAAATCTCCTCTCCAACAAAAATAGTCTCAACTTCTTCAATTCTGAATTAGTACTACTACAGCACTAAGAGCATCTTGTGGTTACAGAGCAATCTTTCCTGCAACTGAAGTGTCTCATCACTGCATCTATTCTTCTGCACTCTCTCCAATGTGTTCACATCCTCCCTACTGTGTGGCAAACAGAGCCTTACATAATACCTTGACTGAGACATTAATGGATGTAAGGCACGTTTGGGCACTGTGGCTCAGTGATTAGTATTGCTGCCTCACAGCACCACAGTCCCGGGTTTGATTCCTGCCTCGGGTCACCATGTGGAGTTTGTGCATTCTCCCTGTGTCTGTGTGGGTTTTCTCTGGGTGTTCTGGTTTCCTTCCACAATGCAAAGATGTGCAGATCATGTGAATTGGTCATGCTAAATTGCCCATAGTGTTAGGTACAATAGTCGGGGGTAAATGTAGGGAAATGAGTTTGGGTGGGTTGCTCTTCAGAGGGTTGGTGTAGACTTGTTGGGCCAAATGGCCTGTTCCCATACTGTAGGGCATCTAAGTTATCAAATAATATAATGCGATAAAGAGGAAGGATGTGAAATTAGTTCACAGGACATCCGTAATCTCAATGAATATTGGAAAAGGCTTAGCACCTGTTCCTTTTCTGTGTTCTTACAAGATATTGGGAAAAAATAATTTCATTGCAAAAAATAAATTGGATTTGAGCAGGTTGGGCAATTACTAATTGAAGTGTAGAAGAAGGAGAAAAGCATTTCAAAACATAACAATGCTAAGTGTCATTGCAAGGTAGTTGGTAAGAGGATGTTGCTCCAAGTGGCGGTATTCAGAAGCACTGTTTAAGAATATGGGATGTCCCATTTATAACAGTGATGAGGAGGAATTCCTTCCATTGGATGGTTACCGGTCTTCAGAATTCTCCACCCTCAAAAGGAGTGGGCTGGGCCATTGAATATATTCATGGTGGATTTAGACAGATTTTTGATCTAGAATGGATTGAGGATTGTGGGTGGAGGAGGTAGGATGGAGGTAAGGCCACAGTCGGATCAGCCATGATCACGCTGAATGATGGGACAGGCTCCAGAGGCTAAAAGAGCTGCCAACCCTTTGGAAAGGTCACATTTCTTAGGCAAATCTGTTTTAAGGGCTAATGCATCTTGATAAGCAGAAGAACAAAACCATTATGTCACATTTTACATGCAGGCAATGTACTTGACAAAGCTGAGGTTGAGTATGACTGTTCAACTTGACAGCTGAAACCAGTACGTGGCATCCATAATGATGAAAGTGTCAAGATAGGGAAAGATAATGCTACATCCTTGACTTGTCATAAGTACAAGGATTAAGAGAATTACCACTGAAGTAAAACATGACATAGCAAAATTGCTTTTTCTTCAAGAGAAGCTCATTCACAAATTTAAAATTTCAGTTAAACCAGACTTTACTTGTAACGGATCAATTAAGAATTAGTTTCTTGACATTGAATTGCAAAGCACCTGTGATTGTGTTAATGACATTGTATGTTTTTCTCAGAAACAGTGGGAGTGTTTGGCTTTGTAAAAGGTAAAGTTGTTACAGTCCTACTGGATTGCTCTCTCATTAGCAAGAAATGGCTGTTGTTCACATAACCAGGGGTGAAACTGTAGCTCAGTGGTTAGCTGTGCTGCTGCCCAGCACCGGGGACCTCGGTTTAATTCCACCCTCAAGCGACTGTCTGTGTGAAGTTTGCACATTCCCTGTGTGTCTGTGTGGGCTTCTTCTGGGTTCTCCCCTTAGTCCAAAAATGTGCAGGTTAGGTGGATTGGCCATAGCATCCATGGATGCGCTGAGTAGGTGGATTAGCCATAGGAAATGCAGGGTAACAGAAATAGCATAGCAGGGGGGTGGGTCTGGTTGGGATGCTCTTCAGGCAGTCAGTATGAACTTGATGGGCTGAATGGCTTGCTTCTACATTATAGGGATTTTATCACTCTATTCTAACTTACACCTTAGGAGAAGGAAAGTCCTTCATGATAACCTCAGCTGGTGTAAGAATTGAACCCACAATCTTGGAGTCACTGTGCATCACAAGCCAGCTGTCCACCCAAGTGAGCTAACTGACCCTCTTGGCTTCATAA
Organism: Hemiscyllium ocellatum; assembly: GCF_020745735.1. Taxonomy (NCBI): domain Eukaryota; kingdom Metazoa; phylum Chordata; class Chondrichthyes; order Orectolobiformes; family Hemiscylliidae; genus Hemiscyllium; species Hemiscyllium ocellatum. The sequence goes on along the minus strand of NC_083405.1, from coordinate 119,364,732 downwards.
TATTGGGTCAGTTAGCTGGTTTGTGATACAGAGTGATACCAAAGTGCCAGCTCAATTCCCATACCAGCTGACGTTACTGTGAAAGTCCTACCTTCTTAACCTCACCCTTTGACTGAGGTATGGTGATCCTCAGGTTAAACCATCATTTTAATTGTCTCTACCTGACGGGAGAGCAGGACTATGATGACTTTACCAACTGTCATATATAATCTTGTAAAGGTCAAGTCTTTGCAACCAGGTTTTTTGGAAAAAAGTAGGGGCTTGATTTTTGAGAGGCTGAAATTGTGACAGGTCTTTGACAGCTCAGATAATGACCCTGTCAATTGTGGTTCTCAATTCACCAGGGAATGGCTGTCCCAGGCTTTCTGCTGGTACTTCTGATATTTAAGGGAGAAAGGAGCATTTGAGAAAAGGCTTATTCGACTGTTCACACTAAGCACTCTCCCAAAGGCACGTAATGTCTATGTAACATGGAAGATATTTGGGCAAAATGTCTGGAGTGGACGTGGGGTAAGAGGTGGCAGAATAATTCATCCCTGAGATTAATTATTACTTGAGTCTTTGTTTTTACACTAGAGTAAATCCTGTCATTGCTTAACACAGTCATAGACTCATACAGCATGGAAACAGACCCTTCAGTTCAAACAGTCCATGCCGAATGTAATCTCAAACTAAACTAGTCCTATCTGCCCACTCCTGGCCCATATCCCTCCAAACCTTCCCCATTCATGCATTTACCTAAGCGTCTTTTAAATGTTGTAACTGTGCCCGCATCCATCACTTCCTGTGTCAGTTTGTTCGACACACGAACCACCCTCTGTGTAAAACATTTGTCCCTCGTGTCTTTTTTAAATCTCTCTCTTCTCACCTTAAAAATAGAAAGCATACTGTCCGGGGGCAATTGCTCTGCACAGGACAGGAAGAAACTACAGAAGTTTGTGTTCACGGCCCAGACCATCACAGGAGCCAACCTTCCATCCATAGACTCCATTTACGCATCTCGTTGCCACGGAACAGCTGTCAACATCATGAAAGACCCATTCCACTCCTGTAATGCTCTCTTACAATCTCTTCCATCTGGCAAAGATACAGAAGCTTAATCACACTTACCAACAGTTTCAAGAACAGCTTCTTCCCTGCCATTATTAGACTGATGAATGAGCTCCCTAACTTCAAATAATATTGATCTTGTTACTGTTGATCAAGCTTTGCACACCTCCTTTGCAGTGTAACCTGTAGGCCACACTCTGTCTAAGCCCCCTATGACCTGCCTATGATCTGCCTGTACTGCTCACAAACAAAGCTTTGCACTGCACTTAGCTACACATGACCACAATAAATCAAATCAAATATGCCCCCTAGTCTTGTAATCCCCCATCCTAGGGAAAAGGCATCTCCCATTAACCTTATACCTCTCATGATTTTGTAAACTTTCATAAAGGTCTATGCTCCATTGAAAAAAGTACATGTCAGTTTTCTAACTGGCACTGTCATTCGGGGTACATAAATATGGAGTATGGCAATTCAAGACACATGATAATGTACTCATTTCACAATTTGTGAACATCAGTGGACGAAAGGAATTGGACAGGTATGCATTTCAATTGACAAATAACAGCACAAAAAATTGCATTTATATCCCACTTTTCACAACTACCAAGTGCCTCCCAAGTGCTTTCTAGCCAATGAATACTTCTGAATGTAGTCACAGTTGTAATATAGGAACTGTGGCAGTGCACACAAAGCAATTGCCCACAAACAGGTCTACAATAATGACCTATTGAAGTTAAGTGTTAGCTGGATCCTCTGCTCTTGCCCAAATTAATGCCAAGGAAGCTTATACATTTGCCCAAGCGAGGAGCTGAGGCCTCAGTTTCACCTTTCAGGTGAAGGACAGTAATATTGACACTGCAGTGTTCTCTATCTGGGTTTTTGTGCCTGAGGCCTGGTGGGACTTTGTGATTTTGAGGTCAGCGTGCTACCCATTGAGTATAAGGCAAAACCATGCACAGAACTCAGGCTGTGGAGAAGGGAGGGAGACAGGGAGAACAAATCTGATCAACCTCGAATTCTTGGCTCTGGATTGTCACAGCAGTCCAAACTCATCCTTAGCAATAGCTTCAATGAATAGTCCAAAGACACAGTGTAGAGACCTCAAAGCATTTGCCAAGATCATTTCACTAGGGGTTGCATGATTGCCCCTTGAAATTTTGGAAACATGGCTTGTTTCCTGCTGCAATTTAGGGTTTCCTACCTTCAACTTTAACAGTTTGGCTTAGAAGGTATCTTTAACCCAAATGAGGACACGAGAGCCACCAGACTGTTTTAAACTGTCAGTTTCACCCTTTAATGGAGCCTGGTTATAGGAACATTTTGTTCCTTCCCTCACTAAGTTGTTGAGACTACACAAGCCCTACTTTCTGAGTCTTCATATAACTGTCTGACAACTCTATACAGGTAGTCTTTTATTTTAGGAAGATATATCACACCCACTCTCAGTTACAGGTTCGACATGCCACTCGCTCATCCCCGAGAGCTGAAGGCATGTTGGCGTCAACCCAGAAAGACTGACTTCAAAGGTATGCAAAGGCGGTGCTGGAGAACAGCTGAAACTGATCCAAAGCAATGGTGCAACTAATGTTGATTCTCCAGTCAGGTACTGTCCGCCATTCACCTTGGGAGACTATTTGAAGTTAATGCAAACAATACCAAACATCAATATATGAGTGTGATTCATCTGTTCAGATGACAGGCCAAACTTCAGGCTGTTTATTCAAACAGCAATTTCGATGGTAAAAAGCATCAAGGGGTACGAGGAGTTAACATTTCAGGCCCAGTGACACTTCTTCAGAATGTTAACTCTGCTTTTTCTCCACAAATGCTGAATTTCTCCAGCAATTTCTGATAACTCTCAGCTTCACTTACCTGCCTTTTCCCTGTAACCCTTGCTTGCCTTACTGATTAAAAATCTCTCTCTCTCTCTCTCAGCCTTGAACATACTTAATGATCCCAGCCCCCAAACAGTAAAGAATTCCACAGATTCACTACCCTCTGAGGAGGGGAAAATCCTCCACCTCTGTGTCTGAAGTAAGCAATCATTATTCCGGAACTCTCCTGCTTAACCTGCCTCCCCATCCCCAACTCCTTTCCCAGCCCCTCCCCCTCCCTTCCACTCTTCCCTGCAACCAACCGGATTCATTCCTCCCACTGACCAACCAGGTCGTACCCTCTACCAGTCTTCACCTATCCCCCCTTCATCACCCTGCCCCTACCTCCCCCTTTATCTGCAGCTTCCTCCACACTTGTGCCCAGTGCTGAAGAAAGGTTACACCCGAAACATCGACTTCTCCACCTCCTGATGCTGCCCTGGCTTGCTGTGTTCTTCCAGCCTCCTGCCTGTCTACTTTGGACTCTGGTATCTGCAGTACTTTCATCCATAAATGTTAATCCATGCCTGCTTAGCAGTGTTCCCAATAATTTTTGTTTCTTCTGTGCAGACCTTGGATGGCTGTGCATGGAAGCGAACTCCGAATCTAGAAGTCGATGCTGCTGACAGTATCAGAATCTCAGAGTGGCAGCACTTGGCACCACAGCTTTGAAAGAACATTGCTGAGTAAGCGCTAATCTTAGAGGTGAGAATGATCGATAATTGTAAACACAAGAACATCGAGGTGGATAATGTGGAATCAGAATCTCATTGAATATTAGAATAGGGCCCAGGAATGAAATCACGCAGTCTCATTTCTCTGTTGCTAAACGGATCACATCCATGGGATTGTTTGAAAGAAGATATCCAATTAGTCCCACTTCCTCCCTCAATATGCCACAGCATTGCTGCCAGAATAAATTCACAAGGTGCTAATTATGAGGAGGTTCTGAATTTCTAATCAGTGAAGATTATATCTTTGCATATCGTATCAGAACACACAGTCCAAAGAAATCAACACCTTCCAATTCTTCTGCGAACTAATGAATCGGAATCTCAGTTGCCCTGATCAGAATGAAGCTTGTTTATACTTGTCCTTGGTTTTCAAAAGGTGCGAGTGTAACTTAGTTACCCGACATGTCCTGCCTGAGCAATAATTGGTTTTATGCTTGAAGGGAAACTGGAGTATACAATTCGGATGAGTGAAGATTTGAAACAAAAACCTTCCCTCTTTAAACACAGCATCAATTAATATCAGAACGAAGCAAAGATCCGTGGATGCTGAAGATCAGAAATTGTAGGAGAAATTCAGCAGGTCCAGCAGTGTCTGTGCAGAGAAAGCAAAGTTAATGTTTCGAGGCCAGTGATCGTTCTTATGCTAACTCTGCTTTCTCTCCACAGATGCTGCCAGACCTGCTGAGCTTCTCCAGCAATTTATGCTTTTATGATTTTATATCTTCAGTTTCTGTCCGTATGTCCAACACTGAAGAAAATCTAGTCTTTTCCAATTATATATTCTCGGAAAGTGAGAGAACCTTTTTTTGGAAAAAATGTTCCAAGAATAGTTGTTCTCCAAACTCAGTGTTAGTCACCTTCATGAAATAGCACACTCCAACATGGTGTTGCATTTGCATTTATGTAGCACCTTGTATGACCTCTGGATGTCCCAAAGTGGTGTCGAGCCATCTAATTTGATCTGTATCTGTTTGAGTTTAGTAGATTAAGAGGTGATCCTGATGGGTCTTGACAATGCTGATACAGTGGGTAAGTTGACATGGAGAAGTATCGCTGCTCCATCATTATCATGAGGCCCAGGTCCTGGAATTCCTTTCACGATGCGCTACCCAGAAATCAGCTGTGTCAGAACGGGAGCACTCTGACGCCTGGATCTGATGAATCTGATGCCACAAATGCCAACACATAATTGAAACCTTAGTGCAGTATGAGGCAGCTATCCACTGTCAGTTGATGCATTCCTTCAAATGGGATGTTAAACCAAGATCCTAGCTCCCCCTCTCAGCTATGTAGTCTTATGACATGGCGATAAACACCTCGGCTAATTAAACCCAACACCCAGCAAAGCTCATCTCGTCTCGTAATCTGTTAAAGTATGAATGACAGAGAACCCTGAAATTCTACTATTTGAAGAAAAAATACCAATTTACTTTTTAACTCTAAATGTGAACGTTAAACAACAACTATTCACAACTCTAAACCCCCCTTTCATTTAAAGGTCTGTTATCCACCTCCAACCCTATAACAATATACTGATCCAATAAAAGCCTAGATGAAAACTACATCAACTTAATTTTAAAAACCAGACCACGGCTGTTGTTGTTAACGTCTGTCTTTCTCTGGCTGTGGATCTCCCTGGGTCATAGAACATAGAACATAGAACAGTACAGCACAGAACAGGCCCTTCAGCCCACGATGTTGTGCCGACCACTGATCCTCATGTATACACCCTCAAATTTCTGTGACCATATGCATGTCCAGCAGTCTCTTAAATGTCCCCAATGACCTTGCTTCCACAACTGCTGCTGGCAACGCATTCCACGTTCTCACAACTCTCTGTGTAAAGAACCCGCCTCTGACATCCCCTCATTACATTCCTCCAACCAGCTTAAAGCTATGACCCCTCCTCTTAGTCATTTCTGCCCTTGGAAATAGTCTCCGGCTATCGGCTCTATCTATGCCTCACATTATCTTGTATACCTCAATTAGGTCCCCTCTCCTACTCCTTTTCTCCAATGAAAAATGTCCGAGCTCAGTCAACCTCTCTTCATAAGAGAAGCCCTCCAGTCCAGGCAGCATCCTGGTAAACCTCCTCTGAACCCTCTCCAAAGCATCCACATCTTTCCTATAATACAGCGACCAGAACTGGATGCAGTAGCACCTTATCCCATGCTGTTTTGGGTTATAGTCCCTCACTGCCCTCTCCCCAATCCCCGTGCATTCTGAACCCTGACTGGCTGTCTTACATGTCCATGTAGCTCCACTTCCACCAAACCCATGCTGAGGCTAAGGCCTGCATTGCCTACCTGCCACTTGTCCATTTCCTGTGCCCTTGTCATGTTGGTGACTATTCCTCTGCGATTCCTCCTCACCACCAGACCCAAACCTGACACAACTTTCATTCCACCTCTATCACTGCACCATTACAGATTTAACTTACTAAACTTTTGGATCATGCTTCTCTGAAGCAGTTTGATTTATGACAATTGACGAACTATATAAATGCAAGTGATTGTTGTTGTAACTATTGAACTTAGAACATTTCTGTAATTCCTATTCATATTCTGGTAAGATTAAGTTTGTAAAAAGTACTTCAATTTTCATTGCAAATGAATATCTCCTTAGCATTGCAGAGGATTAAAACTGACACAGAGAAGACCATTTTCATTTTCCTAACAAGCTCATACCATTTCTAATGTATTACCATTCGTATGGTACAGTAGTTTCCTGTAATGGGATGGTGTGCATTATCCATCAGTCCCTTGGTCCATTTATCTCTGTCCTTGAAGTTGGAATTTGTTCAATATTAATCTGTCTACAGCGTGCAGAGGTCAAATGACAATTCATGATCTATTCCACAATGTAGCCACTGATTTAAACCACTCCCATTTTCCCTACAGGCCAGCTACAAGCCACTATAACATTATCAAACATTTATCAGATTGAAGCAGGTAAGGTAAACTGCATCTCATCAAATTATCCTAAGGCAATTTTCGAAAAAGAATTAATGTAACTTTAAAACATATAAGAACACAGGAATTATTACTGCTGCCAACATACTCCCTTGAGTAAATTGCAGGAAGAGTAAAAGCAAATACTAGCTGTCTTTTTGGGGAATGAAGACTTGAAGTTCTTTGATGATGAGACTTCTGATGAGCCTGGCTATTGGGAACACTAAGGTTAAGCCCTCTCTTCACTTGGCTAAACTAAGCAAATAATATTCACCTGAAGTCCCTTGGCCCGTGCCACAGTAAATACAGTGATCTAACCAGAGTAGGCAAGATACATATTCTCTGGACTGTAAATCAGAACTCATAATTCTGTTATAAATACAAGATAAAAATGTTCAAAACTTAGCTCTGTAATAGGAGAAGGAGTCATGAAGAAAGTGTCCTAAGGTAATTGTCTTCAGGAAGTGACAGAACGATGGGTCTCAAACACATACTGGTTGGAGTTGATTTGATTTTTTATTGCCACATGTACCTAGGTACAGTGAAATTTGTTGTTTTGCAAACAGTACAGGCAGGTCATAACAAACAAAGATATACAGATCATAGGATGCTTAGACAGAGTGAGGCATACAGGGTTACGGCTGCACAGGAGGTGCACAAAAGCAAGATCAACATTCGATTTTAAATTAGAGGGATCCACTCATCAATCTAATAACAGCAAGGAAAAGGTTGCTTTTGAACTTGTTGGTGGATGTACTCAAGCTTCTGTATCTTCTGCCTGAGGGAAGGGGGAGAAGAGCTCTGGATGTAGGTTTGCTCGCTGAGCTAGAAGGTTTGTTTTTAGATGTTGCATCACCATACTAGGTAACATCTTCAGTGAGCCTCCCCCACGTTCTATTTATATGTTTGGGTTTCCTTGGGTTGGTGATGTCATTTCCTGTGGTGACATCATTCCCTGTTCTTTTTCTCGAGAGTGGTAAATGTGATCCAAGTCAATGTGTTTGTTGACAGAGTTCCTGTTGGAATGGCATGCTTCTAGGAATTCTCATTCATGTCTCTATTTGTCTTGTCCTAGGATGGATGTGTCGTCCTAGTCAAAATGGTGTCCTTCCTCAACCCCATTCCTAGAAGCAAGGCGTTCCAGCCAGAACTTATCAACAAACACATAGATGGAGTCCATTGATGGGAATGTGGCTTCTGTGTTGGTCTGGGGTGTGCACACCACCTTCTGTAGTTTCTCCACCATAATCTTTACTGCATACAGAATCATAAATTGGTGGAAAAACTCAGCAGGCCTGTGAACAGAAAGCAGAGTTAACATTTTGAATCCAGTGGCCATTCTTCAGAACTCTTTTGAACTGAGATTTTCCAGCAATTTATGATTTTGTTTCTGATTTCCAGAGTTCACAATTCTTTGTTTTTTTTTGTTTGGTACATAACCTCTGTCATCTGGAAGGTTTAGGGCAACAGGTACATGGGAATATCGCCAACTGCAAGTTCCCCTTCAAGTTACTATTAGACAATACTTGAAAAACAATATCATTTAAGGCTAGGGGCTAGGTGCTGGAAAATGGGAGCAAATGCTTGATGATGAGCACTGATATGATGGGTTGAAAGGCCTCTTTCCAGGCTGTAAGACACTATTTCTCCATGACTTTATATCATTCACCACCCTGACTTGAACCTCTATTGTTATTCCTTCACTGTTGCTGGTTTAAAATACTGGAAAACCCTTACTAAGAGCTCTGGGGTGAACCTGGACCCCTAAGGATAGCAATAGTTCAAGAAGACAGCTGAGCATCACATTTTCAAGGTCATTCAAGGATTGGCATCAAATACTTGTCCATCCAGTGAAATGCAGGTCCTCAAAAAAAATGTAAGAAACCTAAAAATAAATAAAAACTTTGGAAATGTGGATTTTGATTTTATTTTATTTATTATTGTTATATGTACTGAGATACAGTGAAAAGGTATTGTTTTGTGTAGTACCCAGGCAAATCATACCATCCACAAGTATGTTAGGGTAATATAACAGAGTGCAGAATACAGCTACAGTGAAGATGTAGAGAAAGATTGATTCTAATATATAAGAGGTCCTTTCATAAGGCTGATAACAGCAGGGAAGAAGATGTTCTTAAATCTATTGGTATGTGTTTTCGAACTTTTGTATCTTCTGCCCAATGGAAGAGAGTGGAAGAGATTATAACCAAGGTGGGAGGGGGTCTTTGATTATGTTGGCTGCTTTCCTGAAACAGTGGGAAGTATAGATGGAGTCAATGGGTAGAAGGCTGGTTTGTATGCTGGACTGGACTGCATTCACAACACTGTAATTTCTTGTGGTGTTGGGCAGAGCTGTTGCCATACCAAGCTGTGATGCATCCAGACAGGTTGCTTTCTATGGTGTATCTATACAAATTGGTGAGAGTCCTTGTTGACATGCTGAATTTCTTTATTCTTCTGAGGAAATAGAGGTGTTGATGTGCTTTCTTGGAGTAGCATCGACATGGATGAACCAGAACAGATTGCTGGTGATATTCACTCCTAGAAACATGAAGCTGTCGACCATCTCCACCTCAGCACCATTGATACAGACAGGAGCATGTACTCCACTCAGCTTCCAGAAATTGATGACAGGCTCCTTTGTTTTTCTGACATCGAGGGAGAGATTGTTGTCTTTTCACCATGTAACTAAGATGTATCTCTTTTCTGCACTTTCTTCTTGCTGTTCTGACCCACTATATTAGTGTCATCAGCAAATTTGTAGAAGGAGTTAGAGCTGAATTTAGCCACATAGTCATGAGTGTACAATGAGTATAATAAGGGGCTGAGCATGCAGCCTTGTGGGGCATCAGTATTGAGGATTATGGTGGAGGAGGTGTTGTGGCCTATCCTTAGTGATTTCGGTCTGCAGGCCAGGAAGTTGAAGATCCAGTTACAGGCGATGGTTGGGGGGGGGGGGAGGTGGAGAGAGAGGTGATGTGCTTTTTCAAGTTTGGAGATTTTTAAAGAACTGTCTGCAAGTAGCTGTTGGTTACAGCCAGTTGCGAAATTGATGCATGTAACGATAGGCTGTGTGGTTGGCACCCTAGGCTTGTTTTGAGGTTAGGGCAAACAGATTGAAGATTAATTTAAAACAGGCCCAAGATACCAAAACCCAGTTAAATTTAAATCTGATGGTATTGATTCCCTCAAACCAATGTGATTGGAAAGAAATGAATATATCATCATGGGTATAAAGAAGGGGGCAATTGGACAGAGAAGGGACAGCAAACAGCCAACTGAGTAAAATGTCTTGCCCGCACAGAAATCTCCAAATTCTCTAAAAAAGCACCATCTATTCATAAGGGGATACGGCACTCTTAGATAATACTCCTGACACTTGAACTTGATGGAGCCAGACGTTCAGAACAGAAGAATTCTCAGAGAAAACATCCCTTAAAGAAGGATCAGTGGACGAAAGGTGTTTAAGACTGGTGAGACAGTGGAACATTCTGGAAGACACATCCTGTGTGGACTTTGAGAGTATAATTTTTCATTTCGTTTTTTTGTTACTTGAGTTTTACTGGAACAGTATACCAATAGAATTTAGTTCAGTAAGAGAATAGATAGTATTTGTGGGGGGGGGGGGGATTTGTTCTGTTTGTTAGGAATTATGTTAATTTGTTCACTGTTAGAGTTAAACAAACACATTGTTACTTGATACTGATAACGTGGAGATCAGGGATACCTTTCGTTTAACCATTATTTTAATATATTACGAGATGAGGTGCTCCTTTTTGGGTGGTTAGATGATTAGCTCACGGATTGGGGTGTGGGTCAACTCAGTGCTGTCACAGAAGATAATGGCCTTCTTGAAGCAGGTGGGAACTTCACGTCATAGTAAGGAGAGGGTAGAAAAGAGTGCAAGTACTCTCCTCAGGTGGTCCACACAGGATCTGAGTGGACAGTCAGGGACTCCATTCAGGCCAGTTGCTTTCCATGAGTTCATTCTCAGGAAGGCTGAGCTAACATCTGCGGCAGTGACTGTGGATATATGTGTACCTGAGGCTGTCAGGGCAGGAGACATTGTTTCACTGACCTACTGTTTGAAATGAGCATAGAATGTATTGAGTGCGTGGGGTTGGAAAGATGTCCCATACACAATCATGAGATAAATGAGAAGCCGATTGAAACATCAAGAGAAAAAAATTAAAGTTATACACAGAAAATCTCATCTTCAGATATATTTCTGAAGAAATGAAAAGCAAGTGGAATCTCTTCTGGAGGGCAAAGTGGAAGGCAGCAGAAAGAAAGGTCAAGCGAAGCATAATTGGATGTTTGAAGTCGCAGAGTGGTTACAGATGAATAGCCGTAGTTGGGTGTGGATGGTGCAAGTCAGATAACTGTGACATACGAGGATCTCAGATCCCCTGGTAAGAGCAGCTACCAGTAGGAAAATACAGGCCTAATAATGGAGAGATGCAAGTTGAAATCACAGCATGGCAGCTAGGTAATGTACACATAATTGTTTCAATAAATCTGACAGCCATCAGTCATCATGGAATTAGGCCATAACCTCTTGAATCCAGAATCCTTGGTGTCATTTCATTTCTTGGTTCTGGAATTTTCTGGAATATTCAATGATGTCAGAATGCCTAAACATTAATGTATGAACCAGAAATAAAACCTTGAATATGAACATTTTCCTGAAACGAACAATGATAATAAAACATTACAAATCATTCATAAAAATTGATCTTTTTAATCCAACATTGATTCTTCCATGCATCTGACCCCAAGGTACAGAATGAAAGTAATGTCAGCAATGTTGAGGGTCATTGTCATATTGCTCAAAGGATATTAAGACAACTCGTGATTCCAAATAATCAACATCCTGATTGGGGAGTCACTTGTGATGCAGTGGTAGTGTCCCTACATCTGAGCCAACAGTCATGGGTCCAAGTCCTATCTCCTTCAGTGTGTGCAATATCATTGAACAGATTGCTTGGAAAGCATCCTGACTTCATGACTGGAGAGACATTAGATGGTCATTTAAAAAAAAAGGGTTCACTATTGTACTTTGGGGAAAGACATCTGCTGTCATTACCTGGTCTGGCCTACGTGTGACTCCAAACCCAGAACAATCTAGTTGAATCGTGACTGCCCTTTGTGATGGTCTGTGAAACAAATAATTTGCTAAAGAGGTGGCATACCAACAAAGATGGGCAATAAATTCTAGTCTTGTCAAGGAAGCCTCTGTCACTTCTGTAATGTAAAACAAATCAATTGTGAGCTGAATGCTCCTGTTTTTTCCCCCAAAAATGTCACTTTTCAGGGGAGTCATGGCTGGTCACCTGCAATGGTCAAAGTTAACTTTTCTCATACATTGCTTACTGTTCACCGCATTAATGATGCATCCGGCACTGCCAGTGCCCAGCTACAGGAACCATACCCTCACAGGCGTTGGGTTGTTCTGGGCACTGCTGTAAAAATAAAATCTGTTTTGCTTAAAACTTAGTGATGGACCAATTGAATTGCATCTGGAGCACAGCGCCTTACACCTGGTTTTCTAAAATATAAACGTTGGTGTCGAGGCTATCTCCATAACATGCCGGGAGCTCTGATCGGTCCATAGCAACTGAATGGTTCTCATACATCCCATCTTCCCAAACTATTAACCCTCCCTTCACACTGCACTTACCACTTATTTATTGGGGGGTGGGGTGGAGAATCTCACCATCTTCAGCATCCTGAGCACCTCTTCCATCATACTCAACCTTTGTCTGGCTATGGGAAGAAATCCCTCCTGACTAGGCTGAGAGGGTCAAGACCAGTACCAGGTTGGTGGGCATTAGGATCCTCATGCTTATGGGAATAAAATTCCGGGGAGCTGGCCAGAGAAGAGGACACCTATTCACATGGTGACACCAAGATCTGTCTAAGTTCATTTCCCCCATTAATTCCCGCTTCTCTGATACAGGTGCCGGTGGGACCCAGTGAACTGTCACAAGAAGGAGGCCAGGGCCATGCACAGTCAGTTCAACTTCCACTTCCACCCTCATAGGATACACTGGCAAAGTACCCAACCTAACCCACCACAGTTCAGAGAGTTTCCCCTCGTGGGGCATTCCTTTGAAATTAGACTCTGAAACACAAACTGGTAAGCAATTTGCTGACACATCTCCACAACCTCACTGGGAAGGAACGCCCCTGAACTCTGGAAGCTAGGAGATAGTGAGAACCGTGGATGCTGGAAAGTCAGAATCAATAAAACGTGGAGCAGGAGAAGGCACAGCCAGTCAAGCAGCATCAGAACAGCAGGAGAGTCGATGTTTCAGACAGGCCCCTTCATCAGGGCCCCAACATCCTCCTCCTCTGATGTCGCTTGACCTGCTGTGCTTTCTCCAGCTCCACATTTCAATGACTATTAGGGGCTTGTTCATGCCCAGGCAGAAGGTGGGCCCAAGCTTTGTCAAAATATATGGCCATGCTCAGTAATGGCAGGTTGTTCAGACGCAGTGGGCAAACTGTATGGAAAGATGGAGCAGCCCACTAATGTTCTCGGGTCCATGCTGGCTCTGACAGGCATGTATCTAGCCGCCCCCAGCCTCAGCAGCACACTCAGTAGCTGCCAGATTTGTGCATTGACGTGCTCTCCATTGCTCTAGCCATTGGCGATCAGCATTGGTAGCAGGATCACAGGGTTAGAGGGGTGAGGGATGTCCAGCTCACTCACAGATGCCCCTTCCTCTTAGTCGGTGCCAGCGGTCACCCATAGTGAGGAGCAAGAGCCACAAACAGGACCCTAGAATCTTCCTCCAGGGGTGCTCAGGCACCTCAAGGTGTGATGCCACAGAGAAGTTCAGGAGGATGAGCCTGCATCTAGATAGGGCACTCACAGCAGACCCCAATCTTCAAGACCCATATGCCCCTGGGAGCAATCGGCCAAGTTTTTGGACCAAAAAGAAAGCAGGCACCTGGATCGGAGGAACATGGGACTGTGCTCAGACATCTGGAGGAGGACAGGATAAAAATGAAAAGCCAGAAACTTAAATGGTGGTGGTGGTGGTGGGGGAGGTGGGGGGGGAGTGGGGGGTGGGGGGAAGGAAACCTCACCATCTTCAGCATCCTGAAGTAAATATTGCTACACTTCTGCTCATTGACATTCTTCAAGTCTTGTCTCTCATGTCTTTGTTGCTGTCTGACCTGAAGAAGTCACACTTGCTTGACATATGCCTCCTCAGACATCACAAGGATGAAATATGTTGTAACGGGCAATCATTAGTCATCTCTCAACAGCAATTAACAGCTTGACAGCAGATTGCATCAGACGTCAGGGATCCTTGATGTGTTACATTGATAATTGCATCCAGCCGCCATACCTTAATATAGGCAACACTGAGGCTATGTCAATGGATAAGGGTTGGGATTGTGCCTGTCCTGCATAGCTCATCATTGCACCTACCCTGTGAGTGACAGGACAGAAGCAGTGATGATCCCGCATACTTCTTCAGGTAACGTTATGTTCTTTCTATCAACCTGATGAGGAAATCATTCAAGGGTCGGACATGTGTGTTGGGAAGTTCACATCTCTCCTCTCTCCTCAGAGTAATTGCACAAAATGCTACCTCTTTCAGGTTAAAACACTCTTGAAGGAGAAAGTGAGGACTGCAGATTCAGAGTCGAGAGTGTGGTGCTGGAAAAGCACAGCAGGTCGGGCAGCATCCGAGGAGCAGGAAAGTTGAGGTTTTGGGCATAAGCCAAATCATCATAATTCCTGTACAGGATGATCAAGCATTTCCATGTAATTTACCAATTTTTGAAAACTCTGAAACACTGAAGCTAACTGATAATGAAAGGGTGTAAAGGATTCCTCACAACATGCTGCCTATCACAAGGGACTGCAATGTCAACATTCTGATTCCATATACTGGCTGAAGCATGAGAAACCACCTAACATCAATGCTATTTTCTTATTCATTTATGGGACATTGGTGGCACTGCGGGGCCAGTATTTATTACCCATCCCTAGTTGGTAGTGAGCTGCCTTGTTGAACCATTGCAGTCATGTCGTTATAGTTGGATCCATAATACTGTGAGGGAGGGAGTTCCAGGATTTTGACCAAGCTGCAGTGAAGGAACAGTGATATATTTTCAAGTCAGGATGATGAGTGCCTTGGAGGGCAACTCGTGGCTGGTGGTGTTCCCATGAACCTGCTGCCCTTGTCCTTCTGGATGGAACTGGTTGTGGGTTTGGAAGGTGCTGTCTGAGGATCTTTGCTGAATTTCTGATGTGCATCTTGTTGGTGGGACATACAGTTGCTACTGAGTGTTAGTGGTGGAGGGAGCGGATGCTTGTTGATGTAGTGTGAATCAAGTAGGCTGTTTTGTCTGGAATGGTGTCATGGCTCTTGAGTGTTGTTGAAGCTGCACCCATCCAGACAAGTGGAGAGTATTCACCCACACTCCTGACTTGTACTTTGTAGGCTTTGAAGGGTCAGGAGATGAGTCCTAGTTTCTCAACTTGTAGATACTATAGCAAGTCCAGTCCAGCTCCTGGTCAACAGTAACCCCCAGGATGTTGATACTAGGGTATTCAGTGATGGTAATACTATTAAATGCCAAGAGGAGATGGTTAGATTCTCCTGAGAATTGATTCATAGATTGTTTGTTAATTGAAATCAAATTCCAACATCTGCTGTGGCAGGATTTGAACCCAGTTCCCCAGAATGTCACCTGTGCCTCTGGATTAAGGGCTCAGCGATTATACCACAGGGCTACCAACTCAGTCTATACCAGTGGTATGATGAAGCAGTGTTGCAGCTTGGAGTCATAGACTCATAGAGATATACAGCATGGAAACTTACCCTTCGGTCCAACTCATCCATGCCGACCAGATATCCCAAATTAATCTAATCCCATTTGCTAGCAAATGGCCCACTCTCCTCTAAACCCTTCCTATTCATATACCCATCTAGATGCCTTTTCAATGTTGTAATTGTACCAGCCTCCACCACTTCCTCTGGCAGCACATTCCATACATGCACCATCCTCTGCATGAAAAAGTTGCCCCTTACGTTCCTTTTAAATCTTTCCCCTATTAAACTTATGCCCTCTAGTTTTGGACTTCCCGCATGATTTTATGAACTTCTGTAAGGTCACTACCCAGCCTACGACACTCCAGGGAAAACAGCCCCAGCCTGTTCAACCTCTCCCTATAGCTCAAACCCTCCAACACTGGCAACGTGCTTGTAAATCTTTTCTGAATCCTTTCAAGTTTCACAACATCTTTCCTTTAAGAGGGAGACCAGAATTGAACACAATATTCCAAAAGTGGCTTAACCAATGTCCTGGATAGACACAAATTGACCTCCCAACTCCTATACTTAATAATAGCAAGCATACCAAGCGCCTTCTTCACTACACTGTCTACCTGTGACTCCACATTCAAGGAACTATGAACCTGCGTCCCAAGGTCTCCTGGTTCAGCGACATTACCCAAGACCTTACCATCACGTGTATAAGTCCTGCCCTGATGTGCCTTTACAAAATGTACTACCTCACATTTACCTAGATTAAATTCCATCTGACAATCCTCGGCCCAATGTTCAGTGCTGATATTAACACACCACTTATGATGTTGTACTTTTGATGAGGTCCCCTCTTAGCTCTTTGATTGCACAATTGTCATTTGTTCACTAGATTGTAATTTCTAATACATTCTCCTAGCTGCTCCCCTATCTGCAGGGATTGAGCTTGCTGCTCTCGTTTGTGTCTTTTCTGATGCATCGATATCTTTGCTATTACAAGCAACACCTCAGATAGTTTTCAAAGTGTGCCAACTTTAGGCAATGCAACTTTAGCATGATATCTGTGTGATATGTCATCCACTGTTCTGACCTTAAGGCACTAACATTTTGTAGGCTTTTTTTAATTGCTTCATTATTTTGCCAAGACATTGGAAGTAATGGGAAGATGTAAGGCTGCAGTTAGGCATCAAATGAGTGCTGTGTTAATAAGACATACTGTCTGTTTGAAAGTCTGGATCAGCGTGTGGCTTTAAACCAAATTGATGATTAACATAATTGGAAAATACTAAAAGTCAAAATTTCAACATGCACAGTGCTTGAACCCTGATGCTACATAATCTTTCGTGTATGTAGGTTATAAATGTGAATTGTGACATAGGTTGTAAATGTAGATTTAAAATGTGTTGCTGGAAAAGCGCAGCAGATCAGGCAGCATCCAAGGAGCAGGAGAACCGACGTCTCCTGCTCCTTCGATGCTGCCTGACCTGCTGCGCTTTCCCAGCAACACATTTTCAGCTCTGATCTCCAGCATCTGCAGTCCTCACTTTCTCCTTGTAAATGTGGATTGTAATGTAGGTTGTAAATGTGGATTGTAATGACTGGCTCATAGAGGCTGATTTCAGGATGGATTGGGAAAATGGGAGAACACATAGTTTCTTGGCCAGGATTCCAGAGACCAATGTCAGCTCCCTAGATGCTCAAACATTCTGATTCGCTTGAATAATTGATTTGAATTAGATTCTTGTCACGTGTACTCACATGAGGACAGTGAAACGGTTGCAAGTCACCACTTACGATACCATCTTAAGTACAGGGTACCTAGGTACAGATTTTTGGTAAGGTTCTGAGGAAAAGAAATAGAGAAATAAAGAAATAAAAGGTCCAGTTTTACAGATTGTAGGAATAAATTGGAAAAATACAGAAATAAAAAGTTCAGAATCACAGTCGTTCCAATCCAGTCCATGCTGGTACTTAGCCTCTAGTCTGTGCTGAATCTTGATTCCGGACTGCACTGGCCTTCACCTCATAGCTCTCGAGGTCAGGAGACTGCGCTGGAATCACTGCAAGACTGGAAGTCCATGCTGAGGCCATGCCAGGCTGAGAGATGCCAGGCTGCTGAGGTACCACCATGCCAGGCCGGGAAAACCACCATGCTGGGCCGAGAGACTGACACGTGCTGCTGAGAGACCACCACATGATGTTAAGGACCACCGCATGCCACCGAGAGACCATCAGGCTGGGCCGAGAAACCATCAGGCTGGGCAGCTACCAGTTCACCAGGCAGAGCTGGGAGACCGCCATGCTAGACCACAAAGAGAGCATCAAGCTGGGCTGGGAGACCACTATGTGCCACTGAGAACCCAACACATGCCATCAAGAAGTCATCAGGCCAGGCTGAGAGATGGCCAAGCTGGGCCACTGACAGACCACCAGGCCCGCGACAGGAGACTGCCATGGTGGCTGCTGAGAGAGTACCGGCTTGGCCGGGACACCACCCTGCCAGGCCGAGCGACCACCACATTCCGCCAAGAGACCACCATGTGCCACCTAGAGACCACCAGGCCGGGGTGAGAGACCACCAGTCCGGGGTGAGAGACCACCAGGCTAGCCCAAGAGACCACCAGGATGGGTTACCGAGACACCACCAGGTTGGGCCAAGAGATCACTAGGCTGGGCGAGAGACCATCTAGCCTGGCCGAAAGACTGCCAAGCTGGGCCATGAGACCACCAGGTTGGGCCAGGAGACTGCCAAGCTATGCCGTAACTCAGTAGGCCAGGCTGGGACACTGTTAGGCTGGGCCGGGAGATCGCCATGCCAGCCAGAGTTTACGTTTTGAGTTTGGTGTGACTCTTTTATAGTGTCGCTGGGCTCGAAACTTTAACTTTGCTTTCTTCCCACAGATGTTTGGGGACCAACTGAGTTTCTCCAGCAATTCAATTTCGAATGTTTCAGATCTCCATCATCCACAGTTCTTTGTTGTATTTTTGTGTTTAATTCACTGTCACATCTCTTTCAGGCATACTCCCCATGAAGACATTCTGCTGCTCATGCCCATTCTCTGGGTCTCCTGTAAAGAGTCTAAACAAAGTCCCACCATACAACCCTCTTCAGATGATGGCCTCAGAAAATTTCAGAATACTGTTGTTGAAGCCTCCACCTTCAGTCGCAGCAAATATCAAGAGTCCTCTTCAAACCCCGCTTCCAGCATCGAGTGAATAGCAAAAGGTGATACATTCTTAAGTAAAGCTTTATATTTAGTCACCGAGCATCTATTCTCTGCTGAGAAAGGGCATTCAGCCAAGTGTAGCCTGTCCCGTAGCCTTTTTTGTGAGCAAATAAACAATTAACGTAAGGAACAATCTGAAGCGGATTCTGAAGTAGAGGCATGTTGAGCACTAAGTCGTAACTATTCTTCTCTCTGTACAGGTACTGCCACAGATGCTCAGTATTTCAAATATTCTCTGGTTGTAGTTCAGGTTTCCAGGATGTGTAACGTTCTGTTTTCAATTAATTGGCAATCAGACAAGGATCTTCTGGGTAGTGCAAGTTTCAACTCCTTTACTAAAATGGCATTGTGAATAAATGTCAACTAAACCAATGGTTCAGCTTACAATATTAGAACATAAAGACATAGGAGCAAGGGTAGGCGATTCAGCCCCTCGTGCCTGCTACCATTTGATATTATTGATAGCCATTTGAGAGAAGTATTTTCTCCTCAATGCTGTTTTAAATCTGCTACCCCTTATCTGAAAGCTATGAACTCTCTTTCTAGTTTGTCCCATTCTGCCTATGTCAACTTTCTCAATCCCCTTCAGCATCTTCTCTACCTCAGTAGATCTCCTCTCATTGCTCTAAACTCCAGAGAGTATCGGGTTAAACTGCTCAATCTCTCTTTATAAGACAAACTCTTCATCTCTGGAACCTCCTCTGAATGGCCTCCAATGCCTCCTCCTCAAGTAAGGAGACCAAAATAATACACAATACCGCAGATGCAGTCCTTTTAATATTTTGTACAGTCACACTCCTTTACTTACATGTTCCTTTCCTTACATGTCCCTTTCCTTGAGCAATAAATGACAAAATTCCATTTGTATGACTCCTAACCTGGTCACCTCAGTGGCGCTTTAGCACCTAACATGTCTAGGGATGAAGTTTTTTTTACTCCTTAGCTCCTTTCAAATGTGGGCTGAAATAATTAGATCTGATAAATGTTAAATTGAATATCCTTCTTCAAAATACTTTTGGAGTTTTTACAGCCCCAAAGACATTACATAACTAAACATTGCTCTCACTGAACTTGCTATGATGTCAAGGATGTTGCAAAGACATTGTTGTTGCTATTAAATGTCCCAATGACAAACAGTAGCCTATTTAAATCTGTGTCTAAGTCAACTCTGACCCATACTAAATTAAAATGTACACCACTTTCTCACTTTTATCTTTTTCATTTGTATTTGTTGCAGAGCAGAAATTGCTGCAATTTTTCCTCTGATTGAGAGCAACAAACCTTTTGTTAAGACTTAACTGGAAAGAGTATGCCTGTAACGATGCCCCACTGTTACACAAGCTGTCACATAATGTATAAATAAATGAAATCTCCAAGAGACCATCAAAATGAGTGGCTGGTAGCTCCACAGTCCAAAAGAAATTCATGGCAGGCTGGATCAGGAAGAGCAGAAGAAGTCTGTTTATCACAACAACCTTAAAACTTTAACAAAAGACAGAAAAGATTTCCGAGCTATTATGAGGCAACTTAAACTGTGCCACTTCAAAAAGCATAAATATACAGACATTAAATCCTTGGTGGGGTGGGGGGTTTGGGGTGGATGTTTGGGTTGACAGTCTCAGGATAAGGGATAGGCCTTTTCGGACTGAGATGAGGAGAAAATTCTTCATCTAGAGAGTGGTGAGCCTGTGGAATTCTCTGCCACAGAAAAAGGTTAAGGCCAAAACATTAAATGTTTTCAAGAAAGATGTGGAGGTAGTCCAGAGGACTAAAGTGATTAAAGGGTGGAGGGGAAAGCAGGAACAGTAAATTGAAATGGGTAATCAACCCTGATCATATACAACAACAAAGCAGACTCAAACAACCTACATTCTACATTATCTGTTTCCATGTACATCACAAGTAAATCAGGCAAAAGGCAAATAGTTTAGCCCATATACTACAGGTGGAAAAGAATATAGACAGAGCAAACAAAATTCCAAAGGTAAAAATTCTAGATCACAAGGTGGAGAGCTATTTTTTCACAGTCCTTTTGGTTTTAGCAACGATGACTAATTTTTCTTAGTTTCTATCTCTTCTTTTCTGCACAAGAGAGAATCAGGACAAGAGAGAGAGTAAAAGGCAGAGATGGATGCCTCCAGTCTGAGATTCTGCAAATTTCTCTTACTCTGTTTCTGCATCATTTTCAGCTTTTTAACATTGCAGCCTAACCAATCTGAGGGCTGTTGTCAGGCAGAATTTCCTATAGTCAAAAGATGAGTATAGGAGTTGGGAGGTCATGTGTGGTTGTACAGGATATTGTTTAGGGCACTTTTGGAATACTACATGCAGTTCTGTTCTCCCTGCTATAGGAAGGATGTTGTGAAACATGAAAGGATTTACAAGGATGTTGCCAGGGTTGCAGGGTTTGAGCTATAGGGAGAGGCTGAATAGACGGGGTCTACTTTCCCCAGAGTGACGGAGGCTGAGGGGTGATCTTACAGAGGTTTATAAAATCATGAGGAGCATGGATAAAGTAAATAGACGAAGTCTTTTCCTTAGGGTGGAGGAGTTCAAAACTAGAGGGCACAGGTTTAAGGTGAGAGGGGAAAGATTTAAAAGGGACCGAAGGGGCAACATTTTCATGCAGACGGTAGTGCATGTATGAATGAGCTACCAGAAGAAGTGGTAGAGGCTGGTACAATTGCAACATTTAAAAAGCATCTGGATGGGTATATGAATAGGAAGGGTTTAGAGGGATGGGGCCAAATGCTGGCAAATGGGACTAGTTTAATTTAGGATATCTGGTCGGCATGGACGATTTGGAGGGAAGGGTCTCCTTCTACATTGTATTTCTCTATGACTCTATTTACAGTGCCACTCATGCTCGAATTCAAACAGCAATATTGTGTCCCACAGCTCAAAAACTATGTATTTACTTTTCAACTTGAAAAGCCCCTCTGGTTTCTGATTGTAACAGTCTGACTTCTATTTCAACTTTCCAATCCAAAGAAGAAAATATGTGGTCTGTTCTAGGATTCCTAATGTTTTAACTATGTAAATATTTTGTTTTGACAAAGGGTTCCTTTTTTATAACATAATGTCACATCCTCTGGTGGTCCTGCTTAATTCTAAGTTGAACTGTTGTGTGTCAAAATCTCACTGCAGGGAATTTAGGCACGCACTATAGACTGACACATCTTTGCAGGACTAAGAGAGTACTATATTGTCAAACACGCATCTTCAGCACGAGGTGTTACAATCAAGCTCTGAAACATATAGGTGAAAGTAAAAATCTAGCTGGACGATTTTGAAGAGCAGAGGTAATCTCCTACACATTTCTGCATCCCTCGACCAACAGCAATAAAATAGATTGTAGGAGCAAATTGCTGCAGATGCTGGAATCTGTACTGAAAACAAAAAAATACTGTAAATCACCATGGGTCAGGCAGCATACATAGCCCATGGATGCTGTCTGGCTCGCTGTGATTTCCAGCATCTTTTTGTTTTCAATGAAACAGATTATCTGGTCAGTTCGGCTGTATTGTCTGTGGGAGATGCTGTGGAAAAAAAGAATGACTGACTGTGTTTTCTGATGCAGTGACTATATTTTGAAAGTACTTAATTGGCTTCAGTTGCTTTCCTGAATGATTTGTTTTGCATCGGATGTAACAGAAGAACCTCCAGGTTGAATGTTTGCTTCAACTTCAGTTTCTTGAGAAAAACATGGGCCAAGACCGGTGCCTTCTAATATTCTGCGGCTGTGATTGAAGGACATCAGAGATTACCAGTCACCGCGTTGAACACATACATTTTGACAGCTGCAGCTTATGAGGAACAGTGGGGTGCTTTCACAGTCTGAAATCATCCAGGGTGAGAGTGCACTCCATATAATGTCTGAGCTATTAGGTAACGAGAAGCCTCTCACAGTTGAGAAAATATGGACCTCAGTTGGCTTAACTCTACCAGCTGTTCAAATGTTCAAAAGTAACTCCAAAAGATAAATAGAGCTTGTCCGTCTTGGGTAGAATGGGAGAAAGACAGCTTGACAGAGCAATTGTGACGTCACTCCTTTTATCTCTCAGTCAAATTATTTTGAAAAAAATATTTTCTGTCACTGTTGAGTCATGATTATCATAATTTTTTAAAAATTGCTTGCTCATCACTGTTCCTACTGGAAAATTGCCAGTACTCCAGATTGCTGGGTCAGATGTATTTCAGTTGTACAGAGCATTGATGAGTACTGTGCAATACTGTGTACAGTACACATCACCATACTTTCAGGAGGATGCTAATGCATTCGAAAGGTTTAATTTCATACCTGGAATGAACAGATTGCCTCATGGGGAAAGGCTGGACAGGGCAGGCCTGCATCTTCTGTATCCTAGAAGACTGACTTAATTGAAATGTATAAGATCCTGAGGGAACTTGAGCAGGTGGATATGAAAAGGATGCTTCAGCTAATAGAAGAATCTAGAACTAATTTAAAATCAAGGGATTGCTCATTTAATGTAGAGATGAGGAAACTTTTTTTTCTCAGATGGTTGTAAGATTTTAAAATTCCTCAAAATGCAGAATCTCGAAATGTTTTTATGTCATAGCTTGGTAGATTATTGATTATTGGGAGGGTGAATGATTATCGGGGTAATGCAGGAAAGTAGAGTTGAGGTTAAGATCAGATCACCTGGGGCCTGATCGAATGGTAGTACAGACGCGAAGGGCTGGGTTCCTTCTTCTTATTCCTTGTTAGTGTGTTTATAGAACATAGAACAGAGAACAATACAGCGCAGAACAGGCCCTTCAGCCCTCGATGTTGCGTCGACCTGTGAACTATTCTCAGCTCATCCCCCTACCCCATCATCATCCATGTGCTTGTCTAAGGATTGTTTAAATCTCCCTAATGTGCTTGAGTTAATTACATTGGCAGGTAGGACATTCCATGCCCTCACCGCTCTCTGAGTAAAGAACCTGCCTCTGACATCTGTCTTAAATCTATCACCCCTCAATTTGTAGTTATGCCCCCTTGTACACGCTGATGTCATCATCCTAGGAAAAAGACTGTCACTGTCTCCCTATCTAATCCTCTGATCATCTTGTATGTCTCTATCAAATACCCTCTTAGCCTTTTTCGCTCCAATGAGAACAGATCTAAGTCTCTCAGTCTTTCCTCATAAGACCTTCCCTCCAGACCAGGCAACATCCTGGTAAACCTCCTCTGGACCTTTTCTAATGCTTCCACATTGTTCCTTAAATATGGCAACCAGAACTGTACACAATATTCCAAGTGTAGCCGCACTAGCGTTTTGTATAGTTGCAGCATGATATTGTGGCTCCAGAACTCAATCCCTCTAGCAATGTAGCCTAACACACCGTATGCCTTCTTAACAGCACTTAACTTTCAGGGATCTATGCACATGGACTCCAAGATCCCTCTGCACATCCGCACTACCAAGAATCTTTCCATTGACCCAGTACTCTGCCTTCCTGTTATTCTTCCCAAAGTGCATCACCTCACATTTAGCTGCATTGAACTCCATTTGCCACCTCTCAATCCAATTCTGCAGTTTATGCAAGTCCCCCTGCAACCTATAACATTCTTCCAAACTGTCCACTACTCCACCAACTTTAGTGTCATCTGCAAATTTACTAATACATCCAACTATGCCTGCGTCTAAGTCATTTATAAAAATGACAAACAGCAGTGGTCCCAAAACAGATCCTTATGGCACACCACTAGTAACCGGACTCCAGGCTGAATATTTTCTGTCAACCACCACTTGCTGCCTTCTTTCAGAAAGCCAGTTTCTTGTCCAAACTGCTAAATCACCCTCAATCCCATGCCTCTGCATTATCTCCATTAGCCTGCAATGTGGGATCTTATCAACTGCTTTACTGAAGTCCATGTACACCACATCAACTGCCCTATCCCCATCTACATGCTTGGTCACCTTCTCAAAAGACTCAATGAGGTTTGTGAGACATGACCTGCCCTTGACAAAACCATGTTGACTATCTGAAATCAAATTATTGCTTGTTAGATGTTTAAAAATCTTATCTTTTATAATCCTTTCCAAAACCTTTCCTATAACAGAAGTAAGGCTCACTTGTCTATAATTACCTGGGTCATCTCTACTGCTCTTCTTGAACAAGGACACAGCATTTGCAATCCTCCAGTCCTCTGGTACTAAACCTGTAGACAATGACGACTCAAATATCAAAGCCAAAGGCTCTGCTAACTCCTCCCTAGCTTCCCAGAGAATCCTCAGATAAATCCCATCTGGCCCGGGGACTTGTCTACTTTCACTCCTTCTAGAATTGATAGCACCTGTTCGTAACTAACCTCGGTCCTTTTTAGTCCAATATCTCGTACCTCATTCTTCTCAACAATATTCTCCTTTTCCTGAGCGAAAACCGATGAGAAATGTTCATTTAGAACCTCTCCGATCTCCACAGGGTCCGCACTCAACTTCCCACTTCTGTCTTTGGCTCTATTCCTACTCTAGTCATCCTTTTTATCTTTACATACCTACAGAAAGCTTTAGGGTTCTGGGTTCTCCTTTATTCTATTTGCTAAAGACTGCTCGTGTCCTCTCTTTGCTCTTCTTAACTCTCTCTTTAAATCCTTTTTAGCTGATCTGTAACTCTCCATCGCCTCATCTGAACCATCTTGTCTCATCAACATGTAAACCTCCTTCTTCCGCTTAACAAGAGATGCAATTTTTGTAGTAAACCATGGTTCCCTTACCTTGTCACTTCCTCCCTGCCTGACAGGGACTTACCTTTCAAGGACACGCAATGTCTGTTCCTTAACCCAGCTCCACATTTCCATTGTCTGCATCCCCCGCATTTTGCTACCCCATTCTATGCATCCTAATTCTTGCCTAATCGCATTATAATTGTCCTTGCCCCATTGATAACTCTTGACCTGTGGCATGTACCTATCCCTTTCCATTGCTAAACTAAATGTAACTGAATTATGGTTACTGTCCCCAAAGTGATCACCTACAACTAAATCAAACACCTGGCCTGGTTCATAACCAAGCGCCAGATCCAGTGGGGCTTCCGTCTTGTTGGCCCTTCAACATACTATGTCAGGAAACCCTCCTGTACACATTGGACAAAAACTGATCCCTCTGACATAGTAGAGTTATAGCATTTCCAGTCAATGTTGAGGAAGTTAAAATCCCCCATAATGACCACTCTGTGCCTTTCATTCCTACCCAGAATAATTTTGCCAATCCTCTCTTCCACATCCCTGGAACTCTGCGGAGGCCTATAAAAAACTCCAAGCAGTGTGACCTCTCCTGTTTCTAACCTCAGCCCACACTACCTCAGTAGGCGAGTCCTCATCAAAAGTTCTTTCAGCCACCATTATACTATCGTTGACTAACAAGGCCACACCTCCCCCTCTTTTACCGCCTTGCCTGATCTCAATGAAAGATCTAAACCCTGGAACCTGCAACATTCATTACTCACCTTGCTCTATCCATGTCTCCGAAATGGTCGCAACATTGAAGTCCCAGGTACCTATCCATGCTGGATAGATGGAGTAAACAAGGTAATAAGAGAGGCAAATGGAATTTTGAGCTTTATTTCAAAGGAATTGGTTATGAAAATAGGAAGATTTTGCTAAATCTTTTGGAAGATACTTGTCAGATCACAGCTTGAATTTTGTAAAGACGTCCACTTCCCTTACCTAAGGAAAGATATACTGACATTAGGGGCTGTTCAGAGAAGGTTCTTGGGGCTGATCCCTGGTTTGGAGAGGTTTCCTTATGAGAAGAGGTTGAGTAGGTTGGGCTTGTACTCCTTGAGCTTCGAAGAATGAGTGGAGACATTCAAGATTATTTGAGGGCCTGACAGGGTGAATGTGGAAAGGTTTTTCCCCCCCCCTTATATGGTAGTTTAGGACCAGAGAGCATAATCTCATAATAAGCCAAAGATCAAAAATGGTCAAAGAAGCACAACAATGTTTCTAATCCCTCAGAAAATTCAGTATGTCCACAATGACTCTTACCAATTTTTATACTTGCATCATAGAAAGAACTCTATCTAGATGTAGCACAGCAATTGCTCTTCCCTAACCCACAAGAAACTACAGAGAATCATGAACATAGCACAGGCACCACAGTGTACCTGCACAGTTACTGCCGTTGCTGTTTGAATTCATGTATCGCTGGACATCGGAGTGTGTCTGGGAAAATTAACAAACAATGAAATCCACAACTGATCCTGGAGGAACTGTTTGGGTAAAGTTCACAGCACAGGAATTGTTTTAAGTGTGACCGACAGAAAGTCTCCAGTAGTGAGTAGAGTGGGTTCTTTCTTGATTGTATGTTTTTAGAGATATGTCTCTTGATTAAGCTTAAAATATAAGCCATAACTATCAATTTAATCTGGAGCAGTGTTTTGTAGAGGAATAAAACAGTGTTATTTTCTGGGTCTGTAGATTGTGAAGGAGCAAAAATGGTCTTTAGTAGGGTGATATGCGTTTCTTGTCAGATGTAGGAGTTTAAAGAGACATTAAGGGTTACTGTGGATTATATCTTCAATAAATGCTGTTGGTTGTGAATCCTATCAGATCAAATGGATCATTTGGAGAGACTATTAGAGGCAATGAGGAATTTGCAACAGCAAGTGTTGGATGGTAGTTATAGGGAGGGGAAAAAGTCTCAAATACAGTCACATGGATGGTTAACTCCAGAAAAGGTATGAGAAGTAGGCAGCTAGTGCAGGAGATGTCTGTGGCCTTTAGCTGGCAACTTAAACATTTATATATTTCTTGTCGATATGGGAAACAACTCCTATAAATACACAGCAGATATGTTTCAAGGTTTCCTCACAGATCTGAAACAGGGATAGTAAACTACACAAAAGCAGGGTTTGCCCAATGACACTTGACTGTACAATCTGAGCTCAGTATCGGGCAAATAAGGTTGTTTGCATGTTCTGTGTAATGTCAAAGCAAGTCCAATTTAAAAACAGCTTCCAGCAGCTCTCTCTGGAAGGGTACCATTGTTCTTCATTAGGAAGGGAGTCCTGGAAGTTTGACCCAGTGATAGTGCAGGAATGGTGATATAACTCCATGTCAGAATAGTGTGTGACTTGGAAGCGAACTTGTAACTGCTGGTGTTACCAGTCATTTGTTATTGTTGCCCTTCCTGGTGAAGGATATATGTCATTCAGCTCTAAATGGATTTAAGCCAAGGAATAGAATAGTACTGCCCTGTGGTATTAAACAGAGGGTCAAATTATTTGTCCATTGGTTGATATAAAGGAACCCTTAGAAGTAAAAAAGGCAGGACAGATATTCTAGTCAATATTTAGCCTTCAACCAACTTCACTATTAGAAATGATCTAATCATTATCATAATTAGTTTTGTGAAAATTTGCAGTGAACAAATTGTCCAGTGTGTTTACATCAACTTCAGAGCATGAAAGTATTGGAAGAGTATTTTGGAGAATCCTGAATCATGAACACAAGCCATTGGGGAGATGTTTTTTGCTGTATAGTTTAGACACAAAGAAAATAGATTACCAGAAAGATGAACAGGTTGACAAGCAGGAGGTGAAGAAGTCACCATTTCGGGTGTAACCCTTCTTCAGAACTGAGAGTGGGTGTGGGGGGAGCTGCAGAGAAAAGGGAGCAGGGTGGTGGGGGGGATAGGTGAAGGCAGGTTGAGAGTAAGACCAGGTTGGTTGACAGGAGGAATGAATCCGGTTGGTGGCCAGGGAGGAGTGGAAGGGAAGGGGATAGGTGGGAAAGAGAGTCAGGGATGGCAAAGGAGGCTATTTGAAATTGGAGAACTCAAAGTTCAGTCCTCCGGGCTGTAGGCGGAAGATAAGATGTTGTTCCTCCAATATGCGGTTTGATTAGTTGCGATAATGGAGGAGGCCAAGGATGGTCATGTAGAAGAGGGAATGGGAAGGGGAGTTAAAATGGGCATTGACTGGGAGGTCCAGTCACCCTATGCCATGTCAGAAAGAGAGTGGAAAGGAGAACTAAAATAACTTCCCTTTCCAGCCCCTTCCCTTCTCTTTCGTTCCTCTCAGCCACCTACTGGATTCATTCCTCCCATTGACCAACCAGATCGTACCTCCCACCTGTCTTCACTTATCCCCACTTCATCACCCTGCCCCCGCACCCCCAACTATCTGTAGCTCCTCACCCCCACCACCACACCCCCACCCCCACACACACCCAATCCTAAAGATGAGTTACATGCAAACCATTGACCATGCAAAAAGTGGTTTGATTGTTCATGGATAAACAATATCCCATTATTGCTGTTAACAATCAATCAGTTTTAATGAGCACATTCTCCATGATATTGCCTTGACCTACAGAGCCCACTTGTCAATCAGTCAGCATTCACCTTTCACGCAATATAAATCTGTCTTGCTCCATAAAGTGGTATTCTTGCAAAATGTCCTGATGGATGCAAGCCAAAAAGCTTTGACAATTTTATTTTTCAGCAATAAAAATGCAAAAATTAAAGTCACCCGAATTATGCCTGACCATAGGACTGCTCTGTCATTCGAGAGAAATGACAGTGGTTTCACCTGACAGTCACCATAAATCAGGTGAGAAGAGAGTTTGAGAAGGAAAAACCTTTCATGATAACCATAGCTGGCAGCAGGAATTAAATCCATACTGTTGGCTTCACTCAAACTCAGACAACGGAGCTAAGCTGACACAGGTAACCTTGAGAATGAGATCATGATGTGTATTTTCTATTCTTAGTAGCGGAACAATATGTTCTGGAACCAACCAGGCTATTTCTGAATTGGTGACAAGTCAGAATTAATTAATCACCTCATAACAAAAAAATCTTCTCCACAGGAATGATCATATCAAATTGAAACTTGACTTTTTTGCTGGGGATAAGAAACCTACATCTGAAACTGATGTCCTAAACTTAAATATTAGCAATTACGAAGGGATGGAGATGGTTAAAGTGAATTAGGAAAAATTATTAGAAGATAAGCTGGCAGATAAGTAGCAGTAGACAATTAAAAAAAAACTTTTATAACTCTCAACAAAGATGCATTCCATTGTGAAAAGTAATAAAAGGAAGGATGAATAATAATGTATAAAAAGGGGTACAAAGCTGCAAAGGCATAATTGAAAGTGATTTAATCTTACTTGCTAAGGTGAATTATTTCTGAATGTTTATGTTATGCAAGATTAGCTCATTTAGATTCAAGGTTGAATTCCATTTATAGCTGAAGAGAAGGCACATTAATCAGGTAAAGTGGGGAATTATTTTACAGACAAATTATAAAGCTTATGATCAGATAAGAGATTGTATGTAAAAAAAGGGGTAACTACACTAGCTGTAAGTAATCCATTCCAATTTCTTTAATTTCCTCCAATAGACGAAGAGGAAACATGTTTCTACAGCCATAGATTTAATTTGTCGTGTCTGGAAATTTACCAAACGATTCCTGAGATTGTCAGTAAATGATATTCACTCATCATCCTCACCAGAGAACTGCACTAAGTATGCAATATTGCATTTGCTCAATTGCTTTCAAACCCACACTGACTGCTCTCACGGGCTTAATTTTCTGACTGATTTTTGTTTGATTGACAAATTATTCTGATTATTTCTGAAGCCAAACACAGCTGCAGCACAGGATCTGGAAGATATATACAGAGACAACTCTCTAAAGCAATCAAACATGTCAAAAAAGCACTCTAACGTCTAGCAACAAACTGAAACCAGGAATTAATGTTAAGCTTTGCATTAGCACTGCTTATGACTCCTGTTAGCATCATGTGAGTATATTATGTAGAAAAGGAGGAATCAAATAATTAAAGACAGGTTCCTGTGTGCTCTTTGCAGGCTAATTTAAATAAATCATTCTGGCCATTAAATAATCTGGATGTCTACGTTATCCAAGTTGCTGAATCCTACCCTTGAAGCCAGATATGCTCATGTTAACTGCTTGCCTTTTTTTATTATTAATTTTGCTGGAACAGCCAACACTTATTAACCATCTATAATTGCCCTTTAAATCTTAGCAGGCAATTTCAGTAAGTGAGTCAGCCACATTACTATATACCTGGGGTGCTATGCCAGACTGTGTATTACAGGATAAGAATAATTACATTGAAGAGGAGGCTATTTGGCCCATCATATTTGTGCTGGTCTCTGAATGAACATACCATTCTGTTAGTTTTCTCCCTTAACCCTGCAGTGTTTCTTCTCAAACAACCATTAAATTTCCCTTTGAATGACTTATTTGAACCTATCTGCACCACACGCTCTGGAAGTACACTCCAGACTAGAGGGTAAAGTTGACATAGTCTCAGAAATGACTGGTGGTGATTTAATCTGAGGGTGACCACACCTCAAGTTGAGGGGGTGAGGTTGAGAAAGATAGTCCTTCGTGGTAACCTCAGCTTGAACAGGAACTGAACCCTTCCTGTTGCATCTCTTTACATTACAAAGCAGCAATCCAGCCAACGGAGCTAATCAAACCCCTTCAGATCATAACCATCCACTTCGTGAGAAAGCCTTTGTTCCTCTTAGTAATTATTCTAAAGCTGTGCCTCTTATTTCATGTGTGGAAGCTATTTCTTGCATAGTCTCTGTCTGCACCACTCATGATTCTGAAAGTATGCCAGACAAAGTTGGCAGAT
Organism: Hemiscyllium ocellatum; assembly: GCF_020745735.1. Lineage (NCBI taxonomy): Eukaryota > Metazoa > Chordata > Chondrichthyes > Orectolobiformes > Hemiscylliidae > Hemiscyllium > Hemiscyllium ocellatum. The sequence continues at coordinate 119,333,476 of NC_083405.1, read as the reverse complement.
CTGCCCACCAGAAGAACATACGTGAAACAGGTGGGTTTTCCCAACAATTTGGTGACGAACTCAAACTGCTGGAAGTTAAATTCCCCAACTGCTCTGGTCAGATCCAAACCCATACCTTTAAGAGCTCTGCATTAACATTACTTTGTCGCCACCATGCCCATACTTAATGAGCTGTTTAACCCTGAGAAAACAGATGATGTGTGACTGATTTTGTGAGCCAGAGCAAGGATATTCTATGTGCTGCATGAGGCTTCCAATGTCTTCACAAACATCTACTTCTCTTTTTGGAGCAGTGACCTCTATCTCATTAACAAATCAACCCCAGAGTCTCCTGGAGCCTGAGTCCTACATGAGCTAAGCTATTGCTGAAGTCTGGGTGAAGTGAGACATTGCTCAGAAACTGAGGAAAGGAATACATTACTTAACACATAAGCTGCCTGCTCTAATTCTTTGTTTAGCTGAGATTGACCAATCACCAGACCTACTGATGTCAAACCCTAAACTGAAAATATCAATGACAGGACATTCCATTCATCTAAAAATATCTGTGAATTTAGACAGCAATTGGGTGGAAAAGTGCAATTGCATTTTTGACCTACCTGGTGCTATCAATGAGTCTGTGCATTGCATTGAGCAAACTGGTAGCAAGCTTGGCCTTACCACCTCATTCTTTAATGAGTTATCCATTCAAAGTGATCTTCCCTCGGATATTCCATGGAGTGCTCCTCCTTCAGGAAACACAAAAGCTAAAAGAACAGCTTCCATAAACTCCTCTGTTCACACCTCTTGATCACTTAAGGCCAATAATTTCCTCTTTCGACTCAGTGCTTATCAAACCTTGGACATCCAACAGGAACAGAAACCAGTGCCACCCTCGCCCCGCTCCCTTTCCAACCTCTATTCCTCTTACATGGTGTCAGGGCAAAGGCCCTCCCCTTTTTCTCAAATTTGCCCATTCCATGCTCATAGGGCTCGCTCGCGACCTACCAATCTTACTGACCTCCCAGAATTTGGCTAGGTTCTGGCTGCATTCCGCTTCTGCACCACCCTCCAACCAAACTCAGGATCACCTCCAGTGCATCAAAATTCATCTTCATGGCACATCATGCTATTTAATCCCTACAATAAAATTGATAAGCACCACTAATTAACTGCTCAGATACGCATAGAGTCACTGTGTTTATAAGAGCATGAAAAGAGGCCCTTTAACCTGTCAAGTCTGTACTGGTCATCAAACATCCATCCATTCTAATCCCATTTTCCAGCTCTTGTTGAGTAGCCTTATATACTATGGTATGTCTTGTGCTCATGTAGATGCTTCTTAAATGTCTTGAGAGAATGGCCTAGCAGAGTCAGCCATTTAAGACAGAGATGAGGAGAAATTTTTTCTTTCGGAGGACAATGAACCTTTACCCCAGGGCTGTAGAGGCTAGATCATTCAAGAATGAAATAGATTGAGATATTAAGGGAATTAAAGGTTTTGGGATAAAGGCAAGAAAGTAGAATTGAGGCTTATCAGATTAGCCGTTGAATAGCATAGCAGTCTTGATGGGCTGAATGGTCTGTTGCTGCTCTGACACCTCAGGAAACCTCTCCCAGCTGGCAAGAATATTATTGTGGCTACTAAAACATTGACAAGGACTGGTGTATACAATAAGATGTTGGAATAAAAGTGAGAGATTTTGAAGAAATTAAGGCGGAGTTTCTTTCCCTGTCACTCACCATTCATTTTGAGCATCCCCTGGGGCTGGTGCCAAGCTTCTGCTGCCTCTCTGGAAATTAGTTCCACCATCTACTGTGTGTAGATTTATGAAAGATGTTATTAGTGTTGGGCTTGGCTGCCTGAAGATACAACCCATTGATTTAATTTAATTGTGTGGAGATTGAATTTTTATTTTCAGTGCCTTGTCATCAGAGCCCAACACGAATAACTTCTTTCATAAATCTACACACAGTGGATGGTGGAATTAATTTCCAGACGAGGTGCACCTGGATGAATAAACAAACAAACCTCAAAAAGCAAAACTTACCAAGGTATTCAATGTTATACTTTCAAGAGCTTAGTCTCAGCTACATATTTTTGCTGGAGACGTTGTCAAAGGTGTTTGCAGATTGCCTGTAGGATGTCACAGATTGGTACATGCATGCTATGTAGTGATTAGCTAGGTGGCAGAAGCAGTGTGTGAGTTATGGTTGGTGCCTTGTGTTCACTCAGGCTAGGAGATTAGGTACATTCACTGGTAGCCTTCATGTGAGTGGGCAGTCAAGTTTGAAATTTGGACTCATTTAGTCAGAAGACCAACCTCGAGATGGGGGTTGAAGTATAGATCACCCACAATCTA